>NC_137084.1:44323601-45591101 GCF_951640355.1 Cnephaeus nilssonii | reverse complement strand
TGGGCCTGAACACAGGCCCCTTTATACAGCCTGTGGCCACAGCAAGCATGCTGCCCTCTGCAGAGTGCCACGGGGTGCCGGGGACAGTCTGGCCTTGATCTTCCAAACTCAGGTTCAAGAAAGAAGGGAAGGGAATGAGCTGCAGCCCTCAGTGCGAGAGGGAAGGACAGCGTGAAGGATGGTCGTGGGCACCCGGTGCCTGACACCTTCCACCAAGGCCCTCCCCTCATCATTCTTTTTCTTTCTTTCTTTCTTTCTTTCTTTCTTTCTTTCTTTCTTTCTTTCTTTCTTTCTTTTCTTCTTTTTTTTAAAATATATTTTAGAGAGGAAGGGAGAGGGGGAGAGATAGAAACATCAATGATGAGAGAGAATCATTGATTGGCTGCCTCTGCACTCCCCCCACTGGGGATCGAGCCCGCAACCCGGGCATGTGCCCTTGAATGGAATCAAACCCAGGACCCTTTAGTCTGCAGGCCAGCGCTCTACCCACTGAGCCAAACCGGCTAGGGCTCCCCTCATCATTCTTGCTGTGGGTGTCAGAGCTGTGCCACGCCCTGTTTCATCCTCATAGACCCCCGTTGTGAGGAAGGATTATCATCACCCCCGTTTTACAGAGGAGAAAATCCAGACTGCAAGAGAAAGATGATTTGGGCAAGTCCCACAGAGAGTCGGGAGCAAATTCAGGACTAGAACCCCAGGGCTCCTGGTCCAACATCCTTTCTGCTCTCTGTAGTCACTCTCAAGTCACATGCCAGATGATTTATTGAGCCTCTGCTATAGTAGGTCCTCCTCGCTGGCCCTGGCAGAATGGGCCACACTCAGGGCTACTGAGCACTCGCTCCCAAAGTGCGGCCGCTGGGCCAGCAGTAGCAGCCTCACCCGAGAACATGCTAGACATGCCATTCTCAGGCCCAGCCAAGACTCATGAACCAGAAACGCTGGGAGTGGACCCAGCCCTCCATATTCTAATGAACTCTCTAGGTGATTCTGATGTGCACCAAGTCTGAGAGTCACTGTACTGCATTACCTCAGTTCCCACAGCTGTACCCCTGGGAAAATTACAAGGCCCATCTCAAAAAGTTGAGCCCAATATCAACTAACACATGTGCTGAGTATGTACCCTGTGCCAGGCATCCTTCTATATATATAATTGATTTCTTTACAGAGAGGAAGGGAGAGGGATAGAGAGTTAGAAACATCGATCAGCTGCCTCTTGCACACCCCCTACTGGGGATGCACCTGCAACCAAGATACATGCCCTTGACCGGAATCGAACCTGGGACCCTTTAGTCCACAGGCTCTATCCACTGAGCCAAACCGGTTAGGGCAGGCATCCTTCTAAGCCCTTTACCAACATAGCTGATTTAACTTCACAACTCTGTACAATAGGAACTAATAGTACCCTCATTTCACAGACGAGGAAATGAAGGCACAGAGAGGCAACACAGGGTCACACAGCTAGCAAGTGGCAGAGCTGTAGAATCCAAGCTTTGACAGGCTAACCCACAGAAAGCCCCCAGCAGAGGGTCTGGCTCCGAGAATGTGTTCTGGGCATAGCTGAGGAAGTGATGATATCGTAGTATTACTTCACCTGAATTTGAGATGATGATTCCCATTTTGTAAATGTGAAATCTGTTCCCTTGTCAAGATCGAGGAGTGAGTCAGCTGCAAAGGCAGCCTCAGTGTCTGAAACCCCAGCGCAGCCCACAGGTCCTCACCATCCATGTAACTCTGAGACCACAACAAGCCATCTGATCTTCTGGACACACCTCAGTTTGCTGTAGGGTAGACATAGGCTCCGACAGGGGTGAGCTGGACCCCTAGTTTGGCCACTCAGGGGCTGTGTGACCTTGGACAAGTCACCTCACCTCTCTGAACCTTCTTTTCCTTATCTGTAAAGTGGATGATGACAGCCTTAACCTTGCAGCGTTCTTGTGAAGGTTGGGGAAGATGACATTTGTGCCCAGCCCAGAGCAAGCACAGAGCTAGCCATCAACAAGCGGCTTCACCCTCTCTTCCCTCCTCCCTGCTGAGACTTCGAGGAAAGACCAGTTCTAGACCCAGAAAAGTTTTGAAAGAAGAAGAAATAAGTTCCCAAATGATCAAAATGCATTTGTCCTCCAGCTTTATCTGCCTTTTCTTTTTCTTCAGATTTCCTTGAAGTAGCCTCCCTGACCAGCGTTTCTGGGACGAGACCCTGGAACTTGCTGCAGCCAAGCCCGGAGTTAGCCACCTGTGAAGGGAAGAGGAAGTCTCCTCTCTGTGCCATCACCACTGGCCAGGCGTCAGCAATCAGCGTGAGCATCTGAGCATCCGCCTGCCTCGAGGTAGTTCGGCCTGGACATCTGAAGCGTGTTAGCTGCCTGCTCCCCGGGGGCTGACCCTGCTTGTTGAGAATTATCCCAGGCAGAGCCACAGAGGATGCAGCAAACAAAGACCAGGTGAGGTGTGGCCACAAGAGTGGGGGAGCATAGTCTCCGGAGCAGCCTCTCGGGACCCCGGGAGAGCAGAGGAGGATGGGAGAAAGCATGGGGCCTGGGCCAGAGCCCAGCCACGGCTCCCTGGCTATGCAGACTGGAGCTGGGGCTGCAGGATGGGAGGGGGTCTCTTTCCCTCTTGGGGCCTCAGTTTCCCTGTGTGCATTTTGGAGGAAGAGCAAGCAAAGCACACCCCGAGGACCTTCTAGCCCTCACCTACAATTGTAGGGCCCCACCTGACCTGGAATTCCCTGCCTCTGTGGGTGAGCCCATTGCTGGGGGGAGGAGAGTGGTGGTGGGGGGGAGCGCTGATTCAGGGATGGAGAGCCATGATCCCCCTTTCACGCCTGGACATCGGAGGAGAGCTGAGAGGCGGCGACAGGAAAGGGATACCAAATTCCAGAACGTCAGCAAGGTGCCCTCTCGGTGGCCATAGGTGGCAGAGACAGTGTCCCTCCCAGATTCGGGGGCTCCAGCTGTGCAGATGGCTGGGATCCAGGCGCTCTTCCCTTTCTGGACCCACCACCACCCTGCTGTCTAGATAGGCCACAGCTAACTTTCACGCGGCAATTTTTATTGACTCCTTATTCTATGGCAGGCACTGTTCTAAACACTATACTCGGATTTCTCTGGGTGGCAGGGCCTGGGTGATTGACCAGCCTGCAGCTTGGCCCTCACCTGGCTGGCTCTGACATTGGCCTTGCTCAAGACACCCACAGGGGTCAGACAGGCTGGCCTTAAGATCACTCAAGATTGATGCTCCTCCCAACACTATCATAACCAACAGCAGACAATCTCCCTTTCCACTGGCAGAAGTGCTCTTGTCCCCTCCCCCTCCTTCTCTCCAGGGAGCCGGGTCTCTGGGAAGTTGCCGCCTGGTGGGCCTAGAATCTGAGCAAAGGGGCGAGGTGAGGAGGGCTAGTGCAGAGGGTGGTTCCGCAGATCTTTGTGAAGCCCGATAAGCCATCTCCACTCTGAGCAGAGAGGCCCTCTGTGGGGACTGGGATGGGCATGTCCCTCAGGCGACAATTCTCACCTCCTGGACAGCTTTGGGCATGCACACGGCCAAGCAGGCTTCTCTGAACCTTGGCTTTTCTCCCGACGCCTCACTCCTGGGTTGCAGCGTCTTTCTTTGGATGGTTATCTCTGACGACCAGGCTGAAGAGCTGTGTCCTGAGCCAGGGAGCCTTTCGATTCATTCACTTCTCACAGGGCAACCTTATTACTGGCATTCCTAAGAAGGGCCCAGAGACCGGTGAGGGTTCGACCAAGTTCAAACAGCCAGTCGGGACCGAGACAACCTGGATTCCCAGACAAGTCCCAATTAAATAGTTTATCACTTTCAAATATGAAAAATGAATTGCATAACTGCGGAACAATGAGGAAATAGAGAGACGCAAAAGCAAAAATAAATATACCTTGGTTTTGTTTCTCAGAGAAACTTCCACTGCCCTTCCCCACCCCATTCTTCCCCGGGGCCCCAGCCATAATCAATACCTTCCCTCCTTTTGCCAACAGCTGTTCCCCGAGGACTAAGCCTTGACAGCAGATCCTGGAAGACAGCCTCAGACCGGATTCTGGAAAGGCCTGGCTTCTCTTGAGGAACAGGGGAGCTTCCGCTCAAAAGAAGCTGTTTACATGCAGGATATGGTAGGAAAGTCTACCGGCCAGGAGTCTAGAGCCCACATCTGGCCTGTGGATTGGCCGTGTGACCTTAGGCCAGTCCCGCCCCTCTCAGTTTCTTCCGCTGTAAAATGAAGACTTGGACTTGACCAGGTGGTTTCCCCACAGCCTGTGTCAGTCTGTCGGCTTCTCTTGGGCAAGGACAATGCCTTCTCCCCTTCACTGGGCCATGGAATTTAGAATCAGAGGGGAGGGTGCAGGCTCGTCCAGACCATCGCTCCCTGCCTGTGTGACCCTGCACGCTGTCCGCCACGGGAAGACACAGATAGCGTCCTGGCCCACGGTGTGTCCCAGGGCTGCCGTGGGTCCCACGGGAGGTGGATCTTTAAGACCTCTGGATGGCAGAGCGGGCATTCTACGGGCTATTACCTGAGGGTGCTCCCGGCCTGCCCAGAGCCTGGCTCCATCCTGACTCGGGGTTGGACCCAGGCTTGTTGATGGAGCCACTGCCTGCCCAGGGGTTCCCCTAGCCCTGGCAAGGGTGTGGGTCCTGGGCCCAGCCCACCACGTGACGTGTCAGTAACAGTGCCCAGATGGCCTCAGGGCCTGTGACATCACAACCATCCAGCAATTTCCATGTTGGAGCTCACAGAGCTAAGGCCATTTTGAAAAATACTGCCTTTTCTTTTCTTTTCTTTTCTTTTCTTTTCTTTTCTTTTCTTTTCTTTTCTTTTTTTTCTTTTATCTTCTCTCCTCTCCTCTCCTCTCCTCTCTCCTCTCCTCTTCTTTTCTTTCTTTTTCCATTTTGGCTAAGGCATGGAATGTAGAAACGGCTGAATTACTGCAGGAAGGGGTAGAGGCTGGGCTCACAGGCTGACTCTGCTTTCTGGGCTCCTAAAAACAAAGGCAAACCCGGGCCATGTGGCCCCTGCTTCCTCATGCCCATCTCGACCCTACTCCAGACTCCCCTGGCAGGTCCAGGGGGAGTGGGGGTGGGTGGCAATGATGGCCTGCTTCCAGTTCCCAGATGACCTCTCTGGACCCCAGCTTACCATCTGTTGTGTCCCCAAAAATTTATATGCTGAAGCCCTACTTTCCATGGTGATGGCATTTGGGGGTATTAGGTTTAGGTGGGTCATGAGGGTGGGGCCCCCACAATGAGATTAGTGTAGTAATCTGCCTCTCTCTGGGAATACACAGAGGTCAATTGAGCACACAGTGGGATGGCAGCCGTCTGCAAGCTGGGAAAAGGGCTCTCGCCAAGAACTGACCTGCCAGCACCTTGATCTTGGACTTCTCAGCCTTCAGAACTGTGAGAAATAAGTGCCATCCAGTCTATGGTATTTTGTCATAGCAGCCTGAGTGGACTAAGACACATGTATGAAACAGGCATAAAAACTCCTTCCCTGACTATTGCTGATTAGAATAAAATGCAGTAATAGCTAACCATTCATTCAGTCATGCATTCATTCAACCGAAGCAGACAGAAATCCTTGCCCTTGAGGAGCTAACATTCTACTAGTCAGGAAGACAGTAACCAAAGAAGTGAAGGATACAGAATATCCCATGGATGATGGTAAGTGTATGGAGGAAAAGTCCACCTGCAGGGAGGACAGAGTGCCAGCAGGGAGGGGCCTGTTCGCACTTTTTTAAAAAAATATCCTCACCCTAGGGTATTTTTTCCATTGATGTTTTTTAGAGAGAATGGAAGGGAGGGAAGAGGGGGGAAAGCATTATTCCGAATTACTAACTGGTTAAAAGTTAATCCGCATTATTAACCGGTTAACACGTGATTCGAATTACTAACCGGTTAATAATTAATCCACATTAACCAGTTAGTAATGCGGATTATTAACCAGCTAGTAATGAGGATCACTTGTTAACTGGTTAATAATGCAGATTAATTTTTAACCAGTTAGTAATGCAGATTAATTTTAACCAGTTAATAATGCTGATTAACTATTAATAAGTTAGTAATGTGGATTAACTATTACGTTTTAACTGGTTAGTAATTCGGATTTCGTAATCAAAGAAAACACGATAATTTCAAGAGAAACATCAAAAGTGCTTTATTCAAAGTAATGTCCATCGCTAGCTACACATTTCCCCATCTTTCAGGTAATTTGTGGTACCGTCCCGATAGAACTTTTCTTGTTTTGAGGCAAACCATTCAGAGACACAATTTTCCACTTCTTCGTACGTTTTGAAGTGCTGCTCAGAAAGTGCATGTGCCATCGATCGGAACAAGTGGTAATCTGAAGGAGCAAGATCTGGTGAATACGGCGGGTGGGTTAATACTTCGCAGGCAAGATCTTTTAAGGTGTCTTTAACTGGTTTTGAAGTGTGTGATGGTGCGTCATCATGAAGCAAAATTACTTTGCTGTGTCTTCACCTGGTTTTAGAAGCTTATAATACACCACACCTTCCTGATCCCACCAAACGCAGAGCATTGTCTTCTTTCCGAAGCCTCCCTAAGAAGGGCCTTTGGGGGTGCTGATGGAGGTGAGAGGCATCCCCAGCTATGAAAGGACACTGGCTATGGCAGGACGTGGGGTATAAGTTGGAAATGATTTTTAGGCGTGTCTCCTATGCCTCAGAACCCCTCAGCACCGTCTGGGCAAGGGAAGGCTCGGAACAATTAAGATGGGACAGCCTCATCTTACCTGTTGGACTCCATTTAACAGGTCTTTGCTGAACAGCTTGTTCATGTCAGGCACCAGCGAGCCTGAGGGTGCTGGAGAGAGCTCAAACTTGCTGCCTGACTGAGAAGAGTGGGTGTCAGGAGGCCTGAGCTCAAGTCCTGGCCCTGCCCTCGCTGACAATGTGGCATTAGATAAGGCATTGTCTTCTCTGAGCCTCAGTTTCCCTGTCTTTAAAATAAGTTGGCCAGCCCTGGCCAGGTAGATCAGTTGGTTAGAGCATTGTCCTGATAGACCAAGATTGTGGGTTCGATCTCCAGTCAGGGCACATACAAGAAGCAACCAATGAATGCATAAATAAGTGGAACAACAAATTAACGTCTCTCTCTCTCTCTCTCTCTCTCTCTCTCTCTCTCTCTCTCAAATCAGTCAATCAATCAAATAGTCAGTGGTTGCTAGGGGTTAAGAGGAGGAAAAAAGGCGGCATGATTGCTCTTGGGTATGGGGTTTCTTTTGGAGGTGATGAAAATGTTCTGGAAATAGATAGTAATGATGGCAGCACAATTTCGTGAAGTACTAAAATTCACTGAAGGGTACACTTAAAAAATGTTATTAAAAGGGTGGTTGGTTGGACAAGATTACCTCTAAAAGAAGGAACACTAATATTGTTTTGTGCCTACAATACCCAGGGCCTGGACTCAGCATTAATATTTTATTTCATGATCTCCCAGGCTCCTACCAGTTCAGACTCTGTGATCCACCACAATGATATGCACGTTGCGATCACTCATCAATAAGTCCAACTTGAGCCTTCCTGCAGGCCCACAGCTAGCACAGAGCCTGTTCCAGGAGCTGGGGTGTAGCAGTGAGCAAAGCTGACTAGCACAGAGACTGGGGAAGAGACCTGAAGGGAATGCCTCTCCTGCAGGAGCTCCGAGCCTCTGGGAGAAATCAGAAGTGCACGCTGTACCCACGAGGTGACTTTCTTCTAGACCAGCTCCTCGCATTCCTTGTATAGGAAAGAACAACAATAACAAAATACAAGGGTGGCCCACACTATGGAGCCCTGCAGGGGGGGTTGATTGATTCTCTTATGCCCGGGAGCCCTTGGCTGGGTGTGCAGGATACAATAGTGGGCATCGGACCCAGCCCTCCCCTGAGGAAGAAAGACAGACTTTAGAACAATCAAACACACACTGAAGAACTTATTTTCATGATTGTGATGGTGATCCGTGCTGTGGAGGAAAAGCACACGATGCGTTGAATGGCTTAACAAGAACACTGGCGAGGCGTGAGGGTGCGTAGGAACAATGAAGGGGTGTGGAGAGGTATTGGTGATGGCCCTACACCTCTGAGAGGAAGGCCAGTATGGGTGAAGCACAGAGTTAAGGGGCAGCCACAGCAGAAACAGGCCGGGCTGACCATGCAGGGCCTTCAAGGCTGGGGACCATATGTACCCACTTAAGCCCGTTGTCCCTGCTCTCTCTCTAGTGCCCCAGTTTGGACAACAAACGATACAGCCACCCCACGTACAGGCCACATTAAGGGGTCTGTTCCAAGGACAACTGGTATTCCAGGAAGGCCTGACCATCACCCTTCCCTGCACGCCCGCCAGCCGGAGCGGCCACCGTGGTTATGGAGCTGGAGGATGTGCAAAGAGCCTTGCTTGGCAGCCCCTGGCCAACAGGTCTGCTCCTCTCCTCCCAGGCAGACCCTGCAGCCCCCTTGCTGGCTTCCCCTCTTCAATATCTCAAGGTGAGAGCTTTTCCACTAGGTCTCAGGCCAAGCATGGTGCTTGGCTCCAGGTCTGATGAGCCAGTCTCCGGCCGTCCCCACCCTCGGCCACTCCCTAAGGACCGGCTCCAGGACTCAGCCGTGGCCTCACGCTCTTTCCACTCTTGCTTCTTATTTTTGCCTCGTTATTTTCCTCCCCGGGTGACTCCCTCCCTCTGCTGGGCTTCTCTCTATCTTGCCCTCATTCTCCTTTTATTTCCTCTCTCCAGGGTAACTTGGCATTGTAGAAAAGCATGTGCTTTAGGATGAATTGTAGCTCTGTCACCTGCTGGCTGTGTGATCACGGGCAGACATAGCCTCCTCTCTGAGCTAATTTTGGATTCGGTGAAATGGGATGATCCTCCCTCCTGTGTCTCTGGGAGGTTGTGAGCTGAGCTGAAATTCATCAAGTGCTTCGGGGACACAGGAGCTGCTCAGCGAATGGTAGTTTTGTCTCCCGTTCCCTTTGCATTCTCTTCACCCTGACCTTCTGCATGTTTTGCTCACTTAACCACAAAGCCCTCCCACTGGACCCCAACCACCTTGCTCTCGGGGCTCAGCCCACCACACCCAGACTTAAGTGAAGCCAACAGCGTCAGGACAGTGTGCAGCCTGCTCACTGCTCGCCCTGTGGCTGGAAGTCAGGGCTGGGCTTTTCTGCTCTGGGACCCCCAGGGGACGTGGGATTTAGCTTCTGAGCTGTGCTGTGAGGGAGGCACCAGAGTCTTTTGTGTATCTCACCAACTGAAGGACGAGTGAGGCAGCCTTTCAACATTGCCCCCTGGCCTACAGACTTCTCGTTGTCCCCCCACATCACACCCTGCACTTTCTAGCCCCTGAGCCATTGCTTATGTCCCTTACCCCATCTGGAACACCTCCCGTTCCTTTTCTCTCATTTTGGGCCTTACACCTTCTCTGGGGCGTAGACATGACAGCAGAGGAAGCTGAGCTCAGAGTACCCTTCTAGTAGGGTACTGGGCTCTGTGACTGCAGCCTCAACAGAACCTCAGAAAGTGGGGGCGATAGAAGGGGAGGATGCTTTTGTCATCAGAAGTGGGAGGGAGACTGAGCAGGCCAAGCTCGGCCTCCCCCACCCCTAGGGTCACTGTGGAGGATCTAAGAGCCAGGGAAGAGATGCAGAGTGGCCTGGAGTGCGGGTCCCAGCTTCTCACTTTCTGGCTGTGTGCAAGTGGGCAGGTGGATACCCCCCGCCCTCCCAAGCCCCCGTCTTCTGGACGGCAGAGTGAGAGTAGTAACTCCCAGTTCATAGCACTGTCAGTGTTTGAGATCGGGAGCATAGCATGCTAGCCCAGAGCCTGGTACATGGTGGAGGCTGTGCTAAGGGTGGTTATCATCATTGCTATTGGTGCTTTGGGTGGGTTGATGTTGGGAGCAGGAGCTAGGGATTCTGGGAAAATGCTTCACAGTGGGGGCTTACCAAAGCCTAGATCCCTGGCCCAGAGCCGAGGGGGTGGCAGTGAGAGGGGCCACTCCTCCCTGGGTAAGGATTGTGTAAGTTGTCATGTCTGTGGGGCATGACTCAGGGTCAGCCCAGCAACACCCCAAACTGCTGGTGACTTTGGCTGGTGACCTGCCCTCTCTGAGTTCAGTGATGCGTGCTTAGTGCCCCTCCTCTAAAGCTCTATGAACTCCGGAAGTGTCACCTCCCACAGCAGCCTCACCCCCATTTCATAAAAGGGTCAAGCAGCCTTCGCTGCAGAACTGAGCTCTGCTCTTTGCAAGACTCTGTGCTGGGCACAGGACTCACAGATGACCCTGACCTGGCCCTGGGCTCAAGGCGCCCGCAGCCTGCGGGGTGCATGGACGTGGGCGGTCCCCCGAATGAGGGAAGCTCAGTCACTGAGCCCCAGTGTGACTTTGGACAAGTCACCACCCAGCTCTGGAGCGCCCCTTTGCCCAGGTGTGAGGGAAGGAGTTAACCACGAGGATGATAGCCTGTGGCCAGGCTGGCAGCCCATCTGGTCCCAACAAGGTGGCTGGATAGCCCATCCCCCATACCTCAGCCTCAGAGCCCACTGACATCATCCCCAACCCTCTCTGTTTCCCCGGCAACCGGGGTGCTGGTCGAGGCTCCCCAGGGGTCCAGACCGTCTGGATTTCCTTACACATAACTGTACCTCGTCCACATTTTCACAATTAAATTGTCAGTTTGGGTTAAGTGTTGTCTGCTGATGCCTGTCAACCTCCCTCTGGCTCCCCTCACTCTTCACCCGGAGAACGACTTGCCCAGCCCCTCGGTGCTGTGGAAAGAGGCGAGGATGCGAGCAGGAGGCAGGAGGTCTGGGTCCCAGCCCAGCTGTGCCATGCATCTGCTGTGTGGTCTTGGGCACGTCACTTCCCCTCTCTGGGCCTAGGTTTCCCCGTCTTAAAAATAGGACTAATCATCCCTGCCCAGCCTCGCTCCCTCCCAAGGCAGCTGCACCTCTTAAAGGAGCCCTTAACTGTGGCCGAGCTTCGAAAATTGTACAGCTCAGCTCAGGGGCCAGGATGGTTCCTAAAATGAGCAGGCGGACCTGGAAAGGGACTTTCCGGTGTCTTCAACAGATAAAAGGGTGAGGTTAGTCCCCACTCTGACTGCAGATCTGGCCTCCTCACAGCCTGTTCTTAGACGAACAGGCAGAAAAGGTACTCTTCACACAGGGCCTGGACCAGGCCAGAGGCTCAGGGGCCCTGCTTCCCATGATGGCCGTACCCACACTGGCCTAAGCCATTCCTGCTCCCACCCCAACTTTCCCCTCTCGAGAGTCCCAGAGACTCTCCCCTCACCCCTTCCCAATCTATCCCCAGATCTGCCCAGACTGCAATCCCGCACCTGACCTCACCCTTTTGGCTTCGGACCTCCTCCCTGACCCCCTCGGCAAAGCCCCTGCTCCTTAGCCCAGTATTCAGATCCCGCCCTGGCATGGGCCTGTCCTCCTCCCCAGTCATGTTCCCTCCTGTCGCTCTTGATGCCAGCAGCTCCAAGCCCTCCACTTACCCTCCCCTGAAACCAAACTGATCCCTCTTGTCTCTGCTTAAGCTATTCCTGCTGCTGGGAGTGGCCGCCCTCATCCCCAGCCACCTGACAACCCCTCCCCCACCTGCACATTATTTATATAGACACGAATGCTAAGTGCAAATGGCCTCGCCATCTGGAACTGTTTACGTCCCCCCCGCAGAAGAGGAACTAACCTTTATCTGATTACATGCAGAACATTTTACATATATCATCTCCTTTAGCCCCACAGCAACCCGAGGTGGTAAATTCCACTCCTCCTATTTTCCAGATGAGAAGACTGAGGTTCAGAGACAGGAAGTCTTTCCCAAGGCCATACAGAGGTGGGGTTGACCCTTAAGATTATGCTTGTGGCTGGCTTTCTATGTTCATGGATTTGCTATGAAGGGAGGTTGTGCTGCTTTGCAGATGTCAGGGACCACTGTGATATACCCAAGGCTGTCGTATAGAAAAAGAGGGCCCAGGAAGGGAGCCAGATCACAGGGGAGGCATAGATCTCTGCTCTAGATGGAGGAGAACCTTCCCCCAAGCAGAGCCACCTCCTAATGGAAGAGGCTGGGGGAGGAGTTGTCAGGTGGCTGGGGGTGGGGAAGGCCACTCCCAGCACCAGGAACAGCTTAAGCTGTTCCAAGAGGGAAGAGTGTGGTTTCAGGGAAGGGTAAGTGGAGGGCTTGGTGCTGCTGGCGAGGGAGCTCCCTTCCCTGGGGGGTATGCAAGCAGAGGCTAGGGGAGGACATTCACTCATTCATTTGGCAACTTCGGAGCAAGCGCTGTTCTCTGGCCCTGATGGAGCCGCCGGGATGCAGTGTAGGTGAGTCAGACCCAGGCACTGACTGCATGTTATTCCCAGAGCAATGGAGACATTTATAGGGGCTCTGATGGCCAGAACGTCAGGGATATGACAGGGTGAGTGACCAGACTTTGAAATTCTAAAATGATCTTAGGCAAATGCATATTTTTAGCTTTCTAGCTCTTTAAGCCTGGCCGATTCAGGTATCTCTGGCTATGGAACAAATCATGTCAAAATATAGTGGTTGACGGGGCAGTCCTGCTGATCTCACTGGGCTTGCTCACATGGCTGCATGTGACTGGGGGGTCAGCCAGGCCTGGGTTCTGCTGGGACGGGTGGGCCAGCTGGGCCTCTCTCGATTTGGCGTCAGGGCCTCGCTCGGCACTGGCCTCTTACTATTCAGTAGTCCAGCCTGGGCTCTGACATGAGGCTAGGCTGGGCTGGGCTCCAAGGGGGTGAGAGCAGAAGCTGCAAGGCCCCTGAGGCCTGGGCTTCAGAACATGTACAGCTTCATTCCTGTCGCATGCATCGGTCCCAGCAAGTCACGAGGCCGGCCCAGATAAAGGGCGGGGAAATAGACTTCATCTCTGAATGGAGTCACATTTTAAAGGGTGTGTGTGTCCTGGGCTGCAAGTAATTGTTGTCATTAAATAGCTACCTCACTGGCCTTCCCCAGAAAGAGTTCATACCAGTGACAAACTGCTCTTCTCTCTCTACCTCAGCTTCTCTCTCTGTGGAAAGAGGCACTGGGTATGGTGGATCCCTCTGTCCTTGTGTGTGTGTGCAGGGCGAGACCCAGGTATACTAGTAGAAACATTGACGGTATTATATCAGAGACGTGTAAGCCCAACTGTAAAAGGAACTGCCAACCTAGACTCAAGTCCCATTGGCCCACTACTTCCCATTCATCTCTCCCAGGCACTGCCCCCTGGCCATTCCCAGTGCTCCCTCCCCATGACAATAACTGCTGCCAATCAACGGAAGGGCATGTGACTCAAGCAGGCCAATCAGCTGCCTTCCCTGGGACAGATACCGAAACCCAGGGAGATAGAAGTTCTCATTTTCCTGCAATTGTGAACTGAGGCTGTTGATGGCTACATACCAGGGGGGAAGGAATGAGGCCCACATCAGCTCAAAGAGAGCCGCAAGAAGCAGATATGAGTTTCAGACAGCACTCCTGGGGGACACCGGAGCCCCATCACCAGCCCCAAGCCCTGGTGAGTACCACTCTCCATTCAGGTCACCAGCCACCCTAATTTCTCCCCCAGCTCCATAAGCCAATCAGTTCTCTTATGTTTAAGCTACTTGATGTTGAGTTTCTCTCCTGGAATTGAAAGAGGCCTGAGACAGACAAACATTGTCTCCTGAGCAGCTACCACCACAATTAAACAACCGGGAGTTGAAAGCAGTCTTTCAGAAGTGACGCCCTCAGTAGACATGATAGGTGGCATTTTGTTATGTGCACCCAGGAAAGAACCCTCTGGGCTGGCCTGGCCCTCCAGCCTGCTCCCTGATCCTGTAAGACAACAATTGCTTATCCTCGGGAACAGAGGAGGAGAACTAACCCAGCGGGCAGAGGCTCGGCGGCCCTCAGCACTGGGTTTGCAGCCAGGCTCTAGCGCTCACTGACTATGATATGAGATCTTGCAGAAATTACCAGACAGGCCTGGGCTCCATGTGCTCATCTGCAGAACCAGGCCTGTCCCACCCACAGGCACAGAAACTGCCTGGCACACAGTAGGTGCTTGGTCAACAATGTTATTTCTTTCCCTCAATGTTATCTTCCAGGAACCTTGGGAGGGAATGGTGTAGTGGTTTTCCCACTGTACAGATGATGAAACCAAGGACCGCAGAAGCTGGGTGGGTAAGTGAATTAGGAGAATCTGGGACCCAGGCCCAGGTGCTGTAATGACATGCCTGCTGCTATTTGATCCTCCTCCCCCTTGCCTGGAAGCTCTGGCCTCATGGGGCACCCTAACCCTGGACTACTCTGCCCAGACCCCCTGTTCACCTGCCTAACTAGGAAGGCTTTTCTAAAAAGCACCCTTCAGTCTCATTGTGTCCATGATGTTCATGTCCATGATGTTCATGACACAGGTAAGGGTCGAGACCCAAGACTTGGATTCTGGAGCAAGAAAGTCCTTGGGGTTACCTAGTTTAACCCCCTCACTTACAGATGGGGTGACTTCAGCTCAGAGAGGGAAAACAATGGTCTGCTATCACACAGCAAACTACTGATGGGGCTAAGAATACAACCAGGTTGCCACTCCCCACCCCCTAGAGACAGCTGACTCACCCCTACCCCCTCCACCAAGGTCTTGGCCCCAAGGGAGGGAAGTTGAGGTGGGTGGAGGTTGTCCATAGAGGTCAGCACAGCAAAGGAAACTGCGGCTTCCCCGCCCCCCATGTTCTTTCAGCCTGGGTGCCCCCTGGATGGGCCGTGTGCAGGGGTGGGGGTATAAAGGTGTGTGCTCTTGACCAATGGCAGTCAGGCAGGGGCTGAGAAGCCCGCTGACAGGAAGCTCCCAGCACATCTGGGCGATCAGATAACCAGAATCACCAAGGGTAACAGAGAAGGAAAATATATTAATGTCCACGGCACCCAAGAGCATGCCTGCCCTGCCCAGGTCAGAGCCTCCTCCCTCTGGGGGAAGCTTGCAGTCCAGGTGGACAGCATAGGCTTGACACACAGTAGCCCTTAAGGAGGCCCAGACAGAAGGAAGGAGGAGGAACAGGATAGGGGAAGGTCAGCTGGTCCTAACGATGAACAAAAATCCTTCTCACATGTGTCTTGGGGAATACCCGGATGTCTGAGGTGGTAAAGCACTCCCTCTTATACAAATGGAGAGCCTGGGGTCCAAGGAGGGGCTGACCCTTGTCCCAGGTCTCCCTTGCCCAGGGCAGGGCTGCTCCAGGCCTAGCTGGTGCCCAGCTCTTGATTCTGGAGACAGCGCAGAGTAGCTGGGAGGAGCCCAGGAAGGGCCAGGGCTGCACTTCGGGAGTCCAGGATCTTCTCCTGGCTTCCCTCTCAAAACCATCGAAAGTCACTATCCTCCACTCCTGTGTCAATGGGAGCCACCAGCTATATGCACTCGCAGCCAGGAAGATCTGGGTTCAAACACAGCTCCGATGCTTTATTGATTTTTAGAGGTTGGCTGCCTCCTGCACGCCCCATACAGGAGATTGAGCCTGAAACCCGGGAACGTGCCCTGACCTGACCAGGAATCGAACGAGAAACCTTTTGGTGCACGGGAGGACACCCAACCAACTGAGCCACACAAGCCAGGGCCAGCTCCTCCCTTTTGAGGCTCGGCTTTCACATCTATGAAATGGGGATAATAATCCCCATCTTGGAGGACATAAAGGATCTGATGGGGGGGATTGTATTATTCCCACTTTATGGCTGAGGAAACGAAGGCTTCGGGGAGTTTAAGCAAGTTGCTGCAGATCGCACAGCTAAAAATAAAATTGGGCCGTCAGTATTGGAACCCAAGTCTATGTGCCTCCAAATTGCCTTCTGTGCCTACTCCAGCTGGGAGCCAGAGTAGATTTCTGGCCAAAGGACGGCTTAGGTAAATGTGTGGAGGCAACTGATTTAGCTTCTCGAGTGAGCAGGCTGCTAGACCTAGAGGAGGGTGCATCCCAATTGGACAGAGGCCATCTGCCATGCCTCTGGCTGTGAGGTCCACAGTGTCTTGGGGCAGAAGAGCCAAGGACACTCTTGACCCCTGGAGGCCTTGGTCCCCAGCCTCTTGGGTGCAGCAACCTTGTCTAACCCACCCCTTCTTAGCTGCCTTATCCAAAGCCCCACTGCTTTCCAGAAGCTTTTATAACTATTGACTTCCCACAGCCTTTATTGGCCCCAGTGCCCGGGGAGAAGAGATGGGGGCTCCTGGATGCTCTTACACCAGATTGCATGTGTTCACAAGGACATTCCTGTGACTATGTGCAGGGGTATATGCGCATTTGGTGTTGCCCGCTTGGAAGCTGTGTGTGCATGGGAGCACACGTGTGCTTGTGCATGAACTGGTTGGGGGCGGTCGTATTTGCCACATCTCGAAGATGTGTATGGCCATTTCATTCCTACGTGCTATTGAGAGTGTGTGGGCATATGGTGTATGCAAGAATCTCCTGTTTGCGACCATTTGTGGGGTGATATGGCCCAGCCCTGTGTGCACGATGGACTGGCTATCGATGTGCGGAGGGTACTTGTATGGCTGAGAGCCTGAAGCGGGCTCTGTGGACGCAGATGTGTTTGTTGTATGTGAAAGGTACCTGGTTTGGGCAGCCTGTGGGTGACACTGCATGGGCAGCCGCAAAGAACGGGGAAAAGAGTACCAGGGGGTTTGGAGGGCCTGAGCCAAGGCCCTTCCCAGTAAGTGTGTTTCCTCTTCTGCTAATGAACTAGATCTTCCTGGGACTGAGAACCCTGGGGTTGGTGGGGGCGGGGGGGGGGAGGGGAGTTGGAAGCCATGGAAACCTCAGAACCTGACCCAGCAAAATGGGGAGGGACCTGTATCCTCAGCCAGGAAGGCCAAGGTGGGGGATTAGGAAGATGGGCAGTCACCCAACCAGAAACAAGGCCAGCCCCAGGCCAGGAGGCACAATGTAGTCAGTCCCCTTTAGCTCCTGAAACCCAGTCCTCCACTGGTGATCCCCTGGAGAGGGGTGCGTGTGTGTGTGTGTGGGGGGGGGGGGGGGAGGCAAGGTGGTCAAAGGCTTCCCCACCGTCATCCCAGAGGCTCGGATGCCTGCCTCCCTGGCGCCTAAGGTTTACAGCGCGCTTCCCAGCTCAGAGCCCTTGCGCCTCGTTTCTCCGCAGAGCTCAGGATGGCGATCCCAGTTCCAGAACTGGAACCAGAGGCCTTGGGAAATGGCCCCAGGAAGGACGGACTGGACCGCCAACGCAGCTCTCAGATCCCGGCACCCGAGCTGCACACCCGGTGATGCCCGCCCGGGCTCCAGATGAGACAGAAATGGGACTTCCCTGTGAGCCCTGGCTTCCTCCTCTGTTAAACTAGACGTGTTGGGGTTCTTTGTCGGACTTGCTGCGAGCGTTAGAAACCTGCCTTACCTGGGCCCCACGCGCCGCCGGCACGCAGTAGGCTCGCAGCAGGCACGCTGGGTAAACACCGGCTGTGGTTAGTAAGTCCCCTCTTTGCAGCGGAACAGGGTGCGGAGTCCTCCGCTCCGCTGGCGCCGCGGGCCCGTGGCCTCTGCAGGGACCCCGCCCCCGCCCCCCGCGCGCGGCGGGAGCCACCCGGTGGGGTTTCGGCGCGCTGACGTGGGCGGATCAAAGCGGCTGCCCGCGCCTTATAAAGCAGTTTGGGCGGCCCGCGCCGGAGACCGTGCCCAGCCAGGACGGGAGCGGGGCGCGCGGGCGAGCGCAGGCCCTGGGAGAGGAGAGGAGCGCAGAGCAGCCTGAACCCGCAGCGGAGTCCCCGCGGGACCGGAGCCGGCCGCCGCTTGCCAGGATCCCGGCGAGCGCCCTTCTCCCGTGGCCTGGCCGAGAGGGCGCCCTCACCGCCTGCCCAGCCCGAAGAGCGCTGGGGGCCGCGCTCGCCGCTCCTCGGCCAGCCCGAGCCGCCGGCCACTCGGGGCGCGGCCAGCCAGCGAGCGCCCCAGGAGGTGAGCAGGGGCTGCGGGCAGCGGGTGGGTGCTCAGCTGGGATCTGCTTGGGAGGGGGGCGGCCGAGTCCGAGGGGGACGGCGCGACTCCGTTGGGCAACCCCTCTCGGGTAAGCAACCCAAGCCCCCGTCCACACTTCCCCTCCGCGGCACCATGCCCCTGTCGGAGCGCAGCCCCGGGGCCAGGGGCTCGGGCGGTCCGCGGTGAGGGATGGAGGTGGCCTGTGCGGTTCCCGCGGCCCGCGCGAGCCTTCCCGGCCCTGCCCCCCCCTCCGATCCCTCCCTCCCAGTCAGCCCGCTGATGAGGTCATGCCCGAGCCATCCCGGGGGTGGGGGACTTGGACCCTGCGGCAGAGGGTGTGTGGCGGGGCAGGAGAGAGTGGCAGAAGGCAGAGAACCACGACAGCTCCCACCAAATTGGGGGGTGCGGGTGGACGCCTCGCTCGAGACCCGGTCCAGAAGCGGCGGCGGGGAGAGTTTGTTTACAGACCTGGGCTCCAGGCCGGGGGTGGGGAGGAGAGCCCTGTCCGGGCGGTGAGGCACATCTGGAGCCGCCCGAACATCTGGCTGAGCTCTCGCAGGAGCCCCACACCTCCCACCTCCGGGGGCTGGGGTGCTTTCGTCCCCTCGCCGTCCGGAGGCGCTCAGGGTCGGCTCGGAGGGGTAGTCGGGAGCACCCCGAGGTCCTCTACCCCACCCTTCCCACTTCCAACGTAACTCGCCTCGCGCGGGGAGCCCGGAGCGTCGTCCGCAGCGCAGCAGACCCACCTCTCAGACCTCGAGCGGCTCGGGCCCAAGCCGGGTGCGGCCCGGCCTCGCTCCGCACCGCAGGTAACCTTGGAGCGGTCGCCCCGCGTCACCGGCTCGCGGGGTCGGCTCTCGGAGCTGCGCAGCCTGAGGCTCAGGCCCCGCGGGCGCCAGCCTAACGCGCTGCGTGGGCACCCTGCCCCCCGCGCGCGGTGTCGGTTCTCGACCCGGCGCGGGCTCATCCCGGCAGGAGAGACTCCGCACGTCCCCGCCGGCGTGGCTCGGAGGGGCTGCCGCCCTAGAAGCGGGGTTTCCAGGGACCTCCGGAGCCCACGCCTCTGACCACCTGCTGGAGCGGGGCTGCAGCTGCTGCGCTCGCCGTGCCCCGGTGTGCACAGCCCGGCGGCCTCGTCTCTCGCCCGCGGCCGGCGGGTACCTTGGACCTTATTCTCAGTGGGAGGAGGAAGGGACCGCTTATCTCTCCAAAGGCGCAGCTTAGACCTGGGCCCACTACGCGCCCGGCCCCAGGGGAGGCTCGGCGCCAGGCCCCAAGCAAAGGGTCGGGTCGGGCAGTGGGGGCTGCCCGCGGCAAGTGGGTGTCTTATGGGACGACTAGAACTGAGAGAGAACTTACCCAAACACCATCCCACCCCCAGGCTGGGGCACTGGGACCCTGGAAGAGGAGGGGCACTTGCCCCAAGTCCCACAGCCCAGGAGGCAGCCGCCGGTCCTGCCTTGAGCACCCACTTAGCGCCCCCTGGCGGCCGGGGCTGGGGAGGCGAGCTCGCCCTGACCCGCGGGGCACAGGCTGAGGGTGACCCAGCGGCCCGAGCGTGAACACCGGACAGGAATAATCCGTCAGCACCCAGAGGCCCTGGCCAGGCACTACCCCCTCCAGCGACGCGCTGGGGCGGCGGGGAGAGGGGCCCAGGACCACCGGGGCAGCTCGGAAAGAGCGGAGGGGCTGGAGGCCTGGG
Source organism: Cnephaeus nilssonii (assembly GCF_951640355.1). Lineage (NCBI taxonomy): Eukaryota > Metazoa > Chordata > Mammalia > Chiroptera > Vespertilionidae > Cnephaeus > Cnephaeus nilssonii. The sequence continues at coordinate 45,571,432 of NC_137084.1, read as the reverse complement.
TCCCGGTGTGCTGGTGACCGGGCGGCCCCGCCTCTCCCTGTAGGGCTGAACACGCACACCCCACTGTGGGTCTTCTCTCCTCCCTCCGCGTGCAGCCCCTTGCTCCTTCCACCTGGAATGCGGGGCGCCTGGGGGTGGGGTTGGGGGAGAGTAGCCCACACTTTGGGAAGGGTGAGGGCGAAGACAGACGGTGACTGGAGATTTGATTCCCCCCCCCCCCCCCCCCCCATATCCAGCGTTATTCCTCTCATTCTCAGGAGTGCGGTAAGCTTTCAAGGCCAGGAAGACAAAGGGTTTGCATGCAGGCTGGGGGGGAGGAGCGAGCTCAGTTACACTGGGAACCCCGCTGAGACCCCCAGCCTGGACGCGCCTGTTTGTAGTCAGCACCTCCGTGTCAGGCGCCCGGCGGGACACTCTGCGAAGGAGAAAATACCTTTAATTCAGGGTTCTCTCCCCGTCTTCCTCTGGAATCTAGCGGAAGGCTCCAGAAAACAGGGGTGTTTCAAATCTGTGTGTGTTGAAGGCACACACGTTACATGCACATACTACACAGGTATATATATGGAAGAGAGGAAACCTAGGCAGAGGGGAGCTCAAACACCCCCAGGCTGCTGGGAGGCTGGGAAGACCCCAGGAGATGCGCCCCGAAGTCCAGTCGCTTGTTTTTATAGAGGGGGAGACTGAGGCTGGGGGTGATGGAGCGCTTGTCCAAACGCACACAGCTCAAGGAGAGCGCCCCCTTCCCGCTCAAGCTCCCCCACTAAGGCGGGCGCCTACTTTTTCCAACTCCCCAGACCCTTTAGAAAGGAATCCCTTTGTCTCTGCTCCTCCCCAGGGGAAAGGGGCTGGGGCTGTGAATGTGTCCAGGCGAACGCCAGGTGTTGGTAAATTTGGGAGAAGCTGGGAAGGTAGTTAATGAGGCAAGAATGAAAGGGGGTGGGGGAGAGAAAGAAAAAGAGAGAGAGGGGAAAAAAAGCTGGAGAAAGCGGTTCTGCGGCCTGCAGGCGGCAGGGGTAGCGGCTGCTCCGCGGCCCCAGGACGCCGCCTGGCGGCGGGAGGCGGCATTGCTCCGGCCCGGTGCGCTTCCCTGCTTAGCCAAGGCCAGGCTGCCCAGCCTGGGCTCTGGCCTGGGCACCACCCGACCCTCCGAAGGGGGACGACCGGAGAGGGACTTGGGGAGACCGGCGTCCTGAACAGCCCTCACTGTACAGAGACCTGTGGCATCCCATGTCTCACCCTCCCCTTCACAGACTGAGAAACGGATGCCCAGAGCGAGCCTGCATGCCCTTGTCTTCTCCTAGTCCGTCATCTCACCGGACACCCGAGTAGACGGAGGAGAAGAACATGGGCTGTGGACGTGCGCTCACTGGGCTGAACAGCCCCGTTTCCTACCCCTGAGCCTTCTCACCTGTGCGGTGGGGGCGGTGGCAGGACCTATCTGGCAGGGTTGCGGGAAGGAGCAAAGGCGATCCCGTTAGGTGAACGAACGTTATCACAATTGGAATCACAATTGTATCCCCAGGCACAGTGGGAACGGAAAACCACCAGCGCCATCATATAATCACTACTTTTGCGGAGATAAGAAACCAGTTTTGGGGCTCCGAATCTTTGCCCCCCCACCCCCGGCCTCCGCCCGGCACCCTTCGCCCTCGCCCTCTTCCTTCGGTCCCTCCCCGTCTCCGTGTGTCCGTCCTGGCTTCTCTCTGCGCCGTGTCTTTCAGGCTCGGTCTCTGAGCGTCGTTCCCTCTCGCTGTGTCCCCGCCCCCGCCCCCCTCTGCCCCTCTCTGCCGGGTCTCTCGGCGTCTCTGGCCCTGTCACCCCCTTCCCCTCCTGCCCGCGGAGTGCGGGTCCCAGCCCGGGAGGCACAGAGAGGCGGCCGGGGCCGCGCTGGGTGGACCCGCCCTCGGCCGCGCTCGGGCGGCCCCTCATTCGAGCCAGACTCCGGGCGAATCCCGGTCTGTGCGGGGCGGGAGGGGACGCCCGCCGCGCGCGCGGCCTCCCGGGGCCCGGACCCTCCCCCCTTCGTAATTTGAATAAAACGTCCCCCGTCCCCGCCGCGGCCTCAGCCCCGCGCGCCGCCCTAACCCGCGCCTCCGCTCTCCCCGACCGCAGGCAGCCGGCGCGAGGAGCGGCTCCACCCGGGCGCGACCCCCGCGCGCCCGCCGCGCGACGATGAGGGCGCGGCCGCAGGTCTGCGAGGCGCTGCTCTTCGCCCTGGCGCTCCACACCGGCGTGTGCTATGGCATCAAGTGGCTGTAAGTGGGGGCTCCGGGAGAGGCGGCTGGGGGTGGTGGGGAGCCGTAAGGGGCCCCGTGAATGGGAGAAGTTGGCTTGGGGGTCATGGGCAAGTCACTCTTCTTAAGCGGGGCGTGGAGGGCGAGGGAAGGACCCTGTCCCGGCAGCTGAGATTTGCGCAAGACCTCCCCCGGGGCAGATGAAAAAGAGCGTGGGCCAGGGGCGCAGATCAGAGGGTCCGTGCCCGGCACGTGCGGCCCCTCCCCGTTGTGTTTCCCTGTCAGTCTCCTCACCCTGGTTGGAGGTCCTCAAACAGCCCTGACCCTCCGCCCGAGGGACCCTGGGGAAGTGTCCCAGCCTGCGGGGGCCTCGTGTCCTCCTCGGTCCGTGGAGAGGGAGCATCTACGCCTCTCAGATCAGATGAGAAGCGGCTCTTGAAAGAGCCTCGTAAACTGTCAGATGCTGTGCACATGTGAAGGGTGTCCCTTTAGGTGGAAATGATTCATGGGGGGGGTAGGTGGGGGAGAGGTGTCCTTCCATCCAGCAGAAGGGCGGAGAGAGGAGTCCAACCCAGGCCCGTCCTGGAGGAGCTGCCCTGGGGACTGGGAAAGATAAGCCCGGCCGTAAATAACTCCAAGTGCCCTGGAGAGAGCAGGGGGGGGGGGCGTTGTGGGGGCCCAGACTGGGGGGAACCACCTGGTGGGGGACACACATTTGAGACCCTGGAGAGGTTTTTCAGGGGCTGGTTTTTGCTAGGCTGGCCTGAGAGGCTCTGGGGGCGCAGGTGGGGACAATGGGAAGGCTGCGTTTTGAGTGGAGGGGTCCCCTGAGTGGTGGGGGAGTCTAGGACAGGACTCAGTCTGGAGTTTGGGGTGAGGGGCGGGGAGCCATGCGGCTAAGACAGGCAGGGGACCGATTGTGGGGGGGCGGGCTGTGGAGGGGGTGTGTGTGGAAGGTTCTTGGGTTAGCTGGAGACAAGGCGATAGTGGCCAGGCCACCAGCACATCGTCTGAGGTCACCAGCCCGGCTCCTTTTGGGGCTGAGCTGTCCATTAATGGATGATTCAAGAGGGGAATCCCCTCTTCCTGCGTTCCTTGTTTGTAAGAAGAAGCCTGGGCGCAGCGGCCTCCCAGCTGCTCCTGATTAGTTTGGTGAGAAATCAGCAACCCTCCTTCCACTGCCAGTGCCTGCCCCTGTCCCAGCGGGTGGGACCCTCTGATGAGGGAGTCCACGCCTCCTCACCCACCACCGCCATTCTACGGAGACGTGCACTGAGGTGCAGAGAGGGAAAGGGTTTGCTGATGGGCACAGTAGCGGCCGGCTGAACTGGGCTCGCTCCTATAGCGTCGTGGGGGACATGCTATCCTTCCCATGCTACCGTGGGCCCTGAGAAGTGTGTGGCTCGCACAGCCTCCACGCTGGCGTGTGGCCGGGGAGGGCCTGGAACAGATCGCTAGCTAAGCCCAGCATCCATGCTGTCCCCACGACATGGCTCAGGCTGCCACAAAAATGGTTCCAGCTCAGTGTCTGCCTGAAGGACCTCCTGGCCTCTTGGAGGAGGTGGGCATGCAAAAAAAAAAACACGCCAAGTAGACTTGGGGCTGTGTTCCAGTTAGTCCCACCTAGGGTGGGTGACTTGTGGGCCGGGCTTTGAAGGATAGACAGGATTTTATGGTCAAGGATGGAATGCAAAGCAAGCACCCTAGCCAGGGGGGCCAGCGGGACAAAAGCATAGAGGCAGGACCGTGTGTACGTGGGGAAACGGGGAAACGGGGAATTAAAGGAGCCTACTAGTAAACCCCAGACAGTGGGCCAAGAGCTTGAGTCAGAAGGTAGGTGACAGTCTTATCACTACCGTTTTACAAATGAGGGAGCAAAGGTACAGAAAGGTTAAGTAACTGACCCAAGGTCACACAGCTAATTAATTGTGGCTTTGGGAGCAGAACCCAAGCAGACGTGCTCCAGGAAGCCAAACCTCTTAATAGCGGTTAAACTCTTGCTGGAGCTGAAGATAGAGGGGGAAGCAGGAGAAGGAGGAGAGTTTAAGAATAACAACAATTGTGTGTGTGTGTGTGTGTGTGTGTGTGTGCGCGCACACACACTGGTGACTCTTGAACAACACGGGTTTGAACTGTACAGTTCCACTTATACGTGGATTTTTTTTTTCAATGAATAACTGCTGTTTTCCACCCGTAGTTGGGAATCCACGGATGTGGACGGCCAACTGTATGCACTGATCTACACCATTTTAAAAGTGGGACTTGAGCATCTATGGATTTTGGTATCCACAGGGGTCCTGGAATCAATCCCCCATGGATACTGAGGGACAACTTAAGTTTTGGGGGAGTCAAAATTTATATGCGGATTTCTGACGGCACATGGGGCGGGGGGTTGGTACCCCTAACCCCCCAAGTTGTTCAAGGGTCAACTGTATATGACCTCGCTACCAGCCCGACACAGTTCTCAGTGCTTTGTGTACATTGTTCCATTTACGTCTCCCAACCAGTATGAGGGGGGCTCTGCTATCACCCCCATTAAACAGAGGAAATGGAGGCACAGGGGTGTCTCACTAACAGGCTGTCACAGCCCGTCGGCAGCAGCGGCGGGGTTTGGAGTTCGGCTGCCTGGCCCTGTGGCCAGTTGGTCGCAGGCAGCCACAGGACGGTTGGGAACAGGGAGGTACAGGGCAGCTGGAGGCGGAGGACTCATCCAGGAAGACTCAGCTGTCCTGGGGGTGCCCTGGGGGGTGGGGCTGCTACCCTGGGTTTTGGAAAGTGAGCTAAGGATGAAAGGGCCATTTGACACAGGAACTGAAACCAGATGTGGCTGAGTGACCTTGAATGCCCACCTGTTGGGCACCTGGGACTCAGCCTGAGTTTCCTGGTGGGATGAAGGGTACGGGGGAGGGGGACAGAGCCTGGAAGCTTACGGAAGCAGCTGACCAGAAAAAACTTGGGGTGCCCCTCTACTACCTCACCTCCCACCTAAGTCAGGTGCTGGGAGAGTCTCAGGCCAGCAAGTGTGGGGGGACTCAGGAGGGCTGTCCCCCCTTCTCTGGCTGCCCTGGGTGGGGGTCAGGGGAGGTGGTTCCAGCCCCCTGTGACCCCCTGGGGCTGTCAGGTTGGCTGGGAGGCCCACAAAGGCCACCCCCCTTCCCTGGGCAGCCTCAAGCCTGCCGCTCACTCAGGGGCTGGGCCTCTCAGGAAGGAGTCCCAGGGGTCCCCAGAAGGCACGGAGCTGCTGCAGAGTTGGGGGACCTGGATCCCAGCCTGAGCTCTGCCGGTTCACTAGCATGAGCCCAGCCTCCCGGGGCCTCAGTTTCATCTCCCAGGTGGGAGTGAGAGCGCCTAGCCTGGGGTCTGAGAGGCCTGGGTTCTCGCTCAGCTCCGCCTCTGACGGGCTGTGTACAGGTCTGGGCAGGCCCTGCCTTCTCTGGGCCTCCCTGTCCCCACTCACACAATGGGATGGGGACATGTTGGGTGAGCAGCTGAGCTGAAACGGAAACCCAGGCCTCTGCCCCCCAGACATTCTCAGGAGAACCCCAACTCCCGAATGAAAAGACCCAGCAGCACCCTTGGCACCGGCCTTGCTGTGAACTCTCTGTTCCCTCCTGTCCTCTCTCCCACCCTCACCCCCATGCCCCCACCCCCAGACAAACCAAAATGTTTTCAATTAGGGGTCTGCTGCATGAGGCAAGCGGGCGGAGATGTCCAGACGGGTAACTCCCCCGCCTCCCGCCCTAATCCTTGATTACCTCCCCAAGGGGGACTTAGTTAGATACGGTCATTACCGCTAATTACCAGATGACCGAGTCTCCCTCCTTGGGAGTGGAATCCACTGCCTCCCACTTCCTGGTCTCCCAGCCTGCACACTCCCCTGGCGGACCTCCCCTCCACACCTCCCAGACCTCTGTCCCAGCCACTCTCCCCAGCAGCTCCCCGCCTCCATCCTGTGCCTGCCCCGGGCCTCTGGACCACTTCTTATGCCCACCACCCACCTGGGCAGTCTGAACCTTGCATGGGAGCATGCTCACTGTGGTGTCCCTCATAGCACCTTCTCTCAGCATCAGCTGGGGAGGAGGATGCTTGATGAGTGGCCCAGGGTCCCCAGGCATCAGGGTTCCCCCGGAAATACAGAGCACATGTCCCTGGGAGCCCCAGCGCTTACCATTCAGGGATGGCCTGAACCGAGCTTTCCGGGAAAGGCTGGGCTCATGTTACCCCACTTCTTGGCCTGAACAGGAGTGCAGGGAGAAGACCTGGAGGGAGGCAGCCACGGGGCTGGAGTGCCCACGGCATGCTTGGTACCGTGCAGGGTTTTCCTCCCATTATGAAGCAGAAGGCTGACTCCGAGGGGAAAAGAGAGCGGGCGAGGTGCAGTGCAGAGCGGCTCAGGACAGCCGAGTGTGATGGCTCCCAGCCCAGCAGGGAGGGGAGGCCAGGTCTGCAGGCGGCTGGTGTCAGGGGGAGGCCGAGCACACAGGCACTGGGTGTCCTCAGTGTCCTCCTCTGTACAAAGTGGGGAGCGACAATAATCTCGTCCCAGCCCACCCCTCTGGGTGTTGTGAGAATGAGATGTGGCATATGCAGAGGCTCTGCCGACTGGGGCTGCGTGTGGACAGTGTCTGCAAGGTGGAGGTGGAGGGGGTCACGCTGAGGGGTGGTCTCCGCCTCTGTGTGGGCACCCCTCACCCCGTACAGGCTGCAGGGACTTAGACCGCAGCTTTGGCGGACCTCAGCGGCTCAGAAGGCCAGGTAGGAGCAGACAGTTCCGTAGAGACCAGCAAACCATGCCTGAGGTCTGCTCTGCGTGCTGGCGCTGGCATCCGGGTGCCCCACACGTGTCCTTGCTCATGGTTTGGGAGGTGGGGGTTCTGTGCTGAGTCACGGAGGGCAGGGGGCTAGTCTCCGTGAATCCCTTCAAGGCTGCGGGGTCCCTCTCGCCTGCGCTTAGAGGAGGTGCTGCCCGGGGGAGTCTGCTCCCCTCAGAGAAGGCCTGAGAGAAAGGCAGATCCAGGATGGACCCTGGGTCCCAGGGCCTTGGAATCCCGGTGCCCAGGGTCAGGATCTGGGAGGCTCTTGGGTCCTATCGCATCACCAGGGTTCATAGAGACGCCCTAGGCCCGTGTTTCCCAGAGCATGGGCGAGGCCAGCACTCCTCACAGGGCTTGGTGCTCCGCAGGCCAGGAATTAAACCGAACCAAGCCTGCTGCCTCACTGCAGCATTTCTCAGGGACTTGGTACAATGTGTTTCCTAAACATGCCTGAGCCTGGGTCCCTTTCTTCAGGGTCTTACTGGGCTGGAGCCCATTCTGGGAAAGACATGTGTGGGTGCAGACACCGAGACCCAGAGACAGTGATTTTTCTGTTTGCACAGCGCATTAGTGGCTAAGTCCGTTTTATCACCGAAGGAGTGGCTCTTTGATCCTCTGAGAGCAATCCCTTGCATGTGTGTGCGACTTTACAGCCTAATACGTGAGTTTAATAATGAGACGAAGCAATGATGGAAAGCTCCTAAGTCATGTTGTGCACTTAGTAAATGCTTAATTCCTACTGTGTATGATGCTGATGATGATCATAAAAATTAGCACTTAGCACGGTGTCCGGCACATGGTGAATGCTCAGTGTTGAATGAATGTTAAATAAGAAGGAATGAATTCATAGCTGTGATAGAACTAAATAAAGGCAATGGACGTGAGTACCTTTCAAACTCTAACATTGTTTATTGCTGGTGGAATTATAATAACGTTTAGGTAGGATGGAGGTCGTGATCCTATGTTATGAATGAGAGCCTGAGGCCCAGAAAAGGGTCAGTGATGGTCACAGGGGGAGGAAGGGGGAGGGGCCATATTTCTGCTGGGGACTGGGCTCTGCCTCTTGGTTTCCTGGCTCTTTCTGGCAAAGGCTCCAGGGCCCATGGAGGAGAGGAGGGGGCCAGTAGGACACATGGGTGGAAGCTATGTGGCCCCTCACGCCCTGTCTTTCCTCTCATCGTTGTTACCTTTTGGTGGTGCACAGGGCGCTGTCCAAGACGCCCGCAGCCCTGGCTCTGAACCAGACGCAGCACTGCAAGCAGCTGGAGGGCCTGGTGTCCGCGCAGGTGCAGCTGTGCCGCAGCAACCTGGAGCTCATGCACACCATCGTGCACGCCGCCCGCGAGGTCATGAAGGCCTGCCGCAGGGCCTTCGCGGACATGCGCTGGAACTGCTCCTCCATCGAGCTGGCCCCCAACTACCTGCTTGACCTGGAGAGAGGTAGGGAGCCAGCAGGGGCTGCTAGGGCCTGCGGAATGCATGCAGGTGGGGATGGATGAATTCAGGCATAAATATATGTGTTTAGATAGGTGGGTGAATTCATGGGTGGATGGATGAATGGATACGTGATGGGTGGATGAGTGAGCGGATGGATGATAGACGGATACACAGAAGGTTAGAGGTGTGGATGGATGGATGGGTGGATGAATTAATCATAGACCTGGGTATTTGGGCATGAACTGATGAATGAATAAACACATAGTGAGTGGATATACCAGCGCGGAGGAGCCTGAAGGACAGGACAAACGCACATTGTACCCCAGGGCACGGGTGAAGGAGAGAGTGATGCCAGGAAGGCTCTTGGAGGGTAAGGGGAGTCCGGAACGAGAATGTGATGGAACCCACCCTTGGGGCAGACTCTTGTTCACAGGTAGCACTAGCCCAGGCCGACTGAAGTTGCTGCGAGATGCACAAAGTGATGTGTGGACTAAAGAACATCTGTGGAGAGGACTTCCTGGAGGAGGTGGCTTCTGGGGTGGATCTGGGGAGCGTGTGTACAACAGAGAGATTTTTTATGGGCAGAAATGCCCTAATGGATCTAATCTGTGCTCTGCACGGTAACAGCTCATGTGTGTGCAGCATTCGACAAAGCTTCCTTTCTTCCCAAATTAGTTGAACTCTAGAGCCAGCCTGAGGTAGGTACTCTCAGCCCCATTGCACAGTTAAGGAAACTGAGGCTTGAGAAGGGGAAGTGATTTTCTAGTAAAAAGATGGAGTCAGGACTTGGACCCAAGGCCATGCCATCCTGCCGCTGAAGCGCACGGGGCTCCATTTGCTAGGGCTGCAGTAACGAAGTTCCACACACGAGGGGTGAAGGGTTGCTCAAACAGCAGAAATGTGTGTCTCACAGTTCTGGAGGCTGGGAGGCTGAGATCCAGGCGGAGGCAGGGCTGTACTCTGTCTGAAGGAGCTGGGGAGGGTCTTCCGGCTTCTTAGCTGCAGGTGGTGGCCCAGGCCCCTCATGCTCCCTGGCTTATAGCTGCATCGCTCTAATCTCTGCCTCCGTCACATGGCCTTTTCCCTCTACGTGTCTCTGATTCCAACTCCCTCTTCCTCTAAGGACACCAGTCATGGCATGAGGGTCCACCTTGATCTAGTATGACCTCATCGTAGCTCAGTTACACCTGCAGAGACCCTGTTGCTAAATAAGGTCAAGTTCACAGGTACAAAGGGTTAGTACTTGAGCAGATCTTGTGGGGGAAACATTTCAACCCACAGTGGGCTCTTTGAATGCTCATCTTGCCCATCAATCAGATCATGAGCTCTTTTTTTTAAAATATATTTTATTGATTTTTTACAGAGAGGAAGGGAGAAGGATAGCGAGTTAGAAACATCGATGAGAGAGAAACATCGATCAGCTGCCTCCCACACCCCCCCCCACTGGGGATGTGCCCACAACCAAGGTACATGCCCTTGACCAGAATCGAACCCAGGACCCTTGAGTCCGCAGGCCGACGCTCTATCCACTGAGCCAAACCAGCTAGGGCAGATCACGAGCTCTTTGCGGAGCTCAGGGACGGGGCCTTCATCTCTCTAAAGCAGCCCTAACGCTGAGCGCCGGGCAGGCAGGGGCAAGTACAGGAGCATGAGTGTGTGGGCGTGAGGGTGTGCCTAAGTGCGTGGGCGGCTCTGCTGTCCTGTGTGAGTACGTGTGTGAGTGTGCATGTCAGCTAGTGTGTTTGTGGGAGGATGTAGGGGTGACAGATTAATGGCCCAAGCTCTGTCCTCCACCTGCTCCACCCTGCTTGCAGCCCCTGGCCCCACCTGACCTCACAAGAGCAGATGGGGGCCCAGGAAGAGGCCCTCAGGCCTGGGCTGGGTGCTACCCCTAGGTCACCCCACATGGCTGACATGCACCTTCCCGCAGGGACCCGGGAGTCCGCCTTCGTGTATGCGCTGTCAGCAGCCACCATCAGCCACGCCATCGCCCGGGCCTGCACCTCCGGCGACCTGCCTGGCTGCTCCTGCGGCCCTGTCCCAGGTGAGCCACCCGGGCCCGGGAACCGCTGGGGAGGATGTGCGGACAACCTCAGCTACGGGCTCCTCATGGGGGCCAAGTTTTCCGATGCTCCTATGAAGGTGAAAAAAACAGGATCCCAAGCCAATAAACTGATGCGTCTACACAACAGTGAAGTGGGGAGACAGGTAACCACCCACCCCACCCACCCCAGATGGTTGTGCTTGTGCCAGTCGGCCAGAAAAGGCCACCGAGTGTGCCCAATGGAAGGGTGGCGGGGGGATGGGCCCTGATATACCCACACGGATGGGCTCCCGGCCTCCCCCAGCTCTCCCCTCTCCAGCTGTGTGGGGCTTGTCCGGCTCCTTCTCCAGGGGGTCCGCTGGGATTTGGGTTGGAGAATGTTGGCGGAGAAGAAGGAGCACTGAGCTAGGAGTCAGGAGCTCTGAGTTCACACCTTGGCTCTGGCAATCAGCTCTGTATGCAAGTCACTTCCTGTCTGGCCTCAGTTGTTCCCATCTATACAATGGGGGGGTTTGGTGCTCCTGAGTCCCTATGGGCCATCCTTCTCAGGCTCTGCCTCTGGGGCTCTGGGCTCACGCTGGGTGTCGGAGGAGCCATGGAGAGGGCCATGGGGCAATGAGCTTTAGCTTAAGGAATTGCCTCCCTGGATCTAATGGGGATTCCCTCCTGGATCCAAAGCTCACCCTAACCTCCAGAACAGTTTTCCCCAACATCTGTTATCAGTTTTTCCTTAATTGCTCACCTCATTTCACAAACGACTGGGGGAGTGAGTGAATGGGCCTTTTTATTTTCTAACAATTAAAAACACACACGTTTATACCAACCTGTGTGCCAGACCCTGTGTTGGGTGCGTGGTGAGTTTTCTCTCCTGTGGTCCACAGTCCACCTGTGAGGAGGTACTGCTATCTCTTCCTGCAGATGGAGAACAGGGCCCTGGAGGGGCAGGGTGCTGGCTGCAGACGGCATCTTCTGACCTCCTCCCTGCAGCCCCGTGAGGCCCATTTTCAGAGGCACCGAGTGAGGCACAAAGAGCTGAGGTGGCTCAACCCAGGGCACAGGGCGCAATGGAGCCCAGGTCTGTGGGGCCCCAGGCCCAGAGGTGTCCATGTCCTCACCTTCCTGTCTCACTGGTCTTCCTCGTGTAAGGATTCTAGGATGTTCACGCCACCTTTGGACATTTGGGGAAACTGAAGCCAAGTCACACTGTGAGTCTGTAGCAGAGCCTGGCCAGGGACCCAGGACTTCAGCCTCCCAACCGGGGGGCCTGCCCCCCATCCTTGGAAATTCAGCTGGAGCCCCTCACCCAGCCCCCAGTCTAAAAACCCAGCCCCATTCTCACCCACAGCCAGGCCCAAACCTCATGCTGCCAAGAGCACAGCCATCCCCCCTCCATGCAGTCCAAACAGGCTTCTCAGCCAGGGGCACATCGGACTGAACCCTGGCTTGATGCTAAGAGCTGTCCTCTCGGGCCGTCTGCAAACAGGAGTGGTCCCCTGCCTTAAGCCCAGGGCCTGTGAGGGTACATGGCATCTCAGGTGCAGTGTGTTCAGGGCCAGCACACAGCTGAGCTGGGGTCATAGTTTACCTCTCCCTGATGATCAAACGTACCTCCCACCTTTGGAGGCTCAATGTGTCCTGCAGTGGGGTTCATTCGGGAGCTCTCCACAGGCTTCCCTGAGCCAATTCCAGATTTTATACCCAACGGACTCCCTCCACCCCCACTTTCAGGCACCAGCGAGGGGGAAGGAGCCCTGGGACCTTGACCAGTGCCCTCACTAACTCACCGAGGGATTCTGGGCAAGTCCCTGCCCACTCTGTGCCTCAGTTTCCCAGTTTTTGTGATGGAGGGGGTAGGCGTAGGGGACCTCTAAGCCTTGTAGCTGTCTGCACAGGGCAGGCAGGAGGGCCGGCCTGGGCACACGGATCTGAGTCCTGTGTGCAAAGCAGTGGGGGTTAAAAGGCAGAATTGAAAGGATCTAATTCATGCCCCTCAGGTTCACCTGGGGAAACTGAGGCCCAGGGAAGATGGTGGAGCAGAGTTACTTTCAAAGCCAAGGCCAGAGTCTCCCCAAGCCCCAAAGCCCAAGCCTCCCTCCTCCACCAGATTATTACTTAGATTGATTTTTCAAAACCAATATTCCTTTACATTTTATAGTTCACAAAACACTTGCATATATGCCATTTCATTGAATTCTCATGACTAAGCAAGGTGACAATTCCGTGTTGACTCTGCACATAGGAAGACAGAGGTGCTGAGTGGTGACATGGCTTGCTGAGGGTCACCTGGCAGGAGCACCAGCAGTGGAGGGGAAAGATCAGCCAGGCCAGGGAACCCCCATGCACTCACCTCCTGCCTCCCCCCACCCCTCCCTTCTTCCCTTCCTTTTCTTTCTCCATTTTCCCCCCAGCACTTAGTAAAACCACTTTTGTGTGAGAGAAAAAGCGTGGACAGTTAAAAGCCATGGCTTTTGGAATCGCCCTCAGACCTGGGTTCAAATCCCAGCTTCAAGGTTTCCTGGCTGTGCAGCCTTGTGCCTGAGGCTTAGCCTGTCTGAGCCTCATGTCCTCTTTTTACTGTGGGGGAAATAAGGAGACCTCCGAGCAGGGCTGTGGTGCCGATTAAGCCGTAGTCTGTGTTAGAGCATTTGGTGTGCAGTAGGTTGTATAACTGGCATCCACTATCCTGCAAATGCCACTCTCTTCCTGCCCCTCCCAGCTGCCCCCCAGTTTGGAGGAGGAACTGAGGACCTACAGCACCCCCAGCTTTAGATTTTAAAAAAACAAAACCCTATCACTTGAGGTCCAGAGCAAGCAGGCGATGACTCCCTGAGAGCACCCAGCATGGGGGGGGGGGGGGTGCGGATTGGAGGAGTGGGGCTCAGGGCCCCAGGGCAGGCCAGGGAGGGGCCATGACCACCCAGCCCAACGCCCTCCCCTGTCCGCAGGCTCTGCGTGCGTCTCTGGAAATGAAGTGTAAATGCCACGGGGTATCTGGCTCCTGCTCCATCCGCACCTGCTGGAAGGGGCTGCAGGAGCTTCGGGACGTGGCCACTGACCTGAAGACCCGCTACCTGTCGGCCACCAAGGTGGTGCACCGGCCCATGGGCACCCGCAAGCACTTGGTGCCCAAGGACTTGGACATTCGGCCTGTGAAGGACTCGGAGCTCGTCTACCTGCAGAGCTCCCCCGACTTCTGCATGAAGAACGAGAAGGTGGGCTCCCACGGGACGCAAGACAGGTAAGGGCCACTGCCCCGGCAGGAAAGGGTCAGCTACGTGACACGTGCCCCCTCCCAGCTCAGGGCCAGGCACACAGTCAGGCCCGCTGGCATTTAGGGGAGGGAGTCTCTGCCCCGTCGGGGGAGGTGGCCCCGGGAATGCGGAGTGGAGGTGCCACCTGGCGGAGCTTCGGGGAGTGGCTGTGGTGCTCCTCGCCCAGGCAGGGGCCCCTCAGGAACGGAGGTTGGTGAGAGGCCCCCACCCCACCTTCCTTCTGGTTGGGGAGACAGATGGGAAGAGACACTGACAGGCGCTAGCCTCGGTCCATGTTTGCCAGATGAATTAAGTGAAAGCTAAATGTCATACAACTTGCTCGCCGGACAAATGAGGGCCTGCGGCACGAGGGGAGGTGGGAGCAGTGGCCAGCCCACAGCGACGCGGGACGTCTGCACAGAGTGGAGGCAGGACTAGGGCAGCCACGCTCCAGAGGGGCAGCAGGAGAGCGAGGTCTGCCTGCATCCTGTGGAGAGAGAGTGGTCCCATGTCCCCCCACATGCCTGCACCCACCCCCTGGGCCCCAGCTCTCTCCCCCTGGTCCCCAGTGTCAGAGCTGGGCTGAGGTCCCTACAGCTGGCCCCATCCCGGCTGCTAAAGCTGGCTCCGGACAGGAGAGAGGGAGGGAGCCAACGATGACTGCAGACCTACTGTGTGCCAGGCAAAGCTGGTGGGGAGCAGCATTTTCCAGATAGTTCTGGAGAAGCTGTAATAGAGACAGGTCCACACTCGTGTTCATTTGGGAAACTTTCTGGCGATTCACAAGGCACGAGAACATATGAAAGGCTGCGAGGAATCCCACAGTAAAGGACCTGTCTAAGCTGTGTTTCCCAGAGGTGTTTGGCTGTGGAACTCTTTTATTAAGGAGCCCCTAATAGCATTCCACAAAATGAGTGTTCGGCGGGGTTAAAAGAATATTGAACCAGAGTGAGGGTGTCTGAGAATGTGTTTGGCACATAGTTGGTGCCCAGCCAGCATTTGCTTCCTCCGCAGCCCACGTTCCTGTCTCCAGGAGAGGGGGGCTGGCTTGGGGGGCTCTGTCTTCACAGGCCAGGGCAGCAGGCTCTGTGAGGAGGCCCAGGCTCCCATCTGGAGGCCAGATTGAGGGGGTCGGGCAGAGTGAAGATGGAACTGGGTCAGGCACGGGAGACAGGAAGGAGTGAGGCAGTCCGGGTGGGTCTGATGATGGGTGGGGAAAGGAGGATTCTAGAACCCAGAGGGGCTGGGGGAAGCCCATCAAAGACCCTAGAGCAAAGACGGGGTCTCCCTGTACCCATGGGGGGGTGGGGCTGTGTGTGTGTTGGGAAAAGATAGTTTGCACCCTGACTCTGCAGCTTCCTGGCTGTTGGACCTTGAGCAAATCCCTTCACTTCTCTGAGGCTCAGTCTTGTCTTCTGTGCAATGGGGCCACTACCACATACCTGGGAGGGCTGCTGAGAGAGCTCTACTTACACTTAAGGGGCAGCTCCTCTGTGCCAGGTAGTGTCCGCCCCATGGAAAGGCTCATGAACGGGAGTCTCCACTCTCCTCTTCCCACCCCCAGGCTTCCAGGCCCCTTCTTTCCCAGCTTCCCGCACTCTGCCCCTAGGATTTGTCCCTGAACTACTAGTAAGGAGGCCCCTCGGACAGCACCAGCTGCCTTCCTCGCTGTCTCAGAATGCCACCCCCCAACCCAGGTCTCCTGCCATGCTCAACTCCCAGCATTCTCTTGGGGATGGGCCTTTGCAGACATCTGTACTGGTCAGTGTTTTCTGCAGTAACAAACAGCCCCGATATCTCAGCAGCTGACAACCACAGACACTCCTCACACTCGTTACCTGAGGCTCTGGCAAACGCTGGGGAGGTGGAGAGACATCAAGTGCTCAGATTGTGACAGGGGGAAGCCCAGGGACAAGGGGAGCCTAGAGGGGCCCTAACCCAGCTTGGGCATCAAGGAAGACTTCCTGGAGGAGGAAAACTGTAGGTTTACTCGGTTAGGGGATTGGGGGTGCAGGGGGTGGGTGTAACTGTAAAAGGCATGTGCACAGGTGGTACCTCTCCAGAGGCTGGCCCCCTCGCTGGGGAGGACGCCCTCCGTAAGTCCCACCTGGCGAACTGAGGCCTCTTCAGCGGTCAGTATGCCAGACCCCAGCCCCCTGGTCATATTTCTGCCAGAGACCCCTGCACCCCTGAAACCTGCCCCCTCGCAGCCTGTGCCACCTGTTCCTGGGAGCCAGGTGTCCCAGTAGTCTTCCCTGGACCAAGACCCTTTTCCCAGGCCCCTCCCTCCTGAATTCCCCCTCCAGGCACCACCTCAGGCTCTGTCTGTCTCGTTTTCAGGGGCCCAGAATAAAATGAACTCTGCCCCCTTCCTACCACCCTAAGGCTGCGGGGACCAATGGTGCTGAGTGACTGAACAAAGCCCAGAAAGGTTCAGTGACTTGCCTGAAGTCACACAGCCAGTAAGGGCGGAGCTGGGGTTGGAACCCAGGGTATCTGGCTCTGGGGCACCTGTTCTTCCTGCTGTTCCCTCCTGCCTCTGCCCTTCCTTCACTGAGCCTGCTTCCATCTGTAAAATGGGCATCGTCATTCCCCCCAACCCCAGGCCCCGGCATGCCTCCCATTAGATGAAATCCCGGAGAAAGGCGCCTGGCACGGAAGGAGGCAAATGGGGGGCATAGCTTCTCTCTCCGAGAACCGTGTGCCAGCCGCTCACTCTGTTCACATCCGGTGCCATTTTGCCTGTTTCAGAATTTTTCCTGGGATTCTAAAAGTAAAAGCAATCTTTACATTTGTTACATTATAACTCAAGATGGAGTATGAAGATAAGATTATTCGAGTGATTTGAGGCTCCTTTGAGTATTCAGAAGTGGAAGAAACAGGAAGAAAGACACCTCCGTGAAATAAAACACCCCCATCATGTTGATAAGTTAGGAATACAGGGAAAAGTGAGGCGTACCCTTGGGGAAGAGGATTACTGAATATTCCCAAAGATCAAGACACCTACGGGGACTGAGTCTGTAGCCAGGGTGGGGGAGGCTGCGGGCTGCCTGGCTGGGAGCTGGGGCTGAGGTGACACACGTGTTCTTACCCCCCCCCCCCGCCCCAGGCAATGCAACAAGACATCCCACGGCAGTGACAGCTGCGACCTCATGTGCTGTGGACGTGGCTACAACCCCTACACGGACCGCGTGGTCGAGCGGTGCCACTGCAAGTACCACTGGTGCTGCTACGTGACCTGCCGCAGGTGTGAGCGCACGGTGGAGCGCTACGTCTGCAAGTGAGGCCTGCCTGGCCCTGCCCCGTGGGAGCTCCTGGGGGCCCTCAGCGGCCCGCCGAGGCCCACCGAGGGGCCTGGAGACGCCTCGTGGGGTTTTGCTTGTGACTTCCAAATGCCAGGCACTGGAGGCGGCTGGTGCTTCCACTTGGAAGCCACCAGGAACAGGAGGAGGGCCGGGACATCAAAGGAAACGGACGAGATTAAAAATAACCTGGCAGCCCGGGGCCCTGGAGTGCCCACTTGCTGCCTTCCAGGCCGGTCTGAGGAGCCAGGGGCATGGGATTGGCAAGACTGGCATGGACTTGACCTTGTGCAGCCAGATCACCGGCCTCCCAGGAGGGAAGGAAGGGGGTGCTGCCTGCCCTCACAGAGTGTTCTGCGGGCCCGCCCCCGCCCCCCTGAGACCCCAGCCCCCAGGGTCGAGCCTGCTGGCCCACCACATGGAACCACTAGCTTGGGTTGTAAATGTTTTTCTGTTTTGTTTGTTTTCTTCCTCTGGGATGTGGGAGCTACAGAAATATTTATAAAACATAGCTTTTCCTTTGGGGTGGCTTGCCTCAATTCCTCTTTATATATTTTATATATATATAAATATATGTATATATATATAATGATCTATATTTTAAACAAGCTTTTTAAACAGCTGTATGAAATAAATGCTGAGAGAACCCCAGCCCTCCCCTGCAGTCTCTGGCCTCCTCAAGAGAGCTCAGAAAATCCTGGCGCTGGCCCGGGCTCTCCGGTTTCAGGCAAGGCGGCTTCTGATTGATGTCCCCCCCCCCCCCCGCCTCCCCCGCTGCACCCCCGCCGGCTCTGAGGCTCTGGCCCTAGTCTCCCTATAAGATCTCTTGGTCAAGGGCGAGGACAGACGTCTTGAAACATAAACCCAGCTGGCAGATTCTTTGTTCCTCAGGGACACACACGCAGACGCACACAGCCTGGCCTTGTCGTCAGACCTGCTAAGCTGGCTTCAGGGGAAAACCCAACTCAGGGGGAGCTGGGGACACAGACTGAGGTTCCAGCAACTCTGAGGTTTCTCCGTGTGGCCGTGGGGAAGCCTTTCCCCTCCTTAGGCCTCCGTTTCCTCATTGGTAAAACGGGGCAGGGGAGGCTAAGGTTGGTGGTTGGGAAAGGGCCCCCACGCGCGTGCCGGGAGAGAGAGGCAGTGGGATTCCTGGGGCGTTCCCTCAGGACTTGTTCTCTTCATGGTTGTGGGGTGTGAGGAGGAGGAGGAGCCAGAGGGACTGCAGGGGTTTTGGCCGAGCACTTGGACCTGCGGAGATGGCGATGTCCATTCGTCCCACGTGGAGATACTGAGTCGATGGGCGGATGTTCAAACCTGGAGTTCTGGGGAGAGGCTGGGGCGAGATGCACACTTGGGCATCGGCACTCAGGGGCGGGAGAGGAAAGCAAGCACCCCAAGGCCTGAGCCCGGCACGTCCACTCGGAGGTCGGGGAGATGAAGAAGAAAAGAGGCACAGAGACTGAGAAGTAACAGCCCGGGAGATGGGAGAACCCCCGGGGTCCCAGCTACAACCAGGTGAAGACAGGGTCTCGGCTGCACCGAGCCAAGGCGTTGTGGAGGTCTGTGCTGTGTCTGTATGTGTCTCCCCTACCTGCCTGGGGCCTTCTCACGGGCTGGGACCAGCCCAGTGCACCTGTGGGGCCCCGGGATCTGGGGGTGGTACACTCAAGGCCGAATACGTGCCTTGGAAATGTTAGATTTGAAAGTAAACCTTTAAACAATGTTGGATTTGAAGATGTCCAAAACAAGCAAGTGGAAACCAGACCAAGAACCCAGAATGACTCTCAGAAAGAGTGGTCCTATAATATAAATGCTACCCTTTATTGTGCACCTACTGTGTGCTACGCCGAACATAAATACAGAAGGCCCCAAGGGGGTATGTATGGTTATCACCATCTGACATGAGAAAAGTGAGGTTCTGAGAGGGGCCAGTTGACCTAGATTTCCCAGTAAGTTCATAGCAGGGCAGGGCCAGGCGCCCAGGTGTGTCTGACACCAAACTCCTTCTCACACGTCCTCACTCCAACTAGGCGTGGGCTGAGAAGCATGGAGGGCAGAAGGCTATTCCCGGCACAGGATGGAAGACCTCCCGGGGCCCTGACTCTGGGCCTCAGGCACCTGCCGCTGGCCAGTGCCCGGGCCTGCAATGAAGCCCTGCACCTTTCCGGCTGGGCAGGGGCTGGGCAGCCAGGGCGTGGTGGAGAGCTGGTCCCTGGCCTGCTCCTCCGGGCCAGCTCAGGGCTGGCAGCCTGTGGCTGGGCCGGGCCTGCACTCAGGTGAGGCAGTGTGGAGGCCTTTTCCTGGGTGAATCCAGGACCTCAGTGCTCCAGTGTCTCGGATCTTATTGTGGCCATTGATTTAGAACCATAAACTCTTGGTACCTTGGGCTTTTGGATCTTCAAAGCATTGCATCAGAAGTCCTACAGAGGCCAACAGCCAGCCAGAAGAATTTAAAAGGCCCAGGTATTGATCTGTGGTGCCCGAATGCTTGTCACCGGCAGGATTCCTGACCCAGGCCTGCTCCAGCTTCCTCCTTGGCGAGGGGCAGCAGTCCCCAGACTGGGGGGTCCAGAAAGCCCTCGAGAGATGGGAACAAGCTCCCCGAAGATGATAGCAGGAACAGCTTTGAGGAAGCGTCTGAACCAAGTGTGGGAGGCCAGCAGGAGACACGGGAGAAGCAGGGCCTGGGGAGAGACAAGAAGGCGGCAGAGAGGAAACAGGAACTCTTGAAAAGAGGGAGAGATTAGCTTGGTGGGAAAGGGGAGAATAAGCAGATAAGGCCCCCTGGGGAGGCCAGGTCAGGCCAGAGGAACAACAGGGGGGGCCCGGGCCGAGCCCTGGGCAGGCTGATGGTCTGTTGTTCCTCAGGTCACGGAGAGCAGCTGCCAGGTTACACAGACCAGGACTCCAGCAGGATGCAGGCCCAGCCTGGGACCCCAGGCCCGAGAGAGGCAGAAGGGGGCGGGGAACAGGAACCCCAGGATCTGTTCCACTCTCCGGCTGTGTGACTCCAGGCAGCCCCTGGCCCTCTCCGGGCCTCTGCAGTACGTGTCTTGTTTAATTCTCACAACCATTCTGGGGGGTAGGGCCCATACCTCTGTTTTACTGATGAGGCCTAGAGAGAGAAGCGACTGACCCAAGGTGTCAGAGCCGTAGTGGCAGAGCAGAGATTCGAGTCCCAGGCTGCCTGGCTCCAAGTCCACGATGGGCATCCCAGGAGGCAGGTGGCCGTCCACTGAGCGGGTAGTTTGACTCTGAGGCAGTGGAATGGCCAGACAGGGTGTCACACACGAGGGAGAGGGAACAATTCAAGATTAGCATTTCTTGACATCTGCCACAGGCACCTGAGGCTCTAGTTGAGGAACAGGTGTCAGGTGCCCCCTCCCCATGACCATCGGACCATTGCTCAGACAGCCCTTTCCTGCCCTGTCCTCCTGTGCTGAGAAGTCACCATCACCTGGGGGTGGAGCACATGTGTCCCCCTTCAGCGGACCCTCACACCACTCCTAACAGTGTAGCAGAGGTGACTGAGGTCAGAGACAGGCAGTCCTGGGGTTTTGGGAAAGAAAAGCCTGCTTCTTTCAGGGTGTTGGGGGTATGGAGTGGAAATCTGGAAGACTTCATGGAGGAGGTGCCATTTGGAAAACAGAGCAGAATTCTAAGAGAGGGAGAAGTGGGGCGGGGCGGGGGGGAGTCTGCATGAGCAAGGCACAGCAGCAAGTTTGCTCAGAGGTTGCCAAGAAGTGGGATGTGGCTGGACTCAGGCCTGTGGGCATCAGGGCAGCAGAGGTCCAAGCCAGGCTGTCTCGGCCCTGGGCTGGTACAGTAGAGCCAGGGTATCTAAGAACATCCTCACGAGGACGCTAGCCCCTGGCTGGTGCCCCCCAACCCCAGCTCCCTCCTGCCTGCCAGGTCCCCTGCCCACCCGCAGAGATGGCTGGCTTCAGGCTGAGCGATTTAACAGCCGAAGTTTAACGGGTCCCTTTGCTCCCGTAGACCAAATCAATATCCGCTCAGCTCTCCGGTCTCCGGGCCTGTGACTGCCGAAGGCATTCTCCTATCGGCCCCATTGCCTCACCTGCTGGACTCCAGCAAGGGGCTGGGGGGCTGGGCAGGGGTGGAGGGGGCAGATCACACAACTATCCAAACACCTGGCGGGAGGGTGAGCCTTGGCCTTGGGGCTGGCGGGTGAGGACAGGGCTTGGGGGGGGGGGGGGGGCGGGGGAGAGGGGGGTAGACGCCAGTGCTCCTGGACAGGGCACAACTGTAGTTAAAGCCCAAGTGTTTATTTTATGTTGTCACCGTGTTTGCATCCATAAAAGTGTGTCGTCCTCGTGGGGGCCGTGGGGCGGGAGGCCGCCTGGGAGGTGCCTGTTAGGTTCCATGCCCTTGAGGGCACCTTCTAACGAACTGTTCAGTTCGGATTCAGCTTTTCTTAGATCCTTACCCTCCGCCAGAAACGCCGTAGGGTCCCGGGAGTTCAGGACTCCAGGGCTGGAGCGCGCGAAGACCGTCTAGAATCTGAAGAATCCCCAACTGTATGCTTTTGCTTCCCCCACCGGCAGTGGGAGCGTCCCTGTGGTTTTCCTCGTGTTTACATGGCCCTTCCCTCCCCCCACTTCTCCTTCCAGCCCCATCCGACCTCAGAGAGGGTGGAGCTAGCAGGCAGGACACCAGCTCGCTGCGACCTTGCTTCTGCTGAGCAGTTCCCTGGATGTTCCTGGGCGAAAGGACAGGCAGCTGGGCACCCTCTGACCCGCCTCCTGGGGTCAGGCCGCCTCCTGAGGACAGGCCGCCTCCTGGGGTCAGGCCGCCTCCTGGGGACAGGCCGCCTCCTGGGGACAGGCTGTGCGCTGGATGGTTTCCCTGCGGGTCTGTGAAGGGGCTTATCCGTGGTGTTCCAAGTGACAGCCCCTCCGTGTCAATTCAGTTCACAGGGTTGTTCCCCTCCTGGCAATTGCCTTCCTTCCTTCCTTCCTTCCTTCCTTCCTTCCTTCCTTCCTTCCTTCCTTCCTTCCTTCCTTCCTTCCCTGAGGGCTCCTCTCCCTGCCAACAGGGACCTCATTGCCACCCCCAGTGAGGGGACCTGGGTCCTCAGGAACGGGGTAAGGATGACTGCCCTCCATCCACCCGGTCCAGGCCAAAGCCCAGGCTGCGTCTAAAATCCATTTCTGGAGCAAAGAAAAACAGACGCCCAGCACCTCCTGGACACACAGACCTTACCTCCCACCCCACACATGTTCCTCCCACACCCAGAGACAGCCCACCCCCTCTCTGTCTCTCTGCAGGACACCCCTGAAATGCACAATCTATGCGGGGAGGCGGCATCGAGGAGCAGGTAGGGACATGGCCTGTTAGAGTCACATAGTCCCTGCCCCTGCCAGCTGAGTTGGTAACAATTTTCGCGGAGGTGACTCTAGAGCCAGGCCGAGGCTTATCCCGCCCCCCCTCCCCCCCACCAATGCCATTCTCGGGTGACCTGTGTCCTCCTGTGTGCCTCAGTTCCCTCACCAATAAAATGGGGCTATCACAGTCCCCCTCCCTCTCGATGTTGAGAGAAATAGGTGAGGTCCTTGGCGCCAGGCGGCCCGTGGCAGCGACGAGGCCTTGTGAATATCGCCATGAAGGCCGTGGTGCTGGGACTTGACGCCTGGGCAGGTCCCATCAGGCCGAGTCCATGGGCTCCCCCCTCCCTGGGGAGCTCGAGGCCCAGCTTCCTGCTCAGCCCTTGCCACAGTGCTGGGCGCAGAGCAGGTGCTTACAAATGGCCAGGTTCATTCTTTGGGGGAGGAGGAAGGATAGGGTGGCATGTCACGTAAGCCTGACCCGCCCCCCGAATGCCCCCTGTAAACAAGTCCCTCTGAAGCCTCGCATCGTTGGTAAAGGACCCCCATGGGGGGGGGTGTTCAGGGAGGCTGGGTTCACTAGAAAGCCACAAGGAGCCTTGGAAGTCAGCCTGTCCAGCCCTCCTGCGCCTGACCCCATTCTACAGATGAGGAAACTGAGGCCCAGAGGAGCAGGGCTGCACCAGGTCCCGCTGTGTCAGAGGCAGATTCCCAGGCAGTGCTCTGACCTTTGAGGGGCTGGCGGGCATTGGGCTGAGCAGGGCCTGCTGTGATCAATCTCAGTCACCCCGCCTGGCTTGCCCGCCCCCCGCGCCCCCCCCCGCCCCCCCCCCCGCACTCCCAGCCAGGGTCCTCCCCACCCCCCACAGCCCCAGAAGCCAGAGCAGCCACCCAGAGGGGATGCTGGGTCCCGCCAGGCCGGAAAGGAGAAGCCCAAATATTTAGTCTGGGCGGAAGGAGCAGGGTTCAGATCCTGCCCCCGGCCCCATGCCAGGACCCACATCACAGAGGGGTGTGAGCCCCCACCCCGACATGTCCTATGGCCCCATCACAAATATTTTTTACTCAAACATGTTCTGGTCCCGGAAATGCCACCATTCATTATTCCTCTGGGTTAAGGCACCATGTCCTCCTGCTAAATTCCCCTTCCCCGAAGTACTACAAGTAGCAGAAATAATAGTAATAGTAATAATAATAATAATGGCAACTCCTGCATGCACAGGGGTGTACAGTTTATATACGGCTTTCGCGTGCCCCACGACCTCATAACAGCTCTCTAAGGCTGTACGTTATGCCATTTTAGATGGGAGACCTGGGCTCAGAGGGGGGTTACTTGTCAAGGTCATAGAGAGCAGTAGGTGGCAAGTCCTAGTCCTGTGTCTGGGGAGCCATCCCTGCAGAGCTAGGGCTCAGATCAGCCCGGCCTTTAAAGGGAGGCCTCTCCCCAGGTCAGATTGGGGGCAGTTGTCCCCCGGGCTCCTCCCCTTTTCCTCCACAGCCAGACCCCTGCCCCTGGCCTCAAGTCTCTGGCTGCAGTGTGACACCCAGATCTGGGTTCCCGAGGGCTCTGGGAGCCTCAGTCTTCCCTCCCCCTCATCACCCCCCAGTTCCTCTGGGTTCCTGCCTCCATCATTCCTCACCCCATGGGTTAGACATGCATACGCCCAGGCCCTACCTAGCTCTCCAGGATCAGACACTCTCTGGGGTGGCGTCCAGCAATTGGTGCTTTAGCTAAGGGTTCCAGGTGGTTCTACAGGGACCACTGCCGTAGCACACACCCTACCTCTTCACTCTCCTGTTTATACCCTCGGTGGCTCCCTGTGGCCGGCAGGATGAATCCTAGCTTCAGCCTGGCATGGAGGGCCCTCTGACCTGGCCTCGCACCCCCTCTCCAGTCCCCTTGCCCAGCCTGCTCCTCTCCACACCCACACGCACACACAGTCCGTCCGACGCTCCTCGCCGGTCCCTGAGCCCCACCCTTCTCACACTTGGTGCTTCCTCCACCTCTCCAGGCCTGAGCCCACGCCATCCCTCCTGCCTGTCCCTCGCAGCCTGGAAACTTCTTTAATCTCACAACACCCTGTGTCCCTGGCCTCTCCAGGCAGAGAGGGCCCCAGTGTGGTCCCCACTGCGGCACTGTGGCTCAGGGGGTCCCCAAGAACTGCTGCTGTCGCCCTGGAGCAAGACAGCCTGCCCTGGAAGCCTCCTCCATCAATGCCCTTCGCCTGGCGTCAGACCGCTGTCCATCACCCATCACCCGCCCTCCCACCTCCCACTCTGTCCTGAGCGAACTCCCTGCTTACCCGCCCCTCAGCCTTCAAAACGGAGGGTCCTTAGCATCCCTGCAGCTCCGGCGGACTGGGCCGGTGACTTCTCCTCCCTGAGCCCTGGTTTCCCACATATTGCTGAAATGGAAGTGATGACACAGGACCGGCACCAAGTGTCAACTGTGATGGGTGAGTGACAGCACCTGCCTCTCCTGGGCTCTTCTGCTCCCTCCTCTCCTCCCTCCTCTCCCCCCTCCTCTCCCCCCTCCGACAGCTCAACCGTGTGATTAACGACTCTCAGAGCCAAGTCTTTCTTAAAGGCTGCGATTTCTTTGGTCAGACAATGCAAAGTCTTTAACTCATCATTATTTCCTTTATTGCTGTGGTAACAGGAAGTTCAGCCCTAAACTTTATCTTACAGTCATTATAAAGGTTACCGTGTGATTGATAAGTTTACTTCCTACTCTGCCTAAGGGGTTTTAGTTAAGACCTCAATTGCATCCTTGCTTTTAAACAACCCCTCGTCCTTAAAAATGATTATGTGAGGAAGACGTTGTGATTTTTCAATCCTGCCTGCCACGTGCGGCGGCTCTCCAGGCCTGCCCGCCCCCCTGCCCTGCCCCTCCTCCTGCCCTGTCTCCCGTCCAGCCACCTGGCCTCCCCGCTTTCCTGTGTTCATGTGCATGCTTCATGCTTGGGCCTATCTCCAGGCGTTGGGTTGTGCCCCAGACCAACGTGCCTTCCCCTGTCACCTGGCAAATGCCAAACCCTCATTCCAGGCCCAACTCGGTGCCACGTCCCCCTGACCTGCCAACCCGCACCTTCCCTTTCTCAAAGTCCCACTGCCCTCCCTCTCACCGCCCGCCCCTCCACATTTATGGAGCATCTACTTGGTTCCACAAACTGTTCTAGGGATCCCTCGTCAGCAAGAGACAGAGCCTCTGCCTTCGCGGAACTGACCTTCTCCTTGGGGGGAATGACAGTAAACAAATAGATAAAAGGATTTTGGGGGGCAGTGGCAAGTATTAAGGAGAAAGTTAACACAGCAGCCTGAAGGGGAAGGGAATGCTGTGTGAGGAGGGGCAGTGGTGGTGAGGAGGGGTTCTATTTTACTTTAGGTTGTCCAGGTGGGGTGAGGGAGCAAGCTGTGAGGTCCTGGCGGGGGCGCTTCCAGGCAGGGGGTCCCTGGGGACAGGGGGGCTGCAGTGGAGGGAGGGAGGGAGGGGTGAGAGATGAAGTCAGAAGCCAGCAGGATCGGACTGGGAGAGCAGGGGAGCCACAGCAGACTTGGGAGCAAGGGTGCCATGTGTCCCGCCCTGTGCCAGGCTCTGAGCTGGGTGCTTGCCATCTCATTTCTCACTGGGTCCTTCTGGCGATTCTGTGGTTTGAGGCTGGGTTTCAGACCATTCCAAAGGCAGCGGAGGCCCAGAGACAGAGGGGCCTGCCTGAGGTCACACCGCAGTGAGGCCCTTTCGCGTCCTCCTGAGTCTGCGGCAGGGTGGTGTCAGGGAGGAGAGGGAGGAAGGTGCCCCGAGCGGCCTCTCCCCCAGCCTCCAGCCTCTCCTCTCAGCATCTGCACATAAATCACTCTGACACCCCGGGGGGGGGGGAGCGGGGGGGGGGCATGAACAGATTCAACCTCACCTCCGTGGGTGAGCGCGTCCCAGGCCCTGCACTCCAGCTGAGCTTGTGATTCTTGGCTCTGAGGCCGGCTGCCCAGCCCAGGGCTCCCAGTGCTGGGCCCACACCACCAGGGAGCCGCGTCTGCCCTGGGCTGGGCAAGGGTTTCGGAGAGAGGGGAGGCCCTCAGGGCCGGAGGGTCTGGCTACCAGATAAAGGGTTAGAAATACTCAAGTCTTCCTGCCAACGCTCTGGGTGAGGCTGGAGGGTGTGGAGGGCACTGAGGGCCAGAAGCTCCAGGGGACGGAGGAGGGCCTGGCCTCCTCGCTGGGGGCCTCCCCCCCCCCCCCGCACCCACTGGGTCACCCCGCCCTGCCCACCGTGCTGAAGGCTCCGGGTTGTGCCCAGGCGCCTGAGATGGTTTTGGAGCTGGCACCGGAGCAGAGACAGACAGAGAGAGGGAAGACCACCCCCCAACCCTGGCTGCCCTCACCCACCCGGCCCCACCGTGAGCCACCGGCACAGGAACCACCAAACGCGTTTTACACAGAGTCAGAAGGCCTTGTGGCCTCCCATGGCGGCCCTCGAGGAAACCCAGCTCTGCGAGGTGCTGAGACAGCTTCCGAACAAGGTGCCCTGCCCTCAGGGAGCGGCTGGTCTCCCAGTAAACCTCCTTCTCCGCCTCCTGTCCAGGCCTCGGCAGGGGGCGGGCTGACCTTTCCCCCCAGTCCCCCCCCCTCCCCCGCCATGCGCCACCCCCAGGTTTTCCAGCGTGCCTGGGACTCAGAAGCTGCCAGACCTTTGTGCTCATGCTCTTCCTTCCACTATTGCCTGTCAGCCCGTCATCCTTCACATCTGGATCAAATCTCCTGCCCCTCCCTGTCCTTAGGCACCTGCCCACCCTAGGTCAGCGGCCCCTCGGCAAGGGTCAGGCCAGGGGGTGGGGGGCAGGGCAGGGAGGGAAATCATGGATTCCCGGGTCAGAGGGGTCTGCTGAGCACTGGCTCTGCCACCTACTCAACGACTTACCGGGCAAGTCTCTCTCTTTTTAAAAAAATATATATTTTATTTATTTTTTACAGAGAGGAAGGGAGAGGGATAGAGAGTTAGAAACATCGATGAGAGAGAAACATCGATCAGCTGCCTCCTGCACACCCCCCACTGGGTATGTGCCCGCAACCAAGGTACATGCCCTTGACCGGAATCGAACCTGGGACCCTTGAGTCCACAGGCCGACTCTCTATCCACTGAGCCAAACCGGTCAGGGCCCGGGTAAGTCTCTCTACCTCTGGGAGCCTCAGCTTGCAGATGGGATACGTGTTACCCACCTGGTGAGGACACACAGGGGTGTTACCCAAGCGGATAATACTTTCGGCGGTCACCACTAATCCCATAGCTCTAGCTCCAGGGCTAGGCCCCGATGGTCACCTCCTGCTGAAGCCCCTGCCAGCCACCAGCAGGGCAGCGCACCAGAAGGAAGGGCCCTCCCGTGCTCCCCTCTCCTTCCTCAGGAGGATGGGTTCCTGGCCCAATAGGCCCTTCCAGGTGTTAGAATTCAGGGAGGTTGGCTGGCTGCCCCCATGGAAAGCCTCTTCCCTTCCAGAGCTGAAGGCAGTAAGAAGTGTGAACCCCGAGGGGGGTGGGGGAAGGCACCTACTAAGAAGGGACCCTGGAGGCTAACTGGACTCAAGTGGAAAAGCAGAGGCTAGTGGCCATTTCTGCACGGGGCCTCTCCCACCCTCTGCATTCCACCCAGAGGCCTCTGCACTGAACCGAGGACTGCACTGTGCTTCTGCCCTCTGAGCCAGCCTTCATGAAGGAGTTCCTGAAGTCCTATTTCAACCAGTAGGACTGAGGCTTCCCCAGCCAATTGGAGCGGTTCGGCTCTGGCCAATCAGAGTGGCTCTATTCTGACCAGTCAGTCTGTGAGGACTTGGAGTCCTCATTTGCATGAGGATGATCCAATCATGGCCCAGAGGCAGGGACTCCTGTCCATACAAGCGAGCTCCCTGGGGCTGGGAAAGTGCCCTTTCCCTTTCCTCTGAAGGCTGAGCTGAAACACAGAGCTATCTCGCCAGAGCAGAGCAGACCAGCGTGGAGCAGGGCGGAACTGTCTAGTGGGAGAGGGGCTGCCTCACAGCCCTGCTCTATCACAATTGTTTTGCACTGAACACAGTTTCCTTCTTCCCAGCACCCCACATTGGGGATTCCTACTGGCACAGAATTGGCACCAACGGCCATTGTTTGACAGAGGCTAACCCCCAAGATGGCCTCTTCCTTCCTGACGATGGGTCCCGAGCTTTTGTTTACATAGCCTGATGTTTGGTAGGCCTCTCCGGCCTTCATCAGCCAGGGGCAGAGCCGGCTGCACCCCCGGTGCCCCTCACCTCTCAGGGGGCCTGGCTGGGTGGCCCAATGGCTGGCTGTGAAGTGAGGCTAGGTGGGAAGGGCCCAGCCTGCTCTGAGTCTGTGGGCCCTGCTGTCCACTGTAGTTGTGGGGGAGCTGCCTGAGCCCAGCGCTGGCTCTTCACAGCCTCACGGTGTGGCCTGGGACAAAGTGCCGCCGTGTTGGTCCGTGGGAGGGCCGGCCTCGCAGGGCTGGGGAGGGGTCTATCTAAGGGGACTGAGGCTGAAGTTGGATAAAGCCCCCCACCCCGCCCCGTCCGCCTTATTCAATCAGAGCTGTTAGTGTCCTGGGGTGGGGAGAGAAACAGGGGAGGGGACAGCAAGGGCCTGGGGATACTGGGAGGGATCTATTGGGGCCCAGTAGAAGAAGTTGGGGGTGGCAGAGGGTGGCAGGAGGGCAGCGGGAGACCAGGAGGGTAAGGGCTGGCAGGTGGCCAGGCTCACCACAGGACCCCACAGAGGCTGCTTGTCAAGGCCTCTCGCCTAATCATCAAATCGTTCCCAGATCCCCTCCTGCGGCCTGACCTCCTCCCAGACTGCGTCCTGAGGAAACATCAGCTGTCAGCCCAGCGGGAGTTGGGGACCCCAGTTTGCAGGACAGCAGGGCCCTGCCTGTGCCCCTCCCTGCTCTGGTCAGAGGCCGGGGGAGACTCCTGCCCCCAGTCCCATGTAGAGCAAGTGTTGGTTTAGAAGTCAGCCCTGCCGGGAGCCGGGCAGGGGGTAGAGGTGGGTGTCCTTGGCTTCCCCGGTTCCTGGTTCCTTCGCCTGTTGAATGGGGACTTCAACCCTGACTCCCAGGGTCACTGAGATAGTCTGTGCTGACTCTCAGGGGAGTCAGTGCCCTCTCCCTGCACCCCAAACCACACTCAGGGGCCAAGTGTGGGCAAGGGCCTGGACCATGCTGCACCTCTCTGCCCATCCCTGACATCAGGCTCCCTTAGCTCTCAGCAAGGCCCTTCATTCCCACGTCCCCACAAGACAGCCTCATGCTCATCTGTGAGGGTCTGTCTCTCTGCTGGCCACCCCCAGGCCAGGAGAGAGGGGCATTCAGGCTCACCCACAGCCCCTACGCCCTCTGAGGTCCTATTCTGATGGGCAGTGCTCAGGGCCAGGGCAGCCCCGATGCAGACTAGGTAGGGACCTCCCAGGGTCCCACCATGAACCCTGGCAATGCCAGCCCTGTCCCCCATTTGGTGTTTCCCCCACTCCCCAGTGCACCCACATATCTGTGTGTGCATGCATCCACACACACGCACACAGATGCACACTTGTGCGCGTGCACACGCAGGATCAGCAGGGGTGACGAGGAACCGACATCTGCCCGCCAGGTGCACCCCAGCTGTTAATCAGTGCTTGGAAGGAGCCGCTGGTGAAGCAACCCCCAGGGAGGTGAGGGCAGCCAGAGGTCACCTGAAGTTCCCACAGCCCCTCACGGTGGCCGCATGGAATGAGCCAGGAGCCTGTCAGCCCCTCAGCTGTCTTCTCCCATTTCCAGATGGGAAACCGGGGCTCCGATTGGGGCAGGGGCTTAGTGGGGGCCACACATCAGTGGCAGCTGGAGCGGGACTTCCTGCCCAACCCTTGTGACCTGAGTTGGGCCTGTCTTGTCCCCCCACCCAGCCCCAGATGTCTGCCCCACGCCCACCCCACTCTGTGTTCCCTGCCCGTCAGGAGGGGGACCCAGGGTGCCTTGGCCGCCGTCTCCAGACTCTGAGGGGCCGTGGGCGGTGCCGGGCACTCGGCTCTGTAGGAGGAGAGACATCCTTCCAGTCAGAGCTGCCCCACAAAGCAGAGGCTGCCGCCAGCGAGAGAGAGGGAGCTCCTGCCGGGGCTGTTCACGCGGGGGCCAGAGACGCTGGGGAGTTCAGTGGGTGGGCTCAGTCACCACCCAGAGCCTGGCCAGCCAAGGTGTTTCTCTGTTCGAGATTCTGCGCGTCAGTGACCCCGTGAGGTGAGAATCCCTCCGGAGTTTGGATTACACGCAACCGCTTCCCCGGGCTCCTTCCAGCCCCCTCCCTCCAGGGCTTTCTGAGCCTCTAGAATCCTCTTGGCCAAGCCCCGCAGCCCCTGAGCAGACAGATCAGGACCCGATCCCTGCTTCTCAGAGCCTCAGGGCTTCGTCCGTGAAGTGGGAACCGCCACAGTGGCCCCGGCCTCGCACACGGTGGTTGTGGTGGGGATACACCAAGGGGCCACCCGTGAGAGCCACGTGAACTCGACCAGGGGCTGTGAACTTGACTCTGGCTTGGCAGCTCAGCAGGCGGAGGAGACAGTGGGAGCAAAGACCGGAGGTGGCTGGAGGAGATAAAGGGGCGAAGGTGACCAAAGGGCTGGGTGGGAGCAGGGGCGCCATGGGGGTGGGAGCTGGGGGCTCCCAGGGCCAGGCAGAGGCCCCAGGACCTGCATGGGGGGACATGTGTTCCCAGCGGGACACCAGGCAGGCACATCCATCACTGCCAGGGCCAACAGCCCAGGCTCCAGCCCCTGGAGCTGGCAGCAGATCAAAGGGCCTCGAGGATGACCTTGCTGATCCCAGCTGGTGGCTCAGGCCTCAAGAAAGTAGGGCTGAGACATGCCTAAGGATTGGGTTGCAGGAAGGCAGATTCCAGTTCAGCAGCCAGCACCCAGCACCCACTGGGCACCAGAGTGGGCGGGGCCCAAGCCCTCAGCGCTGAGTTGGGTACCCATGTCATCGTAATGCGTCTCATGGATGAGGACTCCAATGCCCAGAGGTCTCCTCTGTCTGAGTCTCCACTTGTCCATCTTCAACCACCAAGGGGAGAGTGTATCCAGAGAAACCTAGTGGAAGTGGCCGGATTGGATGGGAAGAGATACTGGACAACCGGGAGTGGGGAAGGGGGCCCTCGAACCGGCTGTGTTCAGCTGGGAGAGCGCAGAACCACCGTTCCCCTTGCCCGGGCTGGCCTCCCAGGTCCCCCGCAGCCGCCGTGGCCTTGGGACGGTTCCTCCAGGCCTCCACCTCCCCGTCTGTACAACGGGTGGGCTGGACTCGCTGCTCTCCAGGAGGCCTTCCAACTGTGAAGTGGGGTGGGGAGGGCTGGCGCGGGGGTCCAGAAAGGAGGCCTCTTCAGCTCAGATTTAACGAGCCGTCTATTCAGTTGAAATTGATCAAAACCAGACTCGAGCCTCAACCATGTCTCTGATTTGCACCAACTGAAGCCGCCAAGAATTCATCCCTCCCTGTTTCCAGTAAATAATTGGGCTCCCGTGGGGTTCCCAGGGCGGGCCGGACGTCTCACCTCGTCTCTTCACCGTGAACTTGACCAGGGGAGGCCGGGTGGGACGGAGACCCACAGCCAGGCCCCCAGTGGTGCTTCTGTCTCGCCAACCCGTGGTGGGCGGGGCTCACTCAGGGCGCCCAGCCCTCCCTCACGTGGTCAGAGTGGTCAGGGCTGCCAGCAGGAGCCCACGGGGCCCCGTGCAGGGGAGTCTGGCCCCACGGCTTCCTTCATCCGTGCAGTCAACACAGCTTCGCGGAGCTCCCAAGGACTGTGACAGGCGGGGGCGGCCCGGCCTCTCAGGATTCCCCTCAGCCTCCCATAGACGAGAAATGAAGTGTCAAGTGGTGACACTGTGCACGGTGTGCAGTTCTGTGGGTCGTCGCCATGACTGTGGGCATGCCAACCCTGTGAGAGATGCCCACAAAGCCCAGGGTGCCGTGCTCAGTGGAAGTGACGCCTGAGCTGAAAGACCCCTGCACAGTGCACGCGTACACACACACACACACACACACACACACACACACCTTCGTGTCAGAGTCTGTTTAAAATACAGTGGGTGAGTGCTGGAGGTGGGTGAGTATTGGAGTCTGAATTTTAACAAGGGTCCCCGGTGATTCCCCCTCCCTGTCCTGTTTGAGAACTCAGACTACAGACCTGACCTTGAGAGGATAGCCACCCTCACCTTGGAATTCTCTGGGCCTCCAAGTCAGTCTTCTTCCAAAAAAAAGAAGGAGAAGAAGAAGAAGAAGAAGAAGAAGAAGAAGAAGAAGAAGAAGGAGGAGGAGGAGGAGGAGGAGGAGGAGGAGGAGGAGGAGGAGGAGGAGGAGGAAGAGGAGGAGGAGGAGGAAGAGGAGGAGGAGGAGGAGGAGGAGGAGGAGGAGGAGGAGGAGGAGGAGGAGGAGGAGGAGGAGAAGGAGAAGGAGAAGGAGAAGGAGAAGGAGAAGGAGAAGGAGAAGGAGAAGGAGAAGGAGAAGGAGAAGGAGAAGGAGAAGGAGAAGGAGAAGAAGGAGAAGAAGAAGAAGAAGAAAGAAAGAAAGAAAGAAAGAAAGAAAGAAAGAAAGAAAGAAAGAAAGAAAGAAAGCAAGCCACAAAAGAGATCAGGATGTGGATAATGATGGGCATCCATTTGCTGCCATTTCACACTAAAGTGTGAGTGATTGGGTTTTACCCTACAGAGGAGAGTCTGAATTGAACCCACCCAAGGATCTAAAGGGCTGACCTGTCCAATACCGTGTGGCCTGGAGGGCTGGCCTCCTGCAGGTCCCCTCCCCATGAGGAGAAGGGACGTCGGAGCCCTTGTGTGCTGTGTGTCTGAGGTCTGCCGTGAATTGCTGAAGATGGGGAGGGCAGAATGGTCCTATTCAATTTAGGGTTACAGCCGTAGCCAGTTTGGCTCAGTGGATAGAGCGTTGGCCTGCAGACTGAAGGGTCCCGGGTTTGAATCTGGTCAAGGGCACATGCCTGGGTTTCGGGCTCCATCCCAAGTGGGCGGTGTGCTGGAGGCAGCCGATTATTCTCTCTCATCACTAATGTGTCTCTCTCCTCCCTTCCTCTCTGAAATAAATAAAAATATATTTAAAAAAATAAAATAAATAAATAAAAATAAAACGGGGGCACAGCTAAGCCCCACTGCTCTCATTTACAGTTAGCCACAGGACTGAGTTCATTTTGAATTTCAAATAATATTAAAAGATGGCGTGAGGTTGTATAGCTTACCAAAAGGGAGCATGCATTGGTAAAGTTTCAGAAACATTGGGAGGGCTGTTGGCTGCCGACCTGACCCAGCCTCTAAGTCCCCCAGCTGAGCTCCACACCTGAGCTCTGAGTTCAGGTTTCAAGTTATTGATTTTGATTCTCAGCTCTAGTTGGTTCACGCCAAGGTCTACTAGCTGGCCCTCGGGGCCCCTAACAATGTTCTGTGGCTAACCCGACCACCAACCGAGCAGAAGAATAAAGACGGAGGGCTGGGGAGCCGGGGAGGGGGACGAGGCGTGGAGGGTGGGCATCATCCAACCAGCTCCACCCTCTTAGGCTCTGCCCAATGGCTCCATGTCCCCAGGGTCCCCCCCTTTGGGTCTAAGAACCGCGGGGGTTGGGGGGAAGGCCTGGAGAATGGGCCTCTCATTGTCTGGACGCCCTGGGAAAGGGATTTGGGGAAACCTGTCTCTCACCACCTGGACCGCTTTAGGCTGCCCTCCTCCCCTCCTGCGGCCCTGTTCCCGTACGCGGCCAGCCTTGTCGGGAAGACAGCGCTGGGGCCCTCCCTGCTCTGTCCTCTTGCCTGGCTCCCCTTCGTGCAGGTCTGCCTTTCTCGCCCCCACACACACTCAGAGAGCCGGGCTGGGCGGAGTGAGGGGCTCCTGCCTCTGCCTCCCACACCAGGCGGACAGAGCCCAGGAGGTGCGTTTGCAGCTGGAGGGGCCTTAAAATCGTGGGGGAAGGGTGCCCTAGCCCAGTGGTCGGCAAACGGCGGCTCGCGAGCCACATGCGGCTCTTTGGCCCCTTGAGGGTGGCTCTTCCACAAAACACCACGGCCTGGGCGAGTCTATTTTGAAGAAGTGGCGTTAGAAGAAGTTTAAGTTTAAAAAATGTGGCTCTCCAAAGAAATTTCCATCGTTGTACTGTTGATATTTGGCTCTGTTGGCGAATGAGTTTGCCCACCACTGCCCCAGCCGGTTGCACAGTGGTTAGTGTCAGCCCCAGGACGGAAGGGTCACGAGTCAATTCCCGGTCAAGGGCACGTACCTAGGTTGTCGGATTCGCTCCCTGCCCCCCCCCCCCTCATGTCAGGGCACGCGAGGGAGGCAACCAGTTGATGTGTCTCTCTCACACAGAAGTTTCTCTCTCTCCCCTCCTCCTCCCTACCTTTCACTCTCTCTAAAAATCAATGGAGGAAATATCCTCTGGTGAGGATTTAAAACAAAAAACACACACACAAAAAAAAACACACCATGAGGAGAGGCAGCCAGCAGGCTTTGCCTCCCTTAACAAGCCCTTTGTCAGGCTCTGGGGACCCGCGAGGAATCCCACCGGGTATGGCCCGAAGGGAGCATCTGGCTCTCTGTGACCTCAGGCTCGGGGCACCTCGAGGTGAGGGCTGGGTCAGTCCTCCTCTGGACCCAACACCCAGCCCAGGCGGGGAGGGTCTGAAAAGGTTCTGGAAAACATGAACAAGACTCCAGCCTCCCCAAACCTACCACACCCACCACAAGACTGACTCGGAGAGCGTGAGGTGTGAGGAGCAGGAACCTTCCCTCCGGGGCTGGGGGCCTGCTGAGCACGGCACCAGCGTGCCAAGTGCTGGGGGCAGAGGCTCGATGCATGTGGGTGCTGAGCCACACAAGGGCTGACCTGCTGGGCCCCAGCACCCTTTGCCCAAAGTGCCCCCCGTCTAGGGGAGCCCTCACACCTTCAGGAAGCCTGCAGTGCCTGCCCCGGCTGCTGGCATCGCCCGCTGCCCCAAGGCCTCAGGCGGGCTCCCTGAGCTGCCCGGGAGGGGAGACGAGACAGACACCCGACAAAGGGCTGGTAGCTCGGTTGCCAGCGGACAGCTTAGCTTCCAAGGGGCCACCCCCCCTCCCCGCCCACAGGCACCTGAAATAACAGGCGTGTGCCTGTGTTTCCAGTCTGTGACTCTCACTCCCTCGTGTCCCCCTAGTTTGACGGATTAACATTCGAAGAAGCCCTGAGGGATGGTTCGAGGGAGGGGCTCTGCCCGGGCTCCCTCCCCTCCTCAGCAGCCCTGTTCTGCCTCATCTACATCCCGGGCCTGCAGATGGATGGCAGACAGGTGCCCGGGCCCCACACTTCCCAAGCCCCAGAGGAAGTCACCTTTGTGCACGTAATTGGCCCCTGAGTACCTGTGTATGCGGTTCTGGGCCACCCAGGGGGTGGGAAGCTGGGCGTCAGCCTGGGCACGGCCGGCCTGGGCTCCCCAGTGAGGAGTGTTACCTGACTTCATCCCTAGGCCCCGCCCGGCCCTGTGGTCACGTGACCTGGCCTATACCTGGCATTGGTGATATCTGATCACAGGGACCTGGACCTTGATGTCCCCTGACAGCAGCCACACCCTGACCTGCAGTTGCTAGGGAGGGGCAGGAAGGGGGTTAGTGGCACAGCAGGAAGGACCCCGGGGTTTGGGCAGGTTTGAGTTGTGGAGCAGGAGGAGCCTTGACGACATCCTGGTCCCCAGCACAGCTGCGCTCTTGACGGACAGATCCTCGGGGCCCTCTCACCTTCACCCTCTCCCAGGGCTGCTTTGGGAAGGCTGACAGATGGCTTCCTCCAAACGCTCAGACCCCCCAGGGCACCCTGCTACTTGCCAGATCATATATAGATTAGAAGCCTCCATGATCCCACCCTGATGATTCGACCCTCATCCAAGTAACATTTCTACGTACTTCTCTCTGCCCAGCCCTTGAGGAACCCTCTGAGGAAGAGCTGGAGTCCGAAGAACTGGCTTTGCAACCTAAAACCAGCTCTAACTGCTGTGTGACTTTGAGCAAGTCACTACCCCTCTCTGGGCCTTAACTGGAAAGTGATATGTAAATCAGGATCTGGGCCTATTATGATTTCATTTTTCATTCCTTATCACTTTCACATCCCATGTTACAGATCTTTAGACAGTGGGCAAGCAGGGTTTTAGCCTTTATTTCCCAGATGTAGCAAATGGAGGGGAAAGAGAGCGGACACATATAGGCCAAGTTCCCTGCAGGGATCTTGCTAAGAGACTGGTCACAGCAATCCCATGAGGCCTAAGTCAGGAATCCCACCCTATGAAGAGAACCATGGCCCTGAGGGGGTCGGTGATGAACCATAGCCAACACTGATGGATGGCTTGCACAAAGCAGGTGCTCACCTGCACGCCCATGTCGTCCGCACTGGCCTCACGCTGGGCACTGGGAGGAGGAGGTCAGGCGGCATGTGGCTGCTGGGGAGAGAGGGCATCTTATCTCCCTTCCCCTCCGATGGAGAAATTGACCCACAGAGGGTCAGGGACTGGCCCAGGGTCATGTAACAGCCAGGCTCTGCAACCTTGTGAGCCTCAGTGTTGCTATCTGCGCAATGGTTCCTGTCCTCTGCCTACCTTGAGGAGGTGGGAGGGAGGGAGACAAGGAGGGGAACTGGTTGAGAGCAGGAAACACAGGATCATGGCTGTCAGGATCTAGAACCAGCGCTGAGCGTATCTCCCAGGCCATGAACAGGGTGCTCCTTGCTGTGGGCTGTACGGGAGAACGGGCCTGCTCCCTCCTCGTGCTCACCTGGTCTGGTGGCGGTGCTGAGGGGCCCAGGGCAGGGCGGACACCACCCCACAGTGCTCACCAGCATGGTGAGGAGGCCCTGGAACAGGGGTACCCACCCCATCCCCAAAGGGCAGCGTGAGTGCTCCTGACACACACTTCTGGTGGGTGGGTCAGAGCCCTGGTCTCATCGCCATGAGCAGGCCTGGGAGCGGAGGCCCAACCCGGCCGAGACAGAGAGAGAGACGGAGAGACAGGTGGGGCTGGTGCTCTGGTCTGGGGCTCTGCGGGCCACTTGCGCTCAGGGCACAGTAACCCTTCTTGGTGAGAGAGTTTAGGTGAAGTTCAGATGACATCTTGTGTGAGGGGGTTCCCCATTAATCCTAAAGGCCTTTTTGCCAGATCCAGGGCGGGGGCCTCCCCACCGGCTCCCCTCTCTTGGCCTCAACTCTCCATCTGCTCAACGGGGAGACGGTGTTGAGGGGTCCAGAGGCCACCTCTTCCTCTTAACGTCACCTGTCGCCTCCTCAGTTGGGAAGGAGGGGCCCAGCAGGATTGAGGACCAGGGTCCACAGATTATTAGGGGGTTGGCTAGGGCCCCCAGAAATGAGATTCCGGGGTCCCCGGAAAGCCTGCAATGTCCAGCAGAGCCCCCGACATCTGGAGCGGCCTGGAGCAGGGCCAGGCCTGCGTGCTGGAGGCTGCAGATGAAAACAGCCCCAGGGACAGGGTGCGGAGAAGGGGGTGGGGAGGGTCTGTCACCCGCCAGGCGGCGGGATGAGCTTGAGTCTAAATAAATCACTAACACACGGGGGAGAATTCCTTGAACAGGCGCCCTGGATTATGGACAACAGAAGGGGGGGGGGGGGGGATGGGGAGATGTTCAGGGTGGGGAGGGACAGTTCTGCCTCCCCCTCAGGCACCATGGCCCGCCCCCTCCTACATCAGGGGCTGTGTCTGCCTGAGGACTGGCCGCCTTCGCTGGGGCCTCCTCTGCCCGGGCCCAGCCCCTTGATCCATGCCGTGAGAAACTCCAAAAGCCGGAGCCCATCCGAGGGGAGAGAGGTGTTGAAAGCCATATCCTGCTCGAGGGCTGAGCCAAGGCCAGAGATAATATCATGTGCTGGGGAGCCGTGGGGCTGGGCCTCCCCAGTCCCCTCCCCCCCCCCCACCCCAGGCTCAGCACCCCTGCCTGCGCCTGAGCTCCAGCCCTGGGGCAGGGGCCGTGTTGCTCCCAGCCTGGGGGGTGGCTTGGCCCCTGTCCCGCTGGCCTCACTCCAAGCCAAGAACCCCGGGCTGGCCCAGGGCAGTCAGAGGTCAGGGCGGGGGAGGTGGGCTGAGGTCTGGAACTGGTCAGGTCATCCTAGGGTCCCTTCTGCCTCTCAGGAGCTCGGTTTCCACATTTGGGAAGCGGAGTGGGGAGCCGGGTCATCTCTAAGGGTACTGGGTCGGGGGCACGAGGCCGGCTCTGGACCAGCTTTGGCTGCAGCTCCTGGGGCAGGGGTGGCTGTTGGATGGAGAGATGGATGAGTGACCGAACACGCAACAGCGAGGACCTGGAGAGCCTCCCATCCGAGCACGACTGCAGACCGTCCACAGCAGGCGTCCTCAGACGACGGCCCGCGGGCCACATGCGGGTGTTTTTGCCGTTTTGTTTTTTTTACTTCAAAATAAGATATGTGCAGTGTGCATAGGAATTTGTTCATAGTTTTTTTTTTAAACTATCGTCCGGCCCTCCAACGGTCTGAGGGACAGGGAACTGGCCCCCTGTTTAAAAAGTTTGAGGACCCCTGGTCCACAGCACCGTGTTTCTATTTCCCGGCTCGGTTACGGCACCCCGTCGGTCCCACGTCGCTCAGTTTGCAAAGGGCCTCGCTGTTCGTTCCCTGGGCTCCGGGAGGAAGGACGGGGAGGGCCTATGCCCGTTGGGGCAGAGGGGGGACTCGGAAAGGCCCCCGAGGCTTCCGTGTCCCTGTCTCTGAGCTCCCAGGAGCCCAGGATGCTGACAGGGCAGGAAATGTCACCTACTCAGCAGGTGAGACACCAGGCCCAGGGGGCGCAACAGGGGGACTGAGGGCCCAGCCAGGACCAGAAAGCAGGTGTCCAGCTCCCAGCCCGGCCCCGGCCCGGCCCAGCCTGAGCCCGCTGTGCGCCTGCGAGGGAGGCGCCGCACAGCCCAGGCAGTGCTCCCAGGACCGTCCGCTGTGGAGGCCAGGCCAGGGTCTCCCCTGCTGCAGACCCTTCCCGCTCAGGCTCCGGGCCCGGCTCCTCCCCCAGCACGTGACGCCCCTCGTGCCTGACCCCAGCCAACCTCTGCGGTGCGCCCGCCACTGCCCCCTCCGTGCTGGAGCCTGAGCGTGTGCCCGCAGTCCAGGGAGGCCTCGTCCACAAATCAGGAACCACCTCCACACCTGAGCTCTCCAGCCGACAGCCCCTACCTCCCCGCAACACATCCGTTCTGGAGCCCGAAAACGTGTCTTTGAAGAATGGCTCTGTCCACTCTCATCAACACCCCCAATCACCAGCTCAAATGTTCCCTGCCAGAACCCAGGCCCCTGCCAGGCCCCCGAGGGGTGGGGGTGAGGCCAGGCTTTGCCTGAGTGGACTACGCTCCTTGCTACTTGGGGTAACCTTGGCCCAACCACCACCCTTCTCTGAGCCTTGGTTTCTTCATCTGTAAAATGGGATGATGACTCATACCCGGGAGGATGCAAGTCTGAAAGGAAAGGAGGAAGGAGTGAATGTACTGTGCGGGTCGAAAAATGCTGTTCAAAACACAAATGAAATCTGAGGGAGGAGCCTAGGTGACTGCCAGGGTCCCAGAGGTGAGGGAGGACAGTCTGGTGCAAAGGCCTGCAGGGTGGCCAGCCATCCCACACGGGGAAGGCCTGAGCATGGGGCACCTCATCCTGAAGGGCGTGGGGAGCCGCGGAAGGGCCAACCACCTCCTCAGGGAGGTCCCCCCGGCAGTGGTCAGGGGCTCCTTCTCTGAGAGCAGGATGGGCTCTTCCCTGTGAACTTCTCGGCAGACCCATTCGGCCTCGTAGAAACCAGGCTCAGCGAAGGAAGAGTCACATGGAGTCACATGACTACCTGGAGTCACATGGCCCCCTGCAGGGGCCCAGAGGCCAAACAGGTCAGGTGTCACCAACTGGGTCAGCATCCCAGCTCTTCGGGGACCCTCTGAGCACTCACCCCCACCCCCTCAGGCCCAGGAGCTCAAACCCTCCAGCCTCTGGCCCCTTGTCATTCTCCCACCTCGAGTAGCCAGACGAGGCCCGGCAGGTGGCCAGGTGGGGCGCCCGGAGGTGTGCGGGGAGGCGAGCCGGGCAGAGGGCGTCTCCAGAGAAGAACCAGAAATGGTGCTGAAAGGGGTTTGGAAGAGGCTGGGCTGGAAGAACACAAGAGAGACCGTAATGGGAACCAGAGACCACGAGAGGGGCTGCTCTGGGCTCACCCCGCCGCTCGCCCTCGAGGCTACGTCAGGGAGACTGAGGCCTGGCCCAGCCCAGAGCTCATCTTGGCTCCTTGGCCACTGCCCAGCTCTCTCCCCACACTGCGCGGTCCCCGCAGCCCAGGGCGACAGGGTTAGCCGGCGCTGGAAATCGGAGATTTTGTGGGGGTTTGGGACGGGGCCAAGTAACATCAGAAGAGTTTGTGAAGCTAATAAATAAAGTCAACATGATTGCTTAACCTACTGAGGAGGTGGAGGAGTCACTCAGGATCAAGACAGACAAATGAGTCCCGTGTCCTCTGCCAGCCAGGGTGCCGTGAGGCCCTACTGTGTGTCTCCACTTTCATGATACTTGTTTCATTTGTTCCTCACAAGGGCCCTGGGATGGAACGAGCATTTCCTAAGTTACAGATGTGGACGCTGTGATTCAGAGATGTTAAGTCACTTGCCCAAGGTCACACAGCCAACAAGGGCAGAGCAGGCACTTGAACTCAGGTCTATGGGTTTCAGGTCTCGGGTCCTTTCCACTACCCTCATCACACACGCTCCCTCCCCCACCCCCCCACCCCCCTGTGGCTCAGAAAGGAATTACACAGGGGCACGGGCCTCTGCCCTGGGGTCCCACTGGCTGAGCAGGGAAAGATGCTGGCTTCAGGAGTGTGGGTGCCGCCCTAACCCACTTACGGGGCAGTAACCCATGGGCCCTTGTCTCTCAGGCGGGTGCTAGTGGCTTGCTTGGGGATCAACAAAGCCCTCTCCCCAAAGTGCCCATGGGGTTACTGCCCCCTAAGGCCTGTCACCCTGCTGTCTTCCAAGTTCACTCATCGGCCCTCTCCCTTTGCTTTCTCCCCCAAAGCCTGCCTCCCACAGCTCCTCAGGGAAAAGGGGGAGCCAGTGAAGCCCCCGGGGCACTGAGGACCCGAACGCCCAGCTTTTCCCTGAGGGCAGTGGGGAGCCACCGGAGGCTGTTGAGCAGGGCGGATGGAGGAGAACCGAGCTGGGAATGGAACCCGAGGTGGGTTTCCTGAGAAGCTGGTGGAGCTTGAGCTTCAGTCCCTCACTCGTCCGAGTTCCTTTCAAGACCAGAAGCAGGTCGAGAGGGTGGGAGTTAGCCATTCGGTGTTCTGTGACGTTTCCAAAGGTGTCATGCTTTAAATCCTAAGACTCTGCTCCTCTCCACTTTGACTCCCACTGCACAGCCTTCTCTGGAGCCGCTCTAACTAAGTGTTTTGGGAACCTGAGGGGAAATGGAGTGAAGCCCGAGTTTCGTCTGGGCTGAGGGGCTATGGATATGTGGCTGCAGTCCCTTAGTGCTGGTGCTCCCAGGGTGGGGAGCTTCCTGGAATACTCCCACGGCCGCTGGCAGGCTCCCCCAGCGTCGGGACATCCGCGTGCCCTACAAACCCTCGGACTGGCAGCGGTGGAGAAGCCCGTGAAGTGGACAGCACCACAAGGGAGTCTGGAAAATTCTGCCCATCGTCAGATCGTATAAAGTTGTAACTGGAAGATTTTGTCTCCTCAATGCAGCCTCATAAGGCAAATTCTCACCTGGCCCGTGTGGCCCAGAAGTTGAGCGTTGACTGTGAACCTAGGAGTCACAGTTCGATTCCGGGTCAGGGCCCATGCCCGGGTTGTGGGCCCAATCACCAGTAGGAGCGTGCAGGAAGCAGCCGATCAATGATTCTCTCTCATCATTGATAGTTCTGTCTCTCTTTTCCCCTCTGAAGTCAATAATGTGTGTGTGTGTGTGTGTGTGTGTGTGTGTGTGTGTGTGTGTAGATATGTGTAGATATACTAGTATGGAAGTTCTCACCTGTCGGGGACATACTCAGTAAAGCAGCATTCATTTTTTTCTCTTTTCTGATGACAAGCACACAGAATACAACTTACCACAAGTCCTGTGTTTTGGGCAAACCTGCAGCAGTACTGCAAACCTCAAATCCTGGTGTCTCTGGGTTAAGCAGCATGTTTGTGTATCCCAGCAAACTCATCTCGTCCCCATGAAGTCCAGCTGTCCCAGATGAAATGACAGGTAATTTGTTTCTCAACAAGGACTCCCACCTTGCACAAGCTTCGGGCCCTCAAAACTTGACCTGCCCCTAGTCTGCCTCAGAGGCCTCACCCTAACCTCTGCAATACGCTCCCTGTCTGTAAGTTGTGTGATCAGAACCAGGGGTTCCCCCAGACCCAGGGACCCCTAAGCCTGCCCTGTCTTCTCAGAACCTCTGTCGGCGTGTTTCCCCCAACCCCATATGCTTCCCAGGCCTCCCCACACTGGGGTGCTTCCTGCAGGCAGTGCCTCGGCGGCTGGGCCAGGCCGGGAGAGCAGGGGTCCTGAAGAAGCAGACCTCGGGTCCAGCCCGCCCGGCCTCTGCAGCTGGGCGCGCGTGTCTGGTAAAATCCCCACGAGAGCGGCCTGCGCTTCCAATGAGCCGTCTCCCAGGCCGGGGGCCCTGAGTCAGGCTGACCCCCTGCAGCCTGTGTCCTCATGGCGCCCAGCTTCCGTGGGCACATCTTTCCACACCCCCAGAGGTGCTCACCCCTCCCCAGGAAGGCCCTTGCGCCTGGGCCAGCCACACTGTGAGAAACCTTGTGTGGCGTGAACATCTGCCTCCTTGAGACTTCCACCCACCCACAGGTCTTGGGTCTACGCCCTGGATCAAGCAGAACAAACTCAGCCTCCCTTTCACCTGGAAACTCTTTACTCCTACTCATCCTTCCTGGCATGGTCCAACATGGCTGCTCTTGGAGGTAGGTTTCCCTGCTCCTCATCTCTCCTCCCAAGTCCAGGAGCTCCCACACAGGGCCGTGCGGTCACCCACCTGCGCGCCCCACACCGGGAGCTCTTGGGGTCAGGGACGGGATCAGGGGCTCTCTGTGCCCCAGGGCCCAGCAGCAGAGGGAGGTCACTGAGGCTGCGCTCCGCAAAGGTTTGCCAGCTGCCTGCCTGGTAACCACGCAGGGCCAAGGTCAAAGGTCAAAGAGCAAGGCCACACCCCAGCCTGCACTCCTCCCAGGTTTGCCCCCATCAGCCCCTGGGGCAGACACCTGGCTCCTGCCCTGTGCCTCCCCAAAGCACCAGGCTCGGACCTGGCTTCTCAGCAACGTTTTCTGTGGCTGGCCACACCCTTTTTCTGAAACACCTTTCCTCTGGACTCCCTGGTTCCCTCCCACCTTCTGGCCATTTCTTCTTAGTCTCCTGTGAGGGTTCCTGTCCTCCTCCTCCTCCCACTTCTAAACGAACCCCAGAGCTCAGTTCTGAACCCACTCTTCCCACTCCAAGTGCCCAATGCCAATGGCCTCTTGTCTGCACGTGCACCGCCAGCATCTACCCTTGTGCGTCTGACAGGCCTCTCACACCGAACACTAATCTGAAATCAGTATTTCTCCCAACAAACCTGCCTTTTCTTTTCTTTGCATTGTAGCCCCCATCCTGCCTCCACTCCAGCCTGTTACCCTTCTACCCTTCCACCCCTCAGCATCCACTGGGCTTTTCTTTGAAGAAAACCACCTTATCCTACCTAATAAAATGGTAATATGTAAATTACCATCACTCTGCTACACCCACGATTGGGCCAGCGGGAGGCGCAGGGGGCGGGACTCAGGGTGGCCGGGGTAGCCGATTGGGCCAGCGGGACGCTGAGCTCGCGTCGCCAGCGGCGGCACCATGGCTGTGCTGTGGAACAGAAGGGGCCTCTGGGGCAGCGAGTTCACATCCCGCCGCGGACCATCAAAAGCGGGGGAGCTGGGTGCCTGTCCGCTCCAGCACCAGGCCATTCGGAAGCCTCCGCCATGCCGGAGGCTTCCGAAAGGCCTGGTGCACCAGCAGACAGGCACCCAGCTCCCCCGCGATCGAAAGCGAAAGCGTGTAGGGGACCCTACACGTGCATGATTCAATCATGCACTGGGCCTCTAGTTGAGGTATAATTACATACAATAAACTGTCCCCATTTAAAATGTGATTTTATAATTCTTATATTTCTCAATGTATTGAGCTTTTTATTGTCATTATAAAATGTTCTTCATGCCTAGGAATAGCCTCGTTCTCAAGTCTACTGTATCTGACATGAACGTAGCCACTCCAGCTGCCTCATGCCCACCGTTTGCACGGTCTCTACCTCCATCCTTTAACTTTCAGTCTGTCTGTATCTTTGTATTTAAAG
This sequence comes from Cnephaeus nilssonii, assembly GCF_951640355.1. Lineage (NCBI taxonomy): Eukaryota > Metazoa > Chordata > Mammalia > Chiroptera > Vespertilionidae > Cnephaeus > Cnephaeus nilssonii. The sequence continues at coordinate 45,526,610 of NC_137084.1, read as the reverse complement.
TATGTCTCTTTAAGACAGCATAAAATGTAATCTTGTCTTTTTTTTAATCCAATAAGATAATCCCTGCCTCTTTATTGGGATATTTATTGCATGTGCATTTACTGTAATTACTAAATGGTTTTGTCTTACTTATTTTCATTTATTTAACTTTGCTATCTGTCTTCTATTTGTCTCATCTGGGTTTTGTTATTTAGTTCCTTCTTACTGGCTTACTTTTGTGTTAATCAAATATTTTTCAGTATTCCATTTTTATTGGCTTTCTAGCTATCTCTCTTTGCATAAGTTTTAATGGTTATTCTAGAGATTACAATACACATATTTATTGTATTTATATGTATATGATATGTGTGCACCTCAAGGACAAAAGAAAAAAAAAAGACACCTACTAAGAAAGGTTCCTGGTGGCTACCTGGGCTCAAATTTTAAAGACAACCTAGCCTGGCCAGCATGGCTCAGTGGTTGAGTGTCAACCCATAACACAGGAGGTCATGGTTCGATTCCTGATCACAGTACCTGCCGGGGTTTCGCGCTCAATCCCCAGGGGGGTGTGCAGGAAGCTGCTGATCAATGATTCTCTCTTCATTGATGTTCCTCTCTCTCTCTCCCTTCCTCTCTGAGATCAATAAAACTACATTACAAACAAATGAACAAACAAGAAAACAACTTAGCAGCCAGGGACTTCTCACTCAAAGATAGCTTGCACTGTTTCTGCCCTCTGAGCCAGCCCTTATAAAGGAGTTCCTGAATCCTATTTCAGCCAATAGGACTGAAGCTTTCCCCATCCAATCAGAGCTGTACAGCTCCTGCCAATCAGAGTGGCTCTATTCTGACCAATCAGAACAGTGCCTTTTGGACCAATCAAACTTTGAGGGTTTGGAGTCCACATTTGCCTGAGGATGGTCCAATCAGGGACCCAGGGCCCCTGTCCTTGGGGACTCCTGTCCATATAAGCCAGCTCCCCTCTGACTCAGGGAGAACACGTTCCCTTTCCACCAAAGACTGTATTTCTCGTGCCAGAGCAGAGCAGGCCAGCAAGGAGCAGAGCTGTTTAGACAGAGAGGGGTCCGGCCCCAGGGCTCTCACAGCCATGTTGTTTTCACAGCTGTGAAGTATCACAGTTGAGCTGTTTTGCTGTTAGTAAAGTTTCCTTCTTCACCTCACCCCAAATTGGGGATTCCTGTTGGCTTTGAATTGGAGCCAATGACCATCAGTTGACATATGTATTCATATGCATAACTTTATCAGAGTCTACTTAGAGTTAATGAATTACTTTAGGTAAAATTTAGGAGTGTTGTAAAATATATTTCCATTTATCCTCCACCCCCATTTTTTAATGCTATTGTTGATTGTTGTCAATTACATATATACTTTATAACACACACGTTTATCAATTCCAGTTATCTTCTTTCTTACTATAGATCAGAGCTCCCTTCAGCCTGAAGAGTTTCCTTTAGCATTTTTTTTTTGTCATGAGGTCTCCTGGTGATAAATTATCTCCTTATCATAAACTGTCTTATTTCATATTCATTTTTGAAGGACAGTTTGCTAAATATAGAATTATCAGAGACAGCTTTTTTCAGCACTTTGATTGTATTGTTCCAATATCTCCTGGTCTCCATTGTTTCTGATGAGAAATCAACTGTTAATCGTATCACTGTTGTTCAGTATGCAAGGTACCTTTTTTCTTTTTTTCCTGGCTGCTTTCAAGATCTTCTCTTTCTCTTTGGCTTTTATCAGTTTGATTATAAAGTGCCTAGAAGTGGTTTTTGTTTGTTTTTTTTTTCCTTTTATTTTTATTTATTTTAGAGAGTGGAAGGGAGGGAGGGGAAGAGAGAGAGAGAGAGAGAGAGAGAGAGAGAGAGAGAGAGAGAGAGAGAGAAAGAGAGGAGAGAAACATTGATGTGAGAGAGACACATCAATTGGTTGCCTCCCACATGTGCCCCTACCAGGGCCAGGGATTGAACCTGAAACCCAGGTACATTCCTTGACCAGGAAGTGAACCCAAGACCCTTCAGTGCGCAGGCCGACGCTCTAACCACTGAGAACACTGGCAAGGGCTAGAAGTTTTCTTTGTGTTTTCCTGCTTGGGATTTGTTGAGATTCCCAGCTCTTGAGGTTAGCTTCCCCCCCCCCCCCACCATCCCCCCCGCCACCAAATTGGGGGAGTTTTTGTACAGTATATATTCAAATATCCTTTCCTCCTCTTTTATCTCTCTCTCCTCTCCTATGACACTTAAATTACAAAAATTTTGGACCTCTTGATATTCCTTAGGTCTCCAAGGCTCTGTTCATTTTTCAACCTTTTCAATATACAGTAGGTCCTCGGGTTACGTCGGAGATCCATTCCTATGGTGCAACATAACATGATTTTCACTGTAAGTCGGAACCCACCTACATAAGTACCTACGTCACTCACATGGAGCACATACACAGCAGTAATGAAGTGAAACAGTAAAAAAAAAATTAAAAGAAAGGAAACAATTCCTGACCTTTACTTGTGGTAAATAAATAATCTATCTATATAAAGAGGGAATATGCAAATTGACCGTCATGCCATCACAAAGAGGGTGGCACCCACAGCAGAGGTGGGGTTTCTGTAACACAAGATGGCTGCACCCATAGCGGAGGCCGAGTTCCTGTAATGAGCCTTAACGAGCAATCAGCAGGGACATGAGGCTGCACCCCCCACCCGGTGAGGCTTGACAAGGGTAGGGCTGGCTGGGTCTGCATCTTGCCCAATGGAGGTGAGGCCGGCTGGGTCTGGGTCTCGCACAATTTTGAGGCGCCGCGGGTGGGTGGGGACTTGACTCTGGGTCCCGCGGCGCGCCCCAGACTCTGACAGGAGGAAGATTTTCATATACATTTTACTAATTTTCTTTCATCTCTGACACTTCTATTATAGAGAAAGGGCAAATAGCAATATTAAAATATTTCCTCTAATTAATCCCCTTTTAATGTGCACAAATTTCGTGTACCAGGCCACTAGTAAAAAACATAAAGCACATTTGTACATATGTCGAAATGACAGAACTTTTTTTTATATAAATAAATGGGAGATGACGAGGTAACCATGAAACGATGTATGTCAAGTCCGATGTAACCCGAGGACCGCCTGGTATATATAGTGGGCAATTTCTCTGTTGAGATTCCCTTTCTCTTCACTCATTAAGACCACTCTTCCCTTTACATCTTTGAACGTATTTTCCTTTTATTGTTTGTATAAAAACTGCTTTGAAATCTTTGTTTGCTAAATCTAATATCTGTGCCCCACTCAGAATCAATTTCCAGTTTACCTTTTCTTCACCTGAGTATGTATAGCTCATGTTTCCCTGTTTCTTTGCAGCCTGAAAATTAGACATCGAAGTAATTCTGGGCTCAGTTGTGCTCTCCTGGTGATTGTTGGTGTTCATTCTGGTGGGCAGCTAATTTGCCTAGATGCAAACTACTACTCTGTCTCCTCCACAGGGTGCAGCATCAGATACCTCTGCTCAGTTCCTACAACTCCTAGCTGCTATTTTAAAAAGCCTGGCTCCTAGGGGTCTCCCTGCACCTCTGTCATTTGGCAATCATCCAAGGATTTGGGCAATTTAGATTTAGATTTTGGTGCTCACTTTTCTGTGGTTCCCTTGTTTCTGTAGATTCTCCCCTATATTTCCAACTGCTCTGTCAGTCTTGGGCTCTGTCCTCTGACACCTCAAGCTATAAGGCTTGAGCTTTCTGCTATGTGCACTACACTCAGATTAGGAAATTCACTCTGTTATTCATTCATTTATTTTAATTATGGAGAGGGGCGGGGAGAGAGAATCATTGTTTTGCTGTTACACTTATTTATGCATTAACTAGTTGCTTGTTGTATGTTGCCTGACTGGGGATTGAATCTGCAACCTTGTTGCCTGACCAGGGATTGAATCTGCCACCTTGGCGTATCAAGAGGACCCTCTAACCAACTGAGCCATGCCGGCCAGGGCTCACTCAGTGTTTTTGAAGCAGCACACTCACATATCTTCTTAGTCTAGTGCAGCTCTGTCTTTCAAGGGTAACTTTCTCTCTGGTTCCTGCCTATTTTTTATTTTATTTTTATTTTTATTGACTTCAGAGAGGAAGGGAGAGGGAGAGAAAGAGAGAAACATCAATAATGAGAGAGAATCATTTATCGACTGCCTCCTGCACGTCCCCTACTTGGGATGGAGCCCGAAACCCAGGCATGTGCCCTTGACCAGACTCAAACCCAGAACCCTTCAGTCCGCAGGCTGATGCTCTATCCACTGAGCCAAGCCAGCTAGGGCCCTGCCTGTGTTTTCACCAGGTCCTCTAGCATTTGGCTAAAGATACAGACAGCTTATGCTCAGATTTCGGGTCTTAGGCCTTCTGCAACTCTCTCACTTCTAGAATTTCACCCTTAAGTTTCCAGCGACTCTTATGGCTCTGACTCTCCTTCCTGCAGCCTACGGTGGTGAGGCTGTGACGTCCCACCTGCCGTACACCGAGGGTCTGTGAGCACCATCGTAAATCTTACCTTTCAGTTGCAGTTTTTCAAGAGTCAAGACTCCTTCAGCTCCTGTCTATTTCGAGACACTTCCCAGGGCCTTTAAATAACTGTTTAAAAAATTTTGTCCATCATTTTTCATAACTGTTATCTGCAGAAAGGTCATGCAAGCTTCATGAAGTTTCTCCCACTGCATTCTTTTTAAAACGACGAGAGCATGTCACTCTCCACGCTTAAGACCCTTCGAAGATTTCCCATGCACTTAAGATAAAATACAAAATCCCCAGTGAGACCTGTGACACCACTCAAAGCGTAATGTATAGCCGCCTTTAAGGTTAAAATTTCCTGTAGAGCCTCTAAGGTTGAACATTTATTTTCATTTATAACATTGCCTACACACGTCCGGCCAGCATAGGGTCTTTTCTTTCTCCATCCCCTTCCTGGGGCCCGGCGGGCACCGGAGCCAGCAAACAGAGGGGCATTCGGGAATGTGGCCAAGGTGAAGGAGAGACAGAAACGTTTTTGGCAAAACAGTGCTAAGAGGGGCCCCATCTGGGCACTGCCGACGGTCAGGCTGCCTGGTGGATGCTTTGCCATCAGGATCCAAAGGCTCCGTCCTCTGCCTGGGCCCTACCGAGGCTGAGGCGAAGGGAATGTGGAACCCAAAGAGGGAGGGAAATGCAGGAATTAAAGGCGTCCAGGGAAGTAATTGGGAGGGGAGAGGGCTGGCCACAGAGGACACTCAGGGGTGTAGCAAAGGCCAACGTTGGGGCAGGTGACCGCAGCCCCGCCTATAGCCTCCCCTGCCCCACATCTCAGGGAAGGGCAGGTGTGGTCCGGCCCTGAAGTGAGGACCGTTTATACCGCCTCCTGATTCCTGCTTTTTGCTTTGTTTTGCAGTTTTCCTGTAAGGAAAAATTGTTTAGTACTGACTCTTCCACCCTTCCATTTTCACTCTCAAGAACCTTTTGCAAACAAACAAAAAAAAACAAACGGAATATAAACTAACATTTATATTGCTCCCACAATTACAAAGCCAAAACAAACTGACAAATTAAAACCACACAAAACTACAAAGCCAGCGAAATGCCTATGAACAATATCAACCTAATGTGGTGGAGGCTGTTTGGCTGCAACGACATCACCCCCGATGGGCACGACCTCCCCATTTAAGATGCCCACACGCCCCTGACCACTCACTTCTCCCACTTCTGTCCCTCTGAGCTCCTGGGATCCCTGTGTCCGGGCACAGGCCCCGGCTCCCTCGGACTGCACTCAGCAGGAATGCTTCATTGTTTGTCCAGCGGCCTCCTCTGCCTCCACTCAGTGGCGGGGAGAGCTGTGTAGCAGTGAACTAGGAGTTTTCATTCCTTTGACCCCTCACTTGCCCCACCATTTACTGCGCCCCCCTCCCCCGGGGCCGTGTGGATACAATCCAAAACAATAAAGGGAATGGAAGACCTGCCTGTCTCCAAAGCCGGGCTTTCACTGCAAGGGCAGGCGCTGCTGTTGAGCAAGCAAAGGCTGTGTGCGTTCTGAGGAGACAGCCTGGGCCGGGGGCTGAGTGTACAGCCCGTGGAAAGCGCGGCTGCAGAGGAGAGAAGAGTGCAGGCCAGCGATGACATAGGAGTATCTCCCCACCTCTGAAAAAGGAATGGAAGTCTGCAGAGCTGCAGGGGGCTATTTGGAAGGGAAAAGCTGGACCCCAAAGTCAAAAGGCTGCCGAGTCTGAGAGGGGCTGGACCTCCCCTGTCCCTGCCCCCATCTGGGGTCTAAATGGGACGTAGGTTTGGCCAGTGGCAGACAAGGGACCCAGCTGCCCAGGGTCTGCCAGGAAGATCTAGGCAAGTCTTCACAGGAGCTCCGTGGTCCTCAGGTGTCCCCGCGGCCAACCAGCAGAGGGGAGGTCCGGGCAGGTGGGCCCGAGGACAGCCTCAGAGCATGAGAGAAAGTGGGCGGGGCCTAGGCCTCTCCCCACGGTGCCACGCAGATCTGAGAAGGCCTGGGCGTGCAGAAGAATGACCCAGGCGAGAGGACCTGAGACCAGAACCACAGAGGGGCTCGCGGTGGAGGCCAGCGCCAGACACCAGATGAGCCAGCCAGGGGCAGGCTGGAGACACGCTTTCAGAAACCGGGAACCTGCGGTCAGAGTGGCTGATGGGTGGGGTCGGGGAGGACTGGGAATTTGAACCCTGACCCCAAAGAGGGTATGTTTTAACCAGAAGTGACTGAGTTGCCTTGAAGTGGCAAGATCAAGAGTTTTCTGCAACGGGCTGAAGAGGGCATCTTCCGGGAAAATGAGGTTACATTTCTGCACACCTGGGCTGTGGATGTGGGTTAAAACCTGCTAGAGATGCTAGTATTCCTCAGGCCCGTGGGAAGGTCCATACAGCTGCAGGGGCCAGCCCCGAAGCCGAGTCCTACGGGGCCCAGCCAGAGGGGTCAGGATGTGCTCTGATTGTTTTTTTAAATCGATACAACAATGCAAAAATACCGTTGGGAGAAACTGGGCAGGGGAGGGGGTGGTGTCTGTGAACCCCAGTTTGAGAAAACCTGCCATTGTTCACCTCTCCAGCCCCATCCCTCATCACTCCCCGCCAGCCCCCGGGTTACCCTTGAGTCCTTCCCATGTGCCATGCTCCTTCCTAGCTCAAGGCTTTGAGTACCTGTCCCCTAGGCCTGGATTGGGCTTTCTAGCTTCAAATGTGTTTAAACTTTACTTCCCCACAGGAGGCTTGCCTGAGATCCCAGGGCGAAGTGGGCTCCTCAAGTCACACTCTCCTGGTGGCACTGTGGGTTTCCTTCAGAGCACCGCCCCTTGTCCAGCGGGTGCCCGGCCAACAGGGGGCGCCCAGTCAATGCCGAACGGATGCATGGACGAAGGGAACGGTGTCCTGCAGCTCAGATGTAAAGAGAAATGACTCAGAGGCTCTGGTTTCCAGTCCTGCCACATTTTAACCCTGTGAAGTTAGCGATGACCCTGACTTCTCAGCCTCCACTGCCTCCTGGGTACAACGGGCACTCCGCACACGGGCACTGATCCAGCCAACGCTCCCCAGCCCTCGCTGTGCCTTCACACAGGGGCCTGCCGCGGGGGCTCAGGGCTGCTGGAGGGGACACCCGGGGAGACACACAGAGGAAGCGTACAAGGGGCTGGTGGAAAGGGTGACGTACAGTGAGCCACAATGCCAGTCACACACGTCATTAACAATGTTCTAGTGGTCACATTTTAAGAGGTAAAAAGAAACCGATAAAATTAAAAATTTAATTTACTGGATTCAATATATCCAAAATATTAGCATTCCAACATGGCATCAATATGAAAACAAAACATTATCTACATCCCATCGTTGTAGTACGTCTCTGAAATTCACTGTGAATTTTACACTCACTGCACGTCCTACTTTGGCCTAGCCACTTTCAATGACTAGTCACACGTGTCTGGGGGCTACCTAGACCTCACAGATACGGCTGTGATCATAATTAGGGTCAAGCATTTGCCAAGAATTAATTCACCGGTGCTGTGTTCTTCCATCAAGAGGCATAAATGGTGTGGTTTTCTCTCTTTTTGTGACACTAGCAGCCACTGTGAGCGGCAGGGCAGGGCTCTGCATGAATTCATAGCAGGTGCCACGTGCTGATAGTCTAACTCTACTAGCCCTTCCAAATCGTTTCATTTGGAATATTTCTGTAAGAGAAACGTCCCCTCATCAACTGATAGGTTAACTAGCGTGTGCAATGCATGCAGGGAAGGTAAGTCAACGTTTGAGCCGGTCCTTTACCAACAGCTCTCAGGGTTACAGCTGTTTAGGGCAGGCCGCTGTGCTCGCCGTGTGCAGGCTGCAGGGAGCCGGGAGAGGAGGTGACTCCAATCCAGGTGGCAACCCCAGCCATGGTGAACCCCTGGGCAGCCAGCCAATCCTCTCCCCTAAACCTCAGGAATTTCCTTCAAAAGGCCCGAGAAGCCCCCAGCCACCCCAGGGGTACCCCTAGCTCTTCACAACAAGTAGTGAGAAGGAGGGTCCTCCCCTTTCCTGCCAGGCTCCGGGCCCCCGCCGCAACCTGAGACAGGTTTTGAGGAAGGAATACAGATGAACCCCTGGAGCAGGAGGAGTCTCTGTCCGGCCTCAGGGAAAACCTAAGCCCCGGGCTGAGGAGGAGGGCACAGGCGCAGAGAGGTCCAGCGCCTTGCCCGGGTCACACAGCCAGTGAGCGGCCGGGCAGGGCTCTGCACCCCGCCTGGCTGAGGGCCCCTCACTCCAGATGCCCAGGCTGCTTCCTTCCTGCCTGCTCGTAGGTGCTTCTCAGAGGCAGGCTAGTCCTTATCGCTGTCCACTCCCACTCTCCATTCCTTCCAGATTTGCTGCCTGTGATCTAGCGGGGACTGTGAGAAGCCTCTTTGTACAAAACCAAGGGGATCCGGGCCTGTGCTCTCCCCCGGGCGGCCTGGGCCTGGGCCTGGGCCTGGCTGGCTGCAGCTAGGGCACACTGGCTGAGTTTCTCTCACGTTTATCTCCATGCACGGCCGCTCTCTTTCTGGATTGCTGACACTGCCAGTCTCTACAAAGTGTGGAATTACTTTATAGACGTGTGTTTTTTATTCATTTAAAATCCACAAGGCTGAGCTGTCTACCTACAAAACTGTAATTAGATGCGCTAAGAGGAAAATGAAAAAAAAAAAAAAGAAAGGCTTCTATCTACTTGAAGTGAAATTAAGAGCTCTGGGCACCAAAGAAACATGAAAATTAAGCTCATGAGGCCTCTGGGATGTGTCTCAACACTGTGTCCATGCCACCCACACAAACACCTGAAACACTTGCCGTTTGTTTAGAGCTTAGTTTCTCCCCAGCTCCGTCCTGGCACAGCCTCCGTGTGCACAGAATGAGGAACCGCCCTCCACAGCCGGAGACACACGATGCAAGAAATCCCTGTGGAAGGGCTGGCTCTTCCCCACGCGCACGGCGCTTCGCAAAGACGAAGTGCTTTCTTACAAATGTTTATCTCCTTCTCGCCGTCCGACCCTGGGAGCGTGGGTATCACCCCACTTCACAGATTAGGAGCGGGATGCAGAGGGACTAAGGGGCTTCGCTCGGCCCAAGCGCTGGAACAGGCAATGGTGGTAACAAGTCCCGGGGACCCTGTCCCTGCGCAGTGGCCTCCACAGGACTAAAGGGAACCGACAACGAGGGGGCAGGCCCCATGCAAACGGAACGGCAAGGGCAGACTTCTCCCCAAGCTCCTACAGACTGAAAAGTAGGGTCCTTAAAAGTACAATGACTTGACCTGTCAGAGCTTCACAGTGGCTGAATCCGGGGTTCATGCTGGCTGCGCTCTTCGTACCCCACAGTAAACCTCGTTTGCTATTCGATCTTTACCCTGAAACGTGAGGGACACATGGATGCATCTCTTTTTCAGACATGGATTTTTTTTTTTTTCTAAACAAAAAGGAAAGATTAAAGAGACTTAAGCAAGTATCTCTACAGTCTAGCCTCAGCGTGGCTGCCAGTCATAATTCCGATCTAACCAGGTTACTCTTCTGCCCTTGAGCCTGGGAGGGGTACCTGAGTTGCCCACTGCATGCATTCAAGTCTCTTGACTTGGCACCTAAGTCCTTCCCATGGGCCTGCAATTCACTTTCTCTTCTCACCCTTCTTCACATCCGCTCGGACCCCATGCATAGCACACTTCTTGCTGCTCTGCAAACACACAGGACCCCGCCTTGCCTCGGCCTTCGCCATGCGATCCCCTCCTTCTGTGACGTGCCATCTTACAGAGCTTTCCATCTGCATTACCCTCCGTGAACCTTCCCTGATCCCCAAGTCAGAGTGGCTTTCTCCCACCCCACAGGATGGCCACATATCCCTTCAGCATATCATTAATCACACTGAATTACAACTGTTAATAGAACTACCTCCCCCTCCACTGGAGAATGTGGCAGAGGTCAAGGCTTATTAATCTTTGTATTAACCTTGTTTAGCCAGAGAGAGAAAGAGGGAAGAGAGAGAGAGAGAGAGCGAGCGCTAGTTAGTTTAATAAATGTGGAATGGCTGACTGAGAACAAGGTCTTCATACTTAACTCAGCTTCAATATGAAATTCAAAACAATGAAGAAAACATGACTCAAACATAGCAGGGAAATAACATACACTTTTACTCTCAAAATAAATACTAATCAATTTTATTTTATAAATACAGATGCTGAGTTTTCTTCCAATTACCAACAGACCAGTTTCACATGCCATTTATTATTGGTGGTGGCTTAAAAAATTATTTAAATAACCGGCTAGGTCAGGATAAATGGGCACCATTAGAACCGCTAAAAAAATATAGCTGGATACAATCTTCCAAAACTAATATTCTGAGGGGGGGAAAAATCTCTGGAATTTCTAAAGTGGGTAAGAGGAAGTGGAGAGAGAAAACACAATCAAATATTCATTTGATAACATTTGCTGGCTGTTAAAAGCGTCTCAGCTACGTGAAAGCTGTAAGGGCTCTTAGTCGTGTGGAATTGGATAGTGGTGAGCTTTCACTTCAACGTATGTCCATCCTTGAGACAAACTTGATGTTTTAGTGATTTGCAAGACCAGAGAGATTAGTAGGAGATGATCACTCATCCCATCCTTTGGCTATGGCCACTTTAAATAGAGGCAAAACGAATTCTGCAGCATTGGAAGACGCTGAACAGTTATTTCTGGAGACACGGAATACTGCAGGTTCTACCCAGGTCATGGCAGAAACTGCAGACATCCAAAATATTCAAATGAAAACACAAAACGCAAACTAAACAAACCCAAACCTAGGTGGTGTTTTCAGGCATAACATCATTGGACCCTGTGGATCAAGCAAATGTATAGGTAACTACTGATGGGTTCTGAGCAATCTAATCACACTCATGGCAGGGCTTCATGTTGGGGGGTGAAGAGTTGTGAACCCAGGAATCAGGTTGTCACAAACGAGAGTCGGGTGGACAGAGCCCCATCTGGTCGTGTGGAACCTGAGATAAACACCGGGACAGGTGCTCTGAGTGGGGCCCTCTGCGTGGTGCTGCCAGGAGCCAGGCTGCTGGGCCTGCAGTTGACACACCTTGTCTGAGTTTGGCGTACAGTTTAAACTCCACTCCTGTACCTTGGAAAATCACAATCACATGTGATTCACTCACACAGTCCTTTGTTTAATACTCACACAGTCCTTCAAAAACTAATTTTTTTTGGGGGGGGGTATTGTTACTTCCTTAGAGGACCCCACAGACCAGTCTGACATAGACTGGTGTCTATCTCCACCCTCTTTGATTCTAAAACGAATGACAGTACAGTGCAAAGAAGCTGGGCCTCTACAGATGGCTTCTACTCCAGCTTTGGAGTAGTCCACCTTTTCATGTGCAATTCATATGGACTTCTTGAGATCGAGTTAAAGCTTTTAATTGCTCGCAGGCTGGGTCTGTCTGTCATGCAATGATTCTGTGAGTTCTCTTTACACGAAAAACAACAACATGAGCTATTCCATTTCAAATGTGGCTATAAATTAAAATCGAGCCCAGGAATGCTTGGAAAAAATATGAAAATGATTATGAAACCTATGAGTTAAGATGTTATGTAGGACAAACGCAGCTACTAGAGAGTACACCAGTGAAGGTGTTTGTGTTGCTATAACAATAGGTAAATTCAAATGAAGTCAACACATTAGCTTAGATGCAGCCCCAGTTTTGTTCAGGCTGGTCCTATCTCGATGAAATACATGGAGATGTAGTTTCAAGAGGAATTCTAAGCTGGAAAAAAAAAAATCAGGTCAAGTGAAGTACACTCAATTTTTATTCTTCTATACAATACATGGATACATGGATAAATTTTCCTTAAAGAACTTGCAACCCTGAGGCGATGTCCTTGGGTAAATAAAATATAAAGCAATAGCAAATGAAATTTGAGCTCCAGGAATGACAGTTGAACTTCAAAAACATAATTTAATATTTATGCAATTGCACACCTATCAATAGTATTCTATGCCTCATCTAGCATTAGTCCAATGACCTCAACTGCCTTGCAGTTTGCACATTGGAGGGCCTGACTCTCTACATATATTTCATCACATACGATGTCTTCCAGCTGAAATTTAATAAATTAGCATGGGCTGTACACATGCGGGTTTTGTCTGGTGAGTGCACTGCCAGGAAGCGGGCCTACTTTTGACTGCAGCATCTGCCCACATAAACACTCTGGCCCTCAAAGGGGATTGGATGCCATTTGACTGGACAACCTTGGGGTCCTCGAGGGTCCCTGGGATCCACCGAAGGTGAGGTCTTTCGTCTAATTTGAGGGCTGCCTCAAGGCCATGGCTATCAGAGGAGGTGGAAGGTCAGAGGGACTGTATTAAAGAACCCGTGCACCTGACGTCCTTTTTCCAGGGAGCACAATGCATCCACTGTAACAGTGGAGTCTCTCGGTTGCCCATGGGGCATGGGGGCCGGGGGAGGGGCAGATGGCCTGGGTTTAAGGAGACTATTGTGCTTCTTATTCATCAGCCTAACGAATGGCCAAAGATCCTTCAGTAAATGGTAGAAATCTTTTTCTAAATATTCAATTTTCCCCAAAGTTTTATAAACTGGTGAGGGCAAATGCTTGAGAAACTAAAGGTGAGTTCATTATATTCTTTATATATTATCATCTTCCCTCTGGGGATAACATAGAAGAGTAAATAAAAAAGCAGACGAATACCTGTAAGGTGACTCAAGCTAGAGAGTGACTTTTGCCTTCAAACAACAGTCAGGCCTGTAAAGCCAATCTTGCAAGCAAAATCTAACTTTGTCTGGCCCACTGATACACAATGATCCTGAGTCCCTCTTCCATTCACAAAGTCTATTTTCCCGAGGAATATCCTCCATCAATATTTATTTGTGTCATAATTATTACAAAGGGTAACCAGTGCAGCTTTATCCTCATTTTAGGCAGTAGCCCTGTCCTGGACCTACTGTCTATCTGCTCACTTCACTTATCAGAGCTCCTGCGTGGCCGGCGAAAGCTGGATACGTTTTCGTTCAGTGCATAGATCCTTCGGGAGAACTCTTCAAATTCTCCCAGAACTTGTTCGTCACACTCCACTGCCACAGCACTGTCCACTGGGATGCAGTTAAATGCTTCCAGCTGGTCACTTGAGGTGAAACCTGTGGCTTCCATCCCGATGATCTCTTCCGCTTGCTCCACGGCACAGCAGAGCTCAGCTTCTGAGCCGGGGTGGAACTCACCCGGCAGCTGGGCGCTGGCGGGGCCAGCCTGCTCGCTGGGTAGGAGAGAGCCGTTTACCGTGGCTGGATGCCCAGGGAGGGCTTCTCCTTGTTCTTGGCCAGTGTTTACACTCACGGGGCCCGCATTTAAGCTGTTGCCCAAATCGACTCCCTTTTTCTGGTTTTCTTTGGAGAAGTCCAAGGAGGTATCCAAGGAGGAGGACAGAGATGTTGTCTTTCTCTCAGGCTCTCCCAGGGAGGGGATGGTGGTCCCAGGCTGGGCTACTGCTGAGTTGTAGCTGGGAGGAGGGGTTTTGTAATGGAGTCTCTCGTTCTCTGAGCTGGCCCGTTTTCGGTGTCCTTTGTCTGGCGAAGGAATGCCCCCAGAGAAGCCTACATCTGCACCCCCAAATATGGAGCTTTGTCTCTTTGGAACAGGAATTGCACTGGAGGTGTGATGTCTGTCGCTAGAAGACAAACAAAAACGAGAAATTAACTTCCAACTTCAGAACTCGGTTTAAGCCTTCTGGCTCCAGAAACAGGAAATAGCATGCTTAGGTTTGAGTTAATTAAGATTGATAATAATTATTCTTAGTATAAACTGTAGTGTCTGAAGGGAAGAAACAACCTAAAGCATTCTCAGTTCAACTTTGGGAGCGTCCTTCAAGAAGGTTCAAGACAAAATGAAATACATGCAGAGGAGAACCCCCGGGTAGGATGGGGGATAGAAACCATGTCATATGGGGAAGAGTTGCAGTAACTGGAGGGATTGGATCTGGAAAGAACAATATATAAAGGATGCAACCAACTTTATACATCTGAAGGGCTATCCATATTCTTGTTCTTTCTTTTTAAAAACGTTTTTTTTTTTTTTTTTTTTTTTTTTTTTATTGATTTCAGAGAGTAAGGGGGAAGGAGGGAGGTAGGGAGGGAGGGAGAGAGAGAAAATCAGTGGTGAGAGAATCATTGATCGGCTGCCTCCTGCATGCCCCACACTGGGGATCAAGCCGGCAACCCGGGCATGTGCCTTGACTGGGAATCGAACCCTGACCTCCTGGTTCATAGGTCGATGCTCAACCACTGAGCCATGCCAGCTGGGCCATATTCTTATTCTTGTTTTTCATATTCAACTTATTTTATCTTCATGAAGCAGGTACCTTATTTGGCAGAGAAGTTTAGTGACTTGCTCATGGTACCGCAGTGAAGCCATGGCAAGGCTAGACCAGCACTCGTGACTCTTGACGTGATGATCAATAGCTTTTCCAATACCCAAATGCTAATCACCTTGGATTAGAGAACTGACAGAGAGAGGATCAAGGATATAAATATATTTTAATAAAAACTTAATCTGGGAAACGACTTCTCCTTTACAAGGCTGGTCACACACGTTTTATAAGTTTGGCCTTAAGTGCCTTCTTTCAGACTTGAGTTACTTCTCAAGAAGATACTTCGGGCCAGCAATAATAATCACTCTTAAGCGATACAAATTTTAGTTTCTAAAGTAATTTCATACACATCATTTCATTTGGTCCTCACCAAAACCCTGTCAAGAAAGCAGAGTATACATTACTGCTCTTAAGTTCGAAATAATAAATAACCATTAGTGAATGGAAAGAGAGTATTCAGACCCTGGAAATAATGGTCATGTTATACACTGTGCTAGTAAAACCACCTCAGAGGACTGATCACAATTCTTGATATTATACTTGGATGAAGCTAGTCAGCTTCAATAGAACTATAGGAACAGACTGGGTCCAGACAGAGGGAGGTAGAAACACAAGACCCGTTAGACTCGTGTGTTCTTCAGATGAGGAAACACACACACACAGAGGCTGTTGGCACAAGGGCAACGACTAGGCATGAGTGGAGGCTAGACTTGAGACTATGCCCGCCCAACAAACGCTACTCCATGTGCCCGGCCTGGGGGATGGGAAACAAATGCAAGACAGAGCAGGCCCTGCCTCTGAGGAGCTTCCGAGCTTGTAGGAGAAAGCCATCCATAATGACTGAAGTAAAACACTTCTAAATCACAATAGTGATGTGTCTTGAAAAAGAAGAAAGGATCAAGGGTTCCTTCTACCTGTGTCCACAGCCACAAGCCCTTGAACCAGCTCCCTCCCTGCTCCTTCTCTCGTTTTCTTTCTTTTTTTTTTCCCCCTGATGCTGGATTATCCCTGTGATCTCAGACACCTAAGCAAGGCTTATGCTTCTTGAGAAAAGGCAACCACAAGGCTGCTAATCCCCAGGTCCGTCAGACAACCTTGCTTGGCTCTAAGTGTTGGTGCCAGGAGAGATTTCATAATTAGGGGTGGCCAGTGGTGTGCACAGACCCGGGCAAACACACCGGTAAATTACTGTTTTTAGTTCTCAAGAAAAACAAAACAGAGCAAAACCTGCTGGCCTTAATCTAGGTTTTCAGTTAATATGTTGTCAAAACTCGCAGTAACTGGGTAAGCCACACGTTTTTGTGAACCTTGTAGTTTTCACTCTCCCACTTGTTGACTGTCCCTCTCTAAGTGAGTTTGCAGCGAGCCTAGGCAATCAAAACGAAACAGAGCATCAGCACTAACCACAGTCTATTCTGAGCAGCTCCCACCCCAGCTGAGGAGGCGTGGGAAGCACCAGGTGAACCGGCCTGGGACAGTGGAGGTGACAGTGCTGGCATGGAGCTAGACGCCAGGTGCTTAACACCCTCGGTGACGAAGGGTGAATGCCATGACACCTCCCCTCTCCCCACCCCAGCCTGCCCTGCTTCCCTCCTAGGCTGATGAAAGCAGAGCACGAGAAATGGACCAGGGTGCAGCAGCAGTGCTTATGGCACAGAGGAAAAGGGTTTTGTAGTCCTCTAGGGCAGCGGTCACCAACCGATGGTCCGTGGACCACTGGTGGTCCATGAGGTCTGAAAGGTTGGCGGCCGCTGGTTTAAGGAAACCTTTGGAGCAGCGGTCGCCAACCGGTGGTCCGTGAGGTCCGAAAGGCTGGTGACCGCTGCTCTAGGGTTCTGAGACTCCCTGAAGGCTCTCCTCAACGTTGCACAACAGAAAAGTAATAAAGTGTGACATCCCTCCGGGCAACTACAATGGGAAGGGAACTCCCATTTTCCTGAGCATCCATAATGTTGAACCCTCACATCTATGCTGTGAAAAAGGCGGGTGCGTGGGTTCTGTGGTTTAAGGTGCAGAACCCACATCTGAACTAGATTCAGTCTGACTCTAGAGCCCACACAGTCTGTCTCATCCCACCTGGGAAAAATCATATTCAAATTCAACTAACATTTGCTGAAAACCAATGATACGCCAGACTTCAAGCTACCAGTACATGCCATTCTACAGGCCTTTTCATTGAACTCGTCCAACCTACACTGAATGGCCAGATTATGATCTCTGAACGCATAATAATCTGGCCACTCAGTGTATATGTGTGTGTGTGTGTGTGTGTGTGTGTGTGTGTGTGTGTGTGTGTATTAGAGGCCCGGTGCATGAATTTGTGCATGGGTGGGGTCCAGCCAGCCTGGTCAGGGGGAGGGGACATGAGCAGTTGGCTGGCCTGCCTGCTGGTTGAACTCCTGGTTGAGGGGACAATTTTCATATTAGCCTTTTATTATATAGGATATACACTGAGTGGCCAGATTATTATGCGTTCAGAGATCATAATAATCTGGCCACTCAGTGTATATCTAAGCTCTGGGGTGTTATTCCCTTTTCAAGGGTGTATTCTTAGGCTTTTGAGAGGTAGAGACTGATATTTTCTGACATCCCGATTTTATGATATTCTTCTCCTGTTTCCTCAGATTTTTATGAGAATCCAGGTAATGATAGCTTGAGTTACAATCTGGAAAACTCCAGTAACAGTAAAATGTTCCCTCTTAATAAGGGTAAGAAAATGCGTTATTATGGATAGGCAATAAAGAAGTCTACATATCTAAAGTTTACCCTTTAATTGCCACATTTGTCTTTTTTATCATTTTTAGACATGTGCAATAAAACCTTACCAAAATTTTTATTAAAGTATTTCTTATAATCTTAAAAAGAGTAAGCTGAACAAAAAGGGTATCTTTGTTTAATTGATTTTTAGAGAGAGAGGAAGGGAGAGGGGGAGAGAGAGGGGGAGGGGGGAAGAGAGAGAGAGAGAGAAGCATCGATGTGAGAGCGAAATATCGATCACATGTCTCCTGCACGCCCCCTACGGGGGATCAAGCCCACAACTCGGCATGTGGTCTCACCAGAAATTGATTAGGCAACCTTTCAGTGTATGGGATGATGCCCAACCAACCGAGCCACAGCGGCCAGGGGCAATAAAGGTATCTTCATACCTTTGGGCCATCACTATGAACATGTATTAGTAAACTAACTGTGACATAGTAAAGAGACTATGGGATTTTCAGTGGCCTGTTTCTTAGGACATGAGTCTGAGAGTTCTGATACTGCACTTGAGTTTCCCCATGTCCTCTCTCACTGTCATGGGCAGTGTGGCTACATCCACCTCTTGCCTGCAGGGGCTTCTCTTTTTCTAATGTTTGCTTCTAATGCACTATGTCCTTGTGAAGTAGATGTCCTAAGAATTGTGTGCAAAGTAAGAGTAAACAGGATTGGAGTGATGGGCGAGCAGATATCCTGGGCATAGTAAGCTTTATTATAAGTTTTGTAACATTAGTTTTGGCTGCTCAGAATTAATTTTTTTATTACTTCCAGGATCTTAGCAATGTTCCAGATTTTTAAGATAGCTGAGTTCCAAACAGCTGAAGTGTTGAATGATTACATTAAAATATATACAAACACACATGCATTTTTAATTATTGTAATAATTTTCCAGGGAAAATTAAAAAAATATAAACCATATGAAAAATAAAAATCTCTCACAAGGCTATTACCCATCAAATAACCACTGTTAATTTTGAATATTTTCCTTCCAGACTTTGATTTTATGTGTGTGTGTTTAATTTTAAAACACCAAAAAAACCTAAAGTTGTGTTTGTGGTAGATATATACAATTCTGTAGTCTGCTGTTGGATGTTATTAAAATCTCCTGGTAAACAATTCTAAATGGTTGCTCCATTGACTAGAATATTATAAATTGCTTAATCATTCCCTTAGTTTTGTAGATTAAGGGTATTTCTAAAATCTTACTCTTAAGAAACTGCTGTGAGCCTGGGGCAGGGGGTGGGGGCGAGTTAGAAGGGGTCAATGGGAGAAAAAAAGGGGACATATGTAATACTTTCAACAATAAAGATCTAAAATGTTAACAAAAATAAATTAAAAAAAGAAACTGCTGTGAGCATCTCTGTATAAAGCACAAAGCATACATTTTTAATAAAATTTGATTTTCATATTTAATAGGTTTTCAGAAGAAACCTTCACTTCACATTTCAGTGGAAGCTAAATTTGTACAAGAAAGAAAAGGAGTATTTTATCTCTAGTACTGCCTAAAAAGGTAAAAGGTAGCAATTAAAAAGGCAAATAATAGATCAAAAAAGAAGGTCCAGAAGGTTTCAAAATTCCTTTTGTCTGATTACAGTCTGGCTTTGTGATTATTTCATCTAGATGGAAGAAGAGGTCGGAACGCATAGATTTCCTAATTACATGACCAATTTTTAAAGACTGCTGACAGTTTATTTATCAAATGAAATTAGCATGCTATTTAAGCTGTGATGGATAACTCATAGGGAATTTCTACTCTTAGAAACAACCAGAGTGAACGTGGTTATTTGGGAGCAGCGGACGCAGCAGGAAACGTGGGAACTTTGTTCTGTCTCCCACTCCTGCCTTAGACTACAGATTCGGGGGCACAGAGCCTGAGGTTTAAGCAACTGAACTGAGTCCCCAGTTCACTGCACACATTCTTCTCCTCCTCAGCCATTTGCCTTGAGTAGATGTGTCTTCCAGCTTGGCTTAGGTCCAAGCTGAAAACCCGGAAACATGACATCTGGGGTTTAATGCTGCAATTAAAAGGAATTTATTAAAAAGCAACAACCCAAAGATATTGTAATTGCAAATTTACTAGGCCATGGTTTAGTGAAAATACAGCATAGACTGCCGAACAGCTGAACCACATCTGGGCTGTTACCTTACCTAATGATAAACCTATTGCTACAAGTAGAAAAGGCTATCCTAGGGTCACAAACAACAGCATGGTGGGGGAGAAGCCAAGTGGTTTGGAGTTTAGAGGTCGAGGAGGACAGTCTGGTTTAAATTTGGCTTTTTTGGATCAAATCTTCTCTGATTTCTATACATTAAGGTGATTAATTTCTTTCTCATTCTGCCAGTCCTCATTTATTGCAGTCAGTTATCTTCTGTTCTCCCTTCAGCTGTATCTGGAGGGAGTGACAGTGATGAGAAAGGGTGTTCAAAGACCTGGATTCTATTCCTAGCTCTGCCACCACCATGAGCCTAGTTGGAGTTATGACTTAAGGCTGAACTCGCCACTTATTAGTTATATGACTGTAGGCAGTCACTCATCTTCTCTGTGCTCCAGTTTTCTCCTTCGTAAAATGGATTGCTGGGCTGTGGTAAGGAGTAAATAAAACGATGTGCATCAGATCTTTGGCTGGATGCCTGGCAGGTATACCGATGGCAGTAGTAGCTATAACTGTGGTTGCTGTCATTATTATTAGCTTCCATGGGCTTCGGATTCCCAAAGTATTTTACAGAAGGGATAACTGAGGCTCAAAGACATTTATGTCTTGGGCAGAAACATAGGGTAATGGGTAGCAGAGGAAAGACCAGAATCTACAGCTCCTTCCTGCTACTGTTTTCCCCTACACAGAACACTGGTTAAACAGGAACAATCAAAACTCTTCCCACGCACCCCCATCTCCACTTCTGTGCACCAGGGAGCTAGCTGCAAGAAGCAGATAAAGAATGAAGGGTAGTATAGGAGTTTTGGAGAAGAAGTACTAAATCAATCAAAAGAGTTATTCTGCCCAATGTGAAAATTCATTCCATTTTTTCTTTTCTTTTTTCTTGAGGACCTGGGGTGGGGAAAGCTTTGAATAAAGTAGAAATGCTCAAACTGCCTCTATTTACACGATCTACCAAATGCTTAGGGACTATAAGAACTTCCCAGAATCCTTTGTGGTACATTCCAGTTGTCCCCAAACCCCTGATGCATCATTTTTTCTGCATGAATTTAGCTTCAGGGGGAGAGTTTTTGTAAGAGGCAGAATTTCTCTATTTCCCCAGCGTCACTGAGGAGAGCCACGTTCGAACTTTTATAGCCTTTACACAAATACCTGCCAGGAAGCCAACCTGGAGACAGTAGAACCCAGTTCATTCCCCTCTGTCATCCTTGCCCCCACAACTTTCTCCTCCTCTTTCTTTTTTTGCTGGTTTTTGTTGCTTAAATCTACAGCCTCCTTTTACACAAAAGGGATTGGGAGAGAGCAAACAAGATAAGAAAGCACTGGTCCAAAATGTGTTCTCATTTCCACATCTCCCATAAGTAATATTCCAGAACTCCACATGCAACTCCACCATTACAAAACAAAGAAACTGGTGAAGTACATCATGACTCTGAACCTGTTTCCTCTTCTGTAAATCGGGTATATCCATCCAACAGTTGTGACTGCAAGAATTAAATGAGATATACAAGTAAAATTCTTAGTACAACGAGTAGGTACGCTATAACTTATTATTAAGAATTAAAACAATAACAACTAACATTATGAAGTACTATGGGGTAAGAAAGTACTCTGTTAACAACTTTATACATTGTCTCATTTAATCCTCACATCTCTATGAATTGTGAACACCATTTTCATTTTACAAATGAGGAAACTGAGGCACAGAGATAATTTAACAAAGACAGATTGACTAAATAAATGTTAGTTCCTTTCTCTCCCAGCCCCTAGGACTGCCACCTGTTTGAGGGAGGAGTGAGAGTCAGAATAATTTTTAGGTCAAGTGGCTTGGTATCTTTCCTTCTCTCCTACATTATATTAAGTTTGTGTGGCGTTTCTGGCTTCCTAAGACTTGTTAGGCTGTTATACGAATGCTGATGCATTTAAGCACGCATGATGAACAGAAACACTTTCTGACACAAAATGATATACACGTGGAGACTTGAGGGGGAAATAAAATAAAGGGAAAATAAAAACTTCCCACATCAAGCAAGTTCCTGACGTGGGGGTGCATTCAGAGCTGTGTGAGAAGATTTTTTCCTGTTCTCTTTCAGTCACTGTGCTTGTGTTATCTGTCTACAAGCAGGTCTCACTCTGTAAAGTATTAGGAAAGAGTATACTTCGCAGTCTCAAATATGTGTCTTTCCCTCCTACAAAATGTTTCCTCTGAGGAACATTGCTAGATCACAGCTGGTCAAGATGCTAAATCTTTGACGGTCTGGATCCTGGCCAGAACCTACAGTTACAATTCCGTGAAATAAGAATTCTTAAAAAGAAAAAACCCACAACAACCCTTTAAACAACATTTGATCTTCTTCTTTCCCCCCTTGTAGCAAGCGATGACCTCATGGCAGCGAGACCTCTACACGGAGGTGTTTAAGTTGGTTTACCGCCATCAGAAATGTTTGAAGCTCTAGGTATGAGTCCGCGCCAATATCATGTCAACTGTGCTAAAAAGCAATAATAGTTTCTCACCTTCTTAAAGATTACTGCTTAAATAATGCAGAGCAACGACAGGGCTATGCAGGCTGCCAAAAGCAGGTTGCCAAGGCAAAGCTGAGGTAGAATTACGTCTTTTGGCAGCTAAGAAATTATGACATAAAGTTAGTTTTTTCAAAAAACAACCTCCATAAATTAGACTACTATCCTTTTTCAAAATCCAGTCATGGCTGGGATTTATCTTTCCCCTTTCTCTCTCTCTGATCAAGTAGAAGCACAGAGCCTCGTTTCGGGAAAGCCAAGTTGAACGGCTAGATCTTATCTCCCAGGAGGTAGCTGGGGGTTAATAGTTTTAAGCATGCAGTATCCTGGCCACAGGCGAGCAGTCTAAAGACCTCTCACCATTACCAGATAAGTGAAAGTGCTTAATCTTTGCCCTGGATGTGAACAAAAACAAGAAACAAAATAAAAATAGAAGCAATCTTAGGCCAAAAGCATTGGCTGAATTCTGTGCCAATGGTCACTTTCCCCCCTGGGCTCAGCTTGAAAGGTTTCCTGCCAAAGTCTGACTAAATAAAAACAGTTTAAAAAGGTCTAAATGAACAAGGGAGCCTTTACATTTTCTTTAAACCGAGTACCGATGGAAAGGCGAATTTCTGAAAGACGAAGTTCCAGAGGCAAAGGATAAAACAAGCAGCTGAAGCAATCCCTTTCCCTGGACCATGTGATGTGAGGGCTGGCCATCGACCCTCCATAGCCCCGGGCAACAGGGCCCCGCTTGGAAGAGAGGCTCCAGCATAAGCCAGGAGACGAGGCTAAGGGGGTCCCCACAGCCAGGAGGCCTATCTGGAAGCCAGTCTCAATGCTGAGCTCCCTGGGATCAGGGAATAGAGAATGAACCTCCAAAGAGACGAAAGAGGTCCATGGGGGGGGGGGGGGGGGGGCAAGTCAACCTCTTTACCCATTAGCTTTCACTTTAAGTAATCATCATACAGCCCTAGCTGGTTTGCTCAGTGGTTAGAGTGTTGGTCCATGGGCTGAAGGGTCCCGGGTTTGATTCTAGTCAAGGGCACATACCTTGGTTGCAGACTCAATCCCCAGCCCTGATCGGGGCATGTGTGGGAGGCAACCAATCGACGTGTCTCTCTCACATCGATGTTTCACTCTCTGTCTCTCCCCCTCCCTTGCACTCTCTCTAAAAATCAATGAAAAATATCCTTGGGTGAAGATTAACAAAACAAAACAAAACAAAAGAAATCATCATACAAATGCATCTACGGACAGAGTCAGGCAAAAAATAAGACGGGGACTGTAAAATGGTCTGTAAAACAGAGATGCCAGGGATGGTACCTGAGGACCCATGGGAGTGTCTGGACAGCAATTAAGACAGGGGAGTAATAAAGTGTTTATGCTGAAAACTAGGAAAAAAATAATAACTTTGCCAGGGAAGCCAGAGAAATAGTAATCTCACAGAGCCCGGCCCCAGAGAGAAATCTATAGGGAAATTAAAACCTCAGTCAGGGAATGCTTTCCGAACTTACAAGGTTGATTGCAAAGAGGACTACAGGAAGCTTTGGACTCCAGAGGCCAATGACAGAAGCCGTGAAATTCAGTCTGTGAAAGATGCTGCTGAAGCTGAGCTGCCACCATGCTAATAAGCTCTGCCCCGAACCGAGGCATGGGGCTTCAGTTGGGTGTTATTTTCAAAGAAAAATGGATAGCCCTGCCACCATTTTTGGATATGCTGGAGGCCTTCGGAAAAAGTGCTTGAATTACATTTAAAAAAATTTGTTTTATTTGATTGAGAAAGAGAGAGAGAGAAACATAGATTTGTTGTTCCACTTATTGATACATTCATTGGTTGATTCTTGTATGTGCCCTGACCGGGAATTGAACTTGCAACCTTGGCATATCGGGATGATACTCTAATCAACGGAGCTCCCGGCCAGGGCCATTTAGCCATCATTTAATCATTGCTTAGTAAGAGACTGTGAGGGTCTCGGTATAACGTCTTGGGAACCTAATCTTATGTAGTCCTCTGTACCACCAAAAGAGGTGCAGTATAAAACTGTATGCAGATTAACAGGACATATAGGGTAGCCTCCCAAAAATGTATACACACTTTAACAGCTGATTTCTATTACATTTTAAAAGTGAAATGTACTTTAATACAGCAGCAGCCAACCTTTTGGATCTCGCGAACCACCAGTGGTCCGCGGACCACCGGTTGGTGACCGCTGCTTTAATAAACACTGCCTTTATAGTTTTCAGGGGACACCCTATATTAACAAATTAAATTATTTACTTCTTATTCAAATACATATTGAGTGTACTATGCATAAGGCACTGTGAACTAGACATTACTATATCTGGGATACAACAATGATTGAGAAAAAAGCCATGGTTCCTGCTTTTATGGAGCTTACACCACTGTGGGAAAGGACAGACATTTGTCAACAAAATCACAAACGTCAATGCACAATGACCACCTCTAACACTGCCATGCAGGAGAGAACATGGGTTAAGAAGGCTTGTAACAGAACTGACGCAGAGGCCAAGACCCGAAGGGTTAGTAGTATCCTTCACCAGGTGAAGAATGGGTTAGTGGGTGGGAGCATCTTCTAGGCAAAGGGAACAAGGCCCTATGTCACAAGACAGAACACTGTGTGAGGACCCAAAAGGTCATCAAGTGAAGAACACGGAAGACAATAAAGCTGGAGAGGCAAACAAGGTCTGGACCATGCAGCGGCCCAAAGGCCATGTAAGCGTTTTTCTCCTCATCTAAGTCGTTACGTGTTTTAGGCTAGGTGTGGCAGCGGGGAGGGAGAGAGATTAATTGATTGATTTGTATTTTGGAAAGTCCGCTCTGGCTGAAGTTGGAGGACAGACTGGAGGTGGATGCTAGAGGACCACCGGCTGTGTAGTAGTTTCAGTGAGAGATCCTGGCTTGGACCAGAGTGGAAATGCATAGATATGAACAAACAGACATATCAGGGGAAATCAGCAGGGGTTGCTAAGGTTGGATACAGGGTTGAGAGGGAAAAGGAGGATTATGCCTGGCTTCTGGGCCAGTGTTAAAGAATAGATGGAGATTCCTTCGCTGAAAACTGAGGGCTGGAGGACCACGGGGCTTATGGTGACTGGAAGACAGGATAAAAAAAATGGGCTCAAAGAATGTGTTGTGAAAACATCCAGGAGGCAGTTGGAACAGAGCGCTGATATCAGAAAAGACATCTAGGCAGGTGATTTCACACTTGTGCTTTATTTCAATATGGGGACAATCAAAAGGACAACTGTCACCCCAGGATAAAGAATAAAAAGAGGGCCTGGCTCTTGCAGCTCAGCCACTGACATGCCATCCAGACTCAGGAAGACCCGAAAACTTCGGGGCCACGTGAGCCATGGCCACGGCCGCATCGGCAAGCCCAGGAAGGGGGTGGGGGGCGGGGCGCGTGCGGTGATGCTGGTGGCTCGCATCATCACAGGATCACCTTCGACAAATATCACCCAGGCTACTTTGGGAAAGTTGGTGTGAGGCATCACCACTCAAAGAGGAACAGAGCTTCTGCCCAACGGTCAACCTTGATAAACTGTGGACCCTGGTCAGGGAGCAGACATGGGCCCTCGGTCAGGGAGCAGACACGGGGAAATGCTGCCAAACAAGACTGGAGCTGCTCCCATCACTGATGTGGTGGGATCGGCTACTACAACGTTCTGGGGAAGGGAAAGCTCCCAAAGCAGCCTGTCATTGTGAAGGCCAAGGTCTTCAGCAGAAGAGCCGAGGAGAAGATTAAGGGTGCTGGTGGAGCCTGTGTCCTGGTAGCTTGAAGCTACATGGAGGGAAGGTCATTAAAACGTCCACAAGTAAAAAAAAAAAAGAAAAAAAAAAAAAGAAAAAAAAAAAAAAGGCCTGGAACTGAGCCTGGAGGGGCTCTAGATTTTTATGATGAAGCAGAAAAAGAAGATCCTGCAAATGAGATAAGGAGAAGCAGTCAGAGAGGAATGCAGAAAACAAGGAGAGGGTTGTAATAACAGGGTTCTTTTTCTGGAACCAGAAGATGCTGAATGGTCCCTTGTGTAAAACAGTTTAATCTTAAAATAATTATGAGAGGCTGTACTGAGGAACAGTTAAAACAGGGGCCCTAAAGCTGTCCTGCCTGGGCTCAATCTTAGCTCCTCTGCTTGAGGGCTATGTCACCTTTAAGTTACTTTAACCTTCCTGTGCCTCAGTTTCCTCATTTGTAAGATGACAGAGGATAATGGGTCTTAATTCACTGGGTTGCTGTGAGGATTAAATGAATTAATGAAATAATATATTCAAAATGCCTGGGAGACTATCTGATTTACAGTAACAGTCACCTGACTTAGCTATAATGACATTACTTATTATTATACATTGTTATCCACTAGCAAAAGAGTCATTGAACAAGCATCAACTCCAAAGCTGAAACACAGGGAATTGATCTAAATTGAGCTTAAACTCAAGGGTCACACTGAAGCAGCCAGTGGTCACTTTGAATGCTGTAAACCTGTGTCAGCTTTTGGTGGGCAAAGACCCTATCACTAGAGCCTTCTTGAAACTTAAGAGTACAGTGCTTCAGACCTAGAAGGATGCTTATCTGCTGATAAAGAATCCCTCCTGAAAAACACTTAGTACAGGATACATAAGTGGCTTTTCTGCTAATTCCTTCCCTCCATTCATTTAAGTATGCCCATCTTCCAAAGCCAAATTCAAGTCCTAACTTCTTCATTAACCCTTCAAACAGGCCAATCTAAAGTGATCTCTTTGAACTCTAAACAGCTACACTACTTATGATTATACCATCCAACTGATGCTTAATATAATCACTGACATTTCTATACATATTCCAGCAGACATTACCCTCACTGCCTGGCAGTCTGGGAGGCTCTGGGGATAAAGAGGTGAATAAAATAAGGTTTCTGTTGTTAGGGAGTTCCCACTTTGTAGTAGAGAAGACAGAGTTCATCAATAACCAGAACACCACAGTGCTTGGTATACAATGTCCATTTTGCATATTGTAGTGGAGAAGGGAGCCAGAAATCTTAAGGACTCATCAGAGGAGGTTATATTTAATTGGTGGCTGAATAAGGGGAAATGGGCCCGGCTGTGAATGTGTGGGGAGCGGGGTGAGAATAAGAAATAAAGAGAAGGATATTGAAGGAGGAACAAAACACAGTATGCGTGCAGCCCAACTGTGGAGCCAAGGTTTGTAAACATGGCCTGGGAGGGACCTGGTCTTCTTCAATTTCTTGCAACCCACATTTCTACTTTCTAACCTAATGCAGTGCAGAGCACACAGGAGATATGAAGTGAATATACTTGTTTTATGGATAAATGGATTTAATTAGTTGTACTCAAAAGGTATTGTTTTTTATTTCTTTTGGCAAGGAGTTGAGAAAACATTCAGTTAACGTTAAAAAGAGCACTACAGGGTTACTTCTAACAGGGAAACAAAACTATCTAAAGACATGGTTATAGTAAATCTAAATGAGGAAATATTATGCAGCCATTAAAATGATATTAAAAAGTTTTTAATGCATTGCTAAAAGCCTTAAGGTTTGATATACAAAAGAAGCAGTATATACAACTACAACAACAGTGCTGTCCAATCCCGTAGCCACAGGTTACTGATCACTGCAATGTGGCTAGTTGGATTTGAGATGTGCCATTAAGTGTAAAATATACACCTGGATTTAGAAAGCATAATATAAAAAAGAAATGTGAATCATTTTATTAATAATTTTAAAAACACTGATTATAGGTTGACAATTTATTATTTTATTGGGATTAAATGAAATGTATTATTAAAATTAATTTACCTATTCCCTTTTATCTTTTTTCAATGTGGCTGCCAGAAACTTAAAAGCACACATGTGGCCCAGACTGTATTTCTACTGAACAGCACTGGTGCAGAGGAGATCTCAACTCCTCTATATGAGAAACACACAGAAAACTAACCTAATGGAGGCTTTTCTCCCTGGATTGTGGTTTCCCCCTCTTCTATATATTTTTTACGTCTTCCAAATTTTATTCATTAGGCACATATTACTATATAATCAAAAGGAATGAAAAGAAAGAAATAAGACACAAATAAAAACAGAGAGAAAAAGATCTGGATTTGGCGCAAAGACTTGGTTGCTGGAGGCTGAGGAAAGAAGCCCAGGGAGACCCCAGTGACTTTCTGTCACTGGTGGAGGGTTAGCACACAAAGGATGCTGGCCAGCTGTTCTTCATCCTAACTGGAGACAGAAAAAAGCGGAAATGGGTGTTAACGGCAGGAGGGGGCCTGTAAGTTAAATATAGGGAAGAATTTCCTGAAGTGAGGGTGTTTAAACTCTGGAATGAGTTATGGAAGAAGCCTGGTCCCCCAAGGTCTTTTAAAATACTGCAGATACCCATATGCCTTGTGTGTTCCTGTCTAGAGGCAACGAGATGACTTGTCAAGGTTTCTTCTAAAATAGCTATCTTCCAGTAAATAACCCAATAAAACTTTCTTTTTCATTTATTTTTGACCAGGCTTCACTTTTGCTATTCAGGATGCCAGCCTGTAAGAAGCACTCTGAGAGGCAAGCATATCTGCTACAGCTACCTTAAGTAGGGCTCTTGAGACTTCAAAGACAGTGTCATTTGATCTAAATTTAAAAACCAACATCAGCTAGACAACATGTTTTTCAAGTCCCTCAGGGGTCACCTGCCAGAAACTAGTTCTGAATTCAGCCTCAGCATGATGGAGAGAAGGGAAGAGGATAGATTTGCTTTTTAAAAGTGAGGCTTTTAAAAACTGTTCATGCTGGACACTGCCATCTTGTCAAAGGTGAGTATTTGGCTTAAAAGCAGAACTATTATATTGTTACTCTCTGTAGATAGGCTTACTTGCTGTAGGTTTTCATCATTCTCACTTTACTCAAAAAAACATTTTCTTAAAACATGCCAAAGTTCTTACTTATTTGTTTATTTAAATATGCTATTGAGCCGGATTCTATTTATAAGAAGGAATGGAAGGCTAGGTCAGCAGAAGCACCATCTAAAGATTTTAGCCCTGAGGTGAGATGACCGCACATAAAGCCACTCGTTGCTTCTCCCCAAGTCACATCGTTCAACTCTAGAAGGAATCTGGAGATACCATCTAGCAAGCCAAGGTCACTTTTCACACGCTCTGTCCTCAATAAGCTCAATGAAACTGATGCAGTCTCCATACAAATAGCACACTTGGTTCATCAACATCAAATGAGTCAGTCCACGGTTGACCTTCATCACTGGAACAGACTGTCCGCTGAAGCTGGGTCTCAGCTTGAAGTCCCACATGACAGTAGGAGTGAACAATGCATAGGAATATTTCTGCACGTTACATCCTTCAAAATATTTAGCTTGCCTTATCTACTCATTTAGATTATAAACTAAACAACTGTCAACTAGGAAAAGACACGGCCAGTCTTACACTCTGGAATCTTCTTTAGTCCCTTGAACAGTGCTATATGCAGAGGAGACACTTAATGAATTGTTAAATACATGAATAATACTTAGCAATACTTTCTGTAGTCCTTTTTAGTTTATAAACCACTTAGACAGACGTTATCTCATTTGCTCCATACAACTATGCTTGGGAAATAGGGCTGGTGCTATTAACTCTATTTTAAAAAATGGATACTCAAAATGATTTATGAAAATTAAATGAAGGGGTTGAAGTTAGAGCCTACATTTTCAGATTCCCAAATCCAGTGGTCCCTCCACTATACCACACTCCCTTGCTGCTAGACAGTTTAAGCTTTATAGGAGGGAAAAATTAAACTTAGAACAAAAAATTACATGTATAAAGCAGGACAGATGGCTTTGAAATCTTGCTTTCATCATGCCTTAATCTGAAAAAAGAACACGAAGTCCAAGGAAGACAAACACTAAGGGTATCATTTTTCTTAGGACAACCATGTGCTTCCTTTAGTTTTCTTGTTTCTTAACTAATGGAATTAAAACAGAATTATTTGTGTTTCTTTTGGTCTTGAAAGTTCTTAAATGCGTCACAAAGTTTAGGACTCTTCGTTCTCTACCTCTCTGAGGTAAATGGGGTAGGACACGCAACTAAAAATGCTCTCACCAGAGCTGCTGCCTTGATTTTGCAGTGCATGTTTCTGTATTTGACTTTGGTGGGTTGCCCTGTGGAAGGTAACAGGTGTTAGAGGGCTGGGGAAGTGCAGAGAAAGAATAGCATGATCACTAATAATAAGGTGTACCGTGGTATGGTCAAAAGAACGTGGGACTAGGAGTCAGACAGTCTGGGTTTCTGGTCCCAGTTCCATCACTTATTACCATGTGATCTTGGCAAGTCTCTTCACATGTCTAAGTCTCAGTTTTCTTATCTGTAAATCAGTGATCATCGTCCTTGCTCTCCCTCACAGGGTTGTAGCATGCTTAAATAAAAACATGGAAACTTTTGCAAAGAAGAAACTTTTATTATTCACAACTTGTAACGACAGTGAGAGTTACCTAAGAAGGTAGGTACCCAAAAAAGTAGGTAGGCAAACAGATTTGTAGGGTACTTATCTCTAAGGCTTCTAAAGGGTCTTAAAAGGACTAGGAGAAAGTGAGAAGGAGATGGTGAATATCTGGTAGTCTCCTTACAAATAGATATAGAATATGGCTCTTACTAGTAGTTATTAAAATATTTGACCAAGAGCCATAGTCTATATCTATTTGTAAAGGGATGAATGTATATTTTAAAGGAAAAACAAAACACCTTTAACAAAGAATGGATTTAATTCTTATAATAGACAATAGCTATGATTCACTTACCTGTTAGATATTTATAATAATAGCTACAATGTATTCAGTACTACTATGTACCAGGCAGGATGCTAGGTATTCACACACTTAATCTCTATGATTAAACCCTATCAGGTAGGCACTATTTTTAGCTGATAGCTCCAACTTGCCTGAGGTCACAGACACAGTAAGTGGTGGAAGTGGTATTCAAACCCAGAGCCTTTACCTGCTCTTTACACCTGGGCAACTTATTTCCTTAACCTACTCTGCCCCATACCCCAAGCTTCACATGTCCAAATCCGTCTCGTGGTCCCAGCCCACTCAACTCTATCTCCTTAGTGAAGGTTTAGCCAATTCTCACCCACACCTCTCACCAGGAAGGAAATTACTTCCCCTGAAAGTTCTAGGTAACTTATCTACCTTTCTTATAGCACTTCACACTTTCTATTTTTCTATTTTCTATTGTCTGTTCCTATTTCATTGCCTAAATTAGACTATAAACTCCTTAAATGCAAGTTCAAGGAGCATGTTCCATGAACAGAACAGGGTTCATCCACATGCTCATAGCTTACCAAGCTCCTCCTTCCTCAATGCCAGGCTGGGACCCCAGGATGAATAAGACAGTTCCTAGCCTCCAACTGCTCAAAAGCTGAGTGGGTAAGACTTGGTAGGAGAAGTGGACCTAAGCTACGGAGGGAATACATATGTATCTCTGCATCTGTCCCTGTGCCTGTTGAGTGAGTGAATAAGTGAGGTAGGACATGAGTTGAAGTGAGAGCAACATCTGGATAGGGCGAAGGCAGGGACAGGCTATTCTAGGAAATGGGAAGTTGTCTGAGAAAAGAACTAAGGTCCCAATAAATTCAATAAAAAGGAAACAACTGAGGTCAGAAATGACTGTGGTATGCCTGGGGGTCAGCTGAGACAGGGTGAGAGAGCAGTGAAGAGACACAATCGAGGGACTGTCCCAGGATCTGGATCCTGGGCCCAGCACACAGCCTGTCACAGCAAACTCAGCATCTCTTCCACTTGGTTCCTCATCTCACCGCAGCCATCGAGGGCGGCTCGCATGCACATTCCTCCCTGACCATAGCTCAGCACTAGCACCAGCTGTGCATGTGCATTCTAATTGAATCTTAGACCACTTAGTAGTAAAAACAAAAGAAAAATGGGATGATTAAGTGCCACGCTGGTGGTTTCTAACCAAAATACTCAAGAGTACAAGCCCTGAGCTGAAATTCTGCTTTTAAAAATTGTGTTGCTTGGAAGTTACAAGGAGGTTAGTCATCCTAGGATGAGAAAATGGGGACTCCTTCTGGAAAGCGCTGGCACAAAGCACTGAGCCCCAGGGCACAGTGTTTATAAGGAAGAGGGGCTACTTGTAGGATTAATCAGGTAGATGCTCTTGGTATTAGATAAGAATTATGTAACATGAAAGAAAAAGAGGAATTTTAATCACACTGTCTTTTCTTTAAAAAAACAAACAAAACAAGCCATCACATCACTTTGCAGCCTGCCACTCAGAGGATTCCAGTGCCTGCGCTGGCCCTCCGTCGGAAAGCCTCGATCCTGAAAGAACGCACAGCAGTCGCCTCCACAGAGACCCGTCTGTGAATGGCAACAACCCACAGAAAATGGCAATGTTTTCTTTTACAAAAGATGTAAGAGGCTCCCTCAGGAACGGGAGTTTTCTTACCCTTTGCCCTAAGGAGCACAGGCTGGGGAGGTAACTCCTCCATCCCTGGCTGCTCTCGGAAAGTCTCAGATTTCCTCTGAGGCTAAAGGGCTTGTTCCAGCTTTGTTTAGATTTGTAACTTCCAGCCTGCCTTCCTGCAGTGGTCTTTACTTGGGATCATTATGTAGCATTCACTTTGCAGGACTTTGCATCAATCCTGGTAGCCCATTTTTCATTAGAGCACCATAAAGTGGTACCATACTATTCATTCATGTTAATGTACTTGGCACCGTTGGCACAGAGGGGTACTGCATAAATGTGTGAATTTGTGGCTTAATGGGTTTTTTACACCAGTGCCAGGAGACCTAGATTCTAGTTATATTATTAGAGGCTCATGGGTCAACCATTCTTGGAAAGTTACTTAATTTCTCTGTACCTTAGAAATGAAAGTTGTGGAAATTACAGTGTTCCAGGAGGAGAAAGGCAGGCAGGTTGCAATGATGAAGCATTTCTGTGGAAGCATTTTGGGTAAATTTTATAAAAAGATTTCAGAAGAAAGGGATCTAATCTCTGAAGTTCTAGTAATTTGCTGTGATTTTGTTTCTTGTTTTAAATATTTACTCCCCCACCCTAATTTAGCATTTGCAGTTCATAATCTTCTTCTTGAAAAGGGTTCCTAAGTTGTATAAGCTCTATGTACCACAAAATCCAGATTCTCTCAATCCTAACATGAATTTACATTCTAGTCAAGGTAGTCCGTTATTTGCCAATAAAGCTACTATGCCTTTTCCAATACTGTTCCCTCCATGTGAGGGGTGGGGTGTGGATCACCACAGTAGAGAAGGAAGGACAGAAGAACAGTGAATGTCGTGACTCTGAGTCAGGAAAGAACTTGCTCATGTAACTAAGGAGGTGAGTGCATCGACCGTCCATGAGAGAAGGGCGAGAGTGGTGTCAGATGCAGCGGAGAGGAAGGGGCCAGGCAGACCATGAACAAGAGCTTGGATTTTATTCTAGCCAGGGAAGAGAGGGAGTGATTAAGATATAATTGAAAATTTTAAAGGTCACTTTGGCTACCGTGGAGAATGAACAAAGGTGGGAAAAGAGTAAAATCAGGGACACAAATTGGACTAGTGCAGTGCGGAGTAAGAGAAGGCGGGGATTTGGACTGGGGTGGTCGTAGTAGAGATGGTGGGAAGTGGTGAGATTTGACATATATTTTATAGGTAGAGATGAGATGGTTTGCGGATGATTAGAATGAATCTAGTGAGAGTAAAGAAAAGAAGGGAATCAAGGATGATTCCCCTGGTTTGAGCAATGGGTAGACAGAGCCAATTGCTGAGAGAAAGAAGACTGGTGGAAGGAT
Organism: Cnephaeus nilssonii; assembly: GCF_951640355.1. Classification (NCBI taxonomy): domain Eukaryota; kingdom Metazoa; phylum Chordata; class Mammalia; order Chiroptera; family Vespertilionidae; genus Cnephaeus; species Cnephaeus nilssonii. The sequence continues at coordinate 45,492,537 of NC_137084.1, read as the reverse complement.
AGCTTTAGATATGTTGAGGCTGAGATGCCTGTGATATTTCAAGGGGAGGTGTTAAATAGATCTCTGACTATACAGAGTTTGCAGGAGAGATTTACACTGAAAAGATAACGTTGAGAACCATAAAGATACTAGTGTCTCGGTGCACGGATTCGTGCACATTGAAAGGAAATTAATTAGAATATTTTAATATCGCCATTCGCCCTTTCTCTATAATAGGTCAACCAAATTCATGATCAACAATGACAAATCGAAACACACGCATGAGCTTGGTGCCAGCGAGAGCTTTATATGTATTGTGCATGCACGAGTCAACTTAGCCTTTTATATATCAACATATATAAAAGCCTAAGTGACCATTACGATCAAACGACCAGAACAACTGGTTGCCCAGTCGCTATGATGCGCACTGACCACCAGGGGGCAGATGCTCAATGCAGGAGCTTCACCCTGGTGGTCAGTGCACTCCCACAGGGGGAGTGCCGCTCAGCCAGAAGCCGGGCTCACGGCTGGTGAGTGCAGTTGTGGGGGCAGGAGCCTCTCCTGACTCTGTGGCAGCACTACCAAGCGCGGTGGCAGGTGCAGCGGGCTGGGATGAGCGCGAGTGGCACCGCATCTGGCCCCAGCTCCTCCCTGGCTGCCTGCCACTTGGCACACTGCTACATCCCCCTCGGGGTCCCAGATTGTGAGAGGGCACAGGCCAGGCGGATGGGACCCCCCACCCCCTGCATGAATCCGTGCACTGGGCCTCTAGTATAGAATAAACTTGCTTAATTAGACCTGCTTTCTGATTTAGCTAAATGTTTTCCAGCCCAGTGAAGTACCCCAACTTCTCTTTCAGGTAACTGTCAGCAACACAGCAGTAAAAATCAATACAGAGCAGATTACTATTGTAGATCACGCAGGGAGAACAAGGGGTGAAATATTTAACTGCAGCAGTGTTTGACTATATTCTATGCAGTGAGAAAACCTGAAGTCATTTTCAAGTTCCACCATTTCTTACTTCTTTTCAGTTGGGTCAAGTTTCTAAACTTTCTAAATCTCCATTTTCTGGCTAATGAAAAGAAAATATGATTCTACCGAGTCTCCTATCTACCTACTCCAGGACTTCTGTGAGGATCAAATGAGATGAGGCCTGGGAAAATGCTTCACAAACATTTGGTTAAACTGTAAAATGTTTGCACCTGGTTATAAAGCAAGTTGGGTTTCTGGGCTGAAGAAACTCCAAGGAGGCTAGTTGCTAGGGAGAAGAAGCCAGGCGTTGCTACATGATGTCATTACTTGGTGCCCACAGCGACCCTTCCTGGGCTAGGCTGGGCAGTGGGCCACATTTTGCACCATGGGGTCTTGGCAGTGTTAGCTGTGATTTGGTGGGGTGCCTCTCCGGGGTGGTAGTGGGGCCTGTGTCTCACTTGGGGAAAGCCGAGTGTTGGTTTGTTGGTGCCAGGTCCGTGGTGCCATTTATTTTTAAAAGGCCAGTGCGCATCATAGCTACCGGTTGGATGGACGGACACTTAACATTTTATATATATAGATAGTTTTCAAAACTAAGGGAATGAATGTGATTACATGAGAAGAGAGTAGAGAGAGAAAGAGAATGACCTAAGACAGGACCACAGAGAACTCCATATTTAATGATCATGTAAGTAAGGAGGAATAGGAAGGACAGAGAAAGAGCTGCTGGAAGAAGGAAATCCATGGGAGGGTGGTATTGTGAAAGCCAAGAAAGGAGGATGTTTCAAGAACGTAGGGATGCTGCTGAGACGAAGAGCAGGATAAGGACAGGTAAGTGTCCTTGGACTTTGGTAACACAGAGTTCAATAGGAAATTGAGGTATACTGATAGAACAGGAAATCATCCTGGAATGGATTAATTAGGAATTGGAAAAATAGATAATAAATAAGCCTATAATCATTATAAAAATTAAATCAGTAGTTACAAATCTGTATTTTCCCCCTCAACAAACAAACAAAAAACACTAGGTTTTTCTAAGTTCTATCAGTCCTTCAACATATAGATAATTCCTACTGTGTACAAACTGTTGCAAAGAACAGAAAAGAAGGAAAGATCCTCAATGTATTTTATGAGGCTATTACAACCTTGCTGTCAAAAATCAGACAAGAATTATTATATGAGAAAGAAAAATTATAGGCAAGTCTCATCTCAGTTCACAAATGTAGATTTCTTTAAATATTAGCAAGTCAAATCTATTAATATAGGAAAAAATAATATATCGTTACTAGGTAGAGTTTATCCCAGGAGAAAGAGATGGTTTAATGTTAGAGAATATATTAATACTTACTAGCACATCTAACATAGTAAAGAAGAACAAATATAGTATTATCTCAATAGATTTAGAATAAGCATTTGATAAATTCAAAATACACATTTATGATTAAAAAACATGAATAGAAAAGACACTTCCTTTTGCTAATAAAGTACCTATGTTGTAACCTGCAATAAGTAGATATAATACTTAATGGTGATAAGTTAGAAGCATTCTCTTTAAAATCAAGAATAAGACAAGGATATCCAGGGTCACTGCTCCTCTTCTATAATAAAATGTAAGACAATAAAAAGTAATGACAGTTGTAAAAATAGAGAGGAAGAAACAACACCATTATTCAAAAAAAAACTACATACACAGAAAATCCAAAAAAAATCTACGACAACCTATTGTACTTAATGTTAGCAAGGTTGCTGGATACACTCAAAATACAAAAATCAGTGGTATTCCTGTACACTTGCTACAAAAAAGTTGGATGTTGTAATGAAAAATTTATAACATCAAAATGGAAAGCTACCTAGGACTAAGTATCTAATAAAAGATTTGTAAGACCTTTATGAAGGAAATCAAAATACTTCACTGAGATATGTTTAGAAAACATACAGATACCATGCTCACAGTTAAAAAGACTCAATATCATAAAGCTGTCAAATTACTCAAATATAATTCATATGTCAAGAAAAGCCAAATGAATTTTGAAAAAGAACCATAAGTAGGAGCCCTGCCCTAGCAGATTATCAAGAAAGTTGGGGTTATCTTCCTGTTCCCTTGCTCTGAAGGAATGTGCTTTAGGAGTAACACTCCTGGCCTCTCTCCATCCTCTCACTCACAGGCTCTTAGGGAAGGAGGGCCTTTTCTGAGCAGAGAATTTAGAGGGAAAAATAAAACCTGAGTATTCTTGGCTTAGCCTCATCTGGGCTGCTGCAGGAGGCATCTCACCGCTCTCTGCAGTGTGGTCACGGAAGGGCCTGCCTCTGCGGGGAAAGCCTAGGTTTCTCCCGTTCACACCGTGACATGAGGCTAAGTTTAATTTTGAGTGACGTCTTTGCAAGCTCTTCTTATTACAGATCTAAAGGCACATTTTCCAAGAGGCTTTATCAGTAACAAAACTGACATTTTGATTTCTATTAGTCTGTCTCTTGTATCTCCAGTCTCAAATTGTTCCAAATGTCAGGGGGAAGAGAGGTGCTATTTATTGGGCATCCTCAAACCCCAACAAGGCTTACAGAAATTACATCTTGTGATAATTAAAGATGTGGTACTAGCCTATGGAAAGACAAAACAATGAAGCAGAAGAGGGAGCCTGGAAGCACATCCATGTATATACCAGTAAGTGAAGCTGGTATAAAAGAGATGGCATTATCAAACAGTAGACAAAGGACAGACTCTTCAATAAATGACACTGGGACAGTTTGCTGTTTGTACAGCGCAAGACTCAGTGATTATTCAGGCAGTGTGTGGGATACCTCTCTTTAAAAAAATTATTTTAGGTTATTTACCATTCTGTTACAAAAACTCTCATGAATTATATACCTGTTTCCAACTAGATCACACATCCCTTAAAGGTAGGCCTGGAGTCTTATACTTCTTGTTATGCTCCAGACTTTACATAGTTGATGCTAACTAAATAAATGTCTGCTAACTTCCTCCTCCTCATTTTAAAACTCAATTCCTATCCCTCATTCCTTAGGACACATCAACACTATGCTTTTATAATTGTTTTTATATTCTGACTAGAATTCTTTAAACATTTGTGTATTTGCTTAACAGGAGTCCTATCTAAAATCAGACATCTGGAACTTGCATTTTGAAGATCATATGAGACAAAAATAAAAAATGTCAAAGTAAAGGTTAATCATATGTGTTGTTTTCTTATTATCCTCAAGATCTATCCTTACGGCACAGAAGAAAATGAAACCAATCTTGTACCTTCCTCCCCTCAAATAGTTTTTCCATTTGACATTGCATTTTGTTCTCACCACAAACTGGTGAAATGAACAGGGCAGGGATTACAGATGAGGAAATTACTTTCCAGAGGCAGGACTTTAAGTTCACAGAGCAGGTTAGAGAAAAATTGGTGATCAGAAGCCAGTGCTCTTTAGAAGACACCATGCTGTTCCAACTTGTCTAACTTTCTAAAGGCCTAATTTCCATTCATACAATTTTCTGAGTTACTACCTATCATTAAAGATTCAAGCTTCAAGAATTACTACATGGCTAGCACCAATAGCTTTCCATTTATTTAAGTCAACTGAATCACTCTAATGTCTTCTTGGCAGACTTTCCACCTCCCCTTCTTTTTAATAATATTTTAAAATTTTATTTTTTAATTACAGTTTACATTAAATATTATTATGTAATAGTTTCATAATACAGCACAGTAGTTAGACAACCATATACCATACTTGCAAAATGTTCCCCCCAATTTTCCAGTACCCACCTGCCCCATACACAGTTATTATATTATTGACTATATTTCCTATGCTGTACTTTTCATCCCCAGGACTATTCTGTAACTACCAATTTGTAGCTCTTCATACTTTTACCTTTTTCACTCAATTCCCCAAACCCCCTCCCCTCTGGCAAGTATCAGTCTGTTCTCTGTGTCTATGAGCCTGTTTCAATTTTGTTCTTTTACTTTGTTCTTTAGATTCCACATATAAGTGAAATCATACTATTTGTCTTTCTCTGACTTATTTCACTTAGTAGAATACCTTCCAGGTCCATCCATGTGGCTGCAAATGGTAAGATTTCATTCTTTACTATGGCCGAGTAATATTCCATTGTATATATGTACAACCACTTGTCCACTGATGGGCACTTGGGTTGCTTCCATATCTTGGCTATTATAAATAACACTGTAATCAACATAAAGGTGCATATATTCTTTTGAATTAGTGTTTTGGGTTTCTTCGGATATATACCCAGAAGTGGAATCACTGGGTCATAAGGCAGTTTCATTGTTAATTTTTTGAGAACCCTCCATACTGTTTTCCATACTGGCTGCACCAATCTGCATTCCCAGTAACAGTGCAGGGCTCACCTTTCTCTACTTCCTCCCCAGCACTGCTTGTTTGTTGGTTCACTGATGATAGACATTCTGACAGGTGTGATGTGATATTTCATTGTGATTTTTTTTTTCATGTCTCTGATGATTAGTGATGTTGAGTATTTTTTCATATGCATATTGGCCATCTGTATGTTCTCTTTGGAGAAGTTTATATTCAGGTCCTTTGCCCATTTCTTTATTGGATTGTTTATTTGGTGTTGTAGGAGTTCTTTGCAAAACCTTTTTAGTTTGAGGTAGTCTCATTTGTTTATTTTTTCTTTTGTTTTCCTTGCCCACAGAGATATATCAGAAAAAATATTACTAAGAAGAATGTCTAAGATTTTACTGCCTATGTTTTCTTCCTAGAGTTTTATGGTTTCAAGTCTTACCTTTAAGTCTTTAATACGTTTTGAGTTTATTCTTGTATATGGTGTAAGAAGGTGGTTTAGTTTCATTTTTTTGCGTGTATCTCTATCTGTCCTATTTTTCCAACACCATTTATTGAGTAGACTGTCTTTATTCCATTGTATGTTCTTGACTCTTTTGTCAAATATTAATTGAAAATACAGGCATGGGTTTACTTCTAGGCCCTCTATTCTGTTCCACTGATCAATATGTCTGTTTCTATGCCACTACCATGCCATTTTTATTACTATCGCCTTGTAGTACTGTGTTTGATATCAGGTAGCATGATAGTTCCAAGTTTGTTCTTTTTCAAGATTGCTGAGGCTACTTGGGTTCTTTTGTGGTTCTACATAAATTTTTGGATTATTTGTTCTAGTTGTGTGAAATACACTACTGGTATATTAGATAGGAACTGCATTGAATCTATAGATTGTCCTGGGTAGTTTGGACATTTTAATGATGTGAATTCTTCCTATCCACAAGCACAATATATGCTTACATTTATTTGTATCTTCTTTCTTCAGTATCTTATAATTTTCCAAGTACAGGTCTTTTACCTTGGTTGAATTTATTCCTAGGTGTTTTTTTTTTCTGTGTGTGAAGCAATTGTAAAGGAGGTTGTTTTCTTAGTTTTCCTTTCTGATAGTTCCTTATTTGTGTATAAAAATGCAACCAATTTCTGATTATTAATTTTATATCCTGCTTCTTTACTAAGTTCATTTATTAGTTTTTATGTGTACCAGTATGTGTGGAATCTTCAGGGTTCTCCATATATAGTATCATGTCTTCTGCAAAAAAATGACATATTTACTTTTTCCTTTCCAATTTGGATGCCTTTTATTTCTTCTTGCCTGACTGCTGTGGCTAGGACTTCCAGTACTATGTTGACTATGAGTGGTGAAAGTGGACATCCCTGTCTTGTTCCTGATCTTAAGGGAAATGCTTAAGTTTTTCCCCACTAAGTATGATGTTTGCAGTGGCTTGTCAAATTTGGCCTTTATTATGTTGAGGTATGTTCCCTCTATTCCCACTTTACTGAGAGTTTTTATCATAAATGGATGCTGGAATTTGTCGATGCTTTTTCTGCATCTATTGATTTGATCATGTGTTTTTATCCTTCATTTTGTTTATGTGGTGTATCATGTTAACTGATTTGCAGATACTGTACCAGCCTTGCATCCCGGGAATAAATCCCAATTGGTCATGGTGTATGATCTTTATAATGTATTGCTGGATTCGGTTTGCTAATATTTTCTTGAGGATTTCTGCATCTATGTTCATCAGGTACATTGGCCTATAATTTTCTTTCTTTGTAGTGTTTTTATCTGGTTTCGGAATTAGGATAATGCTAATACAATAAGGTTGGGAGTCTTCCCTCCTCTTAAATTTTTTGGAATAACTTGAAAAAACAGGTGTTAGCTCTTCTCTCAGTGTTTGGTAAAATTCACCTGTGAAGCCATCCAGTCCAGGATGTTTATTTGTTGGGAGGTTTTATTAGTTGTAATTGCTCTGTTCAGATTTTCTGTTTCTTCTTGATTCAGTTTTGGAAGATTGTATGCTTCTAGGAATTTATCCATTTTTTTCTAGATTGTCCAATTCATTGGCGTATAGTTGTTCACAATATTTTCTTATAATCTTTTATATTTATGTGGTGTCAGTTACTTTTACTCTCTCATTTCTGATTTTCTTTATTTGGGTCCTCTCTTTTGTTCTTGGTAAGTCTGGTTAAAGGTTTATCAATATGGTTTATCTTTTCAAAATCAGGTCTTGGTTTCATTGATCTTTTGTATTGTTTTTTTTAGACTCTACTTTGTTTATTTCCACCTTGATTTTTACAATTTTCTACTGCTACTCACTTTAGGCTTTGTTTGTTGTTCTTTTTCTAGTTCCTTTCGGTATAAGGTTAGAATATTTGAGATTTTTCTTGTTTCCTGAGGTAGGACTGTAATGCTCTGGATTTCCCTCCTACGACTGCTTTCACTGTGTCACATAAATTTTGGGTTGTTGTGTTCCCATTTTCATTTGTCCCAAGGTATCTTTTGATTTCTTCCTTGATCTCATTCATTGTTAATCCATTCATTGTTTAGTAACATGTTATTTAGCCTTCATGCATTTGTTTTTCAGGTGGTTTTTTTTTTCCCTTTGTAATTTATTTCTAGTTTCAAACCATTGTGGTCACAGAAGATGCTTGATGTGATTTCAATCTTCATAAATTTATTAAGACTTATTTTGTGTACTAACATGGTCTATCCGAGAAAATGTGCCACATGCACTTGAAAAGAATGTATACTCTGCTGCTTTGGGGTGAAATGCCCTGAAAATATTAATTAAGCCCATATGTTTCCTTGTTGATTTTATGTCTGGAAGATCTATCCATTGATATCAATGGGGAGTTAAAATTCTCTACTATGACTATATTACTGTTGATCTTTCCCTTTATGTCCATCAAGATTTACTTTACATATTTAGGTGCTCCTATGTTGGGTACATAAATGGTTACCAGGGTTATATCGTCTTGTTGGATTGATCCCTTTATCCTCCACTTGCCGGCTGACTTTAGGCTTAGTCACTAAAAGGGCCTCTGGGGGAACATGAGCTGCGCGAGGTAGGTTCTCAGGGAGTCACCAGGGAGGGGTGAGTTGTGTTCATCAGATTGATACAGATTCAAACTCAGCACCAGTGCTGGGACTGAGGTCACTCAGCAGAAGTCTCAGGGCACCCCAAGACTAGCCTCTACCCGCTGAGTGCCCATGGACCTTTGTGGTGGTGTTGATGTTCTCAGGGAGTTGTCAGGGTAAGGCCAGCAGAGTTTATCACATTTGGCTATGTGAAGAGAGGGCTCTGCATAGGAAGGGTAGCACCAAAGGGAAAAATGGGCCCCACCCCAGAGCCACACAACTTGGTCTCTGATATCCAGGCCCAGGCAGCTGACTCCTTAGCAGGCATGAGCTGGGCAGGGCAGGGCAACAGGGAGTGCGGAGGGTGGGAAAGCACAACAGGTAGTACTTTCCAGACTGATGCAATATGGAGGGGAATGCTCAACCTAGAAAAGACTACATCTGCAGGAGGTGTGGGAGAGGGACTCAATACAGAGACCTGGCAGCTGTCCCTTCAGCTCTCTCCCCAGAGCCACACAACTCTGTCTATCCTCACATGACTCCACTTCACTCTGAACCACACTCCCTCTGCCGGAGCCAAGGGTGAGTGGCTGCAAAAGAGATTTTGTGTGCTGGTTCTTTAAGAGTGTGCTTGGGTTACTAGCAGACTCTATCTTCCTGGGTACTGAATCCCTGCTGATTTTCACAGCAAGATATTATGTGGGCTCCTCTTCCTGGCTCTGGTGCTCCAGGCTGGGGAGCCTGGCTGAGGTTGAGACCCCATGCCCCTCAGGGGGACCTTAGCAGCTGAGACATCCCTCTGGATTCTCTACCACCTCACGTGGGTGTGGGGCCAGCTCTTTTCACATCTCTGCCCTCCCAACCAGCCTAAACGTGGCTGCTTCTGTAAATTATTGGTTATACAACTTCTGTTCAGCTAGTCTTCAGGTTGATTATTCTATAATTTAGTTTTAATTCCAGTTTGGATCTGGGAGGAGGTGAGTGTAACTTCTACCTACTCTGCCGCCTAACCACAGGCAGGCAGGTGAGTGGTTAAAAGCCAGTGGTCCCATCTGCCCTTTCTTTTTAAGAGTCATGTCTATACTGACAAAGCACTTTTCAGTAGTGGCTTGCCCTCAGAGCACAAAAGACATTGACATCGAACACAAGAAACAGTATGTGCCTCCTGGTCTCAAGACTAGGTCCTGACAAACCTAACCCATTCCTTGTCTGCTTTCTTCCCTTAACTCTCATAGCCACTGATCCTGGTGTTCATTCTCTATTTATGACATTCACTTGTTCTTTAGAAAAGTGTTAGGGGCTCGATGTCTCTCCCTTTTATGAACCACAGGGCTGTCTGCCTCAGCAATGTACTCAACGATTGCTTGCCCAGCCACCCTCCCAATGTTCAAACTATACTCCCTGAACCTTCTCCCTTCCTGAGAGTGCTTCACTCCCCTTTGCCAGACTGGAGCTTAGTACAAAAGTACAATGTCTGCCTTTCCTTTTCTTCAGATATCTTATTACAGAAGAAAACCAAGAAGGCAGGTGTGGAGTAGTGTGGAAGTCAGAACAGTTTCTCAGGATGATTATGTACATTACAGTTTCTGAGTATCAGAAATAAAGGTACTCACCACCTGACTAGTAGTCCATGTTCCATGAAGTTTTTCAGGTTGGGAAGGGTTTGCCTCAAGTCTGGAGTCCCAAGTCCATGTTGATATCTTAGCTGCAAAGGTAGAAAAACAGAATTAAAAGAAATTCTGGCAGATACTAGGCAATGCTTCAGAAACATAACCTATTAAACATGTGTGGTTGTTTTTTTTTTTTACTCGAAAACAGGAAATATGAATGTATGATCCCAATATCATCAACCACACTTTTGGGATGGTGTTTAAAAGTACCCTTTTCATCTCTTGCTCCTTTGCCCCCTAAAGTTGGAGAAGACCAAAAATGACTAACTGTGGAATCAAGGTATTTCAAAGACCCTTGTAGGATTTGTTAACATTGATTCTAGGGACACAGACCAGTGTTTGATTTTAGGTACTGAAGGCTAATATTATATACTCTGAGCACATTCAGCCCTTCTTTTGCTGATCCTCTCTTTGTATAAGCAAGGGTAAGAATCATGTTGTATTCTTCTGATAGCTAAAGTGTCTGATACAATGCTAGTGCTCAGTGATTATTAAACAAATGAGTTGCAAGCCATTTTTGACAGAGGATGTGCTCTGTATTTTTCTGGTATCTATAATTTCTATCTTTATGCAGAACAAGAGCACAGAGCTGAAGGGCTAGCATGAGGAAACTATGGCCTGTGGGCTTGATCTGCTCTTAGTTTTACTTATTTCTGCTAGATTTCAAAATTAAGTATCCTTCTATGTTCCTTGAGTATCTTGCTAAATGTTTTCATTTGCCTGTTCCTTGCATCCTCTCACTCTGTCTCTGAATACTATCTGCTTCCTTAACTGACCATAATAAGATCTGAAATAGGTACATGTGCACATTCATACACATGCTCACACACATAATATCAAATACACAGTAAATGTGCAACACAGTCCTGTAGAAATGTATTTTTCAAATGACATGATACATATGCAAAAAACACTTTGTAACTGTATATTGTACAAATGTGAAGGATCATCAGTTCTGAAGTTTTACTTTTCTAGTACCTAAACTTTATCTATTTATTCATTTGAATTTTTGAGAGTTTATTTGAGCCAAACTGTCGACAATTGTCAGGAAGCAGAATCTCAATGTTTGGGATAATGATCTGGAGAATGGTGTTTTTTCACCTTGTTTTATATATTACATCAAAGAGGAGACGTATGTGGTTTACATGAAATCCATTGGTGATAGATTAGGAAGGCAGGAAAAAGCAAAGAGGGTGAGAGTAATCTCTGGGAATGGATAAAAAGTAAAATGATAGACACATACTTCTTTTACTTAGGTGGGTACAGTATAGTTAACAGTCAATAGTTAATCCTATATAATAAAAGCCTAATATGCAAATTGTTCCCTCAACAGGGAGTTCAACTGCTCGCTATGACCTGTGCTGACCACCAGGGGGCGGCGCGGAACATAGCAGGCGTTGGCAAACATGTCTCACTGGCTTCCTGGGGGCAGGGGTGACTAGGACGGAGGTGCGGTGAGAATGCGGGGTGTCTGCTGAGCTTGCTCTCACTCCCCCTGCTACCCTCCCCCCCCAGGGAAGCCAGGGCTTGCGTGCCAGGGAAGTCCCTGTGCTCAGGTGCTGGGTGCCCAAGAGGAGCCCACCCAGCCTCTTTCGGGTGAGCTGGGCCGCAGTCGCCTGGACCGCAGCTGCCAGGACTGTAGGGGCCGATCAGGCTCCCCGTGGGTTTGCGCAGGAGCCGGTCTGTGAGGCGGGCCTGGAGAGAGCGCACTGCCCACTCGACTTCCATGCGGTGCTGCTGGGTGGCCCAGAGGCCCACACTACACCCCGGCCCACGGCATCCGGCCGTGCTCACTGCATCTCCGCGTGGGAACTCGGGCGTCATGACTCAGGCAGAGGGGGGCACGCGGGGGCCTGGAGGCCCAGGTGCTGCCCAGGGCCCAGAGGTCAGCTGAGACCTGCCCTTCCACGCCAGATGCTCATGCTTTGATCCCTGGCCAGGCCTAGGGACCGCACCGGTGCATGAATTTCATGCACTGGACCTCTAGTATAACAATAACAATGAAGGAATTTATGATCTCCAGTCCTGGCACCCAGGTGCATTTGGTTGTGCCCCAAGGGGTCTGGAAAAAGGGAAGTTACAAATTACTCTGACATTTCGTAGGCATGTTATCTTAGATGCAAAAAGATAATAGGCCCAGTGAAGGTAAAGATTGACCTTGTCAGGAAAGATACCGGCCTAGGACATGACTACCCACCATGACTGCTTTCAGTTAAAGTTTTAATTTCAGACTATCCTTTGTAGTTACTTTAGGTCTTTGAGTTTGCAAGACTGTCATGCAGACCTTCCCTGAGTTTGTCAGGTTACCATGTGGCCCCTTTTGTCCCCATATCCCATCTTCAAGGATGAATTGATGACCAACCTTTTGGGTGGATAATGGAGTCCGACAGTGTCTAGCACCTAACTTTAAAAGTGACCAAGTCAAACATCTAAACATTTTCCTCTTTAAAAAATCAAACCATGACCAACAAAAAAATATTAAAGAAAGTCTTCTTTTGTTTCTATCTAGTACTCAACTGATTTTTCACTTAACAGAAGTTTATTCTCACTACAATGAACTTTTAAAGGAAAATGCCAAAACCTAATGGGGTTTCTTGAATACTCACACAATGCAAGGCGGTAGAAACATAGACTGTTAAGCTAAAAGGAACTGTGAATATTATTTAAGCCAATCCTTTCCTTTTGCAGATGGGGAAACTGAAGCCCAGAAAGGGAAAGTAAATTCTCTAGGACCACAGAGCTCAATGGCAAAGATATTATTAGCCAGAGCATCCCTTTCACAACCATGTTACTCTGCCCTTTACCCCAGAGTAAGAGGAAAACTGGTAAAAACACTTGAGAAGACAAAAGGAAAAGATTTTTTCCCTTTTCCAAAACTTAGCTTGGTGACCTAAGTCACCTCCTGAGATTTGCTGACCTTGAATTATAAGATCTACTCCATATTAAATGACATCATTTCTTATATTAATATAAAAGCATTTTTCCATACATTGATAAAAGTAAAATGGCTGATATCCCAATATGACATTCCTGAATTCATTGTTTCAATAAAAAAGTGAAATTGTTTACACATGGCATGGAAATTTCACCTGTGATTCATACTGAAAAATATTAAATATCAAAAAACCATACTGAAATAACACTAAGCTATGTGTCCCTGAGCCAGTACATAGTAATTGCCTGCCCCAGGTCCACAGTGGAAGGTGGGTGTTGAATTCTTTTCAGAGACCACAATGAAAATTTGTCTGCAAGTCTGATTTCAACCAAAAAAGGAAAATGTGGGCATTTCGAGCCTCCACCCAGGCCTTAACTCTTCATTTGCTGCATAGCACAATTATTTTTTTATCACAGAATCTTAGAAAGTTATAGCTTAAAGAGACACTGGAGATCATCTTCTCCCACCCCCCTCTTTTCATAAATCAAAAAGGAAAAAAAAAGAAACTAAGACTCAATAAAACAAATGTCCTGCCCAGGTCACAAAGTTGATAAAGTACAAAGCCAAGGCTAGAACCTAATAATAACTCCAAATTCTCTCTACCATGTCATCCTTTTAATTTTCAACATATGAGATCAGCCAAAGAACATATATGTACATATGAATAGGCCACGGACACAGACAACAAAGTGGGAAAGTCCAGGGAGAGGGAGTGGGGGCTGAAGGACAAAGGTGGGGGAGAGGAAATGGGGGACATCTGTAAGAGTGTTAACAATTAAATTAGAGAAAAGAAATTCACATGTAATACAAATGTATTCATACCTATAATAATAAAAGCGTAATATGCTAATTAGACTGGACAGCCGAACGACCTTCAGGGGGCAATAAGGCAGGCAGGCAGGCAGGCAAAGTGGTTAGGGGTGATCAGGAAAGCAGGTGAGCAGATAGGGGCGATGAGGCAGGCAGGCAAAGGTGTTAGGGGCAATCAGGCAGGCAGGCGAGCAGTTAGGGGTGATCAGGTAGGCAGGCGAGCGGTTAGGGTAGATCAGGCAAGCAGGCAGAGTGGTTAGGGGTGATCAGGCAGGCAGGCAGGTGAGTAGTTAGGGGCGATCAGGCAAGCAGGCAGAGTGGTTAGGGGTGATAAGGTAGGCAGGTAAGCAGTTAGGGGCATCAGGCAGGCAGGCAGAGTGGTTAGGGGTGATCAGGCAGGCAGAGGAGTTAGGGGTGATGAGGCAGGCAGGCGAGTGGTTAGGGTTGATCAGGCAGGCAGGCGAGCAGTTAGGGGTATCAGGCAGGCAGGCAGAGTGGTTAGGGGCGATCAGGCAGGCAGGCAGAGGTGGTTAGGGACATCAGGCAGGCAGGCAGAGTGGTTAGGGGCGATCAGGCAGGCAGGCGAGTGGTTAGAAGTGATCAGGCAGGCAGGTGAATGGTTAGGGGCCATCAGGCCGGCAGGTAGAGGGGTTAGGAGAGATGAGGCAGGCAGGCAGAGTTGTTAGGGGTGATCAGGCAGGCAGGCGAGTGGTTAAAAGCCAGCGGTCCCAGATTGCAAGAGGGATGTTCGACTGCCAGTTTAAATCGGCAGTTGGACATCCCCTGAGGGGTCCCAGATTGCGAGAGGATGCAGGTTGGGATGAGGGACACCCGCCCCCCCCTTGCACGAATTTTGTGCACCGGGCCTCTAGTTTAAAATAAAGTACATGTACTGTTTAATACGTTGAAACTACTATAAAGCATATAATGAAAAAGCAACAGTTCACTGCTCTTCAGCAGCAACTACTTTTAACCGCTTCCTTTCTCCATTTCTCTGAATAATACACTTATATTAATATTTCTTATTCTTCCAATTTTAGCTATCATCTACCATGTACTTACAATGAGATATAAGAAGTTAGCTCTCCCATATTACTCTTCTCTTAGACTAACATTTTATCCCCTTACTCACACAATATCTACTTTTTATTAAAGAACACAAGGATTTAACTCTGTATTCTCCCAAATATACTTCTCTTTCTCCTCCTCTCAAGATATTCAAAATCACATTTTTTTGTTAAGTCAATATTTAGTGTTTATACCTTACTATTCCTACAAAAATACTGTCCACTGCTGAGCTATGTAATATACTATTCCTTTTTTGTAGTTTTTGTTTGTTTTTCTTAAAGTGCCATTTGCCATTTTCCCCCACTTGTTGAGTACCTATCTTGTTGATGGTACTACTTGTTGAGTACCTATGAACCTATCACCAGATCCTCCCCAAACTGACAAAACCTTAAAATCATTCTCAATCTGATTAAAACACCGTATAACCTATCATGTCCATTTCCTCCCTTGGAGATATTTCCTGAAGCATCCCTCTCTCTACTCCAATCTGAACTGGCTGCTCTCTAGGCTTGTTCCATTGTTATCTTCCTAGAACTTTGCTTCACCAACACCTTGGACATTTTGCTTAATTCTCCTCTGTGCTGAAGCTGTTGTTTCCTAGATCTCATGATTTCTTTCTTGATTTCCAGCCTTGGTGGAGCATATCCTAAAATAGCTTTCTGGGAAAGGGACGCACAGGAGGCATCTTTTCTGACACCTTGAATATTTACTAGTAAAAATACCTTTATTCCACTTTCACACTCGAATGATAGTTTGCCTGGGTATAGAATCCAAGGCTGAGAATAATTTCCTTCCGAATTTCTAAAGTATTGCTTTACTGTCATTCCACTTTGCATATGGCAATTGAGAAACCTAGAGCCTTTCAAAGTTCTATGACTCCACTCTAAATGCTCTAAAAATTATAGGCTTTAACCACACATCTAAGGAGTTTGATATAAAACTATGGTTATGGTAGCACACACAATGTGAGTGAGGAAGAAACATCAGCCCGTTCGGCCCCATTTCTGGTTTTGCCCTCCTCTGATGGTATCAGAAGTCAAACTTGGCTGAAAGAGTCAAATCTTTACCAATTCACTTGAAAGGCAGGTCTGATGGAAGAGTCTACAGGAGATACCTTTCTGGACACCTCAGGGGAAGTTTATAAAAATAGAAGGGGTAGATGGGGTTCCTTTTTGTACTATACTATGTCAGGTAGAGCTGATCACTATCAAATATGTTCCTTCAGGGGAGGAACAAATCTAAATTTGTATTAAATAATTCTTTAACAAGTTAACACTCTAATTAGTAAAAAAAGGAAGGAAAAGAAGGAGCAGGAGGAAAGGACAAGGATAAGAAGGAAAGGAGAGAAAGAATTACATTTCCTAAGTTCCTACACGCCCTAATCATTCATTAAACAAATATTTGTTTAGTGTCCACTGGGTAAGCACTGAGATCAGTTCTCTGTCTTTGGAATGACGGCCCTGGACTCACTGTTCTCACCATAGAAAGGGGTGGGAACCATTTTTCTGCCAAGAGCCATTTGGATATTTATAACATCATTCTCGGGCCATACAAAATTATCAACTTAAAAGTTAGCCCTGGCTGGTTTGGCCCAGTGGATAGAGTGTCGGCTTGCAGACTGAAGGGTCCCAGGTTCGATTCAGGTCAAGGGCACATGCCGGGGTTCCGGGCTCGATCCCCAGTAGGGGGCATGCAGGAAGCAGCTGATCAATGATTCTCTCTCATTGATGTTTCTATCTTTCTCTCTCCCTCTCCTTTCCTCTCTGAAACCAATAAAAATATATTTAAAAATAAATAAATAAAAGTTAGCCTGCTATATTTGGTCAAACATTTAATTAACTCGCCCATAATGCCTTGGCAGGGCCAGACCAAATGATTTTGTGGGCCTCACACAACCGTGTTCCCCACCCCTGCCATAGCATGTATATAACCTCGAGCAAGTTACATAACCAACCGGTGCCTTGTCTATAAAACAGGACCAACAATATTTGTCTCATAAGATTGTTTTAAGAGTTTAATTAGAACTTTTATAGAAAATGAAAATTCCCGAGGCCTGATTTTTAGAGGGTATTCATTAAAACAGTCAAGGGCCTAGAGGGCCTAAAGCGCCAAGCTCAAGAGTTAGAACTTTATCTTTGTTGTCAGCAGTAAGAATCGACTACAGGGTTTTAAGCAGGAGAGTGAAGGAGGAAAACAACTCCAGAGGCAACTGGAAAGGACAGGTTAAAAGACTGAAGTACTCTTTTCTTTAAGAAATCTTACTGTGTGTTCCATCAAAACCTGCCCTCACCAACTGTCAAGACCACACTTCCCTAAACGCAGCTCCTTCTGCTCTCAGTTCTGATTGGGAAAAGCAGATGCCAAGAAACCCAGGCAAATAAAATATTGCTGTGGGTCTAACTGCCTCAAATTAGTCTCTGAAATAAACACCTTTTGTAACAACTTCCTACTGCACCACCACCCAAAGAGTGTAAGCAGTTTTTAAGTGGAATTTTGGTTTCAATTAGCTTGAATTTCAGCTTTACTCTGATTGGTTTAGAACTCCATGGGGGCAATTAAATTTTTGTGCAACTATAGTAGGCTACTAGGTGAAAACTACACATAGACGATAGGTTAGTTGGGAAGTGGGGAGAAGCTATGTTCAGTGGTTTCCCTGGAAAAATGAACAAATGCTACTATCTACTAGCAAGAGAAAATCCCTGTACTACAGTACCCAGGAAAAGCTGGCTGTATAGTTACTGGAACAAGCAAAAAGAAAGAAAACAAGAGCAAAGGATACACTTAGACTGCACAGACAACTGTAGCCATGTGAATAACATCAACTATCTTCTTTGTTTTCCTCTCCCACACCACCTTTCTGAATAAAAATAGAGTATTTTTCCAAAGCCTCATGCTGGTTCCATCCCCAAACACTGTATATTCACTGTGAGTTTCACCAAATAGGACATATCAACTATGAAGTTAAAGCTCTTGTAGTTGAAATTAACTAGTTTATACAGCTTGATAAATGGTGCTCCGTTGACTAGGTATGACCATATGCAGTTTGGGAGATCATATTTGAAAGTAAAGTGTGATTGTTCTTCTGAGAAATATATGCTGAATTCTTATACTCAGTGAGCATCTTCCTATTAAGCTAAGAGGCCTAATTTAATATCAAAGTGCTCAATTTTATCTTTATTTTATAAACACACAATTTTTCCAGGCCAGGAAAGACTCCGGGGGTTCAGGAATCATTTTGTCATTTAGGTTTTGGCAGGAGAAATTCAGTTTAGACAAAACACACACACACACACACACACACACACACACACACACACACACACACTTCCAAACTGCACAAGGCCACTTATTGCGTGGCTTATTAGTTCCATATGGGGCTTGAGCTAAGCTGCATGATATGTTTGATACAAACCGTCTGTACCGTGAGGGAATGTGGATTAATACAATGCTTCAATAAAGGATACTAAAAGATCAACACTTTCGTGATGGGATTACAATGAATTTGACTACAAAGAGAACTGTTCTCGAGGAACTAAAAAAATAAGAAATTAAAAATGCACATATGCATCAAAGACTTAACTTCACAGTTCTGGCTTATGTAGTTAAAAAATCTCTATAGGAGTAGTTACCAATATTTCAATTCATTTTTAAATGCTAAGGTTTCACTGACATAAAAAGAACTAGATTAAGAGCTCAAAAAACGGTCACCACCATGTCAAAAATAAAATCTGCCTTCCTAGAAGAAAATACAACTCTTTCAAATATGTGGAAAAGCTACTTAAAGAATACTAAATATAAGCAATAATATTGTTTCTTACAGTGAGCTGATGCAATATCTACCTCTAAGGAAAAGTATAAGAACCTGATTATGAGCCTCTAGTTGCAAGAACAACCTAAATATTTTTTCATCCCCATCTATAAGCCATGCCAGTTCTATTCCAAAATCGATATGTTATAAGGTAAAACTGGACACAGCTGAGACTTGCCATTCTGAGGTCTGAAAAGCCTAAAAGTCAAATTTAAAAGCTGTTAAGTCTAAGAAATGGAGAAGTTTCTTCCATTCCTCATCCCAATCATACCAACAACTATTCTTAGAATTTGGGATTCATATGAGAGCTAAATGGCACCTTTGAGAGCACCAGCCCATCTGCTTCACTTACGTCACAAGGTAAGTGAGAGGTTAAGTGGCCTATCTAAGGTTGAACACATTGAACCTAGGAAACAGAATCTACATTTGCTGAGTTCTAACCACAGGCTCTTTTTCTTTATATCGTAAGTTGTACTTTTGAGGCCAGGTTATATTTGAGTCAAACTTATCATTATTAAATATGTTATATTAAAAACACTTCAATTAAAATGGACCTTTGCTTCAGAATCTTATGTTTGTCAGAAAACAACCAGAAGCACTATTAAACTGATGCATCTCTGGAGTTAGCATGATCTGTGTGGTCTCTATTACTGCCAATTTTTGCGAGTTTCGAAAGAGGGTCAGTCAAGCATACTGCAAATGGATAAGCAAAGCAGAACTGGAAATTTGTTCAAGTTAGGTAAATCATACCCCCAGTTGCAACTGGAATCAGCTTTAAATAATGAAGGTTGCCCGGCTGGCGTGGCTCAGTGGTTGAACCAGGAGGTCACCTTTAGATTCCTGGTCAGGGCATATGCCTGGGTTTCAGGCTCAATCCCCAGTAGGGGGCATGCAGGAAGCAGCTGATCAATGATTCTCTCTCATCATTGGATGTTTCTATCTCTCTCCTTCCTCTCTGAAATCAATAAAAATAAAAATTTTAAATAAATAAATAAAATAAATGACGAAAATTATTTTCTCTTTAGCCTAAGGCTATGTGAGTGGACAAACATATAGTCTGATTCATTAGAGCAGATATTCATCCGTCAGGTCTAGCAAGCTCAACCTTGGCTCCCTGCCCTCATGTTACTAGTTCTGTACACCCTGATTTATCCCAAACTACCTTGTATTGACCTTTAACCCAAGCTGGATTTCTGATTCCCTTGGCAGCTAAACTTTGCTCTCTAAGCTGATCAAACTCAGCATTTCTGCTTCCGATTTGCTTTTATGCAATCTTGATGTAAAGAACTATATCAGATGAAGAAGATCACAGTCTAATAGGGCAGAGACAGTTTTCTAGAATGTCTTATAAATGGAATAATGGAATAATTTGCCTCTCATGTCTGCCTTCTTTCATTTATATTTTTGAGATTCATTCATATTACTGCATGTATGAATAGTTCATTCCTTTTCATTGCTGAGTAAGATTCCACTGGATGGATATACCACAAATTGCTTATATATATGCCAGTTAATAAACATCTGGGTTGTTTCAAGTTTTGGCTATTATGAATTAAGGTGCTATAACACTTGATTTGTGCCTGTGTAGAGCACAGGGTTTTGTTTGGACTTGTATTTTTATTCTTCTTGGAGTAATACCTAGGAGTGGAATTTCTAGATTGAATGGTAGGTATATGTTTATTTTTAAAAATGCCCGTTTTCAAAGTGGTTATACAATTTTGTATTCCCCCAGCAATGTGTGCTTCAGTTGTTCTGCATCACTTAAATCTGTTATCATAAATTTGACTGTGCAAGAATACAGAAGCCCATTCTGGTCTTTCCCCAGGAATGTACAGTGACCACAAATACCTGACATGACAATTGGAAAAAATTACTTAATTCAATTCAACAAATGATTACGGAAGAGCTTGTATGTGTATGTGTATGATGGTGGTGATTAAGTGAAATTATAGGTATGTATATGATGTTGTTTATAATAGGGGAAATTGGGAAATAATTTGAATATATGCTAGGCCTTCGGCCAGGTTCTATGGTAGAATGATAATTATGTTGATGATAACAAAAATAATTATATAGCTGATAATGTTTATTAAGTAGTTTAATCATGCCAGGCATTATGCTAAACATTTCACATTATATTATTTCACTTGGACCTCACTGTAACTCTATTATGGTTTGAAGAAACTGAGACTTAGAGTTAATAAGTGGTAGAGCTTGAATCTGCAACCCTAGTTTGTCTGACTCAGCACTTTAAATTCCTACCACTTAATGATAATGGGAATATCAGTAGCAGCTATAGCTCTTCTCAACATGCAATCTATGCCAGGCATGGAATTTAGCTGTTTATTTATGTCATTTCCCTTAATCTGCATAATAACCCCTTGAGGTATGTCATATAATTCTTTCTATGCACTTGAAATTTAAAGGAGTTGCTTGAAATTTCACAGGTAAAAGGTTGAGGAGCTGAAATTTGAATTCAACTCTGATACTTTACATCCCAGTACAGTCTAGATATGGCTTTACAAGTTGGTTAGAACAGATGGTTTTTCATTCTTCCTTTAATTCCAATACTGAGAAAGAGACCCCTCAACTCTTGAAACACATTCCTTCTCTTGATATCAGACATTTGACATAGTTACATCTCCACTTAGTTGATGTTCAGCTAAGTTATACATATTTAGTCTTTTTAAATCTTTGCTTGGAAATCAATCCCCACAGGCTCTTCATCATTCTTTATGTCTCTGAACTCCCTCCAGTTTCCCTTAAAGAATCTGGTAATGAGGTGCCCTAAATGGAACACAGTTTTCCAGAATGCTCTTTTCTCTCATTAATGACTTTTTTCCTTAAAATATTAATTTTACTATAATATCAACTTCATGCCTTTTAAGTTTTCTGGTGAAATTCTTCTGACTTCACTTGAATTACATTAGAGTCCAAGCCCATGTTCCCACTGTTTAGTCTCTCTGGTTGATCATAAATAATTGTAGCTTCAAAAAAAAAAAATCCCCTCAAAACACAGTCCCATCCCAACAGCAATGAACTGTTGAGCTCACATTGCTCCTCCAACTGGATAGACGCTCTTAAAATTTGGTCTGGAATAATTTTAATCATCTTTTGATCTCACAATTCATTTAACAAAAAGCAAACAATTCATTAGATATGTACGGAATACCTACAACAGGCAAGGTCTGCAAGGTGTGATTGGGAATGATGACAAACTGACCCAGCCATGGGTGCCACCCTTCAGGAGGCTACCTCCTAACTGCATGATAACTAAGTGAACCTAGAGGGAAAGTACAATCTTCTATGGGAGTGTGAAGGGTGGGGTTAGTAGGCAGAGTTTTAAGATGGCTCTTATAACCTTCATCCCTGTTGTTTTTCCTTTGATTATTTTATGTTTAGGGCAAAGGGAGATATCTCGATGGGCCTAATCTAATCACATGAGCCCTTTAAAAACAAGAGAGTTTTCTCTGGTTGGTAGCAGAAGAGAACGTTCGGAGATCTGAACTGTTAGATGGGCTTGAAGGTCCATTATTCGTCTGAAGATGGAGGGACCATGTGAAGAGGAATGCAGGAGGCCTCTAGGACCAAAGGTTGGCCCCTGGCTGCAAGCCAACAAGCAAATGGGGACCTAAGACCTACAGCTGCAAGGAGCTGGATTCTGCCAACAACTTAAATAAGCTTGGAAGTAAATAATTCTCAGGAGCCTCCAGATAAGAGCCCCTTGTGACTGACACCTTGATTTTGGCCTTGTGAGACCTGGAAGCAGAGAAACCAGATGAGCCCACCCAGATTTCTGACCTACAGAACTATGGGATAAAAATGGATGCTGTTTAAGCTGCTAAATTTATAGTAATTTGTTATGAAGCAATAGAAAACTAATACAGGTGGAAAAGATTACATCTACCTTTCACCTGAAGATATTTGGAGTGAATTCATGAGGAAAATTTGGTCTGAGCAGTTCCTTGGTGAACAAATAATATATTTTTATTTTATTCTCATTTATTGATTCTAGAGAGAAAGAGGAAGGGAGAGAGGAAGAAAGAGAGAGAAAAACATTGATTTGTTGTTCTATTTGTTTATGTATTCATTGTTTGATTCCTGTATGTGCCCTGAACGGGGATTGAACCGACAACCTTGGCTTATGGGGATGATGCTGTAAGCAACTGAGCTATCCGGCCAGGATGGACAGATTACATTTGGTAAATTTACTACATGCTGGGTAAAATGGGGATAGCTCTACACAAGGGCCCAGAGGTTTCCAGTTAGCAAGTAATGTTCTGAACATTAAACACATGCTGGGGCATACTTCTCCAAAGGCTAATTTGAGTGCTCAGGGGGAGGGGTACAGTCACTGAACAACCATCCCCAGCTTTATCTATTTTTGGGAGTCTGAGTTTTGTTCTCCAGAGATTATGGTTCTCTAAAATATTCTGGAAGATCTTGTCAGGCTAAAAGCCAAATCTGGATGTTCAAGTTTATGGAAGACAGACAGAAAACCAGAAAAACACATGAATAACTAGTTCAGAGTAGGACAAAATCTTTGGTTGTTAAAGCAAAGCACACAGCATTGAGTGACTTGTTTATCAAACTGGGGAAGCACAACACATGTGAGCTAGCTATATAAACTAGCTATGGGAACAATACCATGGCTGCGCCTTTCTGTTCTACCTTCAGTCTTAAATAGGACAAAGAAGACAAGCAACTGTAATCAGCTATTCATTCAGTCAATAGACATTGAACACCTTCTATGTGCTAGGCCATTGGTCGGCAAACTGCGGCTCGTGAGCCACATTTAAAGAATATTAAGTATATTCTTTAAGTACATTAAAGAATAATGAGTGTCACATTAGAGGAATTGGTAGAAACACAGAGGAGGGACACCTAACCAATCTAGGGGAGACACGGACCTTTGGAAAGGAAGTGATAACCGATCGGAGCCATGCAGTACAAGCTTGATTTTACTAGGAGAAAGGGTAGGGAAAGTTTTCCAAACAGAGGAAGCTGCATGTGCAAAAGCCCAGAAGCAAGAGAGAACATGGGAAACAGCAGTGTGAAATGGGAAAGACAAGGGATGAGACTAGAGCAATGCAGGGTCACCACTGGAGTGAGCAGCCCAGATAAGAAAACCTCAAGCAAAGTTCCAGATTCTGAGTGTCCCAAAGAAGTAATCAGAATGCCAGACAACAGTGACAGGTGTGATGGAGAGTTGAACAGTTAAATGGACCGGAAAAAGGATGATGGTTTTATACGAAGGAAATTTAATGGTCTGGAGAAATGGGCAAACTACCCATCCCTCCCTCCACCTTCATTACTTTCTTGCTTGGGGGAGAGTCAGAGTACAAGTCTCCAATGGGAAAGGTTACAGGTTTCAGTTAAGATAAAGAGATAAGATAACCAGATATTAAGCTATATTATATAAAGCCAATGTTCTCAAAACTGCCTGGTACTGGCACAAGAACAGACATATAGACAAATGGAACAGAACAGAGAACCCAGAAATTGACCCAAGCCATTATGCTCAATTAATATTTGACAAAGGAGGCAAGAGCATAGAATGGAGTCAAGACAGTCTCTTCAATAAATGGTGTTGGGAAAATTGGACAGATACATGCAAAAAAAATAAAACTAGACCATCAACTTACACCACACACAAAAATAAATTCAAAATGGATAAAGGACTTAAATATAAGACGGGAAACCATAAAAATCTTAGAAGAATCCATAGCCAGCAAAATATCAGATATATGTCGTAGCAGTATCTTTACTAATATAGCTTCTAGGACAATGGAAATTGAGAAGAAAATAAACAAAGGGGACTACATCAAAATAAAAAGCTTCTGCACAGCAAAAGAAACCATCAACAAAACAACAAGAAAGTCCAATGCATGGGAGAACATATTTGCCAATGTTATCTCTGATAAGGGTTTACTCTCCAAAATTTATAGGGAACTCATACAACTTAACACATGGGAGATAAACAATCCAATCAAAAAATGGGCAAAGGACCTAAATAGACACTTTTCAAAAGAGGACATACAGAAGGCCAAGAGACATATGAAAACATGCTCAAAGTCACTAATCATCCGAGAGATACAAACCAAAAATCAAAATGACAATGAGGTACCATCTCACACCTGTCAGAATGGCTATCATCAACAAATCAACAAATGACAAGTGCTGGCAAGGATGGGGAGAAAGAGGAACCCTCTGCACTGCTGGTGGGAATGCAGACTGGTGCAGCCACTGTGGAGAACAGTATGGAGTTTCCTCAAAAAAATTAAAAATGGAACTCCCATTTGACCTAGTCATCCCACTTCTGGGAATATATCCCAAGAAACAAGAAACACCAATCAGAAAGGATATATGCACCCCTATGTTCATAGCAGCACAATTTACAATAGCTAAGATTTGGAAACAACCTAAGTGCTCAGCAGCAGATGAGTGGATTAAAAAACAGTGGTATATCTACACAATGGAATATTACACTGCTGTGAAAAGAAAGAGGGAACTCTTACCATTTGCAACAGCATGGATGGACCTGGAGAGCATTATGCTAAGCAAAATAAACCAGTCAGAGCAAGATAAATATCACATGATCTCACTCATTTGTGGAATATAATGAACAACATAAACTGATGAACAAAAGTAGGTCCAGAGACAGAGAAGCATTGAACAGACTGGTGTCCAACCTCAGAGGGAAGGCAGGAGAGGGGGCAGGGGGCTCAGGTTAGAGATCAACCAAAGGACTTGTATGCATGCATATAAGCATAACCCATGAACACAGACAGTGCGGGGGGGGGGGGTGAGGGCATGAACACAGACTGGGGGTGGGTGGGAACGGCTGGGGAGAGGTCAATGGGGGAAAAAGGAGACATATGTAATACTTTAAACAATACATTAAAAAAAAAAGAAAAAAAAAAGAAAGAATCATCACAGAGATTAGGTAAGAGAAAGAGAGAGCAAGAGAGAGAGAGAGATGGAGAGAATTTTATGACTACTAAGGGCTGCAAGGGTCTCGCAAGCCTTACATCAACATGTCTGGAGGCTCCAGCTTGAGTGAAGATGCCCTTGAGGTCTATGGAGCTGAACCAAAGTCTTCATTTATTTTTATATGTTTTTATTGATTTCAGAAAGAGAGGAAGGGAGAGAGATAGAAAGATAGAAACATTGATGAGAGAGGAACATCATCAATCGGCTGCCTCCTGCATGCCCCCTACTGGGGATTGACTGTGCAACATGGGCATGTGCCCTGACCAGGAATCGAAGCATGACCTCCTGGTTCATAGGTCAACACTCAACCACTGAGCCACACAGCCGGGCCCAAAGTCTTCATTTAGATGAAGCCTGCCTGCCTGTGATCAGCAGGACTGTGGAGAGGTCCTTGGTTAAGGCACTATCAGGAGCCTGTTCTGGTGAAAGCTTCTAGAGGCCTCTGAAGTAGCTGAAACTGTTCACCAAGGAAAGGAATAGATAATCAAGGTCCCAGTTTGCAAAACACGATGTTCTGGGCACAAGGTTTACACTTAGATGACAGCAGGAGCCCAGTTAGGACAGAATCATACAGGAAGAGAGTATAACCTTCAAAGACACTTGGTTTCCACAGAACAGACCAATTTTCTATAGCGTCCTGGACAACCACGTTCACCTCTAATGACCAGATACTTCATTCATCCCCGGGCTTTCCATTCCATTGTTGGGCAGATCTAGCTGTTAAATAATACTTAGTATGTGAGCTAAAAATCTCCTCTGATTTCTATTTGTATTAATTAAATCCATCAGCAAGGTTTATTTTTTTTCACTCCTTCTTCCCCCTGACAGCCTTCCAAACAGGAAGACAATTACCTCCTTTCCTTGGATATATTCTTTACTTATGTTTTGGACTAGTCTAGAATAATTATATATTTAATATACATTTTTTCAGTTTTATCAATAACTTCCATTACAATCTCTATCAGATCAAGTTGTTTAAAAGCCATATGAAGTAAGCTTCGCCAGAGAAGGGCTGCTTGGTTCCCAGCGGATCTTTGTTTTGTCTGTCTCACTGAGTGCTCTGATATGTGAGAACACCAACTTTTTCTCTTTGCTAAGGTGCCCTATGTAAACGCCTCCCCAGCCTCACTCCCATTATGCTGGCTCCCTTCCATGGAGTCTACAGCACAGACATCTAGAAAGACTTGCCGTTCCTTACATAAGCCTCACACTTTGGTTCTTTGACACAGCTATGACTCTGGCATGCTTTTCCTTCAGTCTGGAAGATCTCTCCTAGTCCTTTCCTTTTCTGGCTTTCTCTATTAAAATATTACACTGAAAGCTTTCCCTGATTGAACTGTAAGGAAAATAATAGCACTCAATGATCGGCTTCGATGTGCCGAGCTCTTTGCCAGGTTCTTTAATACTGTATCTTATTTAAAGTTTATAAACTCTCATAGTATTATTATCTTCGCCACACAGATGAAGAAATAGGTGCAGAGGGTTAAGTGATTTCTAAAGGTTACACAACTAATACAACAAAGCTCTGGTCTATCTGACTGAAAGTCCATGAATATCAAATGCTGCTGCTCCTGAGACACTATTCGCCTTCTCTATAGCACATTTATTATGGATAAACACCAGAGAGAGACATACCAACCTTCCAACCTTCCCTTCACAAACAGTCTGACTGTATGAGCTGTCTCAGAAGGTAATACATTCTTCATCAATTCATTTTAAGAAGAAGCACAATGAATGCTAGTATCTATTAGGAATACTGGAAGAAGTGTTAGAAATTAGAGATGTCTCTGATCTTTAAATTTTGGGACTCTGTGGCCTTCAACTGTTGAGCAGGAAATGACAAATATGCAGAAAAACCCGACTGGTTTGGGGACAGCCACCGGTTGCATTTGGATCTCATTCTTCTACTGCTGCAAATGCAATAAAATCAGGCTGAATTTGGTTAAAATAAAGAGAATATTTTAAAGTCCACTGTTTTCTTATACATTTTAAAAACATTCCTACATTTAAAAAATTCTTGTGGGTTTGGGTGGCCGGTTGAACGTGTACATTTACTTCTGTAATCCTGAAACTCCAAAGACGTGTCAGTGATGGGATTTTCTATCTTCATGTTTCCATTGTTTTTTATGAGAAGACGGTAATGTTTTAAATTGTTGTTCCCATATGCACTGTGCTTATATATAAATAAAGTGAAGACAGAAAATAGGAGATGATGTAACAACAACAAAATTTTGGAATCTGAAAAGTAAACGAACAAGTGGTCACTAACTTAGCAGACTTTAAAACGTTGAGTTCTAAGCCAGAAGACAGGAGTTGAGAGCCAATCTGAGCTATCCTTCAATTACCCCCTCAAGGCTCAGGAAATGGTGATTCATGCACTTCTTTTTTAAGAAAAAAAATATTTTTTTGATTTCAGATAGGAAGGAGGAGGGAGAGAGAGATAGAAACATCAATGATGAGAGAGAATCATTGATGGACTGTTTCCTGCATACCCCACACCGAGGATCGAGCTCTCAACCCAGGCATATATCCTGACCAGGAGTCGAACTGTGACCTCCTAGTTCATAGGTCAACATTCAACCACTGAACCACGCTGGCTGGGCCTTCATGCACTTCTTGAAGTGGCAATAAAGTTGGGTTAAGAAAAGGCAGACGATTTGAAATCTATAAGACAATTCTATCTCTAGATTCCCTCCCAACTCCAAAGAACCAGGCAACAGCCCCTCTCACATCCTGGTACATAAATTAGAATTTTACTCTGGAGAGGTGAATATCAGCACAATTAAGGGCAAAGTCAATGTACGGAAGACAGGTGATTACGTAAACGTATGCACATTAAATGCTGAGACCTCCCGTGTTTTCCCCCTACTCCACTTCCAGAATACAGGCAGATACGAAAAGATCCTGAGAAGTACAAGAGGAAAGACCTAAGCAGAATCACACTAGGTGTTCCCCAATGAAAAGAGCCCAGCCAAAGTACCCTACAGTGAACCCCACAGTTGACAGCCTCTATCCACACACTAAGAGTTCCTAATGCTTCCTAGTCCTCTCCTCTTAAAAATAAATACGCAATCAAGTACCACCAAACTTCCAAGAAAAGACTAGTGCAAATGATGTATCAAGATCAAAACAAAAACAATAAAAAATTTTAAATCACTAATATGCTCAGAAAAAAGATACTATACACATAAAACAACAGATGCTATTCAGAGAAAAAGAGCTCTTAGAAATTTAAAATATGAAAGAAATATATAAAAAATAAAAAACTAAAGGGCAAGGAGACAAAGTTAAGGGAGGTAGGACAAAACAGAGAGGAAAAAAGAAGAGAAGAGATAAGAACATTTGAAAGTGCAGGAAATCAAACATTTACATAATAGGAGTCCAGAAAAAGAGATAAGAGGAAATAATCAATGAAATAATTTGGGAAAAAAAAATCCCTGAACTTTATTATCTTACTTTTCAGACTGAAAGGATCCACTGAGTACCAAGCACAATAGATAAAAATAAACCCATACAAATGACCATTAGTCTGAAATTTCAAAAACACTGGGGACAAAAGGAGCTCCTACAGATTTCCAGAAAGAAAACAAAACAAAGCAAGCAAAATAAGCAAATAAATAAAAAGTGGGCATCAAATGTTTTTAGGTTTCTCAAAAGTTACATTGAACACTAAAACATAATTGAGCAATGACTTACGAAATTCTTAAAGAAAATTATTTCCAGCCTAAAATTCCATATCCAGCCAAAAAAAAACGTAAATATTTTCAGATTTACAAAGTCATTGAAATTTACTCCATATACCCTCTCCTAGGAAACTACAAGAAGATATGTTCCAACAAGAAAGTAAACTGAGAAAGAGGAAGACCTGGGATCCATCCAGGAAACTGATTTCAACATATGTGATGCGAGTCCCTGGGATTATGATAAAAGCACAGAGAGCGATCAGACAGATTGGAGCAGGTCAGAAGGCTCAAGGACAGACTTTTTCGAAAGATGAAATTGGACACCTACCATGTAACTGAATGTATCTCTGACATAGCTGATCATCTTGAGAGATTTACACAACTGGTAGAGTTTGGGTAGAACTAGTTATAAAAACACTGAAAACTAACCAAGTATAAAAATAAGAGAATCATAAACGCCAAAGAACACAAAATCCATTAGGCAGGAAAAAAGTAATCATAGTATACCACATGGCTTATCTAAGTGGGATATACATAGATGAAGTAATTTAAAGGCTAACCTATATTGTTAGGTTATATATAGGTTACCAATAACATATATTGGTAGAATGGAGGAACAGAAAGGGAATATGAATATAGTAAAGAGGTGGTAAAAGGGAACTAAGTTCTCATCTTTTACTGAAGGAATTGGTGATAATCCTAAAACAAAACCCAGCCCTAGATAGGTGGCTCAGTTGGTTGGAGCATCATCCCATACACCAAAAGGTCAGGGCACATACCTAGGTTGCAGGTTCTATGCCTGGTCAGGGAGCGTCAGGGAGACAACCGATCAATGTCTCAATGTAACATCAATGTTTCTCTCCCTCTCTCAAAATCAATAAAAACATATCCTTGGGTGAGGATTGAAAAAACACACCCTATTGGCAGCAATATTATCAGGTTATTTAGTAATCTGGAGGCAAATATTAAGAGAATCTGTTTAAATTGTTGAAATATTTACCTTTGGAGAACAAGGAGAATATTATTTTTCACAATAAGCCTTAAGGAACTATTTGACTCTTTAAACTAACAATATATATAGTTTTAATAAAACAAACAAACAAAAAGTTGGCTTGGCTGGTGTTGCTAGATGGTTAGAATATCAGACCATGCACCAAAGGGCTACGGGTTCAATTCCTTATCAAGGACATGTACCTGGGTTGCAGATTTAATCCTGTGCCCTGGTCAGGGCACGTGTGGAAGGCAACCAATTGATAGGTCTCTCTCATATTGATGTTTCTCTCTCACTCTCTCTCTCCCTCTCTTCCACTCTCCCTAAAAATAAATGGGAAAAATATCCTCTAGTGAGGGTAAATAAATAAATAATCTTAATAGGCCAGAGCTCTAGGGCTAAGTTATCTTAAGACACAACCTCTTCCCCTCCATTTTTGGATCTTCAAATGGCATCATGTCATGCATCTTTGTTGAATTGGTAATAATCTCTTTTATACTACCATTATAAATACACTAGTTTAGTTACACACGAAGCCAGTAATTTACTACTGCATCTGAAATAATTAAAATTGTCAGTGAAAGACAAACTATTAGAAAATGGCAATAACACTTTGAAATCATTTGTCAGCTCTCTGTTGACTAGAAGAAAAAAGGCACTCAAGATCTTATAACATCTTATTACCAAAGGCATATATCTTGGGGAAAATGCTCACTTACTGTGTAAAATCTCAGTCCACTTCTCAAAGCCCCGCATTATCTTCCTAGACCCATGCACAGCTAAGCACATTTATAAGGGAAGACAGTAATTTCATCTGATACAAATGTACATTCCCCCTCTCCTTTCAAATGGCAGGCTACTCCTTCCAGTGTTGAATTCTCGTCCTTAGTCCAAGTATGAAGGTCACTGTTCTATTCTATCTTCCATGCACAAACCTTTTCTGAGTCCATTTTATGTGCTAGGCACTGTATTTGGATGAAGAAATGAGTAAGCTTCCATCTCTGGCCCTTAAAGAGCTTATTTGTCTAGGATATACACACAACAAATAATAACAGAAGTATAAGAATATTGACATATTTGATTGCTTGTTTTATAAAAAAAGTTCAGCAGGGAGAACAGAAGATGCATAATAACTTTGTTCAGGAGGGTAAAGACAGACTTCATAGAAGAGAAGATGGCCTGGCTGGATAGTGGAGAACAAACCGGAGTTTAGGTATCGATGGCAGGGATGATTTCAGGCAAAGGGAGCATAAAAGCAAAAGCAGGTGGGCCTCACCTCAGTGAAGTAGTTCAGCTTTCCTGGCATAAAGGGCCAGTGGCAGGGGTTTTGGGGTTAATGGCAGCAGGAGGTGAGGCTGAAAGGGAGGAAGAAGATAGATCATGTGAAGCCTCTGCCATGCTAGTTTTTCTTTTTCTTGAGCGGGGAGGGTTGTGGGAAGATAGACTATGGAAAACTATCATAAAGGTTTTAAGCAGGGTTTGACATGAAGAGATTCGCAAGGTTCCCCCTCCCCTTGTTTTTGCTCATTATAAGAGTACTTACTTGAATGCCAAGTATTTGAGCAGAGACTCTACCTTGGAGGCAATGAAGAATCTTAACAAAAATCAGCCAATGGAAAACCACAAGGACATTATAATGGTGTGGCCAATGCTATTGCTGGCCTATAAATTTTTACAAATACCAAGTAATATCAGGGTTCACAGGGTAGTCCTGGACTGAACCAATCTCATTGTAGTGACCCTGGATAAGTTACTAACCCTCTTTACTCAGTCCTAAAACGAGAATAGGAAAGAATTTATTCTGGCTACCTTAAGGAATGTTGTAAGGATCAAATAAAATAATGTACATAAAAATCTTTTGGCACCTCATATTAGGACTCCCTTCTCCCCCCCAACCCCTGGCAACCACCACACTGCTGTTTGTGTTCCGAAGTTCCAGTTTTATATCCCACATATGAGTGAAATCTTATGGTTCTTAGCTTTTTTTGACGGACTTATTTCACTTAGCATAATGTTCTCAAGGTTCATCTATGTTTTTGTAAATGACATTATTTCATCTTTTCTTAAGGCTGAGTAGTATTCCATTGTGTATGAGTACCACCTCTTCTTTATCCAGTCCTCTATCGCAGGACACTTTGGTTGTTTCCATGTCTTGGCCACCGTGAAAAATGCTTGACTTTGGGTGGTGGACACATGGTACTATATATAGATTTTGTAACTTAGAAATCCACACATGAAACCTATGTGTTCATGTTGACCAATGTCACCCCAATAAAATTTAATATAAAAAATCTTTTGGTAAAGTATCTTGACCCTTCATTTATAAACTGTATGACTTTGGGCAAGCTGTTTAATTTTTCTGAACTTAAAGTCCTCATTTGTAAAGTGGGGATAATTCCATCTATCTTACAGGGTGCTATGTCTGGCGAACAGTATTTGTGATAGTATCTTAGTCATTTACATTGGCTTATGGAATATCAACTGGTCAATCATGCAGTTAATAAGTATTCACAGAGGACATGAAGTATACAGAGTCCTGATTAGTCAGACTCATAGGAAAAACAAGAAAAATTAGATCAAAGTTTAAAACTACTACTATACTGCTCATCAGGTCAATGTAAGAAAACAGCAGCCAGTATCTATAAGCTTAAAGATTTCTCCAGAATCTCATGTAGGAATTAACCAAGAATATGTTTAACTTTCTCATTGGCATTTCTTTCTTTCTTTCTTTCTTTCTTTTTTTGAAATAAGACCTGCCAATCCTCATTTATTTCTCCGTCTTTTGATCTCAACTTCTCTGTCTTTCATTTCTTTTTTTTTAATTTATTTTTTATTGATTAAGGTATTACATGTGTCCAAATCCCCCCATGGCCCCCCCACTCTCATTGGCATTTCTATGTACCCACACACATTCACAAACATGTGTGTGTGCATTGTATGTGTGCGTGAAGAAACACGAGGACTCACTAAGGAAAAATAAATCTCTCACACTTGAAAATTAAGGAACTGCATAGGCAGCAAATCTCTGAGTGAGGGTGATGCAGTGGGTTATACAAGCCAATAATTTATGTTAAGGTTTCACAAAATGTTAGACACTAGGAAAGGAACCAAAATAAGTCAAATTACATCAATAAAAAGGTATGACTAGCTGTGCTGCTTGGACTGGGATGCTATTTCTTGCTATAAACACAAATGGCTAGAATATGGATGGCTAACTAAACAGTGCAACAATAAAAACAAAGCATGTTATAATAGCTGCTGCTAGATCCACAACCTTGGGGATCAATGAAATAATGCCTGCTGCCATATATATATATATATATATATATATACAATCTCGTGGGTTTTATTTTTTGGGGAAAAATAAGTTCAGATCATTTCTACACTAGCAATTTGTCTGCCTAGATTTTGTTACGTCTGGTATGGTTACGATAAAATATAATCCTTCATATTAAATCACTTATGACCTTGGTAAAGTATTACTTTATATTAACTGACTCTTGGGATGCTTTAATTTTATGAAACATGCACTTTAGTTTTTAAAAGTATGAAAGCAAAGCTAGATATTCCTAGTCTACTACATCATGTTAACAAGCCAGCCAGATCTGGGAATACATAGGAAAATATACCCCGAATCTCCATCTAATTAGTTTCAAATAGGAAAGGATACTCACAATTAAAAACAATATATAACCTACATTTTAAATCCTTAAAACACACAAGACTCAGGTCTGACTGGCTTCCTGGATTTGTTTCTCCCTGCCCAAGGTTATTCCATGGGAAAAGGTTATCAAACAAAGTGCAAAACGGTGGGAAATTCCAACACCCACCTTAGGGCAGAAGTCCGCAGCTTTACAGATGTGTGATGACAAGAATTTCTGGCATGCATGGTGAAAAGAACTAAAGAAAGATTCTAGCTCATGGATTAAGCTGGGACATCCACAGTTCAAAAATATGTCATACAGTCCCATTAAGCTCATATTTTAAATTACAAATACATAACTAGGCGATAAGTCACCTTTGTATCACTTATTTAAAAGAGATTACTTTCCTCTTAGACAGTCTCCTATTCTGCTTACTGAGGGAGTGGGACTTTGCATATTCTGGGCACTGAGGGAAAGTGGGTTTTGGTGGGGCTCAGGAAGGCTGTAAAAGAGCAGCGTGAGAGCACCAGGCACCAGCAGCCACGTGGTATCTGGCAGGTTGCAGGAGCTCAATAAAAATATGCAGATAATAAATTGGGAAAAGGACATACAGAAAAGGACCTGGAACTATGACAATGACAAACCTGCCTGCTTTGATATTTGATGACAGACCCTGAAGCTGACAAATGCTAAAGGCGCCATTGACTTCCACTGACATAAGTAACAGGATGCGCCACCGCCCTGCTTGGAGTGGTTTCTTCTGTAGCAGAGAAGCAGAAAGACATTTGATAGAGCCCCATATCCAGTGAAAAAGAAAGTTCTATTTTAAAAGAATCTTCTATTTTGTTTTTTGTTTTTGACCAAACTCTAATGCTATTCAAAGTACCAGTATGCAACAAATAAGGAGCTTGTGCCAGACACAGATCAATGCACTCCTTCCTGGAGAATGTCTTGATAAGAAAAAGAATTGCATGTGAACTAAGCAGAGTGTTACTGACGTAGCTGGTTCACATTGGTATGAGTTCCTCATCTTGGAGTGGACTGGCAGCAAGCAGCTGTGTAGACTGCACACGGCCTGCTGACCTATGGGCTACATTTTGAGCAGCACTGCTATAGACAACCTCAGCACAATTTATACCTGTATTTTCTAAGGAAAGTCAGTTAGAAAATAATCACATGCTGGTAGAAGCGGGGGGTGGGGGGGCATCAAGGAAACCAGCATTCATTAAGTATTATTATTGCTCCAGGTTTTTACATATATTATTTTATTTATTTTTTCTAATAACCCCGTGTTGGCAGTATTACCCTTCTGAATTCAGGTTCAGAGAGGTGCTAAACTCATTTAAAGTCATGCATCTAGAATAGAAGCCATGCAATGCACCCCTTAGATCTCTTACAGCAGGAAGTATAACTGACTGATGTTTTCAGCTACTGCACCTCTGGTTCCTCACTGCATTCATGCCATCCTTCCTGCAGGCTGCTCCCAGCCAATGACAGTGCACAACAGTGGTGCTAAGGCAGGCCCATTTGCGGGGTGGTGGGGGTAGGGGTGGGGGTGGTGGGGGGAGCAGGGGCATTGGACTCAGCCAAAGGGCAACTTTGGCTTGAGGACTTCCCATCAACCTGGATGAACCTTTCTTAGGCACTCCAAGACTTTTCCTGCCCCATCCTTCTCCCTCCCCTCTCTCCTTCTACAACTATCATTCAGTGTACATGCATTACAATCTGAAGGCTCTTCACACCTTCAGCTCCCTCCTCCAATAAATCTCTTGTACATCTACTCCCCTCTTGAAGTCTGCTTCTTATTGAATCCAAACTAATACGGCTAGTCAATGTGGGTACTGATAATGGAACCATAACATCATTTGGGGGGAAGAG
Organism: Cnephaeus nilssonii; assembly: GCF_951640355.1. Classification (NCBI taxonomy): domain Eukaryota; kingdom Metazoa; phylum Chordata; class Mammalia; order Chiroptera; family Vespertilionidae; genus Cnephaeus; species Cnephaeus nilssonii. The sequence goes on along the minus strand of NC_137084.1, from coordinate 45,456,701 downwards.
AATGTTAATACAGAATTAACTATAGTGAGTCTAAACCATTGCATTTTACATACAGTAAAGGAAGTATGATACAAGGAACACATTAAAAAGGCGCCACTGCCTAACCTTCTCTTTGCACCTGGGATAACACACTAAGAGTGAGGACCAAAGGTAGAAAGTAATGATGTTGATAGTGAGATTGACAGAAGTGTGTATGCTGGCAGATTTGCAAAACTACCACTTCCTGGTATCATTAACTTCATATTAAGTCACTTATGACTTTGGTTAAGTACCACTTTATATTAACTGACTCTTGAGAGGCTTTAATTTTATGAAACATGCACTTTTTATTATTGCAAAAGCAATAATAGCCAAAAGCCAAAGCAAAACAAAAGGGGACCATGCTGCCAGGGTGCTGTCATAACCCCTGTGGGCAGTAATTTATGGATTCCTCAAATGGAAAGTCACGTTAGCAACTCTGCCAAGTGTCTCACGTGGATATGATAATGAATGGAATTGAGAGATATTTACTGAATATTCTAGTTAAGGTGATATGGTGGGGAATTCATCAGAATAATTAGATGTTATACATTTGTGAACTATTTGTCATATGAAGCAACTTCTTTTATATTCCCTTATCCCCCAGAGGTTAGGTTAGTATATTCAATGAATACTTTTTGGCTGGTATATTCTAAAGGTACACACAACTCTGTATATATTCTGAGTTTCAGATTAAAATTAAAAAACCAAGATAATTTATAAAGTACAGGGAACTAAGATGATGTATTTTGTTTAGAAAAGGAGATTATATAAAAGTAAGATATTAATTAACTTTTAAAATAAATTATATTATGTATGTTTTAATGGCCATAGTTTAGGGAGAAAAAGAGAATAAAATGACAGCATAATAATGAATGTCTTTGCTTTTCACATCTTTCATGTCTTACCAGAATGAAAGATCTTAGACCCCTGCTAAGAGCTTTGTATTCTCTTGGACTTTTAAATTCAGATATTAATAACTCCTTTATAGAAATAAATAAAAAGTCCTGATGGAAGAAGTAAAGTGCATTAGTGTTCATGTTATCTCTCTCAAGTATGAATTTAATGGGTATCTTAATAAGGAGATATAAACTAATGTCACTGATTAGGAACTATATCTACTCACATCTGTTAGAAGCCTTTAACGGGGCTTGATGGTGATGTCTGAATGGAATTACTATAAAGCAAATGATGAATTAGTGCTGGGGCAAAGGGACACATAAATGTGCCTCAGAGATGAAACAATTATGTTTTATATCACAAGTTAAAGGTCAACTCAAAAGACAGCACAGTCAGTCCTTAAGCAGGGCTAACCAATTTGGCTAAGCCCACTGCTTGGAGCTTGCTGAAGCTAAGCTGTTTTGATAGCTGGGCCACAGGCTTCCTTGGCTATAATAACCCAAAAGTAACATTTACGTGTTTTAAGTCTCTTTTAATCTCCTAAATACCATGAAGTGATGCTTATCAGATTTTAAGACACAGGCTGCATTCCACTAAGATGATTTCATTCTCAGGGGACATCATCATTATGAAGGCTTATTAAAAGGAGGTGAGGGTTCACAAGCCTTTAAGAAGAATCCTAAGTGACATTACAAACTAAATCTAAAAAACCTTTTCTGTGGGCTTGTCTATACAAAGTAATTTCCTTTTCCAGGTTAGTTTAGTGATCAGAGTTTCTCAAACTTTGGATAAAGTGACCACCACAATTAGTGTGTCAAAAATATAGACATAATTTCTCTTCTAATTAGATTCAATTTCAACACTCAGTGTAAGGGCTTGACCTGCAAGTGGTAAATGCCCAAATACCCACAAACTCACTTACTTCTAGACATTTGAGAAATCGTTTATTCTTTTAGACATGCTTTCAGAAAATATATCTATCAGTCCATTCATTTATTCATAGCTTATTTTTATATTACATGTACTTAAAATGGTCCCAAAATTTGTTTTCAAAAAATATCAAAAAAATACTCCATACAGATTTGTTTCAGTGATTTATTTAAAATTCCTCCTCCACCAAGGAGTTATTTAATTCCCCTAAGACTCATTTTACAAATGAGGACAACAATAAAAACCTGAAAGGGTTATTGTGAAGAACAAGGATAAAGAATAAAAAGGGATTCTGCATGTAAATAATCAATACAAGCAGACATTCATTATTTGTGAAGCTAAGATAAATGAACTCCCAAGTTCTCTAGTTCAAAATTCCTTTTCTTCTGGTATATGACAATGAAATACCAAGTCCTTAGTAATGACAAATATTTCTCAGAAACTACAAGAATTCAATGAAATGGTGTCACACATACTTTTTTTTAAATTGTTGTTCTCCTATAATTTTTATTTTTATTGATTTCAGAGAGGAAGTGAGAGGGAGAGAGAGAGAGAGATAGCAATATCAATGATGAGAGAGAATCATTGATTGGCACCTTCTTGCATGCCCCACACTGGGGATTGAGCCCACAACCCGGGCATGTGCTCTAATCAGGAATCGAACTGTGACCTCCTGGTTCAGAGGTTGACGCTCAACCACTAAGCCACACCAGCCAGGCTCTCCTCTAATTTTTAATGTCAAGATATAGCATATATATAGGAAAATACTTAAAACATATAAGCATTGTTATCGTTATAAAGCAAACCCCTGTGTAACCACCACTCAGCAAAAAAACAGAATGCCCCCGGTACCCCAGGAGCTCCCTATGAGCCCCTTTCTCACTGTAACCCCTTCTCTCTCCTAAAGGCAGCCACTATCCTTGTTTTCTGTTTAAGTTTCACTCCTAAAATATAGTTTGATCTTGCCCATTTTGGACTATACACAATAGAAGAACATAGTGGAGATCCTCCTTTGTTATGCTTCTTTTATTCAACATTATTATGTTTATGAAATTTGTCCTTATTATTGCATATAGCTATGATTTCATGGCTGCACAGTATTCCATTACATAATCATGGATTACTTATCATGATTAATGGTAAACATATTGCTGACAGATTTTAAGCTGTTTCTAATCTTTGGCTATTATGAATAGTGTTGCCATAAACATTTTCATATGCATATCTTTAAGTTCACTGGATAGTGCCAAACTGTTTTCTAAAATGATTTTTTATCAGTTTACACTTCTATCACCTCTACTGTAAGAGTGAACAATTTATCATTCTTTAAATCATTTATGTGCTCAACAAGATGGGAAGGAATCATTGATTACTGCTGGAAAGGATCTAGGGTTTAGAAAGATTAAGAGACTTGCATAATGTCACAGTGAGCAAGAGGCAACACTGAGTTAGAGAACCAAAGAGTCAGAGGCAACTCTAAAGGGAGAACACAATTTAGAGCTCTTTATAAGACATTAAGCTGCCTGTAAGGCAGTCTAGAAACAATAAGATACAACTATCCTATATAATAAAAGGCTAATATGCAAATCAACCAAACAGCAGAATGACCAGTCGTTATGACGTGCACAGACCATCAGGGGGCAGACGCTCAATGCAGGAGCTGCCCCCTGGTGGTCAGTGTGCTCCCAGAGGGGGAGTGCCACTCAACCAGAAGATGGGCTCACAGCTGGCGAGTACAGCAGCTGTGGCAGGAGCCTCACCTGCCTCCGCGCCAGCGCTAAGGATGTCTGACTGCCGGCTTAGGCTCACTCCCCCAAGGAGTGGGACTAAGCCATCAGTCGGACATCCCCCGAGGGCTCCTAGACTGCGAGATGGTGCAGGAGGGCTGAGGGATGCCCCCGGGTGCACAAAATTCGTGCACCAGGCCTCTAGTTATCTATAAATGTGAACACAAGGGGGACAAAGATAGAAATGTTAAGAGTAGTTTAGAAAAAGTCTACAAGAACATTATATTGTACAATAAAGATTTGTGAACCCCATTATATAAATAAGAGCACTAAGGCTCAGAGAGAAATTTCTTGTACAAAGTCACAGTTATCAAGTGGCAACATTGAACCAGGAATTGAACTCACGTCCATTTGTGCCTGTGCTCCTAACCATTTGTTTGACCGTTCAAACAGTCACTATGCCGTGCACTGACCACCAGGGGGCAGACGCTCTGACCGGTAGGTTAGCTTGCTGTTGGGGTCCGGCTGATCGGGACTGGGCAAGATGGGCCGAACTCGCCCTGGAGCCCTCCCATGGTCTCTCCCTGATCGTGCACTGGTGGGGTCCCTCAGCCTGGCCTGCGCCCTCTCCCAATCCGGGACCCCTCTGGGGATGTCGGAGAGCCAATTTCGGCCTGATCCCCACAGGCCAAGCCAGTGATTAATAAACATGGTTTCTAGTACCAAGTTCACCATGAAGCATTTGTACCATTTTGAGAATGTTAAGAAACCTCACTAGACCTCATCTTTATTTGAAAAAAATTATTTTATATGCATACATATATTTTATTAGAAAAGCATATGTACTCAAATAAAACAATCAGAAATAAAAGTAGAAAGACTACCCAAAAATCCTACAACATGAACATATAATCATAATTTTGACATATATCTGGGTAGTATTTTCTCCCCCTAATAAATAGTAAATGTTTGGTGCCTTTAACATTTTTATTTTAATAACTGTAATCATACTTCGTATTCAACTCCAAAGCCTGCTTTCTCCACAATAACAGATGTGTTTCTATGTTATTACCTAACTTCATAAACGTTTTAATGGCTGTGGATGCTCCTCAGTTTATTTAACCTCCCCCTGGATAATAGCTATTTGCAGTTACAATAAAGCTCTTTTAACTGTTTTCAGAAAGTTAGAATTATTTCCTTTTGATAGAGTTCCTAAGAAGAATTACTAAATTGAAGGTGAAAATTCTTATGAAATCTACTTCAGAGAAGAAATTGTGGGAATCACTTTTGAGCTTTTTGTGTGAAAGCCCCACTGTAAAGGAGTACATAAATGCATGCTGTTGTTATTTCATACTAGTCCATATGGATTGGACTCATATTGACCCCTTATTTACCTAGTATGGTACTCTATAAATCTCTGCTTATTTTCTAGCAACCAAATCACTGACATAGCATACTGTTTGCAAGTAGTATCTTAGAGAATCTTAAAATCTTTTTGATGGTGTAGTAAGCAAAAATACTTGGTCATGATTAAAAAAAAAAAAAGGAACAGACTGAAACATGAGTGGCAAAGTTAAGAAGCACAGGTTTGAAGACTATTAGGACTGATATAGACCTCAGGGTACATGAAGCTCATCCTCTTCATTCTTTAGATGAAAAAGAGTAGGCCCAGTAGCAAGAAACCACTTGCCCAACATATCAATTGGCAAATTAAAAGAAATGGAATAGAACACCAAAATGTCTAATTGTTGATGTCATTCATGTTTGTTGGTTTTACTTTTTCTCCATTAAACATTTTTGGAGTCCATGGATGACAAAATTTCATTCCTTCCATTGTATCTACCCAAGTTATTTAAATGTAAAATGCTCATCTGAGTTTATAATCTATACATCTTTTAAACTGACACCTATACAAGTATCTACAAAGTAGTACTATAAATATAGAACTACAATTTGGGTCTATCCAAATAACTGTGGGCTGGTTAGAGAGAATAACTGTCTTTTCTCTCTTTTTAAAAAGGATGAATTAGCAAGATACAGTATCATTAAAAGTTACAAAATCTAGAATTTCAAATCAACTGTGCTATCCTCTACTAAAAACTAGAGACCCTGAGTTTTGAAGTAGAACACCTAGGTTCAAGTTTTGGCTCTACCACTTAAGGTCTGTGTGACCTTAAGGGTGTGCACTTAACTTCTTGAAAGCTTAGTTTCCATATTAGCAAGAGGGCAGCAGTAATTCTATACCTCACACGGTTATGGGAGATTATAAGGAAAAGTGACCTGGGACCTGCCCAATGCTAGGCTATAAACATTATTATTATCTGAGTAACTATATAATATGTAAGGAAAAAGAGATAAAAGTTTTATATTCAAAGCCCAATCTACCATGCTTAATTTAGGTGACTCAAAGCCTGACTCAGTTTTTATTTTTATAAGGATGAATAGAATAAGAGATTTGTAATTTTTGTATTAATACCTTGAATACATAACACCATATTTTTTATGCAGTCCTAAAATGGCCTCACTGTATTCCATGAGTTGAAAATATCAGTTTACTAATAGCAAAACAAAGAATACTTCTAAATTTGGGGGGCATGATCTAGGAAAGCAATATTCCACCTGATTAAAAATGAAATGTCCCAGAAAAGAGTAATATGTCATAGCCTATAAATGCAGATGAGGTGACAGTGAGAGTAGGATTTTATTGCTCAGAAATATAAATAAGTCATGTCATCAAGAGGCCTAGGGGAGAGACCCTGACTGATCCCAGTGTGTAAGTCACCTCTGAGCTTTGCTCCCACTGGAACCTCTGCCAAGGATTCTGTACCTTCCCCTCCCCTGGGAGCAAACCATGATGCTTTAGAGGCCCAGCCTGCACATTTCCTTTAGGAATACTTCCCAAAGACGTTTTCACATATCTGATTATTAGCTCACCCTACACTGTAATGCCACTGTGGCTAGAAGGTTAGCTACCAAGGTTAGGAACCAAGTCCTATTCATCCTTGTCTCCCCAGGGCCCAGCCCAGCACCTGACATACAGACAGTGATCAATCAGGAGGAAAAGAAATACCAAGAGAGTAAAGAGAAAGTCATACCAGTCATAGGAGTTAGATGAAAGAAAAGAAACATTTTATAGCAAATGAACAGTGCCAAGCAGAGGGATAGAGTGAATAAACGAGCCAGGCAGTGGGAGATGGGAGTTTAGAAACTTCTCCCAAAAGCTGTCTTCAGTCCAGCCTTTGCTCTACTGCCATGGCTGCTTTTACACAGCAAGGGAGCTGACAATCCTGGAGAGGATGGGGGAAGAGAGGAGGTGAAAACAGAGAAATAAAGACTGACACCAGACCACCACTTAAGCAAATTGTTCACGCTTAGTTGCAAAACGTATGCATTATTTCCTTAGATCTTCTATCATTTTGTGGATTCTATAGTCTACTTATTTTTGTAAAAGGTATAAAAGTATATTGGTTACTCATACTAGTAAAAGAACTTTAGACAGTAAATAAATATATGAACTATTTCACTAAAAATTAAAGAGCTATAAATAAAAACATGGAGAAGTTATGTTTCTTCTCTCATATAGAAAAGGTTAGCAACACACACAAAAAAAGAAAAATAAACACAAAATAAAAGGTTACTAACACACAATATTGGCAAGAGGGTAGAGAAACAGATATGTCAAACTTTAAAATGTATATGTTTTTTGACCCAGCAATTAGATATTTATCCTAAGGAAGTAACCAAAAACATGTACAAGTATCTAAGTAGAAGAATGTCTATCATTACAATGTTGTTCAATAATAGAAAGATCTTGGAAACAATCTACAGGTCCACAACAAGGAAACTATTAATTACAGTATACCCACAGAACAGAATGCAATGCAGACAACAAAATTTTATACAACTATCATCAAGAATATGAAACTTTCACAATATCCTCTCTAATAAAATGGTAATATGCAAATTAACCATCACTCTGCTACATAAACCACGCCCACCAGACAAGCCACGCCCACCAGCCAATCAGGGCGAGTATGCAAATTAACCCCCTTCCAAGATGGCTACAGCCACAGAGAGCAAGGTTTCCCAGGTAACGGAGGAAGCCAAGCTTTCCATAGCCGTTGCAGGCCTAAGCCTCCACTCAAGCTACAAAGTTTCAATAATAGAAGGTAAACAAATTCAAACAAATGGCAGCAGAATGGAGCTTGAGAGAGCAGGCCAGGGTTGCCAGAGGCAACAGGGGAAGCAAAGCTTTCCACACACCCTGGCTGGGCTCACCCGCTTAAGGCTACAAAGTTTCAATTGTAGAAGGTGAATTAACTGCCACAGAAATGGCAGCAGGCTTGGCTCCGCTCCAGGCTACAAAGTTTCAATTGTAGAAGGAAAAAATTTCCAGATACCAAGGCCTCCGCTTGGGTTGCCAGGGGGCGTGGCCGGCCTGCAAACCACCACAGGCCCCTTGCTCAGGCCGCCCCACGTCCCAAGGGAACCCCACCCTGATCAGGGATACCCTTCAGGGCAAACCAGCTGGCCCCCTCCCATGCACCAGGCCTCTATCCTATCTAATAAAAGAGTAATATACAGATTGATCATCACTGCAACACACAATATAGCTGCCCCCATGTGGTCAAAGATCCTGCCCCCATGTGGACACAAGATGGCCACTACAAGATGGCCAGCAGGAGAGGGCAGTTGGGAGGCACCCGGCCTGCAAGGGAGGGCAGTTGTGAGGAACCAGGCCTGCAAGGGAGGGCAGTTGTGAGGAACCAGACCTGCAAGGGAGGGCAGTTGGAGGTGATCAACCCTGCAGGAGAGGGCAGTTAGGGGTGACCAGGCCTGCAGGAGAGGGCAGTTAGGGGTGACCAGGCTGGCAGAGGAGGGAAGTTGGGGGCAAACAGGCTGGCAGGGGAGCAGTTAAGCATCAACCAGGCTGGCAGCGGAGTGGTTAGGGGGTGATCAGGCTGGCAGGCAGAAGCGGTTAGGGGCAATCAGGAAGGCAGGCAGGCAAGCAGTTGGGAGCCAGCAGTCCTGGATTGTGAGAGGGATGTCCGACTGCCCGTTTAGGCCCGATCCAATGGACAGTCGGACATCCCTCCAAGATTCCCAGATTGGAGAGGGTACAGGCTGGGCTGAGGGACAACCCCCCGCCGTGCACGAATTTCGTGCACCGGGCTTCTAGTAGTTAAATAAAAAAGGTAGCATAGTATGAAAACATTTATATAAAATTTTATCTATTTAACTTACATATGTATATTTGTATAGGTACAGGCAGTCCTCGGGTTACATTGGACTCGACGTAAGTCATTTCGTGGTTACGTTGCCATCTCCCATTTACATCATTTATATAAAAAAAAGTTCCATCATTTCGATGTATGTACATATGTGCTTTATGCTTTTTATTATTTATTTACTATAAGTAAAGGTCAGGAATTGCTATCTTTCTTTTAAGTTTTTTTTTTTACTGTTTCACTTCATTACTGCTGTGTATGTGCTCCATGTGAGTGACGTAGGCGCTTATGTAGGTGGGTTCTGACTTACGGCGAAAATCAGAAAATCACGTTACGTCACGCCGTAGGAAAGGATCTCCGATGTAACCCGAGGACCTACTTTATTTAGAAAGATGTTAACCAAAATATTACAATGGTTATCTCTGAGTAGTGGAAACCCTAGAGTTTTAATTTTTTTCATTAATACATTTCTATATTTAAAACAGATAATTTATACTGTAATTGGATCATTTATATGGTAAAAAAGTTATTCCTATTTTGAAAAAGAAAGAAATATTACCTAAACTAGAAACTAAAGGCTCACTGATAGTGATTAGGTGTCTGAATAGTTTCCTTCCTATACATGGTACTTTCACTGATACAGCTAAAAAGGCAACTCTCTCCCCTTCTTTACTTATTCTTAACTTACATTTAAGTTGTAATCTACTTCCGCACATCTTCACCTCATTCTGTATTTGTGGAATGTGATATTTCTTTCTTTCTTTTTTTTTTTTACTCCTCACTTGAGGATTTGTTTTTGGTTTATTTTAACTTTATTTTAGAGAGAGAGGGATGGAGAGAGAGAGAGAGAGAAACATTGATGTGAAAGAGAAACATCGATTGGTTGGCTCCTGTATGCTCCCCGACCGGGGCTCAAACCTACAACCTAGATATGTGCCCTGACCAGGAATCAAACTCACAACCTTTTGGTGTTTGGGACAACACTACACTGTACAGAGCCACCCAGCCAGGGTGGAATATGGTATTTCTTTATAACAATGATTATACTGCACTTTGCATTTCATTTATTTAGGAAACACTTACTTAGCAAAGACTGTGCTCCAGGTACTATTCTAAGTGCTTTACATATATCACTTAATCCTCATAGAGATAAGAATTATAATAATAATAAATATTATTATTATCCTCATTTTACAGATGAGGGCACTGAAAGTACAGAGAGATTAAGTAACTTACCCAAAATCATATAAAGTGATAGAATTGAACCCTTGTAGTCTACATAGGTCCATAGCACTTATTCTTAAACACTCAGTTATGCTGAATTTATTCTAGCTCTTTTTAGTCTAGGATTTATTTTGGCTTTTACTTGATAAATTTACATTAACTAGGGTACTAATTTTATTTTCCCTGGCAACCCAAGTCTGCACATCTTTAATTGTTTTTCTCTAACAGGTAACAAAATTTACATATAACACTTTTTGAACTTTATGCCCTTAAGTAGATTAAACCTAAGCTATGACTGTCACTTTGATGCCAACTAAAATGAAACCAAATTCACTTTTCATATATATATTACTTCTCATAATTCATTTCATGAGCTTAACCATAAAAATATAGTTAGAATTTATAGTTGACCTTCTCTAAACTAAGCACTGTGTATTTTGTTTCAGTTGAGGTGCATTCTTAAAATAATTTTCCCCCAGCAAAAAATGTCCCACATGGTGGTGCTTTGGAAAAGGCTAACATCATTACTGAATAAATAGTTTATTTCTTTAGTTGAAGAAAATTATATGCCAGGTTAAAATATTAAAATGTACAAAGTAAAAAGGCTGAAGTGAATTTTTAAAAACAACTAGGGTAAATGAAAAGATAGAAGTTATCAAATATTCTAAACCAAATAAGATGCCAAATTTATATTTAGCTTTAAGATAGCCACAGATAAAAGGGAAAACTATTGTTTAATATGTTTCTTTCTGTCTGATAAAAGGAAACCAGCAAGTATGGGCCCCTGAACTTAAGAGTCAGAAGATTAGGACCTAAATTTCTTTGCTCACTCTTCAGAGATTCAGTTTATCTAAATGTAAAATGCAGATAATAATAGAAAGACTAAAGGATAAAAGGATATGGGCAAGATCACTGAACCTAAAATAAGCTATATAAATGTAAGTTACAATTGTTTTATTTTTCATTTGGGAAGATACTTTTGGCATTGGATTTCTATTTTCAATTTAAAGTGGGGGGAAATGTCCAAATGAGGTATAAACAAATTGTTTTATCTTGTCAATTTATTGCTCTCAGCATTTGAAGAATACAGTGGTCACAGCTAATATGTCATTAAAAATGTCTAAGAAACTGGTTAGTAGCTGACATTGTTCTTAAAAAATTTAATAATGAACACAACAAATTACTTGCAACTACAAGAAGGTAATGTTATTCCTTAAAATACAGAATGAAACTTTTGGGAACAACTATGTATATTAATTTTCTACCTCAGTTAAAGCCTTCAACATAAGTCAATATATATTTAAAGAAATATTTAAATACACACATATCTAAATAGAAATAGCTTAATTAACCATCAACCTTAAGGAGGAAAGAATAATCTCCTGGCTAACTCACTCACCATTCTTTCTTTCAATAAATATGTATTGAATACTCAAAACATGTTCAGGGAGTTCACACAGACCACATTTAGGTCCAAGTATAAAAACTGGTAGCTGTGTGGTATTGGGGCCAATGACTGTACATGTGAATGGTGAGATTATGGACTATTAAAAAAATTCTGTTCTTCTATCTTCTTTTGTACTTTTAAAATTTTCTACAATTGACATATATTATTATTGTTTCTGGAAAGTATTTTTTTAAATAAAAAAGATACAGGGTGGTACTAGCGTAAGAATAGGGTTTAGAAATAAATCCTCATTTTATAGTTAAATAACTTTCAACAGGAGTGCCAAGACAATTCAAAGGGTAAAAAACAGTCTTTTCAACCATTTTTTTTTCTGGGACAACTGTATATTTTCATGCAAAAGAATGAAGTTGGACTCCTTCCTTACACTATGCCAAAAAATTTTAATTCAAAATGGATCACAGATCTAAACATATAAGCTAAAACACAGAAGAAACCCTAAAAGTATTTAGGCTAAGCTTTCTTAGATATGACACCAAAAGCATAAACAAGAAAAGAAAAAAATTGGTAAAATTGGACTTCGTCAAAACGAAAAACCCTTGTGTTTCAATGAACACTATCAAGAAAATGAAAAAGAGAACCTGTAGAATAGAAGAAAATATTTGTGAATCATACTTCTGAGAAGAGATCTATGTCTAGGTTATATAAAGATTTCTTACAACTCAACAATAAAGATGAATGATCCAATTAAAAAATGGGCAAAGGTTCTGAATAGACATTTCTCCAAAGAACATATACAAATGTCCAATAAGCACATAAAAAAGAAGCTCAACATCATTAGCCATTAGGGAAGTTCAAATCAAAACCACAATGAGATACCACTTTACATTCAGTAGGATGGCTATAATAAAAAAGACAGAAAATAACAAGTGTTGGCAAGGACATAGAGAAATTGAAACATACATTGCTGGTGGAAATGTAAAATGATGCAGCTGTTTTAGGAAAGAGTCTGGCAAATCCTCAAAATATTAAACATCCTATATAATAAAAGCCTAATATGCAAATTGTCCCCTTGACCAGGAGTTTGACCAGCCAGGGGAAGGGAGGCCCTGGCCAGCAGCTGGCGGCTGCTAGGGACCCTACCCATGCATGAATTTCATGCACTGGGCCTCTAGTAGTTATCACATGGCTCAGCAATTCCACTATTAGGTATATCCCTAAGAGTAATACAAACATATGTCCCCACAAAAATTGGTACAAAATGTTCATAGCAGTATTATTCATATTAGGCAAAAGTGTAAATAACACAGATGATGTCTATCAACTGAGGAGTAGATGAATAAAATGTGGTATAGCCATATGTAACTTCAAATTGCCAAGATGATTTGGCAATAAAAATAAGTGACTGATACATGCTAAAACATGGATGAACCTTGAACCCTGGTAAGTGAAAGAAGCCAATATTTTATGGTTCCATTTATATGAAATGTCCAAAATAAGCAAATATATAGAAACAGAAAGTAGAATGGTAGCTACCTAGGGATAGAGGTCTTGGGGGAATGGTGAGTGACTGCTAAGGGGTATAGGATTTCTTTTTGGGGTTATGAAAATCTTCTAAAATTGACTGTGGTGATAGTTGCACATCTAGATGAATATACTCAAAACCACTGAATTGTACATTTCAAATGGGTGAATTGTATGGTATGTGAATTATATATCAGTAAAGTGTTTTTTTAAAATATATAGATATAGGACTTAAAAATAGTTTCTACATTGCTGGACAATGTTGGGGGCATTTTGACTATTAAAACATCCTTGGCATTTTTATTCTTGATGCCAAGAAGAAGTAAGAAATAAAAATGCATTTTCTCCTCATGTGTCATATACACTGGACTGTATGTTGAAGAAATACACATGAATTTAAGCTGCTGGGTGTAAGCTGGCATTGATCCCTTCTAAATAGCTGTGCACTGTGAGCCCGTGAGTAGTCAAGTTTTAGAGAAAGACCATGTCCTTGGCAGAACAGAGGTTTCCAACAGTTTTTTGGAAATTGAAACTACTTTTACTTTCTATGAAGTCTTAAAATAACTTAATGGGAAAGAGGTAACAGAGGAAAAGGAAGAAAGGTCATGAAGTCCCCAGGATTCTAATCTTAGTTATTCTACTTAACTCATGGTCTCAGGATCTCATCTGTAAAAGGCAAATTACTATCTGTGCCCTAACCACTCATAGTATTGTAATAAGATCCAAATTGGAGGAAGGAAGGAAGGAAAAAAGCAAGGAAGGAAGGGAGGGAGGAAGGCAGGGAGGCAGGGGAGGGGAGGAAAAGGAAGAAAACAATATCAGTTGGATATAGCCAGATTTGACCTCAAAAGATTTTTCTTGAATTCTATTTGCCATAATAGCTTGTCATAGCAGCAGTAAGCATAGAAGCAGCTCAATTTTTATCTCTAAAGACAGACTTGGTTATCATATTTCATAGAGTATGAAATCAGACACAGAACTAAAAATATACCAAAAGCCATTATATTCAACTAGAGGCCCGGTGCATGACATTTGTGCACAGGTAGGGTCCCTAGGCCTGGCCGGTGATAAGGGCTATTCTGTGGGGCAACCAGCAGGGCAATCGGGTGGCCCCTGCTGGCACCTGCCTTGGAGGCGACCAGCGGGTGGCGCCGGCCCGCTTGCTGGCTGGCCCTGCCCTCCACCGCCGCTGCAGGTTGCCTTCTTCTGCAGGCACCCACCTTGGCTGGCCTGCGGCCTGCGGGCTGCGGGCAGCTCCTGCATTGAGCATCTGCCCCCTGGTGGTCAGTGCATGTCATAGCGACCGGTTGTTCCGCCGGTCATTCTGCCATTCGGTCGATTTGCATATTAGGCTTTTATTATATAGGATACAAATGTAAATCATCATTAGTATTTGTAAACTGTATCCACAAAGCATTGCTCTTAAGTCCCTGAGCTTTCAAGAAAGGAAAGAAGAGGGATGGCTTAAGAAGAGGCAAGAGCAACAGGGAAGAATCCACTGATGTCCTGATGACTTGTACTACACAGTATTACCTGAATTCAAACTGGTCAGTCTCTTATCCAATGTTTCCACATTTGGGGAACTGGCACATGTGTCTTGGTTTATTGAACTTGAGCAATCTGAAGTGTTTCATAGGAAATCTAGATGGCCATTCTCTAGATAGTGCTTCTCAAATCTTTTGGTCTCAACATCCCTTTATGCTCTTAAAATTATTGAGGACCCAAAAGAGCTTTTGTTTATGTGGGTCATAATATAATACATTAGAAGTTAAAATTCAGAAAATTTAAAAACATTTATTAATTCATTTTAATATAGCAATAGAAATCTATTACTTTCTAATATAAGTATTTTTAATAAAAAATGGGCACATTTTCCAAAAAAGGAACTTAGAGAGATGAGGGACATTTGTTTTATATTTTTGTACGTCTCTTTTCCAATGTCTGCCTTAACAGAAGACAGCTGGATTCTTATGTATTCATCTGCATTCATTTTGTTACCATATGTTGTTTCATAAGAAAATCCCGCCTCATATAAATATGTAGTTAGAAAAGAAAGGAGTATTTTATATCCTTTTCAAATAATTGTGGCTATTCTTCTCTGATACCCCAAACTCATCAAATAGTATTTTCTTAAAGGTTAGTAACAAGGTCAATCTGAAAACAGAACATACTTTTACATCGTTTTTAGCACTTTGAAGAGTTCTTTACCTGTACATGATTTCATAGCATCATACATTTGTCACTTGGAAAATATTGGCTCACTGAGTTATAAAGATTTTAAATGTTGACACATTCATTATGAAATATTTTAAAATCACAGTTGTTAAAAATCACTACCAACCTCATCAAAAACATATTTAAGGAATGGGAATCTGTCAATCTCATGGGACAAACGCAAGTTTTCCGAAATACTAATTTTCATTAAAAATCTTAAATTTTACCCCTAGCCAGTTTGGCTCAGTGGATAGAGTGTCAGCCTGCAGACTGAAGGGTCCCAGGTTCGATTCCAGTCAAGGGCACGTGCTCAGATTGTGGGCTCAATCCCCAGTAGGGGGTGTGCAGGAAGCAGCCAATCAATGATTCTCTCTCATCATTGATGTTTCAATCTCTCCCTCTCCCTTCCTCTCTGAAATCAATAAAAATATATATTTTTAAAAATATTAAATTTTATCATCTACCTAAGTCTGAACAGTTTGTTGATTGTCTGTCAGTCATTCTTTCAAGTAAAGATGGTGTCCTATGAAAAACCAGGTAGTTTAGTTAGCAACTCAATTGCCCAAGGGCTTTTCCTTAAAACAACCATTATACTTCATACAGCAAAAGTGATTTATGTATATTTATTTCATTTACCATCACTCAGAATATTAAAAAGATATGTGCTAAATGGTCAAGATTTAATAAAATTACTAATTTTAACTGCTGCATCAAGAAAATTCTTAAATGAAACCAGCTTTTTGTAAAACTGTAAGTTGGTTGAAAGTGTCTCCTTTCCCTATTTTATGTCAACATATGTTCACTTATGTTCTGTATCCTAGTTCCTCATCCCTTCTCAAAGACTCTACTCTTGCAAGTATCCCTTTTTTTTATCTTGTATTGATAATATCTCTTTATTTGATCAGTCATATACTATCTAATAAAAGAGTAATATGCAAATTGACCATACCTCTGCTACACCACAAACCACGCCCACCAGCCAATCAGGAGCAAGTATGCAAATTAACCCAGCCAAGATGGCTGCGGCCACGGAGCGAGCAGGAGGCTTGGGTTTCCCTGGCAATGGAGGAAGCCAAACTTTCTGCACACCCTGGCTGGCCCTGGCCTCCTCTTAAGGCTACAAAGTTTCAATTATAGAAGACTAGAGGCCTGGGGAGGGGGAGGTGTCCCTCAGCCCAGCCTGCACCCTCTCCAATCCAGGACTGCTGGCTCCCAATTGCTCACCTGCCTGCCTTCCTGGTTGCCCCTAACCACTTTTGTCTGCCAGCCTGATCACCCCCTAACCACTGCCCTGCCAGCCTGATTGATGCCTAACTGCTCCCTTGCCAGCCTGTTTGCCCCCAACTTCCCTCCTCTGCTGACCTGGTCACCCCTAACTGCCCTACCCTGCAGGCTTGATTGCCCCCAACTGCCCTCCCTTGCAGGCCTGGTCCCTCCCAAATGCCCTCCCCTGCTGGCCATCTTGTGGTGGCCATCTTGTGTCCACATGGGGGCAGCCATCTTTGACCACATGGGGGCAGCTATCTTGATCTTGTGTGTTGGAGTGATGGTCAATCTGCATACTATTCTTTTATTAGATAGGCTAGAGGCCTGGTGCATGGGTGGAGTCCCAGACTGGAGAGGGTGCAGGCTGAGCTGAGGGACACACCCCTCCGTGCACGAATTTTGTGCACCGGGCCTCTAGTCTTATATAATAAAAGCCTAATATGCTAAGTGTCAAGCTGACTTGTCGGCTGTTCAACCAATCAAAGCGTAATATGCTAATGATATGCTAAGGCCGCTCAACTGCTTGCTATGACGTGTACTGACCACCAGGGGCAGACAGTCGATCCGTTGACCAGTTGCTATGACATGCACTGACCACCAGGGTGCAGACGCTCCTACCGGTAGGTTAGTTTGCTGCTGGGGTCCAGCTGATCGGGACTGAATGAGATGGGCTGGACATACCCTGGAGCCCTCCTGTGGTCCTTCCCTGGCTGGCCAACCTCTTACATCCCTCCCCAGCCCCAATTGTGCACAGGTGGGGTCCCTCAGCCTGGCCTGCACCCTCTCGCAATCTGGAACCCTTCAGGGGATGTTGGAGAGCCAGTTTCAGCCCGATCACGCAGGCCAGGCCGAGGGACCCCACTGGTGCACGGATTCATGCACCGGGCTTCCAGTAAGCATATAAACATGAACTGATATTTACCATTTAAAAAAACACACACAAACCAACAACTCCACATCCCACAAAATAAACAGATTAAAAAAAACCAACAACACCTGGCCTTCACCCCAGAATTTTAGAGTTGTCTAAATGGCATTTTCAACCTCCAGTTGCTCATGCACAAAACCTGAGTCATTCTTGATTACTCCTTTTTCATCATCTCCCAATTCAATCCATTAGCTCATCTTCCATAATGTAATTTTACTAATTTCTATTAACCTTTTGCACTCGGATGTCGAGTGTGACTCGACATGGTTAGCATCAGTAGCAGCTCTTTTTATACTCTTTGAATGTATCAATAATTTGAAATATAAAAAAATCCAAATAAATAAGTTTGTATGAAAAGAAACTCCAGTTTTTTATTCTACTGCTGCGCTTTATAAAATCTGGGGTATTTAAAAAATTAAATACTAACCGTGTCGAGTCACATTTGACATCCGAGTGCAAAAGGTTAAATTATTTTTTAATAAAATTTGTCATTTTAGCCATTTTTAAGTGTATAACTCAGTGGCATTAATTCACAATGCTGTGCCACCATCACTACTATTTCCAAAAATTTTAAATCATCCCAAATAGAAACTATAAGCATTACTTAATAACTCTTTCACTTTCCCTTTTCCCCAGCCCTTAGTAACCTCTAATCTACTTCTGATCTCTATGAATTTGCTTATTCTAAATAATTCATATAAGTAGAATCATACAATATTTATCCTTTTGTGCTTACCTTACATATGAGGAAGGGATCTTGGGTGTTTTATTCACTCCTCTATCAGTTGAGACCTAACTCAGTACATACAGGGTAGGGCCAAAGTAGGTTTATAGTTGTTCGTATGGAAAATAATACAATAATTAATAAATAACAACACAATAGTAAAACCTGTTTCGCATACTCACAACTGTAAATCTACTTTTGCCGCACCCTATATATTCAGCATATGGATGCTTAACAAATATTTGTTGAATCAACCAACTCATCAATTTTAAGCAAGTCACAGCTTTTCTGAAACTCAGTTTCTTAGCCGTGTGATGGTGCTATATCACAATTCATTCATTTATTAAAATATCTTTTGAGAATTTGTAGTGTTTCAAGCATTGTGCTTACTCATGAAAATCTCATAACGTGCAAAATGGATATTCAGTTCCTTTTCTATTTGGGAAAGTCACCTTTTTTGATTTTGTGCAGGTTTAGGATGGAAATATAAAAAACAATGAAGTATACGTCAGATTATGTGGTATTACACTGGAGTGACGGATGTCAAAAGCCATCCTGTTTTCAAATTCATTTACTATTAGCTGTTCTTTTCATGTTGTAAGGTGATGACAGGGTCACATGAATATATATGTATGTGTACCATAAACTATAAAGTTCTCCATAACATAAAAGTATTGTAATTTTTTGATTTACTACTTTTTATGCTTTGGGAACTAAAAGCTATACACAAATTCTAATATACTTATAAAAACTTACTGACAATTATGGCAGGACCTGGTTTTTTAAGTCAATGTTAATTACACTGCACCTGAATTTTGCCAGGCCCATTCATATAGTGTTAAATGCTGACCAACAAAGAATGCTATTTCCAGACAAAGGGCTGACACTTGAAAAATATTAGCAAATGGTGCTAAAAACGAGCCATTTTGCTTTCTGCACTTGCAACACCACGCCAGCACACACACACCTTCAGACAGCAATGACAGGAAGAGGGCAAGCAGGCCTCACTAATCCTCTCAGCTCTTCAAACAACACTTTAGGATTTCTACTTGAAGGCCTGTCTTTCTAAGCTTGTGCTTTCAAAACTTGGGCTGGACTGATCCCAAATACTGAAGTAACAAATATTACTAAATTCTGTCATTTCCTCTACCAAAAAAGTGATTTTACTACTACTTCTGGTTGTGATGAAAGGTCCTATTGACTATTCATTCAAATCCTTAACCGAGCTATGGATTCGGTATTAAATGACTTCACTACTTCTTCTCTGGCACTTTAACACATGCCAGTGCTTTCATCCACCTCCACTAACGTGGCTTACAGATTACTGAGGTGGGGCCATTTTAATAGTATGATTTGTTCACATCTCTAGAGATGGGATATAAATGAGACTGGCTCAGAAGACAAACTCCCCTTTGACAACATGTATTGGGATATATGTATAGAAAATGAACCTTCAAAAGTTAGAAATATCTTACTGATATACTACCTGGCTAGAAGCCGTGATAATTAATGGTTGTTTGATTTGCTATAAGTTGAAATGTAATAAAGTGATGGTAGAAAGGCCAAAGACAGAATGAAACATTCCCAAGAAATAGTAAGAGGTGGGAAAGAGTTGAAGCAAAGAAAGGCTAAAGGGCATAAAATTGCTAAAAGTTTCTTTCTAAATGCTAAGAAAGGGGCTTCCTGAATGAACTCTGAAACCTAAGGAAGTCTGTTTATAAGAAGCTTATTGTCCTGTCCTTTTAAAACTGCCACAATAGCTACAAAAAACCACAGTGGTTAACCTATGAATCTTAAACAAAAACACAAGTGTAACCTCTCATTTTCAAAAAGAGTATAAAGTTACAGATGATACAAAATTACTAGAAGTAATCCATTTTTTAAACAGATGAATAAAATTAGTGCAACATACTTGTGGCCTTGGTTCAGTTAAGAATAAAGTCAGAGGCTACTTGGGAAGTGCTCTCAAGTGAGGACCAAACAGATACTAAGAGTCTGATGTGGAGGGCTGACTTCACCCAATTTTCCACGCACACAATCAGCCTCCATCTGTGTCCTGTTTTCAAAACAAGCTGGACTATTCTTAGAACCTCTTTACACCAACTCTTGGCATTCCTATTGGGTGCTAAGAAGAAAGAACTAAGTGTGTGCATGCATGCATGTGTGTGTACGTGTGTGTGTGTGTGTGTGTGTGTGTGTGTGTGTGTGTGTGTGTGAAGCTGGGATTTATGAGGAAATCTAGGCATTTTGGCCCTAGCTTTAATTAGGAGTAGTTTTCACCTGGAATCTTCCAGCAGCCTTCTAACCTAGGGCCTAGGTGCTTAGAGCAAGAAAAGAAAATAGGTAAGAGAACCTCTGAACTCAGATCAGAACTCAGTTCTACTAAATGAGGCCAATGTTCCTAATATCCTGACTTCCAGACTCTGGACCCCAGTATCCATGTCCCCTAATTTACTTAGACCTCTCTTTCCTTAATGCACCCTTAGTCTGGTCAGTTCTGGACCAGTTCTGTCTCAGCACCGCCTTTTTCATAGTATGACAACCATGGTCAGTAGTGTGAATTTGGCAGCCTTGAAATGCAAGTCCTGTTTCTTAGACTGAGATACTTTTCTGCCAAAAATGGAGAGAGGGAAAGCATCAGTTGTGGGAAGAATGGCACATGGAAAGATGAGTCACAGGCCAGAGGCTGCGAGCAAGGCTGCCTGCCTGGAGTGCAGAACATGAGCTGGAGTGGTAGTAACAATACAAGCAGTGTGACTGAGGGCAATGAGTGTGAGGTTTTAAAGCAAGTGATTAATTGAGGACCTCAAACTAGAAATTTTATCCGATGGTAGAAAAGGATAAGAATCTTAATAAAAATCAAAGTAGAAAATAAAACATTAAACTGAGATTGAATGAGGTGAAAAAAGGCAAAGATGACACCCTATGAAGGAATAATTTTAGATCTACAAGGAATGACTAAGGGAATAGTTTGGTGAATCTTTAGATACACATAGATGAAAGGCAATTTGGGCTCATGTAAATAAAAAAATCATGAACATTATTGTTGCTATTAAATGTAGAGATCTGAGGATACAGTTTATAATGTCTTTCAATAACAGCCAAACCCTGGATACTCGTCCATGTTCTCGTCCAATTAGAAGGATGTCCAGATAAAATCAGAGCACTGAAGCTGACCTTCCTGTATAACTAGGACGTTTATGGAAGTCTACCTCTCGAAGTAGAGCCAAGTATGCTCAGGAAACGCTGCATGGAAAACGCAAACCCAAGCAAGCATGCTAGTCTTTCTAGGGCATGTGAAAGACATTATTTAAATGAGATGTTAACTGGTGTGGTGTGGAGAGAACCACAAAAATCCAAGACAGGTTGGGAGGACCATGTGCTTGGTCTTTTCTTTCTGGCCCTGGATAAGGTGAGGAGACCACGAAGGACTTGCCAAAGCCACTAAACTTTTACTCCATAAACAATTCCCAATGCAAAGTGAGTCCCTAGAAGTGGTCTAAGAGAAGGAAGCTATTACTGGTCAGCTGCAGAGGAAAAGCGTTGTAAAGTCCACATTCAAGTACAGTCTACTAGCAGTTACAACCCAGTAATGGGCTCCTGAGTTTAGCAGGAGGATTCCAATTTGTACCCATTGCTTCACAGTAGTATTTATAATGGCACAGAATAAGGCTGTTGCCAAAGATGAACTTTGCATGAACGCTGTACCTGGTTAAATAAAACAGTGCTTATTTATAAACAAAGAGGGTTTTACAATCCAAAGAAGCAGGGTGTATGCAGAAAGTAGGAAAGGAGGGAAGAGGAATTACTTACCTGTGCTATATTTTTGTTCAGAAGATAGACACCATAATCAAATTGCAACTTCTCCCCTCCTTTGGGGTATAATGGAAACCTAGAAAAGGTAAAGTAGGGTCAGAAGTTTTCAAAAACTTGAGTAAAACAACCTCAAGGTTGTTGACTAAGGTGGGAATTTCTTGGATACAGCATAAACATCTAAATACTTGGACTAAATTACTTAGTTATAGTCTTTGCAACCTATTATCTTAATATCTTCATTACATTAGTCAAATCAGAACAATGGCTGCTTTGTTTCAAAGAAAAAACTAAATAGGTCATGCAACAGGGGATTAACATATTAGAAAGTGGCTTACTAACCCCAAGGAGTTGAGGCCACTATGTTCCATATTTACATATCATAACCTTATCACCCTAAGAATAAGACCCTAGAAAATTTTCCCTCTAATACCTTGGACCCAACACCTCAACTACTAAATGAGAAAGGAAAATTAAGAAAAAAATCAGACATAAAAGCAATCTATACAATTTGTTTCATTTAAGATAGCCAGTCAAATCAACAGCACCAATACGAGTGAAAATGCATTAAAATTCATTCATATTCACAGGGGTGGCTACTTGTATGTTATGTCTCCAAGGCAATGTACTCATGCCATAGAGTTCTCCTAAGACTTTCCATTTTAACCTGAATCACAGGAGCAACAAAGGCATTAGATCTGTGGATCTTTATAAATAAAGATAATGAGTTATTTTAGGGAATAAGTTTCCCTTACTATTTCCCTTTTCCTACTCCTGCAAATGAAGAAGAAAGGGTTACAGTATACCTACTTAGTCATATTTTCCCATTCTCAAGACCAAGCCTACATTTTATCCTCTCAAATAGATTTCATTACAAACAGATCATTCACAACATAGATAGGGTCAAGAAGAAAACACCACCTTATTTAGTTTTGCAATTTACAATTATTCTCAAGAATAAAATTATCTTACTGAAAGGAATGGCAGGTGACAATTACTGGATTCTGAATTTCAACTGCCTGAGGAAAAGGTATATCCCATAAAGCCTGGGGGATAATGTTTTCTAGGGAGAATAGAAGGAAACTGAATTTAAAAGCTATATATTAAATTCCCAAAAGTTGATTACATAAGTGTCCAAACGGTAAATCTGTTGTGCTGTAAATGCACAGGCACTGGAGAGTGAGCAAGATCATGAACTGTTTTTATTCCGCACTAAAGGAACACCAAATGCTTGACACACCCATCGGGAAGATAACAGGTTTGTACTTAACAGAAGCAGTAACACATAAACTATGATATGTGGTTTGGTTCTAAATTGAAATGCATAAAAATGACAGCAAAGCAAATTCAGGATAAGCAAAGTGCAACACCAGGCTTTCACAGGGTGAAAGAATCATTAAATTTGTGTTGGGTAGTTGCAAAGAAACTAGCCAACTGGAAGAACTAACAACACGGGGGCACTTGGGAAGAAATCTACTCGGGCCCTAAAGCTTTGCACTTTGTAGTTGGTAATCTTTCTAGATACCATCACATGTAGACTATCTGCATAGCTGTCCAAATGCACAAATATCTCCACTTTGAAATTATAAATACAGAAAGTGTTTCAAATGTCAAAAGAGTACACTGAAATTGAAAACAAAGCCTCTAAATTCCTGAAGAAAGAGATTTCACAACACCGGCTTTGTTACTTCATTGGGACTTCTTTATAGAAAGAACCACAAGGTGTATATATAACATTAAAACAAATCTAAAGAGTGATTAGAGCCAAAGGTTCAAACAGGGCAATTTAAAATTTTTATTATGCGTATTAAGATGACTTCTGCCCACAGTAGGAGAAGAAAGGTGACAGTACATAGTCAATATGCTCTGAGGCTATGACTTCACTTTAAACTCAACACACTTTTCCTGTCCCCATTAGTTTTCCACCACAACTTTTATCAGTTACTCAGGCCCCGAGTAACATTCCATTTTACCCGCCTTCTTTGCTTTTTACATGTGTGGTGATTCACCAAGTCAACAAATTATTTTTCCTGTGAAACAAGCTTATCTCTCCATTCCCACTGCCACTCCGGAAAATTCTTTGTTGTTCTGTGCACTGTAGATGTTTAGCAGCATTCCAGTCCTCTACTCACTAGAAACAGTATTATTATTTAAGACTTTTTTTGGTCACTTCTCAGCCCTGCTTCCTAATCAGTCAGTGTCTTAAATTTTAAGTTCTCTGCCTAGCTTTCGAGGCCTAACTGATCCAACCTGTCTGCCTGATTTACCTGAAACTTTATTATGCTCCCGAACACACCAGGTTCATCTCCCTCTGCCTTTGCTCACTTCCTGGAAATGCCCATCTCTCTTTCCTTCCACCTGGCAGAGTAAAAGATACCATGCTTCACTTCGTCTAAAGAAAGACTCTCACATTTTTCTACTAAGTTGCATATCACTAAAGCTTTACCTAGAACTCATTTCAAGCTGATGATAATGCATGAAACCATAAGGCAGGCCAGAGGCAGACAAGATGGGAAATGGCTGGAGCAGAGCAAGAGGGAAAAGGCAAAGGCGTAAAGTCAGCAAGGTTAACGGGTCCAGACTGCGCAGGTCTTGTGGGTCACAGCAAGGACTTTGGCTTTTACTCTGAATGAAAGGGGAGGAAGCTCTGGAGGATTCTGAAAAGAGGAGGGACAGGGACACTTGGGCTGCTCTGTGAGAAAAAATTACTGGGGAGCAATGAAGGAAACAGGGAGAGGCGACTACAAAATCCAGGCTAGAGAAGAGAGTGGTTTAAACCAGGATGGCAGCGTGGAGTGGTGAGAAGTGGCGGAATTCTCATATTTTGAAGACAGAACCAGTGTGATCTGTTGACAGATCTCATATGAGGTCCTAGAGGTGGAGAAGTCAAAGATTAACTCCAAAGTTTTTTGGCTTAAGCCAGTGGTCGGCAAACAGCGGCTCGCGAGCCACATGCGGCTCTTTGGCCCCTTGAGTGTGGCTCTTCCACAAAATACCACGTGCGGGCACACACGTACAGTGCGATTGAAACTTCGTGGCCCACGCACAGAAGTCGGTTTTCGGCCTTCGCGAGTCTATTTTGAAGAAGTGGCGTTAGAACACTCAAGGGGCCAAAGAGCCAATGTGGCTCACGAGCTGCAGTTTGCCAACCACTGGCTTATGCAAACGACACAATGGAGTTGTCATCTTAACTTGAATAAAAGTACAGGTGACATTAGAATGAATTGCTAGGGACTGGGGTGAAGAATATAGTATGAGGGCTCAGTGCTAAAAGATTAGGCTAGAGAGGTGAAAGGGACCTGACTGTGCAAGTTCCTCTACACCATGGACATCTATCTAGAATATAACCTTAGGACAATGTGAGGGTAATTAAAGACTTTTTAAGCATGGAAGTGCCAGGATTAGGGTTTCTTAAAGACCACTCTTGCTACAGTGTCGTAAATAAAGGGGAACAAACCTGGTTAGAAGGTTGCTTCAATGCTCTAGGCCAGAATAGTGATGCTTTTTATTACAATTCCAGCAATGAAGGTGTACATATATGAATAGATCTGAGCTATAATTTGTGGGTAGAAGTGATAGGGCTTTGATTCTGATAGTGACAAATAGGGAGGCATCAAAGATGATGCTTTGGTTTCTCTATTGAGTGACTAGGCATATCTTAGTGTCTATGAACTGAAATAGAGAACTCTGGGGGAACAGCAGTTGTATATATTAAACATGTATATTATATATGTTTATATTTATTATATAAAGTTTATTATATGTAAAGTTAGTAGAGAAATTTGGGGTGAAAGTATCAACTAAGCAATTATAAAAATTTAGATGGAAGCTGAAGCCATAGGTATGAATGTGGTGGTCTAAAGAAATCACAGAGGAGAGGGCTGTTTCAGAGCTTTGAGAATATCAACAAGGGATCGGGAAATGAAAAGCCAGAAAAGGAATGGTCAGAAAGATTTGAGAAAAACCAAGTGTCTCACCAGACCAGCTCATAGAAAGTGTTAATTTAAGAAGGAAGATATCATCAGTAGTCAAATGTTGCTGTCAGGTCAAGCAAAACAGACATGAAAACATGTCTGTTGCCTGTAATTACATGAGTTCATTGGTAGGTAGCTTTGGTAATATGGTAAACACAAGTTTAAATGAAGTAGTGGGAGAAGAAGGAAGACTGCAATGAGTTCAGGAGTGACTGCAAGTGAGGAAATGGAGACGATGAGAAGTCTGGCATAGAAAGGAGAGCTCAGTAACTTGAGGGACATGATGAAGCATAGCAGAAAGAATGTCCTTAGAAGGTGAGAGGGGATAGGCTCTTCATCCTATAGGTGAGAGTGCAAGTGAAGGATTTGCCTTAGATGGTAGGTGGGACAACTCTCCTAATATAACATGAAGGAGGAATGAAAATGAAGTTCATTCATTCAACAAATTTTCACTATGTTCTACGTATGGTGCTAGGTGGTAAAGATATAATAAGGGTGGACAAACACAGATAATACAGCAGAATCCAGTAGAGTAGACAGACATTGCTCATATAATCTTACTAGCAAATGTATAATTTATAAATTAAGTACTCTCTGAAGGAAAGGAACACTATTCCAGAAAAGAGGTAGACAAGACTGAGAATAAGTGAAGACTTCTGAGAGAAAGTGACACCTTAGCTGAGATCTCAAAGATGGAAGGAATGTTCCAATGAAAGGAAGCAGCCTATGTAAAGGCCCCACGGCAGGAGGAAGTACGCTGCTTCAAGAAATCAAAAGAAGAACAGTATCGTTGGACTGAGGGGGATTGTGACAAGAGATGAAGCTGACAGAAGGGTAGATTATGTAGGGCCTTCTGGACCATGTCAGTTCCTAAAAGGAAAAAAAAAAAAAAAAGGAAGGACTTTAAACAAAAGTATAACGTGCTCAGATTTGCATCTGATACCTTCCTTCTTCAACGAACTCCTTCTCTTTCAGCTTTCCTGACAATGATAGATTTGCATTTTGAAAAAATTATGCTGATTACAGTGGAGAATGATTTAGAGAAGGTGAGACCAGCTTGTTGCAATAATCTAGGTGAGAGATCATGGTGGCTTGGACTAAGGTGGTGGTACTAGAAATGGGAAAAAGGAGTCTAATTTAGAAGTCTTCTAGGAGATAAAATCATGAGATTTGATTATGGATTGGAAGTGAAAGATGATGGAGAGGGAAGAATCACAGATAACTCAATGGTTTGTTTTGCCCAACTGGATGGAGGTTTGATCAAATGGTAGAACAACTTGAACAAATAAATGCACAAGAGCTTTTGAGCCCTATCGAGAGCTCAGAAGTGGTTATTAATCATGAGTTTATAATGATACTATTGTGTGACATTTGCTTGGGTGCAGCAGGTATAGAGAAGATGGACAGCAGGGCTATAAAGGTAACAAAAAGTCACAGTAGGCAAGACAAAGGTGTAACAAAAATAACAGGTCATAAAATCTAAACTGGATAAAGGGGGTAGGGTCTGAAGGTCACCAAGAGAAACAATGAGCAAATGGCTGAACAAACAGGCTAAAAGATGCCAGCTTTTGGATGTGGACTGAAATGATGACCTGATTCAGAGTGTAATCATAGGAGTAAATAAAATCAATGGAATGCAAGAGGTCACTGGTGACAAAGATCAAGAAAATAAGAGGCCAGGTGTTGGATGAATCATCCACTTGTGTGTTAATGTCATCCGTAATAACAAGACTTTAAGTAGTGAGAAAGACTGTTTGTCTTTCTTGTATTCCCTGTTTCTTCTGTTGCCAAAATACATTACAAAGGGTTATAATTGAGAGATTGGTACGTGAAAGAGTGGTATAGTTGAAAGGCATATGACTCAAAGGAAAAGGGCTTTTGTATGTCTGCTCTACCAATAGAGAGGAGAAGAGTCTAGGGAAAGCAACGAGGAACAAGAAAATCACAACCTCAACTCCTCAATCTGAATACCTACATATAAGAAAATTAATAGCTGCCAATGGTTAGGCTTCAGGAGAAATGGGGTCCTCAAGGAAATTCAGGTTCAGATAGGGCAAGAGGCAGGCTGAATTCTCTGAGAAGAGCCAGAAGATACAGGAGAGTTACTGCTTCTATAGATGCACTTTCAGGAGACCCAGCTGGAAGACTGCAGGGCTGGGTCAGGGTGGAGGGAGTAGAGGGCATTTTGAAGATGATGAGGATAATTATAAAAGGTTTTGAGGTGCTTTGGTGGAAGGTTGAGGTATTCCCATCTGACAGCTCCTATTTTTTTCTATAAAGTCAGAAATGAGGTGATTTATCAAGAATATAGTTTCCCTTTTGTTCTGGGAGTGGGGAAAAAGGAGAGAAGGTTTAAGAGAGTTATGTGCCAGGAGAACCAGATATCTAGGATGTATCAGTCCAACTGAAATAGAGGACTGTAAACTTACAGTGCTACCCATCTTTCCAACTATTTAATTTTTTAAAATCCTCACCCGAGGATATGTTTATTGATATATATATTTTTTTCTTTTCTGATAGAGACATCGACAGGAGAGAGAAACATCAATCAGTTGCCTCTTATATGTGCCTGGATTGGGAATCGAACCCACAACTGTTTTGGTGTATGGGATGACAGTCCAACCAATTGAGCCATCTGGCTGGGACCAACTGTTTGATATTTTTTCAGCAGATAAGTGGGTTAGAGGTAAGAATGATGGGATAAGGGGATTGAGCAAAGAAAGAGAAAAAACTCATGGACACAGAGAACAGTGTGGTGACTGCGAGTGGCGGGGGTGTGGTAAGGGTAGAGTTGTGGAGAAGGGTTAAGTATAGAGGGGATAAATGGTAGGGAGACTTTTCTTGGGGTAGTGAACACACACAACAGTGTACAAATGATGTATTGTAGAACTGTGTACCTGAAACCTGTATAATTTTGTTAACAAGTGTCACCCCAATAAATTCAATAAAAAGAGGGAGTACAGGGGTAGGATGTTTAGATCATTAACAAACGAGACCCTATAAGTGTGAAGCTACTAGGGTAGAAGAGTGAACGACAGTGGCCTACCAAGGGCAGGATGATGGCGACAGTCTATTATCTTTTTTTTCTTGCCCTAGCCAGTTTGGCTCAGTGGGTAGAGTGTTGGCCTGTGGACCAAAGGGTCCTAGGTTTGATTCTGGTCAAGGGCACATTCCTTAGTTGCAAGCTCCTCCCCAGCCTGGGCCCTGGTCAGGGCTCCTGCAGGAGGCAACCAATTGGTGTGTTTCTCTCACACCGATGTGTCTCTCGGTCTTTCTCTTTTTCGCTCTCTCTAAAAATCAATGGAAAAATATCCTTGGGTGAGGATTAACAACAACAAAAATTTGATCTTTTTTTTTTTATTATCACTATGAACCAACAAATCTAAACAATCTAGTGATAAAATATTTCTCCCAGAAAAAATATTTTGTTGGCTTCAGTTCTAAACAATTGCTGCTGTGACTGTTTAATTTCAACATACATTGTAAGCTTCAGATTAGGATGTTTTCCTATGAGTACTCTAATAAACATTTTATCTAAATGGAAGTTAATTTACGGAACTCCCAGTTATACAGTCAGCCCAACAAAGTGGACTTAACTACACACCTCACAATTTCTACTAAGTTTCAAATGGTTTGAAATATTCCAATCTGGCTTTGGGCATATTCCAAACTGTCTGGAACCACATATTCCCATGTTTAAGCAGTAGATTCAAAATAAGCAATAATAGCAATGTGCAATTTTACTTTCCTGAGTTAACGTCTTTTCTGATACAGAGTTTTAGCTAAGGTTATTCAGATACAAAAATGTTTAAAGTCAGCCTTGAACAGTGAAATACAAACCTTCAAAATTGTTCACTGAAGATGAACACATGGAAATTGTGTTCAACAAAAAAAGCAAATATATACATATTTTTAAATAAAAAACATTTTATGCTTTGAGGATTTTTTTGGTGATTATTACTTGTTTTATGTCATTATTTTTACTGAAAATAATTTTATCATATAGAGAAAGAGGTGTTAAAAACGATCCACTGCAAGTGCCAAAAATACTAGGTACATGCCACTGAGAAATTATTTTGAATAGACATTGGGAAACAAAGAGGATATTACCTGCTCTAGACCCAAAGGTGTAGGAGGTTAAGACAAGAAACAGTCTTCTCCCCTTGCCCTGGCGGGTGGCTCAGTGGGTTAGAGCATCATCCCATACACCAAAAGGTTGCAGGTTTGATTCCTGGTCAGGGCGTGTACGGTCAATGTTTCTCTCTATTTCTCCCTCCCTTCCTCTCTCTATGGAAAAAAAAAAAAAAGATCAATAAAAACATATCCTCTGATGAGGATTAAAAAAGAAAAAGAAAGAAACAGTCTCCCCTGAGAAGGCTCCAGGGTAAGTGATACTGTCAGGTGAGCCAGCTATTTTATACTTACATCTAGTTGTATACTATAGTTGTTTATCATAGTTGTATACACAGTTATATAGTAAAGAGGTTGAGGATATTATCATTGAAGAGGGGTTTCAGAAAGCACAGAGGAAAGATGTAGGAGGGAAGAGAAGAGAGAGAATAGACCCGAGGAGAAACAGCTAACAAAAAACAACAATAATTCATGGGTAGAGAGTGACAGAAGTTTTTATAGGGAAATAAGAAGAGTGGGAAGAAAAGAGAGAGTTGAGATGATAGGTAATAAGATGCCACCACAAGTTTTTAAAGGAGAACATGTAGTGAAAAGATCTACATCAGTTCATTCTCTTTGCCAATATTAAATATAGTTCTTTAGACAGAACTGTACTAAAAAGAGAATGGAATTTCAAGGAAATAAAATTCCAAATAATTTCAGTTAGGAAGTTAAAAATAATTCCCATTTTTTAAAAACTTGGTAAGTTGCAGGGTTGTGGAAACTGTTAAAGAATTCAATATCAATTTCCTTGTAGAAACCTTCCAGTTTTTCCATACCCTTTGGTAAGTGTTGAAAAATACTCACAGGCTAATTTCAGTGAACAGAGCAAAATCAAAGGATGGAAACCATGTCTTTTTTTAATAGTCAATTTTGTAAAACAAAAATTCTGCCAAGTAAGTCAAACTCACACTCCACAACATTAACAGCCATCCTGTATTTGCCCAAGTTTAACAGGACCTGCTTCCCACACAAATCTGTAAATGTTAAAAAAACAAAACAAAACAAAAATCCTACAATTAAGCATGCAAGGTGCACAAACCTACCATACTTGGTAATGCCAGAAGATGTTTCCATCTGGAACATTAATTTAGAAGAAAAACCACTCACCATCCTAAATTTCCAAAGACAACTTCACAATGTGTGCATATCATACTGGTTTGCTTAAATCTATCAGTGCACTTAATATTCTCTGTAAATCATTTCCTTCTCAAGGCTGAGAACATAATCGGTGCTCAGTCCTTTATAACAATTATTTATTTAATTATAATGCCAATTTTTGGGGGGGAGAAGAAGAGAAAAGTAGAAGGGGATTTATGTGAAGTAAATTAACTTTGAGGTCGGAGAGACATGGGCTCAGCTTTGCTACTTACTTGTAATGTAAACTAATGTGTACCTGTTTCTGCATCTTTAAAATGGGTTTAACCTTTTGCACTCGGATGTCGAGTGTGACTCGACACGGTTAGCATTAGAATAAAGGAATCGAGAAAAAAGCAAGCGAGTGCAAAGCGTTAATCATATCAATCTTTCAGGATTGCTATAAAAATTAAACAAACAAAATCTAAGACCCAGCACAGTTACAAGAGTACAGTAGGCATTCAGTTGTTAATATTGACTATGTCTTATTTCCCCCTTCTCCTTTCCCACACCTATTTTTAAGTACCATAAGGGGAGATAGCATTTCTTATTCATTTGCTGCCTCCTGAAATTACAAAGCATTCTTATGCACCTGGCACTTTCCACTCTATATTTTTTATCTATACAAATGTCTTATTTCCTCTATTAGAATGTAAGCTTCTTGAGGACATGAGTATCAAGCTCAGAGTCTTATCTACAGTGGGCATTCAACAAATATCTGCAAATTAATTAATAAATTGAATTAAAGAATAAATTGAAAAATTAATTTAATATTGAATAAATATGTAAGTGACATATAGCCCTATAAATTTAAAAAACAATATATTTTAAGCTTCAGAAACATTTTTGTCATTCTTTTTTTTAAAATGTATTTTTATTGATTTCAGAGAGGAAGGGAGATAGGAAGACAAAAACATCAATGACAAGAAAGAATCATTGATGAGCTGCCTCCTACACACCCCACACTGGGGATTGAGCCCACAACCCGGGCCATTCTTTCTTTCTTAACTTTAATATGCCTAGACATCCAACTCTTATTTTTAGAAAGTGCTTTTGAGTTTTGCTCAAAAGACAAATTCTTTAGTGGGGAGAAAATTTCAAGTAACAGAATGGTGTTTGCTGTGGAGTAATAGAAGGTAGCACCCTTTAGTACTAGAGTAAAGGAGTCAGTGAGCTGGGCCCAAACAATAGCAAGGACAAGGACACTGATGATGGACTGTATTTACTGAGTACCGGTATCTATTATGCATTAGTTATTACACTTAGCACACATCATCCATACAATATAAGCAACTGTGGAGGCACTATTTCTGAGGTGGCCATGATCACACAGTCTTTCCTAACACTCAACCACAACCTCCAATCCCATTGCATTCCACTTCATCCCTGCCCTGAGTTTGGGTTAGTTAGTCCTCTCCCATGAGTTCTCTCAGAATCCTTCACGTTCAGTGGCACAGTAACTTTTACCCTATAAGGCAACTGCTTGTCGATTCCTTTGTACCATCTTCAACAAGAAAAAAACAAAACTATGAGCCTAAATCTTATTAATACTGTATCCCAGTTCCTAGAGCAAAATGTCTAGAACATATTTATTTGTAGAATGGAGAAAGGAGTGAATGTATAGATGGAGTGGTGAAGCCAGAATTCCAACCCATGCCTGCTTGACTCCCAACCCAATGCTTAATTCTATACCATGCCCCTCCCCCAATAATCCCATTTCGTAAATTGGTATTATTTTGTAAATTCCATTTATTCAACATTTCTATAAGACTTTGTGGGATTTCTTCATCCTACAAATCAGACATTCAAGAACCAAATTATTAGCAAATTCATCAACCGATTTGATAAGCTGGTACCTTAAAAAACAGCAAATGAAGTTTTTATATGACAGCATTTTGGGTTTAGCGCTAAGCAAAAAGGCAGAGACTCTCAACACCAATTACTACAGCACTCATTAAAGCCCAAAATGTAATTTCTAAAGTCCTAGTAACAGTATTATATACGTTTATTACTCTTGGAACTTACATAAACAAAAGTGGATAAAAGATTTGGAAATAAATCCACAAGTTTTTGAAATATCCACTTAATTTTACTACATTGATTTTTCAGTAAGTGTGTGCATAAATCTGTTAACTACATACATTTTATAGGTTAATTTTAGGTCATCATCAGAAAGCCTAAAAACTTCTGCCTGCTTTCTAGATGTCAGAGCTCAAAATCACATACATAAATTAACTAAGTTGCTTTTCTGGAATGAATATGCTGTCTAGGAATTCCACATATTCAGAATACATATGAGAAAGACATATTTCAATTATGAAATTGCAAAAGGAATCTCCTCAACTCATCATTTTACCCAATTTCAGAGCACAAAAATACAATTTAGAGGTCCCTAAAGTTATTCTGTTTATGTATGGATTTCACAGGAGGAGGATTCTCCAGGGATCATTGATCTGACAGAAAGCAATGCTAACATCTAAGTTGTCATAATCAATCTCCTCTAATTATCAACAAGTTTTTCCCATTTCTGACCAGTCATTTGGAGCTGACCTCTGACAAGTACTTACAAGTCATCGAAATCTCATTTTATTTTATAGCCTCATATTTGTTATTGGGCTAATCTTTACCTGTTCTACATCACACAACAGCTTAAATATTTGAATGGCCCAGCAATAAATTTCCATGGTCCCCCTGGGTCAGTCAGATGTTAGCTGTTAAGTAAAGCTAAAAGGATCTATGCTTCATAAATTTCCTTCAGGGTCCACATTTGCTCTTACAGGCCAGGCTTTCAAGCCCAAACATCTTTATAGCTATGTGCAGTGATTTATTAACTCTTCCTTGTTTTTATCCAAAAAGATCAATCACATATGTATCAATAAGCTGGTGTGCTGGTGACTGCTTTTTATTGTACGTATAACCACCTGCCTTTAATACAAACTTGAGTCTAAAGCTTTTGTAAGCTCTTGCTGGATTTTAACAACCTTCACCTGTTTCTAATTTGGTATAAAACATATGGTTTAGCTCTGCTATTTAGTTCTAAGCCAGTCTTTCCTCTTTCGGACCCAACAATATAAAAGAAAACAAATCCAGAGCACAAAAACCTAAATTTGGAGGATGTTACACACGCACACACCCGCCCCCCACCCCCTTCCTTACTTGCCCAATTACTTCTCAAAAGCACTTTTAACAAATAACAGGAATACATTATTTTGCAGTTATGAAATTATTACATTTCTTCCCAAACAATTAGATGTGTCCTACATTACTCTCGAGGGTTCTGAGAATTATGATCAAACTGCACAAATGAGTGTTTAATCTCAGGACCTCAAAATAAAGGAAACAGCCCTATCTAGCTGCCTATGAGGTCAGGAGAGAGAGTTTCTACTTTTACATTCAGGAATCTACATTTGTCCAGGTAAAACCAAGATTTTCTTTTCTCTTCCCTTATCCTTCTCTAAATTAGACCAAAAGGTTAAGAGACAGGGTGCCAGCAGAGAGAACCACCACCTAACCCAGCATGGTAAAGTGAATACTAAAATTAAGAGTGTCTGAGTGATAGGGCAGAGAGGAGTAAATCCTCGGGAGAAAAATGACTAATAGAAATGGCTAGGAAAGGCAGAGAAGTCAACACAGCCTCCCACAGCTCTCCCAGACTTCTTTCCCTCACACATTTACTTTTCCAGTCATGGTGGGACAACACTGGCCACAGCTGGCATTTAATCTCCCATTCAAATTCCTCTCCTCCTTTGAAGCCCAAGGCAAATACTCTATCCACTCTGCAGCCTTCCAAGAATTCCAAGTCGGAAATGATGGCGCTTCCACAAGGTTTCTCAGTATTTATCCACCATTTAGAATCATGTAATCACATTAGGCTTTGGTTTCACAATCATCCATTTTTACATGTCTCTTTCCCCGTACAATGATCTAACATAACAGGCATTGAATAAATGCTCACTAAGTTGTATTAAATTGGTTTACAAAGAAAAAGGTTTTTCAAAAATGAAGCACACTTAAAAACTAATATTTTTAAAACAAAACTAATATTTATTGTATCAAAATAATAAGTGAACAGGTTTAAAGGTCAGTTTATACCTTCTACCTCAATTCCTAGACCCCAGAGCCAATTATTCTCAATACTTTAAGCTGCTTTTTTTTTCCTTCGTATTTACCCTACACATATCAAACTAATATCTTATATTCCTGTTTCTAGGTTCTAAGGTTTTAAAAATAACCTATTGACAACCTACTGGGGAGTATAAGGATTTATCTCTCTTACACACTGCTTTCCCATCTCTTCCCAAAACATCTATGTTTCCCTTCCTCCCATTCTCTTGGTAGGGCCAACACAACAATTTTTGCTTAAATCAATATGCAATGTTACAATAATATAACCATGTAATTATTATTTTGAGCTGAGCCATAGAATGTGTACTACAGCTTTTTCTTTTAAACTTGGTTTTCCTTGGAGTTAATAACTATCTAGTCTCTTCATTTGCTAAATTTATTGATGTATCTCTAATTCCCCAGCTCCCTGGATGCACTGAAAATTCCCTCAAAATAGTTAAATGCATCAGATAATCTGTCCATTTTGCTCTTTCTTGGAGTCCGTCATCCTACACTCGAGGCCAGGTGAAGAACTGACCTCCTACCACCTCCCTTCGCCATCATCCTGAGACCCCTTTGCTTCTCTGCTGTGTTGGGTCCCTTCTTCTCCCTGAATGATGTTTTCTTCTTATTGGTTTATTCCCTTATATCAATAGAGCACATCTTCCAGGAGCTTCCTAGGAAAGGTGCATAGGTAGATTTTTTTAAAAAGGATTTCATGTCTGGAAAGCCTTTTTTCTTCCCCTGTAATTGATAGTTTGACAAATACATAAATCTATAGATTACATAGATTATAGAAATAAATTTCCACAGTATTTTGAAGGCTTTATTCTATTGATTTCTAGCTTTCAGCGTTGCCTTTGACAGTCAGATAGCATGATTTCTATACCTTTATCTGTATTTTTCTCCCTCTGAAAGCTTTCAGAATCTTTGCCTCCAGCATTTCAAAACATCGCCGTGCTGAGCACTCACTGGCTCTTTCTATCTGAAATCAAGTCTTTCAATTATTAGAATTTTTCTTATATTATTTCTTGGATTTCTTACCTTCTGTTTACTCTGTTCCTTTTCTGCACACGCTCTCATTTGGAGGTTGAATCAGCATATATTGGAGGGAAGCCTCTAATTTCTTATCTTTTCTATTTCCATCTCTGCCTTTTGGCCTATTTCCCCTAGATTCCTTCAACTTTATCTTCCAGCTTTCTGTCCAATTTTTAAAATTTCATGATTTTCATTTCCAAACTTTGTCTTCTAATGAGTACTCATTTTTAATAGCATTTTGTTTTTAAATTTAGTACTTTCTCCTGTCTCTTGGAGGATATTAAAAGTATATATACATATTTTTGCTTTTGATTGATCCCTATATTATTTCTTCCCTCCATACTTTTTCTTTTTTTTTTGGGGGGGGGGCCTTCTGTATTTTATGAGTTTTCCCCAAATACCTGATGATCCTTGAGTGACCATTTTTAAAAGTGAGTCACAAAAAAGCTCATTGAAAACTGCATGAATAAGACTGGCAGTTTCACTGGGGGATGTACAACTGTGAGGATTTGTATTTTCTCTTGAATCAATCAATTTTCCATGTTTTATCAATTTTGCCCTTCAGCATGTAGACATTTACTTAATTCCTTTTTCTTCCTGGCACCTCTGCCTTCAGTTGTGCTGACTGTTCCTGAATCCAGGGTTAGTCTGGTTCAGCATCTTAAGAGTAAACGTCAAGTTTTCTGCTGGTGTAGGGAGATGTAGCTACACGAGGGAGGAATTATTCGGGTACACTGACTTCTAATACAAACTTCCTGCCATACCTGCTTCATCTTCAAGATACCTAGCCTGCAGTTCTGAGCTTTTCTGGATTTTCGCAGCATGAATCAGCTTGCTTCTTAGCTTTCCTCCTTGCAGACACTTAGATTTTAGTTTTTCAGTTAAGTCAGTTGCTACTCCTCCATCTGTTTTCCAGTTTTCACAATTTTGTTACCATCTCTTTTCACTTGAGGTTGCTTCTCATATTCTTTTTGTCACTGTGGGTTTATGCTTTTTAAATTTCAATCCTTGCACTGTTATTTTAGTGTCATGTAGGGGAGAAAAGATAAATACAGCCCTGGCTGGTTTGGTTCAGTGGATAGAGCGTTGGCCTGCGGACTGAAGGGTCCCGGGTTTGATTCTGGTCAGGGGCACGTGCCTGGGTTGCAGGCTCAATCCCCAGTAGTGGGCATGCAGGAGGCAGCTGATCGATGATTCTCTCTCATCATTGATGTTTCTATCTCTCTCTCCCTCTCCCTTCCTCTCTGAAATCAATAAAAAAAGAGAGATAAGTACACTTGTTCAGGTACAAGTCTGAAGTTCATTAATTACAAATAAAATAATGCCTTCTTTTGCTTTTCGCTGTGTCTGGCTCTTGTGCTGTGCTTTACATGTATTATTATTATTTTTTAATATATTTTTTTATTGATTTCAGAGAGGAAGGGAGAGGGAGAAAGAGAGAGAAACATCAATGATGAGAGAGAATCATTGATTGGCTGCCTCCTGCACACCCCACACTGGGGATCAAGCCTACAACCCAGACATATGCCCTGACAGGGAATCGAACTGTGACCTCCTGGTTCATTGGTTGACCCTCAACCACTGAACCACACCGGGTGGGCAATATATATTATTTTTAAAACAATCCTATGGCAGAGACTGTTAATTGTTACCCCCGCCCAATACCTATACTCTTTTTTCTGTGGTTAATAGACCCCCTAAGGTTTAGTAGTCCACTCAGAACACATTTCTCAGTCTCTTGCGGAGACTGGAGAACACAGAAGTCTATATAAAAGGCAAGGGTGCCCATTTTCCTGCTGGTTGAATAATGATGGCCTCTCCCTCTTGTAGATGAGGGCCACACCCTAGAGATGGCAGAGCAGAGAGCTTGAAGGAGCCTGGATTTTCTGAAGCATTTATGGAACTGTGGTTGAATTACTGATCCCTGGACTTTATGTGTGATAATAAAATTTTATAAATTTAAGTCATTGTTAATTTGAGGTTTCCACAGACAAACTCCAAACTGATACTATTTCTCCAAAATGAAGCTTGGAAACAACTTGCACAAGGTTAGGGTGAGAAGGAAGACAGCTAACTCAGATCTTATACCGGAGTCCAAATTTTTAACCACAGGCTTTCTAAAATCTATCATATCACACATATGTCATAATTTGAGGGTTGAGTATGATTATTATCCCAAGAAAGAAAAAGAAAAATTCAGGAATCAGAGTTCTGCTCACTTTTCCACTAGAGGCAAGAATAATTTGTTTTATTAATTTTACTTAGCTAAATGATGGGAACAAACATGTTTTTGAATCATGTAAAAAAGGTTATAAAAGTTTTTCACCAAATTTGGATATAATGTTGGAGGTGATCAATGATTCTCTCTAATCATTGATGTTTCTATCCTTATCTCCCTCTCCCTTTCTCTCTCTGAAATAAATAAAAATATGCATATTTAAAAAAAGAGGTGCTCTAATTTAAAATGAAGACTTTAACGCAGACATATAGGAAGTTATCCTACAGAAGACGGAAGATAGGTACCAATTTATTAAGATGTTCTTTACAAATAGAAAACACAGTGATTTTAAATATAAGCTCCAACTGAACAATAGCTTACACACAGTAACATCCCAGTGTTTATTAAATGAATACAAATTGATTCTTGATTCATTTGTTGAGAAATATTTCCCAGTTGTCCCTCAACTTAAAATAATCATTTCCACATCTTTGTTCATGATGTTTATACAACTCATCAGACACTCGTTTTCCTATTTTTATTTTTAAATTAAAGAAAAACAATGAACAAATAACTCCATACCCACTATCAACAATTGATATTATTTTGAATTTTTAGTTCAAATAAATAAAACATTACAGATAAGTGAGCCTCCTTTGTTCCCCACCCCGACACCACCTCCCTATCTTTGCCATGCTTTCAACCTCAAGTGACCGAAAACCCAAATCAACTGATTTAAATAATAAGAAGAATGAAGACAAATTAGTTCCAGAACTGGCTAGCTTAAGAGCTTATCCAGGACCAGGTTTTCCCATCCTTCTACCTTGCCATCCCTAGAAAATTGTTTTAGGCCCATTCATGGTCATAAAATGGTTGCTACACTAGTAGATGACAGACTCTCCTGTGCGTTACATGTATAAACTTTTTATTAAAGTACAACACAGAGATAAGTGCAAACCCACTGAATGTTCACAGAACTGATACTCCCATGAAACAGACAGATCAAGAAATAGACTATTCCTTACTAGCACCCCAGCCAGGTCTGTTTCAGTGCATAAAACCATTCCCAGAAACACACAGAACTGGCCAGAACTGTGAAAGTTGATGCCTAAACCAATCACTGGAGAGTGGAATGGGATTACCACAATTGGTTAAAAAGCCAGTCATTGTTTATTCACGGGGGCTGGAGCTGGGGCCCCCCTTCCATATAGCAAGTGAAGAGAAAGGGACCGGCACCGGTGCCGGTAGCGGGTGCGAGTGGGGCCAGTGCCGGCAGCAGGTGCGAGCGCCAGGCAGGACCATGGCACGTGGGAGCAAAGAATTTTCAGTAACCACAGAGGCTCACTCCAATGACAGCAACCGGAGTCCCGCCTTGGTCTGGCACCCCCGCTCACCTGCTCCACCATCCCGTCGCAGTCGACACCCACCATATTCCACGCGCGCCCCTTGCTGGTTAGCGCACATCATAGCAACCGGTTGTTTGGTTGTTCCGCCATTTGGTCTATTTGCATATTAGGGATATATACACACACACACACACACACACACACACACACACACACACATATATATATATAGTTTCTAAGTATATCCCCATTTTACTAGATTCTGCCAAAATGCTGCTATTGCTAATCCTAGAGAACAATGTGTAACTTTGGAAGTAAATTTCTTGACCTCTCCATGACTCAGTTTACACATCAATATAAGGGAAACAACAACAGCATTAATTGCATACTGCTTTTGTGACAATTAATTTACAACAGTACCTGAAACACAGAATGAGCAATTATAATTTTCTGAGTGGTTAGGATTGTTCATTAATTTTTATATTCCTAAAACAGAGCACAGGGCCTATTCATATTTATTGTAGGTTTTTACTGGGTTCACTTGGTAAGCTGGAACTATTTTCCAGGATACCATTGCCTGTATAGATGTAGGCTAGAGGTGAGTGGAAGATAAATTTGCATGAGATTTGGAGGACAGAAGTGAAGCAGCAGCCACTCCACTCTGAAGTTAATGGTGGGTAACACAGTGAGAGACAGACACAGGCTGTCTGTATATCCCATCTGGTCTTGTGCTCCTGTCTGCAGCTAGCTCTTGTTCCCAACTGCTGGCCCTGCTGACAAACAGTGACTCGGGGCCCACTACCAGATGCAATGGCAACAGTCTTCCATAGATGTCTCCACCTGCTCTCCTCTGGGGTTCCCCTCGGCAGCTGGATAGACCTTGCTTCCCACTTCCGGGCTGAGTTGTCCACCTGCACTGAGCTTCCAGAGGGCTGGTTAGTGACATTCTCTGATCCTCCAACTCAAAGAATTTTGGACTCTTCTCCAGCATTCCCACAATTGGCTGGTAACTTGTTCCCGTAATAAATCTCTTATACCACAACATTCATAGTGATTCTGCTTTCCTGACTGCAATCTACTGATGTAATATCCTTTCATAATTTTTCAATTGGGCTGTTTCATGTAGCTATTGAACCACAAGCTTCTTTATATGGGCTGGATTCCTTCCTCCCTCCCTCCCTGTCTCCCTTTCTTCCTTTCTTTTGCTATTTATGTGCTAAAGTTTACATTCACTAACTTATAAAAAGAAACTTTGTTGAGTTCTGGTAGGAAGGAGTACTCCCATGATTTTATGGACAAAAAACAAATTCTCCAAAAAACATTCAGGTATCCTATTTATTTTTAGCCAAAGTAATTTCTCATATACTTGTATATAATTGTTGGTCAATTTTCCTAGGGTTGTAGTAACATTATGATCACTTTATTAATTTCAATTAACTCCCACCAACCCCTGCTTGCCTACTGATCATTTCTCACTATTTCCATTTTAATGCTGCATTTTTAAATCCATGTAATATACTTCTATTTCTTTGTTGCAGATCTAGCATTGGCATTTGCACACTTTATTTAGCCACTAGGAGACAAAACTCTCCTCTTTGGCTATTGGCAGAAGAGCATCTGATAACAGCACATGGGGGAAATAGATTTATAATACAAGAGATTATTTCAAATTCAAAACAATTTAAAAAAATATATCACAATTAGTATTACAACAAATTATAGTGTATAAGACATAGTTAAACCAAGTTTGTATATGCATTCATTTACTTAGATATTTTCTGTCCTTCCAATATCATTTTATAATGCTTTATATGTTTCATTGATAAAGTTCTTTTATAGTTTTATTAAATATAATAGTAGGTACTTATATTGTACTCATTTTCTATTTTGTTATTGTTGGTGTATACAATCTATTTGATTTTCATGTTGACCTTATCGCCAATAAATGTGCTAGACTTTCTAATTCTAATAGTTTGCAGACTCCTTACATTTTCTACCTAACAGTCACATCTGCAAAATATGATTTTGTCCCTTTATTTCAAATACTCATTCATCATCTCTTTTCTCTGTATAGTTATATAGACCAGGACCTCAAGTACAATGTTTAATTATAAAGATAGTAACTGGCATCTTTATCTACTTTCTGATTCCAGCGGGAATAGTTTCACTATTAAGCCTAATGCTTGCTATAGGTTCAATAACCATTCTCTAATCTTTTAAAGAAATTCCCTTCTGTTCCAACTTTAAAATTTGTTCACAGGATTTTTCAATCTCAAATTGTCTCCTTTATTTATTGTCATAAATTTTCTCTCTGTATTTTTTACTTTGTCGTAACAAAACAATAACCTATTTCTTCCTTGACATTCTTTCTCCTCTCTGTTCCTAGAATTACTAGTAGACATGTGCTGACACCTCAGTCATCCTCTGTGTCCTGTAACTACTGTTTCAAATATTTCTTTACCTGTGCTGCATTCTTAGAGATGCCTTCATTTCTATTTCACTGTTCACAAATTTTCTCCTTAAATGTAACCACTCTACTGTTACCTTACGAGTTTTTTAAATAAATATTTATGTTTACAATTTAAAAATTTTTTTAAGTAACTACTTTTTTTGAGTCGCAACTGCCTGTTTCTGTTTTGTAAACTCCCCTTTTTGTTTTATACATACTATTTCCTCCTTCATCTTTGGGAATTCTTAATATACCTAAAAGTCTGTCTTCAAATTATTATTTCAATTTCCATACATAGTCTCTTATTTTTTGTTCTCCTCACCTTGTCCTTGGATTTCCTCTTTGAATTTTCTACCCCAAGATGTTTTATAAAAATATTAAAGTGGAAGAGAGTTGAGTGAAGAAGCCATAAGCAATTTAACCTTTAGTAAGTGTATGACTCTCAGATGGAAATAGGCAATCCATAAGTGTATATAGGGTCAAATGGATTTTTAGTATCTTTTGGGAGTTCAAGTATTTGGAATACCATAGAGAAGAGAAGGATATTTTATTCAAAATACATGTTAAATATAATGATTGGCTGAGTTCTGAAAATTCTGTTTTCCCAACATTATCTGATATTGCTCTATGTGTGTGTACGCATGCACTCAGGCATGCCCATATGTGAAACTCATGATAATAAACCATGCATGTATTTCTAACTTAATATTTGTAACCTTTTGTTTCATTGGTTAGTTTTGAGTAAATAAACACTGTTTATTGTTTCTCCAAATTAGTCTTGCCAAACAAATAGTTCCTGATGCTAGCATATTATTGGAGGGAATGAGCGTTGGGTCATTTAAGCATAATAATGTTATTTTCACTTAAAACACTAATATAAATATTCTAAGCAAAGTAACTTTTAAGTTGGTCCAAAAAATTTAAAAAGTACTTTTTAGTCAATTATCAGGCCTTTATTCGTAATGGCAACATGACTGTTAGCACTAGTCCCAAACCACCTATCCACCAATCTTACCTTTCTCTGTTCAAAATCAGATTGTCCCTGCTCTCCCAGGGGATACCTAATGAATTTTATGATGTGTTCATAAGACAAAGGTATGCTAGGTAAAGAAAGGAGTGTTACTGAATTAAAAAATGATACAAGGTGATTTTAGTTATCTCTCAAATGAGACAATAAGCTTAGATAATATGCTCACTTTGTTGCTTTATGTCTGTTTTAAACACATCTAGCATAAAGTCTATTCATATGGTAGATACTCAGTACCATTCCCAGAATTTATTTTAAATTAATCACTTATTTTAAAGAGAAAAACATTGTTTTAATTATTGATGTTGCACATTGCTATATTTCAAAGGCCTAGAACAATGTCTGTCACATAGTACACACTTTCTAAACATTTGATGAATTAATGAATAGTTTAGCAGATTTGTGTGCATTTATAATTGATACCATAAACCTTGATTTTGAATTACCATTTAATAATACAAAACTGAGTTAAGTATCTATTCCAAATTTTATACTAAAAAAAACAGGCAGGTTCCCCCCACTGGGCGATCAGGTCAGCAGGGAAGGGCAGTTGGGAGGGACCAGGCCTGCAAGGGAGGGCAGTTGGGGGCGACCAGGCCTGCAGGGGAGGACAGTTGGTAGGGGGGGACCCAGGCATGCAGCGAAGGCAGTTGGGGAGGTGACCAGGCCTGCAGGGGAGGGCAGTTGGGGGCGACCAGGTTGGCAGGGGAGGGCAGTTAATTAAACGTGAT
The DNA here is from genome assembly GCF_951640355.1 of Cnephaeus nilssonii. Taxonomy (NCBI): domain Eukaryota; kingdom Metazoa; phylum Chordata; class Mammalia; order Chiroptera; family Vespertilionidae; genus Cnephaeus; species Cnephaeus nilssonii. The sequence goes on along the minus strand of NC_137084.1, from coordinate 45,412,606 downwards.
CAACCTGTGTCCTCTTAGAATAAATAGTACCGCCCTAACCGGTTTAGCTTAGTGGATAGAGCGTCGACCTGCGGACTCAAGGGTCCCAGGTTCGATTCCAGTCAAGGGCATGTACCTTGGTTGTGGGCACATCCCCAGTAGGGGGTATGCAGGAGGCAGTTGATTAATGTTTCTCTCTCATCGATGTTTTTAACTCTCTCTCCCTCTCCCTTCCTCTCTGTAAAAAATCAATAAAATATATTTTTTAAAAAAGAATAGTACCAGTCATTTCCCCTTGAAATCTCTAAGCAAAAATAAGATGCTATTTACTAAATTCCTTTTCAGCCAACTTATGAATCTCCCATTTTGTGATTTATGTAAAAATTACAAATAATATAGAATCCATAAAATAAGAAAAGAAATTATCGTATCTCTCACACAGAACACTGCTTAGCAAATTCAATATTAGGAGGTGGCTTCTAAAAAGTTTTTCCTTTAATAAATAATTTTTTAAAGCTGGAAATGACAAATTTATGCTACTGCTTACTCAAATATAAATATCCCCTTGTATGGAATATCTTACAACAGAAGTTGTCTCCATAAATTCATTCATCATCTACACATTTAAAAGAGTTTTAGTATAGGTGTCAATCAAACTCCAAGAGACCTGTCACTTCTCATTACCTTACCAACCTTATATTTATACAAATTAAAATAATAAAATGCTCCAGTTGCTTACTGGTGTGTTTAATTAACTTACAGCAGTAAATTCCTATAACTAACTACAGTTAACACTTCTGGTATTTCATCACTAGACTCTCCACATCATGAACCTGGGAGCCATCATTTACATTAATGGGAGTTACTAACAAGCAGCATGGGAAGAATTAATTCTTTTGTAAGTCCTTTTAAAAGGTTTCCAATAATATAAGTGAGTAGCACTCCAAATTCAAGGCATTACTAACATCAATATTTGCTCTAAAGGAAATATGGAGAACTGCTACTATAAATTTAAAACGAATCAAGAAGCAATAACTAGTGTACAAAAATTATATCAATTATTTAAAAAAGTAACCACCCACATCAACTCTGTGTTAATAAAGGAGAAAGCTGAATACCAAGAATCATACATTCTAGTCTTAAAGGAAGTAGCTTTTTTAAAAAAAAAAAAAAAGTTTCACAGTAGTGGGGACTCAGAAAGAAATACTAGTACAAAAGAACAGAGGCACTTTTCAAAAATTAATATTAACTATATAATTGGGAAAACTGCAATACAGAATAATAAAGACACCCAAGAGATAATTTAATTATCTATATAATACAGACACAATAAATATTTGTAAATTATGTATGTGTAAAAGCTACTCAAGAGTCTAGTATATAACTAGGAGTGAGGTTGTTAGTTTGAGAAAGGTTTATAAAGATTTTACTGTATTAGCAACTTGCTCTGAAATAGATGAACTAATCAAAAATCTCACAAAAAATATGAAAGTTCCTTTTCCTCTTTATGCTTACCAAATTTGGTACTTAAACAGACATCCTATTTTTTTGCCAGGTTGATGAACATAAAATGCTATCTCCTCTGGTTTTAGTTTGCATTTTCCTGGTTACTAGTGAGGTTGAGTTTCTTTTATGTTATTAGACATTTTGTGTTGTACTTCTGTAACAGCTTCTTTATATACCACTAGAGGCCCAGTGCATGAAATTCATGCACGGGGCGGGGGGAGGGTGTTGTCCCTCAGCCCAGCCTGCACTCTCTCCAATCTGGGACCCCTTGAGGGATGTCCCTCTCACAATCCAGGACTGCTGGCTCCCAACCGCTCGCCTGCCTGCCAGCCTGATCACCCCCTAACCACTCCCCTGCCAGCTTGATCAATGCCTAACTGCTCCCCTGCTGGTCCAATTGCCCCTAACTGCCCTTCCCTGCCGGTCTGGTCACCCCTAACTGCCTTCTTCTGCAGGCCTAGTCACTTCCAACTGCCCTCCCCTGCTGGCCCGGTCACCCCTAATGCCTTGCCTTGCCAGCCTGGTCACCCCTAACTGCCCTCCCCTGCAGGCCTGGTAGCCCCCAACTGCCCTCCTCTGCAGGCCTGGTCACCCCTAACTGCTCTCCCCTGCTGGCCTGGTCGCCCTCAACTGCCCCCCCCACCCCCCGCTGGCCCATCACCCCTAACTGCCCTCCTTTGCCAGCCTGGTTGCCCCTAACTGCCCTCCCCTGCCGTCCTGGTCGCCCCCAACTGCTCTCCCCTGCAGGCCTGGTTCCCCCCCCAACTGCCCTCGCTGCATGCCTGTGTCCTCCCCCCAACTGTCCTCCCCTGCAGGCCTGGTCACCCCCAACTGCCCTCCTCTGCCGGCCTGGTCACCCCTAACTGCCCTCCCCTGCAGGCCTGATCGCCCCCAACTGCCCTCCCTTGCAGGCCTCGTCCCTCCCAACTGCCTTTCCCTGCTGACCTGATCGCCCACAACTGCCCTCTCCTGCCAGCCATCTTGTGGTGTCCATCTTTGACCACACAGGGAGGCAATTTTGTGTGTTGGAGTGATGGTCAATTTGCATATTACCTCTTTATTATATAGGATACCCATATTTTAATGGGCTGATTGTCTTTTCTTATCTATATAATAAAAGCCCAGTGACCGTTATAGCAGAACGACCAGAACGACTGGTTGCTATCACACGCACTGACCACCAGGGGGCAGATGCTCAATGCAGAAGCTGCCCCCTGGTGGTCAGTGTGCTGCCACAGCGGGAGCGCCGCTCAGCCAGAAGCCGGGCTCACAGCTGGTGAGCATAGTGGTGGCGGCGGGAACCTCTCCCGCCTCTGAAGCAGCGCTAAGGAGCAGTTAGCCAAGCGGTAAGGAGTGAGCAGGCAGGCGGTAAGGAGCGGCGAGCCTAGCAGTAAGTAGCGAGCAGGCAGGTGGTTAGGAGTGAGGGGTCCTGGATTTCGAGAGGGCGCAGGCCGGGCTGAGGGACTTCCCCCTCCCCCACCCCCCCTCCCCTATCTACCCCCCTCCCCCACCCCCCACCCCCCGCATGAATTTCGTGCATCGGGCCTCTAGTTGATATATAAAGGTTTTCCTTATATATTCTGGATACTGGCTCTTGGTTAATCTCTGTGCTCTAAACATCTAATCTGTGGCTTGCCTTTTCATTTAGTTATAAACAAGTTTTTCAATGAAATTAAATTTATGAAACGTTTCTCTTATTATGGTCTATACATTTCTGGGATTATTTAAAAGATCATTTCTTAATTGAAAGCCCTGGACTATTTCATTTCTAAAAACCTGAGTCTCATTTCTACTAGAATGAAGTGAGATAAAAAAAAAAAAGAACAAGCAGAAGAGAAAGAAATTAATGTTGTGACTAATATATGAATTTATTTTATGTACAGACATTTCTGAGTGAGTATCATATGCAATAATTTTATATAAACTCTCTTTTATTCTTCATATTTCTCTAAAGCCATTATCTTCATTTTTAGGTAAGTGCACAGAGGCTAATGAGATAAAAGTAACTTTTTGTTTGATGCTGAAGTTCTTTCAGAAGAGTAAAATGAGAAAGCCACAGTTTCTCCTTTCCTAACTTTAGAATATGCAATTTTGATTACTTAAATGCCAATATGGTTTATCCCTGTTGGATAATTCTATATGGAAGCAAGCATGTGTTTTAGTCAAATTAGTCAAGTTTTTGAAAACCAATCAGTAATCTAAAACACTTTATAAAGATATAGTACTATGCTTCGAGTAAATTAATAAATGTATAATGATATTAACCATTTAAAGCTAATCATCTTTGAGAGTAATTTTTTATTTTTACGTAGACTAAAGGTTAAATTATACACATATCCTTCTTTTATCTATGCCTAAAACAAAATCACTGAGCAATTTAAAGTGAAGTCTCTTATCAGGCAAAGTGAGACACCAGAGGCTTTGGTCAATGGGAAGGTACAATACTGTTTTGGGCATGCGTATGTCTTGTTGCATCTAGCCTTTGCTTGGGCAGCTCCTAATCCTCTTCCACACCCAGCAGCTCAGATATTTAGGGGCCATTTCCTAGAACATGCTTTCTTCTTTACTTCTCTAGTTGTAGGACTTCCATTCAGCCAGGTTTCAGGTGGTTCTGAATGATGGTTGTTCTGTATTTTAGTTGCAATTTTGATGTGGCTGTGGGAGGTGGCGAGTACAGGCCTTTACCTACGCTGCCATCTTGGTTCTCTCAGAATAAATTGTGTTTTGTGTGCTCACAACTGTAAACCTACTTTTGCCAATCCCTGTATATTTCCCCTCTGCCCCTCCAACCCTCAAGCATTCCATCGAGCCTCTACTCTGATGTGAGTAAACTGCAAACCAGAAAAGCAGTGAAGTTCAAGTTGGGGTCACATGTCAGAGTCATCTGGTTTTCTTTTTTATCCCACTGTCCCATTACATTACTGTATTTTAATTTAGTTGGTTGCAGAAAGCCGAGATGACAATAATACTAGGGAAGACTTCCTCATCCAGATAATAACATCAGCACTATAAAAGCACACTTCATTAAAAACAACACACACAACAATATGCTTCCAAGTGTCAGCGATGAAATAGCTGCACAATTACTTGTGACTCATTTTCCACATTCCCCGTCTCTCAGTCGAATGCCTAATCTTCATAAGGTGTTCATTTCCTGTCTCACCCAGCAACCCCATCTGCAGTTTTATTTTGTTGATCTCTCCTGCCTAAATTTCCATGGGGATCCCTCATTTTAAAACATGCTCTTTGCTCTCACTCCTGAACACAACCCCATCAGCGCTGTCGCCTGTGCCTTGGATTACAATAGGCACAGAAGTTAATAGCTTGCCATGGTCCTGAGGGACTATATGAAATAATGATTGTCCTGGCCACAGCATCTAGAGTTAAAACTCCGAGCTACAGTATGGAGTGTCAGATTACCTAATAGCATTTGCAAAAACTGAACATCCCTTTTGCTCTCCTAATTCAATTCAAGAAATATTTTGAGTGCCTACACAATACAGGGCTCTCTGCAAGGCGGTGGAGTAAATTAAGATGTAGTTTCTACACTGAAAATATTTTGGTAAGAATAAGACAAATAACTCTAATACACCACTCGTATCACTGTTAAAGTGAGTGTACATATAATCACACTTCATTTCTGAGAATTGTTGATAGGATTACAGAAGGCTACAGGAGTCCACCAAACTATGAGAAATCAAGCTTTAGATAAAAGGGAAGGGCCTTATGTTCATCCACAATTTTGATCCCAGGGAAGGCTTTCCAAGTAAGCAGAATCGCATGGACAAAGAGTATCCAAGTGGGAAATAATGTGATGTGTTTGGAAAACAATAGTTTGACTGAGCATAGGTTATAAACGGAAAGAAAACTAGTACAAGACAAAAAAAGCAGTAGGCCAGGCAGGGAACTATGTAGTTGGAACATGCTCTACATTTGTGTTAAGAATAAGGGCTTCAGCATTCACTACGTGACAGCTTCTAAGACACACTTGCTTAACTCATTAGTAGGCATCAGGCAGTGAATGCCCTGAGTAGTTGCAGTGAAAGAGACAAGCCTTCAGACCCGCAAAAGCTTTTCTTCCCTGAACTGTGGGAAATCTCAGCAGTCCTCTGCGTTTACACCGTTCACTAAAGGATGATGTACCTCATGGCATCATGACAAAAGGAAACTTCATACTATGCCACTGGGTTGCATTTAAAATTTTCCTTAACCTTCTCTTAGGCCCACCTTTCCTTTAAGCACCTAGAAATAGTAAGGAGAACTACATGGCTGCTGGGAATTCCAGTTGTAAAACTCAATGTATACATAACGGTTGCAAAATTTTATTGAGCATCTTCTATATGCCAAACACTGTGCTTTATTTAATACTCATGTTAATCTAGTGGAATAGAGATTGTACCAGGTGAACCAAGATTCAGAGAGGACATTACCACAGTCACTCAGTGATACCAACATAACTCCGAAGTCCTAAATAATTAAAAATATAAAACAAACTCCACCAAGTATAAACAAGCCGAGGCAAGAAAGAAGGGAAGAGGGTCATTTTGCTTTGTACTTTTTAGAGAGAGAAAAAAAACAAAACAAAAAAACGTCAAGTGAACCAACTGATAAATGGGATTTAAATAATTAACATTTTCAATGAGAACTTAAGGTAGTGACTCTGCTTAACATATATGGATTCATATCATGTCATTTTTTCACTAGGGACCTGTCCCTAAATTAGGAAAAGAGGTATTTTTCAGACACGGACTCATTTTGATAAACACATTACTTCCACCTCTTTAATGCTTGCTTAAAAGTATCACGCTACAATAAGCACACCATCTTCTTGGCTTGCTCTCCTCAGTGGGCCATGAGAGGGAATGCTTATAACTTGTGATATGACCTCATTTCATCGTTCAACCTGCTTCTTCTCCATTTGTGAAATGAAAATTAATCCTATGACCTAGTAATATTCTGCCTTGTTCTAAAACACAGTCTAGAATTCTGCATGAGCATTTTTTTTTTTTCATCTTTATGCCTGTCCCATGGTATACCCTTAGGTAGTTATAATGGAATCGAACTACAGACTTTTGGGAGTTTTTACATGAACAGAGATTTTTCAATTAGGTCACATTCCTGTAATCAAATGGAAAATATAAAAGACCTAATAATTTCATTCATTTCAGTAATATTAGTCACCCTAGAAAATATTTATTTGATTATACTTTTAAGTTGCACAGCAAGGAAAAACAAAAAACCAAAGCATTGGTCTACCCACTGCCTCAAGTCATCACATTCATTGTTCAGTTTAAAGGTTTGAGGTCTTGGTTCCTGAGTGCTCTAAATGACTGCATCTGAGTAACAACCTATAATAAAATGAAGATGAAAGGTTATAAGAAATGTTCAAATTTACAGGATAAACAGTAGAAGAGTTGAAAACTTAAGCTTAAGCACACGTAAAAATCTCCCACTTCTGGAACAAAGCCATCAGATTTCATTGGCTGCCATGAAGGCAAACAGATGCTAATTTAGTGAAAACAGCCACCATTTCTGAACTCACAGCTTGATTAACAAACAGAAGCTGAGACCTTTTATAGAAAGGAATCTATAATTCTAAATATAAGATGCTGTCAACAGGTGTTTAAGTATGCCTGAAGCAGGTAATAACATAAATGAGGAGTCAGAATTACAGCAGTCTGAAAACACTTATGTTTTCAATATAAGCCTTATGCCAACAAAATCCCAGGTGCCAGTTACTATTCCTATAGAGAATTCACTTCTCATACAAATAATGTATTCTAACTGCTTCAAGAAGACATTATTCGGTGGGGGCAGGGGGGGGGGGGGCGGGAAGTATCATTCACTTTGCAAGAAGGTAATGTTGCCAGGCCAGAGTGGGTAGGCTGAAGCAGGCGTCCTCAAACTACAGCCCGCAGGCCACATGCGGGTGTTTTTGCCATTTTGTTTTTTTACTTCAAAATAAGATATGTGCAGTGGGCATAGGAATTTGTTCATAGTTTTTTTTAAACTATAGTCTGGCCCTCCAACGGTCTGAGGGACAGTGAACTGGCCCCCTGATTAAAAAGTTTGAGGACCCCTGGGCTGAAGGAACACAGAGAGAGGGAATGTGTCTGCTCACTGCCACTCTGCAAATTCCTTTGTCTCTTCATTCATGGCAAAATGCAACCTAGTTATGCTGAAGGGGAAGCTCCATAAACATCCAGACATGCAAAGGTGGCTGCAAGAAAAATAAAGAGTCAAAACCACAGGGGTAAGGACCTCGCTGTCTGGCCAGTCTCTTTATATATAAGTGTGCATGAGTGCCTTATGTATCCAGTCACAAAAAAGGTGGTAGATCATTAAAGCACATCATTCCTTCTCTCATTAGCATCACATCCACGTGCAATGACTATGATCTGGACCCAATATTACCTGATTTTGGACACATCACAATCTTTTTGTACTCTACAGTTTCTGTATCTTATAAAAATCAGTCAATCAAGTAAAAAAGGCAACTCCTGGGGTTTTAGTCAAGATCATCCATAGGAATAAATATAAGTACAAAAATAATCAAGAAAATGGGAAAAGCAGCATTAACATTTCTCTAGGTTCCAATAATTCCACTACAGAAAAATAGCTGACCATCTTTTAGGGATTTGTAAAAGCCTTGTATTGAACAGGCCAAGAACTTTCAAAAGTGTCTGCCAATTATACCACCCCCTATTTCTCCTTTTGAGACTAAAACAAAAAATTTCAGACCTCTTTTGAGGGCTTGAAAAGCCATATGCTCTGACCAGCTATATGCTAGCTCAATGACTGTCTCACTGATCCATTCTGAATGTATTATCTAACAGACAGTTAAGCAGCACAAGAGCAATGACTAATACATTTCATTTTTTAAAAAATCACTTTAAAACCTACTTTTCAGTCCTCAGTGAAAGAAGCAATAGGGGGAAAAGAACATTGCAGTTGGACTCTGGTTACATTCCTTCGTGTTTTGTGGTCTGTGCCTTAAAATGAAATGCAGCAAAGATTTCAGAGTTTCCCTTTACAGTGTGCAGGTGCACAAGAAATGGTTTAGGCAAGGCAGCAGTCCAGACCCGTGTTTCAAACAGGCCAGACAAAGGAAAGAACAAGCCCCCCAAACCACAGCAAAACTGGCTACATAGGGCTTTGAACTCTAATATTTCACGTGCCAATAGGCAAATGAGGCAGGTAATCAGAGAAGGCAGAGGCTGAGGATTCCTAGGTCTATTACATTAAGTATAATTTGTCCAATGAGTCATTCAATTCATATTTCCCATCTCCCATGAAGACCTGATTCCACCTAATACCCTGGAAAGGTTTACATCAAACTGACAGGAGAAAAGAAAACCATGTCTAATCTGCTCTTTCAGTGATACAGGCTAAGAATAACTAAGAGGTTGATTCAATCAACAAGCATAATCAATAAAGGTATTTTTATATATTTATGCATCTATATTGTTCCAAAAAGGCTTTCAAGTGCTTTGTTAAAGTGCATAAAACCAGCCAAAGAATTTGACAGTTCATAAAATCTAAGACAGATAAATGCTATCTATCATAATGTGACATGCCACTAATTGTAAGGTGCATTTCATTTTTAGCAATATTAAAATGTCAAAAATATGTATAGTAGAATCAATAAAATACAATATGTGTTTCAGTAGAAGGGGGAATATAAAGTTATTTCACAAAAATGCAATTCCTGTGGTTCTACTGGCTGCCAAAAAAAGCGGGTAACATAATCACCTAAACCTAGCTGCCCTCCTAGATTGCTTAGGGAAATCAATCAATCAATAAACAAATTATCACTACTACTCACACTGGGGCACACCACTTGGAGTTGTGCACATGTTAAGCTGTTCCTTTACAAATTAAAGAGTGCAGAAGAAAGAATACTAGTATTTATCATTCTGAGGACACCCTTCCTTCAAACTCCCAAAGTGATTTTCCTACATAACTAATATTTTAAGTCATCATGCACCAATTTGACAAAAATATGGAGAGTTAGTTTTTATTAATATGGAACCTAGGGAAGGTTGGGAGGGGTGATCATTCTCCACAAAACTACAAGATAGTCTTTGTCAAAGTCATATCTGGTCATGGTGTTCTCTTATTTAAAATCATCTAGGGTTTCCTTTATCTCTTATAAGTAATGTTTTTCATCATTAAACGGAATGAGGTCAGTGAAAATGATGGAGTAGGTAGATCTGAGGACTTGTGCTTCTAGGGATACATTAAAAAATAATAATAAGCAAAAACTATCAGAATCAACTTTGACAAAACTCTGGAAAATAGTCAAAGGTTTATTACCACAATCAGGTGACGTTGAACCAAGGAAAAAGAAACTCAAAATCAGGAGGAAAGTTTTGGAGCATTTTTACCTACCCTGCCTCCAACTCCCTCTTCAGCTCAGCAGTAGTCTCAAAGACAGCAGCCTACATTCCAGTGTGGGGCCCTGATCCCTGGTTCTTTTTTATTCTAAAAAAAAATTGTGTAGGTCTGTTCTAACTTGTCTAGGGGCTACCTAAAGGACTAATGCAAGGTGCCCGCTTTTGTTTTGCCTAGTCAGAACTCACTCAAAGGTGAAAAGCAGGGTACTGTGTTGAAGATGTATGACAAACGACCCAGAGCCTTGCCATGCAAAAGATTAAGGCTGAGACATACAACAGACTACCTAAAGCCTGGGAGGAAAAGGTGGGGAGAGTTTCTTTGAGAAATTAGGGCATTCCAAAGTGCCCATATGCCCTTGGGAACACAGAAGTTCCTCATATGACCAGAACAGGATGCATGCTCAGAAAAGGTCTGAGAAGACCAGAGGCTTTCACCTCTGCTGATCACTAGCCTACCTGCAAGCAATAAGTGAAGTCTCGGGCCTTAAGGTTGAAATGGAAGGAAACAAGACAGTTACTCAAAGCTGTATAAAGAATAAAGAACTCTAGCCGAAACCGGTTTGGCTCAGTGGATAGAGTCCCAGGTTTGATTCCGGTCAGGGGCATGTACCTTGGTTGCGGGCACATCCCCAGTAGGGGTTGTGCAAGAGGCAGCTGATCGATGTCTCTCTATCATCGATGTTTCTAACTCTCTATCCCTCTCTCTTCCTCTCTGTAAAAAATCAATAAAATATATATAAAAAAAATAAAGAATAAAGAACTCTAATAAAGGTAAGTACACAAGTAAATAAAAAAGGCAGTATTATGGGCACATAATGTATAAAGATGTAATTTGTCACAATAACAACAACATAAAAGTGGGAGGACAGGTGTAGAGGAGCAGTTTTTATATGCTTTTGAAGCTAAGTAGGTACCAATTCAAATTAGATTATTATAATAGGATGCAAATTATAATTTCCAGAGTAACCACTAAGAAAATATTTTAAAAATATACTGAAAAGGATGAGAAGGTAATCAAAACAGTACATTACAAAAAATCAATTAAGAAAATAAAAAGAGGTATTAATGGAGGAAATGAGGGAACAGAGCAGAAAACATTATCTTAGACAAAAATTTGTAAGAAATATGGAAAACAAATAGAAAAATGGCAGAAGTCCTTCCATACCACTAATTATAAACAGATTAAACTCTCCAATCAAAAGGCAGAGAGATTGGCATGATCCAATTACATCCTCCCTAGAAGAGACTCATTTTAAATCCAAAAACACAAATAGGTTCAAAGTGAAAAGATGGAAAACATATTCCATGTAAACAGTAACCAAAAGAGAGCTGGGGTGGCTATACTCTATCAGAAGTCTATATATATATAAAAAGGCAGTGACTGTGATGACTGAAACAACTGTTCGACCGGTCACCATGCGGTGCTAGCATAGATGCATAGACACAGGTAAAGTCTATGAGTGAACTAAGAATGAACAAGACAAATGCTTGCCTTTAACGGAGCTCGCACTGTAAGGTTAGGTCAGGGATGAGAATTCAAAATTGCCACCAGCACAGACCTGAGGTGCTGCTTCTCAGAACGGCCAGAGATACACCCAGTAGCGGACTGGGGGTGTGACTGAAGGGCTGGCGCCAACGTGAAGGCGGGGCCATTCTGGATTTCCCAGAGGAGTCAATGGCTGCCTAGGAGGCGGAGCTTTTGACACTGACTGGCATAGAAACCGACCAATCAGAACCTACTCTGGGTGAACTGTGAAGGCAGAACCTAAGGTGGGGGCTGAGGAGGGGTTTTAAGGGCAACAGCTATTTGGTGTAAGGTGTAAGAAAGCGGTTCAATTTTTTAATAACCAGTTTGGCAGCATAGTGCATATGGCTGGCTATCAGTCCAGATATAGGGGTTATGTATTTTTGTCTGCCAAGAGCATCTCCTCCTGCTGAAAAAGGCTCCCTCTCCATTTAAGCAATCCTATCCTATATAATCTATCTATACTAATAAAAGGGTAATATGCTAATTAGACCGGGTAGACCGGCCATCTTGTAGATGTCCAACTTCCTTCCGGACAAAGCCATGGTGGTGGGGGCTGAGGCAGAGGCAGTTAGGGGTGATCAGGCTGGCAGGGGAGGGCAGTTGGGGGCAAACTGGCCAGCAGGGGAGGGCAATTGGGAGCAACTAGGCCTGCAGGGGAGGGCAGTTGGGGGCGACCAGGCCTGCAGGGGAAGGAAGTTGGGGGCGACCAGGCCAGCAGGGGAGGGCCATTATGGGTGACCAGGCCACCAGGGGAGGGCAGTTGGGGGTGACCAGGCCAGCAGGGAGAGCAGTTGGGGGTATAAGCCAGGCAGGCAGGTGAGTGGTTAGGAGCCAGTGGTCCTGGATTGCGAGAGGGATGTCCGACTGCTGGTTTAGGCCCGATTCCACAGGGATCAGGCCTAAACCGGCAGTCAGACATCCCCCGAGGGGTCACAGATTGGAGAGGGTGCAGGCTGGGCTGAGGGACACCCCCCTCCCGTGCATGAATTTCATACACTGGGCCTCTAGTTCATCAATAAGAAATAAAAACACATGCACCAAACAATAGATGCCAAAATGCATATTTATAACAATCTAATTGGAATTGATACCTACATAGCTTCAATAGCATATAAAACCTGCTCCTCTACACCTGTCCTCCTACCTTTATGTTGTTGTTATTGAAGCTAACATTGACAAATGAAGGGAGAAATGGTTCTATAATAATAGATGGAGATTTTAATATCCCACTATCAATAATGTATCTAGACAGAAGATTAATAAGGATATAGAGGACTTGACAACACTATAAACCACCTAGCCTAACATACACATATAGACACTGCATCTAACAACAACAGAATACACATTCTTCTCAAATGCATGTGGAACATTCTCTAGGATAGACCACAAAACAACTCAGACCACAAACAAGTATTAATAAATTTAAAAATATTGAAATTGTACAAACTATCTTCTCTATCCCAATGGAATTAAACTAGAAATCAATAATGAAACAAAAACTAGAAAATTCACAAATATGTGAAAATTGTTTAAGCAACCAATGGATCAAAGAAAAAATTGCAAGGGACATTAGAAAATAGTTAGAGACAAATGAAAATAAAAACACAACATACCAAAATTTATGAGATGTAAAAACTTATAGGTATAAACACTGACATAAAAAACATATCATATCAATAATCTCACCTTACATCCAAAGGAACAGAAAACAAAACCCAAAGCTAGAAGAATAAAGGAAATAATAAAGATTAGAGTGGATAAACAAGACAGAGAACAGAAAACCAATAGAGAGAATCAACAAAACTAAACGTCAATTCTTTGAAAAGGTCAACCTAATTCACAAACTTTTGGCTAGATTAAAAAAGGGGAGCATAAATAACTAAAATCAGAAATTAAAATGAAGACATTCTTAAAGACCTTACAGAACTGAAAGGAATTATAACAAAAATACTATACAATTGTACATTAACAAATCAGATAACCTAGATGAAATACATATTTACACAAATGATCTAAATTGACTCAATAATATATAACAAACAACCCAGAGCCTTGCCGTGCAAAAGATTAAGGCTGAGACATACAACAGACTACCTAAAGCCTGGGAACAGACCTATAATAAGTAAAGGAACTGAATCTCATTCCACGAGGCCACTATTATTACCCTGATACAAAAAGCCAGACAGACATGATAAGAAAACTATAGACCAATTTTCCTCATAAATATAGATGCAAAAATCCTCAATGAAATACTAGCAAACTAAATCCAATGGCATTGAAAGGCCCTTTTTTTCTTTGCAAAATAGGAAAAATGATTCTAAAAGTCATATGGAATTACAAGAGCCCTAAATAGCCAGAACAGTGTTGAAAAGGAAAAACAAAGTTGAAGGATTCACACTTCTCAATTTCAAAACATATTGTGGTAGTGGTGTAAGAACAGACATATAAACCAATGGACTACAATTGAGAGTCCAGAAAAAAACACTATGGCTAATTGATTTTTAACAAATATGTTAAGGATATTCAATGGGGAAAAATAGTCTCTTCAACAAATGGTGCAGAAACAACTGGAAATCCACATACAAAACAATGAAGTTGGACCCCTACCTCATACCATATACAAATAGTAACTCAAAATGGGTCAAAGACTAAAATATAAAATGATTAAACTATTACAAGAAAACTCTTCATGATGTTGGATTTGACCATGGATTTTAGATATGAAACCAAAAGCATTTTCAAACAAAAAAGTTAGACAAAATACATCTAATCAAAATTTAAAATTTTTGTGCATCAAAGGACAGTCTAAAGATAGTGAAACCACCTGTTTTAATTGCTTTGTATTCACTCCATTGGTAAGAGAGGAATTACTGCCCTAGGGTTATGGGAATGGTTGAACATCTGACGCTGGATAGATGAAACTGAGAGCACATTAGTAGTCACATATACTCATAGCCCAGGGAAGAAGGACATCTTATGCCATGTAGGGCCACATAGCTACAACTGGGAACAGAGTATGAAATTAATAAACAGAAACCTCATTTAAAATGGAGTCAGAAGGCTAGAAGAGAGAACTCTCTTGCATGTCTCATGTAACGCACACTGCTGACTCCAACAGGAAGAGAGGTATCTTGCATCGCCAACAGCAAGTGATACTACATTACTACCTCAGCAGGAGGAAGAAAAGATTTCTCCTTGTCCAGTAACAGCTCAATCAATGGGAGACTGCCATAACTCAGACAAAAGTCACTATACTTCCAACTTTCAGTTTCTTCCAATGGACTCCTCATTTACAACAGCTTCCCTTGCCCCCCCGCCCCCCCCCCCCCCCCCCGCATTAAAGACAGTTTCTCTCCTTTGTTTCTCTGGACTTGCACATAATTCAACATCAGACCACATGTCCTAAATTGCAGTTCTTTGCTGTACCTGAATAAACCCATTTTGCTGGAGAGGTATCTGGCTGTCTATTTGTTTAAGATCAACATTATTGAACAACCAGAAACTGAGAGAGACAAGTTTTGTAATATCAAAAGGATGTAGTGATGACTGGTTCCTATGGGAAAGAGGATGTGATTGGTTTGTTTCCATAATTTCCAGCTGGCAAAGAATTGAAATTCACTACTCAGGAATCAGCAGGAACTACACCTGCTTATTGGTGGATAGGAAGGTTGTTTGAATAGAGGAACTTGTCCACAGGAGCAGAGTGGATCGGGGCTACTCAAGGCCCTCTTGGTTTCACCAGATAATCAAGGCAGCAGATAATATTGCACTTAAAATGTAACAACTCTGAGGACAGGAAAAAAATACTTGCAAATGATATGTCTGATAAAGATTTAGTACCCAGAATTCATAAAGAAGGCTTACAACTCAACAACAAAAAAGATGAACAACCCAATTTAAAAGTGGACAATGGGCTTAGATAGTAATTTCTCCGAAGAGATATATAAATGGCCAGCAAGCCCATGAAAAAGTGCTCAACATCATTAACCATTAAGGAAAGACAAATCAAAATCACAATGCTATACCACTTCATACCAGGAAACATAAACTGATGTAGCTGCTGTGGAAAAGTTCTGTAGTTCCTCAAAAAGTTAAACATAGAATTACCACATGACCCAGCTACTCCACTCTAAGGTATGTATGCAAAACAATTGAAAATGGATACTCAAACAAAACTTC
Organism: Cnephaeus nilssonii; assembly: GCF_951640355.1. NCBI lineage: Eukaryota > Metazoa > Chordata > Mammalia > Chiroptera > Vespertilionidae > Cnephaeus > Cnephaeus nilssonii. The sequence continues at coordinate 45,397,015 of NC_137084.1, read as the reverse complement.
TACATGAGTGTTCATAGCAGCACTATTCACTGACCAAAAGGTAAAAATAACCCAAATGTCTATCAACAGATGAATGGTTAAACACAATGTGGTATATACATTCAATGGAGTATTATTCAGCTATAATAATGAATAAAGTACCAATGATGCTACAATGTGAATATACCTTGAAAACGATAGACTAAGTGAAAAAAAACCTTAACAGAAAGGTCACATATTGTATGACTTTATTTATATGAAATATCCATAACTGGTAAATCCATACAGACAGAAAGCAGATGATAGGTGCCTGAGGCTGAGGAAATGGGGTGCAGGTTGGGGAAATAGGAGTGACATTTTAATGGGGTTTTCTTTTGGAGTGATGAAATGTTTTGGAACTAGAGAGAGTTGGTGGTTGCATAACATTGTGAATATATTAAATGCCACTGAATTGTACACTGAAAAGTTAATCTTAAGTGAATTACACATCAATTTTTTAAAACAAGAAAAGAAATTATACCCATGTCCCCTTCTGTCAAACATATACATTTCAGACTCTCTTTAAATGTTTTTAAAATTTAAAAGAACACTTGGGTTATAAACTAATCAATCGATGTCATTGAAAGGCACTGGCTTATACTATACATGTACTCCCTGCTCACCACTTACAATCCGAGAGTCATTGTCCTACCAGATATAGCACTAAATTATTCCATTGGTGCCTATCTTTCCTGCCTTTGCTCTTGCAGTTTCCTAAATATAGTAGAGGGCATTCATTTCTTCATGCCCATGGACACAACAATCTCTCAATCTACAACAGGGAATCTCAACCCTAACTGCCCATCAGAATCACTTTCAGGAACTTTAAAAAAATAAACACCTCATGTCTGGGCTCCATCAAATGAATCAGAATTTCTGCGGGGGGAGGCCAAGAATCTGGAGGTTAGGAGTTCATTTTCAAAACTTCCCAGATGATACTAGCGTATAGCAGCCAGGGTTGAGAATAACTTACCTAGAATGTTTTATAACCACTTCCCTTTAGCCAAGTGTAATGCTTTCTAAACTCCAATAATTCATGTACTAGTTTTGGAAAGTTCTGTTTTTCTAGAAATGTATCCATTTCATTTGAATTTCAAACTTATTAGCATAAAGTTGTTTATAAGATCTTATCTTTTAATGTCTGTATATCTGTAATGACACCTTTTTTTCTTCACTTATATTAGTTATTTTTCCTGTCTCTTCTCTTTCTCAATAGTCCTCCCTGAGGGCTTATCAATTTCTAGCTGTTTCAGACTAGAACTTTTGCCTGTATTATTTTTTCCAAGGTACAGTTGTCCATTTAATTTCTGCTCTTATCTTATTATTCCTTTCATTCTACTTTCCTAGGACTTAACTCTTCTTTCTCTAGATGTTTCAGGAGACTTAGATGATTAATTTTTACATCTTTCTTTTTTTCTAATATATGCAATTGAGGGTATAAATTTCCCTTTGAGCAAAGATTTAGCTGCACCTTACAAAGTTTCATATGCTGTATTCTCATTATTATTTAGTTTTAAATAATTTCAAACTTCCTTTATAATTTCTTCTTTAGTCTATAGGTTATAGAGAAGTATACTATTTAATATCCACACATTTAGGAATTATTGATTTCTAGTAAATTCCACTGTGGTCAGTAAACATATTGTGATATTTTAACCTTATGAAATTTGTTGAGGCCCAGCATAATCAATTTTAGTAAATGTTCCATGTGTATCTGAAAGAAATGTATATCCTATAATCTTTGGTGCAATATTTTTTTACCTATAACTTAGATCAAGTTTACTAATTGTTCTGTTCAGGTCTTTTAGATTCTGATTTTTTTTTTTTTGTCTGTTATTCTAATAGTTAATGAAAGGAAATTTAAAGTCCTCTCTACTATGACTGTGGATTTCCTTGTAGTTCTGTTAACTTTTATCTATATATTTGAAGTTATAGCTTCAAAATATATATATTTTACTTATTTTGCTAATTTCCTAAGAGGTATCCCAGTGACCTAAAAGAGTTTTAGAACTTATAAAAGTGCTTATTAGTCCCCAAAGTGTCATTTACACAGTAGGGAAAAAATGGTTCATTATCTCACAAACATACATTACAAGCAAAGAATTTATAGTTGCAATGACATTTTTGATTAATTAAAACTGGGTTATAATAAAAAGAGGGTTTCTAAAGTGAAATCTACCTAAAGAAAGACAAACATTATCATCCAATATTTTCTTTTTTCCTAAATTTTTTCAAAAAAAAGTATTCATCTATAAAACTACATATATATTTGGAATTGACTGTTATTATCATAAAATGTCCCACTTAATTGCCTTAAATTTCACATTTTAAATTTCACTGTCTGAATACTAGGGTTCCCTTTTCTCCACATCCTAACCAGCACTTATTTGTTGATTTATTGACGGTATCCATTTCTCATTGTGGTTTTAATTTGCATCTTTTTAATGATTAGTGACATTGAGCATTTTTTCATATGTTTATTCAGCCTGACAATATTTATTAACATTTACATTTAATGTAATTACAGGATAAGTTTGGGTTCATATCTACAGATTTACTATTTGTTTAGGTTTGAAATTAATGTTCATTTTCCTTCCTTTTCTTGCCTTCATTTGGATTAATCAAGTATTTGATTTTTTTCCCCATTTATCTCCTCTATTAATTTTTTGTTTGTACAAAATAACTTTTAATGGTTATGAGATTATAACATGTATCCTTGATTTATTAGAGTCTAATATAAGTTAGGATTTTACCAAAATCCAGATAATACTAGGGTCTTAGAGCACTTTAACTCCATTTCTACTTCCCAACTTTTGTGTTACTAATGCATTGCAATTCTAAATATACTTTATGTATATTAGACTTAATAAGATATTCCCCTTTTATTTTTAGTCAAAATTAATTTAGAAATACTCATATTTACTCTTTGTTCCTTCTTGCATTTTCAAATTTCTGTGAGAGATTAGTTTTATTCTGCTTTTAGGTATTTCCCCTTAGTATAGGTCTGTATTTTCTTAGTTGTGTTGGTCTAAAATGTTTTTATTTTTGCCTTTACTTTTGAAGGATATATTCATTGAATATAGAATTCTAAGTTGGCAATATTGTTTTATAGTACTTTTAAAATGTCATTGCATCAACTTCTGGCTCTCAATTATTCTATTGAAAAATTAGCTTTCAGTCTTATTATTGCTCTTTTGACACTTAGTCTTTTTTCCTAAGTACTTTTAATATTCTCACTTTGTCTTTGGTTTACAGCTGTTTCACAACAATTTCCCTAAGTACTTTGGCTCTATACTTACTTTATGCTGTATTTAATACTTCTTGAATTTGTAGCTTGATGCCTCATCAATTTGAAAAATGCTGTCATTAATTCTTAAAATATTGCATTTATCATGTGTGCTCTTTTTTCCTTCTCTGTGACTCCAATTATCCTATCTAATAATAGACAAATATGCAAATTGACCATACCTCCGACACACCCACAAGCCACGCCCACCATCCAATCAGAGAGAGTATGCAAATTAACCCAAACCAAGATGGCTACAGCCACAGAGAGCAAGGTTTCCTAGGTAACAGAGGAAGCCAAGCTTTCTGCCAGCCGTTGCAGGCCTAAGCCTCCACTCAAGCTACAAAGTTTCAATTATAGAAGGTAAACAAATTCAAACAAATGGCGGCAGAATGAAGCTTGAGAGAGCAGGCCAGGGTTGCCACCGGCAACAGAGGAAGCAAAGCTTCCCACACACCCTGGTCAGGCCCACCCGCTTAAGGCAACAAAGTTTCAATTATAACCCAACACAAATGGCTGCGGGCCTCGGAGGGAGCCCCAGGCTTGGCTCTGCTCCAGGCTACAAAGTTTCAATTGTAGAAGGAAAATAAATTCCAGATACCAGGGCCTCTGCTTGCATTGCCAGGGGGCATGGCCCGCCTGCAAACCACCACAGGCCCCTCGCTCAGGCCGCCCCATGCCCCAAGGGAACCCCACCCTGATCAGGGATACCCTTCAGGGCAAACCAGCTGGCCCCCACCCCTGTACCAGGCCTCTATCCTATCTAATAAAAGAGTACTATGCAGATTGATCATCACTGCAACACACAATATAGCTGCCCCCATGTGGTCAAAGATCCTGCCCCCATGTGGACACAGGATGGCCACCACAAGATGGCCAGCAGGAGAGGGCAGTTGGGAGGCACCTGGCCTGCAAGGGAGGGCAGTTGAGAGGGACCAAGCCTGCAAGGGAGGGCAGTTGGAGGTGATCAACCCTGCAGGAGAGGGCAGTTAGGGGTGACCAGGCCGGCAGAGGAGGGAAGTTGGGGGCAAACAGGCTGGCAGCAGAGTGGTTAGGGGGTGATCAGGCTGGCAGGCAGAAGCGGTTAGGGGCAATCAGGAAGGCAGGCAGGCAAGCAGTTGGGAGCCAGCAGTCCTGGATTGTGAGAGGGATGTCCGACTGCCCGTTTAGGCCCGATTCCAGGGATCGGGCCTAAATGGGCAGTCGGACATCCCTTGAGGGATCCCAGATTGGAGAGGGTACAGGCTGGGCTGAGGGACAAGCCCCCTCCGTGCACGAATTTCGTGCACCGGGCCTCTAGTAAGTATATAAGCTCTTTTGGTTGTGTCCTATACATGTCTAGCACGTTTCTATAAATCCATCTTTTTTGTTGTTGTTTTTTTTGTGCTTTGGTAAGGATATTTTCTACTGACATATCCTCCAGTTTACTAATCCATTTTTCAGATATGTACATCCTGTTGTTAACTCTCTCATTCTTTTTCTGGTTGTCTTTCTGATAAATCTTTTACCTCTTTCATTTGTTGACTAACAGGAAAGAAGTACTATATGAATATTTGCAGAATTATTATACTTGTCCTCACAAAAGCAAATTAAACTTAAATGAGTCAATTTTGCTATCATTAGCAACTTTAACAAGTGCAAGAGTAGTTCCATTATAATCTAAATGAATGACTATATTCTATTTAAAAGAAACAGAGCTTTACAAAGTATATATAAAAATTACCACAATCTAAGTCACAGTTTATGTTTTTAATATACTCCATGTTTTATACTGGCTTGATAGTAAAAGTATATTTTAAAAAGATACTTACTCTCTCTCCTTTTCTGTCAGCTTGTCGTTGATATTATCTTTGATTGTTGATCTAGATCCCTTATGAATTATAGGATATCTGAGGGGCACTTGCAGGAAAAAGGAAATCATGGAGACCAAATGTGCAGTGTAACCAAGGGCAACAGCAATGCTTCCATCATCTTTTGCTGTAAATTAAAAGCAGAAGAAAACAATTATTTACCTTCTAAATGTAACTATGAGATCATAATAAGTCAATTTCAAAGAAGATTTTATTAAGAAATAACTGGTAAATAAAATATTAATCTTATCTAAATCACATAGTTTACATTTACAATCTTAAACTCAATTATACATTTATATTTTAAACTTAATTTAATTATATGAATTTTAGACAAATCTAAACACATTAATAAGACTTAAAATTTACTTTACTATATTTAAAACTATTTCCCAATAATTAATGTGGTGAGATTAACATTTGATATATATCTAAAGAAAGAATTCTTAATATATTCAAATATCCATTACTTTCTTTCCCAGCATTTTTGAAGGTAGAAATAATGGTGGAGTCTATTATACAATGTGCAAGTTAATTTCAGAGGTTTAAACATAACACACTACATAAGCACTGTACATTTTATTCATTAACAACTTATAAGCAATATAGTTGTGCTGCTATACTACTATACAGCATTATTAATTCTAATATGAAGTGAAATAGCATAATCTTTTATAGGGTATGTTTTCAATATTCATAAAGATAGTGTTGCATAAATAAGTTTGTGAAGTCTGAAATACAATAAGGGAGGAAATGTTTTAAATAATAAAAGCAAAAAACTAAAAACCCACACTATTAATATATCCTATTTATGCAATTTAGATGGAAGCAACTGTTGAAAAAAATGCATGCATCCTCCAGTCAAACATAAGTAACTGTCTTTTAAGAAGTCACAGAATTATATTTTTAACTCACCATCCAGATTTCTGCTACCGCCTACCAAATGATAATCTTTTAGGTACTCAAAACAGAGTAATACAACAAAAAGTTTAAACTTGACCCAGGAGGAAGAAACAAGTAACTGCTTGGTATATGGTATTACCAAAATACTTTAAAAATTTCACACACAAACACATACACATGTGCACATATACTAAAAGATTTAGCACATCATCTGAAATACCTCCAACCAAAGAAAGAAAGGCTGTAATATTTGAGATGGCCTTGGCTTGAGTATTTCCTGATTTCTAAGGGTACGTTTAACTTCAATTATTAGTAATATTTTTCACATTCTTCTTTTATATTTATACATAATTTTCTAAGCATTACTTCTTGTTGTAGGAATGCCATTATAGCCATCTAGTCCTCAGTGAATTCTCTACCCTTGACTACCATAGCAGACCCTTGGTTTCTCTTGAATCATATTATAAAAATAGGTAACTTTTATTATATACTTTTCTTCGCCAGAATTGACCATAATACTTTATTTATGACAGGGGAGGGCAGTCACAAATCCATAATGACTAAACTGGGCACATTCATTTTGCAGATTAAGAAACTAAAGTTCAAAGAAGTTAAGAAATGTGTCTAAGCAATTCAGCTAGTATACAGGTGGCTGACACTGTCTCTGTCCTCTAGGCATTCTAGCATACTGTCCCAGAACTTAACTGTGGAATAGATAAATTTTTTAACTTGGAAGCCTAGAACATACCAAGCATTTGACACACATGTACCACCTGAGTTTCTTTGCTCTTTTATAGTAATGGCAAAGAACATATAAAAAGTCTGTGAGTCCTCAGTGACTTGTACAGTATAAGACAGAGAATGGACTTCTCAACCAATGTTTGATGTTCTCTCAAATCAAACTGATGAAAAAAAAAATCAATCAGCATTCATTTCAACTGACAGTAATGAGTCATGCCCTCACTGACTAGAATCCTATTTTTTTAATCCTATTTTTAAAGACCTTGTCCTCTTGCTCCAGTCCCACCCAAGTACCTTGAATGCCGCAACACTCTGCTTCTATTGAAATCTGTACATCACACTACCTTTGAGACTAACATTACATTACACTGTAAAGTCATCACATTACATTTAATCATCATGTAACATCAGAGTTAGTAGAAACCTTAAATACCACTGAGTCTAATGCTATCCATTTAGAGATGAAAAAAAATGAGATCTAGGTGATAAGTCACATAGTCAAAGCCATACAGATAAAAACCATGAGTGAAGGATAAGAAGGAGAATTGTGCCTATACCCAGGCCCCCAAAATATCCATCTGTGGAGTCACAGCTGGAATGGTGAGCTGCATCAGAGGTCGCTGAGTCTGTAAAGAGGCTTATCAAATTTAAAATACTCAAGTACTTGGTCTTTAATAGCCTTCTTTGGAAGGGAGAGAAGATGAAGAAGAGGGCTCACAGTAACGAAGGATCATACTACCCTAAATCTGAATTTTCCTGTATGTGCTTCACACTAAGCTTGTTCTTTCCTATATGACCTGACAGAAGCAAAAGAAGGCCTTTTAATTAGCCTCCCAAATAGGTCAAATGCAAACTACAAATGTTTTTAAAAAAATCTCTCCAATGCTAAACACTCAAGCATCTACCTTTTTTCCATATTACTGAAAGGGTAATACTAAAGAATTACATTTGCATATTTTGAGACTACATCCACATAGCTATTAAAAAAACAAAAATTGGTCTTCTAACATCACCTCTTTTCAATGATCGAAACAAGTTTGCTTAAATTTAATGATAAAAAGGTATCTCTAAGAAGCCTACATATGCAAATTAAAAACAACAACAACAAAAAAATAGCAAAAACTAGAAACTGGATAATACTGGAAATTAGCTTCAATTCTGGTTATTCACACTCACCATCGTTTCCACCACAAGACTCCCCGTTCCACCTATTAAAAAACCCAGGTTGTTTCCTCTTCTAGGCCATAGTGCTCAGTCACAGCCTCACTGTTAAACACCAGGGTGTTGGATTTCCAATATTAAAGCTTTATATTAAAAAACATTTTAAAAGGACCACGGGTGAGGCATTACAGGGCCCAAGGGTATTCCAATACCCTCAAAAGGAAAACCACCTCCTGGTAGGGAAGTCACTTTCATCACCCCAAGACCACTGAACCTCCAGTGGGAAAATGTGAGCTCATGTGGTTAATTATGGCTATTGCTGGCCACAAAACCTCAGATGTCACATTCTGTTGCCAATCACTTTAGCTAAAAAACCAAAAGGTTTAAGGTTTCCAGCATTCCAAGATCTAAAAGACTTTTTACCTGCCAAAGCCAAAACCTGGCTCTCTGGGGTGTACTTTTCCAGTAAGCATTAATGACGTCCCTAACACCTAATGCAGAGCAGAGGTCTGTGTTCCTTGTGCTGCTCTGGGGGTTAGAAAGGTCACAGATGATAGTTTTGTCGGTGAGAAGAAGTTGGAGGGGGAGTTCAAGAAGGACCAGGAATAAACTGTAAGACTCAGGTACGTAAAAAAAAAAAAAATCCAAAAAAAACCCCCCAATGTTTTAAGTGGCTTCAAACAAAATAAAAATCTGCAATTTCCTCATAATAAATATTTCTGATTTGTTTTTTAAATGCTGGTAGTTACTCAGGGTTGCAGCTGTTGTGTAACTTTTTGATAATAAATTCCACAAATACACACTCTCCATGACAACATTATAAATTAATTCAAATTTCTCTTTGACTTATATGCTGGACAAACTATCAATGTTCAAATGCATCCATGTACAATAAGTGATCTAAAAGCTCTTACCATCCTGCCTTCCCAATCACTGAGGCAGCTGATTCGTTAAGGAACCAAGCACCCACTGATCCAGACAGGACAAAATATTTAAGACTCTAATCACTGCCACAGCATCTATGGAATCATTCCATGTTCTCAATGAGACACTGTTTGACATATGGACTCTCCTTTCCAAGAAATCATGCCTGCATAAAGGGATACAGACACAGAAGGAAATCTGGGTCTCATTACCACAAAAGGCTCTGGTGTTATGGATTACTTAAAAAGACACACAAACTTTTTTCTTTTCTTTTTTTTTTTTTTTTTTTACAAGAAATGTCTCTGTCAATGGAACTCAAATGAATATCTTCACAGGACAACTTACTCCCGTTGTGTGCAGGTCTCTTTGACATACTCTAACAGTAACTTACCCATTTAGAAAGGCACAGTAAATTTTGGGCCATTGTGGCGGAGTTTCCCAAATAGTACTAAGCCATGCAGTGTAAAGTCTATCCCAGCAAAGTCTCATTAATCACACAGGATAACCAGTTTGGAATTCCTTTACTAGAGTCTCACCGAGAACGCATCTGTTACAGAACACGAAAGGCTGGCAGAAGTTTGGAAGAGGTTATTACTCCAAACAAGGAAGAAAAGTGCACCATGACAGGAATAATATGTACCTTAAAATTGGGCTGACCAGGGATGACTTTAGTTCTGCCACTGGTTAGCATGAGTCTTTGGGGAAATTAACTAATCTCTCTGAGCCTCAATTTTCTTGTCTTTAAAAAAAAAAAAAAATGGAGTGTAATTTCTTCCCTCACAGATTTAATTAACAAGATAGCATTGTGCATGATATGCCATGCTATCATATTTCTATTCACCCAATCTAAAATGTCCTGCTACCCTTCTCTCAACAGGGGAATATTATTTCATTTTTTAAGACACCTCAGCCACCCTCTTTGCTAAAAAGGCTTTTCTGATCCCCTCCTGATAGACTGATTATGCCCACTTCTTTGAGTCCCAAGTACCTGGTATAATTCCTAAGTGCCTGACACAGGGTATGAATGCAATAAATATTTCTTGATTGGCTTGATTACAAGTGTGATAGCCTCAACTGGACTGAAACTTCACTGAGGTAGGCTCAATGTCTTAATCATCTTGGTATACTCTCAGCACCTGGTACAGTAGATGACACACGCAAGGTACTCAGTAAATTGAGTATATGGAAATGCCTTGCAGAATGCTAACATACAATTCTAAAGTCCAATACCACCATATGTGCTTCTTAAAATGTCTGATTCCCAGGAGTTATGGAGCATGAATAGGGCCTTAGAGTGAAAGTAAACACTTATTTCATTTTATCTCCCATTTCATTTTTCAGCAACTGCACTAAAAAGCTGAACTTCTATTTTAAAGAGTATGAAGAATTTATTCAGCTTGTTTGGCATACACAAAGCACAGGTAACTAATAAAAGCTATGGAAAACTAGGAAACAAACAACGTCAAAGAAAACAAAAACAGAATCAAGAAACGTCCCAGAGTGGATTAAGGTGACAGTCACCAATACTGACATTCCTGCTTCCCTTACTGCCTCCCTTCAAATCATTCTGCATTTAGCAGCCAGAGTAACTTTTAAAAACATAAATCAGCTCATATAATTCCCCTTTTGAAACCTTTCAGGGGTTTCCCACTCAACTGAGAATAAAATTTAAACTCCTTACAGTGGCCTCAGAGCCTTGGCTGACCTTTCCTATTTGCCCTGATATAACTCATCCTCTTGCTCACTATGCCCCAGCCACATAGGTCTGATCTGGGATTTTCTGTCCTTTCTTCCCTCCCTCCCTTCCTTCTTTCCCTCTCCTTCTTTCCTTCCTCTCTCTTGCAACTAATTTCAAGTACATTTATATGAGCACCTTTAAAAGGAAAAGCATTTTCAAATGTTATCTCATTAAATCATCACAATGAATTGGAGATGTAGATATTACCTCATTTTTTTACAGGTCAATAAAGTAAGCTCTGAGAGATTATATGACTTCCCAAAATACAGGTCTTTTCTCCCATTCCCCTCACCCTGAGTTTTTTAGGTATATCAAGCCCATTACTGAATCCTGACCTTTGTACTTGCTGCTCCTCTTCTAAGTAATGCTCTCCCCAACTGTAATATAGTTAACACCTTTCAGCTTCAAATTTTCTGTTAAATGCTTCTCCTCAGAGAGTTGTTCTCTGCTTTATCTGAAGTAGGTTCCTCTATTGTCTAAGATAGCATATTCCTTTACTAAATACTTGTTACATACTTATTCTATTTTTTATAGTGCAATAGGCTGTGTATGCTCCATGAAAGGAGAGAACATATTTTTCTATCACCATATTCTCAAAACTCAGCATAGTACCTGAGTTGAATTAATATTTTTTCAATAACTGAATGTTCTGTATCCCTGGAACCTGGCACAGGGCTCAAGGTACTCAGTAGCTTTGCTAGATAGATGAATGAGGAAAAAGATGTGTCATGGGCTTTAAGACACCATAACTTTGCCTAAAATCACCACAAAAGCACATTTGTATGACTTACAGAAATTGGAAGGAACACTGTACAATGAAAACCAGGCAAATCCCAGCTAGATTATTACCTAGCTTTGTGGTCTCTGGCAAATCACTGAATAGCTCATTTACACATTGTAAAATGAGACTATACCATCTTCCTTATGAGTTTCCTATGTTTGTTTTTGTAAGGATTAAAGATAAGGCAAAATATCATGCTTTTATAGATATAATCTTCACAACATGAATTAATATGTTCATACTATCAATTAGGAAATCAACTCAAAGCTTAGATGGCTTGCTCCAAATTACATGGTTTCTAGAAAGTGACCAAGGATTGAATACAGGTTTTTCCATTCCTGTCTTATCACTCGTCTTTTATCAGGTCCCAACTACTTGTTGTAAGGGCTGTTGTAAAAGCCAATTACACTAATAAAAGAGAAACATGCAAATTAACCATCACTCCGCTACACCCACAAGCCATGCCCACCAGCCAATCAGGAGCGAGCATGCAAATTAACCCAACCAAGATGGCAGCTAGCCACGTAGCTGGAGCAAGCAGGAGGCTTGGGTTGCCCCAGCGATGGCCTCCGCTCAAGGCTACAAAGTTTCAATTATAGAAGATAAATAAATTCTAGATACTTGCTTCCAGCCAGCCCTGGCCTCCGTTCAAGGAGGCGCTGAAAAAAAAAGAAAAAAAGAGGGGCTGGGACCTTGGGTCGTCAGGGGGTGATCAGGTCAGATGGGACGGCAGGGGCCGTTGGGGGTAAGCAGACCAGCAGGGAGGCCAGTTGGGGGTGAGCAGGCCGTGAGTGGGGGTCAGTTGGAGGTGACCAGGACAGAGGGGGGGGCAATTTGGAGTGAGCAGGCCAGCAGGGGGGCAGTTGGGGGTGAGCAGGCCAGTGGGGAGGGAAAGTGGGGGTGAGCAGGCCAGCAGGGGGGGAGTTGGGGAGAGCAAGCTAGCACGGGGGGCAGTTGGGGGTGATCAGGCTGGTGGGGGGGCATTTGGGGGCGAGCAGGCTGGCAAGCAGAGTGGTTAGGGGCAATCAGGCAGGCAGGCAGGCAGGCAGGCAGGTGAGCGGCTGGAGTCAGCAGTCCCGGATTGTGAGAGGGATGTCTGACTGCCGGTTTAGGCCCAATCCCTGTAAACCGGCAGTAGGACATCCTTTGAGGGGTCCCAGACTGGAGAGGGTGCAGGCCGGGCTAAGGGACACCCCATCCCCCATGCACGGATTTCGTGCACCAGGCCACTAATAGAGGTAATAAATTAAAATGTTCTTAAATGTTAAAGGACCATAAATAAAAACATTTCCTTTACAGGGAAATGGAAGGACGTCCCAACCAAAACTGATAATGCTCTATATTTAATAACTTCTTCCCAAATAGATAATATGCTAGCTTTGAAAATCTATAAAGCTATTTAACAGGCCTAAAGCACTGTGTAGACTGGGGAGAGGGGAGGGAGAATGCTACTTTGCTAACAATAAAAAAATATTTTATTGCCAAATATAATAAGTTCTTTTCTTTGGCATACTGGTAAAGAGAATAGGAAAATTAAATATTTTAAAATCAGCAATTACTATGAATCATAGTATATATTATCTTTAATATAAATTTTTTAATTAAAAGAGAACAGAAATGACAGAACAACTTTAACCTGTCATAGTGGGAATGTAAAAATATTAAATTTCCAAATACATTTCACATCAGCAGAAATAGATTTTCTAAATAATAACAGATTAATGTTTGTTATTCTCTCTGCTCCCAACCACATACAAATTAGTCATGAAAATCAAAGCAAAAGAATAGGGAGGTTTTAAGTATTCTTATGTACCCCATTGTCTAATTTCCTTAAAGCCCTTTAAAAAATATTTTCTTTTAAGTTTCAAATATAATGTGCAACTATTTTTTCCCCATGATTAGACCAAATAGCCTTTTAAGTCTATCAGGGAATCTGACTCTATATCCTCACAATTGGGAAGGGACAAAAGGTCCAAGACCCTTCTGGTGAAAGGCTAGGCAACAACATTTTAAGATATCTCTATTTTTCCCTGCAACAAACTCATATACTATGTACAGCAAATACTTAGAAGTAAAATAAATAAAATACCTTGGAAGTCCTCAGAATTGGGCAATTTGACACCACATACAAAATAATCCTTGTGCTCATTCTGTGAATATAACCAAAGAATGAAATTAACTGTTTTTATGTATAAAGCAAAGTAACTCTAAATCAAATCTCCAAGAATTAAACAGGTCAGTGTTAATTCAAAGACAATATTGTCCTAGACTTAAAATATTACCATAATTGTTGAAGCTGGGTGATTAGTACATGATGATTCATTATACCACTATATATTTATATACTTGAAATTTTCTATAATATAAACATTTAAAACATTAGGTCTAAGCAAAAAGCCATATAAAATTTTATCATAAAAATATCCTTTGCCCAATACATAGCTATAAATAAAAAATCTTAAATAGAATTAATAAGATTTATGAGCAACCTAAAATCCTATTAACTTTCCTCTCAAAATATTAGTCTTTTAAATGAAAAATTAGTCTTCATTCAAAAACACATCAAATTTAGCAGATTTGGTTCCCTAAAAAGAATCTAGTTAGTTTTAATAAAGTTTTACTTTTTGCATTTACTCCAAGAAACTAGATTTAAAAAATTTAACAGTCTGACAGGAATAGCTGAAGTAATACTAATAAATATAAATTGACTAGTAATTATATTCTTTAAGGAGAGCACATGTACTGTATCTGCATGTATGTGTCAGAAATGGTGGTAGTTGAGCCCAGCCAGTGCAGCTTAGTGGTTGAGTATCGATTCATGAATCAAGAGGTCACTGGTTCGATTCCTGGTCAGGACATATGCCCAGATTGGGGGCTTGACATCCAGTAGGGGGTGTGCAGGAGACAGCCAACCAACGTTTCTCTCTCATCAATGTTTCTATATCTCTATCCCTCTCCCTTCCTCTCTCTAAAAATCAGTAAAAATATATTTAAAAAAAAATAAATGGTAGTAGCTGATAATGGGTTTGAGTGAAAAAGATCCTAAAGATTTTGGTATTCTTTCAGACGAAGATGAACACCTCCCTCCAACAAATTGGTATAAAAAATTAATGGTGGAACTTAATGCCAACCAAATCTAAATCTATTTTTAAAATGGATATTAGCTCCTGAGTGAAATCATGACAGAGCATATGACTAAGACCAGAGCAATGGGTTTTTTCATTGAGAGGAAATTTCAAATAAAAATCATCTTTTAAAACAAAACAAAACATTTTTTCAGAGAATTTGAAACTTACCAAATCAATTGGGTAAATATAGGAAAGCTCAGATAGTAACTGCCTGCAACGAATTGTCAACTGAGCATTAGTCTTCAGAAAAAGTTCTCTAAGGAGAGGGAAAAAAGTACATTTGTTAAACAAATATATGCTTACATGCTTTCAAACATTTATTTCCACAGAAAAAGATTGCACGGTCTATACTAGGCCACAGGAACTTAGCAGTAAAGGCAAGAATAATATCTAACATACTTCCTGAGCTATCTCTAAATACTATCAACCAAGCCAACTCTATACATACTGAGGCCTAGTATGTATGTATACCCTTTAAGGGATGTAAAGAGTATAAATCATCATTGACCAAGCACCTACTACTATATGCCAGGAGCTTTACAAATGGTTTTATTTAATTATTATAACATGCCATTTGTTATAACAATGCCAAAGATGGAGAGAATGATGTTAGAGAGATCATCTAGGAGCTGTTGAGGTAATCCAAATGAGCTAATCCAATGCCAATCCAATGCTATTAGGTTGATATTATTATATCCATTTTATAAACAAGGAAACAAGGTTTAAAGAGGACCTATAAGGCAACCACCATCTCATTTAATATGATTTCAGGACATAACCATCTAGTAGTTCCTCAAAAAAATTTTTTGTTTTTCACTTACAACTACATGTTACAACTATGTAAAAAAAACTGCTGCCACGTTAGGAAAACAATTTAAGAAAAAGAACAAACAAGCAAAAACTGTGGCACGAGATGATGCAGCTCTTCTTTTGAACTGCTTAAGAAACATAAACAACAGATGAAACACCTACAGTACAAATACCTGCTCAACTGTATTAAGAATGTAAGAGGGGAAAAAAGCATTTAGGAGAAGCTGTCGGTCAAAATGAAATGTAAACGTAGTTGTATAATGCAAACAGCACTGAAGACATAGAGGATCTAATTCTGCTTTCCTAGTGAGTTGGATAAAGAGTAACTTCCAAGAGCCTGGCTTTCCTATCTGCTAATTGAAAGGAATAGACTAGATGAAATCCAAGGTTCTTTCTAGGTCTAACATTCTTGAGTCCTCACTTGCTAGGTTTTTTAAAGAAAAATGCAGGATGAAATTACTTTCCTGAAAAAAAAAAATGAGTAAGGATGAGCAAAAGAATAGAGGAGGCAACAAATTAAGCATGTGCTGGAAAAAAATAAAGAGAAGAAGCATCAGCATTTGTTAAGTGAATGTTGTGGAGTGACTGAAATTAGCTACAGTTGTATAGCACAAATTTACTGAAGATTATTTGAAAGTTAAGCAAAACAATCACCATGGCTCTTAAAAAAAGAAAAAATATATGGTAAAAATAGAGAAGAGGTCTGATAACAACGTGGAGGATAAACTGGAAAGATGGAGAGAATGATGTTAGAGAGATCATCTAGGAGCTGTTGAGGTAATCCAAATGAGCTAACATTAAACAGGAGTAAATCTAAAGAAATTACTGAAGAAAAACTATCAACTCCACTACATGTTGAAGATAGAAAGAGGAGAAGATTCAGACAAGTCATGGTGCTATGACCTTGAAAACTAAACAGTTCTCATTTCTGATTATGAGTATATACTAGGAGCTTTAATAAATGCCTCTATCACAGTGTGTGACACGTATGACACATAGTAAGTGCTTAATACATATTTGTTGAATAAATGAATATGGCCCTGAGGTGTGTGGAATACAAATTAATAACAGCAACTTCTAAAGAATTCTACTTTTCCAAATCCTATCCTCAAAGTAAACTTGACACTCACAACAATTATTCTCAGAGTTTCATTTACCTTTTTGCAGTACACTCTTTCCTCAACTCATTTAGGGATTCCTTCTGGAGTTGAAGCTTGAGGTGCTCAGTTGAAAATGTACTGCCTAGAGGGAGATGGAAGAAGACAAGTCCACATGTAATAGTGCACAGAGAGATGCTCAATCACAACCAAACAGGCACAGCCCAGTCGCGACTGTGAGAGGGAAATAAAGAGTTAAAAGGCAAAATAGGTTGGGTATAGAGGTCTTCTGGAGGGGATTAACTGGAATAAGTTTCCCTATTGGTTTAATTTTTATAAACGTCCAGCCTCTAGCAGCTGTCAGAGAGTAAGCATCTAAGATTCCCTGTGTACAGATTTCTGGATTGCTGACCAATAAACCCTGGTGGGATTTCAAAATTCAAACAACTTCATTTTTTTAAAAAAAGTGGCTACGAGCTCTGGGTGTTAATGATGATTCACTAAAGGTTCATCAATTGTAACAAACATACCACTGTGGTGGGGGATGTTGACAATGGGGGAGGCTGTGCACATGTGGGGGTGTATGAGAATTCTCCGTGCCTTTTGCTCAATTTTGCTATGAACCTAAAATTGCTCTAAAAAATAAAGTTCATTTTTTAAGTGGTTAATTTCTGTTCTACCAAAAATGCTATATAACAACACTACTATATGTTATTACTATCATATTATTCATAAGTATATGTAGTTTTAGCCACAATCACATGTACAGAAAATGTATATTCTGATTTTTCCATATTATGTCACAAGCATTTTTACATGTTTACAGATAATCTGATTTATGATATTTAATGGCTGTATAAAATTCAACTCCATGGATGTAAATTATATGAATATTCCACATTCTAACTGATACCCCATACCTTAATCCTAATACAGGACATTTAATTTTCTTTAAGTGCTTGCTGTAGCACTGCAATGACTAATATTTGTGTTTATGTGCCTATTTTTTGTATTTATATCAATTTTTTGGAACTTACATTTATATTTATGTGATCACAAAATCCTTTTACATCTTCCTACTCTAAGAAAATGAGGGTCTTACATTCTTGACAATCCAGGCCTGCCTGATAATTCCAGCAGTCCTGAAGCATAGAGAATGTCTTAGATCCTGATAACACTAAGTTGGAGATCTTACAGAGGAATTTAGTTTCGTGAACTCTGATCCAACAGGAAAGGGTGCCCTATACTCTTTTGCACATCTCCTATGGGGAGGAACAAGAAGTAGATTAACTGACCAAAGTAGTTCTCAATTTACCAACCTGGGTAATTTTATCAACATCTCTAAGCACCTCATTTTTCTTCCTCAACTACAGTTAAGTGATAATAAGTTGGTACCTCTGCCTCCAAAATAGAACTTAATCAAGGGACACCACCTATCTTCTTTAGCGCCAATATAATTCCGCCCCAAATCTTCAACCTCAACGATTTCAGAAAACATTTAGGTTAACAACTTCCACCCTCCACACCATGTACTTTCTACCAGAATGCACAGAAATGCTTTACCACTACGGAAATTTGCAATATTATTCTTCATAGATAAATTAGGCTGCCTCAACTCTAATACTGCTGGTGAAACCACAAATAGGGACAAGACAGATCCAGGCTTCAAGAAGCAAATGTATATACCCTCCTCAGTTTTGAAGACCCTCCAGAACGTATTACATGACCAAAAGGGGAGAGGGGGGGGCGGGCGCAGAGACTTGCAGAGTGAAGGAAGGAAAATTAAAATTTAAGAATATATTAGCCAGCTAACCTATAGGGTAAAATATTGACAATAGGTAAATCAGGATGAAGAATATAGGTGGTCTCTGTACTCTTCTTATTCTTATAATTTCTCTATAAGTTTAAGATGATTTCCAAATAAAAAATAAAAGAGTTGATCCAAACCCAGAAAGGGGTCACCTGTGAGGCTATGGTTTTCCACAGGCTTTAGAATGCACACTGGCACCATCTCTCCAAAACATATCAGGCTCAATTTTCTATCAAAAGGTAATACATCTCATTGGTTATTAGTGGACTCTGGAACAAAACTGAGTTTAGTGAGGCTCATACAGAGAAGAGCTAAGTAAATATATCTCAAAAAATAACCTAAATTCCAAGTCACATTATAAGGAGTAATAATACTGAGGCAATGATGTGTTCAATCTCTTTAGATGTTGTTCAGGTTATGTATCACCATCCTGAATATTACATGATTGGTGTTGTGTCCTAAAAATAGTGCTGCCAGTGGAAATGGGGTTCTTTCCCGGGATCACAAGAATAGCATTCTGAGAGACCCATGCAGTGGGAAGTTGTGGCGTGACAAGATTTATTTGGGTAGAAATAGAAGGTTGTTCCAGGTTTCCAATGTCTCTTCTCCATCCGTCCCCACGTTGGAAAAAATCCAATTTTGTTTTCATTAAGCCCAGAAATAGGGCCAATGTCTAGAGATTGTGTGCCATGTCAAAGTTTAGTCCAGTTCCTGGCTGTGCTATGGCCGGCTGGTGCTGCTATATCCAGTACTCAGGCTGGGCTTGGAGACTGCTTGAAGTCCACACAGCTACGAGCCACCAGCTGCTGGGGCCACACGGCTGCTACAGAGACAGTGTGTGAATAAACCTGGCATGCCTGTTACCAGAGAGAAAACTTCTTTGTTAAGTTGTGATTATATTATCACTAGAAGCCCGGTGCATGCAGGGATTGGGCCGAAACCCTCAGTCCACACTGCCTGCCCCTCTTGCCTGCCACTCCTGCTCATCCTGGCGCCGCTGCGCCTGCCTCGGGCTTGCGCCCAGTCAGTCCCGATCTGGAGAGGCTCATGCCGCTGCAGCGGTACTCATCAGCCAGCCGTGGGCCTTGCATCTGGTGCCCACCCGGGGGGTGGGGATTGTGGGACATGATGGGCCCTCCGGGTGAGGGTGGGACACCCTTGCTGGCCTGGGATCTGGATCCATCCCACTGATGTTCGTGCCAGTTGTCGGGAGCCTTTATATCATTTCTTCCTTGTGGGGTGTCTAGGGAGAGGAAGCAGCTGTGGATTATGCCTGAGGCACCAGTCTGTGGGTGCCTTGCCCATTCTCCGGAGATTGGATCTACAGGACTACTGAGGGAGTGAGTGGCTGCTGCCCAGCTGGTGGACCACTGGGATGGGTTGGTCAGCCGAGTGGCGCTCCCGCTGTGGGAGCGCACTGACCACCGGGGCAGCTCCTGCATTGAGCATCTGCCACTTGGTGGTCAGTGCGCATCATGGCGACCGGTTGTTTGGTTTGGTTGCTTAGGCTTTTATATATATATATATATATATATATATATATAATAGATGGGCTTGGGAAAGACCAGGCTTTTCTGCAAGTTAACCAATCAACTTTCCAAGCTTTCATGTACTTCTGATGGATCCACCCCCTAACCAATCTATTTCCTAAATCTTCTGGGGTTCTGTGTTCCTTATCCAATGCAATCCTTTTCCCAGGCTAGACAAACAGGCCTCTATGGTTGTCATCTTGGCTCCTCATGCCTCATAGAAGAACTTTCCCCCATTGTCTGAGCC
Source organism: Cnephaeus nilssonii (assembly GCF_951640355.1). NCBI lineage: Eukaryota > Metazoa > Chordata > Mammalia > Chiroptera > Vespertilionidae > Cnephaeus > Cnephaeus nilssonii. The sequence goes on along the minus strand of NC_137084.1, from coordinate 45,376,992 downwards.
AGTGGACCTAGGAGATTGAAAAGTCAGTTCTTCCTCTCTATACAGGTTGTAGGGCAATGCTGCAATCCCCTGGGATTTGTGAAGCAGTAGCTTCCTGGTTAAGCAGGCTTATGCTCCCTAGTTGATTATCCTATCTAATAAAGACAGAATATGCAAATTGACCATCACTCTGCGACAAAGATGGTGGCGCCCACAGCCAATAAGGAGGGAATATGTAAATTGACCTGACAAAGATGGCAGCGGCTGGGGCGGGAAGCCTGCTATAAGGGGGGGGGGGGGGAGCTTCAGGAGGAAGGCAGGAGCAGAGCAAAGGCAGAGGTAGTGGCCAGAGCGAAGGCCCGGGTCCCAGGTGCTGGAAGGAAGCCAGTGCTGGCAGCCAGGGGGAGGAAGGCCTATTCTTGCACGAATCTTCATGCATCAGGCCTCTAGTACTTAATAATGTCTGATTTCCTTTTCTCCCTTCCTTTATTTAACTTTTTTTTTTCCAGAGAGAGAGAGGGAGAGAGAGAAACATCAATGATGAGAGAGAATCATTGATCAGCTGCCTCCTGCACACCCCACACTGAGGATCGAGCCCACCACCCAGGCATGTGACCTGACCGGGAATCGAACTGCAACCTCCTGGTTCCTAGGTGGATGCTCAACCACTGAGCCATGCCAGGAGGGCTGCTCCCTTCCTTTATTAATATTTAGCTACCTATGCTAACAATATCACATGTAGAATCATTGATGTCCATGTGTATGTCCCATTTATCTAAATTTCCACCCAGATTTAACATTGACTGATGTCTTCTGCTTGAATCAATCTTTACTATGGTTGCAAAATATAACATTTCAACTTCAGTACTCCCTCCATATCTATTAGTCAGCACTCAGCACTCTTCTAAAAGCAAGAGACCTCCCTTTTTTCATTAGCAATCTTTTATCAATATGCAACTATGAATTTCATGTTTTCAATGATTTATACTTCATTACTGTATATTTTTAGTGCTCAAGTGGTGCCAGATTTGGCCAGTAGAACTCTCTTCAGCCTTGCTCCATTGTCTTTCTGACACACTTCAATTATGTTATTCAAAATATTACTTATTATTTAATTTCTGTAGGAGCTGTAGTGATGTTTCCTCTTTCATTCCTGATATTGGAAATTTGTGCTTTCTCTTTTTTTATTTGGTCAGTCTGGCTGGAGGCTTATCAATTTTATTAACTGTTTCAAAGAACACCTTTTTGTTTCATTGATAGTCTTTACTCTTTTTTTGTTTGCAATTTCACTAATTTCTGCCCTTGATTATTTCCTTCTATTTGATTCGAGTTTAAGTTGCTCTTCTTTTCTAGTTGTTAAGGTACAAGGTTAAAGTATTGATAGAAGACCTTTCTTCTTTTCTGTTATAAGCATCACAAATATAAATTCGCTCTAAGCTCATATCCCTTTAAATGTTGATATATTTTCATTTTCATGCAATTCAAAATATTTTCTCATTGTCCTTGTTATTTCTTCTTTGACCTAAGATTTATATATGAGTGTGTTGTAAATTTCCAAGTATTTGGAATTTTTCAGACATCTTTCTGTCAGTGATTTCTAGTTTCTATTTTGGTGAGAGATGATACTTTATATTATTCTGAGTCTTTTGTATTTGTTTTATAATACCAAAAATGGCCTAACTGAATGTTCCCCATGTACTTCAAAACTATGTACATTCTGCTGGTGCTCAGTAGAGTGGTCTACTCTCAGTTAGGTCAAGTTAGTTGACAGTGCTATTAAGGACTTTTTTCCTTACTTATTTTCTCTCTACTGGTTCTATAAATTACTGAGAGATGAATGTTGTGGTTCCAACTAGTATTGTGGATTTGTCCTTTCTGTTCTATTAGTTTTTCACACACACACACGGAGGGAGGGAGGAAAGGAGGGAAGGAGAGAGAGGGAGAGGGGAAGGGGGAGAGGGAGAGAGAGAGAGAGAGAGAGAGAGAGAGAGAGAGAGAGAGAGAGAGAGGCTCTACTGTTATATTCATACATATTTAGAATTGTTATGCCTTTTCATGAACTGACTTTTTCACCACATTGTGATTTTTTTTTAATCCTCACCTTGAGGACGTTTTTATTGATGAGAGAGAGAGAGAGAGAGAGAGAGAGAGAGAGATCAATGTGAGAGAAAAACATCAATTGGGTGCCTCCCTCATGCACCCCAACTGGGGATCGAACCTCAACCTAGGTATGTGTCCTGACCAGAAACCGAACTTTCAACCTTTTTGGTATATGGGATACACTCCAACCAATTACCTGTCTTTACTGTAGGTGATACTTTAAAAAAAATCTTTACCCAAGGATATGTTTTAGAGAGAGGAAGGGTGAGAAACACACAGAGAGAAACATCAAGTGAGAGAACATCAATCAGTTGCCTCCCGTATGCACCCTGACTAGGGATCAATCCCAAACCTTTTGGTGTACAAGCAACACTCCAACAAATACTCTTTATTCAGAAATCTACTGTGCCTGATGGTGCAAAAGTAGGTTTACAGTTGTTCTTATGGAAAAATAACACAACAATAAATAATAACACAAGAATAAACTGTGGCCCGAATGGAGTGGCTCAGTGGTTGAACATTGACCTATGAACCAGGACATTACAGTTCAATTCCCGGTCAGGGCACATGCCCGGGTTGTGGGCTTGATCCCCAATTGGGGATGGGGGGGGGGGGGTATGCAGAAGGCAGTCAATCAGTGATTCTCTCTCATAATTGATGTTTCTATCTCTTTCTTCCTCTCCCTTACTCTCTGAAATCAATAAAAATATATTTTAAAAAAATAAACTGTGTTTCACATACAACTGTGAAACTACTTTTGCCCCACTCTATATATAGCCACTCCAGCCTTCTTTTGATTAGTATTTGCATGGCATAATTTTTCCATTTTTTACCTTTAATCTATGTATTTATATTAAAAAATAAAATAAAAGTGGTTTTCTTGCAGATAGCATTTAATTAGGCCTTTTTTTGATATAAAATCTAAACAATCTCTAATTTTTAATTGCAGTATTTAGTCCATTTACACTTAATATAATCACTGATATGTTTAAAGTCTACCATTTTACAAGTTATTTTCTATATATTCCATCTATTCTTTGTTCCTTTATCCTGATTTTTTTATGCTTTTGGATTGAGTCTTTCTTTTTTTGTAGTTGCCCCAGAGTTTACAACATAGAATTTTAATTAATAAAGTCTACCTTCAAATAATATTATACCATTCAAATAGAATGTAAAAACCCAAAAAGAGTACACTTCCAATTCTTACCTTTCCCACTGTTCAAATTCTTCATACATCTTACTTTATGCATGTTATAAACCCCAAAACATTGTTATTTGTACATTTTTAAAAATCAATTGTTTTTTAGACCAATGAAAAATCAGAAAAAAATGCCTTTATAATATCTTCATTTCAACCATTTCCAGAAATCTCCAATTTTTATGTAGAGCCATGTATTTGTCTGGTATCATATTCCTTTAACATTTCTTGGGGTGTAGGAGTGCTGATAATGAATTATCTTAGTTGTATTTGAAGGAGTCTCTTTGAGCTTCAGTTTGGGTAATTTCGATGACCTATCTTCAAGTTCAGTGATTCTTTCCCCAGTTGTATCATCTACTGATGAGTCTGTCAAAAGCATTCTTTATCTCTGGTACTGTGTGTTTTTATTTATAGCATGTCCATTAGACTGTTTCTTATAGTTTCCATCTCTCAGCTGAAACTTACCATATGTTTGTATATGCTATCCACCTTTCCACAAAAGCCTGAAGCACATTAATCTTAGTCATTTTAAACTCCCTCTCTGATAGTCCCAACATCTGAGTCATTTCTGAGTCTCTTTCTGTTAATTTCTTCTCTTGACGTTTTGTTAGTGGTGATGGTGGTGGTGGTGGTGATGGGTGATGGTTTTTTGTTTTGCTTTTCTTGTCTCAAAACCTTTGATTGAATCCTGAACACCAATTGCAGAGCAACAAAGAAAAGGGTATGCTTCTTCTTCTACTTTTAGTTTGGGGGTTAAGTCAATACAAGTCTGGTACTGAGCTGTATTTGGGTTTTGTTGCTGCCATGGTTACCTTCAGTGTATCACAACCTTCAAATTTCCTCTAATTTTTCTTTTGAGGATGATGGTGGTGGAGGGGATTATTGTGCTGCAGGCTTTTTTTTCAACAATGCTGTTCTATCCTCAGATTTAGGTATTCCCTGTACGTAAGTAAGGGTGCTTACCATGCTCTTGCCTCTCCTCAAGTGGTTAACCACTGTAGCTTGTTATTTTGTGCTTTCTAGCCTAGCTGGGATGTTGCAACAACATCCACTTCCCTCCTCTAGATCTACACCACCAAGGGAGATTTTCCACGATTCACTGCCCTGCCTCCAAACTTTCTTATGAACATCTGAGTTAGGTCCATGCAGAATAAACTGGGAGCAGGTGTGAATTGCCTTATATGTGCTATAGTATTATAGCAGCCCACAATAGTGATCAGCAATTTGTTAAGAACGGTAGCTGGATTATTTTACCTTTTATATGGTGGCCCCAACTTCCTCCCATGCTCTACCAGAGGTGAATCAGTCCTCGCGTCTGCCTCTCCTCGGAGATGCTGGTCTTTACTAACATATCCGGTAACTTGGTTGCCCAGCAACCTTGATTCTCTGATGGAAATTGTGTACATCAGTTAGCGTTCTCTTGTTGTTAGGGTGGAAGGGAAGCTCCTCCCATCTTTCTACATCCTATGCAGAAGCTGGAAATCAAACCTGTGGATGTTAATTTGAGGCTTTTAAAGCTCTTCTCTGTTCTTTATATTTTCTTTTGGGTCAGCTATTCTGTTTGTTCAATTTGATTTCCTTCATACTGTTTTCCTCAAATATGTGACGACCCTTATTTTTTTCCTTCAAACCCATTAATACATGATTAGATTGCTTAGCATATGTAATTAATGTAGGTTTTCTTTGACACTATAAAGATTTATTTATATAAAAGGCTTTACCCCTGAGTGCCAGCTCAGTGTAAGCGGGCAGGTCCTATTGACAATTAGGCTTTCTTTCAGAGTACATATGTTGAGAGAAGGTAGTACCTTTACTTTAAATCATTACAACTGTCAAATAAGAGAACTTGACTTTGGGATTGTATAAATTTAGGGTATTTCAGTCCTAAGTAGAGCTGCCTTTCATGTTTTCCCTCTGGGTAGATTGTAAAAGTCCAGAATTAGGCTCTGCTCCACCTTTCTACGCCAAACATTCATACCATGGGACCTAACCAGGTCAACAATCCATTATGTTTAGAAAGCAATTGGAGCAAATGTTATAGGAAGTTAGTCTAAATTCCTAGAGGAAAGAGAATGGGGCAGGAGGCCCAGCTTTCCTAATTACAGCTCACCATTCCTCCTCAATTCCAAGCTGAGGTCTCTGAGAGCTCTACCAGAAACCCCCACTGCAGCATTTTCCATTTGTGCTCTAGGCTGCAGTTTCTCTCTATTCCAGTTTATCCATCATACAATCCTATCTACTTTGTGTCTTTGAAACTATGTCAAAATCTTTGCTATTCTGATGGCACCTTCTTTTATTTTCACCATCACCATAGATTTACTCTTTATGCACATTTCTTTACTGTCCTATCAATAGGTCATTGAGGATGAGGGAAAGCAAATGCACATGCTTTGTTTACAATGTTCCAAAACTGCTTTCTGAAATGTTTGTCCCTGCATACAGCAATGTTCCACTCTAAGGTGAACCCTCTGTTCAGCAAGAACTCAAGTCAGGCAATTTTAATAACCATCGTCAATGCTGTCGCCTGTAAATCTAAAGCTAGCAAATATGAATTTTGCTCCCATCAATAAAACAAAACACAGACTCTTGAGCCTCTCTCTCACCAGAGAGTTTGGTCTCAGACTGGCCAATGGCCAGCCCCTGTCAAAAATTATAGTTAAAACCAATAAACTGTCATTCTTCTGGGTTTTCTACATCAAGTCAGATGACCAAAAAGCAATATACTTCAACTATTTTAGTTTCCCTCCCTGCAGAAATGACTTTTTTTTTGTACTATGATTTATGATGTTGCCTTTCTCAAGGGTTAATAGATATTTCTTTCTGTAACTTTTGCAAAATTGCAATTGACTGTATTTCATTATGATATTTAATATCTAGCACATAAGAAACTGCATGCTAAATTCCTCTCAGAATTTAGTGCCAAGAGAAGACTTTTTTCTCCCTAAAGAACTGATATACTTCCTTATAACAGGCAATGAGAAGCAAATGATACTTTTCATAACTTTACACAATTGGCTCGACAGCTATGAAGGTCAGAGCTAATTTTAGTGCTTAAATACAATAGGCAGATCCTATGGGAGGGAGTGAACTGTACTGAAAAGCCCATCAACTTAGGAAATCAGAAATATCTGGGTTAGCCGAGACCGGTTTGGCTCAGTGGATAGAGCGTCGGTCTGTGGACTGGAGGGTCCCAGGTTCGATTCCGGTCAAGGGCATGTACATTGGTTGCGGGCACATCCCCCGGTGGGGGGTGTGCAGGAGGCAGCTGGTCGATGTCTCTCTCTCATCGATGTTTCTGGCTCTCTATCCCTCTCCCTTCCTCTCTGTGAAAAATCAATAAAATATATTTAAAAAAAAACAAGAAATATCTGGGTTAAAATTCTACCTGTGCTACTTTAAGGACTGTAGATAAGTCTCAACTTCCCTGAACTTCATTTTCCTCATCAAGAAAATGGGGATAATTTCACTTTTATTCAATAATTGCATCTCAACTTTCCCCCATGAAGCTCCAAGTGGGCAGAGAAAATTACATAACTGGCCTGACTGATTTTACTTTAAAAATAATAACCACAAAGCACAAATAGGCACACTGTCCAGCAATTCTACAATTTCCTCATGAGTTTGCTTTCCCACTCTTGGAGATGACTACTCCATACATTACCCCAGCTCCTTGAACCTCCCCTAAATCCAATACATAATTATCTTACCTCATACTACCCTGACACAATAGGACTCTTTTACAGTCATACTCACTACCTAATATGTAAACTCACCGGCACGTATGCCATTTTCTTAGCCTTCTCTTCCTATTCAATGGAAAAATCAATTATCGGATGGAAGCGGGCTGGAAGATTAATGGGGGGGGGGGGAGGGGAAGAGAACCTATGTAATACTTTCAATAATAAAGATTTTTTTAAAAAGAAAAGTCAATCCTCTTCATTTATATGTTAAATTCCTTCTCATCACAACCCATCTCATACACTTTCTTCCTAACAAATTATGTTCTAGGTATAGTGGCCTCTTTCCTATTCTACAGTTCAGTCCCTTCTATGTCCAAGCCTTTTTACTTGTGTTCCCTCCGTTGGTATTCCAGAAATTCTTATTTTGTAAGATTGAGCTCCTCAACCAAACCTTTTCTGAGTAATCTCTGTAAAGATGGTCTCTCACAGTTACATTCTATCACTGCAGCTTGTTTCTAGTACTTGCCACAATCTGATATTTAATTTATCCGTCGGCTTCTTATTGACTATCTTACCCACTAAGTAAGTATCCAAAACGGGAAGTCTTAACTCTTCCCTTTTCTCTCTTTATCCCAACATCTGCTTCTCCTCCAGTATTTGTCTTGGTGAATAGCTGTCCAAACCAGAAATCAGAAACTATCCTAAACCCTCTCTCTCCCTCTCTCCTCAAATCTAAGCCATTAACAGTAGAGTCTACCATCTAAATATCTTTTGAACCTATACCCTCTTCTCCCTTTACATTTCCAATCTGTTTATATTTTAACTATGTATTGTTAGATTACTATAATACCTTCCTAAATGACAATTCTCTATCCTCAACTCCTCAAAAAGAACTTCCTAAAATATATATCTTATTTCCATTTTATATTGTGATCATCAAGACAGTCCTATCTATTTTTTGTCTTTGAAAATTTGCTTAAGTTATTTCAACACTAGGAGCCCAGTGCATGAAAGAGCACGGCGGCGCCACCAACCCACCTGCAGCCCTGCCTTGACACCTGAACCTGTCCACGCAGAGCTCCAGCGCGCCTGGCCCAGCACCCAAACCCTCTGGCCTTCTCTGGCAGCTTCAAGCCCCGCCCTCAGTCCCTCAAGTCGCCTAGGCTGGTCCCGCCTTCTCTGGGCGCCTCCCCGCTTCATCTCGGGAGCAATGCGGCAGCTCTGCCCCGTCATGGTGCCAGAGGAGAGCATGGAAGCCTCCCGCCTGCTGCGCTGTGCTCCTTCCCCTGGCAGGTGGGCCACGGGGCACAGAGTGTGAGCAGTGGGTGGCGAAGGACTGATGAGGGGGTGCTATGGGCTCTCACCCCTGCCCTCCCCGGCACGGGATGGTCCCGCCTCCTCTGGGTGCCTCCCCGCTTCCACCCCATCTCCGGAGCAATGCCCCAGCTTATATGCTAATGACCTGGTCATTACATGTTATGGCGTCCTGACAATTAGCATATTAGCTCTTTATTAGTATAGATCTTCAAACCTTCCAGCATAAACTTCCTTTATAATTAGGTCATTCTTTACCTCTCTGGACTCTCCTGTGAACCTTAACTCAAATGTATCCTTAGTTGAAGCCTTACTGGAATTACCTGCAATTCTCTAATCTATTTCCATGCCTCTGTATAAACTGTTCCTTCTACCTGGAAAGTCTTACCTTCTCCCCCTATCTAGCTATCTACTAGTTAACTCTTCTAGACTTAGCCTGCATCACCTCCTATACTGGGTATTCTGATTTTCAGATGCTCATCTTCTGTGTCCCTATAGCAGCACCTTCTACATATCTTTGTCATATATTAAAGCACACCTGTTGTTCTGTTTCTAACATCTTACAGAGTGCCTGGTTGTTTGTATGTGTCCCATAAATGACGAATGAAAGAACTGATGAAGGCACATGTGCACATACTCAGTGCTCTTCCCATTTCCTTTACATGCCTAATGATCTCTTTTACTCCTGGGTTGAACCATCGAATTGTAAATGTGTTTTTGGTAAATGCCATTTCTAATGTGTTTTGGGAGTAAGAAGAGAAAAATGATAATAAACCAAAGTAAAATTTTGTTAGGTGGCTTATTTCTACACATTTATACTTTGCACTGCAAAGTGGGGAGATTAAAACATGATAGTTTGACTTCCCTACAATCCAATCAAGTCACTACTGGAATAAATAATTATAAACTTCTTACAATCCAATCAATCATTACTGGAATAAATTATTACAAATATATGAAAAATGCATCATTCTGAGAAGAAAATCTGAGGTTTACTTAAGACCCACATTTATTCTCACAACCACCAAGTTGTCTGGTTTTTACTGTCTTTCACAAGCTGCATACAATACCAATAGCTGAAAGTAAAGAATCTTTAATAGCATAAATTCCAGGAGAAAATTGTCCCCAGGTTCAAAAATGTTTGAAAGGCAGATATTAATAATTTTTAAGGAAGTCTGTTTAGGAATTTCTGTCAGATGGCTCTAAAAACATCAGAACACACACAGAGACTAATAAATTTAAATGTTACCATCATTTCAAATAAATATATTTTGAATTATAAAATTTGTGGTGTAATTTTTCAATTTTTGACCTTATGACATAAAAGAATAAAATTATTACATAATACTTAATAAAATATCTTTACAACTTCAAATAACAATTTAGGTGACCTTTGACAGAAACTTTAAGTACCGATTTAAATATACTATATGAGTCTTCTTTTACTTGAGATGCAGGCTAAAAGAACAGACTAAGTTGTTGACCAAGTCAAAATCTAATTAAATAGAACAAACTAGATATATAGTTCACCTTAATTACTAAACTTTATTATAAAATGACAAAAAGAAATTGTAAGTTCTGGGAAAGTAATATAAATCATTTCTTATTTTGGTGATAAAAAAATCTAAACTTTTCATACACTGGAATTGCCAAGAAGAACTGCTTTTTCCAAATCTGAGCAATGAAATCTTATAACCTTTACACACAATGTCACTAAAACAATGTATTTGTTTTTGCGCTTGCTTACCAAAACGAATTAAAGAATCTGTAAAATGGGAGTTGAATATAGCTAGTTATAGAATTCCAAGAGTGGGTCCATCAAATGGCTTTCCAGTGAACAAATGACATCTATAGACATACTTGGGTCAGAGAATCTTACTCTGAAAACTAAAGCGATTCATAAAAAAGGTGAACAAATCCCCATCTTTTCTGCCCCTATCCTCCTGAGACAAGTAGAATCTCAGAGCTATAAGAAACCTTGACTATTTCAAAATTTTGTTTGGTTTGTTTGTAAAAAGGAAATATGTCCAAAAAAGTTGAATGACTTGTCTAAAGACAGACTGAGAGAACAGATCTTTAATTCCAATCTCTTGATTAAGATACAACCAAATAAAAAAAAATCATTGGGAAACTCATTTCACCCATCCTGTAATAAAAAGGAACACAACAGAACAAAGTTCTCCATCTGTTAGTCCACAGGCCAAATGGAAAACTAGCAAATCATCAGTCAGTTTATTTGCTTGACACATACTAGAGAAAGGAATACTGATATTATGCTTAGTAGAAACAAGATAAACTTTGGAATCAAAGAAATCTAAATCTGAATTTGGACCTGTTATTTATTTGTGTGACCTTAGGAAATGTTTCTGAGTCCCAGTTCTTTATCCCAGGAAAAAAGGGGTAAAAGTTATGATCTCTAGGACTGTCTTAAGAACAAAATGATATCCCGTAAGTGAAATATCTGGCATATTACAGGATCGTGATAAAAGTTATCTGTTTCATAGGATTTATGTAAGATTCAAATACATGTATTCTGCAAGGCTTTAAATAGTATGGAACACTGAGAAAAGCACAGAATTTGGGGACAAAAATCTGGATCTACATCTCAACTTGGTTTCCAACTGTCTGTCTATAGCTGGCCAAGTACACTTACCATCTCAGTATCTCATATATAAAATGAAAGTAACAATATTTGCCACACTTAGCTTTCAGGATTGCTTTAAGGATCAAATATGGTAATCTTTGTACAAGTACTTTCTAAGTATAAAGAACTACATATGTAATTGTTACTATTAAGAAACTAATTGCATTAAAAAATAGCTTCTTCCTACAAAGATTATGGAATTCTGGTTTTGAAAAGTTAATATCACTCCCCAGGCACCATTATCCTCAGTTCTTGAATTTTATCAACATTTATAAAATGTATTTAGGTTTTACTAAACACATTTCCTCAAGATCAATGTTTCTTACCATTTTCTAAACCAAATTTCAAGCAAACTAATTTAGATAAAGTGTTGTTGCTTCCCAAAGATTTCGGGGTTAAGTTAGGGCAAAAGATCCTGTAAACCAACATATAATTATTTAATGTAAAGGTTATCCAGCTTGGGACACTAATGAAGGGAAATCTGTTTTTTATTAAACGTCATAAGTTAAACTACTAATATCTGCCAGAAATGAAAATATATACATTAATAAACATTAATATTGAAAAGTTCAGCTCATGACCCAGCTGGAAGTTGCTGTAGACCACAAGTTGTGAACCACTGCCTTTGAGGTATGGGAATGAGAAACTTATGGGTATGGAGTAACAAGGCCCCTCAGAGTAATGTGGCCACTCAGCAGCATGAATAAAAATTATCTTTTTTGCTCTCTCCAATAAATCATCCTGCTGAAATGAATTTTATAAACAAAAACATAAAATACATATCAGGCACCTGGTTTCTTCCAAATGTTTACACAAATTAATCCCTATGGCACTGTTATGAGCTGCTATCCTTACTGCACAGATGTGTATAAAGATGCAGTAGTTAAGTAATTCCTTTATGGTCATTCAGAAAAATCAGTAGCAAAGATTAAATATCATGTATTACTGACTTGGTATCCTCACTGAGCTCTTGGGCTAAGAACCAGGTGCCTAGATAAGCACCAAATGCCAAAGAGCAGTCTTACTATGTAAGAAGTTACTAGTAATATTCATATGAGCAAACCATTTCACTACTGGCTAGCAAACACACTACATCAATGCTGCAAAAGAAGTGAAAAATACATTTTTCTCCTTCATGTTATCAATATCAGGGACTCAACTGCTTTTAAAATATTTTAACTTGGCTCAAGATTCATTAAATACTAGATTTAATTATAAATGTAATTGACTTACAATGTAAATATATAAATAACCAGAGCGAATGCTGCAGCTGCAGGGCCATTACCCTAACATTAGCAACTGTTAATTTGTCCCTAAAACTTTTGGGGAATTTTTCTTTGCATATATAATAAAAATCATTACCACTGAAAAAATTAGTTGTATTTCTAAATATCAGCAACAAGTAGAAAATAAAATTTAAAGATGTTTACAATAGTATAATAAAACATAAAAAAAAACAAATAAATTCAATAAATCATGGGAAACATCCATATACCAACGTTAGTTAATTTCAGTGTTTTACAAAGAAGATCTAATAAAGGCATATGCCATTTTCTGGTTTTAGAAGACTCATTGTAAATCATATACAATACCCCAATTGTATGGGTAAATATATTAAATGTAGTCCTACGGAAAATCCTAGCAAGATTTTCTTTTTTGTGCAGACATTCATATGAAAATGCAAAAGGACAAGAATAAAGAAGGTGATCTTGAAAAACAACTAAGTGGAAGAACTTTGATAGCAAGATCAATTATAACTTGAGAGAAATTAAAACACTGAGATAATGGCAAAATGATAGGAAAATACGTCAATGCACTAGAACAGAGGGTCCTGTACTAGACATTCCAGTATATGGTCACCTGGTTTATGATAAAAGTGAAACTGCAGTGCAATGGAGAACAGACGGTTTTCAATAAGTGGTGACTATATGAAAAAAATGAATCTTGACTCTTACCTTACATCATATACAAAAAATCAATCCCTGATGAATTATAGATATACATGTAAAAAGTACAATAGTAAATCACTTAAGAGAAAACACAGAGGAAGATCTTTGTGACATTAAAGTAGGCAAATATTTCCTAAATTGGTCACAAAAAAGCCTTAAGTTAAAAAAAAAAAAAGACTGATAAAATGGAACTTTAGTTCACATAAAGGTATCCTATATAATAAAAGAGTAATATGCAAAATTGACCATCACTCCAACATACAAGATGGCTGCCCCCATGTGGACACAAGATGGCCACCACAAGATGGCCAGCATGGGAGGGCAGTTGGGAGGGACCAAGTCTGCAAGGGAGGGCAGTTGTGGGCAATCAGGCCAGCAGGGGAGGGCAGTTGGGAGGGACCAGGCCTGCAAGGGAGAGCAGATGGGGGTGATCAAGCCTGCAGGGGAGGGCAGTTAGGGGTGACCAGGTCAGCAGAGGAGGGAAGTTGGGGGTGACAGGGCCTGCAGGGAAGGGCAATTAGGCATGACCAGGCCTGCAGGGGAGGGCAGTTAGGGGCAATCAGGCTGGCAGGGGAGCAGTTAGGCATCAATCAGGCTGGCAGCGGAGTGGTTAGGGGGTGATCAGGCTGGCAGGCAGAAGCGGTTAGGGGCAATCAGGAAGGCAGGCAGGCAAGCAGTTGGGAGCCAGCAGTCCTGGATTGTGAGAGGGGGTCCGACTGCCCGTTTAGGCCCAATCCCAGTAGGATCGGGCCTAAATGGGCAGTCGGACATCCCTCGAGGGGTCCCAGATTGAAGAGGGTGCTGGCTGGGCTGAGGGACACAGCCCCCCTTGCATGAATTTTGTGCACCAGGCCTCTAGCAAATAAAAAATGAACTAACAAGCCACAGAATGGAAGAATATATGTTTAATGCATATTTCAAACAAAGAACCCATATCCATTATATATCAAGAACTCTTATCAAAAAATTTGTCAACCACTTAAAAAAAATGGGCAAAAGGCTTCACAGGTACTTTACAAACAAGTGGATCTCAATCAGCAAGAAACATATGAAATAATGTTCAACTTCATTAGTCTGCAGGGAAATCAAAATTGATACTACAACATATCCACCAGAAAGGCTAAAATGCAAAAGACAGAGAGTACCAAATGCTGACAAGGATATAGGACAAGAGACAAGGATACAGGAAAATACACTGCGGGACTGAAAGGAGATAAACTGTCACAACCACTTTAGAAAGCTTGCTCCTAGGTTTATATCCAACAGAAATGCAAAAACAAAAACAAACCAAAAAACTTTCATTAAGAAACATGTACTATAACATTCATGGAAGCAATATCTGTAATAGTCCTAACCTAGAAATTACTAAAATGCCAAAAGCAAGAATAAATTCATATTCATAGAATGGAATACTACTGACAGTAAGAAAAAACTAAGATTGTATTACATGCAGGTAGAAATGAATTTTACAAACAAATGTTGAAGTAAATCCAGTACATAAAATGTACATATTATGTGATTCTATTTGTATAAAGTTCAAAATTAGGCAAAATCAATGTTTGGTATAGTAAGCCAAGGTGGCAGTTAGTATGGCTGAGATGTACGGAATTGAAGGGAGCGTCAGGAAGTTTCTGAGATTCTGAGGTCTTCCTATGCTGTTCTTGATGAAGATTCTGCTTACATAGGTGTTTTCACTTTGAAATATAGTATGTGTGTATACATTTGTACATTTTTCTGTATGAATCTTCAAAATACTCCAAAAAAATTTTTTAAGTTATATCAGCATATTTATACAAAGACTAGAGGCCTGGTGCACAAAATTCGTGCACGGGGGCGGGGGGTGTTTCTCAGCCCAGCCTGCACCCTCCCCAATCTGGGACCCCTAGAGGGATGTCCGACTGCCCGTTTAGGCCCGATCCCGATCAGACATCCCTCTCACAATCCAGGACTGCTGGCTCCCAACTGCTCGCCTGCCTGCCTTCCTGATTGCTCCTAACCGCTTCTGCCTGCCAGCCTGATCACCCCCTAACCACTCCGCTGCCAGCCTGATTGATGCCTAACTGCTCCCCTGCCAGGTTGATTGCCCCCAACTTCCCTCCTCTGCCGGCCTGGTCACCCCTAACTGCCCTCTCCTGCAGGGTTGATCACCTCCAACTGCCCTCCCTTGCAGGCATGGTCCCTCTCAACTGCCCTCCCTTGCAGGCCTGGTACCTCCAACTGCCCTCCCCTGCTGGCCATCTTGTGTCCACATGGGGGCAGGATCTTTGACCACATGGGGGCAGCCATATTGTGTGTTGGAGTGATGGTCAATCTGCATATTACTCTTTTATTAGATAGGATAGAGGCCTGGTGCACGGGTGGGGGCCAGCTGGTTTGCCCTGAAGGGTGTCCCGGATCAGGGTGGGGGCTTTCTTGGGGCATGGGGTGGCCTGAGCAAGGGGCCTGTGGTGGTTTGCAGGCCAGCCACACCCCCTGGCAACCCAAGAGGAGGCCCTGATATCTGGAATTTATTTACGTTCTACAATTGAAACTTTGTAGCCTGGAGCGGAGCCAAGCCTCCTGCTCACTCCGTGGCGGCAGCCATTTCTTTTGGGGTTTGTGTACCTTCTATAATTGAAACTTTGTAGCCTTAAGCGGAGGCCTGGGCCAGCCAGGGTGTGCGGAAAGCTTTGCTTCTTCCATTTCCGGGGACAACCCTTGCCTCCTGCTCTTTCCAGCTCCATAGCTGCCGCCATTTCTGTTTGAATTTGTTTACCTCCTATAATTGAAACTTTGTAGCCTTGAGTGGAGGCTTAGGCCGGCAAGGAACAGGCGGAAAGCTTAGCTTTCTCTGTTACCCGGGAAACCCAAGCCTCTCTCCCGCTCCCTGTGGCTGTAGCCATCTTGGTTGGGTTTATTTGCATATTTGCTCCTGATTGGCTTGTGGGCGTGGTTTGTGGGCATGGCTTGTGGGTGTAGTGGAGTTAGGGTCAATTTGCATATTACTCTTTTATTAGGTAGGATGGGTATTTGAGCCTATGAAGAAAGGAAAGTGTAAATGTGGAGGTTAGACGATCTGCAAGGTGTTTTTACTTACCTTTATCCTGTAATGCAATTTGTTGCTTATGCAGTAATGCCATCTCCCGTCCCAAAGCTTTCTTTTGTCTTTCCAGTTCATTTCGAAGCACCAAAATATTTAATTGCAGGCACTCACTTTCTTTTTTCTAAATAATTAAAAGCACAGAAAAATTTATTAATATAAAAGTCATGGCTATGAATAATTAATACATACATAGTGTTTCAAAATAAATAATGGTTTAAAGCATTTTAATACTCATCTAACTTATCTGTTGAATAACTTAATTATAAGCACCCATAATTTTAATGAAAAGAGTACAGATGTAAGAAAAAGAGAATAAATAAATCTAAATTCTGGGGACAATTCTAAGAACCCAAAAGACACTACAAAATACCTCACATCCCTTTCCTAACATCACAACACAATAACACAAAAATGAATAACAGAAAAGAAGTGGGAGTTCTCAAAATGTTAAACACAGCAATCCCACTTCTAGGTATATATACCCAAGAGAATTGAAAACATATCCACACAGAAAACTGAATATGAATGTTCATAGCAGCATTACTTATAACCACCACAGGGGAATCAATCCAAATGTTCATCACTGATAGAGAAATAAAATGTGGCACATCCATGCAATGGAATATTATTTGGCAATAAAAAGAAATAAAGTATTGATATATGCAACAACATTAAAAACATTATGCTAAGTGAAAGACACCAGTTTAAAAATGCCAGACTCCATTGATATGAAAAGTCTAGAACAAGCAAATCCAAAAAAACAGAGTAGATTTCCATCCTTGACAAACTGAACCAAGATGCTCTAATATCTTGCAGATTCAGACCTGAGACTTTTATCCCTTCCAGGCAGTAACCAACCAACCCCCTTACAGTGTCAGTGGACACCACAGGCGGAGCCTGGACTTGCAGAAGTCATAATATCACCCTCTCCCTCCCTGCTGGGTTATATCAGAGAAGACCTAGTTGTGAAATTTCACTACTATGGAACACAAATAGGCCACCCTATCCCCATGATATCAGTGGAAGCCATGTGTGGGCAAAGCACTCCTACTCCTACTCCTCCCAGCCAGGTAAATATCAGTGGAGGTCTAGTGGAGAGCTGTAACTCCAACTGCTGGCCAGCAGTAATGAGTGCACGTGCACACACACACACACACACACACACACACACACACACACACCAGCTGGATGTCAATGGAAGCAGTTTAGGAACCTGGACTTCTATACCTACCTGGCAGTAATGAGATGCCACCTTTCCCTTCCCCTACCAGAGAGTGAGGTATCAGAGGAAGCCAGGTAAAACAGAGGCTTAAATAAAATCCAGAGACTTATAACTAGAAGCCCAGCGTGTGAAATCACGCGGCCCCGCCCACCTGCGCACACCTCGCCACACCTTGCTCGCAGTCCCACCTACCCGCGCCGGTCTTTGGTCGTTATGGCATTAGGGCCACAGGCCTTTTATAATATAGACTAGAGGCCTGGTGCACAAAATTTGTGCACTCGGGGGAGGGGGGTTCCTCAGTCCAGCCTGCACCCTCTCACAGTCCGGGAGCCCTCAGGGGATGTCTGACTGACAGCGTAGGCCCGCTCCCCGTGGAGAGCGTGCCTAAGCCAGCAGTTGAACATCTTTAGTATTGCCATGGAAGCAGGAGAGGCTCCTGCCACTGCTGCTGCATTCACCAGCCATGAGCCTAGCTTCTGGCTGAGCAGCGCTCCCCCTGTGGGAGTGCACTGACCACCAGGGGGTAGTTCCTGTGTTGAGTGTCTGCCTCCTGGTGGTCAGTGTGCATAATAGTGACCGGTTGTTCCGCCATTCGGTCAATTTGCATATTAGCCTTTTATTATATAGGATACCAAATGTATGATCCATAAAAGAAAAAACTGATAAGTTGGACTTCATTAAAATTAAAACTTATGCCCTACACTTACAATGGCTGCAAGGTGGCTGGCTCCTGACCTAAAAGAAGATGTGGAGTGGGCAGCCACTGCCTGGCCTAAATGAAAATGATACTGAGTATAATTCTGAAGATTAAGACAAATTAGAGAACCCTGAACTTCATTTCCAGGAAGATAAACATGGGACTATTATAGAAACAGCTATCTCAGATTTCCCTACAGATGGACCATAAACTAAAGAAAGGCAAATGTAAATGCATATGAAGAGTGTCCTTGTAGAATTCTCTTACATATGTGAAATAAATTTCAAGAATTACATAATAAACACTCTGAACAGAAAACTTCAAGATTCAGAAGGAAAAAAGAAATGCTCCAGAAAAGGTAAATTGAAGAATCTCATAGTGAACAGTTCACAAGTGAAACACAATGGAAGGAATTTACTTAGTATTTTGGAGTTAATGACAAGTTTGAAACTCCTGTTATAAATTTAAAAATAAAAAAAATTGAGAAGCATAGACCAGGCTGTGGAAAAGTAGAATCTTAAGAAGGCTGAAGAACTCATCAACCAACTAGCTACACAAAAGCTTGGTGTAAAAATTGCCAAAGAGATTGCCTGCCTTAATATTGATTGAATTGTAACAAATGTACCGGTCTAATGTAAGATATTAATAACAAAGAAATAGGGGGGGGGAGAGGGGTTGGGGAGGGAAGAAGAGGAGAAATGGAAATTTTTCGTACTTTCTGCACAATTTTTCTGTAAACTTAAAACTACTCTAAATAATAAAGTTATTTTTTTTTAAGTTATGGAACTATACTTCCAAAAAAGTCTACTTTACTGAATGTTCATTTAATAAAACAAATCTTGGACACATCTACAAGAGACACAATTAATTTTGCTAAATAAGTTTGTTAACTATCTTTCCATAAAAATACTTCCCACTTAAACCTATAAAACCAAGGTTTGAACTTTATTCAGACTCCCTTTTAATCTAGATACTTTGCCAGAATTTGCCTCCAGATAAAATCTGAAATCCTACCCCCACAATGAATATATTATGTGCTTACACATATTTGCATTCATATGCAAGTACTGCATTTTAAATGGATGTGCCCTTTTTTCCTGGTGTTTGTCAATAGTGTCAATAATATACCTTCCTTAATTTTCCATGACATAAATCTTACCGAAATAGCAATTTGGCTGCACCTAATAAACTCTTGTCTCTGTCCTAAAATATATACCAATTAAACTATAAAAGAAAAAAGTCCATTCATTAAATAAACTGAATAGGTTACTAAACCATGGGATAAGCTGGTAGACAACACTAAAATAGAGTCAGCATCTTTATTTGATTCACGTACAATGAGGAATCATGGGCACTCAGCAAGATGAGTAATGGTATGGCCTTGTTGAAGGAATGGGCATGGAAAATGACTTTTGGCAGTTGTATATAAAGTACTTTATAGCTATCATTTCTCACCCAAAATGCTTTCTTCCTCATCTCTGAAATACTGATTCTAAACAGATGGCATGAGCTGTTAAAAACATTCGAGCTAGGAAAACAAGCAGAGAAGCTTATTTCCAATTACCATTATTCTATTTGACAGGAAAACTCTATGAAATATGAAATGTTCCTAATCAATTTATCCTGAACAAAGCAAACATTTAATGAAATGCCTACTATGTGCTTTTAGATAAATAAGAAATGGTTTCTGCTTTTTAAGAGCTTGGGTCTACTGGCGACAAAAGCCATTTTACTCTGCTAACCTACTGTAAAAAACAGACAAAAGTCAAATAGATGGCTTATCATTAAAGAAAAAAGAATGAAGGAGCAATTTGTTTCTTGTCAATAATGTGATCAGGAAGCCCTAGGGTGTTTTTAGATCACTGAGGAAATAAATATGTAAATTCTTAGGAAGCAATCTTTTTCCACAAAGAGATAAGTGTTCAATTTCCTTAACTTAACTTTTTCTACAAAATATATAAACTGAACTCTACCAGGACAGGGGGAAAAATATAAGAAAAAAACAGCTCTTCAGAGAACACAGAGGTATGCCAATCTGCTCTGCTATTCCAGGGTACACACACAATTAGTATGTTTTCTAAAATCAAAGAACTGAGGGTACAAGTTAATCTAAATACTAAACTAATACAGGAAGGCATGTGTATAGTGTGTTTGTGTTATGGTCCATGTGCAGAAACTAGCCCATTTACAAAAATATATCAAGTCATTCAAAACCAGGATTGTTGGCTTTAATTTCTGATGAGTAGAGTAAACAAACCCTGACCAAGTGGGATCTGGTTCTGATCCTTCCTAATGCATCTAAAGCAAGTGCTCAAATATCTTAATGTTCCATAAGTATCTTCTAATGGGTTTGTATGTTCTATTTATCTGTTTACTTCAAGTATAGTTAATGTCAAATGTGCACCTCCAATGAATCACTTTTAATTGGATTTTAGTATTTTTATACAACACTGACCTGAAAATCACAGATACATTCATCTCTTTGCAAACACACACATTCCTAATATGGGTCTTTAGAGAGACAGTGATGGGCAAGGTTAAAGATTCATTTCAGAATGACAGACTAATGATATATTAAAGGAAACAATTTTGTTCTCATAGATCCCATTGGAGCTAAAAAGCCTTAGGCAAAAGTTCTCCAAGCATGGTCCAGAAAACAATTAGGGTTCCTAAGACTGTTTTATAGTCTTTGACATCAAAAATATTTTTCATAATACTAAGCCATTATCTCCTTTTTCACTCTCATTTTCTTTTAACTGTATAGTGGAGTGTTCCAGCGTCTTAAGATTTGTGATATCACAATAGATAGATTGCAGAAGTAAATGTGAAATATTATTGATCTTTTATTAACCTAGACATTATCAATAAATTTAAGTTTTTGAGGTCTTTACAAATTGTAAGTATGTAAAGAGGTCTTGAAGACAAAAGGTTTGCGAATTGAGGCATAATCATCTATATTAGTTTTCCCACAAAAATTGAAAGTAATTGACAATCTGAAAAAAGTTGACAGTTGTCCCATAAGTCAACAAATTTGCTTCTGTCATTTTTAAGTTGTTTCTATTGCACCTACTCCTACTCAACCACTAAGAAAGGGGGAAACGTCTTTAGATATTTAATCCAATCCATTAATTTCATAAATTCAGTGACACTCAAACTCGGGTGCAGCTAGGAAGATAAAGCAACAAGTATATCATAACAAGATGTCCAGGAATTCTGCTTCTAAGAGGAGTACAAACTGGTCCTCCCATAAATAAACTCTAGATAAAATACAAAAAGCTACCACTTGAGAGTTTGGGAATCAATGACAGGCAGATTTCAGAGGAGACTCAGAACCTGGTGCAGGCAATCAACATGCAGCGTGAATTTGCCCTTTTCTGTGGCTTTTTAAAATATATATATTTTTTTATTGATTTCAGAGAGAAAGGGAGAGGGAGAGGGAGATAAACATCAATGATGAGTCCTAGCTGGTTTGAGTATCAGCCTGTGGACTGAAGGGTCCAGGTTCAATTCTGGTCAAGGGCACATGCCCGGGTTGCAGGCTTGATTCCCAGTAGGGTGCATACAGGAGGCAGCCAATCAATGATTCTCTCCATTCCTCTTTGAAATAAAAAAAAAAAAAATTTTTTTTTTTAAAGAATCATCAATGATGACAGAGAATCCTTGATCAGCTGCCTCCTGCATGCCCCAGGAATGTGCCATGACTGGGCATCGAACCATCACCTCCTAGTTCATAGGTCGATGCTCAACCTCTCAGCCACGCTGGCTGGGTGTCCCCTTTTCTGTAGCTTTGCCCTGAGGTTGGTTGCAGTCAAACTCCAGCAGAAAGATAACTATCTTTCTGGTCACAGGAACCAATGGAAAAAGATAAGGCAATCAAGGCAACCAGAATGAAGGAAGCCAAGAACAGGCACCCAAATTCTGCTTAAATTTAATCTGAGTCTTTGACTAAATCCTATACCCCAAACACATGAGGCAAACATGCATGTTTATTGTGCCTAAGTGTAAAAGTAGTGAACTAAAATCTGAGCCAATGTTGAGTGCACTTTAAGCCTAACCAAGTTAACTATCTGCTAAAATAAAAGCATCTATATTCTTCAGAGCAAAGTAACAAAATCCAGAGATTCCACGAGATTTTGTGCACAATGTCTCGGATACTATGCAATATTACCCAGTATATGATAAGCCAGGAAAATGTGACTTACTCTCTAGGGACAAGACAACAAACATATGCCAACCCTGAGATGATCCAGATGTTCAAAGTATCAGACAAAAACTTTAAAGCCACTATTTCAAGATGCTGAGTAAGAATAAGTAAAATATTCTCATAATGCATATAAAGACAGTAAATTTCAGCAGAGTACTAGAAAACATTTAAAATCCAGAAGACTTGTGTTTCTAGTCAAAATGGATAGGAAAAAGAAACACTGCCCCAATAATTCTACCAGGCTATTACAATCCTAATACCAATCTGATAAAGTAATTTAAAATACCCCATTCCAATATCCCTGATAAATATAAGCATAAAACCCTTAAATTATTACTACATCAAATCCAGCAAGATACAAAAGTATATTATATATCAATTGATTCAGCTCTATTCAAGAAATGCAATGTGAAATTAAATCAAAGTAGTTCACTATAATAACAGAATCATGGAGAAAATCACTTTTCAATATATGCAGAAAAAGCATTTGACAAAATTCAACATTCATTCACAATAAAAACTCTCAGAAACTAGGAACAAGAGGGAACTTCCCAATAAAGGACATGGTTAACATTATATGTATTTAATGGAAAAAGAATGAAATGGCTTCCCCTATAATCAGGAACAAGGAAAGTATTTCCACTTTTATCACTTTTATTCAACATTATAACTATATGTCTTGGCTACTGAAATAAGACAGAAAAAATAAATAAAGCACAAAAAGCAGTCCAAGTTTGCAGGTGCAATGGTTTACATCGAAAATCCCAAGAGATCTACAAAATAAATATCAAAACTAAAAAGTTAATATAAGAAGATTACAAGATGAAGTTTAATAAATTATATTCTTATATAGCAGCAGCAAACAAAAGAGAAACAAAAATTCAAAAACAATCCCATTTGTAAACATGCCCACCAAAAAACCTCCCATAAATGCTTAGAAATAACTCTAACAAAAGATGCAAAAAATCTCTACAGTGAAAGATACAACATATTATTTAGAGAATTAAAGAAAAATCTAAATGAAAGGGATATGCCGTGTTCATGGATTACAGAATTTGATAGTTAAGATGCAATTCTCTACAAATTGATCTATAAATCCTTATCAAAATTCTAGTAGGTAATTTTTTTTTTGGTAGAAACTGAGTTGATTCTCAAATTCACTTGGAAATACAAAGAACCTGGAAAACTGAACAGAATTTTTAAAAACGAAGTACAAAGTTAAAGAATTTACCCTATCTGGTTATAAGACAATGAATTTAAAATAACAAGAGCATAGTATTTGTGAAAGATAGACATATAGATCAGTGGAACAAAATGGACAATCCAGAAATTGATATCCTATATAATAAAATGGCAGAATGACCGGTTGCTATGATGCACACTGACCACCAGGGGGCAGATGCTCAATGCAGGAGCTGCCCCCTGATGGTCAGTCCGCTCCCACAGGGGGAGCACCGCTGAGCTAGAAGCGGGGCTCATGGCTGGTGAGCGCAGCGGCAGTGGCAGGAGCCTCTCCTTCCTCCCCGGCAGCGCTAAGGACACCTGGGGGAAGTCCGCCTGCTTAGGCCCCTGGGGAGCAGGCCTAAGCCAGCAGGGGGACATCCCCTGAGGGGTCCCGGACTGCAAAAGGGCACAGGCCGGTCTAAGGGACTCCCCCCCACACTGGGCCTCTAGTACTCATATATGATCAACTGATTTTAGACAAACATTACAAAACAGTTAAATGGGGAAAGACTAACTTGACATGGATCAGAGATATAAATGCAGAGCCCCAAACTATAAAACTTCTAGAATAATACACAGGAAAAAATTTACATGACTTTGGGTTAGACAAAGATTTCTTGTAAAAAACACAAAGAATTCTA
The DNA here is from genome assembly GCF_951640355.1 of Cnephaeus nilssonii. Taxonomy (NCBI): domain Eukaryota; kingdom Metazoa; phylum Chordata; class Mammalia; order Chiroptera; family Vespertilionidae; genus Cnephaeus; species Cnephaeus nilssonii. Next base: position 45,353,058 of record NC_137084.1, on the reverse strand, counting down.
AACAGAAAATAAATTTTGTTTTATCCTCATTCAAAGATATGTTTGTTGATGTTAGAGAGAGAGGAAGAGAAACATCCATGTCAGAGAGCAACATCGATCAGCTGCCTCCCATACACATCCTGATCAGGACCAAACACTCAACCTTTTTGGTGTATGATGCTCCAACCAACTGAGGCACCCGGCAGGGCACATTAAATAAATAAATAAATAAATAAATAAATAAATAAATAAATACACTGGGTGGGTCTCATCAAACTTAAAACTTTTGCTCTTTTAAAAACATCATTAAAAACACAAAAAGGCAAGCCACAGACTGGAAGAAAATATTCCTAACACACATACCAAAAAATGACATGTATCCAGAAAAAAAAAATTCTCCCTTCCTCACTCTCCATCCAGAATAAAGGATGAACTTTAGTTAATGATAATTTCTCAATACAGCTTCTTTAATTGTGAAAAAATGTTCTATGTAAGACGTTAATAACAGAGAAACTGGGAGGGGTGGGGTATATGGGATAACTCTCTGTACTATCTTTGTAATGATTCTATAAATCTAAAACTCACCCTCTCTCACCCTAACAGAAGAAGACAAAAATCCCATTTACAAATGAGGGGGAGAAATCTGAAATTACACGTGTACCAGAAGTGAAAAAAATAAGTAAAGAAATTGTAGAAAATCGGAGCCAGGTTTCTCACTATCAGAAAAAGATACTATAAATAAAGTGATGGGGGAGGCTAGAATGAACCCTGTGGTGTTAGAGTTTTATATATTCATATGAACTCATGTTTATTTTAATATATATAGAGAGATACTTGTATGTATCGGCTCTGTCCACTGAGAGAGCCTAGTATCAGTTACAAATCCAGTAGCAACAAGCACATCCAGTGTTCAGATCTTGTTTCTAAATACCATTATCCAATTAAAGGAAAAGGACTCTTTGGAGAAATCCCTGATTCTAGGCCTGAGACAGAAAAAGTACTAGATGAGTATAAGTCATATAATGACAGAAATTAAGGAATTACTTTAAAACAAACAAACAAAAAGGGGTGAAAGCATGTCAAAAGGACACAGAAGCCAACTTGAAAAAGCTCTCAATGCTACAATTTGAACAAGAAAATGAAAAAACACATAGTATTGGATTCTAACCTAAAGATAAAATAAATATACACAAGTCCATACTGATAAATGATTGGATAAATTAAGTAGATGGCAGGGGAAGAAAAGAAGGAACAAATCTTCCTCACAAAGAATTCCAAATAATATGTATAGATCTAAGAGATAAAGCTTAAGTCCCCTCCTCTTGAGTGTAGGTTGGACTTAGCATCATGCTTTCAAAAACCTGAGTTTGTGAAAGGAACTTTATAGTAGATAAACCTGGAAGATACTATGTTAACCAAGTGATCAGGTTAATATACATGGTGATTAGGCATGGTGATTTAATAATAGGAAAGAATGAGAAACTATCATAGATCTGAGAAGCCTAGGAAGACATGATGACCAAATCCAATGTGGAATCCTGGACAGGACAGTGGAACAAAAAAAGGACATTAGAACCTAGTCTAATCATGACAAAACATCAGATATATCCCAATAGCAGGATATTCTATAAAATATCTGACTAGTAATCCTCAAAACTGTCAAAGTAATCAAAAACAATGCAAGTCTGAGAAATTTTCACTACCAAGAAGAGTCTAAGGAAGTGTGACTACAGTAGTAGTTTCCTGAATAGGATTTGGAAGAGAGAAGGGACATTAGGTAAAAATTAAGGATACCTGAATAAAGGATGAACTTTAGTTAATGATACTTTCTCAATACAGTTTCATTAATTGTGAAAATGTTCCACATAAGATGTTAATGGAGAAACTGGTATATGGAGTAACTCTCTGTTCTATCTTTGTAATGATTCTATAAATCTAAAACTGTAGTAAAATAAAAAAGCATTTATTTTTTTAAAGATATTAGTGAAAACACTGGGGAAACCTGGAAAAAGTTCACATTTAAGTAATGTATCAATGTTGATTTCTTGGTGCAATGATGTACCATGTCAAATATACCACATTAAATGTAACATGGTTATATAGGGGAAACTGGTGAAAGGTATATGGAAACTCTAAACTTTCTTTGCAAGTTTTCTGTAAATCTAAATAAAGAGTTTAATTTTTTAATGGGCAAACATATTTGTATTATTAAATAAATAAAAATATTTAAACCTACACTTCTTAAGAGACATGAGTGACCAATAAAGATAAAAAAATGCTCATTATAGCAATCCTATATAATAAAAGGCTTATATGCAAATTGACCAAACAGCAGAATGACCAGTCGCTATGATGCGCACTGACCACTAGGGGGCAGACACTCAATGCAGGAGCTGCCCCCTGGTGGTTAGTGTGCTCCCACAGGGGTAGTGCCACTCAGCCAGAAACCAGGCTCACAGCTGGCAAGTGCAACGGTGGTGGCAGGAGCCTCTTCCACCTATGGAGCAGCACTAAGGATGTCGAACATCCCCCGAGGGCTCCTGGATTGCAAGAGGGCGCAGGCCGGGCTGAGGGACACCCCCTCCCCCCCGAGTGCACAAATTTCATGCACCGGGCCTCTAGTGCCATAGTCGGCAAACTGCGGCTCGCGAGCCACATACGGCTCTTTGGCCCCTTGAGTGTGGCTCTTCCACAAAATACCACGGCCTGGGCGAGTCTATTTTGAAGAAGTGGCGTTAGAAGAAGTTTAAGTTTAAAAAATTTGGCTCTCAAAAAAAATTTCAATTGTTGTACTGTTGATATTTGGCTCTGTTGACTAATGAGTTTGCTGACCACTGCTCTAGAGTTATTATAAACAAAACTAAAAAAAATACACACCTATTTGAAATTAAAATAATTGAGCTCTTAAATGAAATGGACAAACCCTTGAAAGACATAAACTACCAAAGATCACTCAAGAAATAAATAATGCCCTGGTGGGTATGCTCAGTGGCTGGAGCGTCAACTGGGGCACTGAAGGGTCATGGGTTCCGTTCCCTGATCAGGGTGGGTGCAGGAGACAACCAATGGATGTGTGTCTTTCACATCAATGTTTCTCTCTCTGTCTCTCCTCTCTCCCTCTCCCTTCCCCTCTCCCTCTTCTTCTCCCACTCGTCCTCCCTTCCACTCTCTCTGAAAACCAATGGGGAAAAAATATCCTGGGGTGAAGATCAACAAAAAAATAAGTAAATAATTTCAATAACCCTACAAGTACTAAAGAACTGAATTCCTAGTTCAAAATCCATGAAGTAAACTCCAGACCCATATGGCTCCATTGGTAAATTCTATCAAACATTTAATAATTATTCCAATTCTATACATATGCTTCCAGAAAACAGAAGAGGGAATCCTTCCCAACTACTAGATGTGGCCAAGATTATCCTGACAACAAAAGCAGACAAAAAGATTACAAGAAAACAAAACCACAGACCAATATTGTTCATGAATATACCAGATGCAAAAATCCTTTAAAATTTTTTAGCAAATTAAATTTAGTCATACACAGAAAAACAATAATTCATCATTAACAAGAGGGGCTTTCCCCAGGAATGTGAACTTGAATTAACATTCAAAGATCAAAGATCAAACAATAGATACAGGAAAGGCATATGACAAAATCCAAAACATATAAGCAAAAATTCCAGATGACAACCACAGAAATTTCATGAGAAACATAAATGCCAAAAAATTATGTTGGATATTGACATAATGTGAGAAGATGCCAAATCTTTGAAAGTCATCAAATATAAACCCAATTTCTTATAACAGGGTTGATCTTGGAAATAATCTGATTATTTTTCAGCATCATATATATCTTCTGACTATTTTTACTTCTGCTAAAATTAAAATTAATTCTTATACATGAAAATGCTTAGAATGGAGTATGATTACATTGGGCCAATATGGAAAGGGGGAAAAAAAAAAAGAGAGAGATAATACTAACAGTTTCTAATTTGCTACAGGCAAAGCTTAAAGTAGATCATTAACAAGTACATGGAATTATTCTCTGCAAGGAGACAAGTACTAGTAAACCAAAATTTCTGTCTTTACTTGTCAAATGATATGGGAAAGTTGCTTCCTTTCTTCAGGCCTCATTTTTCCTGTCCTTTTATAAGAGGAGATTACACTAGATTCGTTCTTAAGTTCAACAAATATTTATTGAGTAGCTACTATGTATCAAACACTTTCCTAGACATTGGGGAATACTGGGGGGGGAGGGGGCAGACAAAACTCTCTCCATTCACAGAGTTTACAGTCGAACAAATTACATATATAAGATATATGGCATGTTTAAGGATAATAAATACTATGGAGACAAAGCAAGGAAGGGGGCAGAATGTATTGAGGGGAGTGTGGTTTTAAGTGGGGTTATAAGGGGACTAGATGATTTCTAGGTTCACTTTCAGTTCAAAAAAATCCAATGATTTCCTTCTAGGTTGATTAGGCAGTGTAAAAACACACTGTGAACCTCTGAACCTGACCTCTTTAAACTCATATATTCTATCACCTTGCTCTGTATGTCACCACTTATATTTAGAAAAATAGGATTAAACATACATTTTTCCTTACTGAAACAAAGCATATGCGGTTATTTAATAAAATAAGTAATTTCCCAGTCTTGACTTGGAAGAGGAAAAATAAGAAAAATAAAACCTATCAATTTCTCCCCAAAGGTTCTAAAAATGTGGCATTTTGTACGATATAGAAAGGATTAAATTAGCTGTTTTTCCTCCTCCTCCAATATACTTGTGGCCTGGAATCTGGTCCTTTATTGAATAAGAGGTGGATTAACAGCCCCTCCAAAATAAAAGATTTTCCATAGGCAAGAAAAGTCATATAAATAATAAGTAAAGTATTATTACTATAGTTATTGCAGCTACCATGTTTTGTATGTCTACTATGTGCCAGGTACAGGACTAGACATTTTATATATTAGGCTGAACTACATGAAACTGTCATTTATAGATCAAAATCAGCAAATTTATATAGTTTAAATATGTTTTCATCCATTAATTTCAGATTCCATGAGAGAGAAGTCTGTGTAAGTTAACTGCATTGCTGCATTTCTATAGCTCATCTATTAAATTATTATCTTGGACAAAACTTCAAGGAAACATGAAATTTCTGTTTGGGTATGATATAAAGCCTTCTGCCAAGTTGATAGTGTGCAAACAAATAACTTACAAAATTTTAGTTAGGACTTCATTTAGGATTTAAATGTTTTTTTAAGCATCATAATTCAAAGCACTAATTTCATCAAAAGCTATCCATAGCCATGTGGCTTCATTTTGAAAAAACCTCAATGTATTAGTTATAACCACTATTCCACTTACAAAGACAGAATCTTCACTCCAAAAGTATTATTTTTGTTCTCCACTACAAAGACCAATAATCATACTAATATCTTAAATCTGTCTATTTGGAATGGATTTTCTATTTTTTGGAAATGCCTCATTAAAAGAATCTTTCCCAAAAGAGAACACTGTCTACAAACCAGCTTATTAAATTCAATCCAAATAATTTTAAATTCATCTTTTAAAGCAGGTCTAAAGTTTTTTGTTTTTCTTCTGGCAGCTATTTTTCATTCACTATACAGTTCATGTCTAGAGTTCACATTTATAAGACATTAATAAAATAGCTTTTAATATCTTCTAAGTATTTCTATGTAATCTAAAGTTTCATCTAGCAGAAAAAGGCAAGCACTTTGTATGTTACATTATTAGCAGATGTGAAAGTTTATTTCCAACATTTAAATGCCAATAGAAGTCTCAATGAAACATTAAGACAAAAAGAAAGGAAGAAAAACTACCTAAAGTTTTTTGGGGGAGGGGGAAAAAGGAAATTACTATAAGAAGAATATGATGATTATATGTAGAAATCAAGAACATTAAACAGGTAAATATATTTTAAAAACCTACCAGGTCATTGCTTGTAGATGTGAGTCTTAGTTTTTCTTCAATTTCTTTTCCAATTTTCTGAACAGTTACCTGAGTCTGTTTAATTGCACACTGGGCTCTATGAAGCCTAGAAATAAAAGTTGTAGGAAATTTTAAGTGAGTTAACTATAAACTCTCAACACTGAACCACAGATATACAGTAAATGGAATAAAATGGGGACAATTCTTCCAGGATAGACAGAATTAATAACAAACCCAAACTGATTGTTTCACAATTTTCTAGCATATTTATAATGAAACACAATATGCTTTAAAATCAAACTTTCCATCCCTGCCTGACTGCCTCTGACATGTTGAGAGCTAAAATGAAGAACTCACAGGAGCCTGGAAGAGACGTTGGAAAATTATCTGGTCAAATCTACCATTTTACAGATGTAGAACTGAGGCCCAAGAGAAGTGAAATAGATTGCTAGTCACCAGGAGAACATCACTGCTATCAAGGGTGAATATTACTTACGGGTATCCATAAAAAAATTAATGACCTCAGTTAAAGAAGACTGATTTAAAGTAGCAGCCACATTGAAACAAGCAACATTAAAAAAAAAAAAAAACGAGCTATTTTCTTTTTTGGTTTAATTATAGGTTTGGGTTTTTCTTGGTCTCTGTCTTCTAATAGTGTGTGTGTGTGCGTGTGTGCACATGTGTGCATGTGTGTGTGTGTGTGTGTGTGTATTTCTTATACATTTGCATATTAAAAATGGTCAAAATGTCATTTATAGATGACGTGATTTTCATGTAGAAAATCATAAGAAATCTACAAAACAACTTCTAGAACTAAAAGTCAGAGGATAGAAGGTAAATGCACAAAGCTGCAGTTATATTTCTATATATGGGTCAGTAGTTTTGCAATCACAATCACAATCCCAAAAGGCTCTGGGTTTTTTGGATGGAAATAAAGAAGCTGATAGCCCAGCTGGTGAGGCTCAGTGACTGAGCGTCAACCTATAAACCAGCAGGTCACAGTCTGATTCCGGATCAGGGTACATACCCTGTTTTCAGGCTCAATCCTCAATGGGGGCATGCATAAGGCGGCCAATCAACAATTCTCTTTCATCACTGATGTTTCTATTTCTCTCCCTCTCCCTTCCTCTCTGAAATCAATAAAAATATATTTTTTAAAAAGAAGCTGATAGAATAATTTACACAGAAAATCAAAGAATCTAGAAAAGATAAAACAAACTTGAAACCTGCCAGATTTCAAGGCTTTCTTTTTTATAAAGCTACTAGAGGCATGGTGCACGAAATTTGTGCACTGAGCCGGAGGTCCCTCAGCCCAGCCTGCCCCCTCTCACAGTCTGGGAGCCCTCAGGGGATGTCCTACTGATGACTTAGGGGAGCGGGGAGCGGGCCTAAGCCACAGTCTGGCCTCCCTCCGCGGTAGGTGACCAGTGGGCTGATCAAGATGGCATGGGCAGCGAGCAGCCGGCCCCGCCCCCAACTGCACCACAGCCACTGGTGGCCTCCCTCTGCGGGAGGCAACCCCAGCAGGCCAATCTGGGGACGGTGCTGGGCGGCCCTGCCCCGAATCGCCCTGCTGCTGGTGCTGCCCATGGCCTCCCTCTGCGGGAGGCAACCAGGCGGGCAATCAGGGGATGGCACCAGCCCCCATTGCCCCGCCGCCACTGGTTGCCGCCACCCCCCCGACCCACTCCATCACCGTCCCCTCCCTCTGCCCGCTGACATGCACCATGGCTGGCCTCGCAAAACCTAATTGTCGGCCCCACCCCCCACTGACCGGTTGTTCCACCGTTCAGTCAATTTGCATATTATACTTTTATTATATAGGATATAATCAAAACAATATGGCACTGGCGTAAAGATAATAAAAATAGATCAATGGAACAGAGTAAAAAGTATACAAATAGACCTACACATATATGGCCAATTGATTTTGGACACAGGAACCCATATAAATGAACGGAGAAAGTAAAACTTTTAAGTAAATGGTGCTGGAACACCAGATAAACATAGGGAAAAATGAATTTCATTCCCTACCTCATAGCACTCACAAATAATTAATTCAAGAAGACTGCAGTAAATATAAAAGCTAAAATTATAAAACTTCTAGAAGAATACATAGGAAAATCTCTTACAACTTTGGGGTAGGCAAATATTTCTTTGAGAAGACACAAAAAGCGCTAACCATAAAAATTTTAATGGATAAACTGGACTTTACCAAAATAAAATAAAAAATGTCTGTTCATCTAAAAATGACATTAAGAAAAGGTAAAAGTAGTCTACAGACTGGGAGAAAATATTTACAAAACATCAATGTGAGAAAAAGCTGTGTCTGTCTGGAGTATTTAAATAACTCTTACACACCAGTAACAAAACAAAACAACAACAAACAAAAAACAACAATTAAAAATGGGCAAAAAAACAAAATTCTTTACAGAAGAAGATATAAGAATGGCCAATAAGCATAGGAAAAGGTGCTCAACATCTTCGTCATCATGGAAATGCAAATTAAAATCATAATGAAATACCATTTCACAGCTGTTAGGATAGCTAACATTAAAATGACAACATCTAATGGGAGCAAAGATATGGAGCAATTGGAACTTGTATGCAGTACTATCATTTGAAAAACCATCCTATCTAATCCTATCTAATAAAAGAGTAACATGCAAATTAACCACCACTCTGCTAAACCCACAAGCCACGCCCACAAGCCAATCAGGAGCAAATATGCAAATAAACCCAACCAAGATGGCTACGGCCACAGAGAGCAGGAGGGAGGCTTGGGTTTTCCCGGCAATGGAGGAAGCCAAGCTTTCTGCCTGCCCTTGCCGGCCTAGGCCTCCACTCAAGGCTACAAAGTTTCAATGATAGAAGATACATAAATCCAAACAGAAATGGTGGCAGCCACGGAGCTGAAAAGAGAAGGAGACTAGGGTTGTCCCCAGCAATGGAGGAAGCCAAGCTTTCCGTACACCCTGGCCGCCCAGGCCTCTGCTTAAGGCTACAAAGTTTCAATTATAGAAGATACATAAATCCCAACAGAAATGGCTGCCGCCACAGAGCAAGCAGAAGGCTTGGCTCTGCTCCAGGCTACAAAGTTTCAATTGTAGAAGATAAATAAACCCCAGATACAAGGGCCTCCGCTTGGGTGGCCAGGGGGTGTGGCCGGCCTGCAAACCACCACAGAACCCTCGCCCAGGCCGCCCCATGCCCCAAGGGAACCCCCACCCTGATCTGGGACATCCTTCAGGGCAAACCAGCCGGCCCCAACCCGTGCACCAGGCCTCTATTCTATCTAATAAAAGAGTAATATGCAGATTGACCATCACTCCAACACACAAGATGGCTGCCCCCATGTGGACACAAGATGGCCACCACAAAATGGCCAGCAGGGGAGGGCAATTGGGTGGGACCAGGCCTGCAAGGGAGGGCAGTTGGGGGCGATCAAGCCTGCAGGGGAGGGCAGTTAGGGGTGACCAAGCCAGCAGAGGAGGAAAGTTGGGGGCGACCAGGCCTGCAGGGAAGGGCAGTTGGGAGGGACCCAGGCCTGCAGGGGAGAGCAGCTGGGGGGGACCAGGCCTGCAGGGGAGGGCAGTTAGGGGTGACCAAGCCTGCAGTGGAGGGCAGTTAGGGGCAAACAGGCTGGCAGGGGGCAGTTAGGCATCAATCAGGCTGGCAGGGGAGTGGTTAGGGGGTGATCAGGCTGGCAGGCAGAAGTGGTTAGGGGCAATCAGGAAGGCAGGCAGGCGAGCAGTTGGGAGCCAGCAGTCCTGGATTATGAGAGGGATGTCCGACCGCCCGTTTAGGACCGATCCCACCAGGATTGGGCCTAAACGGGCGGTCGGACATCCCTCGAGGGGTCCCAGATTGGAGAGGGTGCAGGCTGGGCTGAGGGACACCCCCCTTCCCTGTGCAAGAATTTCGTGCACCAGGCCTCTAGTTCATTATAAAATTATACATACTTCTAAACTATGACCCAGAATTTCTACTCTTCAGTATTTACTCAAGAAATATAAAAACATGCCCAAAAGAAGGTTTAATAAGACTGTTCATAGAAAACAACCCAAATGTCCATCATCAAACAGGAGAATTATTAATACCTATACACTGAAATTCTATTCAGCAATAAAAGAACACACCACTGATACAATATGAATGAATCTCAAAAACATTATGTTGAGTGAAAAAAGCCAGAAATATACTGTATGATTCCATTCATACAGTTCAAGAACAGGTAAAAGTAATCTATGGTGACAGAAATCAATAGTCACTAGTTGCCTGTGTTGGGTGGACCAACTGGTAGAGAGCAGGGAGAACAAAAGAACTGAGGTGAGGAAAATATTCTGTATCTTGATTGAGGTACATGGGTATACAAGGAATTTAAACTTAAGATCTACTCATATCACTGTATGTAAATTTTACCTGTTTTTAAAAATTGATCAACAATCCTAACCTAAGTGTTACCCTATATATGATATTAATTTTATTAGGGATTTGATGGCACCAATACCTCTGCCAACTTCATCATCATCATCATCATTATTATTATTATTAATGTTGTTATGCCATGAACTAAAAATATTCATGGGATATTCTGCACTTTTGGAAGTTGCCTGACAGTTATTAAGGATTTCTTAGGTCATCTAAAAGAGAGCAACTCTTATTATAGCTAGTTTGTTCATGAGATGAGTTTTTCTGCAATGTCCTCAGAGCTCCTGAGGAATCTAACAGAAGCCATCCTATTGCCTCTTGCTCTGGGTGCATGTGTACACTCTTGATAGTAATAACAGGTGTACCAGTTAATAATGTGGATTTTTTTCAATAGATGGAGTTACATATATGTTGATATATATGCGATTTGATATGTATGCTATTTTGTTGTATTGACAGCAAGCTTCAAAACTTCATATGTCAAATTTGCTGAAAGTGTTAACATAGATATTTTTACGCTTAAAAATGTCAAATTTCGTGCCAAAAAGAAAGCATTTGCGGGAAGTTTTAATTCATTACTTTATTTTGAAGAAAAAGTTATCGTATACTTCGGGAAGCTTATGGTGAACATGCTCCATCTCAAGATACTTGTGAACGCTGGTTCAAACACTTATAAGTGATAATATCGATGTGAAAGACAAAGAACGTCCAGGTCAACCGAAAAAGTTTGAAGACCAACAATTACAAGCATTATTGGATGAAGATGTGTGTCAAACTCAAAAACAACTTGCAGAAAGATTAAACGTTGCTCAGCAAACAATTTCTGATCATTTACAAGCAATGGGAAAGATTTTAAAGAAAGGAAAATGAGTGCTACATCAACTGAACAAAAGACAAATGGAAAACCGAAAGTAAAATGTTGCTTCAATGGCACGAAAGAAAGTCCTTTTTGCATCGAATTGTGACTGGCGATGAAAAGTGGATTTATTTTGCCCTAACTGGTTTGGTTCAGTGGATAGAGTGTCGGCCTGCGGACTCAAGGGTCCCAGGTTCGATTCCAGTCAAGAGCATGTACCTTGGTTGCAGGCACATCCCCAGTAGGGGGTGTGCAGGAGGCAGCTGATTGATGTTTCTCTCTCATTGATGTTTCTAACTCTCTATCCCTCGCCCTTCCTCTCTGTAAAAAATCAATAAAATACATTTTTTTTAAAGTGGATTTATTTTGAGAATCCCAAATGCACAAAATCATGGGTTGATCCAGGTCAACCATCAACATCGACTGCAAGGTCAAATCACTTCAGAAAGAAGACAATGCTCTGCGTTTGGTGGATCAGGAAGGTGTGGTGTATTATGAGCTTCTAAAACCAGATGAAACCGTTAATACTGATCGCTGCCGACAACAAATAATCAATTTGAACCACGCTTTGATCGTTAAAACAACCAGAATGTGCCCAAAGACACGGCAAAGTAATTTTGCTTCATGATAACGCACCATCACACACTTCAAAACCAATTAAGGACACGTTAAAAGATCATGCCTGGGAAGTATTAACCCACCCGTCATATTCATCAGACCTTGCTCCTTCAGATTACCACTTGTTCCAATAGATGGCACACGTGCTTTCTAGAGCAGCACTTCAAAACGTATGAAGTGGAAAATTGGGTCTCTGAATGGTTTGCCTCAAAACAAGAAAAGTTCTACTGGGACGGTATCCACAAATTCCCTGAAAGATGGGGGAAAGTGTAGCTAGCAATGGGCATCACTTTGAATAAAGCACTTAAGATGTTTCTCTTGAAATTATCGTGTTTTCTTTGATTACAAGATCCCCATTATTAACCAGTACACCTGGTAGTCTCTTACAAAGGTGGCTCGGAAGAAATTTAAAAGCAAGGAAATGCTCTTTGTGATGTGCTCCTAGCATACTTCAGCTTCTTTTCCTGATATTCCTTACTTTGCACAATACATTACAGCAATGCCTAAGTACTGACAGTTCTCCAAACACATCATGCCATTTCTTGCTTCTGTACCTTTGAGTGAGCTGTTCTAGCTCCTTACATGTACCATGTCAGACATCCCTGTCTTTTAACAGATAAGTACACTCCTATATCCATTAAGAGGCAGCTCAAGCATAACCTCTTATTCAAAGGCCTTCCCAGACTATTCCAGACAGGTAGAGGCACTCCTTCTGGAATTCTATGTATCATGTATAGAATACCACTAACAAAGACTATAGAACCACATTTAACAGCAATTATTTATTTCCTTGTCTATTTCCTTATTAGATCTTTCTGAGGGGGGGGGGGAAACATCTCTTTTCATGTACATTCCCAGTACTTAGCACAGACTATGGCACAAAGGAGGCATTCAAAATGCATTGAACATCAACTAATGCCTGAATGTAAAAGCACAGTCCCAAGATTTAATTACTTTTAGTGATCAGTGGGGGACTGAAAGATTAACATGATAGTTTTCTATATTTATAATTCAAAAGTAATATATTAAAATCAAAGATCACACAAATTAAAGACTACTCATTCATGTAGGGAAACAAACTATTTTAATAAAAAATATTGGCATAATTCTAATAACAATGGGCACGATCAACCTAGAACAGAAATCAACAAAATAGCCTGTTACTTTAAAAGAGGGAAAATGCTGCCTAAAACTCACTGGTACTATGCAAACAACCTTGTCAAATGGTAAAGACTTTAAAAATAAAAATGATTCATGACCATAATTAATGTATGACTTCAACTATTTGGCTCTCACTGCCCCAGACGCTTTCTGATCTTACCTTAGGGGCTTAAAACACACAGACAGAGTCACATTTCCTCCAATCTTCAGTGTTATCCAAATAGACTTTCAGAGCCCCTGCTACATCAAGACAGAGCTAATAACGTCCCCCTTTCAAACCCAACAGGAGAATAAAAGTTTGAAGTGCTCAGGCTCTTAAGTATAACATGGGACATCCTGACTCCCCTGGGGCTGAGGAGGTGAAAACTGACAAGAAAAGAAACAACTGCTTTACCTCCAAACCATCTAGCCAGTTTCAGAGGAATGTTTCTTAATTATACAAACTATGAAATGACACTGTAAAGAAAGAAATATATGTCATCCAGTCATCTGGGTGACTGGTCAATATCAATACTAACACTCCCAAACTGAAATAAAACTCATCTCCACTGGTGTGGGGAGGAGGGATCAAGCCGCTATTTGATAGGTATTCTCATCATAGCAAACTAGAGGCCCGGTGCACAAAACTCGTGCATGGGTAGGTCCCTAGGCCTGGCCAGAGATCAGGGCTGAACCGGGCCCTCTGGCTGCCGGCTGGGGCCTTCCTTCCCCAGCAGTCGACTGCCGGCTGGGGCCTTCCTTTGTTCCGCGCCACCCCCTGGTGGTCAGCGCACATCATAGTGAGTGATAGAACTCCCGAACTCCCGAGGGACACTTTACATATTAGCCTTTTAGATAGATAGATAGATAGATAGATAGATAGATAGATAGATAGACGGACCCCTATTACTTAATATAATTTGAGATAACAGTAAAATTAAAACTGGGCTACATATACTTTAGCTTTGCAGTTAGATATTGCTATTAATGTAAAGATACATTGAATAAAATGTATTATATCAAATAAATATTAATAAACATTGAGACAATACCATTGAGATATTAACAATAATCTTAGTAAAGGAGAGGTTACAATTGTTGTCTACTTAGTATTGATCATATCACATCTGAAATGCTGCATTCAATTTTAAGATGAAGAGTAACAACCCCTATAATGACAGTGAAGTATAATTTCCTGTGGATTACAGAGAGAGATAAAAAGGAAGAATAGGAAAATACAGGATCCTATTGAGAAAAATAGAGACCATATCATTAATGGCTTTGTATTCCATATGAAGAAGCCTAGATTTTTATTCTGAAGGTATTCAATAACCACTAAAAAGTTTTAAGCTGGGATTAGAGAAAGATAAATACCATATCACCTCACTTATGTGTGGAATCTAATGAACAAAATAAACTGATGAATAAAATAGAACCAGAGTCATGGATACATGGTACAGATTGATAAATGTCAGAGGGGATTTGGAGGCCGTGGGGTGAACAGGATGAAAGAAAGTGAAGAGAATAGCCAAAGAACATGAATACATATTCCATGGACACACCAGAGGGAGGGAAGGAAAGCATCTGGGTTGAGGGGGGAAAGAGGAGGGAAATGGAGGACATCTATACTAAAAAAAGGGTAATATCTTCCGGATGTCCTTCCAGACAAAGCCACGGTGGCAGGGGCCGAGGCAGAGGCGGTTAGGGGCGATCAGGCCGGCAGGAAGGAGCAGTTAGGGGGCAATCAGGCCAGCAGTGGAGGGCAGTTAGGGGACAATCAGGCCAGCAGGGGAGCAGTTAGGGGGCGATCAGGCCAGCAGGCAGAGGTGGTTAGGGGTGAACAGGCCGGCAGGCAGAGGTGGTTAGGGGCGATCAGGTCAGCAGGCAGAGGCAGTTAGGGGTGACCAGGCCGGCAGGGGAGCAGTTAGGGGCATCATGCCAGCAGGCAGAAGTGGTTAGGGGCGATCAAGCAGGCAGGCAGGCAGGTGAGCGGTTAGGAGCCAAGTGTCCCAGATTGCGAGAGGGATGTCAGACTGCCGACACTCAGACATCCCCCGAGGGGTCCTGGATTGGAGAGGGTGCAGGCCGGGCTGAGGGTCACTGCCCCCCATGCACAAATTTCATGCACTGGGCCTCTAGTCTATAATAATGCCAACAAAAATAAATAAAAAGTTTTAAGCTGGGAAATACTTAATTACATTTGCACTTTATTTTTTAAAATCTTTATTATTGAAAGTATTACATATGTCCCCTTTCCTTTTTCTTTCTGTAATAAAGTGAATGGGACACTGGGAAACAAGACTGTAAACAGAAAGGCTAATAAGAGGTTATTGCAACAGTCTTAGCAAAAATTAGGCATTTTCCTATATTAAACTAGTAACAGGAGGGATGGTGAGATGTGAAACATGAGAGAGAACAAGAGATAAAGACTGATGCCTAAAAATAAACTACCAGCATCAAAAATGCAAGAGGAGACATTACTATAGATCCTATTTAAAGGGGATTAAGGGGAAATTATGAACAATAGGCCAATAAATTCAACAACTTAGATGAAATAGTCAAATTGCTAAAAGCAAAAAAATCCGAATAACTATTATCAATTAAAGAAACTACATTTGCAGTTAAAAACCTTTTCACATAGAAAACTGTAAGTTCCAATGGCTTCACTGATAAAACACTAGTCTTTACAAAATTATTTCAAAGAAGAGGGAATGCTTTTAATTGTTTTATGGGCCAGCATAGCCTTGATACCAAAATATGACAACAACATGACAAGAAAATTGACAAACTAAGAGGCCTGGTGCACGGATTCATGCACTGGTGGGGTCCCTTAGGCTAGCCTGCGGCCTCTCACAATCTGGGACCTCTTGGGGGATATAGCAGGCAGCTGGGGAGGAGCCCAAGCCTGGGCCGGGTGCCACGCCACTCCCACTCATCCTGGCCCCACTGCACCTGCCGCCGCCGCCGCCGCCGCCGCCGCCGCCGCCGCCGCCGCTTGGTAAGCTCACAGCGGCGCTCCTGCTGTGGGAGCTCACTGACCACCAGGGGGCAGCTCCTGCATTAAGAGTCTGCCCCATTGATGGTCAGTGCACATCATAGTGACCAGTTGAGCAGTAGCTTAGGCTTTTATACATATAGATATGACACATGAACATAAATTCATGAGAGAATGAAGGAGAAAAAAATCATCTAATTATTTCAAAAGATGCTCCAAAAAGGACATTAATAAAATGATTAAAAACAAAAAAGAGCTTCCTCAATCTGATAAAGGGATTACATAAAGAAATTTACAGCTAATGTTATATTTAGGATAAAAAATAAGAAAAAATTCTACTTTCACCATTTTATTCAACAGTGTATTCAAGGTCCAAACCATTGTAACAAGACAATAAAAAGAAAAACTTACAAACACAGGAAAGGAAGAAATAAAAATGTCTACTCACAGATACTATGATGGAGTACACAGAAAAAAAAATCTACAATCAAACTAATAAATAAATTTAGCAAGATTCCAAATTAAAATAGAAAAATTGGCATTTTTACATATATCAACAAATAACTAGAAATAATTCTAATGAAAGATGTGAAAGACCTATACACTAAAAACTATAAAGCATTGCTGAAAGAAATTAAAAAAACACCTAAACAAATGGAGACATAGCATTTCACTGATAGATTGGGAGAGTCAACATTGTTAAGAAGACAAGTTTCTATCAGGGTAATCACTTTTTAAGTTATATAAATGTCTAATTACTATGTTGTACAACTAAAACTAATATAATATTGTATGTCAAGTGTAATTTTTAAAATTTTATTAATTTTAAAAAGAAAAAAAGCCACTAGTCTCCCTTAAATTTATCTACATAATCAATGCAATCTCAATAAAAAACCTAGCAGTCTTTTCTTTATAACTGACTAGCTGATTCTAAAATAAATAAGAAAATATACAAGTCCTAGAATAGCCAAGAAAATGTTGAAGAACAAAGTTGGAGGGATAAGTCATAGATTTTATGACTTATCATAATGCTAGTTTGTAAAGCAGTGGCAGTTGCATAAGGCTAAACAGATGATGAAATCGAATTCAGATTATAGATACAGACCTATTCATATACAGAGTAGGGCAAAAGTAGGTTTATAGATGTTTGTATGGAAAATAGTACAATAATTAATAAATAATAATGCAAGAATAACCTATGTGTTCTAACGTACTCACAACTATAAAACCTACTTTTTTTCCACTCTGTATATCAATTTACTTTTGACTAGGAAAAGAAAAGCTATGTCAACAACCACACCAAAATAACTGGATAGGTTGATAATGTCATTAAGCAATTACAAATATTCATATCTTTACTATCATCTAGCTTATTTTGCTCCCAAAGCTTTCATTACATAGCTTGTCAAATACCTTACTATAGTTATTGTCTGTATCTACAACTCTAATTACCTCTTCCAAATGAAGACTTTAATCTAAGGTAACTTGTTCTTGGGAATGGCTCACTAAAGGGGAAAGAACTTAAGTTTCAGTTCGAAGAAAGGGTAGGAAGGACTCTGATAATG
This sequence comes from Cnephaeus nilssonii, assembly GCF_951640355.1. Taxonomy (NCBI): domain Eukaryota; kingdom Metazoa; phylum Chordata; class Mammalia; order Chiroptera; family Vespertilionidae; genus Cnephaeus; species Cnephaeus nilssonii. The sequence goes on along the minus strand of NC_137084.1, from coordinate 45,335,517 downwards.
TGTGTTAAGAGAATAGCCATTTAGGGCATTGGGAATCACTTTTCAAAGTCATTGAAGAAACAGAGTGCATTGCATGCTCAGAACAAGAAGTAGATGGAGTACTAAATAAAGCACAGAGCACATGAGAGCAATGTCATGAGAGGCAGTCTGAGAAGGTTGATCATAGTCAAATTGCTGTGTTTTTTTAAATGCCTGAGAAATCTTTTTCATCTCCAAAGCACCTACAGCAGTCTTGGATACATGGGAATCAAATACTTGTTGATGGGTTTATTAAATATGATAGTTTCCCAAAAGACCAGAAATCTACCCTAAAGCCATTTCTACATTCCTCTGTCTAGACCATGAATATAGTTGAGAAGAAAACACAGTCTCATGGTAATAGAATCAAATAAAACAGAACACTATTTATAAAGTTAACACTACTTATGAAATTAACATACTCTCATGGAAAAGTAAATGGTAACTTTGTGGGTGGGAAAGTTCTATTGAGAAGACAGTTCGTAGTATAAAAGCATGTGATAATGAGGGTGTCAGGTCTAACAAGATGCACCCTCAAAACTAACAAACAACACAGATGAAGCAATAGTTACAGAATAATCAACTCTTCAGATTTCCAATTTAGATCTCATAACTCATTTCAGGCAAGAAGAACCACATTTGGCATAAGAGTAGGCCAAATCCTTTCCAGACTTTTTCATAACACCATCCATGTGCTAAAATGAAAGTTTAATTTAAAATGTATTCATGGTATAATAAACATACTTGAAGAAGTACATTACATACATAAGTACATCAGAATTAGAAACAAGAAAGGGAACAAACTACGATATGGGCAAGATTTTAAAAAGTAAAAGAAATACTATATTCAATCTTATGCCAATAAACTCAAAAATCCAGGAAAAGAAAATGATTTTCTAAAAAACTATAAATTATCAAGTATTCTCACAAGAGACTGAAACCTGAATAGATCAATAACTATACAGTACAAAAATCCATTGCTTTCATATACACTAATAATAAAATTTCAGAAAAAGTTTTTAAAAATTCCTTTTGCAATTGCAATAAAAATAATAAGAAGACAAAAAGAAATGTAAAGATATTCTGTATTAATGGTTTGGAAGAATCAACATAGTTAAAATGACCATATTACTCAAAGCAATACAAAGACAACACAATCCCCCTCAAAATCCCAATGGCATTTAAAAAAAGAGAAATATAACAACAACAAAAATCATCAGATTTGTATGGAAACACAAAAAAACCCTGAATAGCAAACAAACAAACAAGAAAAATACCAACCCTGAGTGACCAAAGCAATCCTGAGGAAGAAAAACAAAGCTGGAGGTATCACAGTCCTGACTTCAAATTATACTAGAAAGCAACAAAATCAAAATAGCATGGTATTGACAGAAAAACAGACATACAGTCCATGGAACAGAAATGAGAGGCCAGAAATAAACCCATATTTATATAGACACATAATTTTTAACAAAGGACTTAAAAATATATGAAGAAAAGGCTCTTCAATAAATGGTTTGGGGAAAATTGGAAAGCCACCTGCAAAAGAATGAAACTAGACTGTTATTTGTCACCATGCACAAAAATTAACACAAAATGAATCAAAGGCCTAAATATAAGATCTGAAATAATGAAATACATAGGAAAAAATATAGACACCTCACATAAGGGATTAATATCCAAAATATATAAAGAACTCATACAACTCAACAACAAAAGGAAACAATCCAATTAAAAAATGGGCAGAGGACCTCAACAGACACTTACCCCAAAAGACATCCAAATGGCCTACAGATATATGAAAAAATGCTCAACTTCACTAGCTTTAGGGAAATGCAAATCAAAACCACAATGAGATACCACCTCACACCTATTATAATTACTAGGTGTACCGGTTAATAATGCGGATTTTTTTCAATAGATGGAGTTACACATATGTTGATATGTATGCTATTTTGTTGTATTGCAAAACAAGCTTCAAAACTTCATATGTCAAATTTGCTGAAGGTGTTAACATCATAGATATTTTTACGCTTAATAATGTCGAATTTCGTGCCAAATAAAGAGCATTTGTGGGAAGTTTTAATTCAATACTTTATTTTTAAGAAAAGTGCTGCTGAATACTTCGGGAAGCTTATGGGGAACATGCTCCATCTCAAGATACTTGTGAACGCTGCTTTAAACACTTTAAAAGTGATGATTTCGACGTGAAAGACAAAGAACATCCAGGTCAACCGAAACAGTTTGAAGACCAACAATTGCAAGCATTATTGGATGAAGATGTGTGTCAAACTCAAAAATAACTTGCAGAAAGATTAAATGTTGCTCAGCAAAAAATTTCTGATCATTTACAAGCAATGAGAAAGATTTTAAAGGAAGAAAAATGAGTGCTACATCAACTGAACAAAAGACAAATGGAAAACCGAAAAGTAATCAGTAAAAGATTGCTTCAATGGCACGAAAGAAAGTCCTTTTTGCACCGAATTGTGACTGGTGATGAAAAGTGGATTTATTTTAAGAATTGCAAATGCACAAAATCATGAGTTGATCCAGATCAACCATCAACATCAACTGCAAGGCCAAATCACTTCGGAAAGAAGACAATGCTCTGCGTTTGGTGGGATCAGGAAGGTGTGGTGTATTATGAGCTTCTAAAATCAAGTGAAACCATTAATACTGATCGCTACCAACAATAAATAATCAATTTGAGCCACGCTTTGATCGTGAAACAACCAGAATGTGCCAGAAGACACGGCAAAGTAATTTTGCACTCAGGGGAGGGAGGGGTCCCGCAGCCCGGCCTGCACCCTCTCACAGTATGGGAGCACTCGAGGGATGTCGGACTGCCACAGAGGCCCGAGAGGCTCAGGGCTTCTGGCTGAGCAGTGCTCCCCCTGTGGGAGCGCACTGACCACCAGGGGGCAGCTCCTGCACTGAGCATCTGCCCCCTGGTGATTAGTGCACATCATACTGACCGGTTGGTCCGCTGTTTGGTCAATTTGCATATTAACCTTTTATTATATAGGATGGCTATTATCAACAAGTAATAACAAGTATTGGAGAAGATGTGGACTAAAAGGAACCCTCACACACTGTTGGTGAGAATGTAAATTAGTAAACCACTATGGAAACCAGTCTGAAGTTCCTCAAAAAATTAAGAATAGAGTTACCCTCTTCTGAATATCTATCCAAAAAATTTGAAACCATTTACTTTTAAAGATATACTGCTACTAAAGGCCCGATGCATGAAATTCATACACTGGAGGGGTGGGAGGGTCCCTCAGCTCAGCCTGAGTCCTCTCACAGTCCAGGGCCCCTCGCTCCTTATCGCCCACCTGCTCGCTGCTCCTTACTGCTAGGCTCGCTGCTCCTTAGCACTGCCACTGCACTCGCCAGCTGCGAGCCCAGCTTCTGGCTGAGCGGTGCGCTATCTCTATCTCTATCTCTCTTCCCCCCTTCCTCTCTCTCTAAAGTCAATAACAATATATCCTCGAGTAAGCTTATTTTAAAAAAAGAAAAGTAAATACTGCCATTGCAACAACATGAATAGATCTTGAGAATAGCATGTAAGTGAAATAAGTCAGACAAAAAAATCAAGAACCATATGATTTCACTCATATGTGGGATATAAAACTGAAAGCAACAAATGAACAAAGATAAAAAAAAAAAAAGAAAATCAAAAACTCAGAAGAAACAATAGTATGGTGGTTACCAGACGGAAAGGGGGTTAAGGGAGAAAAGGGTAAAGGAGGTCAAATTTGTGGTGAAAGAAGGATACTTGACTTTGGGTGGTGAATACGCAATGCAATATACAGATGGTGTATTATAGAATTATATACTTGAAACTCATAAAATTTTATTAAGCAATGTTGCCACAATAAGTTTAATAAAAAATTTTAAAAGAAGGCAATTTCATAAATATAAAGAAGTCAATTTGTCAAGAGGATATAACAATTTTAAATTTTTATGAACCTATTAATAGCTTGAAAATATATGAAACAGCCCTAGCCGGTTTGGCTCAGTGGATAGAGAGTCGGCCTGCAGAATAAAGGATGCCAGGTTTGATTCCGGTCAAGGGCACATGCCTGGGTTGCAGGCTCAATCCCCAGTAGGGGGTGTCCAGGAAGCAGTCAATCAATGATTCTCTCTTATCATTGATGTTTTTCCCTCTCCCTCCCTCTCCCTTCCTTTCTGAAGAAGACTGTGTTTTCTTCTAAACAAAATGTGATAGAACTGTAAGGTGAAAAGACAAATCCACAATTATAAGAGATTTTAACACCCCTCTCTTAATAAGTAACCAAAGAAAGCAGACATAAGTAAGCAGAAAAGAAGTAAGCAGACATAAGCAGAAAATAAGTAAGGATAAAGAACACCTGACAAACAAATTTGACCTGATTAACATTTATAGAACACTCTACTCAACAACAGCAGAATATTCTTTTCAAGTGCACATAAAATGTGTAACATTAAAAAACATATTCTGAACCACAAGTCTCAATAAATGTAAAAGGATTCAAGCTATGCAATGTTAACTTCTCGCATCACAATGGAATTTAATTCGAAATCGATTTTTAAAATCTGGAAAACACATAAATATGTGGAAACCATACAACAAAGTAACAAAAACATCAAAATGAAAGTTAGGAAGCATTCTGAAATGAATAAAAATGCAAACACATCAAGATGTATGAATTGCAGCTAACGTAGAAAGAAATTATAGCATAAAACCATTTATTAGAAAATGAAAAGCATCAAATCTATGATCTCAGCTTTCACTGTAAAAAAAAAAAACTAGACTAAAAGGTACTAATTAAACTCAAGTTGGCAGGAGAAATAAAATAATAAATATCAGAGCTGAGATCAATGAAATAGAAAACAAAAGCAATAGAGAATCAATAATACCAAAAGCTATATCTTTGAGATCAATAATATTGGTAAACCTTGAACTAGACTAACCAGGAAAAGAAGACCCAAATTACTCATAGCAAGAATAGAAGTAACAACTCTACAGATTCTACAAACATTACATTTTACCACATAGAAAAAGTGGACAAATTCCTTGAAAGAGACAAACTACCAAAGCTTTTGAAGAAATAGATAACCCAAATAGTCCTATATCTAAGAAATTTAATTTCAGTGAAAATCTTCCTACAAAGAAAATTTCAGGCCCAGCTGGCTTCACTGTAAATTCTACAAAACATGTAAAGAAAAAAGAATACCAATTCAACACAATCTCTTCCATAAAACTGAAGCAGGAATATTTCTCAATTCATTCTTTGGTCTCTTACAGAGGAATCAACTCTTGATAGACATCTGGATAGCTTGTTTTTTATTAATAGAAATAAAGATCTTATAAACATTTGTACCATATAAATCTTTATTTGGACATATGTTTTCATTTCTTTTAGATAAATACCTAGGAGCAGAATGGCTGGGTCATACAATAAGTATAGTATTTTGGAATACAAATACAATGGAATACAATGTAACAAAAAGAAATTAACTGCAATTGACCCTTGAACAACATGGGTCTGAACCGCATGGTTCCACTTAAAGACAGTATTTTGATGTACATAATAACATGGACGAATCTCAAAATAATTATCTAGAGATATAGAAGGCAGACAAAAAGGAAGACATGATGCTACTTAGAAAATTCAAACTGATCTATGGTGAAAAAAGCATATTAGTGGCTGCCTAGAGGTGGAGAAAGAATAAGTGAGAAGGAAGCATTACCAAGGAAACTTTTAGACACATTGGATATATTCACTGTCTTAATTATGGTGATAGGCTCATGTATGTTTGTATAGCAAAACTTATCAAACTGTACAACTTAACTATGTGAAGTTTATAATGTCAATTATACGTTAATAGAATTGTTGTTGTTGTTTTTTAATCCTTAGCAGCAGAACTCAAGACTCTTCGTGTCCTTTAATTCTTACAGAGATACACCGCTAGCCCTACAGACACAGACATCATGGTCTTTTCCTAAAAACTACAGTAGAAAATTCACCAAATATTTATTAGACACCCTCAAACATTCTATTAATTCTTTCAACCTAAGTAACTCAGAACCTAAATACAGAACAGTGCTGAGCTAGATGCTAAGGACAGTACAAAGATGAATTAGATCGGATATTTTAAATGTCTTTTAAAAGATTTAATTAAATGTTTACTGACAATAGGAAAAAATGGCCTGTCTCATTTTCTGGCCCCTCTTTTAAAGACATGCACATACACACAAGCATAAACACATCTCTACAAAACTGATGCAATATTTTGATCTATATTTTAAATATACTTGATCACCAGGCTGGTAGGAAACTTCAGCATTACTATGTGCATTAAGAATATGTGAGGTGAGAGTTTTACCATTTATTTATATTCTGAGCTATGCGGCTTACAGCAGCATGTCTTTAACCATTATATAGTGTATCATCCATGTACATCTGCTAGTACCTGTGCCCAGTTCCTTAAAAATCACATTAATATTCCTAATGAAAATAACAACATTTGGAATAGTTAAGATGAAAAGACTAGATAAAAATAAAACAGGATTTATTATAATTATTACCTCACGTTTAACATAATCTCTATCCAAGTAGGCTGTTTTACCATCACACCTACCTCCTGTGTAGACTATACAATGAAAATAATCTGCTTTAAAGAGAAAAGCCACAACAAATGTGAGACTTCCGTGTAGAATGAGGGACAGCAGGGAAAGGGGGTACAGTGTATGAGTCTGAGCAAGGTCACAGGGGGAGTCCAAATGTAGGAGGTAGGAGATAGGAGGAGGAGGACTTATTGCAGGGTGTAGACTCTCAATGGGGTAAGGATGCTACTCCCATGATAGTGGTAGGATGGCAGCAGCAATAGGAGATTAATTACATAGAGGTAATTAACCTAAAAAGTAAATATACGGAAGAGTATGGGAAGCCAGAGATCTCGCTTTTGGAGAAGGGAGTCACAAAAATAAATAAATAAATAAATAAATAAATAAATAAATAAATAAATAAAATGAACCTGTGGCACTGAATTGAAATTAAAGCTATCTCTGTGAACTCATAGTTTTGACATAGGTAGGTAGGTAAGAAGGTAGGTAGGTAGGTAGGTAGACAGACAGACAGATGGATGATATACACAGAGGAGTATATGTGTGCATATATTTCCTAGCTCTCTCCACTGAGGGCCTGGGAGCAGTGACACCCCAGTTGCAAAAAACACACAAAGACCCATATCTCAGTTTCTAAAACACTGTTCTTCACTACAAGAAATCAAAGCTCCTTAGAGGAATGACTAATTCTAATGTAAGGACAAAGGAAATATATGGAACATGTTGTTTCAGAAAGTAAGGGAATACTCAAAGAATGATGGAAATAGGCTATAAGAAAACATAAGCTACCTTGAAAAGGTTCCCATTGCCAAACCTGGAATAATTTGAATATCAAAATAAATAATTATAGTAACAGATTACCCAGTGTACCAGTTAATAATGCGGATTTTGTAATCAAAGAAAACACACTAATTTCAAGAGAAACATCTAAAGTGCTTTATTCAAAGTAATGCCCATCGCTAGCTACACATTTCCCCCATTTTTCAGGTAATTTGTGGATACCGTCCCAATAGAACTTTTCTTGTTTTGAGGCAAACCATGCAGAGACCCAATTTTCCACTTGTTCGTACGTTTTGAAGTGCTGCTCAGAAAGTGCGTGTGCCATGGATCGGAACAAGTGGTAATCTGAAGGAGCAATGACTGGTGAATATGGCAGGTGGGTTAATACTTCCCAGACAAGATCTTTTAACGTGACTTTAACTGGTTTTGAAGTGTGTGATGGTGCGTCATCATGAAGCAAAATTACTTTGCCATGTCTTCTGGCCCATTCAGGTCGTTTTATAATCAAAGTGTGGTTCAAACTGGTTATTGTTATCGGCAGCGATCAGTATTAACAGTTTCACCTGGTTTTAGAAGCTCATAATACACCACACCTTCCTGATCCCACCAAATGCAGAGCATTGTCTTCTTTCCGAAAGAATTTGGCCTAGAAGTCGATGTTGATGGTTGACGTGGATCAACCCATGATTTTGTGCATTTGCAATTCTCAAAATAAATCCACTTTTCATCACCAGTCACAATTCGATACAAAAAGGACTTTCTTTCGTGCCATTGAAGCAATCTTTTACTGATGACTTTTCGGTTTTCCATTTATCTTTCATTCAGTTGATGTGGCACCCATTTTCCTTCCTTTAAAATCTTTCCCATTGCTTGTAAATGATCAGAAATTGTTTGCTGAGCAACATTTAATCTTTCTGCAAGTTGTTTTTGAGTTTGACACACATCTTCATCTAATAATGCTTGCAATTGTTGGTCTTCAAACTTTTTCGGTTGACCTGGACGTTCTTTGTCTTTCACGTCGAAATCATCACTTTTGAAGTGTTTAAACCAGCGTTCACAAGTATCTTGAGATGGAGCATGTTCCCCACAAGCTTCCCGAAGTATACATTAACTTTCAGCAGCACTTTTCTTAAAAGTAAAGTAATGAATTAAAACTTCCCGCAAATGCTCTCTTTTTGGCACGAAATTCGACATTTTTAAATGTAAAAATACCTATGATGTTAATACCTTCTGCAAATTTGACATATGAAGTTTTGAAGCTTGCTGTCAATACAAAAAAATAGCATACATATCAAATCGCATATATATCAACATATATGTAACTCCATCTATTGAAAAAAATCTGCATTATTAACCGGTACACCTGGTATATAACAGGTTATAAAATTCACGGATAAAAAAGGAATCCATGAACCCATACTGATATAAAGAAATAAAAGAAAGCTTTTCCTTACAGAATGTCAACTGATGAGTATAGAAGAAATGAAAGAATTTGAAAATAATCAACAACCATCATTTTAATAATTAATTCAACCAAGAAACATCAATATATGTTAAAAACTAATGGGTGGAAATTTGATAAGAAATAAAATATTTACATAATCTGAAAACACCTCCCCACAAAATACAGATTTCAAAGTCAAAAAGGATAACTTGACTGAGGAAAAACTTGGCCAACATCATTCTAATCAAGTATTCACAGTTAAAATCACTAGTAATAGGACAAATTAAAATTGTGTTCCACTTGATAGGATGCAAGAACACAAAAATCACTTGTATAATTTCCCTTCCTGAATCTCTGTGAGGAAGCATCAGACAAACCAAAATTGGGGAATATTACCTAAATAAATAGCCTACAATTATTTGAAATGCCATGGTCATAAAAGTCAAGGAAAGACTGAGCAATTTTTCAGACTGACAGAGATTAAAGAGAAATGATCACTAATTGCAAAGTGTGATCCTGGATAGAATCCTTTTGTTACAAAAGACATTGAGACAGCTGTAGAAACTTAAATGTGGTGTGTGAATTAGATGGCAGTAATGTGTCAATGTTAACTTTCTGATTTTGATGGTACAGGAGAATGCTCTTAATTGTAGAAAATCTGCACTAATTTATTAAGGAGTGATAAGGAATCATCTTTCTAATTTACTCTCAAATGTGGTAAAAGGGGAGAAAGCTCTTGTACTAGTTCTGCAATATTTCTGCAAGTCTGAAAATATTTCAAAGGAAAAAGACATAAAATGCTCAAGAAATAAAAGCAGGGAGTACTGGACGAAGGTAGCAATATCACAAATCAAGACTCTCCCACAAGGCAACCCAGTCTCTTACTCTCTGGAAATAAAGGTCGATGCAGTGATATTAGCGTAGTGTTTAAACCATGTATTCATGACAAAAACAAGGAGGGGGGGGGGGCCTGACCTTTCCCCAACTGACATATTTCACAATGAGGTCAACAGCTGTCTCATAGTAAAAACTATTGGGACTGGGTTTTAATTAACTTAACAAAACATTTCCATCAATATTACAAATACACTATACAGAATAATTATACAATTAGGCTGACTTCAGAGAAGACCTCTCATGCAAAATAACATTCCAGGTAACTTTATCATATTATTATTGTTTTTCATTGTCAAAAGTAATTTTTTAATTATTTTGGATAGGAATATATCCTCAAGCATTACTGTTCACTTCTCTGGTGTCTGACTGTATGTATGATGAAAATAATAACATTGTCTTAAAGATTGAGGAACATTACAAATATCAGCAAGATTATATCATATAGTCTTCCTCCTAATACTTTTTTTGTCTTTCCTCTTTCTATAAGACTTTCACATAACATTTCTCAGGGTTTTTAAGGTTCCCACCAGTAGCATCACTAAGATACAGCATTTAATATACTATGTACTTGGAAAGTCAATCATCATAATTCATAAAATGGCAAACAAAATAATAGTAAACAGTTTCTGAATAAGGCCTATGGATTTTTCTAATGCATATAATGTAGAATGTTGTAGGCATGAGATATTTTTGCAGCTTAGTCGGCTTATGTTAACATTTAATTATTGTTTGGCTGGTATAAATTGATACTGCCAAATAAATACAGCACTACTTTACAATTATACTACTTTGCTTTGTGACCAATCACACTTGGACAGGATATCGCAATATTATATAACATGTAATATATTATGTATATTAATGATACTTGGCTCTACAGTAGTATGCAGGGTGTTTCTTTATGGCTCAATTTTTTAAGTTATCTTGTAAACAAAGCACAGGAGAGTCCATTATAATAACATAGCAATTGTTAATTTAAAAACAAACAAACCTTGATAATGTAAGAATAAGATAACTAACAAAAACAGAGGTGGAGGGAGAGAAAGAAGGTGGCAGGTACCATAAATCTACTAAATTCCTCTTTTTTCATTGTCCAAAGCCAAGAATCACTATCTAAAGTTTATTTATCAAATAACAGAAACAAAGTATATTATTTCAAGATTGGGAAGGGTTGGGAAGGGTAGAACAGAAACTTTTACTTTTTAATTTTAGAGTTTGGTTTAAAAAAAATAGTATGCAGGTTTCATTTAATTTTTTTTTTCTTTCTTTAAAGCACTGAGGAAGGGTTGAATAAAGAAAAAGAGTGAAGTTATTTCCTCCATGAAGTTTCCCATGACCATTCTGGGGCCTCTTTTCTCTATGGTCCCAGAGCAGGAATCATGGGACCCCATCAGAGCATTTATTACAAGGTACTAATGTATTTCTGTGCTTAGTTGTCTAACTAATCCATAGATTAAAATCTCCTTGAAACCCAGGCCAGGAGGCTCAAGTTGGTTGGAGGGTTGTCCCATACACCAAATGGTTGCAGGTTTGATTCCCGGTCAGGGCACATATCTAGGTTGCAGGTTCAATCCCGGGTTAGGGCAGATACAGGAGGCAACCAGTCAATGCTTTTCTCTCACATCAATGTTTCTGTACCCCTCCCCGCCCCCCCCCCCCGCCCCACTTCCCTTCTCTCTAAAATCAATAAAAACATATCCTTGGGTGAGGATTTAAAATAAAATAAAATCTCCTTGAAGGCTGGGGTCATATCCTACTTATTTGTATCCCCAGCATAATACAGTAACTAGAAGAGGAATAAACAGCTGTTGAACGGATGAGCAATATATGGTCACAGTGAGTAAAACTGACTAATAACAACTTTTCATTTGGAAAACAGCAACAAAAAAAGAAAACAAACCACATAAATGAACATCAATGTGTTATGGCTGTGTCATGGTAACCATACCTCACAAAAATATTCATTTTGAAAAGAAATTTTTATGAATTCTCAGGAAAAAATAAAAAGAAATTCAAAAAGCAAACAAAGGGAGGGGGAGCCAACACCTTGCCTTTCCCATTTGCTTTCTATCAGAGGCCCTTTCCCCACCTCCTCTGAGAAGCCTAAACTCAGTATCAAACATGGGCTGACTTGCACATGCCAGCACATACTGTGCCTGTTCAGAATATTTTTCAGAGTAGTGAATTTATTTATATGTAAACAATGTTTCAAGACTATTCAAGTGGCTCCACCGAGTAATTCCACATGACAACTTTTTTCTACCATCAGAATCTACTTATATTAAAAAGAAAACCGTAGTTTAAAAACAAGCATTGAGAAATTACGGTTTCCAGGGCTACAGGGGACAGCTTAATGTTGACGCATCATAACTGGAATGACTAACACACTTTGAATAAGTATTTTTCTTTCTCTGAGCAATTATAAAACTTTCTGTTTCTATCTGTTCTATATAAAAACAGTTCTATAATAATAGTTTGTTATATAAAGAATCACTAAGTTAGACATTTATTCTTAGCCTTGAAAATGCAACATTAAGTTAGTTATTTCACCAGTTTTGCTATTCAGCTCCCAAGTTTGAAGAAGTTTTAATATTACATGGTCCTTTGATCAAAAAAAGAGTATATAAAAGATGTTCATTAGGCATATAAATCCTAGTGAAGCAATATATCCTATTAAAAACAGCACAGGACAGTAGAAGAGGCCTCAAGCTTCCAGACGGTGCCAAGAAAGTGTTGTACAACCTCCGGCAAGTTATTAAACCTTCCTAAGCCTCAATTTCTTCATTTGCTTATTGTACCACACTGATAGGATAAAATAGGATCATAAAATATGTACAACACGTAGCACAACATTTGCACATAATGGGCACTCACAAAAATTAGCACTGAAAATATAAGAAGGCATCTCTATCAAAAGAAATAATGCAAGAAAAAAAAGAAATAATATAAGATTATTAAAGCTAAGTGTTCAATATACAGAATGCTTCTTAAGTGCAAAAAGGGTACAGGAAATGAAGCAAGATCCAAGAAGGCTTCCTAGAGCAAGAGAATGTAAACTACATCTGGAAGAATTTATTTAACATGTCAGGCAAGCATTCTCTACCTTTCTACATGCTAATACCTGGTGTAATCTTCTGTTCATTGTACAAACTGGTATAATCTTCTGTTCATCTGACAAACTCCCATTTATTCTTCATTAATTTAACACCTACCATGTGCTAGGTAGGGAATAATAGGCTCAGCACCAGAGGCTATAAGAAAGCAAGATAAACCAGACTATCTGTTCCCACAAAGGTTACAATCCATTGAGAAACACAAAGTAATTACCAGGCAATTACATCACCATGTAAAGGTTGTTGTTCTTTTAAAATAAATCTTTATTGTTGAAAGTTTTATAAGAGAAGGTGGCAAGGTGCTTCCTTCCTCTCCTCCACCAACGCCCAACCCAGAATGAAGATATGACTGAGCACACTGAGGCCAACAGTTAGATTTACAAACTTCCTACTTCAACTCAGCTTTTTTCCAAAGAGCTGACCTAAGTGCACCCTGCTTTTCATTCCGCCATTGCTTATTGTGTGCAGAGCTCCCCTTGGAACTGAGCGGGCGGAATGCTAACTAACAGAGTGGTGCAAGGCCTACTAACAGCAGGTTCTCAATAAAGATTTGTTGCTAGTGACATTTTATTTTATATGATTGACCAGCATTCTTTTCTTAGATTAGCGGATTACTAAACCCTGTAGCTAATTCATTTTAACATTGTCACCTGCAAAGTTCATCTATCACATAGCATGCTCCATGATTCATACGGACCATGTGTAGTTAAAATTCTCAATTGTAAGTTTCTATACACATTCTCACAATCATATAATCCTAACTGTGTGATCATCAAAAATGTTAGAAAACCCATAAGCCCAATCTAATAACATGAAAAACATCATACATCTCAACAGAGGGACATTCTACAAAATACCTGACCAGTAATCCTCAAAACTATCAAAGTCATCCACAACAACAAAAAAAGTCTGAGAATCTAAAGCAAAGAGGAACCTCATGAGGCATGATGACTAAATGTAATATGGTATCCACATTAGGATTCTGGAAGAAGACATCTCAATAAAGTACAGACTTTAGTTAATAATAATATACCAATATTGGTTCACTAACTATAACAAATGTACCAATGTGAGATAATAGAAAACATATATATTGGTGGTCTCTGCCCCTGGTTCCTGGCACAGAGCTCCTAAAACCTTTGTAATTTCCTAAATGATAAAAGCACTAGGAGCATCTTTTGTTCTATTATCTGGTCTTTGACCCTAGTTCCTAACATAGAGTTCCTAAATCCCTTGGAATTTCCTGGGTGATAGCAGTGTCTTTTGTTCTAATGAGGTGACCCTTGTTGGGCTCCTGGATGACAGCTGGTCACCAGAAAGAGCAAACCAGGATTTGAAGCTTGGAATTTTCAGTCCTAGTCCCCATTCTCCCAGCAGAGGAGAAGGGCTGGAAATAGAGTTAATAATTAATCATGCCTATATGATGACGTCTCCATAAAAATCCCAATAATATGGGATCTGAGGAGATTCTGGGTTGTTGAACATGATGTGGAGGTGCTGGGAGAGAGGCACGCCAGGAGGGGACATGCAAGCTTCACACCCCTTCCCACATAACTTGCTTTACACATCCATCCCACCTGGATATTCATCTGTATCCTTCATCAAATTCTTGTACAGTAAACTAGTAAACTGTTTTCCTGAGTTTGTTGAGTGAATAGCAAATTGGTCAAACCCATGGAGGTAGTTATAGAAACCTCTGATTTATAGCCAGTTGGTCAGAAGCCCAAGTGACAACCTGGACTTGAGATTGGTGTCTCGAGTGGGAAACAGTCTCATGGGACTGAGCCCTTAACCTGTGGGCTCTGACACTATCTCCAGGTAGAGAGTGTCAGAATTGAGTTAAATTGTGGGACATCCAGCAGGTATCACAGAATTTCTTGGTGTGGGGAAAGAACCCACACATCTGGTGTCAGAAGTACTGTGAGTATGGTTGTAGTGTGAGAGTAAAGAAGAAACATAGGAAGAGGACTGAATGCCTCCTATTCAACCATACTACTAGTGAAAGATATTAAGAGTGTGGGTATATGGGAACTCTCTGTACTATATTATAATGTTTCTATAAAATAAGAACAGATATTTTCAAAAATGAAAATAAAATAAGCTGATCTGTCATAACAACAGACTCAGGATGTTTATAACATCATTGTGAAAAATCAATATCTAAGATACTCAATAGAAATTAGCCAACAAAACCTGAACAAATAGTTTTTATTTAAACAAAGAATATATTTTCAAAAAAATTCTGCCAGATTGTAATCAAGCCTAACAAAAACATAACCATACCCTGTAAGATCACAATCCTGTATTTTTGCCAAAGTCCTTTCCCCTGGATTTAGTTGATATGATGCTCTTTTAAAATATCAACTTAGCCCTAGCTGGTTGGCTCAGTGGATACAGTGTCAGTCTATGGACTGAAGGGTCCCAGGTTCGATTCCAGTCAAGGGCACATACCTGGATTGAGGGCTCAGTCCCCAGTAGAGGGTGTGCAGGAGGCAGCTGATCAACGATTCTCTTTCATCATTGATGTTTCTATTTCTCTCTCCCTCCCTCTCCCTCCCTCTTTAAAATCAATAAAAATATATTTTTAAATAAATCAACTTAATCTTCCACAAATTTTTGAATTGATGTCACAGTCCAAGCATAACGATCTTGAAAACTGAGTAAAGTGGGTTATCTCCAATTCTAACACTGAGAAAAGGTACATTTGTACTAAATACACTGAGTCAAGAATAGGTAGCAGAACCCAAGTGAGCTCTTCTTCCTCAGAATAGCGATTCACTTACTCTATTATTCTGGCACGTAAGATTTACTGCCTTATGTAATCAGTTCTCTCTTCATACCCACACATATGTCCACTCTTACCCAAACTCTAAGCTCCATATAACTACCTTTCTTTTTTTGTATCCAAGGTGCCTCATGTAAAATTCTGTAGAATGACGAATTGCCAGCAGAATAAAATGGAAAAAACAAACAAACAGTTTAATCAAAGATGTTTTAAATTGAGGTGAAACTCACATAACATTCAACTATTTTAAGTGTACAATTCAGTGGTACTTAGTGCATTCACAATGTTGTGCAACTACCACATAACTACAGACTCTTATCTTGAGATAATTAAATTCAACCATCTCCCCCGCTGCCCACCCCTCCAAATAGCTAATAAATATCAATTATCTTACTCCTTTACTACATACAATAGATTCTCAAATAATGTGATTTAGTTCAACATCATTTCATTATAATATTGATGAGAAGCCATAGGAACTTTAACTCCTGTTTATATCAATTAGCCTATGGTAAAATTGGTTTTGTTATATGTCATACATTGTTTTGCTTAAAGTCACAGAACCTACTGAAAACACTGAAGACTTAATATACTGGTTTTCTCCTTATATCATTCTGTGATTAAATTAGTTTGTGATGGTGCCAGCTACAGGTAGCCACACTCCAGTAATAAGGCGTTCACCCTCTCCTTCAAAGAAACACTTCCATTGGTGCACACCTCTAATTGCTAAACTGTACCTTCTTACACTGAGTCAACATCTGCCTTCCTTGGCTCCCACTGGGCTCCCATGATGCCACCTCCAGTATTCACAAGCTATGATTGTCAAGCCAGTTATTTTAAGCTTTAGTTTCCTCATCTGTAAAAATGGGGACAATAATATCTACTGTTTCAGGGCTGTTGTGAAAAATAAATAGGATTGTGCATGACTCTATACCCTGTGTAACACTGACGTTGGAGATGAAGTAGATGTTTGCCATGCAACTCACTGCTGCTTTCCAGACCACTCCTCTCTTCCACTCCCTAAAAGCCCTCTGTCCTTTAATGCACATACTGACTATGCCACTTTCCCTTTTGCTGCTATGATCTATGGTTTTCCATCCCAGCTTAGTAATTGAAGATCTTAGCACCTAACTCACCATCTCCTGCTATTGTTCTTGATGACTTCTACATCCATATAAAAGATCCATCCAATACTCAACCTCTCAGTTCATGATCAGTTCAGCCACTTATTTTCTTACTTGAAATCATAATTAATAATTACAGAAGCTTTAAAACTTCAAGCATCCCAACCTCCGATCAGCACTCTCCATATTTTCCAGAACACTTTACTATAATAATTTATCCTCACCATCAAAACTTTCAATCCATTGATCCTATCCCTTTTTCATTAACCATCACTTCCTTCATGTCCTCACTTCTTACATCTTAGATTCTGTGGTCCATCATTATATACATGACTCCTATAGCCCTCTTCTTCCCCATGAACTCACCTGGCAAAACCCTAATCTGGTTAAATTTGACTCATTGCCTTACCTACCTTTGCATCTAAGTGGCTGAATAGAGCTGGGAAAATGCACTTAGTATGCTGAATGGTCTTCCCTTAAATTTAATGCCAAAGTATGGTCTCAGGACCAGAAACATCATGTTCACCTGGGAGAGTTATAAATGCAAATTCACAGGCCTAACCCCAGACCTAATGTGTCAGGAACTTTGGCGATAGGACACAGCAATCAGTATTATACCAAGTCCTCCAGATGATTCCTATGCAGGCCAAAGTTTGAGAACTACTGGACCTAATTCTCTAGGTTAATTCACTATCTTATTCTCCAAGATGGCTATTCTATTCAAACTTCATGTATTTCTTATACCTTCCTAACACCTATCTGATGACTACTAAAAAACAGAAGCAATCAGAGGACAACATACTCATTCTCCCATCACCAAATTTATCAAGTGATTCTGTATCTGTAACCATAAACTATGCCCTCCCCAGGTGTACAGCCCTTCCTCCTAAAGCCAAACCATTTACTTGTTTACCCAATTCCACTGGGTTTCACTTATCAAAGGTTTTTGTGCCTGCCATCATCCCCTCTTTCTCATTCGCCTACAAATTTTCCTTCAGCACATAAATATACTTAAATATCTCCCATCTCAAAAATAAAAAACAACAACACCTTGCTGACTCCTCATTCCCCTCCAGCTTTAGTATCATTTCCCTGCTTCTCTGTACAGAAACACTTCACAAGAGTAGTCTATACCAGCTGTTGCCAACCTTTCGGACCTCACAGACCACCAGTGGTCCGTGGAACACCGGTTGGCGACCACTGCTCCAAAGGTTTCCTTAAACCAGTGGTCGCCAACCTTTCGGACCTCATGGACCACCAGTGGTCCGCAAACCACCAGTTGGCGACCGCTGGTCTGTACTGCTTGTCTTCATTTCCTCACTCCCAATCTCCCCTTAACCCATCCCTACACCACCACCAAAACTCTCTTATAAATGTCACTAGTCACTCCAAGTTGCTAAATTCAGTATTCAATTCTCAGCCTCATCTTACCCAACCAATCAACAAGCATTTGATTCAGTTGATCACTCCCTTGAATTTACTTTGGCTCTGGAACACCACAATGTCCTAAGATTTCTCCACATTAGCAAAACAGGAATAACAAAGAATAGCATCAATCTCACAGATTTGCTTCAAGGACTAAATGAGATGAAGTATGTAAAGGACTTACCAGACAGACAGTACATTTTACTATTATCCAAATAACTGTTTGCCAAATTAATTAAATAACTGTTTAAAGATAGCAACTGTATTTCCATAGTCCTTTTTTCTCTGAGCTAAATATCCTCTATTCCCAGCTAGTTTTTTATAACTGTTTTAAAACCCATCATTGTCCTTACCATCTCCCCTAGCTTTCTCATCAAAGTAAACTGGGACTCAAATTAAACAAAATAGCCAGGCTGTTGTGGCTCAGTGGTTGACCTATGAACCAGGAGGTTTCTGGTCAGGGCACATGCCCGTGTTGGGGGCTTGATACCCAGTAGGGGGCATGCAGGAGGCAGCTGATGATTCTCATCATTGATATTACTATCTCCCTTTCGCTCTGAAATCAATAAAAATAATTTTTTAAATTTGTAATTAAATAAAATGTTCCAAATATATCTAATAAACATGAAGTACAGGAAGACTATTATTTCCCTTGTTCTGGATACTGTATTTTAATTAATAAAACAAAACATAATGTTAACTCCTCTTTGAAAGCTGTAGAGTTAATTTCTTGGCTTGCACTAAATTGTTCATGAATTTAAATCCCCATATGTTCTCTCCATAAACTGCTTAAAGCCAGTTCCACTCCAAGGTTCATAATAGAATCAAAGAATCACTAGAATCAAAGAATCTCTGAGACATAAAAATCATGCTACTGTGGAAAAGTCATTTTCTCTCTATGGCATTAGTGTGCTTCTTACAGAGTCAGGATTTACAAGATGGGACCTTGAAAACAGAGAGAGATGCTAGCTAAGAAAAAGTCTTTGTGTCCCGTCACTTCATGCTTACCAGATTGATGGGGTAAGAATAAAAGAAACCCGTGGTCATAGAGTTAGAGAAACATCCAACAGCAAACCTCCAGCATGGGGAGGTACAGGGGTCAGGAGTGTGTTAGTCATACTTTAGATGGCTTTTGAAAAGCCTATTATGAAAGCCTCCATTGTGCAAGTGCCACAAGACTCAGAAGTGCTTGGGCTGCCCAGCCGGCATGGCTCAGTGGTTGAGCATTGACCTATGAACCAGAAGGTCACTGTTCAATTCCCAGTCAGGCACAAGCCCAGGTTGCAGCTCAATCCCTAGTGTGGGACATGCAGGAGGCGGCCTATCAATGATTCTCTCTCTCATTGATGTTTCTATCTCTCTCTCCCTCTCCCTTCCTCTCTGAAATCAATAAAAACACATATTTAATAAAAAGTAACAATAAATAAAAAAGAAATGCCTGGCCCATGTTATACTAAGGTGCATCAACCAAAGCAGTTTTATTGGAAGGGGTATGGATGCTGTTAGGCAGTCTCAAGGAGAGAAAGGAATGTCAAAGGAAATTCTTCCACATGAGATGGAGAAATATATTGGAAAGGCCTTTGCCATCAGACAGGTTTGGACTCTGAATAACATACTATCTCAACTTTTCCAAGGTGAAGTTCACTTATCAGTAAAACACAATTACAATAGTAGCATGGCTATTATGAATATTACAAAAATATGTATGCTAAGTTTTTAGCATTTAAGTGCCTTTCAAATTTGAAATTCACAAATATTATTTTCCTTCTCTACTACCTGTGCCTGGGATTCTTACTTATTTCTCAATACCAAAAAAATATATTTATAAATTATTACTAAATTCTCAATGAACCTAAGACTCCTTGCTTGCTGTATCTGTTAATTTGTACTATTATAAATCCCCAAAGTAAGAATCTGGCTTCTCATGTTAAAAAAGTACTCCCAGTCATAAAGAAACAACTGTAGGAATGAGGTTATTACAATGTCCACTCTCCTCAACAGATAAACATGCAGAATTTCATATTCTTTTTAAAGGTAAAATATCACACTTTCAGACAAAGGGTCATTTCAAAGGCTAGGTGATACATTGATGAGTATAATGTATTAATTCTCCTAAAATCTCTCTGATAAGTTCTCTTAATAAAACAGCATGTAGCCAAAACCGGTTTGGCTCGGTGGATGGAGCGTCGGTCTGCGGACTGAAGGGTCCCGGGTTCGATTCCGGTCAAGGGCATGTACCTTGGTTGCGGGCACATCCCCAGTGGGGGGTGTGCAGGAGGCAGCTGGTCGATGTTTCTCTCTCATCGACGTTTCTAGCTCTCTATCCCTCTCCCTTCCTCTCTGTAAAAAATCAATAAAATATATTTAAAAAAAAAACAGCATGTAAAACTCAAGTTATAAATGGGGTAGGTATTTAATGGTAACTGGTTATTTTTACTGGCATAGATATAAGGGTGAAATCACTAAAACTTGGAAAGCTGCCTTGGAACATGCCTGGCACCAATGGGAATGAAGACGTTACAAGGCAGCTATGAGGGGTGTGATGGTAAAGCCTTAATTTGCAGTGACATCTTTGGCAAAGCAGTCTTAGCAAAGCAACCCTGTAAACTCAAGCCAGAACTGAAGGACAGGGACAGGGACAGAGAATATCTCTTAGGCAGAAGACTACTCATACACTACCCTCAAAGGATGCTCTTTACCTCTTTACGCTGATTTTATAAACTTCTTTCACCATCCCAACAACATCTGAAAATCAACTATTGCTCTAAGCCAGCAGTTCTGGATACTGTTTTAGGGAGGGCTCATTTAATTTACCCATTATGTCCCCCTCCCTGTTTCCATTCAGTACACTAGAGAAGCAGACTTAGCAGCATGAACAAAAGGTCCAAATTAAAGACTATGAGATCTATCAGTAAGTCATGACTACCGGTTAGCTCATTTAATAAACTGGAATTAATTTACCATACAATGCCTTTACATTACTTTCAGATATTTTACATTAAAAATATACTATAACTTTGGGGGAACATATCCAAGATTAATATTAATTATCTTTAGAAAGATGATTCAAGATCTACCATTTTAAAATTTTCTCCCCAAACCTACCTGTTCTTCTGTTATTATCCAACCAGATTGTATTTCACCCATTTATTTATTAATTTAATCATTTGTTAAATAATTTAACAAATATTTACTGGGTATATATGCTGAGCCAGATAGATGCTATATTCTGGAGACAAAATTGTAAACTAGAGATATAAATTCCCTAAGTTTATGTTCTCCATTCTTATTCTGAGAAACTCAAATACTTTGTTTAAGCTCACACAAAGTACTACAATTTCATCATCAGAAAGCATTCTGTTCAAGAAGAGCTCATAATATAACAATATTTCTCTAACATAAATACTAGAATGGCTTTCTAGAGTAATTGGAAAATATGCTGTAAATTACTGAAATGGTTAAGAGAATTATAAAGTAAAACTGCATGCACTGTTTCAGCAATAAATTTTAAAATCTAGAGAAAATAAATGGTTTCCTAACAAAAAATAAACTGCCAAGAATAAACCATGGAGAAGTAGGAAAAATATGAACAGAGCAAATAGTAGTAAAGGTATTAGAGTAAGATTTATCATTACAAAGACACCCTGAACTAGAGAAGATAATAGCTAAAGTCTAATAAACCTTTAAATAATTGAAAATTTCCAAAATTATTTATGGTGTTTCAGATGATGCTGATGCTGATGATGCTAATAGCCAACACATATAGTGCTAACTTTATTCAGGCACTGTACTAAGTACTTTGTATTAACCCATTTAATCCTCCAAACAACCCAATGAGTAGATAGTATTATTATTAATTAACAGATCAGGGTCATAGAAAAAGATGAAAAGCTTCACAATTCAATTTTAAGATCTTAGAAAAAATGGTTACCTACACTGTCCCCCACAAAGAAAAAAAACTACTACAAATACTACTAGTATATACCAATCTCCCTTATAGTAATGAGCAAAAGACTAACTAACTATTAATGCAATATCAGGAAACCTACATACCTTACTGCAACTATAAATTAAAAGAAGAAAATATATAATGTCAGTAAATGTGAAATGGCATCTCCAAAAATTCAGCATCCATTCCTAATAAAAACGTTAAATAAATAGGAAAAAAACTATTTTAAAGATTTTCCAAAATTAACAGAAAATATTCTGAACAGCAAAATACTGAACATTTTTTCAATTAAATAAGAAATGAACTAGAATGCTCACTATTTTCAAAAGTAATGCCCATTACTTTTCAGCATTACTTGAAAAGTTCCAGGTTTTGTAAAGGTAGTAAGACTAGAAAATCAGAAAAAGCATTGCATTGAAGAACAGATAAGCCTATGGTTTTGGGGAGGGCACAACATTCAGTCTATAATAGCTGGTGGCTTTCTGTCAGGGTAGTGGTGGAGAATGGTTAAAGGAAGAAGACAAGACAAAAAGTAGAAGGGAGAGGGAATGCACCCAAAATTACTCCACTATTTTGTCAAAATTCTATTTTTGTAAATATATGTGTACTAGAGGCCCAGTGCACAAATTCGTGCACCAGTGGGGTCCCTCGGCCTGGCCTGCGGGATCAGGCCGAAACCGGCTCTCCGACATCCCCCATGGGGATTGCGAGAGGGCGCAGGCCAGGCAAAGGGACCCCACCAGGGCACAGTTGGCGCCAGGGAGGGACATGGGAGGTTGGCCAGCCAGGGAAGGACCGTGGGAGGAATCCCAGGCGTGTCTGGCCTATCTTGCTCAGTCCCGATCAGCCAGACCCCAACAGCAAGCTAACCTACCAGTCAGAGCTTCTGCCCCCTAGTGGTGAGTGCACATCATAGCGACTGGTCGACCAGTCAACTGTCTGCCCCCCTGGTGGTCAGTGCATGTCATGTGAGCGGTTGAGCGGCCGTAGCATATCATTAGCATATAACACTTTGATTGGTTGATCGGACAACCAGACACTTCGCATATTAGGCTTTTATTATATAGGATGTGTGTGTCTTTATGTGTGTATGCAGAGAGAGAGAACGAGACAAATAAAAATAAAATGTGTGCTATTACACATAAACCAAATTTTGTTTAACCAAAACTTAAATACCAAAATTTTTCATTTTAAATTTTGATTGAAAACCTTTCTAGAACTTTCCACACATGCCTGCTTTCTTACATAAGCTCTTGTACTCACAAACTTTATATTTTACTGATAATTTGGAATCAATATGTTATAATGGAAAAAAGCACAGGCACTACCTGGCAGATCTTTATTCAAATCTGCTTTTACACTTATTCATCTTAGGGTGCTAAGCAAGTCCTTCCACCTTTCGAAGGCTCGGTTTCCTCATCTGTTCTGCGGCAACAGCATTAGTGAAAACTAACATGATGTGCTCTCAATAGTAACAATTCTCATTATTAACTTCAGTGAACTGCAACATGGAGAGGTGCTTGGGTAAAGGACTGACTGCTCGCACATAACCTCACATGCTGGAAGAGGTAAGCTGCCTATACTTTCTTACTTAGTCTCTCTTTACAGTTAAAATATTTCTCCCCGGCCCTCCTTTTATGTGAAGTAGTGAGAGAGGGCTACTAGCAAATCCAAATGTAGCAACTACAAAGGCAATAAAATAGCTAATATGATTTACCACTCAGTTATATTCCAGAATCAAAGAGTACATCACAAACAGCAAACTGTCAGCTTTCACTTCTCCTTGCTTGCTGTCAGTGTGTCTACCTTAACAGTAATCCTCTTAGTTCCCTTTCTAATTTATTAAAAATGAGCACCCAGACACTGGCTTAAGAGCCTAGTATCTACCATGCATAGAAAAGGAGTTTTAATACATAAATTTTGTGACATTTTGCTTTCAGCTGAGTACTTAGCTATATTCTGTATACTTGCAATTACTACTTAGGAAGAGATCAAAAGTTGGTGATCACATCCAAAATTTAAAGATTATGGACAGTTATGCCCTTATACATTTCACCCCATCTGTTTTCTAAATATCACCCTAAGAATAATTTATCTGATGTAAGCATTTCCTTTTTAAATTTAAAATTTTATAGTAGAAAGTATTTTCTATCAAAGTGGGTTGGGGGGAGAGGCAATTTGCCTCCAGACAGCCAGATAAAGATCTTCCAGAAAAATCTATGTAAGGAATAAAATTAAAAGTCACAGAATCCTGAAATCTCACCAGGTGTTATGTGAAGGGCAGTGGCAGAAAGAAAAGAGGCAATTGAAGGTTCACATATCTGATTATATTTTCAACACATTTTAGATGCCAGCCTAAAAATTTTTTACAACTCTTATTTCGCCAGATGCAAACCAGTAACATGCATCAAAACCTAGTCCTCTACAACCTGAAGAATAGTTCAATTTGCAGATAATAAATGCTTAATATATATGACTAGAGGCCCGATCCATGAGTTTGTGCACAGGTGGGTCAGGCCCACCCAGATTAGGGCTGATCGGGGGCGGGGCCAGCTGAGGGAGGGTCTACGGGTGGTTTGCTGGCTGGCCCCACCCCCAATGGGAGGGTTGATTGGGGGTGGGGCCAGCCAGGGGGAGGGGCCCTGGCCACGGCCCCTGGTCGAACTCCTGGTTGAACTCCTGGTCAAGGGGATAATTTGCATATTAGCCTTTTATTACATAGGATATGCACTGTGATAGGACCAATACAAAGATCGATAAAACAAGGATTCTAGCCTAAAGGAGCTCTCTGTTTGAGGGTGCTGACAAGAGAATTAGACAATGAAGAACTAATATAACACAGTAAGTGCCCAATAAATGCTAGCTATTAATTGCACAGGCAATGTAGGAAGACTTGAAATAAGGACACTAGTCCCTATGAAGTGTTTAGAACAACATCTTTTGAATACCACATTTACTCAAAGATTTCTAAACCTAATGACAAAACTGATGTATCTTTTTAAAAAGGTCACTCTGCCTGGAGAGCATCATGCTAAGTGAAATAAGTCAGTCAGAGAAAGACAAGTATCACATGATCTCATTCAGATGTGGAATCTAATTAACAAAATAAACTGATGAATGGAGTGGATCCAGAGGCATGGAAGCATGGAACAGAGTGCAGAATCTCAGAGGGAAGGCAGGAGAGGATGAGTGGGTGGGAGGTAATCAAACAAAGACCTTGTATCCATATATGCATAACCCATGGACACAGACAGTGGGGTGGTGAGGCGGGAGGGGGGTCTGGAGGGGGTCGATAGGGGAAATAAGGGAACATATGTAGTACTTTCAACAACAAAAATTTTTTTAAATAAAAAATAAAAAAGGTCACTCTGGCAGAAATGTGGCAGATGTATTATACAAAATTACAAAGCAGTAAGATGTACTGGCTAAGAACCTGGGCTTGAGAGTTAGACTGTCTAGGTTGAATACAGGTTAACACTGGTTGTGTGACCTTGAATAAGCAACTTAACTGCTTTGTGCCTCAATTTCATCATCTGTAAATAGGAATAGGAATAATTCTTGCCACAGAGGGTTGTAGCAAGAATTAAGAGAATAATTAACTAGAATAATAATTCTTGGCACAAAGTACTCAATAAATAATTGCTATTAATTGCATGGAAAAAAAATGGTCATAGGGAGATTAGTTAGGAGGTCAGAAAATAGTCCAGGAAAACAGAGGTGAGAACAAAGAGGGGTGTGTTCACTTGAGGTACCTGAAATAGTGATAATATCACTAGCAAACCAGGGAAAAGGAAAGGAAAACTAAGCCAATGAGTGTAGCTCTTCCCATGTTAGGGTTGAGGTTCTCATACATCATGAAAGCAATGCAAAAGAGTCCTAGGACCCACAGGAAGTAGGCCTCTGGGATTACAACAGGATCCAGGGAATGCCAACAAAACCGAGAACTGGATAAGACAGAGAGAAGAAATATAACCATGTGAAATGATCCTGTCCTTTATGAAGTTTTCAGTGTCATTAAGGAGAAAAAGACATACACATGCTAAACACTTTTTATCGTGACTGTTTAGGATTAGTAGCACAGGTGGTAGACATTAGAAGGGCAAGAAAGGAAAATTGTGCTAAATATTGGAAAAGCCAGTGATGACATAAAAAAAGAACACTGGCATAAAGAAGAATGATAATTCTAAGATGGGGAAGTAAAGGAGAAAGTGAAAACTTTTATTTATTAAATGTCTACTATATGCCAGTAACTATAGTAGGATCTTTCCAGCATTTTACCTTATTTAATTCTCATAATATTCCTCTGAGACAAATCCTATCCCTATTTTACAAGAGTAGTTTGCAACATACCAAAGGAACTTGCCCAAAGTCTTGCATCCAGTTATGAGCATATGGCAGTTTTACAACTGGAATCTCAGTGGAGGGCCCATGATTTCCACACCGTACTTCCACTTATTAAAACTGCCTAATATAGGACAAGTCAAAAGGGGAAGGGGAAAAAAATAAAAACTATAGTAGAAGAAAGCCAGAATTATGCTTACATATCTCCCTTCAATAAAACTACCTTTTTGAGGACATGTGCAAGAAACAAAAAAAAAACGAGTTTTTAAACATCAAAAATAATCTTTCAATCACAGAGAACAGGTCGGATTACGATACCTCCTTCCTATCAGTCTCTCCCCTCAGGTCTATTCCGCACTGTTACCATAGTCAGAATTCTACATTGCACATCTGACCATGTCATTCCTCCTCTCTTTATCATCTTTCAATAACTCCCTAAAAGAGAAAAAAATATTAACAGAACCAAAAGGAAAAAGCTATTTAATACTTCTAGAAACCCCTTAACCTAGAAGGAATAATAGAAAAAAAAGTTAACTCCTAAAAATAAATGCCCTATTTTTAATTTTTAACCCTATTTTTCTCACCTCAGCATTGTAAAATAAACTTCAAATGCCGGTTAAAGAGCAACATCGACACCTTGTGGTGAAGATCAAGTGGCTCTTAATTAAATGTCTGCTTACATGAAAACTAACCCTTAATCCAGGGATTTCCAAGGGTTAAAGAAGCAAAAATTTAATTACCATCACACACACTAAAGGTAAATTTAGAAAAAGTTTTCTATTATTTTGACAACTAAAATTAGCCTAAATTCTTCACTATAGGTGAAAAAATCTGAGTAAAATCTCAGGTTATTGTTTTCCTAAAAAATGGTACATCACATCCATCTGAAGGAGTTTTAAGCCCTGGTCCTTGGTGCTTCCAAATCCTTGCCTTAGTCAAGATTTCCTACTTTCCTGAGACAGTCACACATAACAACACAGTGAAAGTTATTAATTAGAATATGGTCTCGAAAAACAGAACCAGGAATTCTAATCCTAACTCCAAAAGACACTGAGAATCTTGTGGGGGTAAAAGTGATATTAAAAAATTCTGAGTTTGTGTTTTCACATAAAATTAGAGATCAAGAAGTAACAATTTCACAAACCAAGAAAGCACCAGGAAAAGAAAAGATATATTTTTAAATTATTCTCATCCAGGAACAATGTTGCCTGAGTTAAAGAGGGCAAACTATGAACAAAACTGATGGACACAAAATTGTTTTCCAAGCACTTTTGATTGAGCAGAGATGATGGTTACTTTTTTTCTAATGTCTTGAGAGAATTTTCAGAGAAAGCTGCATTTTACTGGGAATGTGCTACCAGCTACAGTATAAATGACTTAACAAAATGGTAAAGACAGGGCCACTGTTAATAAGACAATTCAAACTGCTAACACACCTGAGGAATCTGAAAGATACCCTAGAAATGAAACCCACAAGAGACATATCATTGCAAGATCAGTGTTAACTAACTGAGCAACTACCAATGTTCACCTCATAACCACCAGCCTACGAAGGTGAGACTTAGAAAAGGATCTACAAAACATGCTTGTCAGAAAACCTTCATACCAACCTCCAGCCTGGCTCTTACTTGCTGTGTGCCCTCGGGTAAATAAATCATTTAACACCTCTTGACTTCAGCTTCTACACTGATGTGTGAACATAAAAAGTTTCTAAGAGAATGAGATCATAAATGTGAAAATGCTTGTAAATGACACAAATTTTTAACTTCACTGCTTCCAACTTCTAAAGAATCACAGAGGTTAAATGAATTGGGTAAATCAAGGATAACGAAAGTCAGGGTCAGGTTGAGGGAAGCATTCTCTATTCCGCTGTGCTGCTTCCCGAGATGCTACTGTCACTCTGGTCAGTTCCCACTGTTCTGTATCATGAAGCTTTTGATGCTCCTGGAATCTTATTCTCTTAGTTTCTATGATGCTGCCTTTCCCAAATCCTCTCCTTCTCACTGACTTTGTCTTCCTTTCTCTTTTAATATACTGATTTCTCTAATAAGCTCACAGAATCTCATACTTGGAAAATATCTTTAAAATAATATCTATACTCTCATTTTACTTAAGAAAACAGGTCAAGAAATATTAGTGGCTTACTCACATTTCAAATTACTTCTGTACAGTCTTCTTTCCAATACTTAAACTTAATGTAGTCCCAAACTGAATAGGCTCAAAAAGATGAGCTATATATTTTGACACCTCCTGCTTTCTCTACTATCTGATTACTAAATCCTATTCATTCTGTTACATAGCCTAAGAATTCAAAGTGAAAGTACTTCTCAGATGAGAATCAAAAGTCATCAAATGTGTGTGGTTACTTTAGTTGAAATCATTGTCTCTTAAGAGCAATTTATACAGTCCATGTGACCAAACTCTCTATCATCATGGATAATAAAATTCAAGATTTGCAAAGGAGAGGCCCATTTCATAATGTTTATAAAATAAATAATCATCCAATGGGACAAGAGTCCAATAATCCTTCTGGTCTCTTCCTCTAGTAGATATATAAAGGATGTCTAATGGTCTGAAATTTATTATGTGTTATGTAAACATTAGAAAAATACTTCCAAAATCAAATTTCAATGAACCATCTGTCTGAGGAGGGCGAACACAGGTTGAGTGTCACTGTGAACTTTATTTTGAATTGCATTTATTTTGGTAACCTGCCTCTTAGGAAAATGTCCTCGAGGATCTACCACACTGAAAATTAAAAACAAATTTTAAAATCTTTCAAAATTAAGCCCAGACATTATAAAAATACAGAGCTCCAGCAGTTAAGCCTCTGAACATGAGATTCGTGCAAAGCTGCTTTGCCCTGCCAAACATGATTCTTTTAAAAGATGAACAGCAGGTCAAAACTCTAAGCCGTGTCTGGGGCTATAGGAGGGCTTTTCTAGTAATGCTGTAGTTGTTAAAATTCTGATAAGTCTAAATTTTGTACTTCTGCTTGCTGCTCTTTCTAGTGCCAAAGACTAGAAATAGCCCATGCCCCTGTCTTAAGATCACTGGCTTCCAATCACTCTCTCCCACTGTCCAAAGAAAGGAAATGACTTTCCAAAGGTTTTGTGAAGGAGATACACTTAAATCACTGTAGCTACAAAATTTATGAAGCTCTCACTAAAAAATGCCAAGCCTGAATAGCGGCTTCTAAACCTCCCATACATTTCCTCACCCTGAAATGTCACAGACTCAAAATGAGGAAGATTCTTTAGAAAATGCAGGAGGACTCTACGAAGTTTCTTACCGCAGCAAAGAGAAGACATCATAAGAATTGCGAACACAGTTCTGATCCACTTGAAGAAGAATATTCTTCTGAGCATTTGAATAACCCTAAAAGATATTAATTAACAAATTAATCATAGTGGAACAATATGTGCACAATTAATCATGTTTGTCTTTTTAACATTATAATTCAAATTGTTAAGAGATTCAAAATTACAACTTCCGTATAACTAAAGTTTAACATTTTAAGCAAGTGAACTCAAAATAAATTTCCTCTAATATTTTTCCACAGAAATAATGTTTCACATTTTGCAGTGAATTTCGCAGAGAAGCCCCAGAAGTCTTTTTTACATATGTGACTGAAGAAGAATATTAACAATAATATTTCAAGTATACCTAGTCATTGCATGTAATGCTTGTATGGGGGAAAAGGCATTCCAAAGTTCCAATTACGAATATCAGAAACCAACATTTCCATAGATACATAGTAAAATAAATGAGAAAGAATCAAAATGTTACATGAGAAAGTAGATAACACCAAAAAAGGTAGTAATGAAGGAAATAAGGAACAAAAATGATATAAGAAAACAAATAGAAAAATGGCAGAACTTCCATATCTGTAATTACATTAAGTGTAAGTGGATTAAAAGGCAGAGGATGGCCGAAACCGGTTTGGCTCAGTCGATAGAGCGTCGGCCTGCGGACTCAAGGGTCCCAGGTTCGATTCCGGTCAAGGGCATGTACCTTGGTTGCGGGCACATCCCCAGTAGGGGGTGTGCAAGAGGCAGCTGATCGATGTTTCTCTCTCATCGATGTTTCTAACTCTCTATCCCTCTCTCTTCCTCTCTGTAAAAAATCAATAAAATATATAAAATAAATAAATAAATAAAAGGCAGAGGATGGCAGAAAATATATTTTTAAGCAACCCACTATAAGATATCTACAAGGGATGCACTTTAGAACCAAAAACAGAAATAGGTTGAAAATTAAAGAATGGAGCCTGGCCGGTATGGCTCTGAGTGTAATTTATAGCTGCAAACATCTACATCTAAAAAAAAAATAGAGCTCAAATCAATAACCTAATCTTCTACCTTAAGGAACTAGAAAAAGAATAAACCAAACCCAAAACATGCAAGAAGTAAATAATAAAAATTAGGGCAGAGATCCATGAAATAGAAAATACAAAAACAACAAACAAACAAAAATCAACAAAACCAAACGTTAGTTCTTTGAAAAGATCAACAGAACTGACTAACCTTAAGCTAGACTGAGCAAGAAAAAAAGAGAGAAGACTCAAATCACTAAAATCAGAGTGAAAATGAGAACATTATCACCAACCTTACAGAAATAAAAAGTATTATAGAAGAACACTATGAACAACTGCATGCCAACAAATCAGATAACCTAGATAAATGGAAACAACTCGAAACACAAAAATAACTCAAGAAAAAACAGAAAGTCTGAAAAGACCTACAAATCACCTAAAAGTTAAGCTAAGCTACTCCATGGTATTGCTGCCTTGGCATCCATTTTACTTGAGCAAGCAGCCCGCAGGGACCTTAAACTGACACTAGCCCCTCAGGGAAGCGCACACCCTGGAAGGCAGCTCACAGAGTCAGAAGCAAATGTAAGTTCCTGATCTGACTTGTGATCAAGCAGTCTCCTCTGCTACCAGCACCTGTATGCCTTATGCACCCACTAGATAAAAAACCCCATGGAGGTGAGGGCATGAGTGGGAGTATGGGGGGCAATGAGGGGATAAGGACACATATGTAATACCTTAATCAATAAAGAAAAAAAGTTAATTTAATTTAAACAAAAAACAAAAAACACCAACCATGGAGACTACCAAAACCCTGCTCTTTTGGTTTGAATTGACCAGCTCAGCCCTAGCCCAGAAAGCCCAAAGCACTCCACCCATGGACCCTAAAAAAGGCATGTACCAAGGTGCTGCCTCTGTCTCCTGCCTTGACTTCCCTATGTGGCTCTTTGAGGCACGTCCTGTAAGTAACAGAACAGGTGAGTAATAAACTTCTCTAGAACCTGTGAGTAATAAATTTCTCTATTTCAGTTTCTCTTATGATCTGTGGTGAAATCATAGCTCACCACCTGGCCCCCTATGCACCACTTAACAAATGTTAATTTAACAAAGTCAGAATACAAGTGAAAAGGTTGAATTAGTAATCATAAAAATCCCAGGAAAGAAAAGTCCAGAACCACATGAATTGGTGAATTCTATCAATCATTTTTTAAAAATAATAACACTACTCCTTCTCAAAGTCTGCTCAAAAATGGAAGAGGAAGAAATACTTCTTAACTCGTTTTATGAGACAAGAATTACTCTGATAAAGCCAAATAATAATATCACAAGAAAATTATAGACCAATATCCCTTATGTATACAAATGTAAGAATCTTCAACAAAATATTAGCAAAATTAATCCAGTAGAATATTTAAAAAGGTGTATGCCATTTGGTCCAGCAATTCAAGACTCAAAGAGATATTTTTTACATCCATGTTCAATAATAGCATTATTCACAACAGTCAAGGGGTAGAAGCAACCCAAGGTCCATTAACAGATGAATCAACAAACAAAATGTATATATACTCATACAATAGAATATTACTTAGCCGTATAAAGGAAGGAAAGTCTAACATGTGCTATAATATGGACATTATCTACCTAATAAAAGAGTAACACGCTAATTGACCGTACCTTCACGACACCCACCAGCCAATCAGGAGTATGCAAATTAACCCAACAAACATGGCGGGTTAATTTGCATACGCGGGCACGGAGCTGCCGGGGGCCTCTGAGCAGCCTAGGAATGCAGAAAGGCGGCTCTGGGATGAAGCAGAAAGGCAAAGGGGAAAGGTGGCTCTGGCCACAGCGAAGGCGGTGCCTGCAGCCAGAGAAAGGAAGGCCCATTCTGGCATGAATCTTCATGCATCGGGCTTCTAGTCCTATATAATAAAAGGCTAATATGCAAATAGTCCAAACAGTGGAACAACCGAACCAGTCACTATGACATGCGCTGATCACCAGGGGGTGAGCGCAGAACATGGCAGGCACTGGCCGCGGTGGGATGGTACAGCAGGTGTACGGGGGTGCCAGACCAAGGCGGGGTGCCAGTCTCTATCTTTGGGACGAGCCTCTGGTGGTTATTGAAAATTCTTTGCTCCTGCGCACTGTGGTCCTGCCCAGTGCTCACACCCGCAGCCAGCGCCGAAGCCACCGCTCACACCTGCTGCAGCCGCCCGGCACTGGTCCTGATCGCTCAGCAAGGGTGCAAACGGCGGCTGCTTCCCCCATCACCCCTGAGGGCGTCTCCACCTCCCCCTGCTCCAGTACCAAAGCCACCACTCGCACTCGCTGACAGCGCCGGCCCTTCTCGCACTCGCTGCTGGTGCTGGCCCCAATCGCTTCACACCATCAGTGGGTGCAAGCAGGGCCAGTGCCATCAGCGCATGGGAGTGGCAGCAGCCGGAGTGGGGCTGCCAGCAGACAGGGGACCGGGGCCTCATTGGGAGAGGCCGGGTAGGAGTGCGGAGGATGGGCGGAGACCCGCCCCTGTGCCCACCGTAGCCTCGTGATTCCTTTCAACATGCACGAATTTGTGCACTGGGCCCCTAGTGTTACATATAAGAAGCCAGTGACAAAAGAACAGATACTGTATGATTCCACTTACATAAGGTACCTAGTGTAGTCAAATTCATATAAACAGTAGAGTGAGTGCTAGGACACTTGGGGAAGGGGAAGATGGGGACTTAGTGCTTAATGAGTAGAGTGTTTCAGTTTTACAAGATGAAAAGAGTTCTAGAGATGGATGGTGCCAATGGTTGCACAACAATGTGAACTTACTTAATACCACTAAACTTTACACTTAAAATGGTTAAGGTGATAAATATTACATTCTGTATATTTTACCACAATTAAAAATAATTTCTTAAAAGGACTGTATGCCAGGAACAAGTGGGATTTATTCAAGGTATGTAAGTAAGGGTGGTTCAATAAATGAAAATCAATCAATATAATATACACCAATTGGAGGACTCATGCTTACCAATTTCAAAACTTACTACAAAGTAACAGTAATGACAAGTGTAGTACTGACATAAGGATAGATATATAGATAATGGAATAGAACTGAGAACCCATAAGTTAACTCATACACCTATATTCAATTGATTTTCAACAAAGGTGCCAAGACTATTCAATGGGGAAAGAACAGTGTTTACAACAAATGATGCTGAAACAACTGAGTAGCCACATGCAAAAGAATGAAGTTGGGTCCATCCTTAATACCATGTACAAAAATTACCCCCAAAATTTATCAAAGTCTAATTGTAAGAGCTAAGAACATGAAACTATTAGAAGAAAACACAGGGGTACATCTATATAACCTGGGATTTGCCCATGGATTCTTAGATATAACATCAAAAGCATGACCAACCAAGGAAATAATAGATAAATTAAACTACATCAAAATTTTAAACTTTTTGTGTAAAGAACACTATAAAGGAAGTGAAAAAACCTACAAAATGGGAGAAAATTTTTCAAATAATATATTTGATGAAGGTCTAATATCCAGAATTTATAAAAAACTCTGACAACTCAACAATAATAAGACAAACATGATGAGAAAGAGAACAAAAGTAAGAAAGAGTCCCATAAATTAGCTACAAAATCCAATTGAAAATAGGCAAAGGACTTAAAGACATTTCTCCAAAAAAAAAGTTACACAAATAGCAAATAAGCACATGAAAAGATGTTCAATTTCATTAGGGAAATGCAACTCAAAACTACAATGAGAGCCCTAGCCTGTGTAGCTCAGTTGGTTGAGCATCATCCCAAGCACCAAGTGGTCACAGATTCGATTCCCAATCAGGGTACATGCCTGGGTTGTGTGCAGGAGGCAGCTGATTGATGTTTCTCTCACATCAATGTTTCTCTCTCTCCCTTCCTCTCTAAAAATATCTATAAAATAACATTTTTTTAAAACATACAATGAGATTTTTATACCCGCTAGGATTGATGGATTGATGGATATATAGATAGATGAT
The DNA here is from genome assembly GCF_951640355.1 of Cnephaeus nilssonii. Taxonomy (NCBI): domain Eukaryota; kingdom Metazoa; phylum Chordata; class Mammalia; order Chiroptera; family Vespertilionidae; genus Cnephaeus; species Cnephaeus nilssonii. Next base: position 45,300,694 of record NC_137084.1, on the reverse strand, counting down.
AGATAGAATTTTAAGACTGGAAAAAAAAAACTGTTGGCAAGGATGTAGAGAAATTAGAATCCTCATACATTGCTGCTAGGGATGTAAAATGGTCAGCCTCTGAGGAAAAAAAGTTTGGCAATTCTTCAAAAAGTTAAACAGAATTACCATCTGACTCAGGAATGCCAGTCCAGGTATTTGTCCAAAAGAATTGAAAACAGGTACTTAAACAAATATTTGTACACAAATGTTCATAGCTGCCCTATTCACAATAGCCAAAAGATAGAAATAGCTAAACATTCATCAACAGATATAGATAAACAAAATCTGGCATATTCATACAATGGGATATTTCTCAGCCATAAAAAGAAAGAAGTATTGACACGTTACATGTGGATGCACCTCAAAAACATTCTGCTAAGTGAAAGCACCCAAACACAGAAGGTTATATATATTGCATGATTCCATTTATATGAAATATTCAGAATACATAAATCCAGAGAGTCAGAAGTAGACTGGTGTTTGCCAGGGGAATGGGGAGGGCAAAATGTAGAGTGAATGTCTAATGGATATGGGATTTTCTTTTGGGGTGATGAAAATGTTATGCAACTTGATAGAGGTGGTGGCTACACAACATTATGAAAATACCAATGCAACTAAATTGTAGACTTTAAAATGGTTAATTTTATGTTATGTGAATTTTCTCTCAAAAAATAAGAGATGGCTAAGAAGTAATCTACATATCATGAGAGCAAATGAGAAAGAGAACAAAAATAAGAAAGACAGTCCTATAAATTAGCTATAAAATCTAAAATAATAAAAGACATTAGAAGTAGGTTGAAAATTCTTGGGAGAAATGATTAATTCCATTTATCTTTTCTTATTTTATGCAAAAAGCTGCCAAACATTTTTCCTATTAAAAAATCATCCACTAAATAAAAAAATAAATTAAAAAAAATAAATTTAAAAAAAATCATCCACACTACTAACACACAACTAAAAGCAATACGCTATAGCAGGGAAAGAGCATTCAAATGAAAGGTTTTAACCCACTCTGCCTGTCGTGGACATGAAGAAAAACATTTAACTCCTCCAGGCCTCAGTTTCTTTAACTCTAAAATAAGATGAGATTACTGCTACTAAAAACAATCATTAAAAAAAGAAAGCAACAGACACAAGGAAAGCATTTGTGAGCATTTACAGTATGCCAGGCAGTGTTGTTTTCCATGTTAATTTTAATAAACGTTAATATGCTAAAGGTTAACATATTTAATTGTCACACAACCCTGTGAAACAGATACTATTATTATCCCCACTTTAAAGGTGAGGAAACTGAGCCACAGAGAGGATTAAGTAGAAGAGCCATGCAGTCTGGCTCCACAGCCCATGTTCTTAATGACCATGCTACACTCGATCTCTAAGACCTTTTCCAGTTCTAAAATTCGGGGTCCATGTACATTTAAGGCAACTTAAGGACATTATTAAACCCTTCTGCTTCAGCCACCACTTAGCAATTATCATTCTTGAAATACACTAAGAGCCTTGTTCTGAATGACATCTAACTTCACCAGATGTGCAATCCCGACAGACCTCTGATGAAGGGGTATAATGGAAAGAAATGGCTCGTTTGTATCTGGTTATCTGTGTGAGATACTGCTAAGTGCCAGAGAGCCCAGAGATTTACATGTCACTCAAAATTCTTCTGAAGCCAGGCCTGCCCATTTGTTTTCTAAGAAGGTCTGGGTGAATATCTATTAAACTGTTCAAGGAAGCAGATATTTTCACATATCCCATGAGCAGGAGCAATTCTAGGCAGATGATCAGGTGTGTTTCTAGATCAGCAGTCAACAAACTTTCCCACTCAATAGCCAGATAGTAAATACGTTAGGCTTTGCCAAACACATATCATCTCTCACATATTCTTCGTTTTCTCCTTCAAATTCATTACAAATGTAAAAACCATTCTTAGCCTGCTGGACACACAAAAACATGTGGACTATAGTTTGCTTACCCCTGTATTAGATCACTGAATGAGTCACCTTTTAAATGTGTTACTGTGCATTTTAGCTGCTACAGCAGTCCTAAGACTGTCCTTAACTTTATTAAAACTATAAAAATTGTACTCAAGTAATCCAGATGACAGGATAACTGATTATAAAGCAAATAGTATTATACATACACTTATTCATTTCAGTGTTTACTAAACACCTAATACATAGAAGGTGTCAGGCAATTGCTACCATCCTTATAAAAGTATACAACCCAGTTAAGTTTGCAAGTGAAGGAAAAAATGTAAAGGTGCCAAAAGAAAGGTTAAAAAGAAAAGCTACGGGAATTCTGATGTGGTCAAGATTCCATCAAGTAGAAGCAGGAACATCAAAGATCACAACCAATAGCAGTATTTGGGATAGATTAAGAAGTATTAAAAAGCTGAATGGCAGTGAAGGAAAGTCCCATACAGACTGAACACATTTGGCCAAAGCATGACAATGGGAAATACAAGCTACATTCGAGCAATAAATAGTGGTCCAATTTGTTCAACTTCATGGTATGAAAATGACTGGGAATCCTGAAGAGGGAAACACTGGGAGGTATGGCTGAATAATTAAGTCGGGAGGATGAGGGCACAGAGAGCCGTGTGTGTCATACTAAAAAGCCAAGACAACTCTGGTCAATAAGGGCTCATGAAAGGTTTCCAACAGTGTCAGCTAATAATCAGACCTACATTTAAGGAAGGTTACTCTGGTAATGACAAATATAATAAACTGGAGGAGGCAGAATGTCCAAATACCACTTAGGAAGCTTTCTAAAAATCCACTTACTAGAGGTAATGAGAACTCAAACTATGAAAAAAGAGAGAGAGAGGAAGTAAAGATAAAAGCAGAGACAGAACCAAATCTACACTAGCTGAATTTAGGCTAATGGAGAGACGGAAATCGGGTCAAAGATTGGTACACATCTAGCATACGAAAAGTTGCTCTATACAACCAAAATGAGAGTGTGCTTTAGGAAGATTGATTAGGCAGCGGTGAATAAGACAGAGTGGATACATAGAGACTAGAGTCCATAGGCCCGCCAGGAAACTAATGCAGTAATCAGGCCTCTAGGGATGCCGGTCTGAGCTTGGATTATGGCAATGGAGATGGAAAAGTAGCCATGGATATAAGTTATTTCAAAGAAGGACTCAAAAGAGTCTAATGACTTAATCGAGTGGATAAAAGAAATCAATCAAACCTAACTACAAGATTTGAGGCCTGGATAAATGAGAAAATAGTTATAAAGATGTAGAAAATTGGAAGGGAAAGCAAATCTGGAGAGAAAAATAAAGAGTACCATTTAAACTATAATAACTTACGAATGACAGGTATCTATGCAGAAAGAGTCAAAACTACTTTTAAAAAGAGAACTTGAATTTTGAGTAACAAGCTACATAATTGATGATGAGCAAGTAGTACATCCCAATAGAATTTTTAATGATCTGCTGCTACAGAAGCTTCATCCACTCGTTCATCAAATAGCTATTAAATTATTACTCTATGCCAGGCACAGTACCAAGCACTAGGGACAAATTAGCGACGAAGAGAGACACTGTCCCTCCCCTTACACAGTTTACATTCTAATAAGAAAGAGAGATGAGCAAATGGACAATCAGAATATAACAGAAAAAAGGGTCAGTCATAAGGAAAATGAAATGCAAGGTGCTATGGGGAATAAGAGGAAGGTACAGACTGGATTTAGGGGGTATTTACAGAAAAACATTCTATGGAAATGGAATCTAAGCTAAAACTGAGACGGGTAAATTTTAGCATAAGAAAGTGATATCGTGGAGTACTTAGAAATCAGGAACCAGATCACAGCAAGACCTTATAAGCCATTCATTAATTACTCTGAAATGATCTGCATAAAGAAGGGACATGACCAGCATTTTTAGCAAGATAAATCTGGCTATAAAGTCAAGAACTAGGAAAGAAGGAGATTTAGTAGGCACCATCCGTAGTGATTCAAAGAAGTGATTTTCAAAAAGAGGACGGGGTCCAACATGACTCCTTGTTCTCACCTGAGAAAGTGGATGGAGAGCAGTACCATTCACTGAACTAAGGAACACACAGGAGGGTTATTTTGAAAGGGGGAGGGGAACTGAGCTCAGTTTGGGACCTATAGAGTGTTGTGACTCTGAAACATCCAAGCAATTTGACACAAGTCTGGATATATAGAAATACAGACTGGAGACGTAGATTTGGGAGGAGTCTGAATCATCCAGATGCAATATGTAAATGTGAAGACAAAAGGCCCAGGTAGAAGCCTAAGGACAGTAATTTAAGGGCTCCACCGAAAGCTTTCCCTAGCAGGCCTGTCTGTCAGTGTTCTATGTTATTCTTAAAACTGTACGTAAACTTTGCAAATAGTCCTTCCACTTACTTAAGTAGAATAAGAAATTATAATGGGCAAGAAAAAAAAATGGCTCATTCTACTACTTGAACACATTTTCAGATGCAATGCATGTACTTAAAAAAATATTTAATATTTATTTATACAACTACTCCTAAAATAGCTACCTGATGAATCAACAGACAGCCTGTGTTCCTATGTGTATATGTTTATTTGGACACTAATATACTTTTAAGTGTCAGCCAAGTTAAAACTGAGAAAAATTGTGCAAGTACCTCTGTCAAGCACCTCCTAGCCTTGGACACCCCCTGCCTCTGAACTCTGACGAAGCCCAGATGCTGAGCTATTAAGGAGGGAGGCAAGACCTCTTCTTAGACACTGAACTGGAGCTGAAAATGTGTATTCCCCTAGATTTGGTCTAAGGTTTGAGACGACAGAGAATGTTTTCCTCTCCCTCAAAGCAGTGAGAAGCAATGAGAATAAGAATAGTGTTATTAAGCAAAGGTATACAGATCCTGAAACTAAAATCAATTCTTTTTATTTATTTTTAAATATTTTTAATTGGTTTTGAGATAGAGAAGAAGGGAAAGGGAAAGAGAATATGGCCTTCTGCATGCCCCCTACCGGGGATCGAGCTCACAACTCAGGCATGTGCCCTGACTGGGAATCGAACTGGCAACTTTTTGGTGCACTGGACAATGCCCAACCAACTGAGCCACACCGGCCAGAGCTCTTTATTTATTTATTTTTATTATTTCTTTTATTTTAGTTAAAATCAACAGGGATAAATAGATTCTTGTTCATACTTCAGTGTTTCAAACAACCCTCAAAAAATTATCACAATCGTAGTCACACACTACAAGTCTGAAGTGGACTGATTGTCCTCAATGCCACTCTCTGGCATGAGGATTAAAAGTGACCCTGCTAAAGTAGCCATACCTTAAGTGAAAAGTATATTTTAGAATAGAGATAGCAACCATGTGATTCTAGTAGACTTCAGCAATTCATGGAAAAATATTTACTAAGTAAAGTCTATTTACTAACTAAATCCTAGGATTATAAAAATGAGACAGAACCTCAGTCCTACATGAGCTAATGCCCTAACAGGAAGAAAGATGTACACACAAATGACTACAACTGTGAGAGAAGAGACAAGTGAGAGAGGAAGAGAAGGCAATAGTGACATCATGTTAAACTAGCATTAGTGGAAAGTTTTTTAATGAAAGAAATGGATTCCCAGCTTTGTAGAACAGTTTAAACTGAAACTGTCAGAGGGGGGAAATGGTCAAGAATGCCCTCACCACAAATCTAAGGAAGAATAATAAGAACTAGTTTTCAAAATTTTAAACTAAATAAAAATCTAAACTCTCTGAATTCCCTAGTGAGGACAAGTCAAGCTGTTTCTACTTACTTTTCAAGAATCTAAAATATCTATACGAAGAACCATGCTTGTCTTTGAATTTTCCAGTATTAAAATTCTGAAAAGCTCAAAAATTGTGCTAAGAAGACAAGAGCCTCCAAATTCATAACAGGAAACATGGCATTTTCCCAGATTGTTCTCTGGCTTCAATGAAGAAAGAGAGTGGGGACCACACTGCAGCAGCGGGATTTATAAATATGAATTACAGGATAAGATGATTTTCCAAACATCTGTCAGAAGTTAATTTGATCCAAGAGAAAGGGGGTGGGGGGCATTCTCAGAGGGAAGCCAAATATAGTGACTAATACCTGGAACTTATGTGGACTTCAGTGCGTTGATGGCCTCATGGGAATTGCATGCCCAGTCTATAATAATAAATACCCAAAGCCTGTACAATTTATATCACTCAAAGCACATTCCCGTGTATTCTCTCATTTTATTCTCATAATGCACAGAGTGGATATCTCTGGTTAAATGTAAAGATAGAGACTTGGTACTGTGACATGCTATATGAACTGGGAAGAAATGTAGAGATGCCATGTAGCATAGTGGTTGAGAGAAAAGGTCTTTGAATAAGTCAGATCTTTCTAGCTATGTAATCTTGGGTCAGTAACTTAATGTTCTCTTCTAGGGTACTTTACCTATGAAACAATGATATAACTACCTTGTAGAGTTGTCACACAGATTAAATAAAAACACGTGAAGTAGCTGGTATAGTATCTGATATAAAGTAGGCACTCAGCAAATGAAAACTAGCAATAGTAGTTTCCAAAAGCTCTATGCCTACCTGGTGTAATACTGCAACTAGGATATCACACCAGCTCAGATCATTCAGAAACAAAGTTTTACCCTGGATGTAAACTGAGCTCATAATTACCTAGATGTTTTATAACAAAGCAGTCAGGGAATCGAACTGGCAACTTTTTGGAAACTGCCCCTGAGGATTTGTCCAGTCTTTGTTCCTTGCATTTTGTAATAGGAGAGGGGGTGGCTACAAAGAAAACTGAAGAGGATATGTGTAGGAATGAGCTATTTTTATGATTTTCCAACTTTTGCTTGAGACCTGTACAGAAATTATACCATAGTTCTTTCTCTGTTGTTAAAGCATGGGCTGCTTGGGACACTTAATCCCTGTTTCTGAATGTTCTGCTTGTGTACTGCGTGGAACGTGCTTTGGAAACAAGTTAGCATCCATTAATTTGACTAGCAAGAGGAAATAGCCATTTTTTTATTTTCGCAGTCCCATAAAGTTAACTAAATGGAAATCTCTTAACTTTTCTAGGTTTCAGCATCTTTATCCTGAAAACGAAAATACTAATAACTGAGTTTCTATAAGTTAAAGATGATATCTCAAGTAATCACAATCACCATTAATCAAGTTAAAAGATGGAAGAAACCTCAAAAAGAAATGAAATGATAACATCATCTATCCATCACTTTGACACAAGTGGCATGAATAATGAAGAAAGTGCCTATCTAGAAATAGAGAGGTGTTCTGATCCTGGCTCTGCCACTAACTCGTCCTGGTATCTTGGCCATTCATTTAGTCTCAAATACTTACGCTATACCTATTAGATGCCTGCTACTAACACTGCTAAAACTGCTAATAGATGCTCTGCCTTCCTCACATCCTAAAAATAGGATGGGGTGAAATAATTTATAGGCAAATTCTTAAAGTTAAGAGCTATGAAAATATGTAGTGATTTTATTCTATTCTATATTACATGTATATGATATTATTATAGTTATGGCCAAGTTATACTCTATAGCATAAAACGTATTTGCCATGTCAGGTTCAAGAGCTCATGAGACTTCCTGAGCCTCAGTTTCTTCATCCATGAAATAAGGGTGTTGAGCTGGATAATTCTAATATTCCCCCAGCATTGATAGTTTTTTTTTTGTTGGTTTTTTTTTTTTAGATGAGGAACCTAAAGCTAAGAGAAGTTAATTGATTTGCTCAAGGAACACAGTCAGTACCAGAACAAAACTGGGATTCAGGTTTCCTAATTTTCTAAAGTATCACAAATTTAAAATAATGAACTTTTCATTTGTCCAGGCTCTCAGACTATGAAACTTGCTTCTGTCTCTAAACCTTCAATCTCAGCTTGACTATTCACTTGAGATAATCAAGTTATATGGCTGTATTTGTGAAATTAATCACCAAATTGCTATTTCAATCTCCTAAACTTCATTCCAAAAAGATTTGATCCTTTTAGCTTGGATTCTACTCCTTTATTAAAATGAGAAAGCACTGCCATCTACTGGACGCTTAAGACATTGCTGTTATATTTTTTAGTCTGAGGAAAGAATTCTTACCAATCTCTTTTTGTATTGTCAATAACCCAATATTTAGTTATTATGACAGTATAAGTTACATAACAATAAAACTCCAAAAGTTTGGGCTGGAGGTACAGTAGGGTGAGAGAGAGAGATAGCATCCCCTCAAGATTTTTAATCTCAAAATTATTTTTATGGTAGTCTTAAATACAGCAAGCCACCTGTATTCATTAACAATTTTTTATTGAGCACCCACTGCAGGCCAGGCACTGTGAAAGGGACACAATGTTGAGAGAATGATAAGCATTAGAAATGTAGCCACTCCCTCTTATCAAAAGGTTTAGTGCCTAGTGAATAGCAATTTCCATTTATTACTGAACTCCATTCATGTGCCAGGCTTATAATATACATTATCATCTTTAATCCTCAAAAACAACTTATGATGAGGTAGAATTTATCTCCATTTGTAGATGAGGACACAAACACAGACGTGTCTCAATTTGTCCAAGATCACCCTCATAGGTGAGCAACAGTAGTGCCTGAAATTAAACAAATCAATCTGTCTCCAAAACCCTATCCTTAATCACTAGGTAGTTGTCAGCATCTGCCTAAAAAGAAGAGTCTTTGCCAAAAGGAAATTCAGGCAAAGATAACCTTACATGTCTATATTAAAGCCAAAACTCCTGAACTTGGATCTGAAAGGTACAGCTTATTAGATAAAAAGCTGGCCCAACAGCCTCTCATTCCACCCTGTCCCCCCAATTGCCAGCCTAGCAGTTAAATCCATCTAGAAAACATCTCAACTGGCCACCTAACTATTTATCAACCACCACCCACCCCAACTTCAAGTTACAGCAATGTTCCTCTTATAGTCCCCAAACATTTGAAAGAGCACCTATTCCTAAGGTCTTTTCAACGGATTTAAGGTTCTGCTGTGTTTCACCTGCATTATCTGTAAGACACAAATAATTGATATCAAAATAATTTTTCAAACTAAACCTATTTGTAAACTAGTGCTCTCTGGAATAGATGCAGTTTTATCTCAACTAAAACATGCAGTTTTATCTCCTTAACTAAAAGAATGTGAATATGTGTCTAATACTTTTGTACCTCACAGTACCCATCTGATAATAATATATATTAGTATATATATTGGTCTCTGACTCCAGTTCTTGGCACTGAGCTCCTGAAATCCTTGTAATTCCCCTAAGTGATAAGAGCCTAAAAAGCATCTTTTGTTCTAATATTTGGCCTCCAAACACAGGTGAAAGGAGTATCTTTTGTTCTAATGAGGCAACAATAAGAGGCTCCTGGATGAGGGCTGGTCACTTCCATCCGGCTGTTGCTCTGTTTCCTTGAAGGACCAAGCCATGATTAGAAGCTTGGAATTTTCAGCCCTGCCCCCCGCCCCATTCTCTTGAGAAGGAAGAAGGGTTGAAAATGGAATTAATGATCCATCATGCCTACATGATGAAGCCTCCTTAATGCCCAAAAGTACAGAGTTCAAGTTGGCCAACACATACACACTGGGATGGCAACGTGCCCAAGCTCCACAGGGACAGAAGCTCTGCGTTCAGGGCCTCCCAGACCTCGCCCTATGCATCTCTTCCATTGGCTGTTGCTCTGTTTCCTTTATGAAATCCTTTAATAAAGTAATAAATGTGTTTCTATGCTTGATTAATTTGCTAGAGCCACTCTAGCAAATTAATCAAACCCAAGGAGGGGGTCTTGGAATCTTGGATCTATAGCTGGTTGGTCAGAAGCACAGGTGACAACCTGGTATTGTAACTGGCATCTGAAGTGGGGGTAGGCAAGGGCAGTCTTGTGGGACTGAGCCCTTAACGTGTGGTAGATAGTGTGAGAATTGAGTTCAATTGCAGGACATCCAGCTGGTGTCACAGAGAATAAGTTGCTGGTTTAGGGAAAAACCTCCGTACAATTGGTGACCAGAAGTGTCAAAAGTGAAGTGGGAATAGTAAAGGAGACACGAGGGGAAGAGAAACACAGTAGGAAAGAACCGGGTTTTTCTCCACAACAGGAGGGAAAGACTGTGTTGCTTTTCCCTTTCAGTACCTAGTTTAATAACTGGCATACAGCCTGGCCAGGGTGATTCAGTGGTTGAGCATCGACCTAAGAATCAAGAGATAATGGTTCAATTCCCGGTCAGGGCATGTGCCCAGGTTGCAGGCTCGATCCCCAGTGTGGGGTGTGCAGGAGGCAGCCAATCAATGATTCTCTCTCATCATTGATGTTTCTATCTCTCTCTCCCTCTCCATTCCTCTCTGAAATCAATAAAAACGTATTTCAAAAGGCAGGAGCAAGACAAAGATCAAAGATATATTAGGCAGGGTCTCCAGAGAAAGGGTTTCCATGTAAGGGAAAAAGATAGTATGTACTTAGTAAATATGGATTCTCTTCCCTTTCCTTTCTCTAATTGTCTTTAGAAATAGAGATAACATTGGCTATAATATAACTTGACATATAGTTTTTTAGATGTATTGAAAGTTGTAAAAGATATCTGAAACATTTAACAAAATTGTTACTACATTTAATCAAAATTCACTGTTCTTTCTTAATCCCCAAAGAATTATATAGAATAAGAAAAAGCAGTTCCATTTCCTTGGAGGAAAATGAAGATAATCTAGATTTAGAAAAGATGAATAGGGGTGGTTATAAAATAAGGTTTCATTTTAAAGGCATTTCTCCTAAGCCACACTAAACAACAAATTTACAATACTTAAAACATGGTTCTGTTTACACAGAGCGTTTTTCCTTATAAACCAAGGCACACCCACACTAAACAAAGCTCCTAGCACTAGGAAAAGCTCTTACCTTATGTTCATATGGAGCACCATAGTAGCCATCATTCAGCCCAAATATTATTTCATTTTGGTTGCGGGCATGAATCTAAGAGGGGAGGAAAACATACTATTAGTTCTTCACATTCCAATCAAGTTTTAATATGACTGGAGAATAACAGTTACAACAGGATACTTCAGTGCTGAAAAACAGGCTGGCTCTATCCAACCAGCCAGTAGAAAACAAATCGCTATCATTGGACCAGGTAATCAACCAAGGCTCCCTGCTTTAGTCAAAAGCCTCACAAACCATCACATGAGATCATGGGCACCATCATTCACATGTATTTTCCACAAACACTTCTTGAGGTTGTTATGGAGAGACTATTCTTGAAGTACAGGGATTCAGAAGCTGATAGCATGTATTCTCTTATCTTAAAGAAAACACAATCCAGTTAGTCTATAAGAGCACCTTAAAAACATGAAGCCCTAGAAAAAAAAATAAAAGATGAATATTTCCTACTTTCAAAGAGTGTTTAAAAATAATCCCTAATCCCTAAAGTCTTTAAATGTCTGTGTAATTATTGTTTGCATACCATTCGCTTTCAAATGCAACTGATTTGATTTTTAGTTAATGCCACCACAAATTAACCTTCACCTGAAAGGTAGGAAGGTTAAAACTTTAAAATTTAAGAATTAAGATAAAAACTGCTCATAATAGCATAAAGTATCCAATTGTGAAACATGGAAATAGATTTAGTTACTTGATAAAAGCAGAAATCAGTGGAACTGAAAATAATAACAATAAAGATATTCAATGAGACAAAATATTTTTTGAAAAAAATAATAAAATTGGTAAATCTCTAGTCAGAATGATCCTAAGAGAAGACAGAAATTACCAACAGCAAGAATAAAAGAAGAAAGAATCATTATAGCCTACGTACATAAAATGGATATAAGAACACTGTAGAAATTTTTATAGCAATATAGGTGAAATCAACAAATTCTTTGGAACCTATCAAAGCTTACTTAAGAAGACACAGATAACCTGAATAGCCTCTCACTTAATAAAGAAATTAAAGTCATACTTCCCCACTTCCCCACAAAGAAATCTTAACACCTGGGCCCTGGCCAGGTAGCTCAGTAGGTTAGAGCATTGTCCCAATAAGCCAAGGTTGTGGGTTCAATCTCCAGTCAGAGCACATACAACAATACAATAATCAACCAATGAAAGTATAAATAAGTGGAACAACAAATCAATCCCAACATCTCTCTTTCTATCTATCTCTCCCTTCCTCTCTCTCTAAAATCTATAAATAAAAAATTTTTTAAAAAAGAAATCTTACCACCCAGATGACCTCACTAAAGAATTCTGTCAAACATTTGTGAAATAAATAACAATTCTACATAAATTCCAACTCTGTGGCCTATAGCCCTGCAACTCTAATGTTAAGCATCATCATCCTTGCTCTAGCCAGTTTGGCTCAGTGGATAGAGCGTTGGTTTGCGGACCAAAGAGTCCCGGTTCAATTCCAGTCAAGGGCATGTTCCTCGATTGCAGGCTCCTCCTCGGCCTGGGCCCTGGTTGGGCTTGTGCAGGAGGCAACCAATTGATGTGTGTCTCTCACATCAATGTTTCTCTCTGTCCTTCCCTCTCCCTAAAAAATCAATGGAAAAATATCCTCAGGTGAGGAATAACAAAAAGACAAAAAAAAGGAAACACCGTCCTCCACAAAATGAACATACTTTCAGAAGAAAAATAAACAAGTGCTTAGCATCAGTCTAACCACAACGAGTCAACAACACAGCCTGTGGGGAGACAGGCAGGGTGTGCGCTTCGGGGCAGGCAGGCCTGGCAGGCCAGCATCATTGCAACAAGTTTCTGGTACTGAGAGGAGAGAGGCCCAACCAAAATTCATTATCTTACCATTTATGATTAAGACCAGCCCTAAAATAGAGGGGAAAAAATACAAAAATAAAGAATATTAAGGATTTGCAGCCAGTTAGAATCTGCAGCAGGTAAGGAAATATCTGTCACATGCACTGTTCCGATCACCACAGGACACAAAATAAATAAAGTATGGTAAGTCAAACAAGGACAGACATTTCTCTAATCTGAACATGTAGAATTAAATTGTTTCTTTAAAAGAAACACACACCACAGAGTATATGGTAAATAAAATATTAAGAAACATCAGGATGCCCAGCTGGCGTGGCTCAGTGGTTGAGCGTCAACCTATGAACCAGGAGGTCACTGCTCAGTTCCCTCCCAGTCGGGGCACAGGCCTGGCCTGCGGACTTGGTGCCCAGTGGGGGGCGTGCAGGAGGCAGCCCATCAGTGACTCATTCTCATCATTGTTGTTTCTATTTTTCTCTCCCTCTCCCTTCCTCTCTGAAATCAATAAAAAATAAATTTTTTTAAAAAGAAACATCAGGGATGTTTGTAGATATGACTAATGTTTTAGGGTTACCTTTAACAGTAGTCCCATAGGTATCACAAAATAGAAATGGCATTCACCCCAAGGCAAAGTGGGTGACGACCATGACGACGTGCATGTAAGTGTGCTATAGCACAAGGAAAATGAGTGCTAAGTAAGCCAGGTCTGGTTTAAACCTTAGAGCAATTTCTTAAACTCCCTGAGGACGAATTTTCCCATCTGGAAAATTGGGGCAATAATATCAACCTTCACAAGTTGCCATTAACATTAATTATAATAACCTATGTCTGGGGTGGCAAATAGGTTTCACTTCATATGCAGTTCTAACGTGTTGCTGGTTACGCCTTGGAGCACCGTGTTAGAAAGATTATGGAGCAACGTCTGGGCTCGGTGAGACGAGTGCTGTGACCGCCAATGCCCATCACTCCCGGGAACGGGGGGCGGATTGTAAGCCAGACATCTGTTGTCCCTGTGCCCAGTAAACAGCAGTAGCTCTTCTTATTCCCAGCTCTACTGGTCATAAAAGAAGGTGTTTAATAGTATGTTCCTTATTTTCAACTTAATTTTCAGATTCTAGGGGGAGAACATCCAATAAGACAGAAGCCTTGTGCTATGAGAAAGCATATTCTTTCCTAAAAAAAGGAAGAAATCCCTTGCCCTGGCCGCCGGCTCAGTTGGATGGAGCGTCATCCCATCCACCAAAGGTTGCGGATTTGCTCCCCAGTCGGAGCCTGGGTGGAGGGCAGCAACCAGTAGTTGTTTTTTTTAATCCTTAAATTAGCAGATTAGGGTCCTTCTCCATAAATTTCTTGAATTAAAGGTTATTGTTCATACTTGGCAAGATTCAAATTTCTCTAATTAAGTAAACAAACTTTAAATGTGGGATCAGAAAAATCAACAGGAAGCTGAAAAGGTTAATGTAGAGAAGGCAACCACTTGGAACTGCAGCCTCCACATTACCTGCTGACCCAAGTACTTCAGCCCGTCCAGGCAGACTTTCCACTCGATCAGCAGCTGGTAGGCGGCCTCCTTCCCACCCCATATCTTCACCACGAAACAGGACACAGAGGTATCAAGGCGGTCGGGCATTAATCCAAAATCGAGACTCCGCCACGTTGGATTCTGTTGATGGAAATGAAAACATGCCTGAGAAAGACTCTAACTTGTTTCCAGTTATTTCAATTAGGTTGGGATCATTTTGTTTGTAAAAAACCAAGACCTCATAAATATATTAAAATGCATACTTAAGTGAACCAAGAAGACATTCCAATTAGCAGGACAGGGGTTATAATGGCATTTTTAAATTTCTCTTCTTATTTATTACTAGAGGCCTGGTGCACGAAATTTGTGCACAGAGAGGGGGTGTCCCTCAGCCTAGCTTGCACCCTCTCTAATCTGGGACCCCTTGAGGGATGTCCAACTGCCCGTTTAGGCCCGGTGGGATCAGGACTAAACAGGCAGTCAGACATCCCTCTCACAATCCAGGACTGCTAGCTCCCAACCGCTCACCTGCCTGCCAGCCTGATCACCCCCTAGCCACTCCCCTGCCAGCCTGATCAATGCCAAACTGCTCCCCTGCCAGCCCAATTGCCCCTAACTGCCCTCCCCTGCCAGCCTGGTCATCCCTAACTGCCCTCCCCTGCTGGACTGGGTCCCCCCCAACTGCCCTCCCCTGCCAGCCTGGTCATCCCTAACTGCCCTCCCCTGCTGGCCTGGTCCCCCACAACTGCCCTCCCCTGCTGGCCTGGTCTCCCCCAACTGCCCTCCCCTGCTGGCCTGGTCCCCCCCAACTGCCCTCCCCTGCAGGCCTGGTCCCCCCCACCAACTGCCCTCCCCTGCAGGCCTGGTTCACCCCAACTGCCCTCCTCTGCCAGCCTGATCACCCCTAACTTCCCTCCCCTACTGGCCTGATCGCCCACAACTGTCCTCCCCTGCAGGCCATCCTGTGGTGGCCATTTTGTGTGTTGGAGTGATGGTCAATTTGCATATTACTCTTTTATTAGATAGGACAGTCATTAAAAGGAGCATATAGTATTAATCTCTCATTAGTACATCTCTATATGACAATTCATTTATTTACTTATTCAACAATTAAAACACAATTATTAAGAAAATATAAACAATGCCTCAAAGTACCTCAAATATGTTGGCTTCAAAACTCTATTTAAGTAATTCTATCATTTCATGAAAAGTTCAATAACAGAATGATGCAAAGGTTACACAGTAGCACAGGAGGGAATAATAAACTTTGAAGTGTGAGAGTGAACTAGGGATCTTTTCTATCAAAGAAAGGAGCTCGCCACCATCTTAGGTTCCGCCATTTTGATATGAACTTAAGATTCTCAGGGGGCCGCCATCTTAGGCTCTGCCTTATCCCTCCCCTTCCTCTGAATTAGCCAATTGTGAATAATGTGAATCGGAGCTCCGAGCCCTGACCAATCAAGTCAGAGTCAGAGTGAGGGGCAGGGCAGACCCAGATCAGGAAATAAAGCCCAAAAGGAAAATCATGGCAACTGCACTCTTCTGTGCAGGAGTAAGTCTGCCTTGCCAATCCACTTTTGAGTGTTTGTCTCATTCCCACACCGTTGACGAGCATTTCTAACAGAAGGAACAGGGGAAAGATATCACAGAGGCTATGAAACCCGCTTACTAAAGGACAAGTAGGATTTTACCTGGTTAAAATAAGGAAGTGCAGGCAAAGGAAACAAGATAAACAAGGCTCGGGGTGTAAAATAGCGAGTGTGGTCAGGAAACTAAGACAACTGCTAGTGCACACAACACAAGAGAGACGGACACTGAGCTGGAGAGATAAACAGGGGACTAAACTGAAAGATATTTTATGCCTTGTCAAGGACTCAGTCCTTTACTGGGTATAAGATGTGGGGCCACTGAAAGGTTTCAAGGTTAATGAACATAGAACAACATGGATGAATCTCACAAGTGCGACACATATAAGCAAAAGAATATATGCCATATTTTCAAAAACTAACAGAACTAATCTATGGTGAGAAGTCAGGATAATAGTTCTCTTTGGGAAGAAGAAGTAACTAGAGGGAGAACACAAGAGGTGCTGATAATGTTCTATTTATTGATCTGATTACATTGATCTCTTTGAAAAATCATCAGGCTATTATTATTTGTGCCCTTTATGTGCTGTATCTCAAAAAATGCAATAAAACTAATTTTTAAACGACCAAATATTGGGGAAAATACCACCTCTTACAAATCAAATTATGGTATCTCCTCATGATGTAATTTTAGGCCCTAAAGCTAAAGAGCAGGAGTTGGAGGACCTTCCCGGCCTTCACACTGCACCACATGAAGAGACAGCCATTCCCTCACCTCTGTAAGATCCCCCTCCACAAAAGTGCACGTGCTCTAGGATATCTTCTATAATAATAAAAGCGTAATATGATGCGAGGGAAGACCGGGTCCCGGGTGCCATAGGGAAGCCGGTACTGGCAGCCGGGGGAAGGAAGGCCTACTCTTGCACGAATTTCGTGCATCAGGCCTCTAGTACCATAATATAATTTCAAAATCTCACTGTCACTGAGATTTTGTTAACTTTCCCAAAAGTTAACAAATGGTTTGGAGGGTATGGCGAGCTGAAGCTAGAGACATTAAAGTTGAACTACACATTCACCAGTAATTATTTTATGCTAAATACTAGAGGTCTGGTGCACGGATTCATGCACTGGTGGGGTCCCTCGGCCTGGCCTGTGGGGATCAGGCTAAACCAGCTCTCCGACATCCCCCTACGGGTCCCGGAGTGCAAGACGGCACTCTGCGAAGTTGCTGTCACTTGGCAGCTCCTGCATTGAGCATCTGCCCCCTGGTGGTCAGTGTGCCTCATAGCTACCGGCTGGTCGCTTAGGCTTTTATATATATAGATACCTGAGAAAAAACCATCACTCGGACGTAACTTGCAGACACATCTCCACAATCTAACCTGTCAAAGGATTGTTCTTGTTACTCAATGCAACAGACACTGATAGGCCTTCTCTAGATAGAGCATGTGCTGGGACATTAGAAAATAGAAAAAGGGGGTCCTTGTCTATCAGATGCCCCTAATTTTGTGTGGCCTGTAACTGGATCCCTTCTAAAATCTTACTCTTACTCGATCCAGCCTTTCGCTACCTCCTCCTATTTCCCCGGGTCATTTCCCCTGCTGCCCTGTCCTCAATCCCCTTGCCTCTGTGTCATATTTGCTGCAAAATCTCAAGCCACACACGCTCACCCACTTCAGCCACACTAACTCCTTAGGCATTTCTTGAAAACCTCAAGTACACTCCTGCTTTTGTACTTTCCTGTTTCTTGGCCTGGAACCTATGTACCTGTGCATTTTTCCCCACGTAGATACATAGCTTGTTCCCTCACTTCGTTCAGGTGTCTGCTCAAACGATATCTTTTTTATCATTACCATAGAAAAACAAGCAACCCCACCCCTGCCAGGTACCCCCTTTTGCTGCTTTATTTTACTCAATATTTATATTTATTACCATTTAACATATTCCAGTTTATCAATTCTAATGTGTACTTTTCTTCACATTGTAAGATGAATTCTGATTTTAGAAATGCTAAAATCAATATGGTCCGATAATATTTGACCACCAGGTGGCAGTCATCAGATATCTCTACATGCACAACCTTAAAAATAGCTGTAGTTAATATCAATTCTTTCAAGTTAGGCACAGCCTTGGCACTAGTTGTGCTGAGTTTAAATGCCATTTAAAATACATTTATTGATTTAGACTTTTAAAAATCCTGTATATAATATCTATCAAAAGTTTAAATTCAAAAGATTAAGGAATTAAGTGGGTCACAAGAATATGGAGGAAAGAGAATTCTCTCAGACTGCTGGTGAGAGTGTAAATAAAATAATAATTTTGGAAAACTGGAAATATACATTAAAGCTGATCCCTTGCATATTCCCAGCAAGTCCATTCCTACATATATAACCAACAAAAATGAATACATACTTTCAATCAAAAGATACACACAAGAAAGTTCACAGCAGCACTACTCATCTTAATTCAAAACTAGAAACTAACCAAATGCCAATCAACAGAAGAATGGACACATTCTGGTATAGTCACAGGATAGACTACTATAGAGCAAACAAACTACAAATATAACCCACAGTTTGAATGACTTATTATATAAACTTAAGACATGGAAGTCAGACAGTTTAGCCTGGCCAGTGTGGCTCAGTGGTTGAGCATACATAGACCTATGAACCAGGAGGCCAGGGTTCGATTCCCAGTAAGGGCACATGCCCAGATTGCAGGCTTGATCCCCTGTGTGGGCTGTGCAAGAGGCAGCTGATCAATCATTCTCTCTCATCATCAATATTTCCATCTCTCTCTCTCCCTCTCCCTTCCTCTCTGAAATCAATAAAAATATTTTTTAAAGGACAATTTATCTAATCTTTAAGGAAAAACACTGTTTCTAATTTTGTATCCATTTTTCCATGTTGCCTCTGACATCAGAGTGGCAAAACCAGGCCACTCTGGTATAAAAACAAGCTCAGAATGCATACCTAGGAAAAAGTCAAAGCCTTAAAGTTACATGAGTGAAAGGATTATTCACAAGCTCACCAGAGTCCAACTTAGTTCACCAGAGTGAAAATTTACCAAAAACTTAGCTAGAAATAAAGTATTACTTTGCCTAATCCTTTAGTGACTAATTAGAAGTCAGTCAATAAATATATTTGTGGAAGAATCCATTCATTAAGAAACATTTGCTGAGCATCTTCTATGTACCAACACAATGGTAAAGAGGAGGGAAAAAAAATTAAATCATTAACTCTATTCAGCAAATATCACAATAGTTTAAAAATTATAAACTCCTAAGCAGGAACCCTAGCCCATGTGGCTCAGTAGGTTGGAGCATTGTTGCATACACCAAACGGTGGCAGGTTTGGGGGTGTGAGGGAGGACCTTTTGATGTTTCTTTCCTTCTTCTTTCTTTCTTTCTCTCTCTCTCTCTCTCTCTCTCTCTCTCTCTCTCTCGGCAGGTGACAAAAAAAAAAAAGTTCCTGAGCAGGGAAAAATATCAACAAATTCTGCTCACTGCGGTTCTTCAGAGACAGCAGGAAGGGAGGTAACAAAGTGCCATCCCCATCATATGCCCTGTGGGTTGTTGATTCCTGTGGTGCTCAGTGCCCTTTAATCTGCATCAGTCACAATCACTTAGCAAAAAGCTAAGATGAATCCTTTCAAAAAGAAGAGAAATGAACTGAGGTTTCGCAAATCTACAATAACGTTATAAAAGAAACAAACAATCCTTCCAAAAAAACATAATCTCAAAGAATATCCTTAAAAGGAAGTATCAATGAATCAACATTTAACAAACAACTACCCAACAGAAGGAATACGGGGGAGCTAGGGCGACATAAAGATGTCCGGGCAGTCTCCTACCTCCAGCTCTCATCCACTTTGGGAGATGAAACGCTTTTGAACAAGCACAATGCAAGCAAGTGTTGCTAAGTGGTATACGCAGGAAACAATTACAGGAGAAACTGTAAGTGAAAAGGACCTTGGACGTCTTTTTGTCCAACCCTCTCCCTTGTCTGGAATCCATTATTACAAAACATGATTCAGCCTAAGTACGCCAGGGATGAAGATGTCACATTTCGTAGAGACAGCTCAGAAGCAACTGAAGACAGGAGTCAAAAGGAGCTGAAGATAGGTGACGATGCTTAGAAATATGAATCTGGAAGTCAAGTGAATATCAAGTAAATACAATACTAATAATGCAGAATTGTACACTAAGGTACCACCGCAGCATAAAGTCCATTATGATACAAATCCATAGAAAATGCAAGGGGATGTTGTAAAACCATCTCCAACTATAGTTTTGAATACAGAAAAGGGAGCAGACATTTCAAAGTGACGTTTCTACTCTATAAACCCTTTCCCCAGCTCTCACTTGTCTGTGGGCTTTTTCTATTTCTATTTCCACGTAAGCCAAAAGAAAAGGAAAAAGTAATATTGACTCAGTAGCTACCATGTCAAGCATGATGCTAGCCATTTATCATGAATCGTGTAATGCTTGAAGAGCTTTACTGATTACTGGAGCTCCTCAGAGATGGGCTTAAGGAACCTGCTTGGCTGAGGATAAAAATCTAGTATGGTATTTGAGACATTTGGAAGACAGCCTGATGGAGAGGAACGAGTAGTAGAAACTTTAAGAGAGAAGGTCTGGGAACTGAAGTTCCGGTCTTGCAGCTGTAGAACTACGGAAGTTGCTGGGCCTCTCTGTGTGGCAGTTTCTTAAGACCTACTCCATCTACCCTTCATGATTTTCTAAGGATCGAAATGGAATAACATATTTCAAAGGATTCTGAAAATATAATACATCACTGATTTATTCATCTAACAAATACTCACTGAGCATCTGTACTATTCTACACTGTAGGGTTTCAGAGATGCACAAGATTGGGAAGGTCCCTGCTCTCATGAGACTTACACTGTGGTAGATGGGAGGTGTATAATAAATAAACACAAACGAGTGAATACGAGTTCCCAAAAGTGAGAATGCTCTAAAAACAATAAAACAGACGACGTGAAAAACAGTGAATAGAGAAAAGGGAACTACTGTATTTATTTTATTTTTTTAAAGAGCAGCATTTTTTTCTAATCCTCACCTGAGGATATATTTGTATTGATTTTTAATAGAGAGAAAGAAACATCAATGTGACAGAGAAACATCAATCAGTTGCCTCCTGTATGCACTCCAACCGGAGATCAAACCCACAACCTAGGTATGTGCCCCAACCAGGAATCCAACCCAAGACCTTTCGGTGTACAGGACAACACTCCAACCAACTGAGCCATACAGGTCAAGACAAAAGGGAAATACTTTAGATGGAATAGTCATAGAAGGTCTAGCTGAAATGACATAGCTCAGACCTCAAAGAATTCTTCAGCCAAATGAAGAGCTGTGGAAACAAGTATTCTAGGCATAAGGAACGAGACACACTTGGCATGTTCAAAGCACTGAAAAATGAGGTATGCCTAGAACACAAGTGAGAAAAAATATTAGGAGATGAGGTTTAAAAATGTAGATAGTGGTCAAATCCAGAATGGTCTTGGACCATTAAAAGGATATTATCATTGACATAAAGCTCTTCTTTTAATCAATATGGCCCAATAAATTGAGTCATTTATGCAAATATCAAGTATACAGATTATCAAAAGTAGGACACTTCCAAATTTCTGAGGAATGCCATTGCCAAAAACAGGGAGAGGGATACTATATGATAGCATTTTAAAGAACTATATCTAAACAAATATCATTTATTACAATGTTTGGTAAGTCAAAAACCTCTATAGTAAATAGAAGTGATAGAATTATAAAATTTAATTTGAACACCAAAGTTTTTAATGGAAAAAATATCAGTTCATTCAGCAAATATTTATCAAGCATCTGGTATGTGCCAGGCATGTTTTAAGCACTAGAGATACAGCAATGAACAAATCAATAAAGATTTAAGCAGTAATTAAGCAGATTTAACGGGATAAGGCAGAACTAAACTTGACCTTATTTTATGTCTCAGCATTTTCTGAAATAGGAGTTATAGGCATATGCACCTGTCAAAAGGCAAACTTACCAAGGAATTCTTAATCACTTCACTTCTATAAAATTCTGGAAAAAAAGAAAAAGAACAATAAGTGATCTGGAAAAAAATAAGCTTCATTAACTCTTAATCTGATAAATTTTTTAACATTTGCTTTGGTAAGACATTTTCGAGGGATCTATTCTCTCTATATCTTTATCTGTAAAAAATTAATTAAAGTAGAAATAAAGATTAAATAAAAGTGTTTTAAAGAGGAAAACATTAGTAAAGGAAGGTCGAAACCTGTTAAGATTTAAGTTAGTGATTTTTACTTTTACTGGCTCCATTTACCTTAGATTCTAATTTGAGTCCTTAAAACTCAGACTTTCTTATCCTCTACCTACTGCCACTCTCTACAACTGATTCCATATTCTGTTTTTTTCAAACATCACTTATGATTATTCATTGTAGTATTGTAAAATGAATAGTGATCTAGCAACCAGGTAACTTAGGTTCTGATTCCACCTGTCCTTAATATTCTGTCTCTTTCATTTCTTTGGGCCCATTTTTCATCAGACAACTTAGAGAATTAGATTAATGACCAAACATCCTCTGTAAACATTAAAATTTAATAATTCAGCCCTTGCCAGGTGGCTCAGTTAGTTGGAACATCATTGGGTACACTAAAAGGTGGTGGATTCAATTCACAGTCAGGGCACAGACCTAGGTTGCAGGTTCAATCCCAGGTTGGAACTCCTACGGGAGACAACCAATCAATGTTTCTCTCTCATATGATCTCTCTCTCTTCCCCTCTCTCTTCTTTTCTCTGAAAATCAATTTTAAAAAATTGCCTCATGTGAGGATTTAAAAAAATGTTTTTTAAACTTTCATGAATCTACAAACCTTCAGGTATGTTGTAAATGTTAGAAAACCTGAAGACACAATCAAAAAAGAGAAATGTGACTGAGGCAGACATTTCCAACCACCCTCCGACATTCCCTGTAGACCCTGCCAAAGTCATCTCGAGGATGCTCTATCTCTGCAGAGCCTACAAGGACCCTTGTATCCTTAGGTTGCTAAAGAGTACTATTTCCCAAATATGATGCACATATCATGGGTACTTGGGGTGATTTTAAATGATTCATGGACAAACTATATTTTTTCTAATATACTGAACTTGTGTCGCTCATATTACACCACTCATCGTAAGCTCCATAAAGGAGTAGTGGTAGTGTCTGTTTTGTACAATTGCTGTCTCCTCGGTACATAAAACCATTCCTGGCACAGGGTAGACAAAAGTTTTTTTGAATCAACAATTTTACACATTATTCTTAACCATAAGTTTAAAAATAATAAACTTTTAAAAATATATTAAATATGCAATGGTATAGATCAGTGGTTGGCAAACTGCGGATCGTGAGCCACATGCAGCTCTTTGGCCCTTTGAGTGTGGTTCTTCCACAAAATACCACATGCGGGCGCGCACGTACAGTGCTATTGAAACTTCGTGGCCCATGCGCAGAAGTCGGTTTTCGGTTCTCAAAAGAAATTTCAATTGTTGTACTGTTGATATTTGGCTCTGTTGACTAATGAGTTTGCTGACCACTGGTATAGGTAACATTCAAATAAGAGTGCAACTTGGCAAGGTGATCCACTAATAACTGAAGTTTGGCCCAGCTGGCGTGGCTCCGGGGTTGAGCGTCGACCTATGAACCAGAAGGTCACGGTTCAATTCCCAGTCAGAGCACATGCCTGGGTTGTGGGCTCGATCTCGTGTGTGGCCTGCAGAGGCAGCTGATCAATGATTCTCTCTCATTATTGATGTTTCTCTCTCTCTCTCCCTCTCCCTTCCTCTCTGCAATCAATAAAAGTATATTTTTTTTAAAAAGATAACTGAAGCTTGGGAATCATCACGTAGTAAATAAAAAGCAGACGTGGACATAATACTCTGTTGTTGTTGTTGTTGTTGTTGTTGTTGTTAATCCTCATCTGAGATTACTTTTCCATTGACTTTTAGGGAGAGTGGAAGAGAGAAGGAATGACAGAGAAACATCAATGTGAGAGAAATACATCAATCGGTTACCTCCTGCACGAGCCCTGACTAGGGCTCAGGCCAGGGAGGAGCCAGCAACCAAGGTACGTATCCTTGACCAGAATCAAACCCTTTGGTCTGTAGGCCGATGCTCTATGCACTGAGCCAAACAGGCTAGGGTGGTCATAATACTTTTATGTGCATACTCTTTTGGTTAAAGCACTTCTTGACAAACGTATCATCTATGTTACTCTCAGCTTGTCTTCCTAAAAAAATAAAGATAGGATATTTGACTTTGTGGAGAAATAGTCACAATATATTAAGTGAAAAAAAAAACAGGTTCTAAGAATTTATAACAGGATCCAAATTATTAACAATGTTTATCTTAGATGACAATATTAAGTTGTTTACTTTTAGTTTTTGCTTAAAAACTTTCTAATTTTTCTATCTCCAAATAATTATTGGAAATAAGAAAAGAGATAATTCTAATCATCTTTAAAAAGAATCTGCTACTGCCCTAGCCAGTGTGACTCAATGGTTAGAGTGTTGGCCTACACCCCAAAGGGTCTCTGGTTCCATTTCTGGTCAAGGGCTTCCTACCTGGGTTGCAGGTTCAATCCCTAGCCCCTTTCGGGGCTCATGGAGGCAACCAATTGATGTGTCTCTCACACATCAATGTTTCTCTCTCTCTCTCTCTCTCTCTCTCTCTCTCTCTCTCTCTCCTTTCCCCTTTCCACTCCCTCTATAAATCAATGGAAAAAATATCCTCAGGTAAGGAGTAACAAAATAAACAAAAAAAGAATCTCCTACTGATGAACATTTAGGTTACTACCAATTTTTAGATATTTCAATTAATGTTATAAATAAAAAACCTTTGAAGTAAAATGGCAAGACAAAAAGAAAAATATAAGTTTGATATATTACCAAATTATTCACTAAAAATATTGTACCAATTTACAATCCCACTTAGGAAAATACCTGTTTCCCCAACACTAGGCAACACTAAGCATTATTCTTGTCATTTTATTTCCCAAGTGGCTAATCAATTACTCCGACCATAAATTAACTAGAGATACATATGTATGTACATAAATTAATAAATTAATTTATTAATAAATTAACACATATGTAATTTAATGTATTTACATATATGTTAATTTAATGTGTTTATTATGTTAATATATACATATGTTCTAACTTATACACACCATATATATTTTTAGAAAGAATGACTAAAAGGGCTAAAAAGCTGTTGTTTTCTATAACAGGGTACTTTCACTTTATACTTTTACATTTTTCTATTATTTGAATTCGTTACAATATGTATTACTTTTAAAATCAGTTGGGGGGGAGAAAGATACTCTTTTTTTCTTTTAATCTGCAAAGTTAAACTATTAATCAGTTCCCAAAATAAATACCTCCAGCTCTTAGAAGATGGATAGTATCATTATTTCTTTCAAAACCTTGCTGATTATATATAAACTAGAGGCCCAGTGCACGAAATTCATGCACGGGAAGGGGGTCCCTCAGCCCGGCCTGCACTCTCACAATCCAGGACCACTGGCTCCTAACCGCTGGCCTGCCTGCCTGCTTGATCGCTCCTAACCACTCTGCCTGCCTGCCTCATCACCCCTACCCACTCTGCCTGCCTGCCTCAACACCCCTAACCACTCACTGCCTGCCTCATCGCCCCTAACCACTCGCCTGCCTATCTATCACCCCTAACCACCTCTGTCTGCCTGTCTCATCACCCCTAACCACCTTTGTCTGCCTATCTCATCACTCCTAACCACTCACCTGCCTGCCTGGTCACCCCTAACCACTTGCCTGCCTGCCTGATCGCCCCTAACCACTCTGCATGCCTTCCTGATCACCCCTAACCACTCACCTGCCTGCCTGATTGCCCCTAACCACTCACCTGCCTGCCTCATCACCCCTAACCACTCGCCTGCTGCCTCATCGCCCCTAACCACTCGCCTGCCTGCCTGATTGTCCCTAACCGCCTCTGCCTGCCTGATCACCCTAACCATTCACCTGCCTGCCTGATTGCCCTAACCCCTCACCTGCCTGCCTGCCTGCCTGATCACCCCTAACTGCCTCTGCCTCGGCCCCCGTCATGATGGCTTCATCCAGAAGGACATCCAGTATAACGTCCGAAAGGTTGTCTGGCTGTTCGGTCTAATTAGCATATATGCTTTTATTATTATAGATTATTATTATAGATGAAACTAAACAATTTTCCTTCTCCATGAGACCCTCAAAAAGGATTTTCTAATTTAAATGTAGAGAGGCCAACAAAGGAGCCAAACAATTTGGAAAGAAATCACTGAGTCTGAAGTAATTTCTAACATGCTAAACATGAGCCTATAGTGTCTATCATTCTGTTACATCCAAAACATTCTATGACAATAAAATCAGCAGCATGGTGAAAAAAGAGAATGAATTTTTTAAAAGCTTAGTCAAAAACCAGTTCCAGTCCCCAAACTACCATGTATAAGCTTGACCCTGGACAAGTCAACCTTTTTGGGCCTTAGTTTCTTTACTTTACAAAGAAGAATGACACCTGAAAAATAACAGAGTTGTTGTGAGTCTCAAAAGAAATAGTGAATTATAAATTATATTTTTATTAATACAATTCTATTAATTTTTATTAATTCAATCTGAGAAAAATGATTATTATCTGAGTGTTACTTCAACATGAAAAGGAGCATCAGATACAAACATTCTTCTATCCATGCCAAGGCCTAAGAAACACGCTTCCAATGGCACGTTTTGGCTGTTATGTAGCATTCCACTCACTCAACACATGCTTTTTTAGTACCTCAACCTCACTCAGAATAGAAAAATACAAACTTAAACTATACTATAAAGCTGTTTTATCAGATTGGCAAAAATTCAGAAGTTTGACTGTACGGGCTGTTGGTGAGGCTCTGGGGGAAAGGACATAGCAAGTGGGAAGTAAACAAGGACACTTTTCTAATATCTCCCATAGCTGCCGAGTACACCCTCTCTTTGTAATTTTACTTCTTGGAATATACAAAATAATGTGCTTATAAAGTTATTCAATACAGTACTATGTGTACAGCAAAAGACTGGAACCACCTATAAATGCCTACTAATGGGAGCCAGTTAAATAATTTATTCAATGCAAAATAAGGAAAGCTCTCTATGAACCAATACGGAAAAACATTTAGGACATGAAAAAACATTTTAAATATGGAAAAATATTTAGGATATATTAAGTTAAAATTTCAAGTACAGAAATATATATAGTTTGGTACTAATTTTACTTTTATTTGTATAAAGAATCTCAGGAAAGTTAATAAAGGAATAACTGGTTTTCAGGGTGGGGTGGAAAACTAGGGAGCTTGGACAGGTGAAAGGAAGACTAATACAAACCTATATACACACACAAACATATATGTGTGTGTGTGTGTATGTATGTATATATACATATATACTTTATATATATATGAACTGCACTTTATATATATGCTAAACCATGGACTGCATTACCTATTTAAAAAATTAATGGAAAAAATATATTGAAGAGCTCAGTATGTGCCAAGCATCATTCCAAGTATTGGAGACATTGCAGAGAACAAAAGTTACCTAAAAATTACTGACCTACAAATTTCTGCCCTCATAAAGCTAACATTCTAGTGGAGAGAGACATACATTAACCAAATAATAAAACAAATAGTATCTCAAATGATCTTAAGTATTGTGGAGAAAAATAAAGCACAAAAGACAGGAGGAGAATAGTCACAATTTTCAAAAGGGTTTAGTCAGTGATCAGGAGAGTTTCTCTGAGAAAACATTTGGTATAAAGACATTAAAGGAGGTGGAGGAGCTCGTCATATAGCTATAAGAGGAAAGCGTGCCCAGGACAAAGACAGGGTAAATACAGAGGCTTTTAAATTGGAGTAAACTTGATATATTCAAGGAACAGCAAGAAGGTCTGTGTGGCTGGAACAGAGAAGACTAGAAGGAGATGAGTTACAAGAAGTAAAAGAGGATCAGATCATGAAAGGCCTTCTGGAAAACTTAATAAGGATTTTAGCTTTTACTGAGTAAGATGAGAAAGCACTGAAGGGTTTTAAGAGAGGAATAACATGATCTCTCTTTCATTTTAATGAGATCCTGGTGAGAACATAATGAAGAGGGTACATGAGCAGGCAAACTTGCTAAAAGTCTATTTCAATAATTCAGGCAAGAGATGACAATGGTTTGGAGGTAATAAGCAGTGATTGGCTTATGGATATATTTTGACAGCTAAAAGCCAAAAGTATTTGCTGAAAGATTGGATGTGGGATATACTAGTAAAAAAGGACAATCCAGGAAGATTTCAAGGTTTTTGGGCAAGGAAATGAAAGAATGGAGGTGCCATTTTCTGAAAGAAGGAAGAATACAGGAGGTGGTTCAGAGCTAGAGTATCAGAAACTCGGTTTTGAATATATCAAGTTTAAGTTACTGCTAGACTCCAAATAGAGATATAGAGTAGGCGACTGAATACAGGAGTATGAGTTCAGAGGGGAGGTCCAAGCTAAGAATATAAGTTTGCAAGTTGTTAGTGATAAATGATATTTAAAACTGTAAGACTTGGATGAGATCACCAAAATGGATTATATAGAGTTTGTCTTCTGATGTATTCAAAATAGCTGGTTGATATTCCAGGAGAGGACTGGCACTCACATTTCACGGTGAGAAAATAACTATGGCTTAAGAACAACCTTGATTTTATAAATATTCCAAATTTAAGAGGAAACCAGGATTAAAACCTAGCTCCTCATACATAACACAAGGCTTTGTTCTCCGGAAATGTGATAACTAATGTTTCATTTGAACTACCTAAAAGGCAGACAGTCTCCTAAGAGCACTAAAAGATGTCAATTTTTTTTTAATCTTACATATAACTTCTTAGGATCTGCTGTGAATTCAGCTGAAATAAAAGAATAACTTAGAAATCAGCATTTCAAATATTCTTCCAATAAAAAAAAAAACCTTTCTTTTAAAATTAACAACTGATGCCACTAAACAAGTGGTACAGGTGGTTTTGTATGAAGAGCCAACTGGCTTTCTATCATGGTCATTCTACACCAAGGGCCACATAACATTCATGAAATGAATAACTGGACCTGTATTTGTCATCACAGGTCCAATAAGACAAGGTGGTATAACTAGGTTTAGTAAGGAAAGAGCTTCCTGGCTCCTCCTGTTGTAGATAAGTCATGGGCCCAACAAAACCACCATAGACTTCATTCATCCATGACATTATGGAGCAGAAGAAAGTCCAAGAAATCAACAATCCTCTCATTTTAGAGATAAGTTAACTAAATGCCATTTAGTGACAGACTCAAAACCACCACCAACAATGGACTTCCCTGTGATGTGTCACCAGCTATTCCCTAATTGTATTAATGATCATTTTATTGAAATAGAGAAACAATCTATGATCACTTCTAAGCTCAAAATGTAATCTGAGCTAGAAGACCAAAAACAAGAACAAAAAAGATCACTTTCCTTATATCTCTTACACAAGTTTTTACATCATGGTCATCAACCAGTCCTGTGACTACTCTCTTTTTAGAAACTACTATTATGATTATGAATATTACAATTCTAATAACAATTGCTATCATTTACCACATACCTAAAATGCACTAAGTACTATCTTAATTACTACTATCAGAGGTAACACTGAAGCAAGGATACAGAAGTTCTATGAAGATAACCAAGAACGGATTATACAGAAATCTATCAAACATTTAAAATAGTCTGGCACTGTCATATATTGCCAATAATAAAACCAATTAGTGAGAGTAGATCAAATGTTTTAAGATCTGCAAAACTGCTTATACGTTTAGGACAAATAGCAGCCAAACTGTTTATTTTCCTCTGGACACAAAGGAAGGCATCTCCCAGGCCCCTTTCACCTAAAAAGAACGACTCAAATGTATGGCCAATAGAATGTAATGGAATTAAGCTGGGCCATTTCCATTAAGAATATTTCCCTCAAATAATCCCTCTCTTGCCATGCCAGAGGTCATGTGTTGATGGCAGCAGCATTCCAAATAGAAAGAGCCTGGGTACCTGAGTCACCACTTTTCGGACATCTGCCAGGACACTACCTGCACTGAACTTAGTGTAAGAAATGTATTATGTTAAGCCACTGAGATTTGTGGTATTTGTTACAGTAGCTAGTATTAATCATTCAAATTACTACAATTGTTTTTAAAATATGCAATGTTGCCCAGGGCCGGTGTGGCTCAGTTTGTTAGAGTGCCGTCCTATACACTGAAACGTGACGGGTTCAATTCCCAGTCGGGGCACATAACCAGGTTGTGGGTTCCATCCCCCATTGGGCAGTAGGGGAGGCAAATGAGCCATCTCTCTCTTTTTCTTTCTTTCTTCCTCTCTCTCTTGTCAATAAAGAACAAATCTATCCTCGGGTGAGGATAAAAATATGTATATGCATGCAATGGCCAGAATAAAAAATAAGAATGAAATAAAATTATGTGAAAATGGCAGATTTCAGAGTCCTTTTTAATCCTTAAAAATTATTTTAAAGCTATTTAAAATAGGGGTGAGGTGGTTCTACTCTATGTAATCCCTGATTGAATGTTTTAGTGAGCATATGCTAGTATTGAAATTTTTTTAAGTTGTTAAAACAACTACTGCTTTAATAATGGTTTGGGAAAGTAATTAAAACCAAAAGATAGCCCTGACCGGTTTGGCTCAGTGGATAGAGTGTCGGCCTGCGGACTGAAGGGTCCCGGGTTCGATTCCAGTCAAGGGCATGCACCTTGGTTGCGGGCATATCCCCAGTAGGGGATGTGCAGGAGGCAGCTGATTGGTGTTTCTCTCTCATCGGATGTTTCTGACTCTCTATCCCTCTCCCTTCTTCTCTGTAAAAAATCAATAAAATTTTTTAAAAAACAACACAAAAGATAAACGTCATTCAAATATTTCATCTTTGCCACAGGAAAAAATTAAAAAATAAATCCTTAGTAACTTTCATTAAAATAATGCCACCTTTTGTTAATATAAGACCTTTAATCACATCATACCAAGTGTCATCACCTTACCTCAGCTGATCCTCATAAAAATCTGTCTTGCTGGCTTCATAGAGCCTCCTTATTTCCATTTTACAAATGGAAAAAATTAGGTTCAAAAAGCCATAATCTTTTTCCAAAGTCATACAGCTAGTGAGTAACTGAGCTAGAACTAGTATCGATATTTTCAATCCTAATCCAATACCCCCATCATTATGCTTGCTTCTCTTCTTACACCACCTGGCATAAGGTCACCGATTATATCAAAGTACCTTTCACACAATATGTATTCAAAAGATGCTTGTGATTTTGAATAAAATATCTGGTCTACTCTTAGAATTGTCACTTATGGAAGAATCAACATTTCAATACATAAAACTTAGTTCATAAAAACCATGACAATTCTTATAAAAAAATGACTCCATATTCACAAGGAATTACAGAAATGAGAAAATATTAACTAGGACCGGATTTTACCATAGTATTAAATTAAAATTACATTTTAAAGAAAAGCAAATTAGTACTGGATACTGGCCTCATATATTTTAAGTGGCAGCTACTAGAATAATGATATTAATAGCTAACATTCCTAAAGGAATGATAAACGTATCAATATAAGGCTCAGTTATCTGAAAGAACTACTTAAACATCATGTTTCTTTAATATATATAACAAGAGCTCAAGGAAATATTTTCACAGCATGACAATTTAGCTTTCCAGTAAGCAATAACAGCAAGAGGCACTTGTGTCACAAAAGAATAAAAATGAGACGTAATGATCTGTGGGGAGAGAGTCCACAGATTCCCTTACCTTTATATATCTTTTCAGAATTACACAAGTGAAGTGTGAAGTAGGTATCAAGGAGCTGATGGCCATTTCTATTAACAATGTTGCGGGCAGCAATGTTCCGAAGGTGTCTAAGACGACGCTAAAAAGTAGCCAAAAAATAAAAAAAGAGAGAGAGAGATGCTCAGCTTTTTCCTCTTATAAAATTTTCTGAAAGTTACAATTCAAAAAATGAAAGACAGTAAGTTGTCCCAGTCGTTTATTTGTCGAGACAGCAACCTTAACGGAGTTTCTTATTTATGTCTCAGCATCCCCTCCCTATCTCATTTTCAAGGTTAAAAAAAATGTCACTTCCATGTTGTGAGCATGAAATGACAACATGAAATATTTTTAAAAAGCACAAATGTTACATAGGTGCTATTTAACTGCAGAATAGCCTTACTATTTCCTGGAACATAAACTAAGTAGTAATTTGCTTTTTTTTTCCCTTCAGAAGGATGTGCTGGTAGACATGCAAAGTCCATTTCAAACCAACAGAAAATCAGCAGCTATTACTGCTGACTCCATATTGCTAGTTTTGACCATCTATCTGTACAACCAAGAAAAGAGGCCAAAACCAAAAAGTTAAAGCAGTAACTCATGGTCACTCCATCCAGCCAATAATTCAACTGTTGTGAGCTTAAATTCTCACAACCAGCAGCCAACCAAGCTCTGTTTCCTAATCAGGCCTCCTTTCCAACAATTTCTCAAACTAGGATGCATGAATTATTTGGAGTTACAAGTGTGTTAGAAAGGCAAAACTCCTTAAGCAACAGTACAAATCAACAAAAATACAAGATAACTTAAGGGATAGTCAAATCATCTCATATCAGAATGAAAAAAATGCTGGCAATGCTGAAATCTGAGATTCATTTCCAAAAGCTGGTTCCCTGTGTCAAATGATTATTTTTGGAGACTTAAAAATAGAAACAAAGTGCTCAGTCTTAAAATATGCTTAAAGCTCTCCCTCCGGGCTAAAAGACAGCCTATTCTACTGAGGTAAGTCCATCTTTAGTCACATGTGCAGTCAACCAGAAAAGTACAGTTCTTTCTTTAGATGCAATCCTTTCTCCCAATCCAAAGATTAAGATTCTTTAAGAGAGAAGGTTATTGTCTAATAAATTTGTTTAATTCTCTAAGTATGAAAAGTCCCAAATGTATTTACAGAAAGTTCCCAGGGCTTCCTCTAAAAGACTCATTTCCCCACGATCTGCAAACAGTTTTCATTTCACACCCTGGATTACAGCAATGATTTCCTCCTACTATATATTTTCCATTAGCCCTCTCAGTCAAGATCTTGAATTGACAGGCCCACTAATTGCCTACACACAATAATCACATTTATTTTGCTGTTAAGACTGCAATCCTGTACTCTGTTGAAAGGCTTGAGAATACTACCCAAAGCTTCTAGCACCAAATACAAACTTCCCAATACTGTCTTCAAAGCCTGTGCAATCCGCCATCTCCACATCCTATCCTTACTTCACACTAGACCTTCCATGTGCTTAACCCCCCAGTCACACATGACAGTTTACGGTTCCATGAATGTTCCTAGCTCCATGCTTTTGCTAGAAATGATCTAGAATACCATTCACTTTAAAGAGATCTCATTTCCACTTCAAAGTTAAGGAGACAAGATTCCTCCTTCCTTAGCTCTAACTGAAAGTAATTGCTCCAGAACTTTGCTTCTATCACTTCTATACACTTATTTTCATTCAGCCTTGTATTTCAGGTAGTTGTTTACAGTCATTTTCCCTATTAATCTAGGAAAAAAAGACTTAATGGCAGAGACCATTACCATCTCTATACTGTTAGCATTTACTAAATGCTTACCATGTGCCATGTACTGTGCGAAACACTTCATACATGTGATCTATTTAATCCTCATAACAATCCTATGAGGTTGGATTACTCATTATCATTATTCATCTTTTAATCTCAACATTTCTAAGTAACAAAATATAAACAAAGAAATAAAACAGTAAATGATAATGAGAGGGATATCTCAAAAGAAGGAAAACAGGAAGAAAGCAAAGAGGTTACATGTATCTCTCCAAATACAGTATACACACACACACACACACACACACACGTACATGTATACATACATATATATCTATATATACCTAATAGATATAATCTGGTCTTTATACTCTATTGCTACAGAGGGCAGAGCATTGATCTATCCTTCAACTCAAGAGAGTAATTTTATGACAAATACAAGGACAACGGGACTGACTGCCTTAACAAAGACTGAATCTGTAATGAATGCACAGATATTGCTGAAGGGATCTTTGTAATTAAATTACACAGTCTTTGAAATTACTCTTCAAAATAACATTCAATGCAGTTTTCTTTACCAACAATCTAAACTTTCTGAAATGCTCCGTGCTTTCAGTTATGAAATACTCTTAGCATCTCATTCTACAGCAATAGCTTTAGGCAGCCAAGTTGTGCACTAGAAACACCCATCCCCAAATCTAAAGCTGAATAGATTTTAATTTTTAAGTTGGAATTAACATAACTTTAAAATCTTTGAAACACTACCTATAAAACATCCTATATAGAGGTTAAAAACATTCACTAAATCGTTTTTCTTGAAATATTAATGTTTATTGCATGTAACGTATTTCAAATTGTTTTTCTTGAAAATTAAAAAAAAAACATTCACTAACATCTAAAATTAAAACCTCTTATTCACCTTTGATTTGGAGGACTGAAGGATATAATTAAAGCACAACTCTACTACCTGAAATGCTGGCAGTGGGCAAAGGATAGTATGACTCAAAATTTCTTAATTTTTTAACAAATCTTTCCAGAATAATTTCTAAAACAAGACTTAAGTGGCATGCACTGAAGATCTGAAACATTTGCTTTTGTTAAAAAAAAAAAAAAGAAGAAGAATTACTCATTAGTGTGATTCTAAACTGGTGCCTCTAAAGAACCTAAAATGGTTGTTTTTCTTATTAATACTATTAATGTTATTAGAGAACTGCTTTAAAATCTAACAGTAGGTTTTACATTTTGTTTTGTTTTGTTTTTTGTTTTGTCCTGCCCAGCAACCATATTGTTAAAAACAAACTCAGATTTTCTTTTATAGAACCATCCTCCCCTATTATCAATGTATATTTCCTGTACAATTAACTCCACTTCCAACTCCAAGGATGTTCACATGACTCAAGTCAGGCCAATCAGCAGAGCTCACATCCCTGACCATAATACATGATTTATGAAGGGTCCATGAAAGAGCAAGAAATTGTCCTAAATTGAGAGTTCTTTTTTCTTTCTACTGGCCCTAAAACTGGAAGGGCCTAGGGCTAGAGATGCTGGCAACCATCTTTCCATCACTGTGTAACCTGAGAATGAAACCAACAGGAAGAGAGCAGAATCAAAAGATGTGGGATTCAGGTCCTGCCAATAGAATTTAAGTCTTTGGATCAAACCACACCTAAAATGAGAACTGATCGCAAATACCAGCCCAAACTCTATAAAACTGTCAAAGATTAGAACTAGGGAGAAGACTTATATTGTAATTGTTTATTAAGAATTTATCCCGACATGAACACCAGGGGGGTGAGGACATGAGTGGGGGGGGGGGGGG
This sequence comes from Cnephaeus nilssonii, assembly GCF_951640355.1. Classification (NCBI taxonomy): domain Eukaryota; kingdom Metazoa; phylum Chordata; class Mammalia; order Chiroptera; family Vespertilionidae; genus Cnephaeus; species Cnephaeus nilssonii. Next base: position 45,265,320 of record NC_137084.1, on the reverse strand, counting down.
TTGGTTGGGGGGTTAATGGAGGGATGAAGACACATATGTAATACCTTAATCAATAAAGAAATTTAAAAAAAAAAGAATTTATCCCATCAGAGGTTAGCAGATGAAGAGTAACAACATTCTAATTTAGTGGCAAGGTACAAAGAAATGTTTCCTGTTGTTAAATATCCCCATATTTTAGAAAATGACTATTCCTAGCGGGTCAATCCATTTTTGTTGATACAATTTTGAACCTCAATGTGGATGAGACCAAGGCTTAAAAAAAAACAGCAAAGTCACACCCAGAATTAAAAGAAATCCAAAACAATTTTCAGTAGCTAAATATGTCAGTGGGGTTCTATATTCTCCCCCATTTACCTGTCACTTTCTGGCAGCTAAAACGTTCTGGCTTCTGAGGTATAATAATGACCAAAGAGAACTGAAGTGTCTGTGATATTCTTCTTCCTCATATTGATGGAGAGTGATTCAGGCAGGCTGATAGCCAATAGAAGAGGAAAAATGGCTATCATTCACCACACCTCCCTGAACACCTTGCTTTAAAAACAAAAGTACTATGATTCTCAAATATAATTACTCTACAAATCCCAACATCACCAAACTAAACAACCACATACCCTCTATGACTCCTAAGGCCACAGTGAGGTATCTTCAAAACAAACTTTAAATCTAAACTTTTTAAATAGTTTTTATTAATTTTTTTTTGAGTGAAAGAAAGAGAGAGAAACATCAATGTGAGAGCGCAATATCGATTGGCTGCCTCCTGCATGTCTGCCACCAGGGATCGAGCCCACAACCCGGGCATGTGTCCTTGACGGAGAATCGAACTGGCAACCTCCAAGTGCACAGAGTAACTAACACCCAACCAAATGAGCCACACCAACAAGGGGAAAAATTTTGAATCTAATTTGTTTAATCTATAAGAGCTATTACAAATCAGTAATATAACCAATAATCTATAGTTCAATAGAAAAAGGCAAATGATAAAAAAAAGACAAATCACAGAAATAGACATGGTCAATAAACATATGAAAAGATACACAGCTAACCTTTGAACAGGGGGCTATTCACCCCCACACAGTGGAAATTCCATGTATAATTTTTGACTCCCATAAAACTTAACTATAATAGCCTACTATTGACTAGAAGGAAACCTTACTGATAACATAACCAGTCAATTGACACATATTTTGAATAAGTATTTTATACTGTACTAGAGGCCCAGTGCACGAAATTTGTGCATGGGGGAGGAGGGGGTCCCTCAGCCCAGCCTGCACCCTCTCCAATCTGGGACACCTTGAGGGATGTCCAACTGCCCGTTTAGGCCCGATCCCGGTGAACCCGGTCTCCCCCAACTGCCCTCCCCTGCCGGCCTGGTTGCCCCTAACAGTCCTCCCCTGCAGGCCTGGTCGCCCCTAACTGTCCTCCCCTAAAGGCCTGGTCTCCCCCAACTGCCCTCCCCTGCTGGCTCTGTCACCCCTAACTGCCCTCCCCTGCCGACCTGGTCACCCCTAACTGCCCACCCCTACAGGCCTGGTTGCCCCAACTGCCCTCCTCTGCCGGCCCGGTTGCCCCTAACTGCTCTCTCCTGCAGTCCTGGTCGCCCCCAACTGCCCTCCTCTGCCAACCCGGTTGCCCCTAACTGCCCTCCCCTGCAGGCCTGATCACCCCCAACTGCCCTCCCCTGCCGGCCCGGTCGCCCCATCTGTTACTCAGCAATAGAAAATGAAGAGACCTATCTAATTAAAGATTCAAACTATTTTATCTCGGTCAAGGTTTATATGCGTAAGGAAAACAATGTTGGGAGAAATATAAAAGGGTCCAATTTGATGGGAGGGCAATTTAGCAATAATTACAAATTTTAAATTGCATATAATATTTGACCAAGCAATTCGCTAAGTCACAAAAATGTGCACAGATATGCTTATTCCAATCCCATCTAATAAAGAGGGAATATGCTAAGTGACCCTCACACCATCACAAAGATGGGGGCACCCATAGCCAATAAGGAGGGAATGTGCTAATTGACTGCCACACCCTCAAAGATGGTGGCACCCACAGCCAACAAAAAGGGAATATGCTAATTCACTGCCATGCCCTCAAAGATGGTGGCACCCACAGCCAATAAGGAGGGAATATGCTAATTGACTGCCAAGCCCTCAAAGATGGCAGCGCCCACAGCCACAATATGGCGGCACCCAGTACCCTCAGCCCTGCTGGGGCAGAGGGCCCGGCCACTCCGCGCGCCTGCCTCCCGAGTCCCCCAGGCCCCTCAGCCCCGCAGGCGCCCAGGGCCAGCCCGAGGCACAGGTAACCAGGGCTGGCCAAGGCTTGCGCTGCTGGCAGTGGCAGCAGCAGAAGTCTGATGGGGCGTCGCCTTCCCCTGATTGCCAGGGCACCTCCTGCCCTTGAGGGCTCCCGGACTGTGAGAGGGGGCAGGCTGGGCTGAGGGACTCCCCCCTCATGCACTGGGCCTCTAGCATTGGTTATAAAAGCAAAAACTAAATAACCACTCTTAAATTGTGGTACATTCATACAATGGAAAACTATATAACCATTTTTTTAAAAGTGCCAATACAGAATAAAACAAGAGAGCAAGAAATTTTAAATATTCATGAAAAGAAATATACATAACAGGTCAAGGTTTATATGCATAAGGAACATATATCCTGAATGATGTAGATCAAGGGTTGGCCAACTTGTTTCATAAAGGGTCAAAGAGTAAAGACTTCCCCTTTTCAGGGCACATCCTGTCTCTGCACATTCTTAGTTTTTATGTTTGTTTATAATCCTTTAACAATGTAAACACCTTTCTTACCTCATCAGTTGTTATAAAAAACAGTGACTATTTGCTGACCCTAATGTAGATAATCACAGATATTATAAGATAGTTTTTTAAAGTAACATCTGGTTTGGAAATGTAGTCAAACTTCTAGACACCTCCCGCCTTCCCTATTTTCAACTGATTTCAGGTCAGGTATTTTTTCTCAGCCTGGGGTGAGGCTACATGGCACGGAAGAATTAAGGTCCAGGTTGTTTCCAGTGAACCGGAATCTGTTTTCAGATTACTGCTACTTTGGTATACTGTTCTGAGGGGCAACAAAAGCAAACTTGAGAGGAAATTAGTTTTCCACATTTCCACAGAAGGTAAAAATGTTTATTTACTGAATCGAGAATTTAAGCTTAATAAATTAGGTCAATCTTTAAAAAAAAAAATACAAAAGCCCCTTCTATGGCTTAGCACTATCAATCATCTATTTTTTTCTAATCTTTGATACCACCTGAAAGACTCACTGTGAAGAGTACTGAAAGAACACAAAAATGCTTTAATGCTAGTGCCTGGTGCTACCGCTATAAGCAAATGGTGCCAACAGCGAATGTTACAAATTTAAACAAACAACCCATCAACTCCAATCTCTCATAAAATACTTTGTAACTTATCCCTAATTGGCAGCTTTCTCTGAAGCAAATTACCCAACCTTGGAACTAAAGCTTTTATTTTGACATTAACTCTGCTCTCACCAAAGTTCAAATCAGTTCTAGAATTTAATTGTCATTTACTAAGCACTACTAAATTATAAAACAGGCTTTTCCAAAATTTAGCTCTGAACTTTCTACTTTTGTTATAGGTTTTCTCTCTAGGTTTGTTTGTGGGTTTTGTTTATCTCCACCCTATTCACTGAAATCTTGGTGGAAGACCCAAACCTGCCTTTTTCCCTCTATGCTTCCTCTGGGGAGTGTTGCTCTAAGAGGCAGTTCCTTATACTGACAGATCTGGTATCTTCCTCTGCATGTCTCTCTCATCCATCCTCTCTTGTTCTCTTTCTTTTCTGTTTTATCTTGCTGGTATTTCCTCCACAGACTATGTGAGGAATTGTGAGGATACAAACATGGTATTCCCTAATTTCAGAATATGTAATTTTATGAAAGTACTGGAGTTTGTGCACACGAAAGGCCAATTTGAGGTTAAAAAATATCCAGTAGTGTACTTTTCAGTGAGCATTTATTAGAGCACTGTTACTTTAGTAATATAAGGCCAAAGAAGGAAGACACAGAATTACAAAGGATGATCTGGAGAATAAAAATGGGAAGACATGCCCGGCCAGTGTGACCCAGTGGTTAAGCATTGACCCATGAACCAGGAGGTCATGGTTTGATTCCTGGTCAGGGTTCGATCCCCAGTGGGAGGCATGCAGGAGGTGGCTTGATGTTTCTCTCTCTCTCTCTCTTCCTTCCTCTCTCTGAAATCAATAAAAACATATCTTTAAAAAAAACTGGAAGACAGAGGATAGTTGTCAGTGGTCCATGTGCCAAGAGTAATATTATGTCTGTAATTTGCTTCAACATAATTGGGATGAGGGAGGGAGGACAAGTAGGTAGACATATGGATATAAGGAGACCTGCCATGAGGTGACTATTATTGAAGCTGGGTAATAGGTACCTGGGAGTTCATTATATCCCTTCTCTATCCTACCTAATAAAAGAGTGATATGCAAATTAACCATCACTCTGCTACACCCACCAGCCACTCAGAGCAAGTATGCAAATAAACCCAACCAAGGTGGCTACAGCCACAGAGAGCAGGAGGGAGGCTTGGGTTTCCCAGGCAATGGAGGAAGCCAAGCTTTCCGCCTGCCCTTGCCGGCCTAAGCCTCCACTCAAGGCTACAAAGTTTCAATTATAGAAGGTAAACAAATCCAAACAGAAATGGCGACAGCCACGGAGCTAGAAAGAGCGGGAGGCTAGGGTTGCCCCTGGCAATGGAGGAAGCAAAGCTTTCCGCACACCCTGGCCGGCCCAGGCCTCCACTCCAGGCTACAAAGTTTCAATTATAGAAGACACATAAATTCTAACAGAAATGGCTGTCGGCCATGCTCCAGGCTTGGCTCCGCTCCAGGCTACAAAGTTTCAATTGTAGAAGGTAAATAAATTCCAGATACCAGGGCCTCCGCTTGGGTCGCCAGGGGGCATGGCCGGACTGCAAACCACCACAGGCCCCTCACCCAGGCCGCCCACGCCCCAAGAGAATCCCCACCCTGATCCGGGACACCCTTCAGGGCAAACCAGCTGGCCCCCACCCGTGCACCAGGCCTCTATCCTATCTAATAAAAGAGTAATATGCAGATTGAACATCACTCCAACACACAATATGGCTGCCCCCAGGTGGTCAAAGATCCTGCCCCTATGTGGACACAAGATGGCCACCACAAGATGGCCAGCAGGGGAGGGCAGTTGGGAGGGACCAGGCCTGCAAGGGAGGGCAGTTGTGGGCGATCAGGCCAGCAGGGAAGGGCAGTTGGGAGGCACCAGGCCTGCAAGGGAGGGCAGTTGGGGGTGATCAACCCTGCAGGGGAGGGCAGTTAGGGGTGACCAGGCAGGCAGAGGAGGGAAGTTGGGGGCAAACAGGCTGGCAGGGGAGCAGTTAGACATCAATCAGGCTGGCAGGGGAGTGGTTAGGGGTGATCAGGCTGGCAGGCAGAAGCGGTTAGGGGCAATCAGGAAGGCAGGCAGGCGAGCAGTTGGGAGCCAGCAGTCCTGGATTGTGAGAGGGATCCCAGATTGGTGAGGGTGCAGGCTGGGCTGAGCGACAGCCCCCCATCCCCGTGCATGAATTTCGTACACCGGGCCTCTACTATATAATATAACTGCAGACTGAAAATATTCTTAAAAAAGAAAATCCCAGAAATTCCAAAAAAGCAAAATTTGAGTTTGCTATGCACCAATGAGCACTATGCTGAATTCACACAAATGAAGTAATGTGTAGGCAATCCCTGCTGTAGCCTGTATACAAATATAGGTTATACGCAAATACTACACCATCCTATCTAATAAGGAGGGAATATGCTAATTGACCATCACTCCATCACAAAGATGGCTGCACCCATAGCTGAGGTCAAGTTCCCATAAGGAGCCTTAATGAGCAATCAGCAGGGACCTGAGGCTACATCCTCCCCCATCCCTGTGGGGCTTGAGAGGGGACCTCAGGCTGTGTCCCTCAACCACAGGGCTTGCCAGGGGATCTCAGGCCATGCCCCCCACCTGGCAGGGCTTGACAGGAGATCTCAAGGTGCGCTTCCCGTCCTGGTGCTGGGCTAGAGGACCTCAGGCTGCTCCCCCTGCCCCAGCGCCAGGCCAGGGGACCTCAGGCCGTGCCCCCCACCCCTGCACCAGGCCAGGGGACCTCAGACCACACACCCCCGCCTGGCGGGGCTTGACAGGGGACCTCAGGCCGCGCCCCCCACCCAGCAGGGCTTGACGGGGGACCTCAAGGTGCACCACCAGTGCTAGGTCGGGGGAACTCAGGCCACGCCCCCGCCCAGCGGGGCTTGATGGGGGACCTCAAGGTACACCCCCAGTGCTAGGTCGGGGGAACTCAGGCCACGCCCCCGCCCAGCCGGGCTTGACGGGGGACCTGAGGCTGCGCCCCCCCGCCTGGCGGGGCTTGACCTCAGGTTGTGTTCCCCACTTGGTGGGGCTTGATGGATGACCTCAAGGCGCGCCCCCCACCCCGGTCTGGGTTGGGGGACCTCAGGCCATGCCCCCATCCTGGCACCAGGCCAGGGGACCTGAGGCTACGCCCCCTGCCCAGCAGGGCTTGACAAGGGTGAGACTGGCCAGGTCTGGATCTAGCCCAATGCGGGGGGACCGGCCGGGTCTGGATCTCACGTGATTTTGAGGTGCATGTGGGTGGGTGGGGACTTGACTCTGGATCCCGTGGTGAGCCCCAGACTCTGACAGGAGGAAGGTTTTCATATACATTTTACTAATTTTCTTTCATCTCTGACACTTCTATTATAGAGAAAGGGGAAATAGCAATATTAAATTATTTCCTCTAATTAATCCCCTTTCAATGTGCACGAATTTCATGCACCGGGTCACTAGTTTTTTAATAAGGGACTTTATGGATAGCGGCTACAGCATTTGGACAGGTTCAAGCCTCCTCAGACTAACAAGAGGGCACATTCCTCTCATGGCAAAGCCACGTGCAAGTCCCAGCTTAGAGGGAAAAGCCCTCCCAGCACAATTATAGCCAAATGCTATGGTTGTAAGCTTGACTTTATGGTCCAAACCCGTGGTCCCATGTGGCTGAGTGATACAGGCTTCGGGAGGTACAGCAAGTGCTGTCAAAACAAAGCTTGATGGAGTTCAGGTGCATGTAACTGAGTAGATTTTAAACCCGCACGAACATTGTAAACATCTTGACCACACCCTTACTTTGCCTCATGAAATCTGGCTATAAAATAAAGACTCAGCTTGCAGGCTGTGGCACTGTCTCTCCATCAGAGAGCAGCGTCCCATCTAGCCCCAGCTTTATTCTCTTGTCTGTCTTCTTTAATCCTTCACTGCCCCACCACCACCACCCTGCTCAGGTTCACCCTGGGACATACTGAGCATGGCACAGGACTTGAGCATCTGAAAATTTTGGTATTAGGGGTGGAGGGAGGTCCTAGAACCAATCCCCTATGACTGTATACATTTCAATATACATATTTCATTATTCACTGAAATGTCCATTTAAAAAGTTTGAAGTAATACCAATAAGAACAGAAAAAGGTAAGACCATATAGGATCCTAGAGAGGGAGGAAGGGAGGGAAGGAGGTGGGGGAGGGAGAGAGGGAGGGAGGAAGGAGGTGGGGGAGGGAGGAAGGGAGAAAGGGAGGGAGGGAGGGAGAGAGAGAGAGAGGGAGAGATGTGAGAAACATCTTTCAGTTTGCCTTCACTACCTGCCCCGTCCAGGGATTGAAACTGCAACCCAGGTATGTGCTCTGACCAGGAATTGAACCAGCGACCTCTGGTGCACAGGATGGCGCTCAGCCTACTGAGCCACACCAGCTAGGGCCCTAAATTTACATTTTTTTAAAATATATTTTTATTGATTTCAGAAAGGAAGGGAGAGGGAGGAAAAGAGAGATAGAAACATCAATGATGAGAGAGAATCATTGACTGGCTGCCTCCTGCATGCCCCCTACTGAGGATCGAGCCCACAACCCAGGCATGTGCCCTTGACTGGAATCGAAACCGGGACCTTTCAGTCTGCAGGCCGATGCTCTATCCACAGAGCCAAACAGACTAGGGCCTAAATTTACATTTTTAAAAACACATGGCAACCAACTACTATATCTGTGATAGCCATTACTAGTAGCAGTGTGACATAGTGGTACGACCTCAACCTAGAGTCAATAATCCTAAACTCTAGGGTGGTTCTATCACTCACTAGTGGGTAAATCACTTAACTCTCTCTGAGCCTGTTTCCCTTCCATAAAATGGAGATATTTCCTGCATGCCTACCTCTGTAGGTTAAGGGTCAAATGAAATAATGGATGTAAAAGCTGTCTGAAAATTATAAAGGACTTTATTATAAAGTATTCACAGAAATACAGATATCAAGAAAGGGATGTGGTTATCAGGGTAAGATGATGAATTGGTTTAGGCATTTGTAATTTGAAATGAAGAGACGGATTTTGAATTCATTTATCTAAATAGAGGTGATAAAAATCACAAGCATAGAACAGATCCCCAAAGGATAAACATTTGATAAACAGAATTATAGAACTACACAACTGCAAAGTCATCTAAGTCTTTGCTACTCAGTATCACCTGGGAGCTTGTTGGAAATGCAGAATCTCAGGCCCCACCACAGACCTACTCAATTAGAATCTACACTGAGTGGCCAGATTATTATGACCACCCCATCAGTACTTCGTTGAGCCACCTTTTGCCTTCAATACTGCGGCAATTCTTCTTGGCATTGACTCCACGAGATGTTGAAAGGTGATGCGAGGAATCTGACACCATGCCTGATGAATAAAACTGTCCAGTTCTGTGAGATTTGATGGTTGTGGAACCAGCTGCCTGATGGCTCTTTTAACTTCGTCCCACAAATGCTCAATTGGATTGAGATCTGGTGATTGTGGGGGCCACCTAAGCAAGGTAAAGTCTCCCTCATGTTCTTGAAACCACTCCTGCACAATACAAGCACCATGGCATGGCGCAATGTCTTGTTGGAAGAAGCCATCTCCATTGGGATACGCCATCAACATGATAGGATGAACTTGATCAGCAATGATACTTAGGTATGTTGTGCTATTCAAACATTGTTCCACATGAATTAAAGGGCCCAAATCATGCCAGGAAAACATGCCCCAAACCATAACACTGCCCCCACCAGCTTGAAGGGTTGTACTCATGCATGTGGGGTGCATGCTTTCATGCTGTTTCAGTGAAATTCTCACTCTGCCATCTGCATGATGCAACTGGAAACGTGATTCATCGGACCACATGACTTTTGTGCAATGCTCAACTGTCCAATCCTTGTGTTCCTGTGCAAATTGGAGACGTTTTATCTTGGTAAATGCAGACAGCAAAGGTGTTTGAACAGGCCTTCGGCTTCCATATCCCATACGATGCAGTGTACAGCTACAAACGTCAGGTGGTCATAATAATATGGCCACTCAGAGTATATTTTAATAACATCCCTAGGTAACTTGTATGTACATTTTAGATTTAATTAGCATTAATTTACTCATTTTTCAGACATTAAAAGTGAGGCCCTAAGTCAAGGGGCAGAGAGACCCATGTTCACACTGTTAGTATGTAGCAAAATCAAGATTTGGATCCAGGCTTAATCTCCTGGGCTGTGTATATACACTGTATATTTGCTTCCCAGATACACTGTTTCAAAACCTTTGAGACATCTTTGCCTGGGCGATGTCCACATCCCCATCTCCATGTCTAATCAGCCATCCAGATCATCAATTCTTTCTTCATAATATCTCTGGCATATGTTTCTTCTTTTCCACATCCTTTATTAATTGCCCTAAAGCTACTGCTCTTTATACTATGGAAAACCAGCTTCCTTCTCTTAAATGTTAACATACTGACTTCAGGCAGAATCTATATTTGGAAGCTACCAAGTCTAGCAAACTATAACTTAGTAAATCTAACCCAGAATAGTCATGTCTTCGCTTCCATTATTTCTTTCCCATGACCTCTTTCTCTTCGCCATAGAACCCAGGTTGCCTTTAATTAATAAGGCCCTCCCTCTATAATCAAGCTTTACTAAAGAAATCGAAAGGCCCTAAACTACTACTTTCCAGTACAATCTTTAATCCCAATCTGTCCCAGTAAACTCACCATTCACAAGCATTCTCTTTTTTTTTTTTTTTAATATATATTTTATTGATTTTTTACAGAGAGGAAGGGAGAGGGATAGAAAGCCAGAAACATCGATGAGAGAGAAACATCGACCAGCTGCCTCCTGCACACCCCCCACCGGGGATGTGCCCGCAACCAAGGTACATGCCCTTGACCGGAATCGAACCTGGGACCTTTCAGTCCGCAGGCCGACGCTCTATCCACTGAGCCAAACCGGTTTAGCCACAAGCATTCTCATAGCTTCACAGTTCTCTCTTCTACACTGTACCCCTAACAAACCAAAGTATTTCAACATTTCTTGAGTACCCATGGTGTGCCAAGAGCTAAACAATAAACCAGAAGTCTACATAGATTCAATAAAAATAAAAGTCCTGGCCTCTGCCCCATTTCCACTTCTGCACCAACAAGTTTTGACTTTTTTAAGAGCAAATAATACGGGAGGACTTTTATAGATGCCCAGCCACGAGAGGAATAGATGAACAAACAGAATAAGCCACACACAGCATGAACACTAACTCCTGTACCACAGTCTGTACACTACAGCACGAGGGTAAAGTTCTAGAGACTCCCTTGTACAAACTGAATTCGATTAAATCAACCTGAAAAAGCAAAGGGTACTTCAGTTCAAAATCAGATATTTATTCCAATTACCCAAACACTGAGTTCTAGCTCTGCCATTTCACTTGGGAATATATTTAACCTAAGCTCTAGGTACCTCACCTGAAAAATGGAGCTAATAGCAGTTTCTACCTCACAGAGTTGTAATGAGGAATAAACGAAGTAACTGCAGAGTGCTTAGACACAGTGCTGGCACATATGACAGTTTAATAGCAGTACTATTATTGTCAATCACCTTAGAGTTTCCTCAATCTTTGTTGTCAGTTTCCCTGTAGCTTCAAAACCTACCCACCTAACATGAGCTATATCGGTTTGTGAAGAATGAGGCAAAGGTGAAATCGGAAAGTTGTATTTTAAATACAACAAGCAAACAGAGAAAGATGATAGGAAGAGCTCTGAATGTAGAACCAGAATAGCTGGGTATGAGCTCAACCTCCTCCATGTTCTTTTCTGGGCCTTGACTGTTCTCACGTGTTACATGGGGGAGATGGTTCTAAGTACTGTGGTGAAAAATACTATGAGAATGGTTTTAAAGAGATTAGATACTAAAAGACACAATACAGCATGGCAAAATGTAAAAAGGTAAGAGTGGGAAATTTGTCCATGAGTCATTTTTAAAGGTATTTCTGTAATGCTGTGTGACAATGAACCCTGAGTTTTGACTGGTGGAAAACCTGGCAGCAAATGGTCATCACAAAGTTGGAGTGAAATGAATACAATTAAGTACACAAACACCTAATCCTCCTTCATGACTCAGTTTCAGGATCTCCACTTTGGAGACATCCTTCCGGACCTTCCATCCCCATTCCACTACCCCAAACTAAGATGATCTTTAGATCGTATTAAAATAGACGAGTCTGGCCCTCGCTGGTTTGGCTCTGTGGATAGAGCGACAGCCCGCAAACTGAAGGATCCACCGGTTCCATTCCAGTCGAGGGCACGTACCTTGGTTGCAGGCTTGATCCCTGGCCTGGTGGAGGCACATGCAGGAGGCAACCAATCGATGTGTCTCTCTCACATTGATGTTTCTATCTCTCTGTCTCTCCCCTGCCTTACACTATCTCTAAATATCAATGGAAAAATATCCTAGAGTGAGAATTAGCAAAAAAACAAACAAAAATAGCCAAGTTTGTATAATATCAAAAACACAGCTAATGTGCAATTAAGAAATTATGCAATTTTAGTGTCCCATCTAATAATCAGCCTCATAGCTTTTGATAGAAATATATGACTATCCAAAGTAAAATAGTCACTCCAGAGCAACTGGACATCTGTTCTGATTTTTATGTATATTTCAAATACCTTCCACATAGAATAAATTCCATTAAGTCAATTCATGAAAACAAGCCTGAAATACCTATATGTACAGTTCTATAATGGGACCAATTCTATCCTGTACTGAGTACAGTCCTGTAAAATATCCTAAACTGGTAATGAGCACCACAAAGTCTACCTGTCTCCCTTGCTTTGTGATCTATTTTCAGGATGAAAAATTAGAAAGTCTTCTTCATATTGTTGCTTCTCATATATACCTAAACATTAACATTTAGTGGATGAAAGCAGTGTAGCAGTAAGATGCTAGGGCCCTCTGGCTCCATCTTGTTCAAGCTGCTTTGTAACCATGGCTCAGGCTAATAGCTTCTGCTTAGTCTTGCATATAGGCATGCTACTCATTACAGAAATTCTGCTTGTGGCTTGAGGAGATAAGTAAAGTGTGTATTGCTTACCAAAGATCTGTAGGAACCTTGTAACCAGATTCACAGCAACTAGCACAATCTTCCTCGAACCTCTGCTGGCCCCAGATGCGTGCAGTGGGCAATCGCTCTTGCCCTCCCTTTTACACTTCCCTTGACATAAAAGAAGCCTGAATCTCTGTACTTTCCAAAGATGGATTTGAGGATTAGGACTCCCATCTTCTCAGCTGGCACCTTCTCAATTAATAAACCTCTCCTTACTCCAAACTCTGATGTTTGAGTTTCAGCCTTTTGAAGTGTTGGACACATGAACTTTGGACCCATGACAGCAGTACTAATTTTCTCAATGACATTATTCTATTCAGTAAGGTAGACAACGTAAAAAAAAAAAATTATAATCCTTGCATTTTAAAAGTTTACTTTTCCTGTACTATACAAAAACATGACTGCAATTATGTCAGGAAATAATTCGTATCCTCTAAAAGACACAAGTAGATTAAAGGAAACAAGACATATAGTTTCTAATCCTGTGCCTAACATAAATCAAATTTTCTACTTCTGGACTTAAAATCAGTTTTAACGTAGGCTAAAATGAACACATGAATTACTTATGGGTCAAAAAAAGTAAAGTCATGTTAAAGAACACCAAGTTTGTCCTGGAAATAACAGATCATAAAAGTCTGATTTCCACTTTTACTTATTTGTATCTTGTCTTTTTTCTTACTCAGGAGTCTACCGACAAATGCCAAAGATAACTGCCAGTTTCAGCTTCCTGACTTTATTATTTGTTTTAAGTCTGACTGTATCTTTTAGGACATTCTAAAACCATGGTGGGGGAAAGGTGCCAGATATTTCAATGGACCAACAAACAGACCAAGACAACCTAAGTGCTGGGTTCTAATGCTTAGCTTTAGCATTATCTGTCTCAGCCTCTTAACCAAAAAATGCACCTAACTAGAGTTTTCAATGCCTAATAACATTACCAGTCAATGAGGTCAATGGCAATAGTACACAGAATAAAATTCCTGGCATCAAAAAACCCAAAATCACCAGATGGTATTAAAGAGGTAGAGAATCAGGACTTAAGTGGAATATTCAAAAAAGGATAGGCATGGGAAGTACCCAGGGACAAAACAGGAAGACTGTTCACATAAACTACAGAGGGACATTCCAAAGTTTCACTCTAATTTACAGCATAAGAGAGGAATGGGGTGGAGTCTGAGTGTTCCGCCCATAAAAAGAAGTTTAAAATGCAGCCTCTCTCCCATTTTTATTCTAGCTTAAAATCCTCAAAGCTGTAGGTGTAATGTGTCAAAGCAAAGATAACTTTAAGAAACAAGTTCTCAAAATACCCAGCCAAGCACAGTAGAATTGCTCATGAGAGACCCAGGATCTGGTCAGGTCCCTGCTGCTAGCAGAACAGTATGACACTCAACTCAGATTTGTTATATGAATACTCTTTATTAACTCGAGGGCCGGAATAAACAGATAGGCCAGAGCTATGGCCAGGGAAATAGATTCAACCGAGTGCTTCAGATTTTGCATCTATAAAATTCAATGATTCAAAATTCATGTTTCCATCTTAAAGTAAGGTAGAAAACAAGGTTATATAATTCTGAATCAAGAAGGTATACTATAGCCCTGACTGGTGTGGCTCAGTGATTGGAGTGTCAGCTCACACACTGAAGGGTCACAAGTTCAATTCCCGGCCAAAGACATACACCTGTGTTACAGGTTCAATCCCCAGCCCAGGTCAGGGCAGGTCGGGGAGGCAACCAATAGATGTCTGTCTCTGTCTCTCTGTCTCTCTCCTCCTTCCCTTCCACTCTCTAAAAATCAATGGGAAAAAATATCCTCCAGTGAAGATTAACAAACAAACAAACAAACAAACAAAGAAGGTATAGTATAAATTAGGATTTTTTAAATTCCAATGTCAAGTTTTCCATTCTCCGTGTGCTCCTCTACCTGGATAATATAAGGATGCAGCTGCTAAAATACAAGGCACTAAAAAAGTTGAACTCTGCCTGTGATATGACTGATTTCATCAAACATAAAATAAAGGATAAAAGCTAAAATGTCCTCTCTTAACATAATGTCTTTAATTTTTCTAAAACAACCCTAGTTAGTAGCTGCACATATTTAAGTACATTAAAAATGACAAATATTTCTTTCTGCCACCTTCCTACCCCACCCCTAGTAGTAATGTTTGGCAAGTAAAAAATACACAGATTATCAAAGTACACATTTGGAAATTATGAAGACCTTTTTTTCACTACACATTTCAGGCCCAACTTATTAGTTTCAATTCTGCTCTTGCTCTATTTCCAGTCAGTTTCACTTCTGAATTTTCTGCCACAAAGTTAAGAACTGTGACCCTGTGGAGAAGTAAGTACTACAAAAGAGCATAGTTTTTCCTTTCAAAGGAAAACTAAACATTTTCACAGGAAAAACAAAAAAAAAATTTCTTAAATTCCTGATGGCTTTTGTCACATAAAAATAATGATTTTAGGATGCTGATTTGAGTTTCTGTAGCTTCCTCATATAATTTTGTTTACAAGATCCAAAGAAGCTCAAAAATTGCCATCATTTTATTTTATAGATATACAACTATATATTATTTTTTATTTGAGTCACAAGGAAGGGGCTCAATAAATATTTGTGGAAGGAATAAATGTGCATAGCATGTTACTGCACTGCAGGGGTATATGTTCCCAATAAGGTACAGCTTCCTGCGGTGTGGTTCAGTGGTTAGAGCGTTAGCCTGCAAACCAAAAGGTCTCAGGTTTGATTCCCAGTCAAGGTCGTGTACCTGGGTTGCAGGTTCATCGCTGGCCCAGATCCAGGCAAGTGCAGGAGGCAATCAGTTGATATGTCTCTCTCACATTCTCTCTCTCTCTCCCTTTCACCCTCCAAAAATCAATTTTTAAAAATAATTTTAAAAAAAGAAGAAGGGCTCCCACTAACTAACTGGGTCCAAATCTATAATAATAAAAGGGCAATATGCTAATTAGACCAGATGTCATTCCGGACGTCCTTCCTGATGAAGCTGGGGCCCGAGGGAAGCGAGCCCAGGTCCTGGGTGCCGGAGGGGAGCCAAGCCAGCAGCCTGGGGAAGGAAGGCCTACTCTTGCACGAATTTTCATGCATTGGGCCTCTAGCTTAAAAATAAATAAACAGAGCCCAGCCTTTTCTACAAAGGGGCCTCTCGTGCAAACTGCACTTCAGGAAGAAGCCTGCACTGAACAGTCTGCCTGTACTGTGTTTCTGCCGTCTGAGCCAGGCCTTATAAAGGAGTTCCTGGAATCCTATTTCAACCAGTAGGACTGAGGCTTTCTCCAGCCAATCTGAGCTACACAGCTATATCCCCATATACTTCTTCACCAACCAATCAGGACAGTGCCTTTTGGATCAATCAAATTGCAAGGATTTGGAGTCCTCAGTTGCATGAGGAAAGGCCAATCAGGGACCAAGGGTGAGGACTTCTGTCTACACAAGAGGCCCAGTGCACGAATTCGTGCATGGCTGGGGTCCTTCAGCCTGGCCAGCGATCAGGGCTGGTCGGGACACACTGGCCAAGAGGAGGGACCATGGGAGAATGGCTGGCCGCAGGAGGTTGGCTGTGGGAGCGCACTGACCACCAAGGGCAGCTCCTGCGTTGAGCGTCTGCCCCTGGTGGTCAGTGTGCATCATAGCTACTGGCCGGTCGTCCAGTCCTAACAGTCGCTTAGGCTTTTATATATAAGTCAGCTCCCCTCTGGTTCGAGGAGCACATGTTCCCTTTCCACCAAAGATTGCTGTTTCCCAGGCCAGTCTAGAGCTGAAACACCGAGATGTCTCACAGACAAGTGCAGGGCAGAACAGACCAGAGAGGAACAGCAGACTAATTCCAATAAAGGGGGTATCCTACAAAATACTTGACTACTACTCAAAATTGTCAAAGTCATCAAAAATTGAAGTCTAAGGAATTGTCACAACCAAGAGGAAGCTAACGAGATAAAATTATATATATAAAAGCCTAATATGCATACTGTCCCCTTGGGAGTTCAACCACTCACTGTGACATGCGCTGACCACCAAGGGGCACAGCAGAATGAAGGAAGGCCCCGGCCAGCAGCCAGAAGGCCCTGATCGGCCCTGATTGCCAGCCAGGCTTAGGGACCCTACCTGTGCACGAATTTCATGCACCAGGCCTCTAGTGATATATAATATAGTATTCAGGATGAAATCCTGGCACAGAAAAAGGTCATTAGGCAAACACTATATATCTATCAACAGATGAATGGTTAAAATGTGGCATATGCATATAATAAAATATTACTATAAAAGGATTGAAATTCTGATACATGCTACAACATGGATGAACGTTTAAAACAGTAAGTGAATGAAATAAGCCACACACAAAAGGACAAATAGTGTATGATTCTACTTACGTTAAGTCTCTAGAAAAAGCAAAGTCAGAGACAGAAAACAGAATTTACCAGGAACGTAAGGAAGAAAGAATGGAGAGTTATTGTTTAATGGGTACAGTTTCTGTTTGGGATAATGAAAAATTATGGAAGAAGATAGTGATGGTTGCTCAACAGTGAGAATGTACTTAATGCCACTGAACTGTACACTTAGAATAATAAATATGGCAAATTTTATGTTATGCATATTTTATCACAATTTTTTAAACTAAAGAAATCTAAACTATTGACTTTAGTTGATAATAATAATGCATCAATATTGGTTCATAAATTGTAAAACAAATTGCCATATTAATGAAAGATGCTAAAAATCGAGGAAATTGGATATAGGATATAAGGCAACCTTCTACACAATTTTTCTATAAACCTAAAACTGTTCTAAAAAATAAAGTCTATTTTAAAATTCCACACCCGGAGCACAAAATGTGCACGGGTATGGTCTCTAGGCCTGGCCTGTGATCAGGGCCATCTTCCCTGTCTGCCTGCAGCCAGCCCTGCCCCCCGCCGCCATCCATCCCCGGTTCCCCATTCGCCATCAGGTGATCGGAGCCTGCCAGCCAGGGAAAGGGACCGAGAGGTGGTCAGTGCGCCTCATAGTGACTGGTCGAGCGGTGGTCGTTCTGGTCGTTCCACTATTAGCGTCAGTTTGCATATTACCCTTGTATTATATAGGATATCAAAGCATTATGTTGTACACCTGAAACTAATGTCAATTATATCTCAATTAGAAAAAAAACACACACATGGAGAAGGGGAAGCAATTTCCTAAACAAAGGGTAGGGTAGTAAGTTACATCAGAGTAAGTGCAGGGGAGATGATGGCCAGACAAAATAATAACAATAAAGACATTCACTTCCCAAAAAAAATTCAAGGAAGATAAGGCTCATAGCACTAATATACCCCACCTCCTTCCAAAATAAGGACAAGGAAAAATGTTATTCAATTAATGAAAAATATAAGTAAGCAATCAGAAAAATTAATGCCAAAGATAGGAACAAGCAATTCATTAAAGAAATGCTACATGTGTAAAGGTACTGAAATTCATAGGGTTGTATAAGAATAAATGAGATCATGTACTTAACATAGTGCTTGATATACAAAAATAAAGCTATTAAAATATAACTAATAATTAAAGAAATGCTCATTTAAATAACAAAAATAAAGGGATGAGCAAAAGTAGGTTTATAGTTGTTCATATAGAAAATAATAAATTAATATGTAATAATACAAGAATAAACTGTTTTGTGTACTTACAACTGTAAATCTACTTTTGTCTATCCCTGTATGCGTATTTATATGTAGGTAAAATACATATATAAAACCTGTATATATAAAATTGGGTTGGAAAACACTGAGATGATTTATGATGCCCAAAGTTAACAAAAAGTGGAGATGTAGGTCTTCTCATAACTTGGTAGCAGTGTAATAGGCATATCCTTTTTGGGTAACTGCTAATATTTTCTAAAGCTAAAATAGTTATATATAAAATACATTATATATATATATATATATATATATATATATATATATACACACATATATATACCTCCTTTGAGTTACTTCACTGCTCTAAATTTATCCTACAAAAATTATATATGAATACTCATTGCAACAATGTAATAGAGAAAAACTGAAGAGT
Source organism: Cnephaeus nilssonii (assembly GCF_951640355.1). Taxonomy (NCBI): domain Eukaryota; kingdom Metazoa; phylum Chordata; class Mammalia; order Chiroptera; family Vespertilionidae; genus Cnephaeus; species Cnephaeus nilssonii. The sequence continues at coordinate 45,246,753 of NC_137084.1, read as the reverse complement.
CCAAAAGTCTACAAATGGGGTTAAACATACTTAACTAAATATTATTATGCAAAATGTGATAGATAGATAGATAGATAGATAGATACATGGACAACTAAGAAAAATAATATTAAATTGCAAAATTCTTTTAAAAAAATTTTTTAAAAAGGGATTAAAGTGGGCTAGGGTTATTTAATCTGAGCTCTTCTATTTATACTTCAAGGAAACCAAACCTGCATGCAAAATTGTGTTTATGTCTGTATATAAGTGCATTTTCTAAGGAAAGAGTCTATAGGTTTTACCAAATCTTAAAGAAATATGTGACCCCCCCAAAAAGGGTCACTAAACAATCACTAAAAAGCACCCCCCTGCACACACCCACTCTAAGTATCTGAGAAACATAGTTAAGTTATACTCAAGTGAGGAAGTCTTTAGGAAGGAAAGAAATACTCTCAATTAAACTTTTAAGGAAATATTAAATGTCTCTTTCACAAAACACATTTTTTATTTCAAAACTCCTAAATCTAAGGGTATAAAGGAAGTTATTCTTCAAATGAACTCATCTTCACTAGGTAATTAAGAACCACAACCAAAAATTACAGAGCAAAAAGTCTTCAAAATGTGTGACTAGTTCACACTGAAATTACAGTTAAAATAAGATCACAGAGAAGCAAAAGGAGGCAAAGACTAAGTAGTAGTTTCATTTGACACAGTCAAGTAGCTATCAGACTGTAGTTAGTACTCATACATATAAAGAATCAGGATTTATAAAGTTTTAACTAAAGTTTTTTGGTGTGTGTTTTTTTTTAAGGCAAGTAGATTAAAATAAGACAGAAATAAATTAGGTATTATACATATTTTATGAACTTTCTTTAAGCAAAAACAAAAGTCTTTTTTCTGGAGGCAAATGGGGGGGTGGTCCAATACTTCTGGAACTAATCTATTATAACATTACAGTCATTAGAAGCAAAGAGATTAATGAAGAATAAAATAAATGAGTAGTAATAACAGTGATGCTCTCTATCTTAAAATGAAAGTATACTTGAGAACAGTGGTTCTCAACCAGGAGTAATGTTGCCCCTAAAGGAACATTTGGCAACATCTGGATACATTTTTTATTGCTAGGACTGGGCAGGTGCTGTTGGTACATTGTGGGTAGAGGCCAGGAGTGGGGCTAAAAATCTTATAGCCCCATCCATCTACCCACCCAAAAATGTCAACAGTGCCAAAGTTGAAAAACTCTGCCTTAGAAATAGGCTGGGGAACCATTGAATCTATGCTTTGAAGTAATCAACTTTAGTAGAAAGTCTAAATCAATTGGGTCGGCTTGTTTAGAAATATTAACATTTTATTAAATAGCATGGGGATCTATTAAAATTACATGATTGCCAAAAGGTATTATTTAAAGGAAAATTAATTGGATTTCCAATTTATCTAAACCTTTGAAATTTTGCAAAAGCCATAGACAATGAATTAATGCTAACAGAAAGTTTTATACACACACATATCCTATGACTCTCACAAACAATACTGAGCAAAAGAAACCAGTCACAATCAGACATTTTGCATGATTCCATTCATATACAATAGTTCAAGAATGGGCGAAAACTGATCTCTCATGTTAGAAATCAGAATAGTGACTCCTTCAGAGAACAGGGGGGAGAGAGAAGGGAGGGAACATAAAGGGGACTTCTGGAACGCTAATAGTTTTGTATTTCTTAATCCAGGTAGTAGCTGCAGAACTGTTCACTTTGTGACAGTTCATCAAGATGTATACTTAAAATTCATCAAGTCGTGTACTAGTAATCAGTGCAGTTTACTGTATACAGGTAACAATTTAACAAAAATGTTTCTTTTTTAATGTTATATATTTATAACCCCAAAAACCTAGGCATTTGGACCCAGAAAGCTAAATTAATATCAACTGCAAAAGTGAAAGTGTTTTTGTTATACTATAGGCTGCCTTCCAAGAATCCAAGAAGGATGACACCCTCAGAAAGCTGTAAATACCATACTCGGCACTCATACAGCATTCACTGTGCACTTAAGTCACTATATGTATTCCTCATCACAAATCCAAAAATTTGATAAACACAAATGCAGTTGAATTTCTTTCATGGACAGTATGTTAGGGTTATTTCCTCAAATGCTAAACTGTGAACTGTTATCAAAGAACAGACTCTATGAACCAAATGATGCTTTCTCTTTCCTAATTCCACATTTCCCCAAAGCTTGCCCAAACTAAACCCCTCTAGGTCCTCAACTCCTTAGGATTTCTCCAGACTGCTTGTAACAGTGCCCACCACTGCTTCTCCCAGTATCCAGTCTCACAATCCACCTCTTCACACATACACATACACACACACACACACACACACACACACACACACACGTAACGTTCACATTAACGCTCATTCCAGGGGTTAGTCTCCCCTCCCCTCAATACTTTTACTCCTTCCCAGCACCTCATAAATACAATCCAAACCTCACTCCTCTCAAGCGCCTAATATTCTCCCCAAATTCGCTTCCCACAGCACCACAAAACCAGGGCACACACTATCCCAGTCTTTTAAATCCACTTCACACACACACACACACACACACACACACACACACACACCTTGCTTCTGCAAACAATTCAGCTCATCCGCCACCACTATTATCTCAACTCCCCTCTTCCCTTTAGCAACCCCCTTCCCACCCTCCAATGCTTGTAACAGTGCCCACCACTTTCCGGTATTCAGACCCATCCCATTTCTCATCCACCCTCTGCCCCCAACCTCTGCTTCCCTCTTTATGGACCTTTCCCAAGTACTAGGACAGAAACCGAAAGTTGGAGGAAAGGTATGAAGGAACATGCTCTGTCCTGTGGGAAGGTAGCTGCACACGTTTCAAGCACACAACCACGCGCATGGGCTCGAGTCAGACGCTGGATGCTGCAACCCAGCGCCGCCGGCACCTACTAAACGCGAGGCTTTGAACGAGTGGTTTTGCATCGAGCTTCAGTTTCCCAAACTCTACAAAATGGGGCTAATAAAATAGTTATTTCACTAGTTATTTGCGAGAATTAAATGAACTACCAGCCATTTAGCACAGAGCACAAATCCAACAAGGTAAACTCTCAACAACTGACAGCTTTTCTGTTTGGAAGAAGGAATAGAGAGGATGAACGGTTCTTTAACTTTCTCTAAAGCTAATGTTCCTGCAAAGTCTCCTCTCGGGGGACAGAAGTAGGGGGCAAGGGAGAGAAGGAGGGGAGGAGTACTCTACAGAGGCGTGAGTGATACAAAGAATTTCCTCAGACCCCCAAACTCAGTGCTCTCTTTATTATCCCCCTAAATGTGGACCCAGGAAGCCATCAGGCTCTTGCAAACAGATGGGGACATGGGTATCTGTCGAATCCTCCTTCCACGGATACTCATTTGAAGGAACGAGATAGGAAAGAGCCCCTTAAATGGCTAAAATGCGTTCCTTGGGGGTCTGGGATTAGGAAGGCAACCCCAAAGTCTCAAAGGATTTCTCTTGGGAAGCTGAGGGGGCAGTTCATAATTAGGAGAGAATAAAAGTAAAATGCTAGACACCTTAAAGACTGCTCGCTTCTCCGGTAGGAAAGAGTAGCAACTGGATTCTCCGCAAGTGGGTGGAGAAAGGAAAAGCGCTGTCCCGGCCTCCGGGGGGACCGCAGGGCTTCCCCGGGCCCGTTCCTGGAGGGATAAGGGGGAGGGTTTCCGCAAGGGAATCCCCAGCTGCCCGGGTGACAGGCGGGCTCAGGCCCCCCGGGAGTTTCCCAGGCTCCCTCCCGTCTCCACACAGCCCAACTCCAGAAACGGGGCTTCTCCTCTCGGACTGCGGGGTCCCCCGGAGGTCCGGCCATCACTGGACGCCTCCCCTTACAAAACCTCGTCAGTCCTCCGAGTTCTCCCGGCCACTTCTCGGGGTCTCCCGCTGGCACGGGGACAGCCCGCCGCCCACGGAATCCCCTTCCGAGCGCTGCGAGCCCGCAGGGTTACCTGCTGAGACGGCAGCTCCACATGCAGGGCCCGCGCAGCAGAACCGGGAGGCAGCGCGGCGGCGGCCGGGCCCGGGGGCGGCGCGGGGACCGTGCCCCCGATCGACGCTGAGACGCTCATCTTGACCCAGGGTCCGCCAAGCGGCGGGGCCGGCACTCCTCCGGCATCCGCTACCACCGCTCAGCCACGACCCGCCCGCAGAGCCCCTGCAGCCCAAACACCCGCCACCGGAGGGGCAGGACTGCTCTACCCCACCTCGCGCCGCCGCCGCCGCCGCCGCCGCCGCTGCCTAAGGAAGAGCCATGTTACCGCAGTGCAACCCCCACCACCCCGCCGAGACCTGGCGTGCTGATTGGTTCCGCTCCTACGGGGGCGGGACCCAACCACAGACAGGAGGCGCGCTATTGGGTAAAAGGTCTGTCCTTCGCCGGCCGGAATGGAATGGGGCGGAGGGACCCGAGGACGGCCTCAAAAGCGTCTGTCAAACCCGGGTGAGACCTGGGGCGGTGCTTCTTTTTTCCCAAGTCTAATTGGCTTTTTCACTGCCACAGGGCGGGGTCTCCGGTTAGAACCGCAAAGGCCATTGCTCTAGGTCGTTGTCAGTTGTCAGTAAAAGGAAGAGGGGCGGGGTCTGATGAAGTACAGAGTGCGCCTGGGCTCCGGTGTCACGTGCTGGAGGCAAGCGAGTCACCTGATTAGAGTCAGTCTTCCGAGCCACTTCCGCCCTAACCTAGTTGCCATAGTAACCAGCCTCAGGAAGAGGACAGGGGACCCTCCCCGTGGGCTGGGTCGGGTTAGTTGCAGACCTTCACCGCCCGCTGGTCCGCACTTAGTTGCAGGCTCCCTAAACATCCTTTTCCTGAAGTGCTGCCGTCAGCATGTGGGGGCTGAAAAGGAATGGCTTATGGCAGTGATGGGCAACCTTTTGAGCTTGGTGTGTCAAACTTCGCCAAAAAACTGAGCATAACTCGGGTAGTGTGTCACTTTGAGGAAAAAACATTATTTCGCAAATGTTTCATCCTCAGCATGCGGCCGCATGTCATCAGAAATGGCTACGCGTGTCAGCGCTGACAAACGTGTCATAGGTTCGCCATCACTGGCTTATGGTTTGGCATAAAGGCACCACGCAGGATGCGTTAAGACCAGAAACCTGTCGGGCAGTCCCACCAGCTCTTCCAAGACCAACTCTAACCCACAGGCCCGTGCCCCTCCTCCCACGCCACTAACGGCTGTACTGAGCTACAAGGGATGCCAGGCACCCAGGTCTCTGTTTCATCTCTATGGGGGCTGCTTATGCTGTCCCTAGAAAGCCTTTGCTACTTTTCTCCTAATGTTTACCCATCAAATCTCACCTGGAGCTGGAATTCCTTCTTCCAAAAGGCTTCTCTGATTCATTCTGGGGCCCTGATTAGGAATCTTGTCTCCACCATATTCCTGATTATTCTATTGCATTGCCTTTTAATATGTGCAATACACACATGTAGACATACATATATACTGAATTCCTCAAGAAAAAGAACCTTGTCATTTATCTCTGGATTCCCAGTGTTTTTAAATGCCACCTCTTCCATGAAGATTCCTTCATCACAGTGATAGTGTCTATAGCAATTGTGTCTATAATAAATGGCATTGCCCTAACCGGTTTGGCTCAGTGGATAGAGCGTCGGCCTGCGGACTGAAAGGTCCCAGGTTCGATTCCGGTCAAGGCCATGTACCTTGGTTGCTGGCACATCCCCAGTAGGAGATGTGCAGGAGGCAGCTGATTGATGTTTCTAACTCTCTATCCCTCTCCCTTCCTCTCTGTAAAAAATCAATAAAATATATTAAAAAAATAAATGGCATTGAATCATTATTTAGGATAATGAGCTGCCTTTACCCCCCACCCTCACCCCACTGTGAATTTCTTCACCGCCTGGACTTATGGTAGCTCAAAGAACTCAGTGTTTTAAAAGTCAAAAACAACAGGAATCAAGCACCTCTGGAATCTTGGCTCTGCCACCTTCTAAATATGTGTTCCTAGGCAAGCCAGTTCCTCTCTCTTAGCTTTAGTTTTCCCATCTATAAATAGTAATAGGGTGGCTGTAGGGATTAAGTAAGCCAACACATGTAAATTGCCTAGTTCAAGACCTCACCTATAGCTGCACTAAAAATATTGTAATAAAAGGTAAGCATACTATCTTTCCAGGGTGTTCAGAAGCCTAAAGATACTTTGGATCTGACCCCAGAGCTGGCTAACATGAATGGCATACTGTCTCCTATTCTGAAACAGAGTGGTTCCTCATGGCGAGAGCCTAGGGTGTGTGGTCAGGTGTTTGTTGAGAAGGGAGTAGCTAAGAAATCCCAAATCTCACCTGGCTCAACTCATGCAGTGCCATGATCTGGTGGAATTTCACAGAAAACACTTTTCTGTTTCCAAGCTCTGTCCGTTTCCTGAGGCTGCTATATCAAATTACCACAAACTGGATAGCCTAGAACAACATAAATTTATTCTTCCACAGTCCCAGAGGCCAGAAGCCCCGAACAAACGTGTCAGCAGGGCTGCACTCTCTTAGGAGGCTCTAAGGGAGAATCCTTCCTTGCTCTTTCTGGTGGCTCCAGGTAGTCCTTGGCCTGTGGTTGCATAACTCCAATCTCTACCTTCACCTTCACATGCCTTCTCTCCTTCCGGTGTCTTCTTTTTCTTAAAAGGACACTTGTCTTTGATTGTAGGGTCCACCCAGATAACCCTGACCTCACTTTGAGATCCTTAATTGCAAAGATCCTTTATTTCCAAATAAGGTGATGTTCACAGGATCCAGGGGTCAGAGTGTGGACTCATGTGGGCAGAGTGGGAAGGGGGCATCATTCAACCCACTGCACAAGTTAAGAAAATGGGCCTGTACTGACAGAACACAGAATCACTTCTTCTTTTGGGGGTCAGCTCTGAATATTAGCTAACTTTACTACTTCATTCATTCAACAAATGTTCATTGAAGGCTTCCCTGTGTCAAGCCCTTTGCTAGGTGCTGCAAAGTCAGACTCAGACTCATCCCCAGGGGAGCTGCCTTCCTTCTAGGGGAGTCCAATGGTAAACACCAATAGTAACCAAAGAGTGATAATCCAGTTGCTGGGTACTGGGTCTGAGAGAATTTCAGGGCTGTGGGAGGCAAAAAAAAAACCAAACAGATTTCACAGTAGAGGGAACATTTAAACTGGGTATTGGAGGACCAATAAGAATTCACCAGGCAGGTAGGTAGGAAAGGATATTCTAGCAGAGAGAACAGGATCCATTTTTCTACAGCCTTTACTGAGGTTTGACTCTGCAACAGGCTGATTATTGGGCCCTGAAAATGCAGGCCTCGAGTAAACAACCCTTTCCAAACTTTTCCACTCACATGCCACAAACAGTAGGAAGGCTGGAACTCTCACCACTGGGGACATGGCAGAGAGCTGAAGCAGCCAGCTGTTGGCAAAATATTCAAGGTAATGGCATAGAAAGTGTTTAACACAGTGCCTTGGACCTAGTGTTCAATAAAGGCTACCTATCATTTCTATATGTCCTATTTCATTCTGAAAATTCTTGTATCATTTTAGATCTTGTTCCATAATAAGGCTGTATTTTTGTTGCAATATAAAAATATTTTAATCACTTAGAGTAAATGTATGCAATGCTATGTATCTCCTACAGAAAATTGTATCCAAATTTAAAGAGCATGGATTCTAAGGTGGCCAAATACAATATACATGCAATAATAGAAGAAGGATCACGCTTGAGGCTTAACAAAGCGGCCCACTCCACCAGGGCTTCGCAGATGTCTTAAAGGATGATTAGGAGTTTGATAGATGAACAACAGGGAGTTAGATTTGTTTAGTTCAGGGATGGCTGGTGTTTTAACAGCTAACTTTATTATCATATTGGGTACTGAAATCAATCACTCAGTTTGCAGGGCCAAAAAGGCAAACCTACCCCAATCCATTGTGCCTCCTCTTCCTCCTCCCTCTTTATTCCAGATCTCATAGACATGATGCATCGAGTAAATAAAAGCAAGATAGGGCTGATTGGTCTGTTGATGCCTCAAGCTTAATTAAATTAAAATCTATCCCCTTTCTCTCAACAGAGTCCTCTTTCTTCCACTCATTTATTTAGTCAAACATCCATCAGACCTTTACGAGGTGCCCAGCCTGGGGGACATGGATTAGAGAAATCATGCAGATGGAATCCCTACCTTTAAGAGGTTGGCAGATAATTTCAGTACCAAGTGGTAAGTGCCGTCATTGAGATGGTATATCAAGTATAATGGAAGCATAGAAAAGGAAGTTGCTAACTGCGGTGTGTTGTGTAGGAAGACTTTCTAGAGGAGAAAGACTATTCTAGGCAGAAGGAACAGCATGAGCAAAGGCACTGGAGCAGAGGCCATGGCATTTGCATACTTTAAAAGGGTTGAAACAGAGGTTGCACAGGGGAGCAAGAGGCAAAGAGGCTGGAAGACAACAGGGCCTGGTGAGAGGAAGCTTGCTACCAGGCTAAAGAACTTGGGCTTAATCTTAGGCAACAGGAAGTCATTTAGAAAGATCCTCAAGCAGCCCCTGAGAGGCAGCTTTGAAGGGGCAGGACCAAAGGAGCAAGACTCTTGCGGAAAGCCAAGTGAAATTGATAAAGCAAAAAGGCCGGCCCGTAGAGCCTGCACACACCCAACAAACCTGAAAGGCAAGTTGTTGGGCAGCATTTCTTCTCCTTTTTGGAACCTTTGAGATCACTTTTCCAAAAAAATCCACCCTAGATCTGAACCAATTGCTACTGCCTCTGGGCTCCTACAGCAGCTGCCTGACCTCCCATTAGTACATGTATCCACGTACCTAGTTATATACTAAGCGCTGTGTGTCTGTCTTGCCCAGTGTGCTTTTGATTTTGTTCTGATTCCCTGGCATCCTGACCCAGAGGACAGGCTTCCTTAGCTTCCATGACAAATGACTGACAGAATGAATGAAGACCATCAGTGAATGAATGGATGAATGCTTGAGGAAGTGAATGTCTGGATGACAAGGGCCTCCATACCGCCCCCACTGGACACAGCCCCATAGAGAGGAGATCAGCTTGCCCAAGGTCACACAAAGTTTATAGCAAAGCTGAGATGAAGACTTGGGCTTCTTGCCCTGAGTCAGAGCACCTTCTTCAATGCCATTGTTTTTCACACTGTCACGGCCCATAAAATGTGCCAATGTGAGTACATGAACGTGTGAATTTATGGGCCAGCTGGGTGACACACATTGCATACAAATGCATCTAACCCAGGGGACTGACTTGGACAGAACTGCCCAGAGAACGCTTTCCCTGGGAACTTCAGACTTTTCCAGTGATGCTGAAGGATGAGTAGGTGTTAGCTGGACAACAAAGGGAAGTGAGACAAGAGGTGCCATTGGGGCTGAAGGAACAGCCTGAAGAAGGAGCATGGAACACTGAAGGAACTAAAAGAGAAGGCCAATCAGGAGTCAGCAGAGAGAGGCCAGCAGGGAGAGGCAGCCAGTGAGAAGGAAGAAGAGGAGAGGAGAGGAGGGGAGAAGAGGAGGAGAAAAAGAAGAAAAAAATTATTGATATTTCAAAATTAAATCAAAGACCTCCTTCAGTTTATTTTACAGTTTAGTATCCTTTTTGTTTGTTATTTCATATGACAGAAGCAGCATTATCTTTTCCATGCTTAGAGCTTCTGAAGTTTAAATCCAGCCCTGACGGCACAGAATGAAGGCGGAGATTCTGGCAGAAGCCGGATCCTGCCAGGTGTTGCAGCCCCAGTGGAGTCTGACTTTGAGGTTTATGGGCAACTATTAAAGGATCTAAGCAGGGGAGAGACATGACCTGATTGATGTTTTAGAAATGCCACTTGGGCTGCTGTGTCAAGAGCAGGTTCAAGGATTGGAGAGGAGTGAAAATGATAACAATAAATGGTGACTTTTCTTCATTGAGTTAGAGGACAATTAGAACGAAGGAATATGGCTGAGTTTCTGGAAATAAAGGGGCTCAAAGGATGCTTGCTTTCCCTTGTTCACTTGCCCAGGGAGGCCTGGTTTCCCAAGGTTCCTGAGAATGAGCATCCTGGGTATACAGTGGTGTGACTGGAATTGCTCCAAGCCAGGGGAGAGAAAACACAAGAGCTCTCTGGGCCGGCAGCGTATTGGCTGATGATTTTAGGCACATTTATTTCCTTCCCTGAGCCTACAGGTTGTCCTGCGGGCTAGGGAGAACCAACTTGTACTTACAATATTTTACATATGTCACTGTGGTCAATCCCCACAGGATCCTTTGAAGTAGGTATTCTCGCCCCAGTTCTTCAGCGGCCTAAAAAGAGCTCTGGAAATGGAAATGAGCTGCCCAAAGTCCTATGGTTCTTAGTGGTGCATTGTGAACCCACATCTCTTTTCTCCTGGACTCTGTCCCCCAGACCACACTGCTTGCATTAAGTAGAATACACTATTTAGAAACCTGAGATTTATCAAAAGGATGAGACTCTTACTCTCATCAACAGCCAAGTGTAGGTACAAAAAAATCCAAAGGATAAAACTCTCCACCCAGTTCTTCTTTGTTCCCTTTCTAAATAACTTAGTCCAAAAGCCTGTAGGGTGGAGCTGAGAGCTAAGTCAGGATTAGCATGGGGTGAGGGGTGGTGTGGTGGCCCAGAGCAGGGAGTCAGAACCAGAGCGAGATGAGGAGGGTGTCCACAGAGGGCAAAAAGTGAGTGCAGGGGGAGATCCTGGCACAAGGTTGAGAATAAACTGGGGTGGGTAAGTAGTATGTCCAGGTGGGAGGCGCCTGGAGTCCAAGCAGGATGAGAAGAGGACTGGTTCAATAATTTGTGAGACCCAGTGCAAAAACACAACATTGCTTGTTAAAAATAAATAAATAAATAAATAAGAATTCCAAGAAGGTAACAGCATAAATGAAGCATGGGTCCTTCTAAGCACTGAGTCCAGGGCAACTACATAGGCCAAATCCCATGAAGCCAGCCATGGTGAGGAAAGTACCAATATGGCAGTTGGATGGAGAACAATGGCAACACTGGGAGATAGATTACTAACACAGGGATTGGTCAAATAAATATAGTGAGGATTTAAAAAAACAAAAAACAAAATGGAACTGAATACATTTTAAAGATCTTGACTTTACTCAGTGATTCATGAATCAGATACCATCCAGCAGACAGAAAGGAGCTCCAAGGACGTGTACACAATCAAAGACATGTATAGGCAGAAGGGAGTGGGAACAAGAAAGTTCTGCTAGCAAAAAGCTGATGGGTTGTGGCAAGGTTACTTTCTCTTAGGGCCGTGGTCAGCAAACCGCAGCTCGCGAGCCACATGCGGCTCTTTGGCCCCTTGAGTGTGGCTCTTGCACAAAATACCACGGCCTGGGCGAGTCTATTTTGAAGAAGTGGTGTTTGAAGAAGTTTAAGTTTAAAAAATTTGGCTCTCAAAAGAAATTTCAATCCTTGTACTGTTGATATTTGGCTCTATTGACTAATGAGTTTGCCGACCACTGGGTTAGGGGATGGCAGAGGTCTATGAGGCAGATTATCTCACTGATGCTGACCAGGTGATTCCCGATTGACTGGTTTAAGATTCCATTTCTGGGAGATGCTGAAATTATAATTAAGTTCAGCCTCAGTTTGGTGATGTGTAGTCTAGCATAAATGACTCCATTTGGGGCCTGTTGTCTTGTTTTTTAACAGGATAATGGCAGCCAGTCTGTTAGGGGCAAAAATAGAATATTGGTGACTAGCTATAGTTATGGGAAATATTAATCATGCTCTGTTAACCATGATTGTCTTGTGTTGGTTAAAGAAAGGACATTCTGCCCTGACTGGTTTGGCTCAGTGGATAGAGCATCAGCCTGTGGACTGAAGGGTCCTAGGTTCAATTCCAGTCAAGGGCACATGCCTGGGTTGTGTGCTCGATCCCCAGTAAGGGGCATGCAGGAGGCAGCTGATCAATGATTCTCTCTCATCATTGATGTTTCTATCTCTCTCTCCCTCTCCCTTCCTCTCTGAAATCAATAAAAATATTAAAAATATATTTTTTTTTTTAAAAAAAGAAAGGACAGTCTGATGTAGATGGGAGTTGCACGCCCCCAGGACCTGGGAATCAAACGTGGAACAATTCTCATTCAAGACCTGCCTATTATCATGGAAAGATTAACAACCTTGTTGCCCCAAATGGAGTCCCACCCAGCCTCCTACTTCCCCATGCCTGTAAGCCCTACTTCTCCATCTAATCTTTGTCCGACCCTCTATAAGCAGCTGGCTGATGGGGCGCTGCAGAGCAGATTTTTGTGGATGATCTACTGCTCTCCCATACTGCCAGCAGTATTGGAATAAATGCTCATATGATTCAACCCTGTCTCTGCTTAATTGGCTCAAGTAGTGACAGGCAGCACGGACCCATTGATTGTCCGGTTACAAGTTTTCTCTCTATCAGAAAACACGTGTTACAAATACAGGAAGAGAGAGAACTAGAATGAACCTTGTGGAAATAAACTAAAATTACCCAGATCTTGGTTTCTAAATATCATCCTCCACTAAAAAGCCAACACTGTTTTATCTACAAGAGACACATTTGGTTCTACTAAGAGGAACCAAGACTCTTTTTGAAGAGTCTCCAGATTGGGCCACAAAAAGTACAACATGATCCTAGGGCATCACATGGTCCTAGGACATCTAGTTGTGCCAGAAAGGAAATACTCAAAACACACACACACACACACACACACACACACACACACACAAAAAAAAAAAAAAAAACAAAAAAAAAAACTAGAGACATATCAAAAAGACACAGAAGCCAGTCTAGAGGGGCTCCCACTGGCTAAATCTGGGGCAGTTTGAGCATCAAAATAAATAATGATAGAACAGTTTATAGCCCATTAAATAAAATAGGGATCTGTGAGTCTTTATTAATATAAATCAATAATAAACTGTTTTATAAGAGAAAAGATATTATATAGTCTCAAAGTATGGAAAAAAATAAAACCCTGACAGTCACCACCCTAATCAAGTGATCAAAGTGAACATCCCCTGTGGGGCAATTGAAATCATGTGCCATCTGATAGGATATGGGGAAAGAATGAGCCCATTATCACTTCTGGGATATTTCTGCTAACGATGGAGAATCGGAACCAATCATGAGATTAGACATAACAAAGTTAAATGGTGTTCTACAGAATAACTGGTCTGTAATCTTTTTTTTAAATTGATTTTAGAGAGAAGGGAAGGGAGGGAGGGAGGGAGGGAGGGAGGGAGGGAGGGAGGGAGGGAGAGAGAGAGAGGGAGGGAGAGGGAGAGGGAGAGAGAAACATTAATTGGCTGATTTTTAAATATATGATTTTATTGATTTCAGAGGGGAAGGGAGGAGAAAGAAATAGAAACTTCAATGATGAGAGAGAATCATTGATTGGTTGCCTCCTGCACACTCCACACTGGGGATTAAGCCCACAACCCAGGCATATGCCCTGACAGGGAATCGAACTGTGATCTCCTGGCCCATAGGTCGATACGCAACCACTGAGCCATGCTGGCCAGGCAATTAATTGGTTGATTCTTGTATGTGTCCTAACCAGGGAGTGAATCCACAACCTTGGGGTATTGGGAAACACTCTATCCAACTGAGCTACCCAGCCAGGGCTGGGCTTTTAATCTTTAAGATTGTTGAGGTCATGATAGTCAAAGAGAGACTGAGGAACTTTTTTAAATAAAAAGAGTACTTGGGCCCTAGCCGGTTTGGCTCAGTGGATAGAGCATTGGCCTGTGAACTGAAAGGTCCCAGGTTCGATTCCGGTCAAGGGCACATGTCCATGTTGTGGGCTCGCTCCCCAGTGGGGGACTTGCAGGAGGCAGCCGATCCATGTTTCTCTCTCATCATGGATGTTTCTATCTCTCTCTCCCCCTTCCTTCCTCTCTGAAATCAATAAAAATATATATTTTTTAAAAAAGAGTACTTGGTATGTGCCAGGCATTGTTGTAAGCAGTTTCTGTGTACTCTCACAATGATGCTATGAGAAACTATTAGAACTAATAAATGAGTTCCACAAGGTTGCAGGATACAAGATCAATATGCAAAAACCAATTGTGTTTCTATACACTAAAATGGCAATCTGAAAATGAAAGTAAGAAACAATTCCATTTACAATAGCAGTAAAAAAATAAAATGTTTGAAAAATTTAACAAAAGTGCAAATTTGTACACTGAAAACTACAAAATGCAATTGAAATAAATGAAAGAAAACCCCCAATAAATGGAAAGACATCCAGAAGACTTAATATTGCTAAAATGACAATATTCACCAAATTGATCTATAAATGTATAAACCCAAATATAATCCCTAGTATAATCCCACCTGCCTTTTTTTTTTTTTTTGCAGGCATTAAACAGATCATAAAGTTCATATGCAAATGCAAGGGACGCAAAATAACCAAAATAATCTAAAAAAAAAAAAGAACAAAGTTAGGACTCACTCTTCCCAATTTCTAAATTAATTTCAAAGTTAATCAAGACAGTGTGGTACTGCAGTAAGTGCTGCATAGAAATATAGATCAATGGACTAGAACTGAGAATCCAGGAATAAACCCTTAAATTTGTGGTCAATTGATTTTTGACAAAGTGTCACGACAATTCAATGAGGAAAGAATAGTTGTTGTTTTTTAATGGTGCTGAGATAACTGGATATCCATATGCAAAAGAAGAAAGGTTGGACCCTCAACCATATATAAAAATTGACTCAGAATAGTCCAGAGATCTCAATGTAACAGATGAAAACTCTAAAACGTTTAGAAGAAAAGATAGGAGCAAATCTTTGCGACCTTGGGTTAGGCTATGGCTTCTTAGATACAAAAGCAAATGCTACAACAACAAAAACAAACAAACAAACAAAACTAGATAAATTTGATTATACCAAAATTAAAAACTTCTGTGCTTCAAAGAACAAATAACAAATAATACATTTGATTCATGATCCATGATACATCATGGATGAACCTCAAAAACATTATGCTAAGCGAAACAAGCCAGACACAAAAGTCCACATATTGTGTAATTCCATTTATTAATTTTTTCAAGGATATGTTTTCATTGAGTTTTGTGAGAGAGAGGAAGAGAGAGAGAGAGAGAGAAACATCGATCAATTGGTTGCCTTCTGTATGCACCCCAACTGGGTATCAAACTGTCAACCTAGGTATGTATCCTGATCGGGAATCAAACCTACAACCTTTTGATGTACGGGATGACATTCCAACCAGCTGAGCCACCTGGCCAGGGCTGTGTAATTCCATTTATATGAAATGTCCAGAATACGCAAATACATATAGACAGAAAGTAAATTATTGGCAAGTAATTAGCTGAGGGGGGTGGGGAGTGAGGAGAGGCGTGTAATTAGGAGCAACTGCTAATGAGCATAGGGTTTCCTTTGGGGGTGATAAAATTGCTCTGGAATTAGAGAATGGTGATTGATGTACCATTTTATAAATATACTAAAACCTACTGAATTATCTACTTAAAAAGGATGGACTTTAATGATATGTGAATTATATCTCAATAAAGTTTTTATTTAAAAAAGCAAGGGCCCGGGCGGCATGGTTGAGGGGTATGGGGCTTTACAATCCAAGCAATAGAACTCCACGCAAATAAAGCCTCTTACCACATCTTACTCTCCCGTGGAGGCTTCTGAGAACGCTTATTTCAGCGGTGCCCCAAGGACCTCGCTCCACGAGCGACCGAGAAGTTCAATTCTCCAGTAACAGAAATAGTCACAGGGATGTAAGGTACAGCATAGGGAACACAGTCAATATTGTAATAATTATGAATGGGGCCAGGCGGGTACTGGAAATATCAGGGGGGACACTTGTAAGTATATGATTGTCTAATCACTATGCTGCACACTCAAAGCGAATACAAAATTATATTGAATATAAACTGTAATTGAAAAATTAAAAATAAATAAAAAGCCTGGCTGGTTTTTGATCAGTGATTCTCTCATTGTTGATGTGTTTCTCTCTCTCTGAAATCAATAAAAATATATTAAAATAAAAAAGGCTGGCTGGTTTTGCTGAAAGCTGGGCAGTAGTGATAAACCTAGGTAAGGAATATAAAAAAGACAAAGGTTTTAAAAAAGATGAGTGCTTTAAATTTCCGCGTCCCTTATTACACTACAAACACCTAAGAACAGGGGACATTCAATTTGGAAGCCCCTCATTCCCCGTCAAGAGGAGGCATGTGGTAAATATGGATTTGCAGTGTGATTAGAGGTAAGTCCCTTGCCTTTCTGTGTCAAGTTTCACAGATTAAGAGGAATTGCTCTAGAATGCTAAATTCCTGTCTAGCTTTTTTTTTTGATACAATTTTAAATTTAGTTTTATTTGAATTTCACAAAAGAAAAAGAAAGAGAAGTTGATAGAATTGCTGAATGCATATAAATATTTCCTCTAGACAAGAGATACTTCCCCTAAAATATCCCTTCAAGATTAAAAAGAAAGAAACGGTGAGGACATTAAAGGTTGAAGTCATTATGATTTTTTCCAAGGACGTATTTTCATTTTTGTTTGTGTAGAGTAGACTAACTTCTTGCTGTGAAAGATGAGTTGGTTGGCCCAGCCACACTGGCATGAACACGCAGTTCTGAAAACACTGAGGCCCTTCTGTACCAGTTAGTAAATGCCGGCCACTGGACTCTCCCCAGGGCTCTCCCTCTCTGCCCCATCCCACTCAGGACCAACCCCAAGCCCCACTCCCAGGACCCAGAGCTACTGGGGAAAGGGGACTCTGGTCCCGTCTCCCAGTCTCCTCCAACACCCACCACTTTGCCCCAAGCAGCTTAGTTTCTAACTGTTTTTATATAATGGCTTCAGGTAAGGCTTTGTTTGCTGAAAGCATTCAGTGTGAAAACCCCTGCTTAAGGTCAGCCCTCAGGCCCTTGCAAGTTTGCACAGTCCGGGATTTCCGAGACTGGAGGCCTTTCTCCCTAATACACTAGCTCCTTATGAAGTCAAGTGCACGTCTGCATCCTGGTGTAATTACCTTGCATCCAAATGGGCAACAGACACAGGCCTGCGGGGATGGAGACATCCCTAAGCCGGCTCCAAACCAGATGAGGCAGAAGGTGCTGGAGCCCAGGCTCAAGTGGAGGCGGCAGGAAGGGAGTGGGCTTTGCTTCATGCCCAGCCCCGTGCCAGGTGCTCATGGTCCAGATCCTCTCCAATCCTAGGAGAGGTGTTTCTTTGCTCCCTTCCCTTCCTCCCTCCCGCCTTCTCTTCCTTCCGGATTTACTGAGCACCTGTCTATGCCAGGGGCTGGGGTACAAAGGCAAAGCTAGCATCCCCAAGACCTCACAGCACCATGCGAGCATCATCAAGAAAACAGCGGTGACTGTGACTGGGTGTGTGCAGGATGCACGGGGAGCCCCAAGTGACTCAGGAAAGGTTCTCCAGTGGAGTTGAAGCCGAGCTGGGATTTGAAGGATGAGAAGGGCATTCCAGGTGGAGGGAACTGCATGTGCAAAGGCAGCGAGGCAGGAAACAGCCCACCTGGTCTGGGAACTGTGGGAGGGCGTGGAGCCCAGGTCCAGGAAATCTGCTGGGGTCCCAGAACCCAGTACCTGGACCCTCTGCCTCCTTGACCTTTGCTCCCGGCTGCCTGGCCAGGAAGAGCCCCCGCCCCCCCCCCCCGCCCCCCAGCTTACCTGCACTAAAGAAGGCTTTGAAGCTGGAGAGAGGGAGTGAGGAAGAAGGGGCCAGCTGGTGTGTAATTTTGGATTGCTTTTCAGAAATCTCCTCCTCCTCCTCTTCCGATACCATGGCAACCAGGAGGCAGCTGGGGTAGCCCCCTGTGAGCTGGGCTGACTTGAGGGGGAGATGGGCTGAGGCTAGGGATCTCTGCTCCCCCTCTCTGAGCCTCAGTTTTGGCATCTAGAATATGGGCACGACAACCCAGGTGCTGGCTCCTGTCAACCCAGGTGCTCCAGGAAGCGGAGCCCCAGGCTGGACTCAGGGGGAAGGCCTGGGAGGTAAGGGCGGGGCTGGGGAGTACCCTGCATCATCCGGCAGCTGGGGGCTCGGCAAGGGGAGGAGTCCCTGAGCCATGGAGCCTGCACTGCCCACCAAGCAGCCTGCCCTGGTGTGCCCACTGCACCGTCACTGCCGAGGAGCCCCCGGGGGAGTGGGAGACAGGGCTGAGGCCCAGACACAGGGACGAACCTCCCTGTGAGCCCTGCAGTGAGAGGTCTTAGGGGGTCTCCCCTGCCGGAGCACAGGGCTCTGCTGTCCCCAGAACCCAGTCAAAGTCCCAAAAGGAGGGGCAAGGAGGGGTGTATTTGCAGAGGCTACTGCTCCGATGACTACAGACTGGCCTAAACAAACAGGAACACGTGCTCTCCCTGTTCTGGGGCCAGAATCTGAAATCAGGGTGTCTGGGCTGTGCTCCCTCCAAGGGCTCCAGGGGAGGGTCCTTCCCGCCTCTTCAGCCCCTGTCTAGCTTTGAGGTCTTGTGAGTCTGTGATTTTACAATCTCTAGCTTCTAGCCCAGGGGTTGAGCTGGATAAGGGTCAAACTGTGAAAAGAAAACTTAGGAAGCTGCAAGGAATTTGCCTCAGAACCATCTTCAGTGCCCTCTAGTGGCCATATCTGGGGAGCACAAGCAGAATCGCGGAATTGACCTTCAGGCTGAAACTGCTGCCCCACCTCCATTGGTCCAAAGGCAGAGGATCTTCTGAAAAAGAAAGTTCCAGTTCCTTCTCCCAAGGTAACAACTCCCAACCCAAGGCAATGTTCACAGCATTTACCTAGGGCTCTCCCACACCTTAAAGTGGAGCTGGCCTCTGCTCTGCACAGGCAGCTGCTAGACATACATTGTGCTCGGCGAGGTGACCCCTCTGACATGTGGGGCCTGGTTATTCTCTTCCTTAGGCAGATGGTGGAGTGCCCTCGTGCACAGGTGTTCAACCTTCAAAAATTAATACTGAAAAGAATGGCCTACGTTTGTGGGGTGACCTAGGTTAAAACCAGGACTTAGCCTGGAGCCAGAGGCTGAGGGTCATGGCTAGCTTCCGGCTGGGGCTGGGATGGGGCCAAGACTCATCACAATACAGGCCTTTCCTCTATCCTAAAGGAAGTGTCTGTCCTCTGACCTGGGCTCTATGGGCCTTTTCAAGGCACCTCCTTTCTCCACCCTGCTCTCCTGCCCACCTAGAGACTCTGGAGAAGCCAGCTCCCCACCCTTCCGAGCGAAGCCCCATTGCAGACCTCTGGACACCTCTCTAGCGCCACCTCTCAATCGCTCAAGTCAGCAAGGCTGGCTCCTCTGTCGGCATTTACTGCTCTGCCCTGCCACTCCTTCTTGGCAAATTTCCAGTCACCTTTTGCATCATGGCCCAGGTTTCAGGGTTCTAGTTCAATCAGGCACCCCAGGCTGGGGTAAGGGCCTCTCATCACAGGTCTGACCACCCTGCATATCCTCAGCTGTTTCCAATGTTTGTTCCTGCTCCCAAGGAGCCCACTCACAGCTTCTGAAACAGGAGCAGTCCCTGGGGTGGATGAATGGCGAGGACAGGCATCTAGGCAGTCGGGAAGTTGGAATGAGATCTTTTAGTCTCAGCTGGGAAGGGTTCCTAGGTGCTTAGTACACACTGAACTGAATGGAATCAGAACAGAGAGATGGCATCTTCTAAGACCTGGATGTGGCATGAAATTACTAGAGTGACAGCAGTCCAGAGGTCTTCCCCTTTGTGGTGTAACTTAGGCCAGGGGCGAGGAACACCGTGTGAGCAATCCATAAGGACCTTTCCAGCTCAGCCTTTCCAGGACCTTGCAGCTGGACAGCAGCCCTTTAGCACCTGTGGTAGGAGGCTGTGAGGGGGCTCCAAGGCCCCCCTCATCCCGGTCGTCACTCCGTCTGTGATCTTCTTGAGTGTGACCTGGGCCTCAAGGTTTGTATCTAATGAAGAGCACACGGCAAAAGTGACAGGTGACCCCTTCTGAGATTAGGTTATAAAAGACTGTGACTTCTGCCTGTATTCTTCTCTGGCTCCTCTTGTTTGCTCTCTCTGATGGAGGCAGCTGCCCCGCTCTGAGGTATTCTATGGGAAGGCCCACAGGGCAAGGAACCGAGAGTGGCCTGTGGTCAAGAGCCAGCGAGGAAGTGAATTCTGCCAACAACCACGTGAATGACCTTCCAGGTGGATCCTCCTGGCTGACACCCTGGCTACAGCCTCGCGAGAGACCCTGATGCAGGGGGCCCAGCTAAGCCATACCTGGACGACAGGCCCGCAGAAGCTGTGGACAGTGTTGTCTGAGGCCACTCAGTGCTGGACTAATTTGTTACCTGGCAATAGATAATACATGACACCGGGCCATGTGGGCCAACGGGGCGAGGGGCAGGGGCCTTGGCAGGTAGCTATGGTCTCCCCAAGTGTCAGGGGCGAGATGCAGATGTTGCCCCAGCAAGAACTCAGAGGACGCTCATTTTTATTTATCTGTTTAGGAATATACAAAAGTCTGACATGGTACAATGATCTCGTCAAGAGAAAACAGAACACACAGAGAAGAAAGGCTGGGTTTCCTCCCTGACCCCCATCCTCCCAAAAAGGCACACACATCTGAGGCGTGGGTAAGGGGGCCTCCTATCCGGACACCAATCTGATGCTCAGAAGGCCAGGCTCCTCTGTGAACGTGAAGAGGGGCCCCTTCCTCACACCTCCACTTGGGGGTGTGGGGTAAGCAAAACGAGGCCACTGGAAACAGTATGGGCTTCCGGCCAAGGCCTGGTCAGTGCTGGGTCCACGTCACCAGCCCCCTGAGGAAAACCAGTCACTCCAACCAGACGTGGTAGCTGGATAATCCAAGAGATGGTATGCCTGGGATAGCCCTGCTCCCAGCACAGGCTCATCACACCCCCATTGTCTCTGCGGAGGCCAGTCCAGGCTCCGTGTGAAAGACTGGGGATGTGGGAAGCGGAACAGTCCAGATGCTCATCACTGCGCTCTTCAAAACGGGGACAACGGTGCTTTCAAGGCTTCCCCTGGGCAGGAGGGACTAGTCCTGCAGTCAGGCCAAGGTAGCCGGGGATAGAGGGGTTTGTGTCAGAAGCGGCTTCTGCTCCTCACCCTCCAGGGGCAAAGAGCAAATCATCTAACTGGCCCGGGTCCCTAAGGGCTGTCCTTCTTCCCCGGTCAGCCCGGACCGCGCTTTCTCCGTAATTTCAGGAATGGAAGAAGAGGGGCTGGTTGAGAAACTATAAAGGCCCAGAGGTGTTCGCCACCACCTAGAACAGCACAAACTGGAAGTGAAAAAGCCCGAAATGTTCAAGCGTTTTCCTTCCTAAAAAAGACCTAACATTTTCATGGTTTAACAAAATTATTATAATTTCTTTTAAATAACCCACAGACACCCATGACACTTCCAAATTTACAGAACAAAAAGCACTCGAGAGCTTGGTAGAAAATGACTTTCAGCGGGTTCCTCCCGGCAGCCGGCCTGCGGGCCGGCTCAGTTCACCTCCAGGACCTCGGTCTCCGGGAGGCCGAAGCTGGTCTTGTGCTTGTCGAAGAGCTTCACCAGGGCCTCCATGTACATGGCGTGGTACAGGTCGATGTCCTGCTGGGTCGGGTGCTCCAGCTTGGGAATGGTGATGGGCTCACCCACTGCAGGGATGGGGCAGAGGCCTCTGGTTAGTCCATGCCATTGGGCCCACCCTCCCTGGGCGTTGACCATGACGTTGAGGGCAGTGACCCTGTGCTACGTGCCGACCATGTGCCAGGAGCTGTGCTGAATCTGTTCTGTCTGAGGATGTCCTTTTGCAGATGAGAGGACTGAGGCCCCATGGCATGGGAAGGGACCTGCCCAAGGCCACAGAGCCACTAGGCACTAAGGGGGATGAGGCCTGGCTGCACCCACTGCACTCAGCTGGGAGCTCCTGGGAGAGCCCTGGGCAAGTCACTTTGCCTCTCTGAGCCTCAGTTTCCTCACCTGTCACACAGGGATCCTTCCTCAGGGGGCTTTGCTGAGGATTCTGTGAACCATGACATGGTTCGAGAAGTGTGGTGAAGGCGGGAGAGGGAGAGGAGACCAACATTCATACTTCTGGGCATTGTTTTATTTCCTAATCCTATTTCATCTCCATACCCAACTCATCACCAAGTTCTGTCAAAGACATTTCTGAATTTTCTCCCAAGTTCTCTTCCATCTCCACTGCCATTCCCTCGATCCAAGCCACGGGCTACCCAAAAGCCTCTGGAGTGGTCTTGTGGCTTCCAATTTTTCCCTTTCTAATCCATTTTCTATCCAGAAGTCCCAAGGATCACTTTAAAATGCAAATCCGAACCTTCCCTCCCCCAAACCATATATATATATCCGAGGCTGAAGTCATGTTTATTGGGATAAAGGGGCATGTCATGACCACTAACAAGTATCTATTGGGAAGAAGGGTGCAGGGAGTGGTTCCTAACACCGCCCCCCCCCCCCCCCCCCCCCGTCCCTCCCATGGACTCATTCTTGGGTGTAGAGGTTGCTGGGAAAGCAACAGGCCTGGGGGAGCCAAGCAGATGAAAGGTGAGGGTGGGGTCTCTCAGCTCCTGAAGCAGCCGGTCAGAGCCTAGAGCCCACACCTGCACTCCATGCTTTCAGAAGGCCTGGAGCCGCCCGCCGACCATCACCACAGCCTCCACAGCTTCCATCATGGGGATCTCTGGAGTTTGAAGCCCCCAGACTGGGGCCCCCCTCTGGAGTCACCAGCTTCAGAGACCCGTCCATCAATACCATAACCTTGTCTTCCTCTACGCGGGTCACCTTACTGGTCCTCTGTGCTCTGTTTGCGAGGAGGAGGTTCACAGACAAATTCCGCCTTCCTCCTTAACACCTACTCAATTCCCGAGCAAGTATGCTAAACCACACTCACCACAGCCGTCCCAGCTTCCCACTATTAAAGCGAAAACCAATTCCTTCACAATGCCCACAGGACCCCATCCCTGGCCAGCCACCCCAAGCATGAAAATGTCTCTGCTGCCTCACAGAGAGCAGAGATGGATGGGAGAGTCTAGGTCATGTGACCCGAAATGCAGGAAGTCAGTCTCTGTGTAAAGTACAAAACAGAATACCTGGCTCTGATCATTCAAAGTATCTATGTGAGCTTTGGCCCCTCAAGTCCATAGCTTGTGGCCCACATGCTCCTGTGTAATCTCCAGTTTGTGAACCATTAACACACACACACACACACACACACACACACACACACACACCCCACAAGAGAGAATTCTTTGGAATCCTCTACATGATCCCAAATAAACCCAAAACAACATAGCTGAAGGCCAAGTGCAGCCAGATTTTTGCAACACTTTTCACGGGACTGCGCTCTCCAGTCATGTTTTCTTTCTGTTCCTCAAAAGTCTACACAGTCTTGCTTCAGGAACTTCACTTAGGCTATCGTTTCTGACAAAAACTCCCTCCTCCCACCTCTTTTGCTGGGTAATTCCTATTCAGCTAACAGCCTCAGAGTCACCTCCTCCCTGGGGTCCACTATGATCCCCAGAGCATGCCGCACATCCCACTCACACCCCCTGCTGATCTTTGCTCTAACAGGATCTTCCCTGATAGACTGCTGGGCTCTGCAAACACACAACTGCTGGGTCTCGTTTTGTTAGCACAGCTTGGCTCACAGGAATAAAACTTTACCCCGTCACCCCACCCCCACCTCCACCAATAATTCCCCTAGGGCAGCACCCACATGTCCTCATGGTTTAGAGCATGGACAGCAGAGCCAGGTGGCCTGGATATGAATCCTAACTCCACCACTAACTAGCTGTGGCCCCCCCAAGTTCAGGGTCTTCAAGGAGGGAGACTCACCGACAGTGGTGATGGGCTTGGAGTAGGGCACCAGCCCCCAGGTGTCAGAGGAGAAGAGGCCTCGGCCATGGAAGATGCACGGGGCGAAGCCAATGTACTTCTGGAACTTCTTCTGGACCCATCGGCCCCAGGAGCCCTCCTCAAAGATCACTTGCTTGTAGACCTCATTCTCTCCGAAGGAGTAGGTGGGAACCAGGTCGGCTCTGGAAGGGAGAGGCCGGGCCTGTCACTCCCCAGTCACTGGCTTCAGTTCCTCCTGTCAGTCCTAGAGGCCTTGGACACTAGCCGAGCTCCCACAGGGCTGTGCCAGAACCACCCGGGGGGTCCCCAACATGTGTCCCCTCACTACCAGGTTTAGATGGGCCCTCTGCCCCCCTGCTAGTGACTGGGGAGCATATCAGGACTTTGGTAGCACTAGGCAAAGGGAAGGTGGAGGGCCCTGCTCTAGCATGCCTGTTCTCTCTCATCCTCCAGGCCTGCCTCTGCTGGAAAGTTCTCCCTGTCCCATACCCAACCGAGGGCTCTCTCAGTTCCGTGTCACAGCCCTCAACACACCGTGTTGTCGCTGTCTGTCCCTTCATACTGCCCCCTGCCCTGAACACAGGGACTGGGTCTGAAGGATGGTGTGCCCAGTGCCTGGCACAGGCTGGGCCTGCAGAGTAGCCTCTTCTAGAGCCTGAGGTAAGGTCCTGAGAGGACAGAGAGGAGCGGTGGGTGGGACCCAAATGGTTAGTGCCATCCCTAACTTGTGGGTGACTGCAGGCTGCATCCTCTCCCACTCCAGGTCTGCCATTGCTGGAAGCCTGTCACCCCAAAGCCCTCCTCCTGGGGTTGCCCAGAGCACAGAGAAGGGAAGAAAACAGTGCACCTGGAGTCCAGAGAGCTTAGCTCTGCATTTTACAACGTGACCCCTACTGGGCCACTTAGCCTCGCTCGGTCTCCTCACGTGGAAAATAGGACGTCATCACCCGCAGGGTGGCTGTGGCGTCCAAGGGGACTGAGAAGTGAATGTGCTTTGTCCAGTGACATGCGCTGAACCGGTGGCTACACAGAATGTGCCTCTGGTTTTCTAGAAAAGGTCACAGACACCCAAGCTGCCCAGCTCCTCTCCCCCTGCCCTTAGCATCGCCCTTCCGAGAAGCCTCCCGCCGTTTCCAACCACGCCACCCTCATTTCTGCAAGCAGCACGACAGGTTGGGCTCCAGGGCATTGTCCTATGTATGATCCTGGCCTCTCAGCCCACCTGTGAGGGCTCAGGGCACACAGGCCTCACCTTTGCCCTACTCAGACGCCAAGGCTATTCTTGGACAACTTGGCCTGAACCTCTGGGCTCTAAGCTCCCCTCCCCCGCCACAGGACAGTGAACTCTCTTCTATGCCTTCCTGGCGTCTGGGCCTCCAGGAGCCAAGGAGCTGCAGACAGTGTGTACGTGTGTGTGTGTGTGTGTGTGTGTGTGTGTGTGCGTGTGTGTGTGTGTGTGTGTGTGTGTGTGCACACAGCCACTCACCCATGTCGCAGGGCCAGTTTCACAAAGCCTTTGCGGCTGCGCAGGGTGACCGCATTCTTGCCGGGCCTGGAGCTCAGAGACTCGGCTGCGCCCCCCACTACGATGATGATGGCATTGCCGGTCCCATTCTTTGAAAGCAAGTAGTCTATGGTGTCCCGGTTCACAGGGCAGATGCCTGGGAGGAGGAGAAGACACACCGTCGGGGCTGCCCATGGGGGCACTGTCTACCCCCCACAGTCATGTATAAGCAGACTTGGGGCCCAGACCTAACCCATTCTCTTCGAAGTCCCATGGCCCTATCTAAGCTATTCTTTTTCTGAGCCTTGGCTTACTTATCTGTAAAATGGGGATAATGATGCAAGGTTGTTTAGGTAATTCATTCATTTGGCAAATACTGCCTGAGGTCTTAAGTCTATCAGGCTGATGCCAGGTGCTGGGAAGCCCAGTAAATCAGGCTGCTGGGGGTCACGGTGGTGGGGGGTGGGGGGAGAACAATGACAGTGCCATGGATAACAATCAGGTTGTGCAGAGGGCAGCACGGGGCTGGGGTACCCAGAAAAGGGGCCAGAGAAGGCTTCCTAGGGAAGATGCTATCCAAGTTGAATCTTGAAGACTTATGCACAGCTCTGCTGCTCAGCCCTGACCCACAGCGCCTGCAGCAGGCTGCCTCTCTCAGCACGGGACCAGGGTGGTGTACTGGCTTCCTGGACAATCTGCCATCTGGCTCAGTGGAGAGGCTCCGGTCTTGACAGTGGGGCACAGTAAGGATAAGCAGCCGTGGCGTCTCACCTCCGGACATCAGGTACTCCCTCAGCACGGGCATTCGGAAGTTGCCAGCCAGCGTGGCCAGGTAGGGCCTGATGCCGGGGAACTTCTTGCTCACTTCCGTGGCCTCTGTGCTGAAGTTGCAGAAGGCACCCAGACCCATGATGCCATGGGGGTGGTATCCAAAGATGTAGTTCCTGGTGGTCAGCAGGTTGTGGGTCTTCACCAGCTGCAGGGAAAAGCTCGGGTGAGAGGAAACTGGCCGGCGGGGGGGGGGGGGGGGGGGGGGGGGGCCGGGGTCGGTCCTGAGGCACACCCAGAAGGTCCAGGAGAGACTGGGTTTGCCATACCCCCTGGGACTCTGGGCCTCAAGGACTGGAGTGACTCTCTACACCTGACCTCAGACTCCTCATCACTGGGGCCACAGTGCCAGGTGCTCGTCAGCTGCCATTTGGACTGCAAATCCCCGGGAAGGGGAGGGGAAATTTCTCCCTTGATCCCCTTATATTTCTCCAGCCAAATACACCAGGCCCTCTTATTTGCACTCAGCCAGCCTCCTGTCTCCCCTCCCTCTGGGCCATCCTCCTCACACAGCAGAGTGACTGTTCTAAAACCCAATGCAATCCCTGTATCTCTCTAGTTCCCACTGGGTCAAGTCCAAGTCCCTTAGTCTGGCCGGAGAAGAGACAGTGCAGCCTGCCTGAATGGAAACTTCCCTCCAGGCAGCCAGTTCTACCTGGGCTCTGATGCCGGAAGGACAAGGGCAAGAACAGCTCTTGTGCCAACCACCGTGGTGGTGGGAGGTCAGCTGTGCAGCGGGGCAGCTGACCTGTGGTACTTTCAACAAACCTGTCCTGGGATGCTCTGAGGAATGATTGTCTTCCTCAGGGGCTGCCTTCTGCCCTGGGGTTAGGATTAGAGGGTGGGGTGGCTGGTGTAAAGTTTCCCTAAACCCTGAGCAACAAGAGGCACCTACCCAGCATTACAACAAACACGATGGAGGGAAGGTGCAGAGAGGGGTGGAGAGTGAGTACTGGTATTTTGTTCAGAAAGCATCACTTTTTTTTCGGATTAGAAAAATAATGACTATCACAGAGAATTTTCAAAATACAGAAAATTCAAGAAAAGAAAAGAAAATCACAAGCATCTGTCCAGCTAAATCACTCTGGGTTGAGTCCTTTTTCTACTCAAACATACACATACTTTGTTTAAAAATCACAAAATTGAGGTCATATGGTTGGTATAATTTTTATATAATTTCCAACCAAGTATTATCATACCCTATCTATTTTTCCTTATCAAAATTCCTCAGCCATATCTCCCCATGGCTGTATTATTCTATCATGCAGCTGTGCTACATGTAATGGAACTATAATCAAACCCCTACTGATGGACCTTTAAAAAGCTTCCAAAACTTCCCTGAGAAATAATGCTTCCATATGGAACAGAGTGTGGAATCTCAAAGGGAAGGCAGGGGAGGGTGGGTGGGTGGGAGATAATCAACCAAAGACCTTGAATGCATAACCCATGGACACAGACAATAGGGTGCTGAAGGCCCGGGGTGGTGGTGGGGGAGGGACTGGTGGGGGTAAATGGGAGGGGAAAAGGGGACATATGTAATACTTTCAACAATAAAGAATTATTTAAAAAAGAAAAAATAATGCTTCCATAAATACCTTATTTTTATCTACATTACTGATTATAATTTTTAAAAATACGTTTTTATTCAGGGGCGGGCAAGAAGGGGTCAATGGGGGAAGAAGGGGAATATATGTAATACTTTCAACAATAAAGATTTTTTACAAAATATGTGTTTTTTTTATTGATTTCAGAGAGAGGAAGGGAGAGGGTTAGAAACATCTAACCGGGAATTAAACCAGCAACCTCCTGGTGCATGGGCTGACACTCAACCACAGAGCCACAGAGGCTGGGCTGATTATTTTATTGAGACAAACTCTAATGAAGCCAATCAGCTGTGCTTTTCTGGGGCCTAGGTTGTAGATGTGTCACCCAGTGGCTCTTTCGATCATTTTTCCCGTCTCCCCAGCCTCTGCCTGGTGGGGCATTTGGTGAAACGAGGTGCCTTGGAGCACTGTGCGGTACCCAGGAGAATGCAGGCATCTGGCACAGCTGTGGTCTCTGTGTGCCACCCTCCCCGCCCCTCAGGGCTGGACAGAGTGTCCACCCTGCAGAGAGGACACTGCTGATAAAGGCTCTGTTGACATGCCTGCTCTTGTGTCCCCTGACTGTTTCCTAGGGCAAAGTCTCAGTCCCAGGGGCTGGCCAGGCCAGGCCTATGAGCCTGGGACACATTCCTGGCAGTCACTCCTCACACCCTGCCTGTCAGGGCAGGAAAGGCACTCAGATAGGCTTGTGCCACCCTGGTACCACAGAGAGGGCACCTCAGAACCAGAGAAGAGCAGAGACTTGCCTGAGCTCACACAGCAGGGCGCGGTGGCAGAGAGACACAGGACTGAGAACCTGGGTCCTGAAGCAGACAGCCTTGGTTCCTGTACCAGCCCGGACACTGACTCGCTTTGTGAACTTGGGGCAGTCCCTCCTCTCTGGGCCTCAGCAGGCCCATCCGTGAAATGAGGCAGATGGACAAACAGAGGATTCTAAGCTCAGAGTCTTTCCTAGTCTCCTCTCCAGAAATCCTGCCTATACCCAGGCACTGCCCACTCCTCTCCCAGGCAGCCAGCAGTCCCGGTGGCTGCTGCTAACCCGTGAGCCCCACCTCTGCTGAGGGAAGGGATGCTCTCTGGGCCAGCCGAGCTGCTCTGGTGGCAAAGAGCAAAGAGCTCCACCGAGAAGGGAGAGAGGACGGATGGGTACTAAGTACAGCTAAAAATTATTACACAACCCTTGGCAAGAGGCTGAGGAAAGGGGGGAGACAGGAGGGTCACACACGAGTCCACAGAGCATCAGCCCTGATGTCTGGTCACCAAGGCCAAAACCTCTCACAGAGGAGGAGCCTGAGACCTCAAAGGGCAGAAGCTTGGCCAAGGTCACCTGCAGGAAAGAGCAAAGCCAAGGCTGAGATTCCGTGCCCTGGCCGGCCTAAGGCCCCATGTGGCTTTGGTCCTCGTGTCCCAGGGCGTCCCAGGGCCAGCTCCAACTCATCTTGTGGCTCCAACTCCCAGCTGATTTCTTGGAAAAAATGTCTGACAAGAACACTGGATTTTGTTTTGTCTCTTTAAGAAAGATCACTGGGCAAGGACATCTGCCTGTGCCAGTTCTGACCAATAGTAATCAGGGTTGGGGGGGGGGGGGTGATCGGCCTCAGGAGGCTTCCCAAGGGGCAGGCCACTCTGAACACTGGGGCCTGGCCCCTTAGGTGAGGGCCCCAGTAGGGAGAACAGAGTCCACAGTTCCTCACAATTAACCATAATTTACCACTTTTTATCATGTGTACAGCTCCGTTTTGTACATGAGACTAATGAGGCTCAGTGAGCTTGATAAAGTGTGCCTGTGGTCCCAGGAGCAGAAAGTGACAAAGTCTAGCAGGATCCATTAGACGGTGAGCTCACCTGAGGGCAGGGGCCAGGGCCCAGCACTGTGCGGGAGCAACAACTGATGCTCAGTGAATGGAGTGACAGAGCAAAGAACTCAACCCAGGTCTCCAATGGCAAAGCAGAGAGAGGGAGACCCAGGAAGCGGGGGCTCAATCCAATGGGGAAATCCGGGACTGAATCTCTCCCAGAGAAATAAGCAGTGGGAATGCAGTGGGAAAGAACCCAGAGCCTGGATTCCAGTACTAATTCTGGGGTGGACTCGCTGTGCAACCTGGACCAGTCCTTGCCCCTCTTTGGGACTGTTTCCTCACCTCCAAAATGATGCAACATTCTCCTATGATGCAACCTTCTCCTAGCAACAACAGCCTTGAATCCTCAGGAAAAGGGAGGAGTGAGAACCCTGACCCTGAAGTTTCTGGTAAAAGTGGGTTCAGGATGGGTAGACAGAAGGAGCTGGCCCCAGGGCACCCCTCCCCCCCACACACACATACACACATAATACTGGGTGCCGTGGAGGAATGTGGGGGTCAACCAGCCACCTCCCCCAGGCAGCAGGCCAGGATGTCTCAGTCACTGACTCACGACAGCAAACACACACCACCCTGTGTCATGCACACTTTCACACTCACACACGCTGCCACTACTCTTCCAACCCCATTGCTCTCTGCTGGGTTACCTCAGCAGCGAGGGTGTGCCGGGGCTGGGGTGCTGAGTGAGCTGGCCAGACAGGTCTTTCCCCTGCAGGAAAAACCTTCAGGATTCTGCTAGACTCACCCACAATCCACCAGTCACCCAAATGCACCCAGATGCCTCTGCCTTGCCAAGCTAGCTTGCAGACCACAGGCAGGGGGACAGAGACGAGGCCGACAGGCAGACCATGCCACTATTAATTCTGTCAGGACCTGGAGGTTGGCCCCAGAGAAGAGAAGACGGGTGCTCAGAAGACCGGTGTGGGGGGTCCCAGAGCAGCTAATGGTGCAGCAGGAAGGAAACCCAGAGACCAACTTGGTCTAAACTTGCTTCATAAGGGGAGACTGAACCCTGCAAGGGACGGCGCCTCACCCAGGGTCAGCCTGGGCCTTTCCTGCCTCTGTCCTCCAATACTGCAGGAGGCCTGAGTGGCTGCCCAAGGTTATTCCCCACGGCTCTGCTGCACAGGGAGGCAGTGTGCTGTGGTGGCAAGAGCCCAGGCTTGGAGGCCAGATAGCAATTAGAATCTTGGCTCCACCCCTCACTAGCCTCAGTCAGCTTTGCTACTCTGCCCTTCAGTTTCCTTCTTTGTAAAAAAAAAAAAAAAAAAAAAAAAAAGGATAAAGTTAGTACCCCTTATAGAGTGCCAGGAGGGTTAAAGTAGACTCCTCTTGGTGGGGGAGGGGGAAGGTGCTGGCTCTTAGAAGTCTCCCAATAAATCGAGATCCTCCCTCTCCACGCCACAGGCTTCTTCTCAAACTGGGGTGCCTATGCTCTCCTTGTTGCCCCGCCTCTTCAGTGCTGTTTATCTTTGGGGTGGAGTTCTAGGGGCAGCTTCTCCAGAAGCCTTCCCCAGGCACTTCAGGAACTAGGGTCTCCCTCTTCTTTTACTGCACATCACATTTCCTGGGCCTTAATTCCCATGGCCATGACCGCCAGTGACCCACCTGGGACTGGCTGAGAGAAATGCGATTTCCATAAGTTTCCCAAAGAAAGAAAGCCCCTCACACCTATGGTTATTCTTGGTTCAGTGCTATCCTTGGTGCGGGCCAGATGAACTTGGACTACTTAAGTACTGCTCTTGATAAATGCCCTCACATTTTAAGTTATGTCTTTAATATTCACAGAAAGGCAGACAAACAATGGCCATGATATCTGCTATTACACCTACTCCTTATATCACTCAGGATCTCAGTGTCTGAAACATCTTTTAGATCCAAGTACTAGAACAAGTCTTATTTCCCCGAGGAACTAGTAAGTTTCTTCTTTTCCGAAAACAAGAGCCAACAACTATCATGTTTCCCCTTTTGCCCTGGTTGCCAGGAAGCTTAGAGCTAATGATGAAGTTCAACCACCACAACTTTGTTGACCATTATGGCTTACATACTAGTATTTTTCCCCCAAGTCTTGATTTTTCTATTTACTTGGTATGACATTATATGCATCCTAAATCGCTCAAATCCTGCATAAATTGGGGAAGAGTATAAACAGATGCTCATAGTGGGGGATGTCACATGGTTCACCTCAGCATGTGTGGTCACTGTGGATAGGTAGGTTAAGGCTTGAATTCAGATCTCCCACCCAATCCCACCCTCCCAAGATAATACACAAAAATCTTTACCTGGATGGGAAAGTAGTCTCGAAAGTAGCGCCACACAGCCCAATTTCGGACCCACTGTGACCTCCTGCCACCTTCCAGAGAACAAAACACAGTGTTGGGAAGGCATGGGAATCAGGGAGGGTGGTGTTTGGGCAAGAAGACAAGACACAGCCAGTGTGAAACACAGTGGGTGACTATCCCCCCATGCAGCATCTTTTCCTCCCCTCCCCTCCCCTCTTCCCACCGGGCCCCTGGCCATGCTCGTACCCTCGTGTTATGCAAACCCTTGATGGAGTGTGAGCTCCTATGAGGACCAGGATGGCTCCTTTGAAGTGCTTTTAACTCCCCCCGCCCCGCCCACTCCCTGGCCTAGCCCAGTGTATTTTACACAGTAGATGTTAAGTAAAAAGAGGCAACACCCACAACGAGGAACCCCAGCTTGTGCAAGAAGGGGGTTCCCAGGGCGAGGGTGTGGGGCAAGGAGACCCATGCCCTTACCTTTCTTGGGCGTGTTCCAGTCAAACACCAGCCAGGTGAAGTAGAGCACAGCGATGAGCCAGCAGTCGGTGCAGAACGTGTACATGAGGATGACGCTGCAGGCCACTCCTGGTGGGCAGGCAGATGGCCACAGGTCAGGCCCTGTCCTCCCCGGGTGGGCCTCAGTCTCCCCTGGGCAAAGGCTCACCAAGCGACTGAATGAGCATTTACCATGGTGCTAAGCTAGGCACAACCAAGGCCATGGGCATAACCTGGGGAGGAATCAGGGCCAAGGGCATCTCCGAGATCCTGGTGTTGAGGGACAGGTGGGCTCTGTGTTGCCCCGGCAATAGCGTCGGAGATGAACCTCAGCTTCTTGTGAAGCTGTGCTTAGAGCCGTTCTTTTTGTCTTCTCCTTGCATGCTCTCCCCACCCCAGGGCCCAGCACAGTTACTATGGACAAGGGAGGGACCTACCAAGTGCCTCCACACCCCAGAACAAGGGCTGAGCCACT
The DNA here is from genome assembly GCF_951640355.1 of Cnephaeus nilssonii. Taxonomy (NCBI): domain Eukaryota; kingdom Metazoa; phylum Chordata; class Mammalia; order Chiroptera; family Vespertilionidae; genus Cnephaeus; species Cnephaeus nilssonii. Next base: position 45,213,856 of record NC_137084.1, on the reverse strand, counting down.
GTCTCGGTGTGAGACCATTTTAGAGATGAGAACCCTGAGGCTCCGGAGCGGTGGTGGTAGGAGGGTAACTTGCCCAAGGTCACCCAGCAAGACAGTGGCAGAGCCAGGATTCAAACCATAATCCGCACCAGGCTTTAGTAATTGACCAAAAGTTAGAAGCCCCAGACGGCCACTAGAGGCACAGGAGAGCAGAGGATTCCTGCCCCAGGAGGAGGGCTGGCCACCTCCAACGTGAGGAAGTGCCAGGCGGCCCCAGGCCAAAGCCCAGAGCCCATCAGCCCCACCTCTCAACCCCCCAGCAGGATACCAAGAAGCCTGCCTGGGGCCAGCTTTCCTGTGTTCACTTTGTTCCGGGCCCGCTACCCAGAAGGTTGAATAACCTGGCACCTGGCATGGAGAGAAGGAAAGGCCATGCCAAGCCTGGTTGACCTCATGGCTCAACCCTAGATGCCCTCAGCAGGCTTCGAGCTGTCCAATTTCCCAGCCTCAGACGCTCAGACTTCAGCTCTTCAAGACTGTTCCCCAACATGAGACTATCCCCCCATGTGGACCTCACCTCTGAATTCTCTACCCGAGGGGGCCATAACTTCTCTGCCCCCCTAGCGCTTGGCACAGAGCCAGGCGGGTCCTCATGCTTGGTAGAAGCGGGCCTGCGTCCGGTACCCTCTCCACTGCCCTTGCTGTATGCCCACCCTCTGCTGGTCGGGGCGCTCTAGGGCTGCCTGGCTCCGGATGCCAGACTCTCTACTTCCTGCTGAGCCTCCCCTGGTTTCCCGAGGGAGAGGGCAGGGTCAGACACAGACTCTCCACAGTCTCAGGGCAGGAAAACGGCAGCCCCTTGTCATTCAGAATCTCGTCCTGCTCTCAACTCCTGAGCTCGCCTCTCCCCAAGGTGGCTGAAAGCAGCACAACTGTCCGGGGAGGGGCAGTGAACACCGAGTGACCAGGCGTCCAGTTTTTCAGGACCAGCTTGGGAGGGTGACACCACAGACAGGGAAGATGGGTCTCTAGGGAAGCATCTGCAGCCTACGAAACCCTGTTAAAGGCAAACTGCGAAGCGCTCTGGTGAATGGCCACGTCTAAGTTAAGGCCACTGACAGACTCACTCGCATTGTTGAGCCGTTTGCCACTGGTCCCCTTGCTTAGGCCTGGGAAAGAGCCAGCAGGTATTCAAGCTCCTAAAGAAGCCAGGCGGGCGCTCCAGGTGGGCCTGGGCGGGGCGGTGAGGTTCCGGCCAGGGGCTGAGCAGCCTGGAAACCTGCTGTCATCAAAGCTAATTCTCCTGAGGGGGAGCAGGACTAGAGGGGCTGAGCCCCAGGCCCACCCGAGACGTCTGGGCTCTGTGCGAAGGTGGGAATCCCTACCCACTAGCCTCACTCCGGGGCTAAGGCAGCCTGGATGGAGGAAAAGGAAACATCACTCCAGGGCTAAGGCAGCCTGGATGGAGGAAAAGGAAACAGGTGGAGAGTCTGGAGACGGTATCCTAGTTCCGGACTTTCTCAGCGGGGGTCCCACTCCCCCTGGTCCCCCTGTGCCCACAGCCCCTCTCACAGCACTCATCGTCTGCCTCCCCCACCAGACTCCTTCCAGCAGATGGCCCTTGAGCCTCTGAGCTCCCTGGGAGCTGGAACTGGGTCAGATTAACCTCTCCAGCCCCAGCAAACAGCACAGGATAGGCTTACTGAGCAAAAAGGAACTAAACCATGGAATGACCTTCCTTTATCAGAGCCTAATCCTACTTTCCGAACAATGGGCTCCCTGCTCTACCCTTGTAGGTCACCGGGCTGCAGAGGAACCAGCACTGCGGTCCCTGAGACGTAAACAACTGCTTCAAGGCCCCACCGGCTTCAATGTGGACGGCTCAGGGCCACCTGCACACCCCCCCGCCCCGCGCATCTCAGGGAAGCTCCTGAGACCCGGAGGCCCGTGAGCAGGGCAGAGAGGCAGCAGAGGGTCTGTGAAGAGCACGAACATGCTCTTCCATGAAACCCTGGCCCTGCTACTCACAGGCCACCGCCCATCCCTGACCCTCAACCTCCTTATAGGGTGTTGGGAAGATTACATGAGACGGCGTGTGAAGAGGACTTAACACACAGTTACATGTCCAATCAAAAGACTCATGGACTTGGATGGGGGAAAAGGACATCTTAATTTTTACCCATCTCTTATGGAAATTTAGTATTTCCTTCATGTACAAATGTAAGAGACCACAGTAGAATTAGCAGTGCCGTTGACAGTGACACCAATAGAAAAAAAAGGCATTTTCGTCACATTTATAGCAGGTACGGATATCTTGAAAAATCATTTATTCGCATCACTACTTAAGAATCAGAGTAATGGTCAGTCCTGCTGCTAGATCTATTTACTGTAATAATAAAAAGCACATATGGGTTACTATATGTCTAATTTGATTTCTTCATGTGTGCATACTTATATTTCAACATCCTTGGTTTCCTCTATCAATGGCTTCCTTATAAATCCCATGTACTTAGTATTACACATTTAAAAGCATCGAGAGAAGTTTACAGCCTCTATCAGAATGCCAGAGGAGTCTACACAGAAAAGTGGTGAAGTGGCTCTGTGCCAGAGGGAGGCCGATGGGGCCAGAACAGCCTCTGCCAGCAGAGTTGGGTGGCAGCGGGAGGGAGAGGCGGGGTGCTCAGGGCAATAATTAGCAGCATTTCAGCCAACCTGTCCGTCCAACCGGGCGTGGCTCCCACCTACACGAGGGCGTTGGGAAGATGCTGGGCCGGTTTCTGGGCTGTGGTTAGGTTTGATAGATTGTTAACCTACAGCTCGGGGCCAGTGACTGTCGCGTGCTGTGTGGGCTGGGGTTCTACCAGCTGCTCAGTTCCCCATCAGCCACGCTCTGACCCACAACAACAGGGAAAGTGGCGGCTCCTCAGTGCAAATGGGGACTAAGGGAGCTGGTGCATCAGAGGCAGGGATCTGGGAGGCTCGGGTCCATGGTGTCTTTTCTTGGTCCCACTTCCTTCTCTTGTGATTCTGGGCAAGGCTCTGCCCCCATTGGGCCCCTACTTCCTGCCTGAAAATGGAGGGGATACACTGCTCTCTACTCTAAGATTCCAAATAAGTAGCCGCATGCAGGCCGAGATGGGGGCTTGAGCCCAGAGGGAGCCAGTTTAATTGGCTCTATTCCCTGGACCAGTAGTTCTTTCTCTTTTTGAGCCTATATACCCCTGTAAGAATGTGGGGACAGCAATTGCCTTTCACCCCAGAAAAAAAAATGCACAAACTGTTATATATAATTTTGCATTTAATGTTAGGGGTTCGTGGACCCCCTAAAGTCCACTCTTGGGTCTAAAGGTGAAGACCAGCTGTTTCAGAGTCTCACTGACCCTCCGTGAGTTTCTATTTCCTCACTCGTGAAGTGAGACGTCAAGGAAAGACAGAGCTGGTGCCTGGTACACTGCGGGGGTTCGATAAGAAGCACCTCTGTCCCACCCCTCTTCTGCCCTGCAAAGGGAGGGAGGGGCGGCACAGAGCTGCCTGGAAACGTGGTCTCCGAGGCCCCTGTGCCCCTGGAAGGACAGATGCTCAGCGCTGACAGGGGAACTCCTGGTACCTCCCATTAGACGAGACAGTCCTGAAGAGTGGCCACCCACAGGGACTCGCCCACAGGTGCTGGAATGTACTCCATGCTGCTCTGCAGCAGGTTTGTCTGCCTGTGAGCTGGGAAAGCCACTTATTATGCTAGTGACACGGGGGCCTGGGGAAGAGAAGAGGCTGCTGGGAGGGCGGGGCCTACCCCAGGCATGGGGCCTTTCTTCCTCCCACACAATCGGTGATGTCCTGCCCCTGGTCTGGATGGCAACCAGGAGAGGGGGCATCAACCAGGACTTGCAGAAGCAGCGACCAAAGCACTGACATGGGAGGTGTTGAGAGGAGGGGGCATTGGATGGGCTGCAGGAAGCAGCCGGGGACTGTGTTCAGCAGGGGGTGAGTGAGGGCCCACTGGGACCAGGCCCTGTACGAGCTGCTCTCGTTCCTTATCTTGAATCTCCACAAAAGCCATGTGAATTGGGCTGCATTTTCCTCACATTCAAAATGAGGAAACTAGCTTTCAGACAGCTCAGAACCTACGTAAGGGCACAGAGCTGGTTTGTGGTAAAGTCGGGGCTCAAACCCAACATCACAGCACCCGAAGGCAAAGCAACATACTTGCCAGAAAATGTCTGCTGGAGGCAGGTGGCCCATGGGGAAAACATAGGTTTTGCGGTCCTACCGATGTGAATTCAAATCTGTGTGACTTTGGACGAGTTACTTACCTTCTCTGAGACCTGGATTTCCCATCTGTAACATGGGAACCATACCACCACCTCCCACTGACTCTCACTGAGTCCTCCCGCATGCCCAGGGGCAGAGCACTGAACCTGGGATCCCAAAGGTGGTAAGTAGGAGGATGCTCTTTCCCCGACTCCTGCAGAGCAGAGCTCCTGCTCTAACCTATGTTGGGGAGGTGGCCCCTGCCTGCCCTCCCCCTCGAAGCCCCAGCTTACCCAGCACGAGGAAGGACAGGACCCATTGTAGCACCGAGATGACCTGCAGCTGCTTTTCCACTTTGGACCTATTGAGCCAACTAACGGAGAAGAGATCCTGGAGGGCAGAGAGGATGCTGGAGCCGGTGCCTGCAACAGATGGGGGGGGGGGCGGGGGGAGACGTGAGCCTGCTGCCCCCCTTCTCTCCAGCCTCAGCGTCCCCAGCACCAACCCGCCTCCCCCAGGCACCTTGCTAGATGTGAGAGGAGCACGGGCCACAAAATCACACACACATGAGTTGAAATTCTAGCCCTGCCACCCAGTAGCTACCAATTCTGGGCTGTTCACATGCCTCCCTGGACCCCAGTGTTTATACAAACCCAATGGGAATGGTGTCCCCTCATAGGGTTTTGGAGACCAAATGAGGAAGCCAAAGAGGCTGGGGGAGGCTCTCCATAATTGCCAGTTCTCTTCCCTCCACCCCCATCAAACTCCTGTCCGTATCCTTTATCTGGATCTACTACAAATATTTAACCTTTGCTATCTGTGACTGTGAGGCCAAGGACAGAGGTTCAACATCCAATTTGCAATGTTTTTTCTCCAACTGTACTTTGAGCACTCTGAACCCCTACCCCACGCCCTTATCCCGAGGACTGATACCTTTCCAAGAAGCTGAGGCCTCTTACCCACACCCCCAAAACCAAGACCACCACCACTAGCTCCACCAGAGGGATTTACACTTTCAGCTTCATCTCAGTGCTCAAAGCTTGGGGCCCAGAGAGGAATCAGGCCAGAGCCTTTGCTTCTGCAAAGGACCTGCTGGCCAATGAGCTCAGGCAGCCGGGGACACTGAGGGCTGCAATTATGTTCACTGCCAAGCATGTGCCAAGCCTGGAAGTTAGGGCAAGGTATGCTCACTTAATTGGCTCTGTGGCTGTGCCCCCCAGGGTGACACCCTGGACTTCAGTGATTGAGGGGCAGTGAGGCCAGAAAGCCTGGTGACTGCAAGAGAGGCGGCACTGGGGGAGGGCATGGGCGAGGTTCCCTAACCCATACCCCATTCCTTCCAGCAGCTGGACCAAAGGAGTGGAACAGTTCAAACCCCATGTCTGGTGATCCCCAACTGCATGCCCCTTGCTCAACGTATCTTCACTGAGTGCCTACTGGGTAGTAGTCAAACATTCCTTCACACCACCCACTCGGCCAGGCTCCAGGCACTACATCACAATCTTGTCCTTGAGGCTATCATGACCTTTCACACTGGCCTACTGCTGGGAGTGGGAGGGAGAGGGGTCTAGGGACTTAACTCAAGCCTTTGCATTTCCTCAAAATCTGTAGAGCAACAAGGTCACAGCAGAGTTTAGAAAGGAACATCATGTTCATCAGCTGAAAGTCAACAATTGCTTTGACTTTTAGTAGGAACACAGGTGGTAACTCAAGGCAGACACACCAGTCCTGTCCTCTTTACCTGCTCTGATGGATTCGAGGGAGGGGGCTTGGTCCAGCAGGACTCAGATGCCAGTTCAGATCTTGGTTTCACTCACTATTGTGACCCCAGGCAAGACCATGAGGGCAGGATATGATGCATGTTGAGTGCTCAGTAGCATCTAGTACTCCGAAGGCATACGTGTGGTAGAGGTGGCAGTACGTGAAATCACTAAAGAGGCTGGGCCACAGAGGCATTCTCGAGGTTTGGCCCATCACTGCTCCTTCACCCCTCTCTCGATAAAAATCCTACCACCACAGGTCTTCTCCACCTCCATACTTTCCTGATGACCCATCCTGGAGACTGAGGGCCCTCGGAGTCTCTAGAAGAGCCCAATTGGACCACCAGGGAGACTGAGGAGAGGAGCACTGACTTGCACTGGGTTATCCAGGCAGCAGAGCCGGGGTTGGAATCCAGGATTCCTACCGCCTGCTCAGGGCACCTCCTGTTCCCCCATAGCAGGTGCTGAGTGCCCATGGGACACAGTAGGTCCAAGGGTGGGCTGTGCTCAGGACCTGGGGAGGGACATGAGGGAGGTAAGTGAGGCCCCAGCATAGGCCTGAACCCTTGGTCCAAGGGCTGGAATCCAGGATTCCTACCGCCTGCTCAGGGCACCTCCCGTTCCCCCATAGCAGGTGCTGAGTGCCCATGGGACACAGTAGGTCCAAGGGTGGGCTGTGCTCAGGACCTGGGGAGGGACATGAGGGAGGTAAGTGAGGCCCCAGCATAGGCCTGAACCCTTGGTCCAAGGGCTGGCCTTCCAACTCACCCCCTAGCAGCTGGCTCTGCCTCCTGAACTGGGCCAGAGGAAGTGAAGCAGGGGCCCTGGCAGCCAGGAGTAGGCTAAGGGCTAGGAAAAGTCCCAGCCCTGGGCCTGGGGCAGGCTGGGTGCCCTGGATGGAGAGAAGACAGAATGCACTCGAGCACCTTCCTACTCAAAGTGTGGTCTGGGAGCTGTTTAAAAATGCAGGATCTGGGGCCCCAGCCTGGATTTGCTGAATCAAAATGTGCATTTTAGCAAGATCCTCAGTCCAATGTCTCAGGTAGGGCAGGTCTGGGGTGGGGGCCAGGGCAGAGGGAGGAGCTGGGGGTCTCCACCTATGCTGGCGGGGGAGGGGAAGAGGGGGGAAGGCACCAGAGGGAAGGACATAAGTCATTGTCTTATTTGGCCACTTCCTACTGCAAACAGGACCCCAAGGCCAACAGCTTGAGCAGTACTTAAGGAAAGGGCTGGGGTCAAGCCCCTGCCTTTGGGTCAGGGCCACCCACCTAGCAGCACTCATCACCATGTGGAGCTCTCCTGCTTGTGGGGGGAAGAAGCATCTAACGATTCCCCATTGATGACATATCCCCCATTGAAACAACTGAAAAGACCTGGGTCTGCTCAGCCTATCAGAGGCCTCTGACAATTAGATAAGGGCAGCGTGCAGGAACTGCAGACCGTCTTGTCCAATCCTGACTTGGAGAGGAAGAAGAGGGCTCAAGAGACTCCCCCAGACCCCACAGCAAGTTGGCTTTCCCCACACCATCCAGTCTGTTCTCACCCAGTCTTGTCCCAACTACAGCCGACAGTCAGCTCTGCAACAAAGTGGGAAATCGAAGTCCGCTGAGGAATGGCAGGTGTCCCTGTGGGAGTCCAGGAGGAAGCTACCACTGCGTTCGTTCCTCAGGCCTGGGCCTGCTCGGCTGCCTCCTGTCTGCAAGAGTCAGACCTGGCTGACCACAGAGCCCAGCCCCAGGTGCTGGCCGGTCCGTGATGCTGAGCCCCAGCCCCAGGGGAAGCCCCCTGTGGGCCTAAGAAATACCGAGTCACTGCTTCTCTGTCTAGGAAGCCCCTCCTTGCCTTGCCCACCTGATGACCCCCTGACAATGAGACAAGGCAGCTCTTCTTTCAAAACCCAGATAAGGTGAGCCTTTGGAGAGAGGTCATCTTTCCTTCACTGAGATGATAGACTCTAAGGCCCATGCAAGCTTGGAACTGTCAGGCTATTTTGCACCCATGTCCACCCTCCGCCCTCGCCCCCCCCCCCTCGCCCCCTGCCCAGCCCCCCTGGAGAGAACCTCTCTGAAGATAAAGTCAGGAGAGGCCAGCTGAATGGAGAAATAAGACAGAGAAATGCAATCCTCCCTCTGGGCTCTACCACCCCTCACCTCGTACTAATTTGCTGATTACAAATCCATTCTCCAATCACAATGGGAGCTGCACAAGGGTCAGGCCTGGGTCTGATCCACATCTGGGATCCCAGGGCATGGTCAGAGTGACACTTAGAAAGGTCTGCTGAGCAAGAAGAAAAGCAGGTCTCTGTTCTGGCTGCTCCTCGGGCTCCCAGGTCCCTCCCTGTCATGCCGGGTGATAGGTATGCTGCCCACATGGCCCATAAAGCTTTGGGGCCTCCAAAGCACTTACTTCCAAAGTACTCCAACTCCTCACCAAGCCGGGAGTTTGGCATCATCATTCCCATTTTGATGGTGATAAAATGGCTGAGGGAAGTGACAGGGCCAAGGTCATTAAACCTGAGGGTGGCAGAGTTGGATTCGATTCAGCCCTAACTTTCAGGACTGCATCCTGTCTCTATGCTACAGGTGCCCCAAGTTCCTTCTCTCGTCTCCCCACAACTAGGTGGGGGAAGGCTGGGAGTGGACAGGGGAAATGAATGACTTGTTTTCCTTCAGAGGGCAGCCAGGAGTAGGCATCTTGTGCTGCAGGTTAAATGGCAGTGGGCCTTGGGGTTCCAGTCCCAGCTCTGTCAACGATGCGTTAACGATGGCCAAGTCCCTCACCTCTCTGGGCTTCAGTTCCCCATCTCTAATAGGGGGGTAGGGAGGGTGAACTCTGCAGTCTCTTCACTCTTGGACGCTGGTGTCCACCCTCCTGAGGATACCACCTAGAGGCAGGCCTGCCACCTTACAACAGTCTTGGTTCAGTTGCCTAGCAGATAGGAGGTGGGGCTTCTGTTGGGCACCCCCAGGCCTCGGCCAGTCCTCACCGCCCATCTATCAGCACCTCCTCTGCCCCAGCTGTGGCTGGGAGGGGTCCAGCAGAAGCTAGCTGGATGCCAATGCTGCAATCAGATGCCACCACTGCCACCTTCACACTGAGTCCTGGGTGGAGCTGGCAGGGAGCCTCAGCAACTACCCAAAGTCCCAAGTCCAATCGGCTCCCTTGGCACCCCTCCTCAGCCTCCCTTGGCACACGGCGCTCTGAACACCCTCTCAGCAGCCGGTGTCTACTGATGTGGCCATCCTCCTCTGCCAGTGCTGCCTGAGTGCCGGGCTGGGACCTAACCCCTCTGTGTGCCCAGAGCCCTATGGAGGGCCTGTGACAGTGGGGCTCCTAGAGGTTTAGCACATGAATGAACTAACCCAGAGGCCCCCGAGGTGGTTGAAGGCCTAGAAGCCCAAGTTAGACTGGGCTGCCGCTCCAGCCCCATCACTGAGGGCCCTGGAGATGGGATGGAGGCAGAGAAAGTGAGCTTCTCACCCTCCCTGAGCACGGGTTTCCCACCTGTGATGGAAACAGAAGCCCTACCTACAGAGATGTCCTTTTTCATGGAGGGAGACAAGGCAGGCCATAGAGTAAGCTGACTCTAAAGAAAAATTCCCAAGAGCCAATTCAAATAGCTGCTCCCAGGTACCGCTTATTTTATGCAGCTCATCTCTCCGGGGCTGGGGGAGGGCATATGGCCAAGTCACTCACCTCTCTGGGCTTCAGGCAGAGGGTGTGGAGCTGCCAGAGAGGCCCAGAGCAGCTCTCTCGCACCCGGAATCCCCTCCCCTCATATCCGTATGGGGCTTCTCTGTCCACAGCACTCCCAGGAAGGCAGACAAGGCAGGAACCCCATTTCACAGAGAAGGAAACTGAAGTAAGGTGAAGCAAACGAGGTTAAACCATGTGCCTGAGGTCAGGAGCCAGGGGAGCCAGGACTCAAGGCAGGCATTTGGGCTCTGAGTCCCTCATTTCCACGATGCCACGCTGTTGAGGGCTGGTCCCCAAACCAAGCCAGTCCACACCCGGACTTCAGGGACACACCCCCAGGCAATGGAGGGCTGTCTGCTCTGCCCACTCCATGCCCCAGTCTAGTGGGGACATTCTCCTGTAGACTGGCTGTGCAAGGAATGTGAGCACCCACCCCCACCCACAGTTCCTACATCCCCACCCATGGTTCCTAAAAACTGAGCTGCTGCTGCAAGGGCTAAGCCGGAGCTGCTCACAGCAGTGGGGCCGAACAGCCCTCGGTCCCCAGCTCAGCTTGGGGTGGGGGTGGGTATGTCTGAACACCTCCTTGCTCAACATCTGATAGCAGAGTGACCAGGGAAGCACACCCAGGGCTGATGAACACGGGGTTTCCTCTCAAACAAGCCCGAGGGGGCAGGGTCTGACCTCTAATCCCCATAATCTGAAAAAGGGCCCTGGCCCAGCTCGGCCCCTGCATGGCTCTGGGACCTTGGACCAGCCACTTAGCCTCTCTCGGTTTGTTTTCCCATCTGCTAACTGAGGACAATAATCCCACCCCGTGGGGCTGTTGGGAAGACTAAGTGAAGAAAATGCATGTGAGGTGCATTTGGCCCTTGTTACGTGATTGAATGATGGCTGCTGTCTTTGCTTCCATCAGCGATCAGAGCGGGAAGGGGTATGAACAATGAGCAAACACAAAGTTGTGGGCTATGAAGAGGGAAAACAGCGAGGGTGGTGACAGGGAGGCTCTAGGAGACAATGAGCCCCTGCGGAGCTCCAAAACAAGTCTTCGAGGCAAAGAGGAGGAGAGTGGTTGGGGTCAACTGCCACAGCAGACTCAGAGGGAGGCCCAAACAGAATGTCCTAGGACCCAGGAATGGGGGCTCATGTTTATCCCAAATGAAGCGGAGGATAGAGAAGTCGAAAAGGGCTAGAGTGGTAAAAAATGGCTACCTGAGGAGTTGGATGGGGCCAGAGACAAGACTGAAGTCGGGAGCACAGTCCTAGTCACCGGGGAAGCAGCAGTGAACACAGCAGAGGAAGTCTCGCCTGTTAGGGCCTTAAATTTTGCTGACGGGGAGATAAAGCACCTACACATAAAGGTGTGATGTAGTATCAGGCAGTGAGCTATGGAGAGCAGTGATCTGGGGGTAATGGGCTAGAGAGAGGGGTGAGAGGACCCTGTGACCGGTGGAGAGGAGGCTCTGAGCACAGCCAGCCTCCATTCAGAGGCAGGAGCACAAGGTCATGTCTCCGGACAGCCCGCACTGCTTCCTCCACCCACCTTCCATACCGAAGTCTGGGGAGGGGGTCCCTCACGCCAGCCTGGGAAGATGCAATGGACAGGAAGCTGGGCGTCAGGAGGATCTGGGCCCTAACTCGCAGGAGGCAAAGCTTTCGTGAGTCACTTCCTGTGCAAGCCTCAGTTTCCTCATCTGTACAGTGGAGCTAATACCTACCTCGGCAGACTGTTGTGAGAATTAAATGAGATAATGTGCAGGCAAGAGCTTCATGTGAATGCCGGGTAATTAATAAGTGATCCTTGGTGTCCTCTCCTGTCTAATGGGCACAGCAACCCCTGTCCTGCTTTGGAGCCGCGGTGCTGGCGTCAGCAGACTTGGGATTCAAACCCTGGCTCTGACCTCTGACCTGCTGGGAGATCCTGAAAGTCCCTGGCCCTGTCTGAGACTCAGTGTCCTCCTTAGTTATGATCCAGGATTGTTGTGAAGAATCCAAACAACTCATGGAAAAGGCCCAAACGGTGTGTGGCATTCTGTTACAGACCTAGGAGGATGCCAGTGAGGCCACAGGGATGTGAACAGCCTCTGGGGCTCGGTGAGTGGGAAATCCTCCTGCTCACGTCCCAGGTGACCGTGCCTTCGGGGCCCACCTGGACCTAAGCTCTGCCCTAGACTGTGAGGAAGTCACCCCAAGCTACTCTAAAGAGCTGGGTGCAAGTCTGCATGGAGGCAGAGGGTGGACATACCAACAGCCCTGATGACCCTTCCAGCCCCAGGGAGGTCCCAGAAGCTAGGCCACGTGCCAAAGAGATGGCACATCTTCAAGGTCCAAGGCAAGCTCCCTTCCAGGGCCCAGGTAGCTTTCAGTGGGACTTCACACGTGATGATGAGTCAGTCGTGGCTCTGGAGGGTATATGCCTATTATTTTAGAATCTGAGTCCAGGGCCAGGCTTCTGCAAGACTTGCCCATGAAACTGTCCCCATTCTGCATCTCACATGTTCAGCCAGACATTCCTTCCCACCAGGAAGTCTTCCCACCCTCTTGGCCTTGCCTGCATTCCCCGAAGGTAGAGTTCTGTCATCGGCAAGTCCAGTCCGGCCACTGGTATGGCACCAGCCAGGCAGAGTGCTGGCCCCTTAGAGACCTTCCTTGCTATTGGAGGCTGACCCACCCCACATGCCCCCACCTCACCCCTCTATTCAGCCCTTCTCATTAGGAGAAAGAGTGCGCATTTGTTTGTAGGGACCATGTCTTATTTATCTGGATCCCTGTGCTGGGCACAGAGCAAGTGCTCAATCCATTTTGGCTGAGTGACTGGATGCTCGCCGGGACTGAGATGAACAAACAGGGCCTGGACAAGAACAGAGATAAGCCCAGTCCACAGCTAACTGACCTGGGCCATGACAGAGGGTCACATGGAACTTTCTGGGGAATTAGGAGGGAAAGGTCTCCTCTAGCTGGAGTGGGGAGGGGGGTGTTAAAGGCAGGGTAGCAGTGGAAGGCTCTAGAGCAGTGGTTCTCAACCTTTCTAATGCTGTGACCCTTTAATACAGTTCCTCATGTTGTGGTGACCCCCAACCATAAAATTATTTTCGTTGCTACTTCATAACTGTAATTTTGCTACTGTTATGAATCGTAATGTAAATATCTGTGTTTTCCAATGGTCTTAGGCGACCCTGCTAGCGGTTCTCAACCTGTTATTTTAGAAAGGTTGAGAACCACTGCTCTAGAGGGAGGAAGAGAGGGGTGGAGCCCAAACATTAACATTCATTCAACAAGTGCTTTCTAAGTACCCTTTACACACCAGGTCTGCACCAGAGGGCTACAGACCCTGCCTCTGCTGCTGGGACATCTGCTGGAGGCAGAGCTCTGCCCCAGGGCCACCTACCCCAGCTATGACAGCCCCAGGAGACAGGGCTGTGACTAATTAGGCACAAAGAGTAAGTCAGGGCCAGGGAAGACCCTTAACCCCTGGAGGACATCCTGGAGGAAGTGATGGGGCAGGTGAGATGTAAAGTTTGAGTAAGAGTTTGCCAGGCTGACAAGGAGGTGCAGGGTCAGGACCCTGGGTACTGGTCCTGCAAATGGTATGTGCAAAGGCCTGGCAGGGAGAGAGCACAGGTTTGAGGAATTAACTGCAAGTAGCTCAGCCAGGCTGGAGCAAGGTGAGTGTGAGAGTGTGTGAGTCTAGGTGAGAAAGTGAAGAGGGAGCCACGAAGGACCAGGAATGCCAGGCAAGGAGCTCTGGACACCAGCCTGAAGGCCAGGAAGACTGTGGCCCACTCCTCCCCTTCCTCCCACCGACCGCAGCTGGTGCCTAGGGGCCCCATGGCCACTAGCCAGCTGTTTACCGGGTCCTGACACACGGGTGAGTTCTTTTCTGGAAAGACTAATAACTCCCACTTTAAGAGTTCTGGCTTGCAAATGAGGGGTCCGTACAACAGGGCCATTGGCATATCCAGCCCAAGGGGAAAGCCAACACACAGCTGTGAGGGGGTGCTGGCTGGGAAGCTACTGGCGTGGCTACCAGGACCCCGCCTGGGCTCAGTGGATTCCTGCTTGTTGGTTCTCAGGGCCTCCAGCGTAGAATACAGGCAGGGAGCCCGCATCCCGAGTCTCCTCAGACGCAGGGACCCTGGGCATTCTCTAATCCTAGGTCTCAGTTTCCCCATTGGCACTAAATTAGGACTTTAGGTGAGATCAGCTGAAATCTGAGGTCCTGACAACCTGGACCTTCTGTGCTCTGCTAGACTCTACTACTGAATTTTTATCAACAAGAGGCCTCCCTAAGAGACTACAAGCCCCTCCTTGGGCTACTCTGGAGACCTGAATTTTTAAGCATTTGGTTTTCAGGAAGTAGGGAAAGTCCTGGGAGGAGAGGTCAAGGAAGTGGGGGCTCTTAGGATGCCATGTTCCTCACCCTTTGGAACGATAAACAGGACCATCAGGGGGATTGATGAGGACCCCAATGGCCCGCTTTCTCCACCCCCACCTTCTGACACATTAAAAAAAATAGCTACTGAAGTAGGAGGGTTGCCATGACAACACCACCAGCCTGTAGGTACATCACCAAGGAGTCCTCAAAATAGGCTCCTTTCACAACACATGAGTAAGCGTGGGGAGCTAAGTTCTTCTGGGGCACTTTACCTGGCCCCAAGCAGGACATGAGTCCATTTTTTACAGGGACAAATTGAGAACAGAGCCCCGCAGCATTGAGGGGCAGGACGGGAGTCCCATTTCTGCAGCAGATCTGGAATGAATGTGAGGGGACCCACTTCAGCCAGCCCTCCTCACTGTACAGGTGAGGAGGTCCATGTTCCAAGAGGGCAGGGTCTCGCCCACGTTCACACGGGAAGCAGACGCAGGGTGAGGCTCCCGGCCCTTTGCTCAGGGTTGTTAAATGTACTCTAATAATGAAAGGAATTCACATTCTCTGCTTCTGTTGGTTTGCCCAAATGGCTTGTCAGTTCAGCTTCCTTGGGTCTGCAGCATACCCTGGGCAGATACTATTATGATGCTTTTGCCCATTTTACAGATGAGGAGACTAAGAGTCGGGAAGGTGTCAAGCCTGACTCCTACCCCCAGGCCCTCAAGTCTACTAGCAGCGGCTCCATCTCAGGAGCCCCCAGAAGTGGTAGAGGCCAAGAAACTGAGTGCACCAGGCTCCTCCCCCTGCAAACAACACCCCCCCTCCCCCGCATGGGTGTAGGTGAGCCACCCCAGGCCTGGAGACGGGTCTGGGTCTCGGGTCTCGGCCTCTTAGCATACATACCAGGGCTTCAGCCCAGGTTGGTGACTTGGAGGCCTTGCAGGGAGACTGCCACTCCCACCCAAATCTCAGGTTCTGTTTATACCGGTTCCTGAATGTTTTTTCCTGCCTTGCTAATGCCAATTCATCTTTCAGTATACAGACTGAAGGTCCTCTTCCAGAACGCCTTCCCTGGCCCCAAGATGATTTAGCTGCCCCACCCTCACGTTCAGGCCTCCCAGTTCCCCTTGCTCCCTTCCCTGTCACTGTGTAGTCATCTCGTGTACATCCCCCCACAGTCTCACTTCCTCAAAGGCAGAGACCAGGGCTGACCAACCTGTATACGGTAGAGAGTCTAATGCACAGAGGTGCTCCATCAATAAACCGAACGGTTCCCACCATGGTGAAGCTTCCTGGACGCCCCCAGCAGAGCCTGCTACTCTCCATAGTGTTGGGGGCCTGTTGCACGCACACAGTCACACAGGATAGACAAGGACTAACTTGAGAGTCACAAGTTGGTTGACAAAGCACTTACCATCCACGTTCACTCAAACTCTCACTTCCTTGAGAGCTTGAGATTTCTGATCCTCTATTATAGGGGGAGTGAGATCCCCAGAAGAGAAGTAAGCTGCCAGTCACATCCCAGGGGGAAGCCAGGCCTGGAATTCTAGCTCTTTGGCTTCTAAGCCCTGGAAGCAATGAGGGGGACCATGGCAAGTCGGCTCTACATACTTTACAGTCAGCCCTAGATCCAGCTTCTCATGAGATTGTGGGTGTCTCCAGGGCAGGGGAGAGCTGTAGCCCCAGCACAGGGGGACAAAGAGGAGGCCTGAGGACAGACCAAGGAACCACACTGAGGCTAAAAGCAGAGCTTCCTGCCAAGAGGAACAGGGCAGCTCTCAAGAGAGCTGAGGGCCCATTAATGATTCATTCATTCAACAAATATTTTCTGAGCACCTACCACATGCCAGGCATTGTGCTAATGCCCAGGACACAACACTGAGAAAGACAGACAAGGTCCCTGTTCCCTAGGTACTGACATTCTTATGGGGGAGACAATAATCTACACATTTAAGTCCATATGATAATTTAGGTAATGAAAAAGATTATAAAAAAAAGTAAAACAAGTTGCAGTGACTCCCAAGATGGCATGGTCAGAAAAGGCCTCTGAGAGGAGACTGATCAGAAGCCAGCCATGCAAAGATCTGGGCAGAAGGGCAGCACACAAAAACCCTGAGCAAGCCCTAGCTGATTTGGCTCAGTGGATAAAGCGTCAGCCTGTGGACTGAAGGGTCCTGGGTTCGATTCCAGTCAAGGGCACATGCCCAGGTCATGGGCTCCATCCCCAGTGTGGGGCATGCAGTGCAGGAGGCAGCCCATCAATGATTCTCTCTCATCGTTGTTGTTTCTATCTGTCTCTCCCTCTCCCTGAGCAAGATAGGACTGAACTGGGGGAATGCTGCGGGAACGGGAAGACACGAGCAGTTCCGGCACACGACACGGTAGGAATGAGGTCATGAAGCCGTGGAGCTGCTCACGTGCGGCTTCGTGGCCACAAGGATGTGGGGCAACTGTCAGCTCACCTGGCATCAAAGCGCTGGGGCTGGGGCTGCCTCTAGCCATCAGAGCAAGCTGGGGTGGGAGGGCTTCCTCAAAAAGCCTGGGCGGTGTGATGTGCCGCCACATCATGAAAGCTGGAAGCTGCTGCACCTACAGCGGCCAGAGCCCTGTGCGCAGCCCTGGGCCGCCTCCCTGCACTTCCCTCTGGGCTTAAGGAAGCGAGTCACAGCCTGGGAAGTGGAGCTGGGTTCTAACCCTGGCTTTGATAACTCTGGACCAGAGGCTTCTCTCCGGGGCCCTCAGTGCCCCATCGGTAGCATAAGGGCTGGGCCAGATCCAGTGTTAACAAATAACTATGATTTTATGACTCAAGCATTGCTGCTGAAATTGGAGGTGGGAGGATGGGGGGTGGGGCAGGATTTCCACACTGGTTACTGACTCACCCAACCTGCTAATAAATACTCCTCTTGGTCCTTCTTTCCCAGCCCAGATGAGGCCTGGGTAGCACAGATAACCCCAAACTGGCCTCTCAGTTGGGGAAGTGGGACAGGGCAGGGGGGAAAGCTACAAAAAAAGAGGAGAGGGGAACATGAATGATGTTCTCATGCCATAATTTTTGACTGGGTTAGGTAACTACCAACCGTCAGTTGTAGAGTTATCCCCCAACAACCTAGCCTTAGTTTTACTCCCCACCAAGTGCCCGCTTGCATCCTCCCAGGGATGGGGAGCTCCACCCTCACCCACACTAAGCCTGTTGCAGTCTTCAACAGCTGTGAGAAGAATTCCTCCATTATATCAAAACCTGCCCCCCTAGTCCCTCTGTTGCTGGCCTTGCTCTTTGGAGCCACACAAAACAAATCAGCTTAGAATTCTACTGGAGCTGCCACCATCTCAGGCTGGGTCATGGGTCAAACCCTGGAGATATTGGCAGACATCAGAGGGCTCTCACCTGAAGACTCCCCGCCCCACCCCCACCCCGCTGTCCAGGGGCAAAGGAAGAGATGCAAATAAGACCAACTCTGCAGCCTCCACCCAGGCACAGAATAGTCCTTCAGATGAAAAACTATCAACACACACTCCCCCCACCCCCTAAACAGACACCCACGTACCCATGCTCCCGCAGCAGCACAACTTTCATTTTGGTCAAGAAACCAGACACCAAGGAATCTATTTCAATCTCTCACCCATTGCAGGACTTCCCTTCCCAGAATCCATGGTCTCTCCTTGAATACAGCCACTAACAGGGTGTTCACCGCGTAACAACAGTGGAACCTTATTTACAGAGGCAAAGCAGGCCACTGGGGAGTGTTGTCAAAGACCAAGGATGTAGAAAGCAGGTCTAATGGAGATGCCCAGATAACACAAAATTTGCTTCAGCACCCTCCCCGACCCCACCCAGTCTTTCACCAAAGCAGATCCAGAGCTAAGTTGATTGGTTTGCATTTCATACCAGCCCTTGCTATATCCCATGATGGAATTCTTTGCAGCCAATTAAACAAAAAATGTTTTCAAGATCTGATAACAACATGGGGAAATGCTCCTGATGTTATATTAAGTCACTTGGTCAAAAGCCTTCCCTAGACGTCCTCCTAAATAACAAACTCTAGGTCCAAACCATGAGAGTCAGGGTCACTGGCTCCTGGAAGATACAGCTCCCAGCCTATAGGCAGCAGAGGTGAGGGAAGGGGGCACCAGGAAGGACTAGCACAGAGAGCATCCCTGGCCCATGCCTGGAGACAAACGCATTTTTAAAAGCATGAATATGGATAAGTCCCGTTCTTCCCTTCTTATGAGCCTTCAGAGGGCACAGTGAACAGACTGGCATTCTTAAGTGAGAGAAGGGGCTGCCAGGGGCTGTTGGGCCAGGTGCGTGGGGCAGCTCAGGCGGCTTGCCTCCCGAGATGGCGACAGCGGCTCAGGACTTCTCCAAGGGCAAACAGCACCCCAACCAATAGGGGCAGACACAGCAACAGTCACACAGAGAACAACAACAATGCCAGGACACGGTTAAACTGTGATACAGCCATTAGAATATTACAAGTGATTTTGAGTAACAGAAGGAAATACTCATGATGGAACATGAAGAGGGAGAAAACAGGATTCAGAACTATATCTATAGCGTGCCCTCAACTTTATACAATGTATATAAATAAATTTATAAAGGTTATATTAAAATGGCAATAGAATGCTATCTTTGGGTAGTCAATACCAGCAATTTTTATTTTCATTCTGTTTTTTTTATATCTTTCAAAATTCCAATAATTACCATGTTTTACTTTAATAATGAAGCTGGGTGGAGTAAACAATTGTTAGTTACTAAAGAAAAACCCTAAGTAGGACAGGTTCAGCAGAATAAAGACTTAGGGGGAGGGAGGGAGGTTGGATTCAAGCAAGACAGACACTCAGACCAGGACAGCTGTGAGGACTTCCCCGGGTCTCCCGGATTTGTGCTTAATCCCATGGCCAAGGTTATTTCTTAAGGAAACCTTGGGCAAGTTTCTCCAGCTGTGGGGTGGGGGAGGGTGATGTGGGAGGTGGCAGGGATGCCCTTCCGTGAGGGGGAAAAGTTCTGGAGTTTGATCTCAACTCTGCCCCTGATTCAGTTCCAGGGGCATGGGCCACACGGGAGGGCACCCAGGTCCTCCACCCCACTTTCTGAGATGCCAGGCTCATAGTTGCTTTTGAGTGGGCCCCAGAGCCTTGCCTGGCGGATGGGTGTTGGACAGAGGACAGTGTGGGCACACCTGCCGCAGTCAGGCATGTTCTCTGGTGGCTGTTGTCGAAGGGATTGCAAAACCCTTGCCACTCTGCCCCATCCAGTCTCTCTCCCTTGCTCTGCCTGGTGAGGACTGAGGGGAGGGAACTGCCAGGGGCCACCAACAATGCAGGGGCTGGAGATGAGTTGTCAAATATCACCCCTGTTTCACGGATGAGAAAAACAAGCTGGGGGAAGGAACGGGTTGCAAATATTGAAATACTGATGAATGCTAGCGTGGAGAATGAACCCAGACTTGACTACCATGCCAGGATACATGGATCAGACTAGGTAACCATTATTCTCCCCTCATCCCAGACCTAGATGATAGGAGGGGGTTGGGGCGGCCAGCTTTCCCCAAAGAAAAGGGGTTGGGACCTTCACCTGCACAGTGGCCAGTCCTTAGCAGCAAAACCTCATTGTAAGAACACGCTCCTGCTCGCCTTAGAGCCCTTCATCACAGCTTCTCCTGAAAACCTTCTTGCAGCTTCATAGCCCCAGGACGAAAGCGCGAAAGGCCCTGCAGACCCCTAGGTGGTGACAAGCTTATCTCCCAGACTCTCAACCCATCACCAAGCCCCCTCACACGACAGCACAGACCCGCCACCAGAGCTCTCCCTACGGGCAGCCCGGCCGCTGCTCACCTCGCAGGACCCCGGAGTAGGCGGCTATGAGGGTCTTCATGCTGAAGCCGGTACAGGTAACGGCCCTGCGGGAAGCCGCTTTACCCCGCGCCCCTGGCCATGCCCCGGCCGCCGGGGCCAGGGCTTCGCGCCGAGCACGGGAGTCCGGGGACCGCGCGGACGCCGGCGCGGCTACAGCACGGGGAGCTGGGGGAACTGGGGGCGCTGGGGGCGCGCGGCCCGTGGCAGTCAGAGCAGCAGTGGAACGCGAGGCCCCAGCCGCGGCCACTCGGGTCGCCACTCGAGCTCTGCGTTTTATAACCTCACAACGGGGCGGGGCCGAGCGGGCGGGGCGGGGCGGGGCCGGCGTTCCAGCCCACGCCGCCCCACAGGCTGGGGGTGGGGGGACAGGGAGCGTGGCTGGGGCTCGGCTCCGCGGGGACCCCTGCTTTGCGCGGGTGAGGCGACAGGCGTGGGGAGCGCGCGGGAGCAGGGGGCGTGGGGGTCGGGTCCTCCTTGCAGGAGGTGCGCCTGGTGATTCCTGCTGCTCCCCCTCTCCGCCCCTCCGCCGCTCCCCCGCGGGGATTGGTACGGCCTGGCTGCTGGAACGTGGGCGCGGAGGTGGGGACCCAGCACGTGCTGGGGGGCCGGCCAAGGGCGTGCGGCCAGGTGTTGTTTGAATTCCATGGCAAGGCCTTTCCTTGGCTGCCGAAGCCATGGTCCCGCCTCTGGTCGGTATCAGGGATTACTTAGGGTAGGGCTGGACTCCTAAACCACCCAGGCTGCCTCTACCTTTCCATCTGTGTGTTAAGAAACCTCAGAGACTATCTGTCTATACATCGCTGAGTGCTGGGGACCCAGCCCAGCCAGCCCGGGCCCTGCCCTTGGGAAGCTCACGTTGGTGGTGGTGGTGGTGATGGTGGTGATGGTGGTGATGGTGGTGATGGTGGTGATGGTGGTGATGGTGGTGATGGTGGTGATGGTGGTGGGTGAGGGCGGTGTTGGCCGCACAAACATATTACTGGCAGCAGTGCTGGGGAAAGAGAGAAAACCTTGCCTTGGGCTGGGGACTGGGTGCATTTCCCAGAAAAGTTAGTGCACAGCAGCTTTGGAATTAGACCTAAAGTCCAGTTCTGGCCCTGCCTTGCTTTTCTTTTCTTTTTTAAAATATGTTTTTATTGATTTTTAGATAGAGAGGAAGGGACAGGGAGAGAGAGATGGAAACATCCATGAGAGAAACATCGACTGGCTGCCTCCTGCATTGGCCTGTACTGGGGATCTAGCCCACAACCCAGGCACCTGCCATAACCAGGAATCCAACCGGTGACCTCTTGGTGCATGAGACAATGCTCAATCCACGGAGCAACACCAGCTGGGCATGGCCCTGCCTTTTCGGAAACTCAGTTTCCATATCTGTAAAATGGTACCAAGGACAATTAGTTTGTGAGGTGCTTTGAGAACTAGATGCGATTAGGCATGAAAAAAGCTTAGCCTAGTGCCAGGCACGTAGAGAGTGTTCCAAAATTATTTTCATGGTATGCTGATGAGCAGTTTTGTAGATGGAAGGCAGAAGGACAGGCATAATCAAGTCTTAGAAAAGCCAGCATGTTTGGGGCAGGGCTAGGGCACCTGGAGTGGCTGGAGCTCAGCAGCTGTGGGAAAAGGGGCTGGGCCCGATCTTATGAAGGTCCTCCAGTGCCACTCTTGGGACGTTGTGGTGGGAATGGGGTTTTGGGAATGGCTTTGAGTGGAAAAATGACAGTGGTCAGATTAGTTTTTAGAGACCTCCAACCATAGTGAGAGGCTGGAGGCCAGGAGAGCAGTGAGGGGCTGCAGGAGGGATCCAGGTGGAAGAGAATGAGCCCAGAGCTAGGGCAGTGGTGGAGGGAATGGAGGGAAAGGCCTGGTCTAGAGAAAAGCATAGGAGGCGGTGAGATCTATGGAACTGTGGTTAGATGACTTATTGGATATTGAGGGTGAGGGAAGGGGTGGGGGCAACAAGCATGTCAGTGAAAAGACAGATTTCTTGGGCACAGCACAAGAGGAGAGGGAATCTCTGCTGTTGAGGTCTTTACCACCTTGGGGGGAGGGATATGATAGAGGCCACAGTGCCAGGGTAGCATGTGACAAATGCAGCTTGTGGGACCTAGAAACACTTCCATGGTTCTACCCTCTCAAGGCCATAGGAGTTAACCTCTTTGAGAAAACATCATTGCGCTCTGAGGCTTGCGTTGACCAAGAGGAGAAGAAAAAGCATTCTAGATAGAGCATGTGTGAGGCTCTGAGGCTGAAAAGCACTTGGTACCTTTAAGGAAACTGGGGGAAGGCTAGTGGCATACCAGGTTTGTGGGGGATGTTGGGGGCTGGTATGTGCAAAAGCAGGAGGTAGGAACATGTGTGGTGTGTTTCTGGGTAAAGGAGAGTACAGCCAGGTAGATGCTGAAGAAGCCACTGAGTTCTTGTATCCTCTCCCCAAAGGTAAAGTGTTGGGGTCCTCTGGGAAGAAAGACTCATGCTGGCCTGGAAGGACCCCAGGTCAGTATGTGGATGAGCCTATTCCAGAAGAGTCTCCTGTGGAGGAGGCCTTGGGCTGGAATCCCTGGCGCACCCACTCACCTGATAGTATGACCTGAGGGGCAGAGCTTGGGCTGGGCGGCAGGAGGCCTAGAGTATGGCCTGTTCTCTATCACTGACTTGCCAGGTGTCCTTAGGCAAGTCTCTATCCCAGTCTAGGTTTCAGTTTCTGCACCATGCAATGGCGGTGACAGTTTCTATATTGCTGATTTCATTGCAACATTTGAGGATCAAATGAAATCACAACGTGTAAAAGGATGTTACCACTATGCTATGAAAAGTAAGATATTATCTTAAATGGCACGATTTCGGGTCTTCAACGCCTCTTTGAAACATTCAGATCCCAAGTTCATCTACTCCAGCATGTTTTTCCTGTGCACCTTCCTTTCCTTGGGACACAGAAGGTAATCAGACATAGTCCTTGCCTCTGAGGAGACCCAACCAAGAGATGGTGTCTCAAAGCCACTGTTTGCAGCCAGACAGCTAAGCTGTAGTGCAGGGGACCATGGAGGTTGTGCTGAGTTCAGCCCTTTCCCCCTGTGCTGTCACTGTCTGTCTGCCTCTCTGTTGGGCCAAGGGCTTCCCAGAGGCAGGAACCTCCTCATCCTGTGCCCCAGTGCAGGCCTGCTCAGCGTAGTGGCTCAGTCCATGGTGGAGCATCGACCATGAATGAGTACCATAGAGTCATGGACAAAGTGCTAGGGGAGCATGGAGGAGGGACGGTAAATTGGGAAGGTGAAGAGGAGATGACATTGCTGCTGGACCTGAGATGAGGACGATCCTGCCTGGCAGAGAGGAAGGAGAAGGGTGTTCAGGCAGAGCCTGGAGTTGGGAGCCATGAGCCCCTGGTGAGGCTGGAAGAGGAGGACTGGCAGGAGAGGGGTAGGAGATGGTGGGAGAGATGGACAGGGACCCGATCTGAAGGACCTTGTAATCCAGCCACGAAGCTTGGGTTTTATTCTGTGGGCTTCAAACCAAAGGAGGGGTGTGAGCAGAAGAACATCTTGATCAGATTGGAAGGTTAGAAAGAGCAGGTAGGTTGGTAGTGTAGAGCGGGGGCAGGGCTTGGGGAATGGGACAATAAAATCTGTCCCAGTTTGGGCTCTTCACACCAAAGGATGCAAAGGGAAGTCCAAGGGCTGAGAGGGGCCATCTCTTGCTTCTGGGCCACCTCGCTGAGTGACAATTCCTCTTATTGGCCCCCAGCTGCCAAGCTCATGGCTGCTGCTTAAGCAGTTTGGCCCAGATTGGCTTTGGATGGAAAACCAGACCTAGAGTTAGAGCAGCACAGAGAGGTCGTTTCTGGGCAGCTTTCTGTGTCCTGGGACTGTCCTCCGCTGTGTGCGGTGAGCACGGGGGCTCACACAAGGCACTGGCTTCCCCTGTGTCCTCCCCACACATCCTACCATCCCTACATTCCTGTCTATAATGGCCTGCCCTGCTCTTCCTGTCGGTGTGTGAACAGGACGGCCCCGGGACCTAGGTCACCTCTTCCTCACCATTGCCCAACTCAACCCACAGGTGCTTTGGCCAAACCACAGACAAAGAAGTCAAGCTACCAAGCTGGGCTTGACCAGGAGGGTTTCACCCAGGATAGAACCTCCCACCATACCCCCTTCAGTCACCAGTGCTGTGCTGCCATTAGGAATTATGGGTACAGCTTTGTAGTTTATGAGGAGTTGGATACTTGCCCCTCTGAGATCCCTTATGGTAATGACAGCCTTAGTCCCTCCATTGCACAGATGAGGAGGGTAAGTGACCAGCCTGCAAGCAGAGAGGACACTTACCCTAAGAGAGGAACAGGGTTAAAGGCAGAAACACATTTACGAAGCCCTGGTCTGTGTGATGTTAATGGAAAAACATTGAAACTTGTATAGAATTTTTGTGAGTTTATTTGAGCCAAACTCAACAATTGCTGGGAAGCAGAATCTCAACAATTGGGATAATGCTCTGGAGAATGGTGATTTTTTACCTTGTTTTTATAAATTACCATAAAAGGAGGAGATGCAAGTGGGTTATATGAAATCCATTGGTGATAGATTAGGGAGGTGGGAGAAAGCAAAGCGGGGAAACCTCTAGGATTAGATTAAAAGTGAAATGATGGACACATGCTCCTTTTAATTGGTGGGTACAGGATAGTTAACAGTCCACAATTAACACGATAACAATAACCATGAGGGAATTTGTGGTTTCTGCCCTGGTGCCATTTGTTGCACCCTGAGGAGTCCTGAAAAAGGGAAATTACAAGTTACCCAGACATTTCACAGGTATGTTATCTTAGATGCAAAAAGACAATAGGCTCATAAAGATAGAAGTTGATTTTGTCAGGGAAAATACTAGCCTAGGACATGACTACCTACTATACACTGCTTTTAGTTAAATTTTTAATTTCAGACCATCCTTTGTGGTTACTTTAGGTGTTTGAGTTTGCAGAACTGCCATGCAGGCCTTCCCTGGGCTAGTCAGGTTAGCACGTGGCCTTGCTTTTCTGCCTACAGTGAGCCCACCCAAACCTCACAAGAGGAGAAAACAGACCCAGTCCTTGCTCTCCTGGAGCTTTTGAAGTTCAAGGTCAAGTTGAGAAGAGGGAATATAGTCTTCACTGGAGTTTTCAGGGAAGGAGTCCTTTAGGGAAGAGACCAGAGACTGATATAAATTTAGCCCTGACCTTGTGCATAGCCTTGTACATACGTCCTGTTATTTATCCTTCACAACCCCGGAGATACGAGTTCACAATGATACGGGGATTTTTGGACTGGAACAGTCGGTGTTCCCCTGGGCAGGATGGTTCCCAGGCTCTTTATCCACCAGAGTCGAAAAATGAATCCAGGGACGGAAGATGGTATACCAAAGGTGGAAATTTATTGAAGAACAAGTACAGACTCCCACGTAGGGAAAGGGAAAGAAACTCACAGCACAGACTCCCACGTGGGGAGGGAAAAAAGAGTCCCACCCAGTCCCTTCTTCCACAGTTTATAAAGGCTGCAGTTTTCTGTGCATCGATATCCCCTCCGATTGGCCACTATCCCCCTTTATTTGGTCACTACAGTAACTTCTGAGCTCAAAGGTCAAATCTCACATGGGATTGTGAGCCCCTCCTTCTTTATTTTGTGAATATAGACCTTTTGTTGCTTCCAGTTCCCTTATCTTATGGAAATGTAACTGCTGCCTCTCCCAACTCCCTTGTCTTATGGAAATGTACCCTTTTTGCAACTCTGTAGCCCTGTGTTTTTTCCCCTTAATTTAAACAATTCCCTAAATCTGCCTATTTCACCCCCAAAAATTCCTATATCAACAACTACATTAATAAAGATGGAAAAACAAAAAAACAAAAAACAAAAAAAACTGAGGCTTAGAGAGGTGACAGCTAGTTGGAGGAAGAGCTGGGACCGGAATCGTGGTTGGTCTGATGCCAAAGCCCTTGCTTAGTTCTAATTCACCTGGGCCTGGATGGAAGGAAAGGGTTGGGGAGTGAAGGGGAGAGAGAGAACCTGAATCCAGGTTTTTAACCACCTTGCCAGTCCTATATTGCGATGGTGCTGTGGGAGGTAACTTGGGCAAGAAGGACAGCCTAAACCTGGGGATTTTCCAACACTGTCATTGGGCAATCCCCAGAATTAAGTCATGCTTGTCTTTCTGTGTACCCGATGTTGAGAAAGAGGCTTCGATCTGAGGTAAAATCCGTAGAATATGAACCTGGCAGCCAGTCCAGTGTGAGTTCTGCCAGGCCAACCCCATTTGACCTCGAGTTTGGACACTCTGTGGCCCTCAATTCTCCTCTTGTCTGTCCCGAACCTTAGTGTTATGCCAGACACAGATGGAGAAGAAATGGCTTGGCCGCTCTGAAAGCCCTCCGTTAGCACATTTAAACTAAAATATCAAGTATATTGGCATAAAATTGTTCATAATATTCACTCATTATCCTTTTAATTTTTGTAGGAGCTGTAGTAATATCTGTTTTTAAATCCTGACAATTGGCAATTTGTGTCTTCATTCTTTTCCTCTTAACCAGCCTGACTAGAGGTTTATCGATTTATTTTCCAATAATCTTTGGTTTCAATGATTTTCTCTGTTTCAATTTAATTTAGTTCTGCTCTTGCCTTTATTATTTTCTTCCTTTGGCTTGATTCGGATATAATTTACTCTTCTTAGATGATTGGTTCTAAGCTTCTCTTATTTTCTAATATAAGCATTTAATACTATAAATTTCCCTCTACAAACTTCTCTAAGCTGCATCCAATAAATTTTTGATATATTGAGTTTTTATTTTCATTCCATTCAAACTATTTTAATTTCTTTTGTAATTTCTTCTTTGGCCCCTTATTTATTTAAATGTGTGTTGTTTCCAAATATTTGGGGATCTTTTTTGTTATTGGTTTCGTTCTAGTTTGATTTCATTTAAATTAGAAAATATATTTTGTGTAATTTCAATTTTTTAAAATTTGTTTCCTGGTCTCAGCAAACCTCCCCCCCTCCCCCTGCCCGTCCCCCCTCCCTATACACACAAGTATTTAAAGTGCATTTGAAAAGAGTGTTTATTCTGCTGGTGTTGTGTATTGTGTATATAGCATTTTATAAATTGCAGTTAGGTCAAGTTGTCTGATATTGTTACTTGGATCTTCTCTATTCTTGTGATTTTCTGTCTACTTTTGTTCTATCAATTACTGAATGGAGAGAGAAAATTTGAAGTCATCAACCATATTGTGGATTTATCTATTTTTTATTTCAATTCTATCAACTTTAGCTTCATGTATTTTAAAAATCTGGTTTTTTTACTCTGTATATTTAGGATTATTATGTCTTCTTCATAAGTTGACCCTTTTATCATTATACAATATCCATCTCAATTCCTGTAATATTTATTCTATTTACTTTGTCTGTTATTAATATAGCCACCCTAATTTTCTCTTGATTAGTGTTTGATTAGTATTTTTGCATGTAACATTTTTCATCCCTTTTTAACCTATTTCTTAATATTTAAAGTGAGGCTCTTATAGATAGCATATAGTTGAGTCTTTTTAAAAAATCCAGTTTGACACTCTGCCTTTTAATTAGGTGTTTAGATCTTTTCACCATTAATATATATATATATTTATAAAGGGCTGGAAGGTGCCCACAGGTCTCGAGCCACTCTTGCGTAAGCGAGCAAGAGTGATTGGTAAGCATTGTATTCGAAGGAACCGCTGAGCTAAAGCCAGCCCCATTAGTATAATTATTAATATTGATGAATTTATTTATTTATTTTTAAATTTTTATTTTATTTTAGAGAGAGAGGAAGGGCAAAGGAGACAGAGACAGAAACATCAATCAGTATGAGAGAGAAACATCAATTGGTTGCCTCTGGGAATTGAACCTGCAACCTGGGGCACGTGCCCCGACTAGGAATCAAACCTGCAACTCTTTGGTGCATGGGATGACACTCAACCAACTGGGCAATGTAAGAAATAAGGCGAGCCCCCAAATTCAGGGGTCCTGATAGAACACAATGCATACTCGGGAGCCAGGCAGCAAGGCAAATATCTTTACTCCTGCAGGAGGGTGCATGCACATGGTCTGGGAGCACACGCACACTGAACAGGCAGTCTGCTGGGCTTTTTAATCCTCACGCACGTGACCTGTCCTCACTCTTTTTTTTTTTTTTTTTTTTTTTTTAAATTTCTTTATTGATTAAGGTGTCACATATTTGTCCTCATCCCCCCATTCCCATCCCACACCCCTCCCCTTGGATGCCCCAACCCTCTGTTGAACTTAAGCATTGGTTAGGCTCATATGCATGCACACAAGACCTTTGGTTGATCTCTCCCCCCTCCCCCCACCCTCCCCTATCCTCCCTCTGAGGCCCGATAGTCCGATCGATGCCTCCTTGTTTCTGGTTCTGTTCTTGTTCATCAGTCTATGTTGTTCATCATTTCCCCTAGATGAGCGAAATCATGTGTCACTATAGATATACTTATAAGAATTGAATGTGCGACGAGCAATAATAGTTATGCTGACAGGCAAATGAATCAGTCTGTAGTGAGTTTCTTTCTGGACCAACAGTTCTTTTGAGACCCAATATCAATGTCCACCGGTTCCCTATGAGTACATGTCGGCACTGACCCCTCAGCTCTGGATGGTGGACAAATGGTGGTAATGCAGGTCCGACTCCCTCTGGTTTGGTCTCGGCTGGACCCAGGGGCACTGCTTCACCCGGATCCAGGGGCCCACGGCCTCACCTGGACCCGGGGCCAGGCTCACCCGGATCCAGGGGCCCGCGGCCTCGCCCGGTCCCGGGGCCCAGGGCTCACCCGGCTCCAGGGGCCCGCGGCCTCGCCCGGACCCGGGGCCCAGGGCTCACCCGGCTCCAGGGGCCCGCGGCCTCGCCCGGACCCGGGGCCCAGGGCTCACCCGGCTCCAGGGGCCCGCGGCCTCGCCCGGACCCGGGGCCCAGGGCTCACCCGGCTCCAGGGGCCCGCGGCCTCGCCCGGACCCGGGGCCCAGGGCTCACCCGGCTCCAGGGGCCCGCGGCCTCGCCCGGACCCGGGGCCCAGGGCTCACCCGGCTCCAGGGGCCCGCGGCCTCGCCCGGACCCGGGGCCCAGGGCTCACCCGGCTCCAGGGGCCCGCGGCCTCGCCCGGACCCGGGGCCCAGGGCTCACCCGGCTCCAGGGGCCCGCGGCCTCGCCCGGACCCGGGGCCCAGGGCTCACCCGGCTCCAGGGGCCCGCGGCCTCGCCCGGACCCGGGGCCCAGGGCTCACCCGGCTCCAGGGGCCCGCGGCCTCGCCCGGACCCGGGGCCCAGGGCTCACCCGGCTCCAGGGGCCCGCGGCCTCGCCCGGACCCGGGGCCCAGGGCTCACCCGGCTCCAGGGGCCCGCGGCCTCGCCCGGACCCGGGGCCCAGGGCTCACCCGGCTCCAGGGGCCCGCGGCCACGCCCGGACCCGGGGCCCAGGGCTCACCCGGCTCCAGGGGCCCGCGGCCACGCCCGGACCCGGGGCCCAGGGCTCACCCGGCTCCAGGGGCCCGCGGCCTCGCCCGGACCCGGGGCCCAGGGCTCACCCGGCTCCAGGGGCCCGCGGCCTCGCCCGGACCCGGGGCCCAGGGCTCACCCGGCTCCAGGGGCCCGCGGCCTCGCCCGGACCCGGGGCCCAGGGCTCACCCGGCTCCAGGGGCCCGCGGCCTCGCCCGGACCCGGGGCCCAGGGCTCACCCGGCTCCAGGGGCCCGCGGCCTCGCCCGGACCCGGGGCCCAGGGCTCACCCGGCTCCAGGGGCCCGCGGCCTCGCCCGGACCCGGGGCCCAGGGCTCACCCGGCTCCAGGGGCGCGCGGCCTCGCCCGGACCCGGGGCCCAGGGCTCACCCGGCTCCAGGGGCGCACGGCCTCGCCCAGACCCAGGATTCAGCCTCACCCGGACCCAGGGGCGCACGGCCTCGCCCAGACCCAGGATTCAGCCTCACCCGGACCCAGGGGCGCACGGTCTCGCCCAGACCCAGGATTTAGCCTCACCCGGACCCAGGGGCGCATGGCCTCGCCCGGACCCAGGGGCACGTGGCCTCACCCGGACCCGGGGCCCAGCCTCACCCTGACCCAGTTCCCAGCCTCACCCAGACCCAGGGACACGCGGCTTCACCCGGATCCAGGACCCAGCGGGGTTTCGTCTTCTTGATCCCATTTCCTGTTGGTCAATTCCATCTCAGTAATTCCTTCGGCCATTTTCTCAGAGCTCCAGGGCAGCCGCCGCAGAACTCGTTGGGCGGCGGGCTCGGCGTAGCTCCGGTGTGCCCGGTGCGCGGCAGCGGGCTGGT
The DNA here is from genome assembly GCF_951640355.1 of Cnephaeus nilssonii. Taxonomy (NCBI): domain Eukaryota; kingdom Metazoa; phylum Chordata; class Mammalia; order Chiroptera; family Vespertilionidae; genus Cnephaeus; species Cnephaeus nilssonii. The sequence continues at coordinate 45,183,630 of NC_137084.1, read as the reverse complement.
CCGGTGTTGCTGCGTCAGCCCTTGGGTCTGCAGCGGTGGCCAGTCACCGAGCGTGCGCACCTGGCCGCTTCCGTGGCGTTGAGATTCTTGAAGGACTCGGAGGTCAGCAAGCGCGGAGTCTCCCACCCCATGACTCCCAGGGGCTTGTCTGTCCGTGCTCGGCAGCGAGTGGGGCCTTCCCCTCAGCCGGAGACCGCTGGGGGAACTGCGCCGAGCACGTTCCAGGCCGCCACTGTGTCGTCTGAGCCGTAGTTCTTAAAGTGTGATCTTTGGGTCGCCGGCATCAGCATCATCCCGAGTACCCCTCTCTTTTATTCTAGTTGTAGAGCGTCTGCTCAGTCAGCCCTCCGGTGGTTCTGGATGGTGTCTGCTCCGCTCTCCCGTCGTAGACTCAAAATTGTTGTGGTAGGCAGCAATCAGGCTTCCGCCCTATGCCTCCATCTTGGTCTTCCTTTGTATAGTTAAGTCTTGATTGTTGTTGGTGTCGCTGGGAGGAATTGTCCTCCAGGCCGATTGGCTGTGCGGATCCTCTGTGACTATAAAGGAAGAGTTGCTGTGTAGGAGACAGATTTATGGGCCGGGGCTTGGTGCAGCAAGGCTTTGGCGCTCACTGAGTCTGCCTCTAGAATGTGTCCTTTATATGAGTGGTTGAAATCTGGTGTCATCTCATACCGACCACTAGATGCCCTCGTTTCTGGGTCTCCAATGGTGTGTAGGTCAGCTACTACCTGAGACCACTCAGCAGGACTTACGGCAAAAACTGCAGTTTCCTCCTCCTGTCTGAGCGTCCCTAGAGCAGTCCGACTAGAACCGCAGTTTATCTGGTCAAGCTGCCACAGGGCAGGCCACCCATATGCAAAAGCCGTTGCTTGGAGCCCAGGTGTGCCTGTAAGACGTGCGGGGCGGAGCTGCAAAATGAGCTGGGCGGGTCCCAGGGCGGGGCGAGTCTCAGGGCGGGGCGGGGCCTCAGGGCGCCACCAGACCATGGCGAGGCGAACCGCTCTGGCTGCAAGTCCGCTCCTTCTGCCCTCCACGCTTCCAAGCCCCCTCGCTCCGCACTCCAATGCAGCAAACACTGATTGCTGGGCGCGCCTCCGCAAGGAAGTCACTCCCACTCTCCGATCCGAAGGCCGAGAGTCGCGCCTCTCCCCGCAGGCGTCTGGGGCGCTAATCTCCCCTAGGTTTGGAACAAAAGCCACAATTCCCTTCCCCCGACCCACGCGCCTTCGCACCTCAGCTCCTCCAGAGTTTGCTCTTTCCTCTTCTCTCTTAGCTGTAAATCCACCATTCAGCCTGCTCTCCTGTGGTTCTGGGTGGCAGACGCTCTGTGCGCGCAAAGTTCCTTTGTTTAACCTTGTAATTGTTGTGCGCGAAATTCCCTTGCTCGACTCTGCTGCCCTCCCGGTTCTCCTCTCCCAAAATGGCCAGAGGACCCGAGTGTAAGACAGGAAGTCCTAAGAATCCTCCAAGTCGGTGTTGGCGGTCTCCGGGGCCCCGAGGATCTCAGTGGGGAGCTCGGTCGGGTCGGTGACGCGGGTGGGCCCGTCTCGCAGAAAGATGGTCTCTTCCTTCACCGAGAGCCGCTGCGCCGAGTCCGCGGCTGCCGCCACAGCAGTTGCCGCGGCGCCCACGAGCCCATGGCCCCGGCTGCGGTGCTGGCTGAGAGGAGCCTCCGCCCGGTCTGGGGAGACGCGAGCAGGAGTCGCCGCGCTTGCCAGTCCATCTTTTAGTTTTTTTTTCGGAACTGCCATGCGAGGCAACAGATCAGCCGTTCACCTCCGCCGCCATCTTTTTTCCTCTCCCTGTCCTCACTCTTGATTGGCACTCAGGTGCACAGTCTTTCGTGATTGGCTAATTTAAAGGGAGGGGTTGGCCTTTGCCATTTCAAGATGGCGGCCCCCAGGAGAGCTGCAAGTCATGTGGCCAAAGTGGCGGCTGCCAAGTCACGCAGTCCAAAATGGCAGCTATCTAAGCTGTTCTTTGACAGAAAAAATGACTTGTTTATTCTCACAGCAACACCAGCCAGGGCTGAATTTATTTTTTTAATAGATTAATTAATGAATTAATTAATTTTGGGTGAGATCAGAGTAGAGCTCGCCTGGAGCCCAGGATCCAATGCCCTTCCCCAGAGCTCCAGGCTGGGCCTGCTGCCCTGCATTTTGCCGCAGTTTGTGCCTCGCTGTGTGGGAGGGTGGGTAGGACCTGGTGAAGCAGAGAGGCCTGGGAGGGGAAGCCTGGATGGCTGGGGGTGGGAGCCTTGCACCAAACATGAACACCTCCAGGCGGGGAGAAGGTGTCCCCCATTATTGCTTCCTGGCCACATGAGTTTGACAGGGTCAGGAGAGTTTTGCTGAATGAAGAAATGAAACATAATTATCTTCCATTGTTGTTCTGGCTTATGAATCCTAAACCTTCAGAGCCAGTGGTGAGCCTTGAGTTCCTCCTGTGTTTCAGGCCTAGCACAGTGGCCGGTACATATAGAGAACCACTAGTAAATATCTATATTATAAAAACCCAGTGGCCCTAATGCCATAACAACCAAAGACCGGTCACCAGGAGGCTGCGTGCGCAGCAAGGCACGCGCAGGTGGGCGGGGCTGCATACATGGCGAGGTGCGTGCAGGTGGGCAGGGACTTGACTCTGGGTCCCGCAGTGCGGCAGGACTTGACTCTGGGTCTCTCAGCACAGCGGGACTTGGGGGAGTCCTGTGGCACGGTGCAGCATGGTGCAGCACGGTCTGGAGTCCCGGGTCTCGCAAGATTTCCCTCAGGTCTGGGTCTCGCCCGATTTCGCGCACTGGGTCACTAGTTTACTAATAAATAAATATTTATTTCCAATTCTTACATAGATTTTTTTTTTTAAGACAAGGGGGTAGGCGGAAATAGGCAGTTATTGTTTAATGGGTGCAGAGTTTCTGTTCTGCAAGATGTGAGAATTCTGAAGATGGTGATGTTTCAACAATGTGAATGTACTTCATGCCCCTGAGGCATACACTTCCAGGTGGTCAAGACGGTAAATCTTACGGTACTTCTATCTTACCAGAATTTTTAAAATTTGAAAAGAAATACATTTTCTTTTTTTAAATTCGACAAAATGAATACATTTTCTAACCATAAGAAACAAAACAAGGCTAAGCCTGCATTATTTCTATCCACTTCACCAAATGTAAAGCACAGACCCTGCCTGTCAGTCACCCTGCCTGTCAGTCACCTGAGCACACGCAGCCCTGGCCTCGAGAACAAACTCTGTGGTTGTTCTCTGAAGCCAGGGGAGGCATTGGAGGCAGGGCGAGTGGGACGGGAGGCTTTACACTCCCCTCCAGCTCCCCTTCACCGGCACTATCTCCTTCGTGCATGCCCTCTGGCTTTGACGGAGCTTGGGAGTGAGTGTCACGTCAGCAAGACCACAGGACCCAGCCCGTTACGCAACCCCGGCTGGTACACAACAAGAGCAAAAATAGTCACCTGCTCGAGTTCGCCGTGTGCCAGGGACCTGCCAAGTGCTCTGCCAGGGCGTTATCTCATTTAGTTCTCCCAACGCACCGTGAGGTCAGGCCTGCAGGCATCAACATTGACACAGGAAGAAATGAAGATGCCGCGGGCTCATTCATTCAGGGAGGGCTACTCCGTAAGAAGTGGGTTTGAGGCCTGGATCTCGTGCTCCAAATGCCATGCGTCCCCCTGCCCCATGGCGGGGCTGCCACCGATGGGGAAATGGCATCCCTCAGAGAGTCACTGGACTCCCTTAAAGGTATTCAGCCAGTTGATGAGGGAGCTGTGGAGGGGATCCAAGTCTCCCTGTTCCCAGAATGGGGCCTTTTCTACCACAGGAGGCCTCTTCTGAGAAAGGGAAGGTCCAGACTTTGTCAGCCAGAGCCCCATCTGCCCCCTAGTTGTGCGCCCTTGAAGGCAGTGTGGTGAGGGGTTTTACCAGAGCAGTTCTTGTCTCCCTGGCCTCCCCTTGAAAGTTTCTCTTTGCCTGCTTTCTGACCCAGACTGCTTCATTTTCCAAGGAGACACCCTCAGGAAAGGGGGACCCAAGCAGGATTAAAAACTCTTCCTAACCCAGGGCTGCTGGGGGCATTGCCGAGAGGGCCGCCCCCATGCAGGGGAGGTGGGGAGCAGGGTGGCACATGGGGCCACAGAGACCAAGGGTAAGAGTGCAGCTTGCCAAAGTGGGGGTGGGAGGGGAGCTCTGGAAACACACGTGCCCTCCCTGTGCCTCTGTCCTCTTTGTTCGGGGCGGGGGGGGGGGGGGGGTGGAGAGGCTGTATCCAAGCCCATCGCCCTGTTTAAGGTCAAGTTTCCTAGAAGCAGACCTGGTGATGGGGAATCCTGTGAGACGGGTTTATTGAGGAAATGCCTGCAGGAGAAACTCGAGGGGGAGCTGGGGCAGCCGGAACAGGAAAAGGAAGGGGAAGAAATGAAACAGGGTGTGATTCCAGACCAGAAACAGCCTCCGCCAGATCCCGCAGGGGAGCCCTGGAGCAAGAATGATGCCTGGCGTTTGTTCCAGCTTAGAGCAAGGAAGCTGGCTTTCACCAGTTAGTCTTGGCTAAGGGTCACTGGGGTGGGGAAGGGGGAGGGGGTGTAAGCTCCCAGCTGTTTACCATACTCTGCACGTGGGGAAAAGTGTCTTCAGGGGCCCTAGGCAAGCCCAGGAGAGTTTGCAGGGGCAGGTGGTTTGGAAGAAACATCAACAGACGTACAGAAAGGGGTCCACAGCAGTGATCAAAGGGAATCTGTGGAGCACTGATAGTGTCCCCTGCACCACCCTCAGGATTGACCCTAATATTTCAGAATTCTGGGTCTTTCTCAGCAGCACGGGATCAATGACAGAAGAGGGGAGGGCACTGATGAATGGGGAGCCTGAAACCCGTGGGAGCTTTGGAGTAAGAATGGAGGGTACAGCGTCAGGACAGCCCCGAAGAACCAGATGTCACAGTGTGTCAGGGCTGAGGGGACTTGACTCTCCTCCATCCTCTCCACTCCGGCCTTTATACATGCACAGAGTCACCACACAGCCATGCACGCTCCGACACATGGGACATAGGGAGCACCCTTTTGTGACTATGCGTGCACACACAGACCCAGATCATACATGGATGCTCTTGGAGAAACATATCCACAGACATGCACGCTCACTTGAGCTCATCCCAGAAGCATTCCCGGCCAAGGTTCTTTTTATTCCTGCTCAGGGGAGGGGAAAGTAGGGGGCTGGGCAGGCAGGGTCCAGGCCAGTTGCAGCTGGCTGCTGAGGAGTGACCTTTGGCTGGAATGTCCCAGAGCCCAGAGCCCAAGCTTGTGTCTGTCTGGGGTTGCTTGTGGAGGACTGATAAAGGTGTCTGGAAGCTCAGCTACCAACTCCCCCACCCCCTTCTTGTCCCCCAAGGTTCCATTCCCACCTTTGACCCAGGCCTTACACCATCAGCCGGCCAGGGGCCCCTGTCTCCACTGTACAGACGAGGACCTGCAATCCAGGGAAGGAAATGAACTGGGGCTCCTGATGGGTAGTCCCAGGCCCTGACTGGGAGCCTGCTCCCTTCCCAGATGGTAGGAACCAGCCGGAGCATTGCCAGTGGAAAGCAAAGGGCATCCGTGCCGAGTCAAACTGACTTGAGCTGGGGCTCCCAGTCTGTTAGTGGGCACAGGCACTTAAAAAATGTGACCGCCCTTCCAGGAGGTCCGGGCACATGCCCAGGTTGTGGGCTTGATCCCCAGTGGGGGGCATGCAGGAGGCAGCTGATCAGTGATTCTCTCTCATCAATGATGTTTCTACCTCTCTCTCCCTCTCCCTTCCTTTCTGAAATCAAGAAATACTATACATAAGAAATAATATACCAGTATACAGGAAAATGGATTTGGGTGGAGGGGAGTAGGGTAAAAGGCATTTTAGCCAGAGGGAACAGCTTGTATAAAACGCTGGCTCTGGGGAAGCGAGGTGTCCCAGGGAACTGGAAGTCCAGAAGGCTGCAGGGGGGTAGGGAGTAGCTCAGAAGGAAGGCAGGAGTCACGCTGGGGAGGGCTGTACGCCAGCCAAGGAGCCAGAGGCAGCCAGAGAGCACCGAGCACCCACGGGGTTTTCATCAGAGGAATGATTTTGTCAGACCTACAATGGGGAGCTCCTTCTGGCTCCAAAGTAACCAATGGCTTAAGACAGATGTGAGATGGAGCACAGGGCAACTGATTAAGTGGCAGCTGGTAGAGGCTTTGCAGGCCAAGAGGCACATTGAGGCTATTAGGTAGGTTCTTATATAACAAGAAAGGAAACAAATTTCCATAACATTTTAATGGACCAAATTCAAAGTAAATAATTGAGTACAAAATTGTAATACAAGTCAACTAATGAGAAGGTGGAATTTTTTGGAGGATAACATTTCACTTAAATGGGCCTCAAAGTTAGTGTTCCCGCCCCTCACATCGATTGCAAATGTTCGTCTGTAAAAAGCATTCTCAGTTCACAGGTTTATTCAAGCACAGGCTGAACCCTGGCCTAGACCGATGGGCCCCAGAAGAAAGCAAGCGGAACAGGAGGTTTCCTCTCTTCTCCTCACCTCCACAAGCCACAGTGCCTGGACCTCCACCATTACTGCCGCCCCTTTGAGAGCGGTCACTGCTCCCACAGGGCTCCGATTAAAATGTAGCCTTGTTACTAGGAGAGACTGAGATCCTTTAGCCAATAGGAAGACACCGAAATAAAAACATCTGTAATCATAAATCTCAGGACGAGAGGTGCCTCCCCAGTCCTCTCCTAGGGCAGGACTAACGTACATGTGTTTCTTGAAATTATATTGTGTAAGCGACTTGCTTGAGGTCACACTGTCAGTGGCTGACAGAGCTGGGATTTGAACCCAAGTCTCAGGGTTCCCAGCTGGGGTTCCTTTCCCTACCATCACATCCCTGCCAGGGACTCCTGCTCACTTGGTGCGGATGTGCACTCGGGAAAGGAGTGGTGTCAGGACTCATCTGTCCAGGACAAATGCTCTTTAGGCTCCTGCCTTCCACACCTAGCAGTACCAGCAGATCAGGCCTCTCATTTACATACATTTGCATATGTCACTTCCAGAGGAGGAAACTGAAGCTGAGAGAATGAATAAATTGCTTGGCATGTACAATAAACTAAAAAAGAAAAAATGTTCCCCAGAAGATATTCACATCCTAGTTTCTAGAACCTGTGAATGCTACCTTATAAAGGAGGAAAAAGGTCTTTGCAGGTGTGATTAAATTAAATATTTTTAAATGGGAAGATATCCTGGATTATCTGAAGAGGCTTTAAACGTAAGACAAAGCCAAGAAAAATATGTACATATACTAATGCTTGCTTACATACATATATATTTATAATTATTTCTGTATCTCTCCATCTGTATATTAACAAAACATGAATTCATACTGATGTCTCCCACTCTAATCTCTCAACATAAGGATCATTCTAGCCTTTCCCCCTTGCTTATCTGTACCTTCCTTCTCCAAAGTGAGAAAAGCCTCCCACCATCCACTTATTTGTGCAATCTCAGCACACAAGTACAGCAGCTTCCACATTGTCAACCTGGACCCCCATGAGAAATTCAACTTTACCAACTACGGTGTGGTGTTCATGTACATTTTGTTTTAACATTAGTCTTACGGTTTCAAAGTCAAAACACTATTTTCCAAAGTTACTTAGGTCAGTCCTGTCCCGCTAACTCCCTCTAGTGAGGTTTTCTCACACATTTGTAATATGGTTGAGATTCTTTCCTCACCGTCTGCATTCCATCCTGGGGTCCCCAAAATTCTTGGTTGGCTGGTTTGTTAGTTTGTTTATTTATTTACTTTAATCCTCACCTGAAAATATTTTTCCATTGAATTTTAGAGAGTGGAAGAGAGAGGGGAAGACAGAGAGAAATATCCAAGTGAGATAAACACATCAATTGGTTGCCTCCTGCACATGCCGGACCAGGCCCCAGGCTGGGGAGGAGCCTGCAACCCAGGTACATGCCCTTGCCCGGAATCGATCCTGGGACCCTTTGGTCTGCAATCTGACACTCTACTGGTATCCACTGAGCCAAACCGGCTAGGGCTCTTGGTTTGTTTTTTAATTTAATTTCTGTACATTAAGTTTCATTCTTTGTGGATTTTGACAGATGCATAGTGTCATGTATACAACAGTACATACAATACCATACAGATTCATTCCACCACCCAAAAGAATTCCCTGTGCTTCCCTGTGTCAAAGGCTCTTCCTCCTGCAATCCCGGGCAACTGCTGATCTGGTTTCCATTTCTATATTTTACCCTTTCCCAGCATGTCATATGAATAGAATCAAATAGGGTGTAGCCTTTTTTCTCTAGCCAGAATTTATTTATCGGTGTTGTGTGAATTAGTAGCTCATTTCTCTTTATATTATTAAATATTTTTATTGTTTTTGTTTATTTGTTTTTTAGATAAGAAGAAGAAAGAGAGAGAGGGAAGAGAGAGAAACATCGATGCGAGAGGGAAACATCGATGGTTGCCTCCTGCATGTACCCCAACCAGGGATTGAACCCACAACCTAATATGTACCCTGACTAGAAATCAAACTCGCCACCTTTTGGCATATGAGATGACATTCCAACCAACTGAGCCACACTGGCCAAGGCACATTTTCCTTTATTTCTGAATTGTATTTCTTTGTCTGGATGTACCATAGTTTGTTTATCCATTCACCTCCTGAAGGATGTCTTTGTTGTTTCCAGTTTTTGGTGATTATGAATAAAGCTGCTATATTGATGTGCAGGCTTTTGTCTGGACTAGTTTTCAGATCAGTTGGCTAAATACCTAGGATCATGATTGTTGTGATGTATAGTAAGGCTATGTTTAACTTTATAAGAAACTGCCAAAATGTCTTCTAAAGTGGTATGCCATTTGAAAAACTTAGTCACTTTATTTTTTTACTACAGGCCTGGTGCACTAAATTTGTGCACGGGTAGGGTCCCTCGGCCTGGCCGGTGGTCAGGGCCAATCTGTGGGGCGACCGGCGGGGCAATTGGGGGGACCCCACTGGCACCTGCCTTAGCTGGCCTGGAGCCTGCGGGCTGGGGGCAGCTCCTGAATTGAGCATCTGACCCCTAGTGGTCAGTGTGCATCATAGCAACCGGTCATTCCACCGGTCATTCCACCATTTGGTCGATTTGCATATCAGGCTTTTATTATATAGGACTAGAGGCCCAGTGCATGAATTTGTGCACAGGTGGGGTCTGGCTGGCCCAGCCTTGATCGGGGCAGATTGGGGCTGAGCCTGTTGGGAGGAGGAGATGGCGGGAGGTTGGCCAACCAGCCTGCCCTGATCAGGGCCCAATCAGGACCGGGCCAGTTGCGGGGGAGGGGCTGCGAGCGATTAGCTGGTGGGCCCTGCCTCCAATTGGTGTGTGTGTGGGGACAGATCAGGGGTGGGGCCGGCCAGGGGGAGGGGCCACAGGTAGTTGGCCGACTGGCCCCGCCCCTAATCAGGGTGGGGGGCCAATCTGGGGTGGGGCCGGGCCGGGGGAGGGGCTGCAGCTCTCAGCAACTGGGGCAAAATGTCCTTCCTTGAAAGTGTGTCTGAGTGGCACATCCCAGTATCCACCACCGAGGCAGAGCGGAAAGAGCACTGGCTGCAAGTCCAAGACCAGGCCTGCCTCGGCCACTTCCAGCTGTGTGACCAGGCAAGTCCTTTCCTCCCAGAGCCCCCTCAGCTTACCCAGATGTAAGTGGTTAAGACAACAGCCCAACCAATCTGTGTCCAGCACTTTGCAGTTCACCAACTAGTTCTGTGCTCTTTAACTCCCACCAACCTTACGATGCCAAGAGTGAGTCACCCTAGAGAGTTCTAGGGAAGTGTGGTCCCAGTGTGGTCTGAGGACCAGTGCTCACCCATGAACTGCTTGTTACTGGTTTCTGACAAAGTACAGAATTTGAGAGTAACCGTTGAGAAACCTTAGAGCAGCGATTTTCAACCGTTTTCATCTCATGGCGCACATAGACTAATTATTAAAATTCTGTGGCACACCAAAAAAATATATATTTTTTGCCGATCTGACTAAAAAAAATAGGTATAATTTTTATTCATTCACCAGGGGGCTATTGTCATTTTTTTTTTTTAATTTGACAATGTAAGGAAAAGGAGGTCAGTGCCCCTGACTCAATAGTCAGGTTTGCATGTTTTAAAAATTTTTTCGGCACACCAGTTGAAAATCGCTGCCTTAGAGCAATGTAGCAGAGTAAGTTCATGTCTGCCCTGTTAAAAGTAATACTAAAAAATTGGGCTTGTACTATGTTAGTCTTTTTCTTAGTTCATTTTTCCAGTCGTTTATAGTGTGTTTTACAAATGGAGAGGTCCATGATGAATTAGGAAAAAAACCTGCAAGGGTCTTGTCCTTCACCACAGACATTTTGACAAGCATTGACCTAGGGCACCCCCAAACGCAGGCTTCTGACAATTTTTACATTTTTTTTAGGAGGGTGGCCCCTTTTGATCCTTAATGATTGACATTTTATTGATAGGGCCAGGGTTTGTTGCTGGGTTTTCTTTCCTTCTTTCTTTCTTTCTTTCTTTCTTTCTTTCTTTCTTTCTTTCTTTCTTTCTTTCTTTCAGGGTCCCTTTAAAAGGAGTGGCTAGAAAGGTCTGTCTTCTCATCTATCTGTTCTCTCAATGAACATGTAACTGGACGTGCATGGCACCAGCTCAAAACGGAAACACTCAATTTTCTGGCAGGGAGTGAGGAGGAAGATCCAGATTCTAAGAAAAACCCAACCTAGTTGGTGATAGACACAAACTCCCACGGGTCTTTCAAAAACCATTTCTTGGCATTTCCGAAGAGGAGAGGTGAGGGAGAACTAGCATTTATTAAATACTCACTTAAGGATGAGCCATTTACAAATGAGGAAACTGAGACTCAGCAAGGGGATGTGACTCCCATGGGGTCACACAGCCCGAGCCAGGGGAGGGGGGTAGCTGTGTGTCTTGCCGGCTGTCATTTCCAGCGTGCCGTTCTGCCCTGCCTGAGGCCAGAACTAGGAAAGGTGGGAGCGGCATGTGACTGCTGTCTGGACAGGCAGTCTTCATCTTGGGAGCAGGTTGCTGAAAGTCCTTTAATCTCTCTGACAAATGAGCCTTGTTTATTATAAAGAGGTCACTGTGGGCGTCATTGAGATAATGCATGAAAAACATCCCACCTGGAGCTCAGCGCATAGTAGGTTCTCAGCAAGTAGCTCAGGGTGCTGACTCTGCCTTTCTGTGAGGTTATTAAGACAGATGCCCAGTTCAGCCCAAGGCATCCTCTGGCCTCTGGCCATGGCCCACTCCAGCTCAAGGACCTCCAGGGCTCCTCCCTACCTTGGAGATAAATTCCCGACTCCTTAACTGGACATTTGAGTTTCACCAGCCGGTAGGCAAGGCGACTTCGGGGAGCCGGTCTGCCTTGTTCACCACGCTATCTCAATAACAACTTGCAGAACAAAGGCCTAAACCTCTAGCCCCCTGTATCCCCAAACCTCCCCCTTGCACCCTGAGCCACACCAGCAACAATCACCAACGTGTGTTCTTCTCTCGGCCTTTGCTTGCTCAGCAGCTTCCCTACTCCCACCTCTGCCTCCTTCTGAACCCTCACAAAGCATAGTACCCCTGTTAGGCTGAGCCTTGGACCATGCCACGTGGCTGCCAGCAGTTCTGTGCTGGCTGACTCCTGTCCCATAAGTCAGTGTCAGGCGGGGCCCCAGCAGGCCCTTTGTCCCCTGTGGTTAATGATGTCTGAGAACTTCTACACAGGTCAAAGGGCAGCCTGATTTCTAGAGGAGACTCGGACTCTCCCCATCACTTGAGACCTCAGGCAGGCTCTCGGGCCTCTGCCCATCTCTACCACACCTGAAAAATCCCATTGTCCTCTGGCTGCCTGAATCTGTGTATGTATTGGGGTAAGGGAACCCTGTTGAGGCCCCTCAGGCAGGCTCTGGGGGCTCTGAGGTGTCAGTTAGGTGCTCATTTAATAACTGAACCCTTATATGTGCAACTCCTGGCCCGCTGTATCAGTTGGGGAGGCCAACTGCTATAACAAATTCTCGTAATCGCAGTGGCTTAACCCAGTGAAAGGACATTCTTTGCTCACACAAAGCACTGGGTGGATACCCCTACTGGGCTAACCCTCTTGGGCAGCCTTCCTCTGAGATCATTGCTTTAGGGGCCTATCTTGTGCCCCTGATGTCTTCAACGCGGGGCCTCAGTGAAGCAGCAGGCTTGCAGGAAAACAAGAGGGTTTAATAATAAAACAGTCTTCCCTCTGGCCCCTGAAGCCTCTCCCTATTTCCCATCTCTCGTCCTGGCACCCCCACGCCTAATGGCCACCTTGGACTCCATCCCAGCCAGGTTGGGGGTCACGGGGTCACGGCCATCATTCTCACCTCAGGCCTCTGCTCAAAGGGTTGCCCCACCTGTTGGGGACCCTCTCCATGGCCAGCTCAGCTCCTGTTCTCCAAGCTGGCCCCCAATGGTCTCCCCTCCTGGTGTTTGCAGCCCTGTACGGAGTGTGGGCTAGGCTTGGTGACTCACACCTAACCAATAGACTAAGGCCGGATTGCTGGTGTGTGCCGCAGAGGCTAGATCCCACGTGGCAGTGTGGCCTCTCTGGACTTGCCTGCTCTGTGTCATTGGCAGCTCTTTGGAGAGGCCCGCATATCGAGGGACAGAAGCCTCCTGCTAACAGCCACGGGGTGCAACCTCATGAGAGATCTGTGCCAGGACCCTTCAGACTCCTGACCTTCCGAAGTTGTGGGACAATACAGGTTTGTTGTTTAAAGCAGATAAGGTTTGGAGTATTTGTTATGCAGCAACAGAGAGCTAATTTAATCACATCTAGAGGCAAGGTGGTCTTCTCCCTTCATTCCTGCCCCAGCCCAGTGCCCCCACCAGGAAGCACCCAGTGTGAGCTCATTTATGCAACCTACTCACATCCCCTGTGGTGCCCGCTTGCCCCAGGTCTGGGGCTGAGTGCTGGGATGGGGCTGAGGGAGCAAGGATATGGTCTTGGTCCTCAGGGGGTTCCAATCCACGGGGAGACAGAGGAGTCCACTCACCTGTAATGACCCTGTCCTTTTCACCCCCACAGGTAGCCTGAAAGAGGGGTAACTAACTCAGATTCAGGGCAGTGGGGAGGAGAGCAGGGTTTGAGGGTGAGTGGGAGTGTGCTAAGGTTTAATGAAGGTGTTGATCTTTGGGCGGGAGGCGGGGTAAGTAAAAAAAAAATTTTAATGAAGTTGAATGTTTTATTATTAAACTCTCTTGTTTTCTTGCAAGGTTGCTGTTTCACTGTATAAAAATAGCACCAGCAAACTGGGAATATTGCAAGATTGAGATAGTATTGTTTGTCATCGGACACTGTAACGACTAACAAAACTTTTCCCCCTCCAGTGATTTCCACATCTCCCAAAGCTTCCTGCGCAAAATTGCTGATTCCCACCGTTCCGATACCATTTCCTGCTGTTATCCATGCATGTCTCTCCGTGAACTCGCGCAGCACGGGGAGCAGACTGGGGACAGGGCCCAGCGTCAGGGTGGCGCCTGCTCTCAGACCCAGGGCAGCGGGCACAGAGGGGGTGAGCCGGCAGCAGGCCCTGTTCTCAGGAGTGGGGGTGGGGGTGGGGGTTCGTGGCACAAGTCCTCGGCCACCCAGCCGGCCTGGAGGTGAGTGATGTTGACCAGGTGGAGGAGAAAGTGTGTTCTGGGGGAAGGGACCGGCGTGCTCCAGAGCTCAGCAGGTCCGAGAACCGAGTGCGTCCAGCCAGCAGAGAAGGGCGAGCAGGGAAGGGCGCAGCGGGTAATGAGGTGCCGGGGAGAAGGTCTAGGTAAAGTGTGTGTGTGTGGGGGGGGGGGGGGGGGGGGGGAGGATGAGAATGAGAAGGGCCTCCAAGGCCAGGCCGAGGAGGAGTTTAGAGGCATTGGAGACCAGTTTAGGGAGTGGGTTTTGTTTGGGAGAGGACTTTGGCGCTGCGTGTGGGTGGCCCCAGAGCGCTGGAGGCGGGAGTATCAGTGCGCAGTGTTTGCCCAGGGACCACCAGGGCGCTGAGTGTTGTGGCAGAGGAAGGGGAAGCCTGGGAAACCCCAAGTCAACCAGAGGCCCGGGGAAGGCTTCCTGGAATAGATGAAGCCAGTATTGAAGGATAAGTAGGACCCAGACAAGGGGGGAGGTGGAATGGGGAGATGGCATTCCAGGCAGAGGGCACATCATGGGCAAAGCCCAAAGGGGAGAGGAAGAGCATGGCTGACACATGGAAGTGCAAATGGTTCAGTCTGCGGAGAGGGAGGAGGAGAGATGAGGGTGGGAGGACCGGGCCTGATGGTGGAGAGTGGCTAAGGGCGGGCGGGCTAAGGAGCTTGGGCTTGGAGGGGGACATCTTCTGTCTTCTGTTGACCCCTCCGGATGCTCTGTCCATTGGTGTCCACCCTGCTCCTTCCTGGGAGACCCACCTGCATGGACGCAGCCCCAGGCCCTCAAGCTTCCACCTGGGTTCAGGCAATAGGGAGCCTTGGCCGGGGGTGGAGGGAGGAGAGTGCAGTGGGAATGCTCACCTGCCTCCTTCTCTGCAATAACGGCCCCTGCCCGAGACTCTCCTGGCCCGGGTACCTGCTGCCTCCACTTGATCTTCCAGGCCTCAGGGTGGCAGCAGCACTCCGCCACCCTCCCGGCCCAGCCTGGCTTAGTGCACCTTCCTGTGCGCGTCCCCACACCCCAGACACACCTCAGAAATTGTTCTTTTATCCAACCCTCCTCACAAGAATCCCATGTGTCCCCAGCCTTTTGTATAGTGACATCGCGGCTCCTCCCAGGAAAAGGTGGACTCTATTCCTCTCCCCTTAATCTGGTGGCCTTAGGGCTTGTTTTGACCGACAGAATGCAGTGAGGTTCTGTGTGCACCTGTGCAGCCTAGGACTTGAGAGACTTTGCAATCTTGCTCTTGTGCTTTTGCAATCCAGCCCCCACTGAATGCTGAAAGATGGGTCAGTCTAGAGAGGGGTCCAGTGCCCACCGGCACAGAGAGGCCCAGCGGGTCCAGCCCCACAGCGGTCCCAGCCCAGCCGACCCACCCACCGCTGAATGCAGCTGCATGAGAGCCCAGGCAAGAGGGGAAGAGCCACAGCCAGGCCACAGAACGGTGAGGAGCAGGGAGTCCTCCGTGTTCAGCCACTGTGCCCTGCGGTGGTTCATCACCCAGCAGCAGCTCACTCCGGTGGGAGGGTACTTCCCTCCTTGGCAAGTCTTGCCCTTCCTGCAGGGCCCTGCCCCTGCCACTTCCTCCAAGTCTCCCCTTGGCTGGAGATCGTCATTCCCGGCTCTTCACTCCCGTTCCTCCTGTGACCCCTACACACACTTCCTCCCAGGGTCACAGGCACCTCCCTGGGACACAGGGACACTCACCACCTGACTCCTACTTCCCCGTGCTCTGCGTCACTCCCAACAGGACACGGAGTGGCTTACGACCTCAAAACAGCATCTCATTATGCTCACATCACCGGAGGTGATACGGTAATCCTTATTTTCCCGATGACAGAATTGAGGTTTGGAGGTAATTGGCCCAGAGTTACTAAAAAGGGATGGGCCAGGATTTGAACCCAAATTTATTTACACTTCTCAAAAGGCCTTATGTTGTAGCTGTTGGTATGACCTGCTCCTGGGCAGAAAGAGTCTGCTTCCCTGCTGGCGGAAGAGGGACATTCGCAAGGACTGGTTTTACCCAGCCATCCTGCCCCTGCACATCTGTCCCAAACCCGGGAATCCAGAATTCTTTCCGCCAGGCATCAGTCCCCATCTCACCCCTCACAGCCTGGCAGACACAGACTACATCCACTCTTCATGTCTGGTCTTCATCCTCTGTCCTGGTCTGCCCTGTGTCTTAACAGACCCATTCTCCTCTTTCCCAACAGAACAGGGCCCGAGGTGGTACGCTGGGGGCTGACAGATCGAAAGGAAGAGTCCACGTGACATTCTCTGGTCCAATCTGAGTCCAGAGATTCACCTTCTGGGAAGATGAGACAGGGCCAGGCTGGGGGTCAAATCCCTCTGCGCTGGGGAGGGTAGAGGAAGAGAAGAAGGCTAACATAAAACCCTTTCATTTATTGAATGAAAGTTCATGGAGCCCCCCTTTTTGTGCTAAGGTAAAGGGGCTGAAGTTACAAAGGACAAGTAAGAGGTACTTCAGGGAGCTCTCAGCCTCTGTGATGTCAGAGCTGAGACTTGTAGGCCATCTTATTCAGTCAGGGAAACTGAGGCTCAGAGGGAGGGTAGAAAGGCCTGCTCATAGCCACACAGCCAGTGACAGAGCGAAGCTCTCCTTACCCAGCTCGGGAGGGAGGAGCTGGGACGTCCAGGGTGTAGGATGAGGGAGCGAGTAGAAGGGGCTGGAGCTGGTGGCTTCTTTTTCACTGTCATTCACGGCAGAGGAAGAAAAACCTGGTCATCGGTTGCTGCTCCCTTTTCTTTGTCCGATGAGTGACATTACAACGGAGGACGGAAACCATTCTCTTCCAGCCCTCTCTCCCATGTCCCAGGGGAGCAGACCAAGGAGATGGGGACCTGCACAGGTGTCCCAGTGTGAGTCTGGTCGCCCCTCCCACGTTGTCAGCTGTGACTTGGGGGTTGGATGTGCAGGAGGCTCGGAAGACTCTGGAGATGATGTTCAACAGAGGCTTCCAGGAAGCCTTCTCAGATCACAGCGCCTCCCACCGGGCTCCCTAACGCCAGCCCTGCCCTTTGGGGCAGCCCCTTCCTCTGGGGAGGCGCTCAGCAGAACTCCAAGTGCTGGTCCTCGGGGACGTTGTACTTGAGCTTGTGGGCTTCGAAGAGGTTGCACAGCTCATCGATGTAGTGCTGGTGCAGCTTGTCCACCTCCTCCTGCGAGGGCTGTGGGATCTGCTGCACCTCGATGGGCTTCCCCACTGCAAGACACAGAGGCGGGTGGCGGGCCAGAGCAGGGGCCCCTGGGGCAGGAAAGTGCTCCTACTGCCATCCCTTTCGAACCTATTTCGAGTGATGAATTCTAAGACGTTAGAGCAACTCCAAGATTCAGATAGCATGACCCCACCACCAGCTGGCATTGCACAATGCCTAGAAATGTGCTGGGTGCTTTACAGGCTCTATCCCCTTTAATCGTTGTAATCATCCTCTGGGGGTAGAACCTGCTATCATCCCCATTGGCAGATGAGGCCATGAGGTTTAGAGGGGTTAAGTAACTTGCTGAAGGTGGCATAGCCAAGCCCTGGCTGGTGTGCTCAGTGGTTAGAGTGTCGGCCTGCGCACTGAAGAATCACGGGTTCAATCCCCGGCCTTGGTAGAGTGCGTGCAGGAGGCAACCAATTAATGTTTCTCTCTCACATTGATGTTTCTCTCTCTCTCTCTCTCTCTCTCTCTCTCTCTCTCTCTCTCTCTCTCTCCCTCCCTCCCTCCCTCCCTCCTTTCCACTCTCTAAAAATCAATGGGAAAGAAATATCCTCAACAACAACAACAACAACAATAACAACAAAAGGTCAGCAAAGCCAGGAAGACTCAGTGCCGGGGGATGTGCTCTTAACCTCTGGGCCATATGGTTCTGGGAGTCGAGATGCCATGCTCAGAAGTGCCTGTAATTTCCAGGATGAGGCGGGCCTGCAGCCCAGGCAGCTCTTCCTCCCGCTCTCCCTCCATGCTGGCTGCAGTGCCCCCTTCATTTGAGGGAGGAGTCAGGGAGGCCCCAACTAACCCCCCCCCCACCCTCTGGTTCTGCCCGGCTGAGAAGGCAGCCTTCTCCTCTTAGTGATAGCTTTGGAGGCAGCAGCAGTATTAACGTTCATGAAAATATTGCCACACAGCACAGGGAAAGTCCTGCTATGGGGGTTCGCCGAGTGTGTGCTCAACCAATAAATGAATGGGTGGGTGGAGATAAATGGATCTCTCTCTCCAGGCCTTGTCAGAGGAACCTGGTTGGAATCCAAGAAGAAAGCAAACGAGGTGTCCAAATAGCAGGAACACCTGGTGTTACGTCCAGGCTCTAAAGCTCATGCCCTTCTTTACAGGAAAACCCCCCAGCGCTGACCCAGGCCTGCTAATTGCTGCTCTACACGCAGTTCCAACAGACGTGGGCTGCCCTTCCCTTGTACCCACCTCTTCCAGGAAGCCTATTAATCCTCTGGGTCAGAATTAAACCCTCTTTCTCTGACCCACCCTAGCCGGTTTGGCTCAGTGGATGGAGCGTTGGCCTGTGGACTGAAGGGTCCTGGGTTCGATTCTGGCCAGGAGCACATGCCCAGGTTGCGGGCTCGATCCCCAGTGGGGGGTGTGCAGGAGGCAGCCGATCAATGGTTTGCTCTCATCATTGATGTTTCTGTCTCTCTCTCCCTCTCCCTTCCTCTCTGAAATCAATAAAAATATATTTAAAAAGTCAAACAGATCCTGATTCAAAGCTCAACTTTGTTACTCAAAGGCAGTGTGATTTTTTTTGGAAGTTACTTCTCTGAGCCTGTTTCCCATCAATGAAATAGGGATAATAGTCTCTACCTCGAAGGTTGTCAGGAGAAACTGAGCCACTGCATGTAAGGGGGCCCATGCAGTGCCTGGCACACAGTAGGTACTCAGTAATCAGTAGGGACCATTGTTCTTTGTGCCAGTTCTCATCTGTTACAGTTCTCATCCCGGACTGCCTCATGTTGGGGTCTTCTGCTTGTGTCTGTTTCACGGTCTAGACTGTGAGCTCCGTGAGGACAAAGATGTGCCTGGCCCATCCCCAGTCCCCTGGCAGCTCCCAGCCCAGGCCCCCTTCCCTGTGAGCTGCCCCCGCCCAGCCTGGGCCTCGGCTCACCCACGGTGGCGATGGGCCGGCGGTAGGGTAAAAGGCCAAAGCTGTACTGGAAGATGCCACGGCCGTGGAAGAGCGGGAGGGAAATACCCATGACCTTCTGCAGCTGGTTCTGGATCCAACGCAACCAGGAGCCAGGAGAGTTCTCAACTTGGTCAAAGAGTTCGTTCTCCCCAAAGGAGAAGACTGGCACCAGAGGGACCCTAGAGGGAGACGGAGAAGAGAAGGCATGTTGGAGGCCCCAAAGAAGGCCCCAGCTGGTCACCTAGCTTCCCGCAGGGACCAGGAACTGGAGCAGAGGACAGAGCCCTGGGCCGGAAGTAGGAGGCCGAGGTTGTCTCCCGGACCTGCCAGAGCCTTGCTTTCTGACCTTGGGCAGGTCCTGGCCCCTTCTCAGAGCCACCACCTCCCAGGGGCACCGTGATGGATAGATTAGAATGCTTCAGAGTCCTCCCAGATAGAAATCATCTGCCAGCTTTGTAGAAAAATCTCGCCTGCTCCAGCCCGCTTGGTTTCCTCACGGGTGCTCCGAGGTCGGAGAACAGCCCTGCGATACGCCCCAAACCCCAGTCTCCCACATCCCAGAGGTCTCGGATCTAGTGCCAGCCATGGGCAATATGTCCCTTCCCACCCAGGCCCTTTGGTCCCAAAGTCTCCATTCTGGAACCCTTTCTGGGTGTTTGGCCACGAGACAGTACTTGTCTCACCACAATAGCCTGGGCATGTGTGAATGGACTGAGAAATCTCCCTGCCCAAATAGAAACTCCACTAGTCTCTGCTGTCTTCCCACCAAAATAAATCCTTGCTGATCTCCAACGGAACCAGAGAGCCCTCTTCCCAGATACCCGTGCATCAGGGCAAGCTTGACGAAGCCCTTGCGGTTCCGCAGCAGCAGCTTGTAGGCCCCGGGCCTGGCGTTCAGTGCCTCCTGGGCGCCCCCAACAATGATGCCCAGCAGGTTGCCCCCGCCCTTCCTGTTCAGAACGTGAGCAGCGCACTCCTTGTCTGATGTCACCAGCCCTGGGGAGAGAGGAAGGTGGTCAGTTATGGGGTTAAGGGACAGGGGAATGGATGTGGCCCAACAAAGAGGTCACCAAAAGTGCCCACAGAGGCCGGCCCCCCACCCCACCCACTCCAGCTGGGAGTTCCTGAGCACTGGGACTGAGCCTTCCCCCTCATGCCTAAGCCCCTCGCCATGCTCATTGCCCTGCACGGTGCTGTGGGAAGTGCTTCCTTGAGTCTAGCCTCCTTCTTCCACTGCTCATGCTCTCGGAAGAAGTACAGAACTACTGGTAGCCCTCCCTCCGATTCCCTCCTCCCATGCCTGCAGCCTCGTCGACCTGGCTGCCCGGGTGGGAAAGACTCACCCCCAGTCATGAGGTAATCCCTGAAGAAGGGGACCCGGAACCACAGGTTCAGCATCATCAGGTGGGGGCGGATGCCGGGGAAGAGCTCCGAGAAGCCAGTGCCCTCAGTGCACAAGTTGACAAAGATTCCGGCGGCCAGGACCCCGTGGGGGTGGATGCCCGCAAGGTAGTTCCGGGAGGGGTCCAGCTCAGCAGTCTTGACCAGCTGTGGGGACACAACCTGGTGAGCCAGAGCTGGACCTGCGTCCCCACTTTGAGGCTGGCACTCTCCGGTGTGACCTTGGGCACGTCACTCCCCATCTCTGAGCCTCCGGTTCTCAGGAAGATTGAGATGCAGTGTGTGAAGGCACCTGGTGCGTCTCCAGGTGCCGGCTGTGTTCAGACTCGCAGCTGGCTTTGGACAAACTGCTTCCCTCCCAGCTTTTCATTTGTAAAGTGGGGACATTTGGCCCTGTCTCCTCTCCCACCCGGGACTGCTGAGAAGTTCAGGTCTGAGGGTACCCTACAAGGACCAAGACTGCTACGCGACGGGATAGAATTAGAAGACATCAGATGGCCACACGGGGGCGCCACCATGCTGGAATACCCCATTTTACAAAGCTCAATTTAAGAAAATGGGCACTTAAGACCAGGGAATGAGCCTTTGCACGATATATTGGGAGAGGATGCCTGTTCGGTTGCAAGCCAGGAGGCCAGCTCTAGTCCTCTTTACCCCTCGCCTCTCACCCGTGGCTCTCTGCTCCCCTCACGCCAGGCCTTCAGTGCCCTTTGTCCGCTCTGTCCCCGGACACGGGCGGCTTTGCTGGCGCAGGAACTTGCCTGGGTCTGCTCGGGCCTGCAGCCTGCAGGGTGCAGCAGGGACCACCGGGCATTGCAGATTGAGCGCGAGAGGAGAGCCGTTTGTCATTAGCAGTTTCCAGGTGAAGTGGGGTGAGTAGAGGGGGGCTGGAACTGAGTTAACAAATGCTGCTCCTGCCTCTTACTGAACAGGCTGCGATGTGGCTGCGTCTGCCAAGCTTTTTGCTGTGGGCAGTGACTGCGTGTAACTGCAGGGCCTACCCCAGTGTCCCGCTTTCTGGGAGCCACAGCCATCAATCAGAGTTAGAAGGCCCTGAAGCCCACGTGTACCCACCCCTCTTCACCCCTCACCCTTCGCAGGAGGCTCCCTGATAGGACTGCCAGGGCCCTGCAGTTTGCATTACCGGATTGGGGTGAGGAGAGCCCTTTCCACTCTGGCTCAGCTTTGCTAGGGTGAAAGTTCATCCTGTCATCAAGCCGAAACTCTCAGCAGGTGATGCCCGGAGGGTTCTTATTGCTGCCTTTGAGGCCCCAGAGGCCATGCTGTCCACCCTCGGAGCAGCCTGCAGGGATCTGGGGACAGCAACGGGGGTCTGGGCCTCTCTGCTTCATCCAGCTTCTCCTGTCCCTGACCTGGACTTGGTCTCTGCACCCACCCCCTGTCTCCCCATCCCCTGCTCCCCACCACAGTGTGCCCTCTGGGTAACCACTGACCCTTTGCAAAAAGGCTGCAGGGACCATTTCCTCCCAGACAAGGACAAAACTCTTCCACGTAGGCAGTGGGCATCTATCAGATGCCGAAATAGACATATAACCAGAGATTTCTCACCACCCCACTGGGAAATGTGCCCCTCAGGAGCCCCATTGGTGGTGTTTCTTTAAAGACATCCCTCGCTTCCTGCACTCAAGTCCTTTCTCACAAACCTTCTTTCTCAGCTAGAGGGGAGGTAATTTGTACAACCTCCATAAAGGCGATTTGGCAATATCTATCACAACCCAAAACATGTAACTGACCTTTCAACCCAGCAACCCCACTGCTGAGGAATTTAGCTACAGGGTTTCTCATGCTTGTGCAACATGGCATCGGAACAAGATTATTAGCTGGAGCATCATCGTTTTTTGGTAACAGCAAAAACTTGGCACCCACCCACCCAAACGTCCATCAACAGGGCCCCTTTAGACAAGTCACGAGACGTTTGCATAATGGACCACTGTGCAGCCATAGACAAGTGTGACACAGCTCCTCCTGCCCCGAGAGGGGAAGCCGGCCACAGCTGGCTGTCAGACGAAACAGCCAGGGGCAAGACGATGCTTGCAGACTGCCACCAGCACGTGCTTGTATGTGGATGCACCCAACACTGGTTGCCATAGTCGCCTCTGGGCAAAGAACTAGGGGAGACGGGATGTGTCCCTTTCGAATTTTGAACAGGAATGTGTTACCTACTTTAAGTGAATAATGAACAAAATAGATCAACAAATGACTGGATGATTATCCCCTTAATAATAAGTCTTTGTGTGTAGAGAGCTATCCTGTGAGGGTGAGGGCCTTGTCTAGGCAGCTGTGCCAGTATCTGCTCGTGCATCTACACGTGCGTGTCCAAGTGTGTGCTCTGAGGGGCGTCGCTGTCCCACTGAGACGGGTCTGCTGACTTTCTGGGCGGACCTCTTCTATCTGCCCCCCTGTGCCCAAGGAATATCCCACCATCACAGTGAGGGCCTGGAGATTAGAGGCCACCCAGCGAGGCATCTCCAAATCCCTGATGCAGGCCTGAAAGAGAGGAGATACTCCGTGGGCGACTGAAATGAAGGAAGGAAAGAATGAGACCATGAACGGATGAGGCTGATGCAGCCAACTTCTGCCCCGGTCCTGTTCTGACGTGTCACCTGGGTTCCACTCAGAGGGGGGTCATGAGACCCAGGACCTGGCCCTGGCCCATGACATGACCTTTGCCCTGCCTCAGTTTCCCCTCTGTCCCACAGGCCAGGGATGATGCCTTTCTGGCAAGGTTGCTACTTGATTCAGGTGTGCTAAACACAGAGAGGGAAGGTTTGTGAAGGGCTGTGTTCTCTGCTTGCTCCCGCAGTTCTCTGAGGGGCAGGGAGTGTGACCAAGCAAAGAAGGCTGGCTGGGGAAAGCCCGTCTGTGGGCGCATGTGCTCCCAGGCTGGGCTTGCCACTAGGCAGTGGCAGCTGGGGAAGGGGACGGCCAGGTTGCTAGGCTCTGGGGTTGCTTTTCTTTAATTATGTGGTTCATATACCATCAAATTTACCTTTTGAAAGTGTGTAACTCAGTGATTTTAATATACTTAAAGGTGTGCAACCATCACCATTTCTAATTCTAGAGCATTTTCAACACCCCAGGAAGAAACCCATAGCGGTCACTTCTCTTGCCCCCAGCCCCTGGCAGCCACTGTTGTCTGTCTCTATGGAGTTGCCTCTTCTGGAAATTTCATATAAATGGAATCATACAATATGTGGCCTTTTATGACCGTCTTCTTGTACTTCACAGAATGTTTTCAGGGTTCATCAATGTTGAAGCCTGCATCAGTACTTCGTTCCTTTTTGTGACTGAATACTATTCCATTGTATGGATAGACCACATTTTCTTTGTCCATTTAATGGTCATTGGCCATTTCTGATAATGTGGCCATGAACACTTGGGTACAAGTCTCGGTGCAAACATGTTTTCAGTTCTCCCAGAGGTGTTCCTACTTTGAATCCCAAGACCTTTGCCTAGTAGACCTTGCACAGGCTCCCAGGAGCGATCGACTGGACCCGGGATGGGAGGGAGGACAGTGAGGGGCTGTGGCTCTACCATGTCTGCCCAGACCCATCTCTCTTTTTTTTTTTAATTAAAATATTTTATTGATTTCAGAGAGAAAAGGAGAGAGAAAGAGAGATAGAAACATCAATGATGAGAGAGAATCATTGGTTGGCTGCCTCTGGGGATCAAACCCGAAACCCAGGCATGTGTCCTGACCAGGAATGGAACCATGACCTCCTGGTTCACAGGTCGATGCTCAATCACTGAGCCATGCCGGCCAGGCTGTTTTTGTTTTTTAACATTTTAAGAGTCCAGATAAAAAGATAACTGTGGCCAGGCCTTAGATCGTTAGGAGGAGAGAAGGGTCAGGTCTGGAGGAGTCTGGGAGAAACCCCACCCAGGCTCCAGAGCAGCAGTTCTCAACCAGGATCAGTTTGCCCAGCCCCTCTCCCCCCCCACCCCCACCAGAAGGGGCATTTGGTAATGTTTGCAGACATTTTTTGCTGTCACAACTGGTAGAAGGGTGTGTTACTGGCATCTAGTGGGTAGGGGCCCAGGATGAAGTCAATCAGAAATCCCTCCCTGCCCCACATACACACACAGCAGAGACTCATTCAGCCCCAAATGTCAATGGTGTTGAGTAAGCCGCCTTGAGAGCTACCTGGCTGGGGTAGGATAGGCTCAGAGCCACCTCAGCATCATTTTCTGCCAGACCTGCAATGGCAGCAGCTCTAAGTGCAAAGAGCCAGATGCTACCCTTTGTGGGCCCTTGGATGACAGCCCCCTGGAGAATTTTCAGTTGAAGAGTCCCAGCTCTGTAAGATGGTCTTCAGTGGCCTCTGTTACCTTGTCCCTGAAAAACGCTTTAGCCTCATCCCCAGGTGACCCTCTACTTTACTCACACTGAACATTAGGCTCGTTACTCAAAAGCCATATGTGGCCGGCTTCTGGGCCTGCGCCTGTGCTGACCCTTTTCTTGCCCTGGTGAACTCGGGCTTTGAAAGTGACAGAAATAGAATGTTGGGGAAGCAGCTATAATTGTAAGGAATATTAATCGTAATGTAAATATCTGTTGTTTTCCGACGGTCTTAGGCTCTACAGCAGCGGTTCTCAACCTGTGGGTCGCCGAAGACCGTCGGAAAACACAGATATTTACATTACGATTCATAACAGTAGCAAAATTACAGTTATGAAGTAGCAAGGAAAATAATTTTATGGTTGGGGGTCACCACAACATGAGGAACTGTATTAAAGGGCCGCGGCATTAGGAAGGTTGAGAACCACTGCCTTAGAGGATCCCCAGCCCTTTGTGTGCCTGTAAACTGCCCATTTGCCCTCTTAGCCTACTTCCCCATGTAATCTTTGTCCTTCTACCCAATATAAGCAGCTGGTTTATGGGGAGGGGCAAGAGCAGATTTTTGTGGATGACCTGCTGCTCTCCCATACTGCCGGGGGTATTGGAATAAATGCTCATATATGATTCAACCCTGTCTCTGCTTGATTGGCTCACAGACCCACTGATTGTCCGGTTACAGATTCAGCTCACAGTGAGAGGGGACCACAGAGTGAGAATCCACAAAGCTCCACCAGAGGCCAGAACCTGCTTAAGGTTTCTTTGGCTTGGAAGTTGTCCACATACACTCCCAAGTTCCAGGCCACACTTTCCCATAGAAACTCTGACCTTCCTGGAACAGGAGAGCAAGCCCTGGCCTGGGAGGAGGAGAGGGAGGGAAGGGAATTCAGAATGTCAAGCTCAGAAATCCTGAGTGGGGATAAGGGAGTCTGCCCATGACATGCCCATGGCTCCTTGTAGGACCCAGCAAGCCCTGCTTGCCTTTGATGACAATATCCAAGAAGGGCACACTGCGGAGGAAGTGGATATAGGGGGTGAGGAAGATCACCCCCACCTGGGCCCCTCAGGTTAGCTCAGCACTGCCCACTCACTCTGCCTTTCAACATGAGCATGGAAGTCTCTGCTGGCCAACTTCCTGCCTTCTGCCCAGCCCCTGCCCTGCTGCCCTGCCCTGCCCTGCCCTGCCCTGCCCACCCTTGTCCTTTGCCCAGGAGGACCTTCTTACTGGGGTATTTGGGGCTCCTGTACCCCAGCCTTTGCTAGTCCTTGTTGGGCCTCAGGACTCTTGGAAGCGATGCAGGAGTGCTGACTCTGTTTAACCTCAGGGAGCCTGTTTCCCCCCTCCTTTCCCCTTTATCAGCTGGAGAACAGACTCCTGGAGGGACAGGAAGAGGTGGGGATCTGGATGGAGGCGGAGAAGACAAGCCGTTGTGAAGGTCAAAGCAGTGTGGCTCTGGGCTATCAGACTTGCAGCCACCCCCAAGCCTCCCAGACGCCCCACTGACTCGGTAAAATAATCCTAGCCACTAGTTTACTGAGAACCTACAAGGTACTATACCCCTGTCTCATTGAACCCCAGAATGCAGCCCAAGGATGTAGGTGGCATCATCTCCACATTACCTGTGTGGGAACTGAGGCTCAGAGAGACTGTAACTCACCCAAGGTCACCCAGTTGGTGGGTGGCGGAACTGGTATTAGAACCTAGTCCATCTAGTTCCAGAGACCACATTCTATACCTTTTTTTGTTCTTTACTGTTTCCAGAGAAGAGCCAACTGTCCCTGCCTGGCACCTCTCTGTGTTCCCTTGTCTTCCCGATCCTAATACAACAGCCCTGCCCAGCGGCTTACATCCAGGGTTTCGTCTGTCTGGGGTTCAGTAAAGAAGCTGAAGGGTCTGTGGATCCAGAGATGTGCTTCAACCAGGACTAATCTTTGGGTCCAGAGTCAATTGTTCAGAAAGGTCATGAGATGCCTCGAGTCGGAGTCAGAGATTCAAGGCACTCAGAGCAGGAGAGATCAGTCTGCTTACTGGATACATGGGGAAACTGAGGTTCAGAACAGGGCAAGGCTCAACCCAAGGACACATAGCATCCCAGAGTTAGGAGCAGGAGAGAACCTGAGGACCAGTTCAGGGTTCGCTCCCCTTCTCCTTTACCCATAGTTAATGCACAAACTTTAAAACCAGTAAAAACAAAACAAAGCAAAAACTTGTTGTGTGTCTCGGTCATACCTTTGTCCCTCTGGGTGTCAGTGTCTCATCTGATGACATGTGGAGTAGGTGGTCTCTTAGGACCTTGAGTTTATTATCTCTCTCCACCCAAGCCTGGCTGCAGAGGGGTTTACACCTACAAGATGCATATGTGGGCCCCACAATAGGCCCCACAGAGCTCTTTCAAATCCTGTGCATTCATCAGCCCTCATATGGGCTGCATATGCCCATAGGTGGGAAACCCATGGCCGGACTCTTCCCCATGGTGCACAGTGGTGATAGCCCTGGCTCCTGCCCCCCGGTCCAGCTCTTCTCACTTCACACAGGGCCCCACTTTCCCCGTGGAGAAGTGGGACACGTTAGCCCTGGCCACACCCAAGCCAGCCCTAATACTCACCGAGACGGGGAAATAGTCCTTCATGTACTTCCATACGACGGAGCGTCTTAGGAACTGGACGCGCCTGCCGCCCTGCCATGGCTTGTCTCGGTCCAGGTACCACCAAGTTGCATACAGGACACTGAGGAACCAGAATCTGGTGAACAGGAGGCCTATGAAGACTATAATGCAGGTCTGAGCTGGGGAGGGAAGCAGGTGAGAGGTCTGAGAGGAAGGAACTGCCCAGTACCAGCCGCACTGGCCCGTCCAGCCCACAGCCCCAGGAAGAAGAGATCAGCTTCCCCTGCCTTCAAAGAGGAGAGGATGCAGCCAGCCCAACGTCACACTGGAGCATGGATTTTAACCTGGGTAGGCCTAACTCCAAAACTCCTCGCCCTCCCCCCCGACTACACCAGGCTGCTTATTCACTTTGGTCGTCCCCTCCACTTCCCTTCCTCCAGTAAAATATAGTTGACTCTTGAACAGCACGGCTTTGAACTTCATGGGTCCATTTATACACAGATTTTTAAAAATAAATACAGTACAGTACTATGAATGTGTTTTCTCTTCTGTTTCATTTTCTTTTTTTTTTTTTCCTTTTTAAATATATTTTTATTGATCTCAGAAAGGATGGGAGAGGGAGAGAGATAGAAACATCAGTGATGAGAGAGAATCATTGATCGGCTGTCTCTTGCACGCCCCCTACTGGGGATCGAGCCCACAACCCGGGCATGTGCCCTTGACCAGAATCGAACCTGGGATCCTTCAGTCCACAGGCTGATGCTCTATCCACTGAGCCGAACCAGCTAGGGCCGTATGATTTTCTTAATTACATTTCTTTTCTCCAGCTTATTTTATTGTAAGAATACGGTATATGACACATATAAGATACAAAATATGTATTGACTATTTATGTTATCTGTAAGGCTCTGGTCAACAGTAGGCTATTAGTAGTTAAGTTTTGGGGGGAGTCAAAAGTTATACCTGGCTTTTCGACAGCACAGCGCGTTGGTGCCCTAACCCCCATGTTGTTCAAGGGCCAACGGCAGTCTGCATTCACCAGGTACTCAATAAATGCCTGGCGGACAACTGATTGTATTAACTGCTTTTAGTTTCCATATTTTGGGACCTCAGAGAAAAGGAGACACTCTTTCCACCCAGTCCTCTGTCTGTTCACCCTCTGCCCCATTTTCCCAAAGATACATCTGGCAAGTCCCCCCTCTAATGAAACCTCCCGTGGTTTCTCCATAACTTCAAGGCACAGCCCAAGCAGCTGGGCCTGGCATTCAAGCTCTGTGTGGCTGGCCCAACCCCCCTCCTGCTCCAGCCTCACCACCCGTGTTCACACCCAGTGCTCCGGCCGCACTGAACCGCTCAGTGTTCCTGCAGCTCACTGAGATCTTTCAGTCGCTTAGCTTTTGCTCGTGCTGCTTTCTGCCTTCATGCTCTTTCCTGAGGAAGGAGAAAGGTCCCCACTTCCCTTCAACATTGTACCAGCGGTTCTGGCCAGTGCCACAAGGCAAGAAAAACGAATGAACACCTGGAGGGACCTGGAGAGCATTATGCTTAGCAAAATAAGCCCGTCAGAGAAAGACAAGTATCACAAGATCTCACTCATATGTGAAATCTAATGAACAAAATAAATGCTATCCAGAGACATGGAAGCACAGAACAGACTGCGGAATCTGGAAGGGAAGGTGGGGAAGGGTGGGTGGGTGGGAGGTAATCAGCCAAAGAACTTGTATGCATTTATGCATAACCCATGGACAATATAGTGGTGAAGGCCTGGGGTGAGGGGGGAGGGGTTGGGGGGAGGGGCCGGGGGCGGGCTGGAGAGGGTCAATGGGGGGAAAAAGAGGGACATATGTAACAATAGATTAAACAAACAAACAAAAACGAATGGACAGCATCAAGACTGTAAAGGAAGAAGCAAACCGTCTCCATTCACAGGCACACAATTCAATACATAGACTATCTTAGGGAAATTTACAGGAGCTACCAGAACTTACATGGATTCAGCAAGGTCGCAGGGCCGTGGGAAAGAACATTTGCACATATGTGGTGGCATGTGCATAGAGAATGGAAGGATTCCTGCCAATCAGGAGGAAGGAGACAGGACTCCGGGGACAGTGGTGGGACCATTGATTTAAATTTTATTTATCTATTTTTCACATTAGAAAAAAGTTAGGGCTTTTTCCCCTTTGGGCAAAATGGAAAGTGTGTGTGGGTGGCTCCCACTGTAAGAAAAGAAGCTCTAGAGAATAAAAACAAATGGTTAATAGTGGCTACCTGGAGGGTAAGATTTGGGGAAATCTTTTACTTTTAGGATTCCCATTTTGTTTGGAGGTATTACAATAACATGTATTAGTTTTGCAGTCAGAAAAAAAAGGTTTGGCAGGGAGGGGAGAGAGAAACACACACAGGACACTTGCACTTAACCAGACAGGCCTTTCCCTACCGGACCAGCTCCCTCACCCTGGGCTCACCCTTTCATCCCTGTTAGCAGGCAAAATCCAGACTGAAGGTCACTTCGGAAGGGAGACCCTTTCTTTCATTTAATCCTCACAACTCTGAGAGGGGGAAAATTTAAATGCCGCTTTACAAAGGTCCAGAGAAGGCATGCACATTGGCTAAGGGCACACAGAGAGCTAGTAAGATGGGACCTGGCATTCAATTCTATTGTTTTGGCTCCATCACGCTCCCATGTACTCATTCAACAAATATTTATCAACCCCAACACTTGTAGGAGCTAGAGATGCAGCAGAGAACGCGACAAACTGCTTGCCTGGAGCTTACCTTCCTGGGCGAGTGTGTGAGTTATAGAGGCGAGGAAAGGAAACAGACAGTAAAGAAGTTACCCATTGAGAGAGTATGTGACCCTGGGTCCTGAGTCCTCGGTGCCAGGTCCTAGTTGGCTTCTCCAGCCATTTTCACCACTCCCCAAAATGCCTCCTCTAACTCCAGAGCAAACCAGCTGTTCATTAAATGTGCAGTCTTTACCCCCCACCTCTCCTTTACTCTCCTGCCAGCCTTTAAATCCTGCCCTCTGGACCCCATCTCCTAAATATCTCTCGAAAGAGGCTACTTTTTTCCACCCACTGCTGGCCTCCCTAGACCTGGGTTGGCAATCTTTTTCTTAAAGGGCCTGATTGTAAATATTTTGGACTTTTCAGCTCAAGAGGCAAACTAGAGGATATTACATAGTCATATCGCCATTTAAAATGCAATTATTTATTCTTCCTGATGCAGTTTTGGAAGATTGCATTTTTCTAGGAATTTGTCCATTTCATCCACATTGTCCAGCTTGTTGGCCTATAGTTGTTCATAGTATTTTCTCACACACCTTTGTATTTCGGTGGTGTTCAGTTGTTACTTCACCACTTTTGTTTCTGATTTTATTTATTTGGGTCCTCTCTTTTTGTTTCTTGATGAGTCTGGCTAGGGGTTCATCAATCTTGTATATCTTTTCAAAGATGCAGCTCTTGGTTTCATTGATTTTTTTTTTTTTTAGTCTCTATATCATTTATTTATGCTCTTATCTTTATTATTTCCTTCCTTCCACTTACTCTGGGCTTTTCTTGTTGTTGTCTTTCTAATTCTTTAAGTTGTAGGGTTAAATAGTTTATTATTAATTTTTCTTGTTTTTTTAGGTAGGCCTGTAGTGCTATGAACTTCCCTCTCAGAACTGCTTTTGCTGTATCCCAGAGGTTTTGGGTTGTTGTGTGTTCATTTCCATTTGTTTCCAGGAAGTTTTTTATTTATTTCTTAATCTCATTGGTAACCCATTCATCCTATATAATAAAAGGGTAATATGCAAACTGACCCTAGAATGACCGCTGGACCAGTCACTATGAGGTGCACTGATCACCTTTCCCCAGCTGTCAGGCACTGATCACTTGATGGCAAATGGGGATCTGGGGGTCGGTGGTGGCGGGGGCGGGGGGATGGCTGTGGAGCTGGGGAAGATGGCCCTGATTGCAGGCCAGGCCTAGGGACTCTACCCGCGCATGAATTTCGTGCGCCAGGGCCTCTAGTTGTTTAATAACATGCTATTTAGCCTCTATGTGTTTGAATGTTTTTGAGTGTTTTTACTGTAGTTGATTTCAGGAAGAATCAGAAAATCTAAACAGGCCAATAACAACTGAGGAAATAGAAGCAGTAATTAAAAAAACTCCCAGCAAACAAAAGACCTGGTCCAAATGGCTTCACAGGGGAGTTTTACCAAACATTCAAAGAAGAACTAAAACCTATCCTCCTCAAACTATTTCAAAAAATCCAAGAGGAAGGAACACTTCCAAGCTCTTTTTATGAGGCCAGCATTATCCTAATTTCAAAACCAGATAAAGACACTACAAAGAAAGAGAATTATAGGCCAGTATCCCTGATGAACATAGATGCTAAAATCCTCAACAAAATATTAGCAAATTGGATCCAGCAATATATTGAAAAGATTATACACCATGACCAAGTGGGATTCATTCCAGGGATGCAAGACTGGTACAATATTCACAAATCAATAAACATGATACATCACATAAACAAATTGAGAGATAAAAATCACATGATCATATTAATAGATGCAGAAAAAGCATTTGACAAAATCTAACACTCATTTTAAAAAAATATATTTTATTGATTTTTTACAGAGAGGAAGGGAGAGGGATAGAGAGTTAGAAACATCGATGAGAGAGAAACATCGATCAGCTGCCTCCTGCACACCTCCTACTGGGCATGTGCCTGCAACCAAGGTACATGCCCTTGACTGGAATCGAACCTGGGACCTTTCAGTCCGCAGGCCGACGCTCTATCCACTGAGCTAAACCGGTTACGGCTAACACTCATTTTTGATAAAAACTCTCAGCAAAGTGGGAATAGAGGGAGCATATCTCAACATAATAAAGGACATATATGACAAACCTACAGTGAACATCATACTAAATGGGCAAAAGCTAAAACCATTTCCTCTAAGAATAGGAACAAGACAGGGATGCTGGCTTTTACCACTCTTATTCTAACATTGGAAGTCCTAGCCACAGCAAGCATCCAAATTGGAAAGGAAGAAGTAAAACTCTCATTATTTGCAGATGACATGATATTGTACATAGACAACCCTAAAGACTCCACCAAAAAAACTACTAGATTTAATAAATGAACTGACAATGTAGCAGGATACAAAATCAACATCCAGAAATTGGTTTTTTATACACCAATAATGAATTCTCAGAAAGAGAAATTAAACAAATAACCCCATTTACCATTGCTACAAAAAAAAAATTAAGATACTTAGGCCTGGTCAGCATGGCTCAGTGGTTGAACGTTGACCTATGAACCAGGAGGTCTCTGTTCAATTGCCGATCAGGGTACATGCCCGATTTGCAGGCTCGATCCCAGTAGGGGGCGTGCAGGAGGCAGCGGATTGATTATTCTCTCTCATTATTGATGTTTCTATCACTCTCTCTTTTCTGCTGGAAGCCAATTCCAGAATGTCAGCAGGGCTGAATCATCTGGAAATGGCTGAAGGCATTTCCCCAAACCTGAAAAGGATGCATAATTGATTGCTTGCTGCCAGACAGCTGCGGGCATTTCAATCTACATGTTATTGCTTCCTCCTGGCCAAACACCTGTAGTTCCTCCTGGCCAAACACCTGTCAGTTCCTCTGACAATGGATTCTGTATACCAAACCTTAACCTTTGATATGTATACCTACCTTGCTTTAGGACAATTTGTATTAATAAAAAGCAAGGTGTCCAGAGAGACAGGAGAACTTGGTTTCTTTAGCCAAGCCCCTCTGGCCCCCCAAATGCCTTCCAAAATTATGTTTCATCTCTGGACTCTTGATTAATTTACACACAGCTGCTTCTCCAGATTCCTGAACCCCTTTTAGATGCTGAGAAACACACACTGGCATTACTTTTCCTCTCTGAAATCAATAAAAAAATATTTTTAAAAAATTTAAGATACTTAGGAATAAACTTAACA
The DNA here is from genome assembly GCF_951640355.1 of Cnephaeus nilssonii. Classification (NCBI taxonomy): domain Eukaryota; kingdom Metazoa; phylum Chordata; class Mammalia; order Chiroptera; family Vespertilionidae; genus Cnephaeus; species Cnephaeus nilssonii. The sequence continues at coordinate 45,150,471 of NC_137084.1, read as the reverse complement.
AATGAATTAAAAGACTTGTACTCAGAAAACTACATGACGTTGAAAAATAGATAGAGGAAGACATAAACAAGTGGAAGAATATACTGTGTTCATGGATTGGTAAAATTAACATCATTAAAATGTGCATACTACCCAAAGCAACCTACAGATTTAATGCAATCCCTACTACAATACTAATAGCATATTTCACAGATCTAGAACAAATACTCCAAAAATTTATATGGAACCAAAAAAGACCTCAAATAGCTGCAGCAATTTTGAGAAAGAAGAACAAAGTTGGAGGGATCACAATACCAGATATCAAGTTATACTACAAAGCCACTGTAATCAAAACTACCTGGTACTGGCACAAGAACAGGCATATAGATCAATGGAACAGAACAGAGACCCAAGAAATCGACCTAAGCCATTACACTCAATTAATATTTGACAAAAGAGGCAAGAATATACAATGGAGTCAAAACAGTCTCTTCAGTAAATGGTGTTGGGAAAATTGGACAGATACATGCCAAAAAAATGAAACTAGACCACCATACACAAGAATAAACTCAAAATTGATAAAAAGACTTAAATGTAAGTTGGGGAACCATAAAAATCTTAGAAGAAACCAGAGGTAGCAACATTTCAGACATCTCCCATTGGCAAAGGAAATAAAGGAGAAAATAAACAGATGGGACTACATCAAAATAAAAAGCTTCTGCACAGCAAAAGAAACCATCAACAAAACGAAAAGGGAGCCCACTGTATGGGAGAACATATTTGGCAATGATACATCTGATAAAGGGTTAATATCCAAAATATATAAGGAACTCATGCAACTTAACAAAAGGAAGACAAACAATACAATTTAAAAATGGGCAAAGGGCCTAAATAGATATTTCTCCAAAGCAGACATACAGATGGCCAAGAGACATATGAAAAAATGCTCAAAGTAGTTCACTGATCATCAGAGAGATGCAAATTAAAAAACCCTCATGCACTGCTGGTGGGAATGCAGACTGGTGCAGCAATTAGGGAAAATGGAATGGCGTTTCCTCAAAAAAGTAAATATGGAACTACCACTTGACCCAGTGATCCTACTTCTAAGAATATGCCCTAAGAAACCCAAAACACCAATCAGAAAGATTGTATGCACCCCGATATTCATAGCAGCACAATCCTATATAGTAAAACCCTAATATGCAAATTGACCAAATGGTGGAACGACTGGTCGCTATGATGCGCACTGACCACCAGGGGGCATACTCTCAATGCAGGAGCTGCCCCCTGGTGGTCAGTGCACTCCCACAGGAGGAGTGCTGCTCAGCCAGAAGTCGGCTCACGGCTGGCGAGCACAGCGGTGGCAGGAGCCTCTCCCACCTCAGCTGCAGGCGGGCAGTAAGGATTAGGGGTCCCAGACTGTGAGATGGATGTCCGACTGCCAGATTAGGCCCACTCCCAGTGGCAGTTGGACATCCCTCGAGGGGTCCCGGACTGTGAGAGGGTGCAGGCCAGGCTGAGGGACACCCCCCCCCCCCCCCAGGGCACGAAATTTCATGCACCGGGCCTCTAGTTTACAATATAAGATCTGGAAACAACCCAAGTGCCCATCAGTAGATGAGTGGATAAAAAAGCTGTGGTACATTTATACCATGGAATACTATGCAGCAGTAAAGAGAAGGATCTCTTACCCTTTGAAACAGCATAGAGGGTCCTGGAGAGTATCATGCTAAGTGAAATAAGCCAGTCAGAGAAAGACAAGTACTACATGATCTCACTTATATGTAGAATCTAATGAACAAAATAAACTGATGAACAAAATAGATCCAGAGACATAGAAGCATAGAATAGACTGGTAGACTGGGGAATCTGGGGCGTGTGTGTGTGTGTGTGTGTGTGTGTGTGTGTGTGTGTGCGTGCCGTGGTCAACCAAAGAACTTGTATGCATATATGGCTAACCCATGGACACAGACAATAGGGCAGTGAAGGCCTGGGGCAGGGAGCAGGAGTGAGCTAGAAGGGGTCAATAGAAGAAAAGAGGGACATATGTAATACTTTCAAGAATAAAGATTTAAAAAATAAAATAAAATGCAATCATTTAAAAATGTAAAAACCATTCTTAACCTCATGGACTGTGCAAATACAATCACTTGGAGGGGGAGCAGGGTGGAGGGGGTCAATGGGGGGAATTAATTGATTAATTAATTACAATTGGAATCAAAGTTTGTGAAAGAAACAAACAACAACAAAAACCATTGGTGGGCTGGATTTGGCCTATGGGTAAGCCTGATCTAGATTGTGACTGCTCCCTGTGGTTGATCTGGTTCCCCACACCCCATACACCGTAGATAACTCCACAGCAGCCACAGGGCCCTTTAACACACAGATTAGACCCTGTCACTCTCCTTTGCCCCCAGGATAAGGGATAAGGTAAGGTACAACCTCCCACTCCTGGCACCTGCGGGCCCAGATCCCTTTTCTCAGCTGTCCTTCCTCTAGTCCTCCAGGCTCAGGGTGACTTTGACTTCTGTGCTGCTCCTGACATTCCCAGGCTCCCGGGCTACCTGCAGGGCTGGGGGTGGGCACAGCCAGCCAGACACACTTGTGCTCACAAAGCTCACACGAGGCAAGCCGAGTGTGAGGTTCCTTATCTCCTCTGATCCCTAGGCTGCACCTGCCCGCCTCTGGGCCCCAATGCCCTTTGTCCAGGAGCCAGCACTTACAGTCTGCCCTGGGCATAGACCTCCCTGCCCATGCTTTTCCCACAGCCTCCTAACCCACACCTCCTCCCACACCCTCTGCCCTCTCTCCTCCCCCTTCTTGCCGTGTCAGTAGGAGGAGCTCAGGACTCTACAACCTTTGACACTTAAGTTATTTAAGGACTGTACAACCTTTGGCATTTGAGGCACTTCATTTCTTTGCTCCTCTGTGTCATGGGGATAACCAAGGATATATAAAATGTTTAACAACCGTTAGGATGGAAGACACAGCCCAGGAAGGTTAAGTAACCTGCCCAAGGCACAGGTGATGCTAGGGGCAGGGTACCTAAGTGCCTGCTTTGCTAGGGGTGAATCCCTGGCGGAATTGTGAGGTTCTGAGAACACACCTGGTGGTAGTGGCAGCGTGTGTGTGTGTGTGATGGCTGTTGACCAACCTACACAGAGTACGTGGTAGCTGTGACTAGACTGAGCACCATCCTGGGGTGGCGGTTTCTACCCGGTCTGGTGCCAGCAGATGAAATGAGGAATCCACATACTCCCAATCACCTCTCTTCCCAATCCTCCGTCCTGGGCCCTCCTCGAAAATGTTCCCTTCAGCAGAGCTGAAGTTTGGGCAGCTGTGGCCTCCCAGCCGTAACAGATGTGTTCACTGTGGGGGGTGGGGGAGGGAAAGGACTCCCCTGTGTGATTCCAGCCCAGGGCCCAGCCAGGTCTGTGCTGGGCAGAGTAAACACATCTCTTCATTTCATCCCACAAGAGCACGGTAATATCCGCATTGTTATTCCCATTACGCAGATGAATGAAATAGAGGCCTGGAGAGGTCAGGCATGGGTCCACCAAGGTCACACAGCTAGTCAGTTGCCCAGCTGGAGTTCAACCCACGTTTACCTGGGAACCCACTCTCTCCCCAGTCCACATTCAGCCTGCACTTTCTCCCCCCATTCGCTTTTTCCCCTGTTCCCTTCTCCCCCCCCCCCTTACCCCCCCCCCCCATCCCCCTTTCCCTCTGCCTCCTGCTCTCGGAAAGGAAGGAAGAAAATCCATCCCCTCTGAGTAGCCTGAGGGGCCCTTTCCCGGAACTGCCTAGATTCTTCCCCACACCCCAGGCCACCGGAGGCAGGTGCTCTGTCCTCATACTAAGGTGGAATCCACAGCCCAGGAAAGTGAAGTAACCTGTCCAAAGGCACAGGTGATGGCTTCTGCCCCACCCTATGCCCACACCGACCCTACCCTCCAAAGGCCTCCGCAGGGACTCAGCACAGCCAAGCCTCCTCCCTCCCCCCCCCCCCCCGCCCCCGTTAGGACCCATGTCTTGCCACCATCAGCGCACTGTGTGCACCTAAATTGCAGGTTCGCACCGGGTCTTCCCAGTCCCCAAGACCAGCCTGCCTTACCCAAGGCCAAGAAGCTGAAGACCCACTGTAGGACCGAGAGCGTCTGCAGCCTGCGCTCCCATGGCACGGACCAGGGAGCAAACTCCACCATGCTGGTTCCACTGTGGGCTCCGGAGGCTTCTGAGTACCACTGTGCTCCCAGGCACCCAAAGGGTTTTGTTCCTGGCAGAGGCTGTATAAGCATTCGTGGGGGAGGAGGCTGCCCCGCCCAGCCAGGCCCAAAGGCCTCCCTGCCCCCACCCTGCAGGAGCCTGTTTCCTAGAAGAAACCTTTGAATCCTTATGCCCAGGGCTCAGGTAAAAGGAGGAGAAAGAGAAGGAAGTGTATAGCCTTTATCCAGGACGGCTGTCTCCTCAGGCAACACCTTATCTACAGGATCTCCTTTTGCTGGTTGCTTGAATCTTGCCCTTCACTTATCTATAATAATAAAAGCGTAATATGCAAATCGACTGAGCCAAAGGAGACCATCCTGACAACCATGCTGTGACACCCACTGGCACCAGGCCAGCCTCGGGGGGTGCAATGCAATTGGTCGGGGCCTGGCCATCGCCCCATGATCACCATGCAGAGGGAAGCCCAGGCCACTGACTGGCAGGCTGCGGTGGGTGGGCAGGGCTTCCTTCTAAGGGGGGCAATCGATCACGGGGCTCCCGGACTGTGAGAGGGCGCAGGCCGGGCTGAGGGACCCCCTCCAGTGCACGAATTTTGTGCACCGGGCCTCTAGTCAAGTATAATACTCTCCTGTCCTCTTCCCAACTACCCAATGATCTGGCTCCAGCAATGGTCTCCTCTCTCTTCTGCCATGTTCATGTTCCCCTCTCCAAATATGCTCTTATCTAAAAACTAGAGGCCCGGTGCACAAATTTGTGCATTGGTGGGGTCTGGCTGGCCCCAACCCCAATTGGGGGGGGGGGGGCGTTTGGGGGCAGGGCTGGCAAGAGGGAGGGGCCAAGGGCAGTTGGCCAGCCAGCCCCACCCCCTGATCAAACTCCTGGTCAAACTCCCAGTCAAGGGGACAATTTGCCTTTTATTATATAGGATCCCTTGGCCCTGTTTGTGGCGGCTAGAATGGCACCAGGTGTTAGACTGGTGGGTTCAGCAACCTTGGTACTTGAGTTCTGGCTAAGAAAGAATTCAGAGCCAAGACTATAAGAGAAAGTTCATTTAGAAAGTTGCAGAGGTAGAGTGGGTGGCAGAAGAAATGGGCTCAGTAAACAAGTTACAGAGACAAAGGAAGGCCCTTGCCACTTGGAAGAAAAGATGGTAAAGGTAAAGGTAACACACCTGGGGAGAAGAAGAGGGGGAGGAGAAAGGCATGGACATGCTCCCAGGAGGGAGAGCGTGGGAGGGAGAGTGTGGGAGGGAGAGTGTGCAGTTCTTCCCAAGGGCTTTTAAGGGAGGAGAAAGTGGGGGGGAAGAGGAGCGACCAGTGGGGGAGGAGAAAATCAGCACGCACCAGCTGTGAGGCGCGCCCTCTGGTGGTCATTCTGAGAAACTGTGGGTAGGACCAACTGCTTTCCAGGGCAGGGTTGTCGAGGAGGGCTTGGGAGAAGCCCAGATAATAGGCAAAGCTGAGAGGGGGACTTACAGAGATAGCTGAAGGATTTATTTCTACTGGCTTTGGTGGAGAAGAGCTAAATCTTCTCTGGCCTGATCAGGATGGAGAATTCTGAGCCTGGGGCTTGGACCAGACAGGCGTTCCATGCTCTGGTGATGAATGTGCTAGATGGGCACTTACCATAGGCTGAATAATAGCCTCCAAAGATGACCACATCCTAACGTCCAGAGCCTGTGAATGCTACCTTATATAGCAAAAGGGACTTTGCAGATGTGATTAAATTAAGTAGTTTGAGAGTATCCTGGATTTGTCTGTATTCTGGAATTTTGATGTTGCCTTTTTTCCTGATCATAGTTTGGGGCCAATATATTTCCCACTAAATAAACATGTGCTCTGTCTGACCTGGATGGGTGCCCTCATCTGTGCCTTCTTCACCTTGGGCCCACCTTATGAAGCCACTTTGTCACTTTACATCCTGGACAGTTTCTTTTGAACATCCCGCAAGCCCTTCAAGCCTACTGTGTCCCAAACTGACATAATACCACACACTTGCTCCTCCTGCATTCCCTAGCTGCCATTGGCAACCCCCGCCCCCCACCTTCCCCCAATTCAGCACTCTGGGGTCATCCCGGACTCTTCCCTCTCTGTCACTTTCCACAGTCAGTTATTTGGAAAGTCCAGCCATTTCTTGGGCACTCCTCTCAACGCCCATCTCCTTTTCTCTGTCTCCACTGCCTTTACTGCAGGCCAGACCACTGTCCCCTCTTTCCTGGGCCCTGTTACAGTGTCCTCCCAGTCTCCAGGCTGCCCCGCCCCACCCCATCCCTCACCCCCCGCCCCTTCTCCACACAGCAGCAGCCAGAGAGAGTTGCTAAAACCCACATCTGAACATGTTGCTCTCCTTGCTCAGGCAGAGCAGGTGAACAATGGTTGTTTTGGTTCCCAGTAGCCAATGGGCGGCCTTGCTCCTTGCCCTTCTCCAGTATTTCCTAAGAGGCCACACCTGCTGATGGCAGATGGCCTCCAGCCATGTCCCTGCCTACTGAATTGTGATACCCAGTTCCACCCGAGAGCCAGCTGCAGTTCCTTCCTCTGTGACCACCACTGTGACCAGAAGGACCGTGCAATGCAAGGCCAGCAGAGTCCTTCAAAGGCCTGTAGAGCCCGGGACCCACCGTTGTCATGACAAGCACAGGAAGCTGCCCCCGCCATCAAATACCATTTACTGCAATAACAGTTTGGGAAAGGATTTCTGTAATTTCGAGTTTGGTAAAGAGTAAATTATTCCTTTTGTTTTATAACTTGAACAATATTTATTATAACTAAATAAGAATGGCTTTGGGTTGCCCATGACTAATTGACATAATATTGCATTTGTAGATATTTAAAAACATATTAATATTTAAAAAGAATTTTTAAAAGATTTTTAAAAAATATGTTTTTATTGATTTCAGAGAGGAAGGGAGAGGGAGATAGAGATAGAAACATCAATGATGAGAGAGAACTGATGAGAGAGAATCATTGATTGGCTGCCTCCTACACGCCCCCTACTGGGGATCGAGACTGAAACCTGGGCATGTGCCCTTGACCAGAATCGAACCCGGGAGCCTTTAGTCTGCAGGCCGATGCTCTATCCACTGAGCCAAACCGGCTAGGGCAGTGGTCGGCAAACCGCGGCTCGCGAGCCACATGCGGCTCTTTGGCCCCTTGAGTGTGGCTCTTCCACAAAATACCACGTGTGGGCGCGCACGTACAGTGCGATAGAAACTTGGTGGCCCATGCGCAGAAGTCGGTTTTTGGCCTGGGCGAGTCTATTTTGAAGAAGTGGCGTTAGAACACTCAAGGGGCCAAAGAGCAGCATGTGCCTCGCGAGCCGCAGTTTGCCGACCACTGGGCTAGGGCTACACACATATTAATTTTGATGTTGTTTTTTTTCTGATCACATTTTGGAGCCAATATATTTTTCTTCTCAGGGCTTAAATATTTGCATAAGTGCTTGAAAAGCTTATGGGCCCTGAGTCATGAGGCCCTGAGGTTATAAAAGGTAATCTCTGGGTCTCTGTGAAGAGGCCTGGCCCACCAGAGAGCTTAGAGCTGAGCTCACACCAGAGCTGGGTGGCTGGGGTGGGAGGGTTCCCAGCTCCTCACACAGGGGCATCAGCGTCACCCCTGATGTGCCATAGAGGGCCTGGGGGTGAGAAGAGGGGGAAAGAGGCTTTGGGTGGGGAGGAAATTCAGAGCACCTCCTTGTCTCACCTTGTACCCTCATGCTGTTCTCTTGCCCACCCTGCCCCCACCCCATGCGTTGCTGGCTCAGATGTAGCTCTCTTGAAGTGTGGCTCTTCCAAGGACTTAAGGCCCTGAGCTGAATAAATGAAGAGAGATCAGAGCTGTTGGCTCTCCCACACCTCAGTCTCATTCTCAATATTCCATTTTCCCAGCATCCAACCACACAGGGCTGTCTATATAATGGAGAGTATAGAGACTTTGGGCTTATAAAGGCCTGACTCATGCTAGCTCCACCTTGAATTAGTTCCTTGGTTTGGGGCAAGTCACTTGCTCTCTCTGAGCCCTGATTTCCTCATCTGCCTAATAATCATTAGGCCCTAATGAGATGAATAAAACCAACTCATGGACTACTGTCAGGATCAATATGAAGGCACTAGCATGCCGAAACCGGTTTGGCTCAGTGGATAGAGCGTCGGCCTGCGGGCTCAGGGGTCCCAGGTTCGATTCCGGTCAAGGGCATGTACCTTGGTTGCGGGCACATCCCCAGTGGGGGGTGTGCAGGAGGCAGCTGATCGATGTTTCTCTCTCATCAATGTTTCTAACTCTCTATCCCTCTCTCTTCCTCTCTGTAAAATAATCAATAAAATATATTTAAAAAAAAGAAAAAAAAAGGCACTAGCATATGTTTGGCAGTCTGTAGGCACTTGGCAAAGGATAGTTTCCCTCCCTCAAGCCATTTCTGAACCCACAATCTCACCGAGTTTGGTCCACCCTGTCCCGGGTTCCTCCTCTTTTAGGTAGTCCTTGCCCCAGGTCACCAGGATGGCAATCCTATGTGAGAAAGGGAATGAGAAGTCCATTTGCATCATAGCTGATATGCGCCAGTTACAGTGCTGGGTGTTTTAAGCAGGTGACATTATCACTATTTAAATCCGCCGGAGAGAAATATTTTTCTTATTTTAACAGGTCCTGCTCCCCTTTTCTCACCCTCAGTATCCCCAGTGCTCTGCTACTCTGCAGAAATGCAGAAGGCAAAATGTGGATCCTCTCGGCCAAATTTCAAGCCACGGCCCCCCCTTAGTCATCAAGAGAAAATTGATTCTGACTAAAAACTATTTCCCTTGACCATTTCACTTGACTCTACTGTTTAAGCCCAGCAGGAAGGCATATCTTTTAAAATAGGGAAAAAAATGTAATCACTTAATTTCAGTGCTCATCATCAAAGATTTTGAGTCAGCAAACCAGTATGATGGATTGTGGCCAATGCATTTTCCTTTCAGAAAGTGGATGGCTGGGGTCCAGCTTTCAACAAAACTGCAGTCACCTTGCGAAAGAAGGCAGCACAACTTGGCCCACTTTTCTGCTCTCCGCCATAATGTCATATGGCATTCTCATATCCAGGGCAATGCCTAAAAAATCCGAGTCAAATGCTGCTCAACAAGCAAGCAGTAAGGTCTCTAAATTGTCTTCCAGTTCCCACTGCCACCATCATCACCATTACCATCACCACCATTTAACCACCTCCATCATCACCACTATCATCACCACCATTTAACCACCACCATCCCCACCCCCACCACCAGCAGCAGCAGCAGTACCACCACAATCATCACCACCATTTAACCACCACCATCCCCACCCCCACCAGCAGCAGCAGCAGCAGTACCACCACAATCATCACCACCATTACCACTATTATCACCATCACCATTACGTCTGTCATCACCACCACGGTTACCAATGTCATCAGTAACTTTGTTTCCCCACAGTTACCCAGCTGGTAAGAAATAGGGCTGGAATTCAAAATGTGGTTGCTCTGACTCTAAAGCCCAAGTGTTTTCTACTGTGATATAATTTCTCTCCTGTTTTTCCTCTTATCTCTATGACCCACCTCTTCCTTTGCTTGTCAGCTCTGGTCAGATCCTCCTCCTCTTCAATGCTCCCTAATTTTTGGCACCCTCTCAAGAGTAAATTATTTCTTTCACCCACGTGTTTTTAGCTATGCTTTGTATAATGCACTTTTGGCTACCTCAAAGCAGTGCTTACTATAGTCTAGTCTAACTTTATGTCCACTACTCTCTTATCCCCTCCAGCCTTGTTGTACTTCTTGAGAGCAGAAACTGTCTATTGGTCAATCTACCCTCCAATGCCCCAGACTTAGCTCATTAGTTATTCAAAGGTTTATAGTCTGAATCCATGAATGAATATGGGTGCATAGATAGAGAACTGAAGAGACAGGTGGATAAATGGATGAGTGGGTGGGTGGTTAAGTGCATTAATAGATGATTAAGGATAACTCTACAATCTGCATTTATAAACTCCATTCTTATATTGCTAAATGCCTATCAGAACTTTTCACTTAGCTGTCATCTAAAACTAAACCTGTATGAACATGAACTCCACCCTCACTGATTCCTTATCTCTTTTTCTGACAAAGATACAGTACCACTATTTTTCCCAGTGTCCCCTTCACTGGTCCTCTGAGTGATTCATTCAATGATACTTTTTTGCTTGCTTGTTTGTTTTCTTTGGCTATCTCCTTTGTATCAAATACAGCTCAGGAGCAAAAGGGGGGCAATGCAGCAGGAGTGCTGTGAACAGTGGGATACTATATGAGAGCAGCTTGTTAGTAACTTGAGCCACGCCATGTAGGGTCTTGAAGACCATGGTGAGGAATCAGATGTTATTCTAAGAGCAGTGGGAAGCCACTGAAAAGTCAGAAACAGGACAATGCCATGACCTCTCTGGCAGGTAAGCAAGGAGCTTCCCTCAAGAGCCCAGGTGCAGATGATGGCTAGGTGAGTTACCTCCAGTCCTGAGGAAAGGAATCACTCTGATCCCATTTACACTGCCATAGTGCACAGAAAGTAAAGCATCCAACTGCTTTTGGTAAAGTCATCATAACACTGTTGGCCATCCAGACAAAAAGGTGCAGCAAAAAGAAGACAGACCAAGCTTATTTATAAGTGTTAATACAAAAAGCTCTTAACATTTTAGTAAGTAGAATTCTGAAGAACATTAAAAGAATAACACCCCACAACCAAATCGGCATTATACCAAAAAGGCAAGAATGGTTTATTCATTTCCTATATTAGAATTAAATATGTGGGAAGCTCAAAGTGGAAAAGACATGATCATCTCTGAAAAGATGGAGAAGACATTTGATAGATTCACCATATATTCTTGTTATTTATATATTTTAATTTTAGAGAGACAGAAACATCTATGTAAGAGCAAAACATCAATCTGCTGCCTCCTGCATGCTCTACTGGGTTTGGAGCCCGAAACCCAGGTGAGTAACTTGACCGGGAATCGAACTGGCAACCTTTTCGTGCACGGGGACAATGCCCTACCAATTGAGTCACATGGGCCTGGACTCACCATATATTCTTAAAAAAATTTTTTTTAAAAAATTATTTTAGAGAGAGGGAGAGGGACAGAGATACAGACACATCGATAAAAGAGGAACATCAATAAAAGAGAAACATCAATGAGGGAGAGGCATTGATCAGCTGCATCCCACATACACGCCCCCTACTGGGGACTGAGCCTGCAACCCAGGCATATGCCCTGACCAGGAATCAAATCATGACCTTCTGGTTCATGGCCGATGCTCAAACACTGAGCCACACAGGCTGGGCTCACCATATATTCTTCATTGTAAAAAATTTTTAGTAAAATTGGAGTAAATGAATTATTACAAAATATTTTATGCCAAAAATAATGTCATGTTTAATGGTGAGATACTGGAAACATTCTCATTAAAGTTGAGGACAATAATTTTAGAGGTACATTAGGAGCAATTGGATAAGAGAAAGAAATAAGAGGTATAAATAAAAATGAAAAGGCTACACTGTCATTTTTGTGAACAAATTCAAGATCATCTAAACTATTTTTTTTTAAATATATACTTTATTGATTTTTTTACAGAGAGGAAGGGAGAGGGATAGAGAGTTAGAAACATCGATGAGAGAGAAACATCGATCAGCTGCCTCCTGCACACTCCCTACTGGGTATGTGCCTGCAACCAAGGTACATGCCCTTGACTGGAATCGAACCTGGGACCCTTGAGCCCACAGGCCGACACTCTATCCACCGAGCCAAACCGGCTAGGGCTAAACTAGTAAATCTAATTAGAGAGTTTAGTATGGTTACTGAATAGAGATCAATATATGCAAAAATTCAACAATCCTGTTGTTTGTAATCACAATAACAGATATAATTTAAACCTTGGCTGGGTGGTTCAATTTGTTGGGGTATCGTCCTGTACACCAAAAGGTTACAGGTTCTATCCACAGTGCAGGTGTGTATAGGAGGCAGCCAATCAATGTTTCTCTCTCTCATTGAAATTTCTCTCTCTCTCTTTCTCCCTCTCTCTCTCCCTTCCTCTCTCTCTAAAATTAATAAAAACATATCCTCAGGTGAGGATTAAAAAGAAAGAAAAGAAAATGCCATTTCCAATTACAACAAAAACCATTACACAAGAACACAAAGAACTGAATAAACAGGAAGCTTTGCCATCTTTATGAGTAGAAAGTCTCAAAATCACAAAGTGGAAATTCTTCTTAAATATTTAATAAATTCAATGCAGTTCCATAAAACATTTTATAAAACGTTTTGTTTTCAAATAATTTGACAAGCTGATCCTAAGATTAGTACGGAAGGATTAAGGGCAAGACTTCCAATGCAGTATAAGCACTATGAGAACAAAGAAGTTTGCCCATTTTGTTTAATCCCATACCCCAGAGTCTGGAACAGTGCCTGGCACCTAGTAGGTGCTCAAAAAATATTTGCGAACACAAATGAATGACAACTTAGAAGAAGGATAAGAAGGGAAGGAGGATCCTAGCTGGTTTGGCTCAGTGGATAGAGCATTGGCCTTCGGACTGAAGGGTCCCAGGTATGATTCTGGTCAAGGGCACATGCCGGGATTGCGGGCTCAATCCCCAGTAGGGAGCATGCAGGAGGCAGCCAATCAGTGATTCTCTCTTATCATTGATGTTTCTATCTCTCTCTCCCTCTCCCTTCCTCTCTGAAATCAATAAAAAAATATTTTTAAAAAAGAAGATATGGAGGAGTGTTTTACCCTATCAAATATTAAGTTCTACAATAATTTTAGTCTATAAGATAGGCTCAGGGGTAAGTAAATAACCAATGAAACTGAATATAAAATTTACAAACACCTAGAGATAACATTTATGCCTCAGTTGTATTTCAGCTCCAGGTTCAGAAAAGCAGCAAAACCAAGTCAGTGAACCTATGATTGACCTCAGGACCAGTTGCAGTGAATGACCCCCTGCCCTGGTGCTGGCCAATCAATCAGTAGAGACCACAACCCTGAAAGGACATACCTGGAAAGCTGCTGAATATTCCATTGAGATCTTCTCCTGGGACCTCCCCTAAAATCTCCACCCTTAAAACCCTTAGGATGGAGGGCCAAGTGCCTTCTCCCGGGAGCTTGTCTGTGCCTCTCCCTCTCCCTCTCCCTCTCCCTCTCCCTCCCTCTCCCTCTCCCTCTCCCTCTCCCTCTCCCTCTCCCTCTCCCTCTCCCTCTCCCTCTCCCTCTCCCTCCCTCTCCCTCTCCCTCTCCCTCTCCCTCTCCCTCTCCCTCCCTCTCCCTCTCCCTCTCCCTCCCTCTCCCTCCCTCTCCCTCCCTGCCCCAGGCCTGTTACCATTAGCTTCCTCATTCCCAAGGGCCCTTCCTTTACCTCTAGGACTTGTTTCCTAAGCCCATTTCTTTAAGGAATTACTTTTTCTACCTCTGTGATTTACCAAATAAATGTTCTCTTACAAAAAAAGTTTAGAAACAGATCCACATAAATATGAAAACTTGTTATATACTAGAGAAGGCATTATCAGTCAGTGAGGAAAGGATAGACTAGCTAAGTAACCACGCTTAAAGAACTGGCTATTTATATTAAAAAAATTACATCCTTATCAATATTAATTAGAGTTTGCATTCTGCTACGAGCATTATGAAAGTGTCCTAAACAGAAATGGGTTTCTTTTCTCTCATAAGAAGAATTCTAGAAACAAACAAAGGAAAGGAATTAAATTAGAAATAAACAAAAATGCCCAGAGTTAGATTGGTGCCGCAGCCCCACAAGGTCACTAACGCTCCAGATTCTTTGTCTGTCCCATCACAATCCTTAGCTCGAAGCTTCTCTCTTCAAGCTTGTCACTGCCTGGTGGCAACGGGCGATTCACCTCTAACCCACATCCATCTTTCAGAAAAGAAGTGACACAGATAGTGCCAGAGCCAAACCAGGTCTGTCTGACTCCAAAATCTACTGAAACACTCTTACATGTCTGATGGGAGAGCTCCTGCCCATCTCTCATTAGTCACTAATTCAGCACTTGTGATAAACCTCTCTGATGCTGGCCATCCTGTTTTCTAACTCTGTGCCGTTCTCCCAGTTCGCCCATAAGACATCTCATTGAGCCCCACCCACCCCCGAGCTCCTCCTATGTTCCACAATGCCCAAGGCACAGAGCAGGCGTCAGGAGAGTTATGTAGAATTGGGGGTAAGAAGTGTCAGACCAGATTATATTGTTCATAGAAATGTGTTTCCTAACGACTGGAAAACAGTGCAGGCATCATGTTATTTGTGGAACTCAGATCAAATTATCAAGAGGCAAAGACCCAAGTAGGAGGAAGTCTAGCAGATAATTGACTAATCAGAATTGTCTTCTCATTCTGTTTGACTTCAAGGTTTAAAAAAACCAAAACAGCTGTGCTTTGCAAATCAGTTCCCAATCTAAACACATAAAGGACTTCCTTGCCCGGAAACACCAACGCCCCTGGCTTAGATGATGCTGAAAACTCTGCCTATATTGGAGAGAAACAGAGCTGAAGGCTAGTGAATGAATCCAGGTGTAGGGAGTAGAAGACAGGGAAGGAGACATAAGTGGAGGGACATCAAGAAGCGTCCTAAAGGGACTTGGGAGAACAAGAGGTCTTCCTAGAGCAGGTGTCCAGATGGCTGGCCTGCTTGGGAAGCTCCATCCATGGATTTCTGGGTGGGTTCTTTGAATGCTAATAGCTACCGTTTATTGAGCCATTGATAGATGCCAGATGTTGTGGTCAGCGCTTTTAGTGCATTATCTCATTTTCTTACCATGTGCTTTTAAAAATATTTATTGTTGAGAATATTATAGTTATATGTTTTTATTGATTTTAGAGAGAGGAAGGGAAAGGGAGCGATAGTCAACATGAGAAACATCGATTGGCATGCCCTCACCAGGAACAGAGCCTACAAAACGGGCATGTGCCCAATACCAGGAATTGAACCAGCAACCTCCTGGCACATGGGCTGACACTCAACCAACTGAGCTCCACCGACCAGGGCTCTTATTTTCATTCTTAGAACAATCTTGCAAGTTCATAATTAGCACCCCCATTCATAGAGGAAACTAAAGATCAGGAGGTTGCAGCTAAGAAATGCAAAAGCTAGGCTGCGATTTGACTCAAAGCTTCTGCTCAGAGTCCTTAACCATCTTCACAAAGCACTTTGAGGCAACTCTTACTTCCTCTACTTCAAAAACGAGGTGACTGAGGTCCAGGGCTGACCCAACCTGCCCAGTGACACAGGTAGTTAAGTGTCAGAGCCAAACCAGGTCTGTCTGACCCCCATATCTACTCTACCACCCAGGTAGAGCAAGATCAAAAGTCAGGGTAAGGAACATGCCGGAAATCCCTTACATGTCAGGCCCGCCGCTTTCCTAGGACACTGCCCCTTTGCTTCCCCTCCACCCCAGCTTCACCACTTAGAATCTTCTTTTCACTGCCTCGTCCTGGGCTGAATGAACAGGGCCAGGGTAGTTCTTGGGAAGTCTCTAAGATAGCCCTTCCCCCAAAGAAAGGAATAGACAGGGTACCACCAGCCTGGTGGTCTCCATCCCCACACATCTGAGCCAGGCCTGTGCGTAAGATTGGTAAGTGCTTGGATCAGGAGGCAGCCAAAATGGGTTCAAATTCAGCCTGGTGACTTTGGCCAATCACAGTAGCTCCCTTTTTAAAAAGTATCTATCCTGGCCCTGGCAGGGTTGCTCAATTGGTTAGAGTGTCCTCCCAATACACCAAGGTTGCCAGTCCTGTCCAAGTCAGAGCACATACAAGAATGAACCAATGGATGCATAACTAAGTGGAACAACAAATCTGAACCAATGAATGCATAACTAAGTGGAGCAACAAATCCATGTTTCTCTCTAACTCAAATCCTATATAATAATCCTATATAATAAAGAGGTAATATGCAAATTGACCCTCATGCCATCGCACAAGATGGTCAAAGATGGCAGTCACAAGATAGCCAGCAGGGGAGGGCAGTTAGGGGTGACCAGGCCTGCGGGGGAGGGCAGGTGGGGGTGATTGGGCTGGCAGGGGAGTGGTTAGGGGGTGATCAGGCTGGCAGGCAGGCGAGCGGTTGGGAGCCAGCAGTCCTGCATTGTGGGAGGGAAGTCCGAAATTGGAGAGAGTGCAGGCTGGGCTGAGGGACACCTCCCCCAGTTCACGATTTAGTGCACCGGGCCTCTAGTCAATAATAATAATTTAAGAAAAAAAAACCAGTGTCTATCCTGGGACAGACATTTTACTAGGGTTTCCCCCATGCTTTTAAAGTTTAACACTGCCCCCTCCCAACCCCTTACCCCATGACTGAGGAGCCTGAGCATCCCCCCCCCACCACCACCCCCTGAAGAGAAGCAACCAGCATAAGGACAGCAAGTAGTCAGGAGCCTAGGGCTTGAACCCACCTAGGCCTGATTCTGCTGTTGCCTAGGAGCGGAGGAGGGAGGAGCTGACGGAGGGAGGAGGGGAAAGAGAGAGGGCGAGCTCCCAGCAGCGCGCGCTGACGACAGCAGGTGATTTTTTTTCTGCAGCGCGCTTTCTCTCCGCATCTTTCCTAGATTTTTTTTTTCCCTGCTGAGCGGCTGAAAAGGGTGGGGCCGCTTCCCTGCAGCAGAGACGGCGACGGCAGCAGCAGCAGCTGCAGCAGCATCTTTGGGAGCAGCGGCAGAGGCAGCAAAGCCCCGTCTCGCTGGAGGTGATCGCCTCCGAGCCCTGCTAGGTGGCCGGCGGCGACGGTGCGCCGGCGGGAAGGAGAAGAAAAGACTCGTTCGCGGACGCGGCGGCCACAGTGCCCGGTCCTTCCTCTGCGCCATGGCTTAAGGCCGCGGCCACCTCGCCTCGCGTCGCCTGGCTCGGCCGGGGTTTGCGCGCCGCCGCAGCCTCAGGGAGGGGCGCGTCCAGACGTCTTCGCCGGGGACTCGGGACTCCGCGCCTCTCACCTCCGGTGCCTGCAGCAGGCAGCGTCCCCGAGGCCTTTGCAGGCGGCTCCCGCAGGCCTTTGCAGCCGGTAACCCAGGGACTTGATCTCAGTGATAGCGTTGCCGCCCGACCTTCCCGGGTGCTTTCTGAGGGCGGAGGGCGAGGCACGCAGTCCACCCAGGGAAAAAAAAAAACAAACGGTGGGAATCAGATCGGCTGGTCGAGGGCCAAAGGACTGGAGAAAGATTAGAGGCTCGCCTTAGCGCCACAAAGAGAAGGGAGGACCAGCTTTGCAGCGACCATCATGGCGTGGCCGTGCATCACGCGGGCTTGCTGCATCGCCCGCTTCTGGAACCAGCTGGACAAGGCGGACATCGCCGTGCCGCTGGTTTTCACCAAGTACTCGGAGGCCACCGAGCACCCGGGCGCCCCTCCACAGCCGCCGCCGCCGCCGCAGCCGCAGCAGCAGCCGGCACACGCGCCCCCCTCGGCGCCGGCGGTCGCCATAGAGACTCAGCCGGCCCAGGGCGAGCTGGATGCAGTTGCCCGGGCAACAGGGCCGGCGCCCGGGCCCAGTGGCGAGCGCGAGCCGGCGGCCGCCTCGGGCCGGAGCCGAGTGGGCCCCGGCCCGAGCTCCGGCTCCGGCTCCACCTCCGGCGCGGGCCCCGCGGACTCGGTGATGCGGCAGGACTACCGCGCCTGGAAGGTGCAGCGGCCCGAGCCGAGCTGCCGGCCGCGCAGCGAGTACCAGCCCTCGGACGTGCCCTTCGAGCGCGAGACGCAGTACCAGAAGGACTTCCGCGCCTGGCCGCTGCCGCGCCGCGGGGACCACCCGTGGATCCCCAAGCCCGTGCAGATCCCCGCGTCCGCCCAGGCGTCGGCACCGGTTCTCGGGACGCCCAAGCGCCGGCCTCCGAGCCAGGAGCGCTGGCCGGTGCAGGTCGCCGCCGAGGCCCCGGAGCGGGCGGTGGCCCCCGGCGGAGCGGGTGTCGTCGGGGCGGGAGAGGCGATGCGCTCGGACGAGCGCTACACACGCAAGAAGGCCGGGCCGGCCTGGATGCTGCGTCGCGCCGAGGGGCTGGGGCCCGAGCAGACGCCGCTGCCCGCCGCCGCCGCCCAGGCTCAGGTCGCGGGCCCCGAGGGTGGCAAGGGGCGTGCGGCCGCTGACGCCCTCAACAGGCAGATCCGCGAGGAGGTGGCGAGTGCCGTGGGCAGCTCCTACAGGTGAGATTCCGGACTCGGCTCGTGCGACGGGGCTGGTCACCCTTACCCTGTACCCAGGACTCGTCCTCCACATCGCAGGCCTCACTCACATTCAGCTCACCCCCCAACCCAGACCACAGTCTCCCCAGACCCTCCCCAGGCACCCTCCCGTGGCTGATTTCTTTGGGCTCTTTCTTATGGGCTCTTCCCCAACCTGCCCAGGTCTTTCACTTGACCCTTTCAGCCACCTTTCCCCCATCCCGCCCTACCTCAGACCCCTCCCTGCCCAACAAAGACGCATTGCAATTTTTTTGCACAGCCTGTGCTTCCATTCCGCCCCACCCATCGTACCACTGCACGAGTCTAGATGCTGCCCCTTGCTGGCTCAGTCGCCACCCACCGGCCTTCATGCCTTCCCCCAGGGCCCCATTCTTGCAGAAGAAGAATTCTTTCCCAGTGACCAGTAACCCTCTTCCCTAGCCCAATTCGCTTGGCCTTTGACTCTTCCTTCCCCTCTCTCAGTCCCTGGGAGCTACCCAAGCACCACACCCTTTTCTGGATTCCTTGAACAATCCTTATAGCTCACCCTCCTCCTTCTACCATTGGGCTTTGAAGTCAGACTGCTTAGGTTTCTTACTGGCTGTGATACATGGGGCAAGTTTCTTAACCTTTCTGGGCCTCAGGCTCCTATCGGATGTGATAGAGAGGTTGAGAAGTACTTGCTCATTTATTAATTTAATATTCAACTTATTTTTGAACACCTACTCTAGGCCAGGCACTATGCTAGACGTTGTGAGGCTTAAATGAGATGATTCAGGGGGAAAACTGTGCCTGGCACGCAGGAGGTGATTAGTACATTTTGGTCCTATTCCAGCCTTCTACATGATGTTTCATTATTCAATTTTCACTTTGTAGATATGTCTTTCCAACCTTCTCTCCTTTCTCCTGTCTCTTTATGTTCTTCAGATGTTTCCCATTCTCTTACCACCAAGAACGCCTTTTTCAACACAGTTGAATGCCCTGTAAATGAATGCTTTCAAGCAAGGGCATAACCTCTCCCTCTTTCCATTCTTCTAGAATTCTCCCTCTGCTGTAGTCTCAGCCCTTCTAGCCTGCTTTGTCATCCTTCATGCATCCAATATGTATTTTTGAATGCTTAGCTTTTAGTCCTGCCCTTATTTTTCAACCTGAATCAACCAGCTAGCTGATCACGGTTGACTCTGAACATGTAACATCGGGCATGGAGGTCTCTGGGGAAGCAGATGTGCATGATGGATAATTGAATGAAAGGTATCCCAAATGTGGCTTATGGGGTCCTTCATCAATGCCACAGCCAGTTGCCTCCTGCTGGCCAGAGGGTGTGGCCAGGAGGACTGCAGAATTAGCGTCTTTTGCCAAGACCCTATGTGCAGACTCACGACAGACCGGTCTTTCTCCAGTGAACATAACAACCACTTCTTTACATGCTGAGGAAAGAACAGCATAGTTAACATCCTCTCGGTTAAGACAAATTCAACCCCTCTCCAGGTTTCAGTTCTGGAAAGCATTTTCCAATGAGAAGGGGCAGCTAATCTGTTGGCCACTACTCCATCTTCCTGCATTCCACCTCCCACTTGACATTATTCTCTGGGTTTATTGTTATCTTGACCACACTGGTCCCCAAGGAGTACACTGCTTCCCTCTAAAGCTCTGGGTCATGCAAGGACACATATCCTTTTCCTTGATTCATAGTCACCAGGAGGTAAAATTTTCATAATATCTTTATGCTGCTACCAAGAGAGCATCAAAAAGAAAAGAAAGGGGCATAAAAAACAAAGCCAAGATGTGGCTTGTGATTCTGCCATGGATTTCTTATTTCTAGGGCCCTACCTCACTCCCTGAGAGCCCTAACGTTGGCCCAAGATCACAGATTCCTGGTCCGGCCTCTTTATCTTCCTACTCCCATTCTAAGACCCTTAACACCCACCAGGCAGGAACTACCTCTCCTCACTTCCATAGAGTCAGTGCCAATCAAGAGAGATTCCAGATTCTTAAATCTCCTTGGGTGACCCCACTCAGTTTATGTTTCCAAGTTGGCTGGGCTTGCTTTGTCCATGGATGATTGGCCAGTCAGGGAATGACCCACCCTTCAGATACAGCTCACTCTAAATATTTTGGCTTGTACCTATGTGCTGTATAGCCTCTTCCCCCCCAAAAAACACCTTAACTGTACAGTAAGCATGTCATGATTTTCAGTTAGAATTATACACATACTGCAAGTGATTGGATTGAATAGCAGAAGGCTATACTCTTGGAGCTGGTGGGAATGCTTATTTGTGATGGCTATCAAAAAAAAAATCTGAGCACCTCAAAAAATTTTTTTCTGATTTGGATCTTCAGTAATATTTAATTATGCATATGATTCTGGGCAGCATTTCCATTTTGCTGGATAATCAGAATGGTTTTGAAACAGAATAAGTGTTGATAAGAGACATCAGTTTCTCTAAGGAACAACTTAACTGCATGACAAATTTGATGTGAAATTTAATATTATTTTTTGTTCCAGAAGAAAAATAAACCAATAATAGGGAAATGCACTTTGGGTGAAAGTAGATATGAAAAATAAGATAATCAATTAATTAAAGATACTATAAAGAAAAAATGCCTGGAAATTGTAGGCTTATCTGGAACATTGATTTTCCTTCCCAATTGTCTCGCATTCTTTTCTTTGGTATGATTCCGATATCTGCTGAATTTAAATATGTCCTGTGTCTGCTGTAAAGGAGGCTTACCTTGCCTTAGAAGCCAAGTTGGGCTCCATTTCAATGATAATTTGATTTACAAACCCTTTTCTTCTGCCACTCTACATAAATCATGATGGTTTACACCATGGTGACTGGCTTATCTCATGGGCTTTACAAAGGACATCTGTCACATGACATCAATGGGAGCAGTTTGCTTAAATAAAGAACACATAATCCATCAGCTTAATATATTGGTATATAATACAAAATATACATTCAGCATCTAGAGTCATATACATATTAATTAGTTTTACCCTACAATATACATTCAGTAGATAATATCAAATGTCCTTTGATGCTGTGGTTTTGAGAAACCTTCCCTATTTAACAGTTCATCTAATTCATAACCTACCCACAGTAGCCTGATATTTTTTTTGCATTCAAATGGTATCTAAGGTATCTTTAGAACTATTCACAATCATGAAGTAGATTGATTTTTAATACATTCATTTTACATAGATGGTGTAAAATGGAGAAACATTCATTTGTCATCATTTTTAATGTTAAAGATATAACATTGAGAAGCATGTCTTTTATAATTTTTAATGTTAAGGATGGATTTCACTGGTCAGCCATTTGTGATTTTAGACCCAGCATTCTAAATTAGAAAACAGATGAGTCAGGAGGAGGGGATTAAAATTCCCCTCTTAGCAGCCCATTGCTCTAGCCTTCAGTTAATAGGGATAGATGGGGGAGCAGGTGCTCCCCATAGAAATGCTAATGAAAACTTTTCCTGGAAGAAATCAGCTGAGGCACCAGGAGGTAGATTTAATAAACCAGAGGCAAAATACTTGAAAAATGAGAGTAGTCACAAGGAAATCAGAAAGAAAGGGAGCCTTTGATATCTGCCCTACAGTCTTCCATGAAGGTTAGAGAAAGGCCTGCCTGACTAGGCGTATGCTGTGCAGAATTCCCTATGCCTATAGCGCAACTGCCCATTTTCCGAATTTCTTCCTGGGTATACTTCAAGGCCACTCTTCAATGATGCCTTCCAGATTCTGTCATTCAGAACCAAATTTTTTTTATTCCCTTTTTTATATTCTGTACACTTCTCATTGTCTGCTGGATTGTAAAATACTTTTGCCTGTTTCTGCCTCCCCCACCAGATCATGAACAACTGAAGGGAAGAAGTATATTTTGTTCATCTCTACATCTCTCATAGCATAACATTGTGCTAGGTGCCATTTAGGTTTGTTGAATCCAGTGGCATTTGGTGAAAATTCTATTCAACTACATATTGATTCATTTCGTTCAGTTTTACTTAGTTGAATTTATTTCTGAAAATGACCACCAAGCCCCTTGCTATGTATCAGACAGGATGCCAGGGATACCAAATGAATGTCATAACCCTTATGGAAGGAAATTGTGTTTCCTTAATCAAAATAAAGTCCAGTTCCTACTAGGTTAGCACTAGGAGTAACGTTCAAATGAGGAAGGGCAGCAAACCTTACAGACCTGATTCTAGATGCACTGTCATCCAGGGCAGTGGTCCTCCACCTGGGCTGCATGTTGGAATCTCTGCAGAACTTTCAGAATGTTGATGCACAGGTATCCTTCCCAGAAATTCTGATTCAGTTGTTATGGGGTGTGGCTCGGGCATCTGAATTTCAAAAAAACTGTCCCAGGTGATTCTCCTGGGCAATTCAGGTTATGACCTTCTTCCCTATGGCAAAGGTTCGGAAATGTTAGTACACAAGAGAATCATTTGAAGAGCTTTCTAAATGCAGACTCCAGGGCTTCATCCTCAGATGTGTAGATTCAGCTGTTTGAAATGGAGCCTAAGAATCTACATTTTAAAAAGTGCTCCAGGTAATTTTGATGCAGGTGAGCTTCAGACTTGGAAAAACACTTCTTGGAAAGATTTGCTATCTTTATGGTATTGAGTTTTCCCACATTCAAACGTGGTATTCTTGCCATTTACTTAAGTCTTTTATGTCCTTCACTTACATTTTGTAATTTTCTCAAAAAAAATTCATACACAGACACAATAGGGTTTAAATTTTATGTTACTATATTTAAGTCTTTAATAATCTAACTGGATTTTAACTTTATATATGGAATGAGGTAAGGAAGCTAATTTTTTCTTTTCCCATACCCTAACACCCTTTTAAAAAGTTCAAATTTCGCCCACTGATACCTCTACTAATATCTTCTCTTTCACAATAAGGGTCACATATGTTTGCATATATTTCCAAGATCTCTGTTCTATTCCATTAGCCTGAGCTAATGCCAAATGATCATCTGTTTTTGTCTATGCTATTTTAAATTATTTTTTCCATTGTAATGAGTATATATTTTTTTACAGTTTTCAATTTGTTATTGCTCATGTGCATTAATTTTTGTATATTAATCTTGTATTCAGCAACTTTACCACACTCTTTAGTTTTGTCTGTAGATTCTCTTTGGTTGTCTGTAGATTCTCTTCGATTGTCTGTGAAGATAATGTATGTTTTTAGCAAATACCAATTCATTGTCTTCCTTTCTAATATTTATATTTGTGGTGTGTGTGTGTGTGTGTGTGTGTGTGTGTGTGTGTGTGTGTGTTTTGCTGCGCTGGTGAGGACATTGGTGTAATTTTGATAGTAGGTGATAAAAAGCATTTTTGTCTTGGGACATGGGAATGCTTCTCAAGTTTTATCATTAAGTATGAGGTTAGCTCTGAGGTTTCTATGAGATAGCTTCATATCAGGTTAAGAAACTACCCTTTATCCTTGTTTACTAGGGGTTTCTAAAAATGTGAGGGCATTGAATTTTATTGAATGCTTTCTCTGCATCACTGAGATGATCATAGGATTTTTCTTTTTAATCTGTTAATAGATTTTTCTGATATTGAGTCATCTTTGCATTTCTAAAATAAACCTTGCTTAGATTTAAAAATCTATTTTATGATGCTGAATTTGGTTTGCTATTTTTTATTGTAAATGTTTGCAATAGAGGGAGGGGGTTGGGAGACTGGGTGAAAAGGTGAAGGGATTGAGAAGCACAGACTGGCAGTTACAAAATTGTCATGGGGATGTAAAGTACAGCACAGGGAGTATAGTCAGTAATATTGTAATAAGTAGGCATGGTGCCAGGTGGGTACTGGAAATATAGGATGGGGAAACACTTTGTAAAGTGAGGTGTTTTTACCGAGGGATTACCGTGTGCAAAGCGTCTGGCTAGATCATTGGTTGACCTTGTGCAGTTAGCTCTCAGGGATATAAGGCTGCCTGAGACTAGCACACAAAGAAGAGTGGAGATAAGATACACACAATCAACTCTTGGCTGCTCTCTTAGGAAAAATTGGAATCTAATGCATATATGAACTTAAAAAAAAAAGAGCCAAGCCAATGGTAGTTCTAAATCAACAATCACTAAGAATCACTCAGTGTTCCAGACACAAAACTAAAATAGTCTAACAAATGTTCGCTAAGATTAAAGAGCCCTCTCCATAATCAGTGCACCTCTGGCTTGACAAACTATGCCAGTTGTATAAATGTAGACAGATGTGCTTGTAATTGTCTACTAAATGAAGAAAGTTGTAAGATTGGCCTTGACCAGCAAGCTAAAAATCCTCTTGAGTTCACTAAAGATGCTAGTTTTCACCACTAGAAGTAATAATAGTAGCTAATTGAGTACCTACTGTGTGCCTGGCAGGCTGCTGGAAACCTTAGATGCATTTTCTCCTGCAATCTGTATAGTAGCCCTGCAAAAATGATACTCTTACTTCCCTGCACAGCCCTTCCTCCATGTCATATTAGCATGTATTGTCTCAACTCAGTTTCATTCCAGTAAATATTGATTAGTGTCTACTTTATGTCAGGCTAATTCCTAGTATGACAAAGCAGTCGTTGCTCTTGAAGGCTTAGTGAAAAGTAATAGGTACTCCAATAAAAAGTTTGTTTAGGGTATGGTGAACAGAAGTGAGAAGGTTTAAATCTCCTTGACTTAAGGGTTATCAGGAAGAGGGTTCAGTAGAGAAGGGACTGGTAGTCTGAATCATCAAAGATGAGTGGGCATTAAATGAGGAAAGGATCAGTCTGAGTAAGTTGTAAGCAGTTCCATGCAGGTAACACTTAGAGGTCTCATTGAGTGAGAATAGAATGGTTAGAGGTAGACGGGGTAAGTAGGCGGGGCCCAGCTCCTTTATCATATGAGCAAAGGGAAGAAGTGGATTAGGTTTTGGATTTTAGAAAAGGTGACTGCAACAGCAGTGCGAAGGTTGGACTGGAGGGGATTAGACTGGGAGCATGGCATCCAAGAGGGACTGAGATGATGGAGACCTCCAGCAAGGAAAGAATGGAAACAAGCATGGATGGTACAGAATAAAATAATGCAGTGGCTAGTTGAAAGTGGGCAGAAAGGGAAGAATCTAGGATGATTCCCAGATTGCATGCTTTGGATATCAGGGGAAACAACCATTCACTGAGCTAGATAGCACAGTTTTGGAGAAGTTGAATTTAAGGTGCCTCTTAAATTCACGGAGATGTTCAGTGGAAAATGAAAATAGAAACCCACCCTGCTGGTAAGGGTGCAAATTGTTACAATCACTTTGTAAAACTCTTTAGCTTTATCTACCCAAGTTAAACATATGTTTTACCCTATGACCCAGGAATTGCACCCTTGAGTATATACCATATACCTAACAGAAATACATGCAGAAGACTTGTAGAAGAATGTATATAGCAGCTTTATGAGTAAAAGCTAAAAAGTAAAACCAGACCAAATGTCCATCAACAATAGGAGAGATGAACTGCAGTATTTTCATACCGTGGGATATCACATGGCAGGGTGTGGTAGGTAGACTAATGTTCCCCTCCCCCATCCACATCCTAATTCCTGGACCCTGTGAATATATTATATTATAAAGCAAAAGGGACTTTGCATATATCCATTAAGTTAAGGTCCTTGAGTTGGGGTGAGTATCCCAGATTATCCACATGAGTCCACTATAATCACAGAGATCTTTATAGGTGAAAGGGTTAATGTCACAGTGATGCAGTGTGATAAAGGATTGGCCAGCCATTATTAGCTTTGACGACAAAAAGGGCACATGAGCCACAGACTGCCAGAAGCCTCCAAGAAGCTGGAAAAGACGAGGAAATAGATTCTCCCCTAGAGCCTTCAAAAGGAACATCTTTTTTTTTTTTTTCCATATTTTTATTGATTTCAGAGAGGAAGGGAGAGGGAGAGAGAGATAGAAACATCAATGATGAGAGAGAATCATTGATCGGCTGCCTCCTGCATGCCCCCGAAACCCAGGCATGTGCTCTTGACTGGAATCGAACCCGGGACCCTTCAGTCCACAGGCTGATGCGCTATCCACTGAGCCAAACCAGCTAGGGCCAAAAGGAACATCTTGCTTCTGTTGAAACTTGATTTTAGCCAGTGAGACCCATTTCAGACGCCTTAACTACAGAACTGAAAGACACTTAAGATAATACATGTATGTTGTTTTAAGCCATTTAGTTTGTGGTAATTTGTTACAGCAACTATAGGAAAGTAATATACAGAGTTTCTCAATCTTGGCACTATTGACATTTTGCACCATTGTCTTGATGAGCTGTCCTGTGCATTGTGAAATATTTGGCAGCACCCCGGCCTCTATCCACGCCATGCCAGTAGCATTCCCCACCACACCCACCCTGAGATGTGACAATCACAAATATTTCCAGACAAAAGTAAATAAATTTTTCCAGACAATGTCAAAAGCCAGCCCCTGGGGGTGTCGGTAGCAAAATTGTGTCAGGTTGAGAACCACTGTTACAGAGCAATAAAAAAGGAAATTACTGCCCGGCCGGCACGGCTCAGTGGTTAAGCATCAACCTATGAATCAGGAGGTCACAGTTTGATTCCCAGTCAGGGCACATGCCTGGGTTGTGGGCTTGATCCCCAGTGTGGGGCGTGCAGGAGGCAACCGATGAATGATTCTCTCTCATCATTGATGCTTCTCTCTCTCCCTCTCCCTTCCTCTCTGAAACCAATAAAAATTTTTAAGAAAAAAAAGGAAATTACTGCAATATCAATAATATGGATAGATCTTTATGATGATGAAAGAAACCCGTTACAGCTTACTTAATGATTCCACTTATGTGAATTTCAAAAACAGGCAAAAGTAATTGATGATGAGTGGTGGTCTCCAGGGTGGGTGGGTAATTGGCTGAGAAGGAGCATGAGGGAACCTTCTGAGATGTTGGAAATGTTCTATATCTTGATCTGGGTGGTTGTTAAATTAAGATTTGTGGATGTTATTCTATGTATGTTATACTTCAACAGAAAATTAAAAAACAAAACAAAATAAAAATGAAGTGAATGGAGGTATAGGTTTGATGCTCAGGAGAAAGACCAGAACAGATAGCTATATATGGATATTGAGCTATCAGTGAGGATCAAACCCATGGGCATCAGCGTGACTGGAGAATAAAGAGGCTGAGAAGAAGAGAAGGCCAGAGCCCAGCAAGTGCCAACACATCAGGGATGGGCAGAAGAAGAATCAAGGACGGACCTTTGGTGTCTGTGTGTCATCCCTATCTGAGAGCAAGAGCATAGCTCACCATTGTCCCACTTCCCACCTCCCTGCCTCTGGCCTTGTGCATACCTGCAGGAACTACCCCATGTGTACTCCTGTCTGTTCTCTCCTAGCATAGTTCATTGTCATCGTGTATTTGCTTTCTAACTGAATGAAGAGGGTTTTGCAGGACCAAGCTGGTGTAGCCATTTATTGTGGGAAAATTGGGCCCAGGCTCTTAGCCGCAAAACCCACCTTAAGTGCCTTCCTGAATCACTGCCTCCTCCACCGTGCTGTTCCCTGTGGTCACTGTCTATTTCGTACAGTGACTTCGAAAAGTTGGCCCACGTTGTGGCATATCCTAGAGTGCATTTTTACAATATTTTTAGCCCCTAAGATTTGTTCTCTATTAAACTGTACTCAGTAAAGATAGACAATAGTAGAATGCAAAAGGGCAGAATGTGAGAGAGAAGAGAGACATAATTAAGTTTCAACCTTATTTTTATTTGCTGAGTCCTTACTCTGTGCCAATTGCTTTAACATATCCCCCCCCCCCCCCATTTAGCCTTCATAATGGCCTTTCAAAGCAAACAGCTCTCTAAAGTTGAGTCAGAGAGGTCTGTGGACTGAGGTCACACAACCAGCCAGTGGCTGAGCTGGCTCAGAAACCTGGCTCTCCTCATTCAACCTACAGCGGTGTCTTACTTTTGTAGCCCACATGGACCCCTTCTCTGTCCCTAAGTTCGACATGTCATTCCTGGGAGGGCTACTGTGTGTCTCGCCACCCCACCCTTCACGTTGTCTTTGTGGTTCCAGCTCTCCTAAGCCCAGGCCATTCTCCTTCACCAGCCTGTTTCTGCAGTGGAGAGGGGTAGGTGGTCTCACTCCTCCTTATTCTGAATTCTCCATGGATCCCCTTCCTCTCCAATGCAAGACCCAGGCACAGTGCCTCAAGCTTTTCCAGGATCTAACCTCTCCGGTGCTTCCAGCATTTTGCCCACTGCTCCTCACTCATACCTGATGCTCTTTCCTAGGGATTCTCAGTTCTGGTTTCACATTGAAATCAGTGGGGCCTCAGCAGGTGATACAGCCAAATGACAGGCCCCACATGTAACTACTGCTGGATTTTGCTCACATTTTTCTTTCCTCCTCTCATCTTCTTTCTAATTCCTTCCTATCCTTCGGGGCTTTTAGTCCATTGTGAAAGAAGCTTATACTATAAAAACATGGAATTAGGTTGGCTTTATTGGATTATAATATCATAATAATAATAATGCAGTGGGCTTAATATTTATTATTTTTATCCCAAGTTCAATGCAGCATCTTAAGAGCATGCAGCGGCTGGAGCTATGGGCTCTAAGGAGTCAGGGCGCAGAGCACATGATTCCACTCACAGGAGCTGCCGTCTTGTGAGGGAGGTAACATGGATACAAGCACCTAAACACCAGGCAGGGCCTGGTGAGGGTTAAAGTCAGGGGCCAGAGCTCCCTAGGGCCACAACAAGGGTTGGTGAAGTGTTGGAAGATTCATGGAAAAGATGGTTGTATAAGTCCTGGGAGGTGTTCTGTGAAGGATTTGGTGACCATTAAAATGGTTTGGATCATCTCTCTGTAACTTAAAATCTGTGTGACCTTGAGATAATTACACAGTAGTGACTTCACAGAGTCATGATGAAGATGGAGAGGGATAGTGCTTTTACCCAGTGCATACCCAATCACAGTAAACACTGGCTACTTTCATTATCTTAAGAGTAGGCTACCAACGAAGTCTTTCATTTGTTCATACAGTGAACGTTTTTCACATCTGTGTTAGGCACTATGCTAGGACCTGGAACACGGAAGGGAATTACACATGGTACTTGTCCTAAAAAGAGCTCCTGCTCTAGTGAGAGAGAAATGTTTTAAAAATTATAGTAGTGGTAGTAAGTATAATAATAGAAAGATGCACAGGGTATTGAGGGGATGTAGAGGAAAGGGGATTTTGACTCAGCCTAAATCAGGGACCATTACTGAAGGAGGTGTACCTGTGCGTTGGGTCAAAAGCATGGAGTTATTTCCACTGGGAAGGCAAAAATTAGGAACTCTATATTCCTTCCTTGAGGTCTTTACAAATGGTATAAAACCAAAGAAGGCCATTTAAGAGAACAATCCTTACTAGTAATTTCAGCTTCTCTCAGACGTCTAGCTTTGCATTCAAATCCTGCTCACCACTTATTACTATATATCTTTGGGCAAATAACTTAACCTGTCTTCTCTGATTTTGTTTCCTCATTGGTAAAATGGAACCAATAATTGCTACCTTGCAAAGTTGTTGAAAGACTAAACATTTCATTAAGTCTGTGACTCTCTTAACTGTCTTATTTGTCATTGCACCCCCAGCACCAGGCTTAGTGCATGGTATTAATAGATATTAATTGAACAAATGAATGAATGATGTATGTACAGTACTTATGATAGTGCCTAGTCCAAGCATTCAATAGATAGCAACTATCCTCCTCGTCATTATCCCCAGTGGGTTTGAGTACTGCTTGGCTAACATAAAGAGGTAATTTTGCACTTCTGTGTGTACATGTTCTGAATTTCTGGGAAGAGAGCCATGAAATGTTCAGATAAAAGGTTTTCTATGAGTATTTTTAGTCTGACTTGGAGGATCAGGGAAGACTTCAGACAGGAGGGTAGCATCTGAGCTAGGCCTTGGAAAATCAGTCTGATTTCAGTAGGCAAAGCAATCAGGGAGGCAGGGAGTGGCATATTCCAGGCCCAAGGGACAGCTGGCGCATGGAGAGCTGTGGGGCAGCCACAGATACTCAGATATGACAAGTGTTCCATGTGTGAGGAGTAACATGGCAGGACACAGTATGGAAAGGCCTAGATCAGTGATCAGCAAACCCTCTGTAAAGGGACAGATAGTACATATTTTAGGCTTTGCCAGCTCTCAAGTCTACACTAGTAAAGAGAAAGATGCAGCCGAGACCGGTTTGGCTCAGTGGATAGAGCGTCGGTCTGCGGACTGGGGGGTCCCAGGTTCGATTCCGGTCAGGGGCATGTACATTGGTTGCGGGCACATCCCTGGTGGGGGCTGTGCGGGAGGCAGCTGGTCGATGTTTCTCTCTCATCGATGTTTCTAGCTCTCTATTCCTCTCCTTTCCTCTCTGTGGAAAATCAATAAAATATACTAAAAAAAAAAAAGAGAGAGAGAAAGATGCAAATTGACCATACCTTTTTGACTCCCACCAGCCAATCAGGAGTGAGTATGCAAATTAGCCCAACAAAGATAGCGGGTTAATTTGCATACACAGGTGCCAAGCAGCCAGGGGCAGGACACTTGTGTCGTTGCCATGGCGATGATGCAGGTGTTCCGCACAGCCCCAGCTGCTCCGGGCCTCTGGGCAGCATGGGAAGGCAGAAAGGCAGAAAGGCTGCTCCGGGTGGAGCAAAGGTGGTGCCGGCAGCCAGGGGAAGGAAGGCCCAGTCTTGCACAAATCTTCGTGCATCGGTCCTCTAGTATTATATAAAAGAGAACAAATTTCCTAAAAGTTTTATTGATGAAATTAAAAATACTGTATAATAATAATAATTGAATGCAAATCTTTTGTAATATAGGTCTACTAATGAGAAGAACAGATTTTTAGGGGAATAATATTTGCTGAAATGGGATTAAAAGTTAGCATTCCCTTTCATCATATTGATTGCAAATATTTACCTGCAAAACCCTTCTCAGCTCATGGCTGAACAAAAACAGGTAGAGGGACAGATTTGACTCATAGACCATAGTTTGCCAATCTCTGATCTGTGTTATTGAGGACAGAATACTGTGATACCAAGTTTCAGATTCTGTATTTAAGGAGCAAACAGAGTGCCTGAATAGAGTGCCTGAGAATACTTGGTTTGACTGTGCCTTATTAAGCGCATCATTTATTCTTCCCAAGTGACATAGTCACCCTCTTGTTTCCTGACAACTGAAAGCAGCAGGACACTGATGTATATGTGAGAGTTTCTTTGTCTTCATATATAATGGGTAACCAACCCATCTCTCATAACAACCAAGAATCCAAGGTACAGGAGTCGTCATTGTGAAATAATGTTAGTCTCTGGCTGCTATGACCATTTTGTGTGGGGTTTCCCCGGGAGCTGGACTAAGGCTTAAAAAAAAAAAAAAGACAAGAAATAAGTGGTATTAAAAGGTGCATGCAGCCCTAACCGGTTTGGCTCAGTGGATAGAGCATCGGCCTGCGGACTGAAGGGTCCCAGGTTCGACTCCGATGAAGGGCATGTACCTTGGTTGCAGGCACATCCCCAGAAGGGAGTGTGCAGGAGGCAGCTGATCAATGTTTCTCTCTCATTGATGTTTCTAACTCTCTATCCCTCTCCCTTCCTCTCTGTAATAAATCAATAAAATATATATTTTTTAAAAAAGGTGCATGCAGCCCCACTTCACTTGTCTACGAGTCAGCGCCTAAGGAAAGCACCGGAAGAGAGCTCTGCCAGGAGAGGGTTGTTACAACTCCTCAAACAAGCCCTGACCCAGCATTTCTCCAGAGTCTGCCAAAGGCTGGCTGTGAATGGGAGAGAGACTTGTTGTTTCTAGCTGCTGAGAATCTAATCTAACACCATTCTCTGGGGGAGCGCTTTAGCACATCATAATAGTCCTCATCCAAACCACATTTGTGGAAAGGAGATACTTTATAAGTGCTTCTTTAATCTCTATCTAAATGAAAGGATTTTAGTACAGAGTACTACTTTGTGAATGAACAAATTCAATTTAATTCAATTCAGTTCATTCATTCAGTTCAATCTTTATAGGGTGTCCCCCAAAATGTCTACACACACTATGAATAATTATAAAGGCAGTATTTATTAAAATACATTTCATTTTCAAAATTGAACTATCAGCTGTTAAAGTGTCTATACTGTGATTTCTTTGGGAGGGACACCCTGTATTTGTTGAGTACTTCCTATGAATAAGACACTGAGTTAAGCTCTGGGGATATGACTGTAAAGTCCATGTGTGGGACATCCTGATTTACTCTGTGTCCATTCCTACTTCAATAATAAGGATAAATGTGATGATGACGATGATGACAATGATGATGATGATGATGGAGGAAAAAGAGGAGGAAGTAGGAGAAGATGATGCAGCAGCAGAAGCATGTATGCTTTTAACCAAGAAAGGTCTTCAGGGTTGGAGGTGGTAGAAAAGGGATGGATTCTGAAGAAAAAGTGAAGAACCTAAGAGAAATTAGTAATCACGGGTACTGATCTGGTAGCCATGGTGCAGTGGGTCAACCAAACATCTTGGCATCAGATAAACCTCAGTTCAAATCCCAGCCTTTCTATTTATATAACCTTGGTAAAGTTATTTCAAGTCTCTGAGCCTCAACTTCCTCCTCCAGAAAATGGGGAAATATTATATATATCATAGGTTGTGTGGATGTGAAAATGTTTTGTAAACATTAATGCCCTTTCAGTTGTAATTATAAATATTAATACTAATAAATGAGCGTGGAATCCAAATGCATACCAGTTTAGGTACCAGGAGAGCAGTCACCCAGAACAGGCTGTGAACTAAGTTCTTGGATTACAGCTATGAACAAGCCCAAGTTCATCGTGGAGTGAGCAGTGTAATGATAGATGTGGTGTTACATACATGCCAACGGCTCGTTATTAAACACAGCTGTGATGAATTTCAGGCGGGGAAAGTACAAGGTGCTAACAGAGCCTTTAATGGGAGCTGACAAGCCTAACCTAGACCAGGAGTTGGAGCTGTCCTCTGAAGAAGTGGCATTTGACATCGATGTAAAGGACAAGAGGGACTATGGTGGTGAGGAAGAAGAAGGGCATTTACAACAAAGAAAATGTAGTAGAGAAATGAGACACCAACAAAGAGGAAATATGAAGATTAGTGGAGCCATTTTAGGAAAATACAAAATGAGCTAAATGATCCAAGAGGCTGTAGACTGACAACAGGTGAAGAGAAAACAAAATGGCCAGCCACTGAGAAAACCACTCCAAGAGATTCAGTGGGTAGGAGGAATTACTGTATTTTTCCGTATATGAGATGCTATGTTTTTAAAAAATTGTTAGACTGAAAATCGAGGGGCGTCTTACACACAGAAGTCAGCCGAGGAGGGAGCTGGCTTCCTCCAATCACGAGCCTTACTGTTACTGAGGTCTGCTGATGCCGTAATTGGAGGTGGAGGTGGAGAGTGTGCAGATGCAACAGGGACCAGAGCATTCTGAGCCCATAAAGATGTCAAAAAATAAAAAGATAAATACCAGTAAGTGATTGTCTTACTCTGCAAAGTTCAAACTGAATGTAATCAGCTGTGCAAAAGAACATGGAACTAGAGCTGTAGAGAGACAATTTGGACCTCCTCCCACTGAGTGTATGATCAGACAGTGGAGAAAACAGGAAGAACAACTCCTTAAGATACCAAAAAAGAAGAAGGCCTTAAGAAAAAAACCAGCAAAATGTTTAAAATACTGATTTCTTAATTTTGGGTTGGAAAAGTGGCGGTGGGGGGGGGGGGTGCATCTTATACATGGAAAAATATGGTAAGCTGGAATTAAAGAGTGGACCTGAAACCAGAAAAGAGACAAAGGGAGTGAAAAACCCAAGAATCAGCACTAAAGACTTCAAATTGCAAAAGCTTAGTGAGACCTAGAGCTATAGCCAGTTAGAACTCTAATAAGTAAACTGTATGTTATACGGTGAGACCACATACATAGATTTTTAAAAAACATAATTTATACCTTAAATACTCTATATATACTACAGTAAAGTAATTTACTTTGTGTTTGGCTTGAAAGAATATGTATTTAGTTGTGGGACACAAGGAGATTTGAGGGAGGTGGGACAGACCACAAAGGGGAAAATGCTGTAGTCTTAAGGGTATACACACAGACTTTGGGAAAGAACTGCCCTGACCCCCATTCTCTCAGGCAGTAATGGCGGAAGAATCTAGACACAGATTTTCTGTTCACTTCAAACACAAAAAAATCAACTTACCCAGATAAGTAATGTTTTCAGCTAATTCACACCCATTAGCATCGTGGAAATATTTTACTGTTTCCTGGTTTTTGGCACCTAGCACATATGTCTGACCAGGAGCTCGTGAGAGAAACAGAGGTGACACCATGGTTACCGGATCTGCTTTGGAACTTGAAAAAATGCTTCCCCAAAGGAAAAATAATCATAGTAAAAGTAAAGAGTCTGCAACCCTGCCCTGGGAAAAGAAATACATATTCTTTCAAGCCAAACACAAAAGTTTTCTTTTCAGTTGGTTGGAGTGTCATCCCCTACACCAAAAGGTTTCGGGTTTGATTCCTGGTCAGGGCACATACCTAGGTTGCAAGTTCGATCCCTGATGGAATGCATATGGGAGGCAACCGATGTGCTCTCTCACATTGTGTTTCTCTCTTTCTCTAAAATCAATAGAAACATATCCTCAGGTGAGGATTTTAAAAAGAACAAAAACAAGTCTGCTCTCCTATATGTGTAATAGGATCGGCCGTTGGCATATCCTATACCCAACCTTGTGGCCTGACTATTAAATGGTATCATTAGGATGCTGAAGTAACATGTTAAAGAGGATGGTCAATATATAATTAGGAAAACATAGACCCTAAAAAGCTTAATAAAAAATACTAATACTGGAAAAAGGAAAGAACACATGTGCTTTCATTTATTCAATTCCTGCCTACCTAGAAGAGAATGATTTTTCTGGAACTAATTCCAACCAAATGCAAAATGTGAACATTTAGATGCATATGCATCTTTCCCAGCTTGATGCAGAGCTCAAAGGGAAATTCTTAAATGACTGACACTTGTGAAAAACAACCCAGAAAAAACTATGTAGTCTTGAAATTTTGTTAGAAATCATTGGTTAAATAAAAATAATTTCTATACAAACAAACCAGTGGCATTTGAGCCAAGACCTGACAGATAGAGAAGAGCCGTGATATCTGCTCCATCTCCTGCGTGACCCTGGACACGCCTCTCCTTCTGGCTTCATTTTCCTCACTTATCACTAGGGCTTCGGCCTAGGCCCCTCTCACTCAACCACACTCCAGGATCCCCTTAAAGACCCCAGCGCATGATGCCGAAGATCGTGTGTATTTCCGGCTGCTGCAGATAACACAGGGTAGATAGAAGAAGGAGCGTGAGCATTGAAGAGGGAGTTCATGGCCAAGGAGTCTGTTTTATTCATTTGATACTGCCTCCATTCTTGTCTAAATATCTGGTGGTACCTTGTCTGAGAAATCTTCAAAGCATTTCCTTTTTTTTTTTTTTAGAACTTTAAAAAATATACTACAAAGAGTAGCATAACATCCATATTCTTAATTTAAAATCAACACTTTATTACATTTATTTCTGGTCTATTTTAGTGCTAATACATTTCCCCCATCCCACATAAAGTTCCCTTTGCCCACCTGGCCCAGACCCATTCTGCTCCTCCCTCTGTCCCACAGGAGGTTCCCACTGTCATGATTTTGGTGTGCATACCTCTTTATCCATGAACTACATAAGGCATTGCTGTATGTGTGTATGTGATTACTTACACGATGTCCAACACTATGTAGCATTTTGTGACTTTTTGTCACTTGACATTATATATCTTTTTTATTTCTTACCCTCACCCGAGGATATGTTTATTGATTTGAGAGGAAGATGGGTGGGGGGGAGAGATAGAGATAGAGACAGAGGGGGGGGGGGCGGTGAGAGAGAAACACTGATGTGACAGAGAAACATCAATCAGTTGCCTCCCATAGGCACCCCGACTGAGTAGCAAACCTGCAACCGTTTTGGTGTATGGGATGACACTCTAACCAACTGCATACATAAACTGCATACAAATAGGCATACATAAACCCCATTCATATACAGTGCCTTCTTTTTATTGACTGTATAATCTGCCAGTATATGAATATGTCACATAATTATCTTCTCTATATTTAGGGTTTCCTAATTTTTAACTATCACAAGTAATGCAACTGTGAATATCCTTATACATGTCTTATAAATAAATAGGTTCAAGAGTTAAGAGTGAGATTGTTGGATCTTGAGTTATTCACATTTCACTGGATATTGGAAAAGTTTTCTTTTTAATGACTGACTCATCTATACTTCAACTAGTATTGTATAAAAGTATCCTTTTTTCTTACAATGTCAGTTACAATTTTTTACGTTTCATAGTGTGGAAATGTTATATTTTTAAATTCCGATTTTCAGTGAAATTAAGGTTTTCGTGTGTTTATTGACATTTTGCATTCCTCTTCTGTGGATTGCATATTTGGACGCTATGCCTGTTGTCCTATTAGGGCAAGTATGTCAAACTCGCAGCCCACAGGCCGCATGCCTCGTTTATTTGGCCCGTGTTAGCCTTTGAGTTTGACATGCTTGTATTAGGGTGATATCTTTTTTATTGAGCTACATTGATTCTGATTACTAATCTTTTCTTCCTGTGGCTTGTCTTTTACCTTTGTTTATAGTATTTTATGTCACACAGAAATTTTTTATTTTTGTATATTCAGTGTGTTTAGTCCTTGCCTTTATGGCTTATGATTTTTATTCCCAATTTAAGAAAAACTTTACTATCCCAACGTGGTAGACACTTCCTTTTATATATTCTTCCGATGGTTACAAGGTTTATTTTTCACATTTAGGCTTGTAATACATCAGGAATTCGTTTTTATGCATAGTGTAAAATAGGGATGCGTTTTCATGTTCTATGTAGAAAGCCAATGGTCCCATATCCATTTGTTTGACAGGTCGTTCTTGTCCCCTGATTTAAAAAGCTCCCTCTACCTTATAGCAAGTTCCCTCTTTTGTGTGGATCTGTTTCTGGGCTCTCTATTTTGTTGCATTGACCAGCTGTCTATTCCTAACAAAAACCAGGGATACCTAATGTTATAGCTTGTAATGGGCTTTGATTTTTAACAGGGCAGGCCTTCTCTTTGGTTTTTCTTTTTTAGAATTGTCTTGGTCTTTCTTAGACATTTACCCTTCCATATTTAGTTTGGGCTGAATTTTCAGCTGCCACAAAAATTATTATTGAGATTTTGATTCGGCTTGGGTTAAAGTAATGGACTAATCAGAAAGTTAATATCTTTATAATATTGAATCTTTCATTGTATAAACAAGATATGTCATTCCATTACTCAGGTCTTCGTTTATATCTTTCAAAAAGGTCCTTTTTCTCCCACCCCCACCCCAACCGCCCCCAGATGTTTTCTAGGTTTTGTTGCTGTTATGAATGAGACTTTTTTGGTTATCTCTTCTGATTGGTTGCTGTGATGTATGGACAGTGTATAGACAGGGCATGCCATGATGCTGCGGTGTAGTCAGCAAGGTTCCAGGAAATGGAGGTCGCGAGGTAAGGGTCGTGCATTCCAGATGCATGTACAAACATGCATGTACAAAGGCTTGAGGTGTGAGAAACCAAGCACAGGCAACAGGGATAGTATAAGAGGCCTGAGTATAGACTTCCTGCCGGGGAATGGCAGGGATACGACTAGAAATGTGGGCACAGTGGATGTGTTGGATACAGTTCGGCTTATGGAGTGCACTGGCAGGAAGTGGAGTCACTGTTCTGCGCTCTCTCTGAACCAAACTATTGAATAATTGCTAAGCCCTTTGGCTTACCTAACTGGGCTTTTGGCAGGTATGTGCTGTATGAACCAACCTTTCGGAGGCTGACCATCTAGGTTCTTGTTACTCAAATTGTGTGGTCCACGGACCTACAGCATCAGCCTCACCTGGGAGCTAATCAGAAGTGCAGAAGCACAGGTACTAGCCTAGACATACTAAGTCAGGCTGCATCTTAACAAGACCCATGAGCGCTGTAAAGTCTGAGAATACCTGAGCTAGGGAAGGTTTTCTCTCAAGCGGTCCAGACCACCTGCCTTGGAAGCACATGGAGTGCTTACTTAGGTGCAGATTCCTGGGCCCCATCCCGACTCCTGGATCCTTCCCCAGACTTTCTGAATCTGAATTTCCAAAGTCGAACCCAGGAACCTGAATTTTCAAGATGCTTCTGAGGTTATTCATATGCACACCAATTGTCCACACGAATCCCCAAAAAACGTGGCCCAAGCAGTCATGTTTGAGTTGGGTCAGAAAAACTGAACTCCTTAAACCGGCCTGGCAAATTATTTCTTTCCCTTTGAGTGCAAAGCGCTTCACAAGTCATTGTCTACAAGAGGTGCTCACTAAAGGTAAGCCATTGTTGTAGTATTTGTGTATTTGAAAGTCTATGAGTCCCTTGTCAAGGGCAGAACCAAGCAGGATCTAGGAAAGGGTGTGTGTGTGTGTGTGTGTGTGTGTGTGTGTGTGATGTGTTGGGGGAGGGGTGAACAGAAGGATGCAGGGTGATGGGTAACTCAGAGGTCCCCTCAGCCTGTTCCCCGACCAGTGCTGGTGACCATCTGCTCGGAGCGGCCGCCTGTCTGGGAGTCGAGGGTATCCATGGGAACCAGTATGGAGGTTGCCAAGAGGACTCCATGGCTACCAGCCAGAAGGGAGAGTGGAAATCAAGTGGAACCAAAAGTGACAGACTGGTGTGTGTTTAATGGAGTGGGAGGCAGTCAGCTGTAAGAGCAAGGATGGGCATGAGCACAGCCAGCCTAGCGTCCAGGCACTCAGAGGAAACCTCCAGCAAACACTGTGACTCACACAGCTGCGCCCAGAAGGACCACTTGAGGCCGTTTGAACAATACTGTGGCATTTCTGTCTTTTTCCCTCTCTTCCCCCTTCCCTCTCTCCCTCCCTCCTTTAAAGGAAATTCAGTGTGTGTGTTTTTAAAGTACAATTTAGTAGAAAAGTAGATAATGAAAATTTTAGTCACCTCAAATCCCACCACTCATAAGCAGAGGCTTTCACTTTGGTGTTAGTTCATCTTTTTCTCTATACATATTGTTATAAGGCCGGCATCATGCATTTCCAGTACTGTATTCATTCCACTTCCTACAAAGTTCTTTTGAGTAAGGCATTTAGCTTTGAGAAAAAAAGCACAGGATTTTGTGTGACATGTCCCCTGCATTTGCATCCTGAATCTGCCTGGTTGAAAATGAGTAATTGAGCCTGGCTGGTATAGCTTAGTGGTTGAGCATTGACCTATGAACCAGGAGGTCATGGTTTGATTCTGGGTCAGGGCACATGCCCAGGCTGCAGGCTCAATCCCCAGTGTGGGGCATGGAGGAGGCAACTGATCAATGATTCTCATCATCGATGTTTCTATCTCTCTCTCCCTCTCCCTTCCTCTCTGAAATAAATAAGAATATGTTTTTTAAAAATGAGTAACTGAGGCCAACGAGACAGATTGATCCAAAACTGATATTCCTGAGTAAACGCTAGTGTGCCATCTCAGCCAGTAGTGCCCATTTCAGTCGTTTCACCAGCTTTTGAATTGGTATTTCTTGTGTATTTAAGCAATGTTGGTAAGGCCGGTGCATAGAGAAAAAACAGGGAAAAAAGAACGAGGGATTGTTTTGCTTAGGTATTTCTGAAAAGAGCATTGGGATTTGAAATGCTGTTGACCCTAGAATGTGACATAATGGGGTAAGAAGAATATATCTGGATCATTTCTCCTTTTTACTGGTGCAACCAGAGGCCTTATTGTTCCTGTTGCCCCCAGAGCATTTATGCCCCAATGGCAGGTGCTGCATCCTTAAGTGACCAGTCATGTGTGAGGGGAAAGTATCACCAGCCGAAATGTGCAAACCTGCTGGGGAGACCAAGATATCTTTTCAATCGGTGTTTCTCAGATGGAGTCGCTGTTTACTCCACTTCTTTTTCTGATCAGTTCATCCAGTTCTGCATGATCTTGAGCTGTAACAGGGCGAGCCGGGATGTGGGAGGGAGCTGTAGCAAATAAGGGCTTAATAAGGGCCACGGTAGTATATTTTAATTTTTCTCAAGGCATTACAACCCCCTTATTTACATCCGTTAAATTATTGCATACTGTTCCATCACATGGGTGTAGCACATTTTATTTAACCATTCTCTTATTATTGGACATTTTACTTGCTTCCAATTTTTCACTACTATTAATTCAAAACATCATAATGAATGTCATTTCTTCCCTCCCTCCCTTCCTTCTTTCCTTCCTCTTTCTTTCTTTCTTTCTCCTTCCTTCCTTCCTTCCTTCCTTCCTTCCTTCCTTCCTTCCTTCCTTCCTTCCTTCCTTCCTTCCCTCCCTCCCTCCCTCCCTCCCTCCCTCCCTTCCTTCTTTTCTTTTCCCATTCCAAAGCCTTAAATCCAGTGGCAGTTTGGTGACCAGAGGGAGTTTTAGAAGTAATCTGTCTTGACCTCCCATTTTACAGATGTGACAGCTGAGGCTGACAGCTGCATTTGTGATTTGCCCAGTGAGTGGCACACAGAGGTGGGCTTCAGAGCAGGGAATTGAATCTAAATATTTTTGGACTCCTGGTCCAGTGCTCTCTTCTCTCTCACCAAGCAACCCGCAGCTCCATCCTTCTGTTTTGCTCGCTCACATATTTCACATCTCATCATTTAAAAATATTTTGAAGTTAGCCCATTCAAGACACTATAAATAGCTGAGTTTATTTTATTGGATGTGTTTCTGCCCTTTTAAATATTTCTGTCCTTTTAAATGTTTGTTTATGAGTCAATACTGTCTGTTTTTATGGCAAACTAGAAAGGAAGAACTGTGTCGTTTCCCACTTAGCATCAGTAAATACTTTCCTTGCCTGGTTGAAGGGAGCCTGTGATAACCCAACCACTCATGTGGTCCACCATCCACGTTTACACTGTTGCTTGAGAAAAACAACGTAAGCTTGGGAGCAGCTTAAAAATCGACTCAAAATTCTACCCCCACCCCCAAAACTGAACAAAATTATTGATAGAAGGCTTTAAGTTTCTTGACTAACTTTTTAAATTCAACAAATATTTTTGAACACCCACAAGTAAACAAGACCCTGAGTTCATCTAATAACTGTTCAGAGAGAGAACGGGTTGTCTTCAGTTTGTTGCTGGTGTAGTATCGGAGACTGCTTTGCATGGAGGCTTTGTTATTATCGGGCATGGGAAGCCAACAGGTCAGGTCCACTGCCACTGAAAAGACACTTATTCTCCAGAGGAAGGGACAGGTCACCCCATGCCAAGCAGGGCCACCTGGGGAAGCACCAGGATTGGTCAGAAGGAGAGACAGAAAACTTGGGCGGGGGGGGGGGGGGGGAGCCTTTATTGTGGTTTTTCCAGGAAGAAATGGGTGAGGCAGGCTAAGCAGTTTAAGGATTGGCTAGTTTGAATACACTCAGTGGGCTCTGGGGCCTAGGGGCTTTCTATAGTTGTCTGATGCCTGGCACTGGGATGATTAGGGCAAGAGGATGGAGAGCCCAATAGAGGAGGTGGTGTATGGTCATTGGGTTGGTTGGTTTGCATGTGAAAGAAACCTTTACTGTCTTTAGGAATGGCTAGCCCTGGGGTAAGGGTGGAGTCAGTTTCCCCAGGGTCAGTGAGGCCACAGATGCCAAAACACCAGAATAAAAAGATGCTCATTAATGCCGAGGTGAGGCAGGCACTTAATCTAGCCGTGTAGGAGGTGGAAAGCTGCAAGGGACAAAGAAGCACACTTTGGGTTCTAAGAGGAAGAGATCATTTCAATACTTGTTCCGACAAAGCCTTAATGGGAGAAATGGCTTTTCAGCGGGGCGGGGTAAGGAGAGGGAGTCCCAGCTTCCTTCCACCGCTAGCTGGCTAGTTGCCCACCGTGGGCCAATGACTGAAACCCTCTGAGCAATATTTATTCTGTTTATATCCCCAAGTTGTTGTGCAGATCAAGTAAATCCCTCCGTGTTTGTCTTCTAGTACACAATCATGGACCTGCATCAGAACCGCATGAGTATTGGTTTAAAATGCAGTTCTGGGACCCAGAATCAGACGATGAGGCTGGGGCCCAGGAGTCTGCAGGTTAACAAGCCCCTCACTCCCACGACAATTGGAGAGCCGCCGAGAGAAATCAATCCTGGGCAGAGTCAGACTCTAAAGGGTAAAATTCTCCCCATGTGTAAAGAGATCTTTCTGTACTATTAAAGCGTAGCCTTCACCATGCTTCAGGCTCTTATACTAGTACATGTCCGCTCCTTCCACGGGAGTTATGTTTGGGTTGCCTGCCGCAGGTAACATTAGCCGAGCTAGGTATTAAACACACGAACAGCGGAGAGAGCCACCCCGAAGCCCTGCCTTCCACTGCTCTGGCTGTCCGAGGCTAGCAGCTGGGGACGCAAAGTTACAGATGTCCCCCAGCCTCTGGAAGGAACGCACCGAGGAGCCTCGTCCTCATTCTGCCAGCGGGCTCCACTCAGCTTCAGCTGGGCCTCCGACGCAGCTGTGTGATTCCAAACCCCATGTTTATCCCCATGGGTTCCTATTTTTACCTCACATTTTTTAAAAATAGCAACTGACAGACTAACTGAAAGTCGTTTTGGCACTTTCAAGGGAAAACACGTTGGGTAAGAATTATTGAATAATTGCTAAGTCCTCTGGCCTCGCCTAATTGGGCTTTTGGCTTACGGGCGCCTTCCCACCCGGTGGGGATTGAAGGGGTCAAGGGGAGTAACTCATAGGAGGCACCACTCTTGGACCTTGGCGTTGACGGTTTTCATCCTCACAGAAGACCTATAAGGTACATTTCCCCCATTTTACTTTAATAAAGTGAGGCTCAGTGTACCCCGTCCCTTGCCAAGGTTTCCCGGGAGGGAGGGTGGATGAGGTTCCCAGCAAGCTTTGTTCCAGGACAGAAGCCCCTTGCTCTCCCTCCCAACGGCCTCGAGGAAGATGCTGGATCCCCAGGGCGAGGTTAAAAGCGTGGTTCCAGCGGATTACTTTTATGAAACCCTGCTGATGTATCTCTCCTTTTAGGAACTGAAAAACATTCCGTTTACTGCCCTTCCTAGAGATCATTCTTATCAGATCTCTGACGTAACCCCAATCCTGGCTGCTTATTTTGCTCCACATTTTCTTTCCCACTCGCCTAGTAATTATGCAGTAATTATTATGTTGGTAATTACCTCATTAGTAATTTGGTGTGAGAAAGCTCAGTGAACGAATAATAAAAGGGCATCTCTTTATAGCTACAAGATGACAAATGACAAATAGAGTTTTAATAGCCCCTAAACCCTCATTAAGTGAAAAGGGAGAATTTTGAAGTGCCAGTTTATCTCTTAATCCCGTGGTCGGCAAACTCATTAGTCAACAGAGCCAAATATCAACAGGACAACGACTGAAATTTCTTTTGAGAGTCAAATTTTTTAAACTGAAACTTCTTCTAATGCACTTCTTCAAAATAGACTCGCCCAGGCCGTGGTATTTTGTGGAAGAGCCACACTCAAGGGGCCAAAGAGCCGCATGTGGCTCGCGAGCCGCAGTTTGCCAACCACGGTCTTAGTCAATACATGTTCCTCTGAAGAGTCCAAGTCTTCCCTGAGGTCTGAAGAGCCCATTTCTGAGTGAGCGACGGCGTTCTGCAGGTTCTAGGACAGAAGAGCAGCAGCAGCCTTGACCAGCTTCACACGCCCACGGCTCCCCTGCCCAGGGCTTCATAAAGCTGGAAAGGACACATGGCCTGACAAGGGAGCAGGGTCCCAGTCATTGGTCCCCAGCTCCAGCACCTCAATGTCCCTTCTACTGAAACCAGTCGGAAGCCCCTGAGGCAGAAACGGTGTCCTGATCAGCCCACCTGGCCTGGCTCTTGGCAGGAGGAGTGGAGACATGTAGTCAGGGCTCCTCAGCATGCAGTCCTGGCTCCCCTCCATTGGGCTTCCCTGACTGTCATGCACCCCCTTGTTCCCTACCCTCCAGGACCCTGACCACAGCCACATGTTGGG
Organism: Cnephaeus nilssonii; assembly: GCF_951640355.1. NCBI lineage: Eukaryota > Metazoa > Chordata > Mammalia > Chiroptera > Vespertilionidae > Cnephaeus > Cnephaeus nilssonii. The sequence continues at coordinate 45,106,003 of NC_137084.1, read as the reverse complement.
GGTCTTCATGGAATTTGCCTTCTCCATTTTGGCCATGAAAAGCCCTCCGCCTCCCATCTTTGGTGATTTCTTAATCATCGAAAGTCAACTCATGTCCTCTTCTACATTTCTGCCCCCTCTCTCATAAGGTAGAGTAAATCCTGTCATTTATTTGTCCTTAGGACTTTTTACAGACTTCCTGTGTAATATTATTCATTCAGCAAATAGCTTTTCTTTAAAAAAAAATGTTTTCATTGATTTTTAGAGAGAGAGGGAAAGGGAGAGGGAGAGATAGAGGAAGGAGAGGGAGAGAGAGAGAGAGAGAGAGAGAGAGAGAGAGAGAGAGAGAGAGAGATGTGAGAGAGAAACAATGATCAACTGCCTCTCATACGCACCCTGACCCGACCAGGGATAGAACCCGAAACCCTGGCATGTGCCCTGATTCCCAATCAGGGAATCTTTTGGTGCACTGGACGGTGCTCAACCAACTGAGACACACCAGACAGGGCTCAGCAAATTTCTTTACTCAGAGTCTCTTCTGCTTGGCCTGGTGATAGGACACAGCTACTATGGCCCACTCCACTGTCATCTCTCATCTGGATTACTGAAGTAGCCTCCTATCCGGTCGCCCTGCCTCCTCTTTACTCAAGCAGTGCCTGTTCTTAACTTCCTGAAACAAAAGGCAAAATATACCGCTCAGTGCTAGATGGGGAGTGCTCAAAACCTCCCGGGGCTCCCAGTCTCACTCAGAATCAAATCAAATCCCTCACTCTGATGTGCAAGGCCCTACCCCATCTGCCTTCCTTCTCTGATCTTATCTCCACCGCCCCCCCTTCCCTTCAGTACTCCCATCCCCTGACACTGGCCTCAGTTCCTCACACACACCGCTGGCCTCAGGGTCTTAGCATTCTGCCTGGAGCACTCTTCCCCCAGACGTCCACAAAGCTCACTTCCTTCAGGTCTCTGCTCACATGTCACTTCACCAGAGAGGCTGCCCTTGACCCTAGGTAACACAGCACATATGTATGCACACAGGCACAGCACCTGGGACTCTGTCAGCCTATTAGTCTTGTTAGAACTTACACCACCTGACAATATAGAACTGCTCATTGGTTTATTGTCCCTCTCCCTCACTGGAATGTGAGTCACTGCTCTCCAGGACAGCAAGGACTTTGTTCTGTCCTCTGTTGTATCCCAATCTCCTATCCACAGCACCTAGGTTAATACATGTTGAATAAATGAATGAGAAAATTGTTGAGCACCACCCAGCAATCACTCAACAAACACGAATGGAAAATCATATGTTTTGCTCAGAGTATCGGCCAGAGGAGGGAGATTTAATTTCAAGTTATATGAAGATTAACATAAAAGACAACAGGCAGCTGGACCTGTTGGAAAGATCATTTGCCTTCACAAGTCCTATGCAATGGGGATTGATGAGCAAACACCAGGAAACGTGTAGAACACGGTGGAACAATTTCAAATGCCCTATAAATGGTAACTGAAATACTTCTGTAATGGCACTTTGAAAACTGTTAGGTTTTGTGCCAATATTATATATTGTTGTTTTTAAGGACAATATATATCAGCAACTTAATCAGTCTGTTCTGATGGGGGAAAACTGGACTAAGACATGAGAGGCTTGAGTGTGGTTCCAGCTTGGCCACGAGTTTGCTGAGTGACTTGATGCAGTTACTTTTCCTCTCTCCACTTCATCTCCCCAACCTGTAAAATTAACATACTGCTTTAAATGACCTCTGGAATGTCTACCGGCTCTAAAGTTCAGGGCTCTAGGAATTGCTGGCTGGCCTACTGGCTAGAGGGATGGATAGAGGACTCTAACTTCCATGATGTTTCCCCAATTTTAACTCTCTAGATTGGTTTTAGTTTCTTCCTCACACTGTCTTCCCATTCTTTCCTAGTCCAGAAGAGTCATGCATGCTCTTTATCTGAAAATTTTTTATGTATACCCCTGAGGTCCTTATACCTTCTTTGAGTGGTAGACAGATAGAGAACAGTACATGTTAGAATCGTAAAAAGCAGAAATGATGGTAAGTGAGGATATGTATTCTGTGAGAAAGGAAGAAGAGAGATAGATATATTTACTTACATCTAAGAATTGGAGGAGCATAAAAAGTTCATGGAGCCAGCTTCACTTGTGATTGTTTGTTTTTAAGATTTTTAAATTTTGATTCTTAGAGACAGGAAGGGAGAGGGAGAGGGGGAGAAAAAGAGAAACATCAACGTGTGAGTGAAACATAAAATGACTGCCTCCTGCATGCCCTCTACTGGGAATCAAGCCCACAACTCGGGCATGTGCCCTGATCAGGAATCTAACCAGCAACCTTTCAGTGCACATATGATGTCCAACCAACTGAGCCACACCAGTCAGGGCATGACTATCTGTTTTTGAGAGGCATTTCTTTACACACTTTCCCACAAGAATTACACGTTGAATCTTCCCTCTGGCAGATTACAATTTCCAATGGTTGAACATGAAAAGACCCAGAAGATCATGTGAAAGAGAGCTCTTGCCACCTAACTTGGTGTCCTTGGGCAAGTCCCCCGAGTTGGGATAGATGAGAACATAGAGAGAGCCTCCTGGGGTTTACCAGTAGGTCCACCACTCACTAGCTAAGTGACCTTGGGTAAGGCACCCCCTACACCTCTTTTTTTCTGGAAATAGAATAGAGTTAATAGTGTTGAAGTAAGAATTAAATAAGCGAGGTAAACTAACTTGCCCCCAAGGTCACAGAATGAACCATTTGAACCCAAAGCCCTAGTAGGAAATGGATATAAAAAGAATCAAAAGAGACTCTCTTAGCATTTTAAACTATCTGTTGATAAAATTAATGAGTTTAAAGTAAGAGCTGTCTAGATGGTGCCCAAAGAGGTAATTTCGTCATGGGTAGAAATTTACTTATTCATACATTTGGTGTCCCTTGTAGCAAAATATACCAGAAATGCCTTTGCAGGTGGCATTTGCTGGATGGAACTGTATTATTCCCTATAAGTATCATAATTGGATACCCAGTGCCTTTCTCCTGGGACAGCCGAAATAATCACTTTTCATTGATCTCCTTTTAGACCTGACCTTGATGGTCCTTCCTGTCTCCTCCTAAATATATCAAAGCACCTGAGGAAAAAAGCATGTTCTCCTCTGGTTGAATTTCACTCAGCTCACGTTGAGGTTTGTGTTCAGAAGCACACAATGAAAGAAGCTGGATCTAGATGTGATCTTCCAGCGCTGTGACCTTCTGGTCACCAGCCTTTGAATCTGCCTCTCTTTCCCCTGTTCATATTTGAGTTTTGTTAGCTAAGACAGCCACCTGACAGCTGTCTGTCATCATAGTTGTGAAAGTGCTTCTGTGCTATGATTCTGACCCTCTGTTAATCCCATCTGAAGGAGGAAGTGTGGGAAGGGGGCACGGCAAAGGGCAAAAGTCCATTAAGAAAAATACTTCTACTGTATTTAATTAAATCCTCACATTGCCTCACATTTTACAGATAAGGAAACGAAGGTTTAGAAAGGTCAGGTGGCTTTCTTGCAGTTATACAGCTGATAAATGGCATATTTGGGATTCCAAACCCTAGCTCTTTCTGATATGCCATGCTTTGTTATTGTTGAGGATGAGTGGGGATTGTGGAGGAGATATGGCCTACAATCCCACCCATGGTTAAATTTTACTCAGATGCAACCTTCTTCAGGGTAATTCAGATTGTACTTAAACTCGTCATACTGGCACCCAACGCGTGCCGCCTGGAGCCAGGTACTGTGCCAGGCCCTTTACAGAACCTGTTTCATTTATTCATCACCTTTCGTCCAAAGAGTTAAAGTGGTCTTTCTCAAAGTGTGTTCCTTAGAATCACCCAAGGAACATGTTACAATACAGATTCCAGGCTTCACCCCAGGGGCGGGAAGAGCGGAACTCTCTAGTAATGTTTGACACTCAGAGTTTGAGAACAATTATTCTTAAAAGGCAATAGATCCTTGTTATTAATGGAACCCTTAAACTCACTCACTACCTTTTTTGAAGCCTTTCTAAGTTAAGTATTTTGTATTTAAAATGTGGTTATGAACTCCTTTAATGAATGCTGAGTTTACGAGGGATGCAGGTAGGAAGCTGGAACTCAGTGCGGGACTTGGTTAAGTGAATTTCACTGGGCACCCGGAGGGATTTGAGGGAATTTATTTTTAGGACTGATTAGTAGGTCACAACTATGAAATTCAACTATAAATAGTCTGAAATTTGGACTCCAGTCCAGACTTCTGTAACATTCTATCATATATCAAATAGATTCTTTTAAATATTTAAGTAAAATATTCATAATAAATTATATCAGATAAGATACAAAACTATAGAAACATATTTATTTCAACTCAATATCCTTTGTCAATGTCAGCTACGCACTAGGTACAATGGTTTACAAAAACAAATAAGCTGGTGCATTCTACCAAACATTTGAAGGAGAATTAATACTCTTTCTCCCCCCCTCCCCCCCCCCCCCACCCACAAACTCTTCCCCAAAATAGAAGAGAACACTCCACAGCTCATTCTGTAAGGCCAGTATTACTATGGTACCAGAACCAGACAAAGGCACGAGATTTACCCCTGAAGGTTGGACGGGTTTAAGCCCAAGTCACCTGCTGGTTCTCCACCTCTGGCAGGCGGACTTCAGGGAGAGGACTGAGACAGAAAGATCAGGTATGAACTCAGACAGTGATGATGATGGTGGTGATGACAGTAGTAGTGACTATAATTACCACAGCACAGGCACATGGACTCACAGAGACACAGACTTGAAGTCCAACAGTGTGTCTGTCAGGCTTCTTCTCTAAGGCAGGCCCTGGTCTTCTCCTTGCTCTAGGTATCTCATCGCTGTGGAGATTTAAAACGTATCAGTAGGAGAGATTGAAATCAATGTAAACCCTATGAACAAGAATTGGAACTTGCGCTCCTGTGTCAACAAGGTTTACACCCACTGACGTATTTTCTTTTTTTAAAATATATTTTTATTGATTTCAGAGAGGGAGAGAGAGAGAGAAACATCAATGATGAGCGAGATTCACTGATCAGCTGCCTCCTGCATATCCCCCACTAGGGATCGAGCCCACAACCCAGGCTGTACCCTAACCTGGAATCAAACCCTGATCTCCTGGTTCATAAGTCAACGCTCAACCACTGAGCCACGCCGACTTATTTTCTCTTCTCTCATCCACCCCACTCAGCCTCAGCCGGCATTCCTCCCCTTATTCTCTCACTTCTTATAGGAGCTCCCTCCATGTAACCACCATCACATGCCCAGTGTGTCTCCAGCCTTCTTTTACAAACTTTAATTCAGATCTACATCTAGCCTCTTTGATCATTTTATTTGGTTATGACGACAGCAGTTTATATTAAGCCTTTGACAAATAGTCAAATGATGGCAGCTGTGAAATAAACTGTTTTCTTTCCAATCCCTTTGGTCTCAAAATTTTAAAAGTACATTTTGTGTCACTTAGTATTTACAGCAAAGCCTTTTAATCTTTGTAGTGGAATCTTTATTGAGTGCATGAGAATTAATTCAGAAGAAATTAAGAAATGTACTTGTGATTTCAAGATGACAAAGAAAGCTCCCATTCTGGGAATATATATATATATATATATATATATATATATATATATATATATATATATATATATATATATATATTAGAAAGGAAGGGAGAAGGAGAGAGAGAGAGACCCATCAATGATGAGAGAGAATCATTGATTGGCTGCCTCCTACTGAGGATTGAGCCCACAACCCCGGGCATGTAGCCTGACTGGGAATCAAATTGTGACCTCCAGGTTCATAGGTAGATGCTCAACCACTGAGCAACAATTGCCAAGCTGGGAACCCCTTTTTTTAGGCACAGGTTGTGCTGCTGGAGTCCCAAGCAAAGACAATATAAAGAGTCAGGCTTGGAGTCTTTGCGAGTTTGGGTCCCGGCCCCACCACTTACCAGTTCTATGACTTTAGACAGGTCACTTAATCTCTCTGAGTCTCCATGTTCTAATCTGTAAAATAGGTATAATAACTTCTATTTCAAATGGTAGGTTTGAAATTAAAATAGATGAAGTATGTAAATCAATTATTTGAGCTTCTGGTATACAGTATGTTTTCACTAGTTTTAAATATAACATTTACATTGAACAAATGCAACTCAGGACATAATTGTAAGGTGACTTTATTTTTGCTTTCCAGAATCCTTTTAAATTTATTCAGTGGGGCAAGTTCTTCCCCCACCCTTACATGAAATTTGGGGCAAGTAACTTGTTCAGCAAATTTCAATAGTAAAAGTTCTACTATCATTAAAATATCTAGTCCCATATTATAGTCAAGATTTCAGTCTACTTAAAGTCCATACTTTCTCCCTTCTGCAGCTCTGGTCTGCTCCAGAGGAGTCCAGGTGTTCTCTGGACTCTGTCTTGTGGGTACTTTGCTGGGTTCTCTGGAGACTGGTACTCATTACTGCGATCTCTCCCTGCAGGTACCTTGCTAAAGGTGAATCCCTCTTCCTGGGCCCATACTCCTTCCTCCACCCTGTACATACTATAGTCCCTCCAGCTTCTTTCTGCTGAGATCTGTTTGCTCCTGGAAGTGGCCCTCTTGCCCATTTGGTCATGGAAACTTCACCATGCATTCTTTGACTTACCCACCAGACAGCACAAGTGACCCCACCACAGCCACTTCTCCTTCTCTCTGCTCCTGGACAGACTAGCCAGCTCTATCTCACCTTTTCGATTTCTCAGGGGAGTCACTATTGGTCCACCAAATCCCCCAGTATCTACCATCCCTAGATCCAGGTGCCCTTGAGCCTCTCTCTTTGTTTCAGTTGAAGGCAAAGCACAGCACAGAGAGTTCTCACCTATATCCTCTCCCTCCTTTACTCCCAGCCTTTCCTTGAAAATCCTGCATTGTGATTGCATGTCTTACTCTGGAATATGGTATCTCAGTGCCTCAGCTGAATTTCCCATTCAGTCCTGGGACCTGACTATTATTGTATTACTCTTGATTCATCTAAGCATCTCTACTTATTGCTGTCCAAGGTCACACTTACTAGTGTGAAATGAGGATGATAACAATAGTGCCTGCCTCAACGTTTCTGTGGGGATTAAATGAGATGGTGCATTAAATGTACTTCATGCAGTTCCTGGCACAGAGAAGGTTCTCTGTGATGTAAGCTGCTTTCATTATCATCACCATTATTGTGATTAACCTCAAAGCAAATCAATTTCTAACTGGGAAGGAATCCTTATTTACATTACTGCCCTCCCTCCTCTTACACACACACACACACACACACACACGGCACATACCTATGAGCCTAACTACATGTGCAGAGTGGTGGCTGTTTGGGGGTGTCAATCCCTGACCCCCTTTGATACTGGCTCTCCTACAACCAGCACCCTTGGTGCCCTGGCACCCCCTGCCCCCAATACCAATTCATTTATCTTTTTATGCTGCCCCTCACAGCAACCTGATTAAGGGGTGGGCCCGTGTGGGGCCATCTGCTGCTGGATTGCCTGCCATCTCTCCCCCGGGATCCCTGCGAGTCCCCTAATGGCCCCAGAGTTTCCCGAGGCAGAAAAATGGGGCTAATCCCATTGTTGGGAAATCCCGTGCAGGAGCTTCGGTGTTAAATGATTACAAGCGTGAAGATGAATTTTTAATCTTACGCAGCGAAACTCTGCATGGTTTTACTTCTGCTTTCAGGCATTTCTTCTCCGGTTTTGCAGTCTAGTTTGGTTCCAAAAAGAGAAACGATGAGTAATAGGATGGTAGGCCTGTTTCCCACTTGTGATGGTTTTTCTTGTCACCTATAATAATAAGACTCCATCCATCACCCCCTGAGAGTGATTACAAGCCCTGCGCGGGGGCCTTTTCAGCCTCCTGTTTCTCTCTCTCACAGCATCTCTTATACCACATGACTCAACTCTTTATTTTTCTCCTCTACCCCTGACTAGACGGTGAGGTGCTGACACCGTGTCTGGCTCATGGTCTCTCTGAGGACTTAGGCAGCAACGTCACCTCTTTGAGCTTAGTTTCCTCATCCATACAATGGAAAGTCATCGTGTCCATCTCAAAAGGTGGTTCTGAGGATTAAATGAAAAAATGAGCACAAAGCCCCTGACAGATTGTAGGCACTCAGTAAAGGGTAACCATCTCATAACTGCTCTAGGCACTCGGTAAATGAATAAATAATCTGTTAGAAGAGTTGACACTGAGCTTTAATTCAAGGATTTGCAGCTTTCACACATGTGTATTAAACAAAACACATGAGTCTTCAACCTCCAGTCTCTCCCTATCCCTGCCTTTCACTGTGCCCAAGTGGCCCACGTCACCCGACCACAGTCCCTCCCAGGCCCCATCCTCACATCGCTCCCCTGGTTGCTGGCCCAAGCCAGTGCCTGACAAGACTGAGTTTTGCGCTGCTTGAAGAAATTCTAGAGCCCACTTTGGAGGAGACCCCTCGGTACTCATGCCTGAAAAACCTTCTCACATGTTCTCAGCCTCTGAAGCCTCTGCGCATGCCTACCTCTTCCTTAGAGCTAGCAGGTTGCTGAGGCTTGTTGGAAGTAAAGCGACACTGTAAAAAGAAAGGAAGGTACTGAAGCCATGAAAGGTTCGTAGTCCATAGTTTCCCTCACCAGACTGCCCCCCTTTACTGCCAGGCCGACTTTCCCTGCTGAGCTCCCGTGACCTCAGGTGGGACAGAGTGCAGACAGCCAAAGGCTGAATTGAATGAGTACCATTTCCGGTGAATCATTAGCAACAAAAAGCAAACATGACATTAAATGGCACCCAAAACGGCATCATGGGGATCCCCTATTTATTATTTATGGTCAATATTGTTTCATCGTTTCTGAGATTTAGTCATGGTCCGCGCTGTCAGCCTTAGGATGCATTCCTCTTTCCAAGCCAGGACAGGATTTGCAGCTTTCACACATGATGAGCATCCAGAGTTTATCATACATGAAAAAAGATGCTTTCCCCCCAGTTATTCATGACAGGTTCTTAGAAATAGAACTGCTAGATCAAAGAATAGCAGTGTTAAAGGCTTGATTCACGAATTCATGTATTCAACAAATATGCACTGAGCACTGCTGATGCACCAGGCACCGCGTGCCCTGAAGTTAGGCAGGGCCCTGCTGTGCTGACCGGGACGGCACCTTCCCCACATCTGCTAACAGTGGATCCTTCCCCCACTCAGGCAGGCTACATGAACATAGTAATAGGTTCCCAATGGCTTAAAGATTTAAATGTAATACATCAATACATAAATGTGCAGAGAAAAAATTACAGGTAGATATTTATATGATGGTGGCAAAAGGGAAGACTTTTAAAACATAACCTCAAGAATAAACAGGCTCAAAGAAAAGATGAACAGGTTAGGCCATATGTAAATTTAAAGCTTTTACATGAATACTAGTATATAGATATGGATTTGCATATATCCATATCCTATCTCTCTCTAAATATGTATATGGATGTATATGGCTATATATCCATATATAAGGCAAAAGACAACTGGGAAACAGACTGGCAAATAATTATTATCTTTTATTTTTCTCTCTAACACGTATAGATTACAAATTAATAGGAAAAAGAGAAATGGAAAACTGACTGTAATTGCTCTGTGTTACTTTTATAATTAAAAGATGAAGTCAAGAGTGTTTACTTGTTCAGCAACACTGAGGTCATGCTGAACTGATCCAGCCTCCAAACCAGGCACCAGGGACACAAAGATGGCTCGGAAGCCACCTCTGCCTTCCCAAGCCTCAGAGATGGACTAGAAAACAAATGACCAGCAGACAAGCTGGTACAGGGAAGTCCCTGGGCACCAGGGAGGCAGGGGTCACCTCCCTGCAAGGGGAGGGATGTCAGGGAAGAGGATGTCCCAGCTGGACTTTTAAACAGCTTCATCAGGTTATCATTTACCTAACACAGAATTCACCCCTTTTAAATGCACAGTTGGATGAGATTTAGTAAATGTATACAGTGGTGCAACCATCCCTGAAAGATGGTTTTAGAATGCTGCCATTTATAAGCTCAATTACAGCCAGTCCCCCTCCCACCCCAGGCCTGGGCAACCACGGACCTTCTTTGTGTTTCTACAGTGTCTTTTCTAGAAATTTAATGTAAATGGAATCATATAACAGGCAGTGTTTTCTGTTGGGCTTCTCTCATTTAGCATGATATTTTTGGGATTTATCCATATTGGTTCATTTCCTTTTACTGCTGAACACTGTTTTATTGTGTGGATTAACCCATTTTGTTTATTCATTTATTATTAATGAACATTTGGGTTATTTACAGCTTTTTGGGTATCAATTTGTGTACAAGTTGTAGGTCTATGTTTCTCTTTCTCTTTGATACTTCAGAATAAAATTGCCGAGTCATATCGTAAGAGTAAAAGGTTAACTTTAAAACGTGTTTGTTTTTTTTCTAAAGTAACGGTACCATTCCCACCATCAATGTTTGAGAGATCCAGTTCCACATTCTTGCCAGCATTTAGTGTTGCCAGTGTTCTTTAATTTGGCCATTTTAGTGAGTAGATGGTTGTATCTCACTGTGGTTATAATTTGTACTTTTCTAATGACCATCTTTTTATGTGCTTATTTGCCATTTGTATATATTCTTTAGTGAAGTGTCTATTAATATTTTTCCTATTTTAAAATTAGTTTTTTTAAACCTCATTGGGTTTTAAGAGATCTTTGTATATTGTGATACAAATCATTTATAAGATATTAGTGGCTCGGTGCATGAATTCATGCACATTGAAAGGAAATTAATTACAAGAAATATTTTAATATCACTATTCACCCTTTCTCTATAATAGAAGTGTCAACCAAATTCACAATTGACAATGACAGATCACAACACATGCGTGCAATTGGCGCCAGTGAGAGCTTTATATATATTGTGCATGCACGAGTCAACTTAGCCTTTTATAGATATTGAATAAACTTGCTTAATTAGACCTGCTTTCTGATTTAGCCAAACTTTTTCCAGCCCAGTGAAGCACTCCAACTTCTCTTTCAGGTAATTGTCAGCAACACAGCAGTAAATATCAACCTGAAGCAGATTATTATTGTAGATCATACAAGGAGAACAAATGGTAAAATATTTCACTGCAGCAGTGTTTGACTATATTCTGTGCAGTGAGAAAACTTGAAATCATTTTCAAGGTCCACAATTTCTTATTCTTTTCAGTTGGGTCAAGTTTCTAAGCTTTCTAAATCTGTTTTCTGGTTAATGAAAAGAAAATAGGATTCCACAGAGTTTTCTATCTACCTACTCCAGGACTTCTGTGAGGATCAAATGAGATGAGGCACAGGAAAATGCTTCACAGATATTTGGTTACAGTGCAAAGTGTTTCCACCTGGCTATAAAGCAAGTCGTGTTCCTGGACTGAAGAAACTCCAAGGAGGCTAGTCGCTAGGGAGAGGAAGCCGGGTGTTGCTACATGATGTCATTACCTGGCGCCCACAGCGACCGTTTCTGGGCTGGGGTGGGCTATGGAGCTGCATTTTGTGCCATGGGGTCTTGGCAGCATCGGCTGCCATTTGGTGGGCTGTCATTCTGGGGTGGTGGTGGGGCCTGTGTCCCACTTAGGGGAAGCTGAGTATTGCTTTGTGGACGCCAGGTCTGCGGTGCCTTTTCTCTGTAAATGGCCAGTGCGCATCACGGCAGCACCTGTGTTGAGTGTCTGCTCCCTGGTGGTCAGTGTGCATCATAGCAACCGGTCAGATGGTTGGACACTTAGCATATTAGCCTTTTATATATATAGATATGCTTTGCAAATACTTTCTGTCAGACTATGGGTTGTCTTTTCCTTGTCTTAACGGTATATTTTGAAGAGTAAAAATGTTTAATATTGATAAACTTGAATTTGTTTTCGCTGTTTTTTTGTTTTTGTGGCATATCTAAGAAATCTTTGCCTACTCCAGGGTCACAAAGATTTTCTTTTATGTCTTCTTTTGGAAGTTGTCTGGTTTCAGGGTTTATATTTAGGTCTACAGTCTATGTCTAATTACTGTCACATGCTGCATAATGATGATTCATCAACAATGGATGGCATATATGATGGTGGTCCCATAAGATTATAGGGAAGCTGAAAGATTTCTATTGCCAAGTAACATTGTAGCTGTGGTAATGTTGTAGCTGTGGTAATGTTGTAGCACAATGCATTACTCATGATTTTGTGATGATGCTGGTGTAAACGAACTTACTATGCTGCTAGTCCTATAAAAGTATAGCACATGTAATCATGATAGTAGCTACATTGAGTGGCCAGATTATTATGATCTCTGAATGCATAATAATCTGGCCACTCAGTGTATATCCTATATAATAAAAGGCTAATATGCAAATTGTCCCCTTGACCAGAAGTTTGCAGGCAGGCCAGCCAACCACCCATGTCCCCTCCCCCTGGCCAGGCTGGCTGGACCCCACCCACGCACAAATTCATGCACCAGGCCTCTAATATATATATATACACACACATACACACACACACACACATTGAGTAGCCAGATTATTATGTGTTCAGCGATCATAATAATCTGGCCACTCAGTGTATATCATCTAGGTTTGAGTAAGTACACTCAATGATGTTTAGAGAATGATGAAATTGCCTAATGATGCATTTCTCAGAATATATCCTGTTGTTAAGTGGCATGTGACTATAATTTTTGTATGTAAGTTATAAGCTCGTGGTTGAGATTCATTTTCTTTTCCTATGGATATGCAGTTTCCCCAGCACCATTTTTTGAAACAATGATCCTTATCCCCATTGAATTAATTAACTTAGCACCTTTGTCAAAAATAAGTCAACCGTATATGTGAGCAGTGGTATGCTGGTAAATGTTTAACAACGGGCTCTCTGGAAACAGGAGGGCCCTAATCTGTACTCCACTTTCCTGATATGAATACTTTCACATGGCTGATTTCAAGCTACTGAAAGTTTAACAATCAGCTCTGTGAGCCAGTATAAACCAGTTCCAACACACTACTGTATGCAAAGATCTATTCTGAACTCTATTTTGGTCATGGAGCTGTGTGTCTGTCTATATGCCAATAACATACTCTAGAGATGTATAATAAGTTTTGAAATCAGGTAGTGTAAATCCTTAGAAATTTTTTTTTTCTCAAAATTGTTTTGGCAATTCTTTAAGATCAGCTTGTCATTTTCTACAGAAAGCCCTGGAATTTTTATAAGGATTGCTTTGAATTTATAGACCAATTTCTAGAATTGCCATCTTAATATTGAATCTTCAAATTTTTGAACATGTATATGTCTTTATTTATTTAGATATTTCATTTCTTTCAGCAGTGTTATATAGTTTTTAGTGTACAGACTTGCACTTCTTTTGCTAAATATTTTCCTAAGTATTCCATTCTTTCTGATGCTCTTGTGAATGGATTTTTAAATGTTTTTATTTTCCCAATGTTTGTTACTAATCTAGAGAAAGACAATTAATTTTTGTATATTGATTGGGTATCTAGCAGCCTTGCTAACTCACTCAATTGTTCTGGTACTTTTTGTAGGTTCCTGAGGATTTTCTGAAATTGAAGGTCATGTTATATGCAAATAATGATATTTTTACTACTTCTTTTCTAATGTGTATACCCTTAATTTCTTTTTATTATACTAGTTATGCTCTCCAGTACAATGTGGACTGGAAGTGATTAGAGCGGACATCCTTGCCTTCCTCCTGATCTTGAGAGGAAAGTGTTTAGTCTTTTACCATTGAGTGTAATGTTAGTTGTAGGATTTTTGTAGATGTTGTCTATTAGGTTGAGGAAGTTCCCTTCTATTCCTAGCTTGCTGAGTTTTTTAATCATGGAAAGTTTTTAGATTTTGTCAAATGTTTTTTAGTGTCTATTATGGTGATTATATGGTTTCTGCTCTTTATTCTATGAAATGGTATATTACATTAATTGATTTTGGATTTTAAAACTTGCATTCCTGGGATAAACCTCACTTGTTCATGGTGCTTAATCTTTTTATATGTTGCAAGGATAATTAAGTGTTTTAATATCTATATTCATGAGGAATATTGACCTGTAGTTTTCTTAAAATGTCTTTAACTGGTTTGGTACCTAGGTGTTACATGATAATGCCCATCTTAAAATGACTTGGGAAATATTGTCTCTTCCTTTATTTTAAAAAAGAGATTGTTAGAATTGGTATTTATTTTTTCCTTATGTGTGATAGAATTCACCAGTGAAACCATCTGGGACTGGGTTTTATTTGTGTAAAGATTTTAAATTACTCATTCAATTTCTTTTCTTGATATACATTCATTCAGACTTCTATTCTTCTGAGTCAGTTTTGTAATTTCCATCTTTCTAAGAATTTGTCCATTTCATCTATATTGTCAAATTTAGGACAACAAGTTATTCCTAATATTCCCTTATAATTGAGCTTCATTTAAAAGAGTAACTTAGCTTGGGTCTCAAGATGGTTTTTGCAGCACCAGCTTTATTTGTTAAAAGGATATTTATAGTGCGTAGTACTTCCTGTGCACAGAACACGGAGTGCGGAAACCGACTTATTGAGCCCTTCACTAGATGTATCATACAGTGTCCTTGGCACTATGTACAGGTCATCTCATAGGAGTGTACTTCCAGAATTCCAGGTTTACCCCTGGAAGGGGGTAGCGCTTCCTCCCACCTTTCAGAGCTCACTCTCAGCGTTCCCATTTCCTGTCTTAGGAACCATCTTTCTGCAAGTAATGGGCACAGATCCTTGGGGACCCAACAAACCAGAAGAGTGCAGCCTTCCCTCAGCCTCAACCAGATCACTCTGTGGTCTTGCGGCACAACCGCTCCAGCATGGGAAAAGGCATTCCCGTGGCTAATCACCAAGATAATAATGGGGACACGGGGATGAGGCAAAAGGAGAAGACCGGGGTTACAATTTTCGTATAACCTGTTATCTAGCTCTTATTTGTTTCTACTTGAGGCATATTTATATATGGACTTACTTGCATCACCACGCTCCCCCACTCTGACCCTCCACCTCTGCCAGCTGCAGGTTTCTTATTTTGCACCCTTTTTCTTCCTTGCAGTTCCAAGCATAGTGTCTAGTAAACACTGCAACCTAAATTAATTTATGTAGAATCAAATTGACTCCTAGTTTGAGCAGATTCCATTTTTAACTAATTGTCCTCATAATTCTGTCCATATTGTGCACATGGGCTTTCTCATGAGACGCTGTTTCTCAGGTGCACAGGGGCCTGAGAGCCGCATGCAGCCTATGAAGGACTTCGCCAGCCGTTATCTGCAGAAGGAGCTGTTTTCCTAATAAAGGGACCGCGTCCTGGCAGCTGTCACTGCCAACTGTTACCCACATCAATCTTCCCATGTAAGGAAAGGGGAGGGTTCTTTCACACTCATTCTCTAGTCACATTAGATTAGCTTCAACCTTTCCTTTACAGACAGATAGTATTTGCCCAAATGTGTTTCTCTTATTTTACAAAATCATCAACCATGGTTTTATTGGTGTGCATGTGTTTATGGGGTATTAATGGAAAAGAAGAGCTATCCTACATGGTTAGCACTCTCTGTAAGGTTCCCTTTTCTCCCTTTCACACAAAAGAAGCTGAAAGATGCGTTCAAGCATATGCACATGAACAGGTCAGATCTTAAAGCTCCTCTCTGGGTCCAGTCATCGCTGCCAGGAGGAAGCAACTTACACTCAACCCCAGGCGATGCTCTAGGCTCGGATGTTCTTTCCTTTTTAATCTGCAGACCCCACTTCCTTTAACCAACTCCTGACAACAGCCCGGCAACTGCCAGCCTTCAGCGACTGCCTCCATCAGCGTCGGTGAAGGAGCCCGCTTCCCTTCCTGGGGGACACTTGGCTATATCAAATGTAGGCACGATTTTTGAACAGAGACTGAATATGTTTCCATGGCAACATAAATTGCCTACGAAAATCTGTAGGAAGATTTTAGGCCATTAAAATCCTAATGCACAGTTTTTTCTTCCATCATAAAGCAGTTAAGGAATATTGAAAATGTTGTTGTAAAGAGGATGGGGAAAGAATTTTATTTCCCAAGGACTAAGATACATACGAAATAAATCTGGGGCTTATAGACAGAGAAATGGAATTTACATATGATTGTAGCTGGCAGTAATCCATTATTCTAAGTCTTCATTTTTGTTAAGAGGTGATGTGCACCAGTGAGCACATGTATATATTCTTCTCAGCAGTAAAATTCTTTCTTGTATAATTCAATTTCATTGTTTCTTGTAAATGTCAGGATTTTTAAAATTAGAAATGAGAGACCAGCCTCTATTCTCTTCCTTACCACCCTTTCTTCCCAAGGCCAAAGCCTCTCTCCTGATGCCTCCCCTCCTCCCTCTCCTGAGACTGGCTTCATCAATCACCGCTCTCGCCTGTCTCAGTCTCTCCCTTTATAATTGCTCTTTCAATATCCCCCCTTGAACCACTGTGGGGAAATGTGCTTTAATGGGATGAGGCCTTACGAAGCGAACATCTGTGTATGGTGGACACTCAGTATTGGAGATTCGATTAATCAGCATTCATTGAATGCTATTTTGTTCAAGTCTAATGTGAATTACATTCACAAATAAACCTGGCATTAAAAGCTGATGCCCACATTTTGTCCACTCTGGACACAGACTGTTGACTGTGGTGGCCATAAAGACGACAGTGGCTGGACAGGTAATTTGATTGTCTGTGTAATTGCTTAGATGGCCCCACCTAATTACAAGGTCGGCGGCGGCAGGAGCTTCACCTGCCTGTTCACACTGCATTTCTAACCCCTGTGGCTGGAACGTAGAAGATATTCAATAATCGTTCTTGAACATACAACTCTGTAAGGAAAACCAAATACATCATTACACAGTTATCCATGGTGGACTTTGTAATTCTGATACAGACGTCCAGTCTTGTTCGGAGGCCTGTGTCAGTCTTTTCCACATGAGCTCACTGAGTTCAGAACAGGTAGAGAGTGGCCCAAGGGTTCGAGCTGGGATCCAACCCAGGTTTATCTCATTCCACAGCCTGTGCTCTTGCCGGTGAACAACCGTCTCTGTTCTGGCGCTGGCTCTGTGCCTCTTCTCGCTTGTTAACCTCCGCCTGCACTTGCCCGAGCTGTGTGTGCTGCGTGCACTGAGACTTCATTTCCCCGATGAGGGCCTGTCTCTCCTCGTTTCTGCTTATGACCTGGCCTCAAGGCAGGTGTATTTTTACCAGCTTTGCTGCACAGGAAGCTTTTCTACCTTCTGGTGAAGGCTGCAAAATGTTCACCCTCAGTTTCTGATGACCAGAGCATGACCTGCTCTGTTAACTTGATGCCACAGCTCTGCTGGGAACTTGAACTTCCTGTGCTCTGCTCACTCCAGCGCTTCTGCCTCGCTGACATGAAGCCTGGGTGTTTTAAACCCTTTTTTGTGGGAAAAAATAATTTCTGATTGGGGTCTGTGTTAGGATCTATTGCTGTGTAACAAATTATTCCAAAACTCAGCAGCTTACGCCAATGAACATTTATTATTTCATGCTGTTTCTGAAAGTCAGAAATCTAGGACTGGCTTAGCTAGGTGGTTCTAGCTCAGATGAGGTCATCTGAGCGCTTGTCTGGGGCTGAGGATCCACTTCGAAGATGGCCCACTCTGTTCCTTGCCATAGGGACGCTCCATGGACGCTGCTTCAGTGAGCAGTGAGCATGGAAGCTTACTGTCCCCACCGTGAGGGACCCAAGAGAGAGCAAGGAGGAGGCTGCAAGGCCTTTTCTGGTCCCGTCTTGGAAGCTGCATGCCATCACTTCCACCATGTTCTGTTTGTTGGAAGCGCGTCCAATCACACCCAAGGGGAGGGGAATTAAGTTGCATCTAAGGGAGGAGAATGTGAACACATAGTGTAGAAAGTGACAGAGATGTCAGATGCCATGAGATGCTTGTGTAGCAACCTTTATGCCCCTTCCTGCTTAGCTATTCACACGGGTGAGGGGAGGCTGCATTCTGAATTCCCGTCCTAGGCCTGGTGAGGATTACACAGGCGCAAAAGGACAGTCCGGACCCTCAGTGACTGCAGCCGGGAAGGGAAGAACCATACCTACACAGGAGGCCTGAGGTAAAGCTCGGCCAGTGCTACAGAGACGAAAACAGAGGACAAGCTTGGTTCAGCGGCGGGGCTGGGGAAGGCTCCCTAGAAGGGAGCGCACGTGAGCATGGCACGAATGGCCGTGCAGTATTTTAGTAGCTGGGAGTGTGGAGGGAGGAGCTTGCCAGGAATGGGAACAGCATGGGCAAAAACTCAGTGGCAGGGAAGTGCAGTCTGTGTTTGGGGAAGGGCAGCATGGTGTTATCACTGGCAAAATCGGTGCAGGGTTGTTGTGAGGGAAACATAAGATAATGCACTTAGAGAGCCTGGCGCGGTGCCTGGCACACAGAAAATGCTCCCTGAACGCCGATGCGAATGAATGACGAAGGAGGGTAAAGAAATAGGCTGGAAAGGTCATTTGGGGCCAGGTCACACACTGCCGGTAGGAGCTAAAAGGGACCTCAGTTTGGCGTTGGTCCTGTAGGGAACTGGGATTTGTTGAGGTGCTTTAGTGGGGAGCGGCGTGCTCACAGCAGAGCGGGAGGAAGGTTTCTCCTGCAGCATGTGCCGGAGGAACCAGTGAGGAGGTTGGGGCCAGGATCCCGATGCCAGGATCCCGATGCCACAGTCCTGATGCCACAGCCCAGGTGTGGGGGAGATTGGCGGGGGGAGGATGGAGGGCCCAGGTGAGATGGGGCCGAGGGGCTGGGCAGGAGAAGATGAAGGCAGAGTATTTGTTGGCTCCGTTAAAGGCTTTGCCTGGTCAGCAAGACCCTAAAATGCTGCTTAAGCAGCTGCTCTGAACGTGACGGTGCCGCTCTTTAAAGGTCTCCAGGGAGCAGCCCGGGAGCACCTTGTCGCCTGGTCTCCGGGAGATGGGCCCGGCTCTGCCGCTCCTTGGGGAGGAGGCCGGGACTGGCCCAGGCTTCTCTTACCGATTTCTCCAGCACAGATGAGCCACCAGAGGGGTCATTGAACCCCAGACTCGAACATATCGATAGAGGGGCTTCTGTGTGCAGTTCACCCACCCACAGAGGGACCTTGTAGTACAGAACCCTCCTCTGCCCCTGCAGGGAGTGTGCTGTGCAGGAGCTACATCCGGCGTCAAGCCTCATGGCAGGGCTCCACCCGTGGACCCACTGTGGGCGTTTGGCAATGCAGCCGGAGATCATCCTGTCCCTGACGCCCCCACATCATGACACAGGAGAAGCTGTGGCATGTGGAGCACCCCTGGGATGCCAGGGCAGAGCCTGCAGATGGGGGCTTTCCCAGTGTGCCCAGAGCTTCACTATGGTGTGCACCCATAGCGGTTGCTGCGGGAGCCAAAGCTGCCACGAGCTGCCATGAGCTTGAAGTAGGTGCTGGGCAAGTGTCGGTTACGTTCACCTACTGCTCTACCTGCGTTTTCCAGCACCCCCTTCCCCACTTCCTCCCTCCAGAATTAAAGGCCCTCTTCTCTTTCCCTCTGAAAGTCTGAACTCTGTCCTATTGGCTTAGGGTCACACAGGGACAGATCCTGACCCACTCAACTATAGACACCTCCACCATGGCTTACTCCTTCCTGTGGCTCACATGCCACACCAACGGCTGGTGTTTGGCAAATGCCACATGAACTAATTAATTAACTAATTAATGAACGAGTTAAAGAGTAAATGAATGATCAAGCTGAAAGAGAAGTTCATGGCTACAGGGGACCGTGAACTTGTGGCAAGAGGCACCAGGTGTGACTGGCCTCAGAGTGTGGCCCACACTGGTGTGGGCGGAGCTTCTCACAGCTGCAGGAGCTCAGATGTCACCTAGTCTGGTCTGTGTCATATGAACCCTCCACGGCATTGCAGGCAGCAGGCCAGACCCTGCCCGGCACCTTCGGTGAGGGCAGAGGGAGCGGCTGCAGCTCCAGCACGTTGCCCAAGTGCAGTGGGAAGGACAGGCTGTGAGCCTTACTGACCGGGGCTCAGATTTCAGCTCCTGCCTGCCAGCTCTGTGGTCTTATGCAAGGCATTAACCTCTCTGAGCCATGGTTACTCTCTCTCTCTCTCTTTACTCTCTTGTAAAAGGGATATAATACTACCTTCTTTCAAAGTTGTTGCAAGCACCAAGAGAATATGCAAAAACAAACAAACAAAAAACCCAACCCACCAACTTATTAAAGGTGATTAATGAATAGTAGCTAATTCTGTTTTTATGACATACGACTAGTTGTTACTTATGGCTGGGAAAGGCGTTGTGAAGCGTTCAGAGACAATTCTAAGGAACAGAACTTGGGTTTAAACCTAACCGTTTGTCATAATTAAGTGAACTTATTATGGGACTTATTAGCATAGACTCATGGGAAGATGATGTGCCAAGATGTTCAGGATCAGGGGTTACCAAGCTTTTCCCGCGAGGACACGCCCCATGGAACACGTTCACAGGGAGACATTTGCCAGCGCACGGAGGCCACTGCAGAGACCTAGAAAGCTGCAGGGCTGGCCTGGGAGAGATGGCCCAGAAACAGTGCTCAAGGCCAGCGTATGCCCATGTCAGTCCTAGTTCTGGAAGCAGGCTGGGACAGGAGCAGAGGATCCACGTTGCTCCCATTATACATTTGGGAGCCAGGTTGTTCCTGGTTTGGCTACTGCAAGCTTTAGGCCAAGTATTAGGGCCTCGTCTAAGAAGCAGGGCTTTGGTCCTGAGGAGTGGGAGGAAGGAGGTGTGGGGCCTTGGGTGGGTAATGGTGGCCAGAGCCCTAGGGGTCACCGGGGCCAGGCCAAAGCCTGTGTATAGAGCCAAAATGGTTCAGAAGTCGGGTCTTCGTAACTGGTTGAACCTATGGAAAGTGGAGAAGGAAGGAGGAGAAGAGAGGAAGGTTCAAAGAGTAACTTTGATGCCGGAGTGAATGGGTGCCATTAACAATCAGGAGGGTCTCAATTCCATCCTAAATTCCTTTCTCCTCCCAGGTTCCCCATCACAGTCGCAATCAGTAGCACCTCTACCCATAGCACCAAAATGCTCAGATTCTGCTCGTCACTTCCCCTGAAACCCGCTCCCTCCTCCTCTGGCCAGCTCCCTGCCAGCCGTTTTCAAGTCCTGCCCATGTCCCCGCTGCCACTGTCCTGGTCCAGGCCTCCACTTTCCTTCTGACTCCCTGCACAATCTCAAGCCTGTCCTCCTGCCTCACCACCCCGCTTCTGTCCACCATTCATACTGCTGCAAAGTTCTCTTCTCCAAAACCAATCTGGCCACACTCATCCTTGGTTTGGAATCATTTGGCAACTCCTGGTTACAGTCCAGAGCATCCCGCTAGCATGGCTGCCACACACCTTCATGATCTGTCCAGCTTCTTGTGCCCTTCCCCACAAGCTTCAGCCCAGCCACCCACACTGCCTGCAGGTTCCCGCCGTGGGCTGTGCCTCTCTGAGCCTCTCGGTGTTCTCGCTCTGCCTGGGACCTGCTGCTCCCCGCTCCCCTGGCCAACTCCCTGTCAGCCTCTCTGACTCCACTCCAGAACCCCACCCCGACCCCTGACTCTGGGCATAGGAGCTCCTCCTCTGTGCTTCTCACTCCCTCCTCCTCGTGGCTCCCACTGTATTGCCCTGGAGTAACATCGGAGCCCTCTGCCTCTCACATCTTGGGCCCAGGGTCTGCTCTTACTCATTTTCCACTCCAAAGAGCTCAGTATCCTGCCAGAAAGACCTGAAGCGCTCAGTAAATCATTCTGTGAATGAAGGGGTGAAACTGAGCAATGAGGGAGTTCATGAGAGAGGACGATCTGGCAGGGAGGACAACACAATTAGGTCCTAGGGATGTTGAGTTTGAGCTGTTGATACAGCATCTAGGTGGATGTCCAAGCTGTACTGGGAAGGCGAGTCTGAAGCTTGGGAAACGTCTCTTAAGAAACCATGTTCTCTGATCAGAGATGAACCAGTTTCCCTAAGGAGGTCAAATGATCAAAAAGTGGCTCAGAGTTACCAAACCAGCTTCACTGACTAGGGAGCCTCAGAGCTAGAAGGACATTGTCTGGTGTGATTCTTTTATTTAACAAATGAGGAAACTAAGGCTCAGCGAGCGGAGAGGCCTAGTTAGAGGCAGTGCTAGGACTAGGACCCGTGTGTCTCCACCACAGTCTAAGCTCTGTTTGCCATTCCCCGTGGCCTCCTGTTCATGGCTCTCCTCTCTGGGCCCTGAAGGAGGGCGTTGTCACTGGGGATGAAAGAAGGCACTGGAAGAACCAACCCCACAGATGTTCACACACTAACGCGTCCTTTCCCACAACACAGCTTCTCCTGGCCCCGCGGGAGGACAGACCCGAGGAGACCTCGGGGGCACAGAGCCTATGCACTGAATCCCACGCACCAACAAACAGGATGGACCCTGTGGCCTTCATTTCAGCCACAGCTGCATCTGTTTATACTTGCCATGTGTTGTTTTGTTTAAAATCCTCACCCGAGGATGACATGTTCATTGATTTTCAGAAAGAGAGGCAGGGGAAGGGAGGGAGAGAAAGAGAGAAAGATATGTGAGAGTTGCCTCCCGTACGTGCCCTGACCGCTGATCAGACCCACAGCCTAGCTATGTGACCTGACCGGGAACCGAACCTGAGACCTTCTGGTTTACAGGACGTCGCTCCAACCAACTGGGCCACACTGGCCAGGCCTATTTTACCGTGTTTTAAAAAGTGTGGACCATCTCATCTCCAGTCCTGTAACAGATCAGAATCAGCTCATTAGAAACCACAAGAGAGAAAGCTGTGAACAAAATAACTAACACACTGACTCCGAAAAAGCAGCAGATGGGGTCATTTAGGGTGAGGACCAATAGCCATTCACAGCCAAGCACACGAAGACTCCCTACACGTACATATCCCAACACACGTCCCAGGTGTGATATCCACATCACGTGCTATCTAAGATCTGTGAGCATGTACACGTTTCATAAGGATTGTCATCTAAAGTGATTCAGACTGTTTTAAGTTCTAGCACTATAAGAAGCAAGCCTTCTGCTATCAAAGGGGGGAATTATCCTTAAGGATTCTGCCTAGCAAAGGGTCTTCGTCATGACAACGTGGGGAAGGAAACTGGCGTTTGTCAACTGACCACAATTACCAGGCACGTGGTTTAACACTGCGAATCTATTATTGCATTTAACTTTTATAATTCTTAAACGTCACACATTGCAGACATTCAATTATAAAGGGCAGGGCAAAAGTAGGTGTACCATTATGAGTACATGAAACAGAGCATATTTGTGTATTTATTAATGATTATATTATTTTCCGTACGAACAGCTGAAACCCACTTTTGCCCCACCTGTGTATGTTGAATCCATGAATGACGGAATGGACTGAGTTTGTTCAGCCTCATCTTGAATATTGGGAAAATAAGGCCCAGAGGTTAGAATTGCCCGCGCCTGGTCACTCAGTGGGAGCTGGGAGCCTGAGCCCTCCTCCCAGGCACTATTGCTCTTGCCAAAACCTGCATTAGCTTGGCGGAGGAAACCTTGCGCTTGCCCGTGAGGACAGGGTGGAGTTACCTCTTCAGCCACCGTCCAGTCAGTACCACGAGGACGCATGGCGAGCTGGCTGAGTCTGCAGCCCTGTGTGAGGGCGCTGCTTCCAGGCAGATGATGATTCATCGCGCTTGTGCTTTCTCTGGTTCCCAGGAATGAATTCAGAGCATGGACGGACATCAAGCCTGTGAAACCGATAAAGGCGAAGCTCCAGTACAAGCCTCCAGATGATAAGATGGCTCATGAGACCAGCTACAGTGCCCAGTTCAAAGGGGAAGCCAACAAGCCAACACCAGCTGACAATAAGTTCATTGAGCGCAGAAGAATACGCAGCCTCTACAGCGAACCTTTCAAGGAATGCCCAAAGGTGAGGCGGGTCTGGTGGGGAGCCCATCAGCACAGCCTGGCATGGAGGGAGCATGGGAGCGGGGCGACTCCAAATCCTCCCATGAGCCGGCCGGCCGGGGTGGCTCAGTGGTTGAGCGTGGACCTATCAACCAAGAGGTCATAGTTTGATTCCCAGTCAGGACACATGTCCAGATTGTGGGCGTGATCCTCGGTGGGGCATGCAGGAGGCAGCCGATCGATGATTCTCTCTCATAATTGATGTTTCTGTCTCTCTTTCCCTTTCTCTCTGAAATCATACAAACATATATATATTTTTAAATGCAGCTCCCTTAGGCAGCTCACTGAGATAGAGGGGGCTTATTAATAAGAACCTTTGATAAATTCAAAAGGAACATTATCTAAAATAAAAACAGTGTAAAGACTGGCAGATGTGCAGAAAACTAGCTTCTGATTTTGAGAAACACAGAAAAAAAAAGTGACAGAAAATCTCCTCTGAGCCCTAAATCCCCTTGTCATAAAATAACTGTGCTTTTGCCCCTGCAGTGCTGGCCCAGTATTGGGGCATCCTTCCCTGGCTTCCTTCCCACCCGCCCCTGCCTCATCCTCAGCTCCAGACACTTCCTCACCTCCCAGTCCCTGAAAATCACCTGCCTTGCTTTTTTTTCACCTGCGTTTTCTTACCCTTTCACTCGATAAACACCATCCACCAGAAGTCCTTAGTCATCACAACACACCTGTCATGTCAGCTGCAAGATGTGTGTTGAGTAATTTGTTATTATAATGAGCAGTTTGTGAATGAATTGAATTTCTTAAGTAACTTACGTGGATTCAGGGATTTTCCTCTAATGACACCATTTTGCCTTGTTTGCATCCCAGCATTCATGTTGGAGATTCCGCTGCTGACACAGGACTCATATATGCCAGGGCTTGTTCTCTGAGGTCAGGTCACATGGAATCGTGCAAATATCAGCTCTCCTATCTGCAATAGTAGAAAAAGTCTGAGATCCTAGACAGCCTTTTCTCTGCTTTTGCCCTAAAGTCTGGCACTCAGGGGTTTCCTATTTGGCAACGCGGGTAAGATAACTAACCGACCCCGTTTGCCTGGACTCCTCTAGTTGTAGCACTGAGAGTTTCATGTTTCATGAAAGCTCTCAGTCCCCGGCAAACCAGGCCGATTGGTTACCTTAGGAAAAGGTCTGGGGTGATGGGAAACCTCTGGAACTCAGTGAGTGAGTGACCCAGCCCAGGAGCCCAGTGTCATCTCTGTCCACCTTTCCCAGATGAGGTAGGACCCAGGACATGGGGTTGGCTTTGGACAAAAGAAGATTCAAAGGAAAGAAGGAGGAAAGACTGGAGAAAATAAATCTAGAGATGGATGGGAGGTGGCAAACTGAGGGATCACACCCAGTGACCCCAGAGTTCTTGAGAAAGAGAAGGCAAGGCCATCTCCTGGGCCCGTGATCGGCAAACTGCGACTCGCAAGCCACATGCGGCTCTTTGGCCCCTTGAGTGTGGCTCTTCCACAAAATACCACAGCCTGAGCAAGTCTATTTTGAAGAAGTGGCGTTAGAAGAAGTTTAAGTTTAAAAAATTTGGCTCTCAAAAGAAATTTCAATCGTTGAACTGTTGATATTTGGCTCTGTTGACTAATGAGTTTGCCGACCACTGGCCTAGGAACAAAGGGGCAGAGCTAGAGGAGGGAGCTTGGGGAGAGGGAGCTTGGGGAGAGGGAGTGGGCTTGAACAGCTGCTCTGGGAAGTACGGGCTGAGGAGCCAGCCTGAGAGGAGGAGCGGATGCTGGGCAATTGTGAAGGCCTCACTGAGACGAGGTGCCTGGCCCGAAGCATCTCAGTGAGGGCTTTTCTCCATCTGCGCACACCATCTCAGAGACAGAAACAGAGGAAAGGTGGGCTTATGTTAACAAATCATCCCACAGTCTCTGTGTTTTATATCAACAGACGTCTATCTATCTATATAAAAGCCTAAGCGACTGAATGACTGAACGACTGGTCGACCGGTCACTATGCCGTGCACTGACCCACCAGGGGCAGATGCTCAATGCAGGAGCTGCCCCCTGGTGGTCAGTGTGCTCCCACAGCCAACCTCTCGCAGCCAGCCAACCTCCCTTGGTCCCTCCCCCCCCACCCCCGCCAGCCAACCTCCCTTGGTCCCTCCCCCTTCCCCCTGCACCACCCCCCTCCTGCCACCCCAATCGGCCCTGATTACCGCCAGGCTGAGGGACCCCACCCATGCATGAATTCATGCACCGGGCCTCTAGTTTCTTATAATACACACCCACCGTGGGTTGGTGCAGCTCTCCTTGTTACCTCTGCAGCCAGAAACTCGGGGTGAAGGCGCGGCCTCTCTGTGGCGGGAGAAAGAGCGCTGGGAAGCACAGGCTGACTGAGTGGGCCTGGAGGTGACCCAGTCACTTCTGCTCACATTTCACTGACGAGAGCAAGTCATATGCCTGCCTGACTTGGACAGGGAGGGGAAGCGGAGAGTGCAAATAGTAGCACAGCCACTGCCTGGCGGTCCGGGGTGAGACGTCCAGGGCCCCATGTGACCAGTGAGAGTGTTGCCAGATGACTGACCAGGGGGCACAGAGGGTTCTAGAAGCCAAGTGGCCCGACGTCACTGAGAACACTTATACGCTGCTCCCTCAGGGTCAAAGGTCGGCATTCCCATTATCCTCTCATTAATTGTGTCTTCTCTCTAAATTTTCTCTCCCACTCCCTCTCCTTTTGTATTTCCGTGTTTTCCGTCTGTCTGTCTCTCCGTGCAGGTGGAAAAACCTAGTGTTCAGAGTTCCAAACCAAAAAAGACCTCAGCGAGCCACAAGGCCCCGAGGAAGTCCAAAGACAAGCAGGTGGTGTCGGGCCGGGCCTTCAAGAAAAAGGGCGCGGAGGGCCCCAGCGCCCCCCAAGCCCAACCCGACGACAAGGAGCAAAGTAAAGAGATGAACAATAAACTGGCTGAGGCGAAAGAGTAAATTTCACTGCACTTTCCTTTTATTCTCCCCCCCCCCCTCTCTTTTTTTTAAAACCAACCAACAAAAAAAAGGCCACAAAATTGATTAGAGGCTTCTCATCTGTCTTGGTCCTGAGCGTTCCAGGAGCCCTTTGGTTTGGTTTCTTTTAGTGGAGGAATCCAGTTTGTTTCAGAGACCCACGGCGTGCCTCTCCGCGGCGTGGCCCAGGGGCCATGCCCGGGGCCCTGGAGCCCCAGGCTGTGTGGCTCACCGGCTGTGCCTCCCACGGCAGGTGAGACCGCGTGCTGGTGACGAAGGCAGGCAGGGCGTAGCGCACAGAGGCAATTCCCAGCCGCTGTGGAGGGAATCTCCTGGTCGTGCTTAGAAATGTCTGTCGGGGGGGGGGTGGGGGTGGGGGGGGTGTCCTCCTCCTATTCCTCCCCAGGGTCAGTCAGTGATCAATTTGGACCTTCAGGTAAATGGGTTCTTTTCCAAATTCTGAGAGTTGTCATCTGCTATAGAAGCTTAACCTGGACTTCAGCAATGGACAACATTTGTGAAAATATTTTTAAAAAAAACAACACAAGAAAACCTTGGCCTTAATGTCAATACAGTTAGTTGTGTCTGCTAAATTTAAGTCCTTTTCTCATAGAATCTTCTATTAGAAATGTGTGGCTCCATTTAGTTTCTTATCAGTAGGCTTTACATTGTCCACCCCCACTGGTGACTGAAACTAGGGCAGGGGATAGGTTAGGCGTCTCAGCCACCGTGGGAAGGTGACAGAAAGGAAAGGGTCGCTTCCCGTTTCCCCTCCGCAGGCTGCCTGCCCGGTGCTGCCGATTTTGCAGGGCAGCTGGTTACAGGGGACGGAGGAAGGAAGTTCAAGGTGTAGGGATAGCGTTTAGAACGTGACTCTCCTGCTTCTGAGAAACGCAGGCAGGGAGTGGACGTGGTGACGAGCGTGGCAATGTTGACTCTCCCTTCCTGACTGTTCTCGCGCTGCTCCTCAGAGAGGACGGAGGGCGCTGAGCCTCGGGTTAGGGGAAATGTCTGTGACTTAGCTAAGACTAGGGGAGTTCCCTGCTAGGTGATTAGCAAGCATTTTTGACCTCATTAATGAATGAAAGCAGCTCTCAATGAACTGTGTGTTGTGTGTCTGTGTGGCCAAAGCCTCCGGTGGTGGCCAGGGCCATCTTAGCTGTGCTAGAGTTGTGTCGTAGGCGTTAGTCAGAGAGCTGTTGTGAAAACGCCCCAAAATACCTGCCAGAAAAAAATTGCATTTGCAAACAAACCTGTGACGTGTGTATTGCTCAGTATGCTTTATTTCTCGTGTCCTTAAAGTGCTCACTGTCGCCAGCATTTGGAAACCTGCTGGGCTGTTGTATGACGCCAAGCCTCTGCTCAGGCCTGCTTTTCTTTTGTAAGGAAAGTGGTGAGGAGTGAAGTTCTCACCGTTCCTTACCTCAGACGTTCCTTAGTCCTTCCGGTCTGGAGGAAGCAGGGCCTCCGAGCGCTGTCTCCTATTCTGACCATTTAAGCCACCAAGTCTGGGTTTGACACGATTTTGTTGGTCACCTTGGAGCTGATGGAGAAGTGCTTTGTGGATTCATTGCACATGTGCCATGTGGGCCACATTTCCTAAGAGAACAGGACTACGAACACCGAAGCCCTCGGCCAGGCCCTCTGCCGTCTTCCTTTCTACCTCAGGGTATGGAACTGTGAGGAAGGAGAGGTAGTGAAGGATAGAAGATGTGAGTTTCGTGTTTCTGAATCACAGATTTTGATGCCTACCTGGAAATGACCAGAGTCGGTCTCAGCACTGAGCCCAGCTGTTTGCTAGCTAATCTTAACCTGAACCGGAGATCTCTATCAACATGATCTTAACTTTAACCAGATAATTTGCCAATATATTTTCATTCTCTCAAGATTAGTCAGACGTGTTGATGTTAGCCACAATTTGGATTTCTCCGTAGCACAGTCATATATCTTTTGCAGATCAAGTAAATCAAACTTCACAACGCACAGGAAACCATTCACTCAGTATTCACTTACTGAGTGCCTGGGTGCCAGACACTGTCCTAGACATGGTGAGACGTATAAATGAATCTGTACAGTAGCACAACTAGGATACCTGTGACTTGATCCCTGTGTCTGGTTCAAGGGTGTGTTGCCCAACTTGTAGAGTTCGCCACACACCTGGCAGCCCCAGGGACTAAGTCCCCTACCTTGCTGCACCTGAGTCGAGGCTTGCGATGACCTATATAATGTCTTTTTCCACCCTTCAGCATCCCCAGCTTTTTAACACCTGTTTGTAGTTCACTTTGACACTGGAATATGTCCTTTCACTGGCAAGAAGCTTTGATTTCTACTGCTTACAAGTAAAACTCAGCCGTCTTGTTCTGTACCCCAGATGTACTGATGGAAACTGTTTTCGGTTCCACAAGCAGTGTTTTGTCTTTGCCTTTCTGAAGGTGACCAAGCTCCCAATGCCTGTTCCTCCCAGTTTTGTACATTTCCCTATGGTTTCCTCAACTCCCCTGGCGAGAGAGCGAGGACTGAAGCTTTGCCACGGTCTGCTTTGCTTGCCTGCAAAAACCATCCCTAAAGCTGGGCATTGGCTCCGGCAGCTCTGTGGTCCCGGCTGGCGTGCCCGTGTGGCCCACTATACTTTTGCCTCTCGGAGGCAGACAGGAGTGTCTAATTCCGATTTTGTGGCCTGGGTTTTGTTGCGTACCACAGATTGTCTATGTAATGTGTAGCGCACACCTCTCTTGGTGCTATTTCATTCCTGCTGTTAGTACGAAAATGACAAAACTATTCATGTATAGCCAATTGATTGTGACGTGCTTGTGGTCTGTGCCTGCTCAGAAAAACAAACGAACAAACAAACAAAGTTTTTCCAACTTTAAATAAATGCTAAAGTCGAACGCCACTTTCTTGATCTTATTTCCTTGGTAAGGCCCAGCTGAGTAGGTGAAGGACCAAGCTTTGCCATTTGAGCCACTCTCCACGAGAGGAGCTGTGCCCTGCAGTTTTCTGGGGTTCTCCGTAATGCAGCTTGACTCTTTTAGATTGCCTCTCAGATACTAATTGCGAGCAGTCAGAGCTAAGTGTTGGGAAAGGCGAAGATGGACCGGGAGACCCACTGGCCAACAAGGTAGTGTAACGTTTTGATCCCTGATCCCGTGTTGCTGGGGTGAGTGACCGCCTGCGTTCAGTACCTCCTCTCCCCGCTGAGAGGCTGGGCCCGACTCGCTCCCCGCTTCCTGTCGACCAGCAGGATGGTCGGTTCGAGCTTTTTCTTCTCCTAAGGATTGGCAGAGATGCCCTCCCTTACTCATTTAATCTGGTCATTGTGGAAGTGTCACCCTCGGGGGGCTGGCTCACTGTGTGGGGTGACAGTCTTGTGTGTGCCTAACATGGGGGTGTGGAAACAGCCATAAGAGAGGCCCACGTAAGGTAACAACAGAGCAGGTAACTGGAAGCTCAGGTAAGGGACAGGAGTAGGACTCAGAAGGCCTCATGGGGGAGGGAGCCTTGGAGACTGGGTGGGGTGCAGGGGTGCAGGGGCAGGCCTGCAGGCAGGAGAGCAGATCTGGGAGGGAACCTCAGAGCTAGGGCCAAGTTTGCCCACTTTGATTTCCTTCTGCTAAAATGGGAGACAAAAGATTCTATGCGGAACCCCACTTCCCTTTTCCAACATACGTTGATTGAATACCTATTCTGTGCTAGGCACTGTGTTGGGCACTAGGGAACCAGGATGACTGAGCCCCCACCTCTGACCACAGTGGGACAGCAGGAGGAATTTGTTCTAGCTGGTTCTGTGGATCAGGGAAGACCTCAGTGGATGGGCAGGTGGCCAAGACATGCCAGACAGAGGGAGTGCACAGCAAAGGTGTGGAGGGTTCAACACCAGGTGAGCTCAGTTCCTGGGGGAGCAGTTCACTCAGGGAGGGTCAAGGCAAAGGCTGGACAGTGGCAGAGGCTGACATGGGAAGGCCTGATGCCATGTGAGCGGGCAGTTGCTAACTGGGATCTCCATTTCATACACCCAGATTGCGCCCCACACCCTTGCATGCTCCCTGCCATCATGCTTCTCACCCTCACCCACATATCGGGCAACAAGCATAGGTCCTCTCTTGCTATAGGCTAGGAGCTCTAGGCTGGGTCTTTTAGCCTATTGCTGGTCCCCAATTTCTGGGTTTGGGGGAGAAGGTTTGGTAGGAATCAATCAAGGGTTATACATATGAAAACCACTGTGTATTTGTTTTCTGGATTAACAGAAAAAATTATACCCACCTGCCTGCCTTTGTATGAGGCAGAAAACAGAAAATACTGTTCAATCTATAAACCATACATAAAAGCATATTAAAGTATATCACTCAGCTCTATTTTGACCAGTTAAAGGTTGTTTTGATCAAAAGCAGGAATTGAGAGAGGTGGAAAGAAAGACAAGAGAGAAAGAGTGAGGTAGAAATAGAAGCAGAGAGAGAGGAAAAACACATAAATGAAAACACAGAGAATAGCCCAAGAGAAGGTGAGACACACTCAGAACCAGAAAGAGGACAGGAATTGGCAACAGAGAAAGCAGGAGGGTGGGGAGCCCGGCTACCTCTCCCTGTGCAGCCCAGTGGGCAGGGCTCACCCAGAGCCTCAGCCCGCACTCCTCACCATGCTCACTGATGCTGCCCGATGCCCAGGAGGTGGATCCATACTCATTACTAACACCACCTCCCTAAACCAGCAAACAATTAAAATCAGCGTCTAGTTTTAAAATAGTTCATTATTACTAAACTAGCAGCCCAGTGCACGAAATTGTGCACTGCAGGGCAGGGTCCCTCAGCCCAGCCTGCACCCTCTCCAATCCAGGACCCCTCAGGGGATGTCCGACTGCCTTTCGCAATCCGGGACTGCTGGCTCCTAACTGCTCACCTGCCTGTCTGCCTGATCGCCCCTAACCCCTCTGCCTGCCTGCCTGATTGTCCCTAACCACCTCTGCCTACCTGATCGCCCCTAACTGCTCCCCTGCTTGCCTGATCGCCCCTAACTGCCTCTGCCTCGCCCTGCAGCTGGGACCCAGGCTTCCCTCCCTCTTGCCGGCCGCAGGTACCCAGGACCTGGGCCGGCTTCACTCGAGCCGGCCACAGCCACAGGTGACCATGGGCAGGTGGCTTTGCCCGAGCTGCAGAGGCACGTGCTAGTGCCAGGGACCATAGGGTGAGCGGCTTGTCCCTCTTCTAGGATGCAGGCGCAGCCACTGGCGCCTGGGACTGCAGGGCAGGTGGCTTGTCCCTCTCCCGGGCCACAGCCTAGCTGATCCCCATTCCTCTCTCGCGAGTTTATTTGTGCCTTGCTGGTCCCCATTCCTCTCTCCCCAGTGTTGAGTGTCTGAGCCTTAATGGCATGAGGGTGTGATGACCATTTGCATATTAGCTCTTTATTATACAGGACTAGTTAGGTGTTTTTTAATTCTTCCTTAGTGATTGTATGTTCTTAGTGAATTTCTTCCCTCAGTGTTTTTTGTTTGTTGGTTTTTTTCACTTGGGTGAAAAATTTATGATCTTCTTCTCATAGATTTTGGGGAGTGTCAAGTCCCATTTCACAAAGCCTGGGAGTCCCTCCCCCGCCACCCCACCCCCCATCACCTTAGCATGTCTTTCTGGTTTCAAGTTCCTTTTACTGCTAAAATATCTTTTTTTTTTAATATATATATTTTATTGATTTTTTACAGAGAGGAAGGGAGAGGGACAGA
Organism: Cnephaeus nilssonii; assembly: GCF_951640355.1. Lineage (NCBI taxonomy): Eukaryota > Metazoa > Chordata > Mammalia > Chiroptera > Vespertilionidae > Cnephaeus > Cnephaeus nilssonii. The sequence goes on along the minus strand of NC_137084.1, from coordinate 45,073,360 downwards.
GAGTTAGAAACATTGATGAGAGAGAAACATCGATTAGCTGCCTCCTGCATACCTCCTACTGGGGATGTGCCCGCAACCAAGGTACATGCCCTTGACCGGAATCAAACCTGGGACCCTTCAGTCCACAGACGGATGCTCTATCCACTGAGCCAAACCGGTTAGGGCATTGCTAAAATATCTTAAAGCAGTACATTTTTAAGACCACAGATATAAAAACATTTCTTTCAGGATGTAGCCTGTGGACCATCTACAGTTAAGGCAAGGCCCTACCCTAGACCAGCCTGAGACCAGCCGGGCCTGGGCAGTTGTTGCAACTGAATGGGGCCAACCCCCTCCTAGGCTCCACGCTTGCAGAACCAGGCACCTAGTCCAGTCCTCCTCCATCCCACTGCCACTTGATGTGGAGATCCCTCTACCACCTAGACCAGTGGTCGGCAAACTGTGGCTCGCGAGCCACGTGTGGCTCTTTGGCCCCCTGAGTGTGGCTCTTCCACAAAATACCACAGCCTGGGCGAATCTATTTTGAAGAAGTGGCGTTAGAAGAAGTTTAAGTTTAAAAATTTTGGCTCTCAAAAAAGAAATTTCAATCGTTGTACTGTTGATATTTGGCTCTGTTGACTAATGAGTTTGCTGACTGCTGACCTAGACCACCTCAGAATACCTGTAATACCAGAGTTAACATCATTATATATGGATGTGCCCCATTTTATTGCGCTTCACTTCATCGCACTTCACAAATACTGAATTTTTTGACAAATTGAAAGCAAGACCCTCCACCAGCAAAAAGATTGAGACTCACTCTATTACAATGCTCACTTTATTGTGGTGGTCTGGCGTAAAAGCATTATCTCCAAGGCACACCTGCCTGAATTGTATTGTTCATCGTGTGACTGCCGGTTAACATTGGCAGTGCACTTACTTACAAGTTTCATGGCTGGAAATCAGTGCCAACTCTTCAGCCTTGCCTCCCTAGCCTCTTGGAGCCTATGTCCTCAATACGGGGACACTAATACCCACCTCAGAGCAGAGGAGTGAGGATGAAGTGGCACAATGGCTATAGGGAACCCAGAGTGGACACTAAATGCAGGTCCTTTCAGACCCCTCCCCTTCCCTTTACAATACTCACAAGGTCTGTGTTCACCATGAACTATGAGTACTCTCTGACAAAACATGCAGTTGGGCAAACAATCGGATTAGGAATTCCAGCTATTGAATCATCTTGAGTCCACAGACCTAAACACTAAGATTCTGACCATTTAGATTCATTGATTGCTTACAAAGTGTGTCTTCCCGTGCCATTCTATTGACCCCTCCTGACGTTGTGGAGCAAGTGTTTGCCAGGTAGCAGACAGCAAAGGGAAGCTCAGTCTGCAGTGAATCAGGTTGCAGGCAAGCTGGACTCAGGCTGACATAGTCTGGTCAAGACGTACAGGCCCTCCAGACGTCTTATCTAGACCTTCTTTCAATCTTGGGACCCAGATGTAAACCAGGGAAAATAAAATTTGACCAGGGGTTCACACACAACTGGCTCAGACATCCTGACTGAATTGACCACTTGTCTCAGCCAAATATACCGGTTTTCTCCTTTAAGTACTAAATTGACTGGGTGACTAACATGCATGGTTATTGAATACAGAATGATTGAATGAATTTCATTCATAAGAAATATCCTTGGTACTGGAGATACCGAGATGAAACTGGTGTCCATTACTTGAGGCATTGGATCAGACAGCACCATTTTGTGCATTTTATTTCAAACAGTGGAACTGAGCTTAACTCTCTGGCCCTTGTCCTCATATAAGTGGACCTCCATCACTTGTGAACTTGGCATTGTATTTTAACTATCTCAACCCAGACATCTTTTCTGGGGCCAAGGGAACTTCAGATGCCGAGAGAAGTAAATGACTGCCACTGCCACTGGTGTAAGCTGCCAGAGGGGTCTTTAGAACATGCAAATCTGACCATATCACACCCTGCTTTCCACCATCCGGGGGCTCCCGACGGCCTGCGGAGCTTCCTGTCCCTCAGTGCACCATGCTGCTTCTCACCTCCATGCCTTCCCCACGCCGCCCCACCTGCTCAGATTGCCCTTCTGCTTCTCCACCCGGCTAACTCATCCTTCAAGACTCCGCTCAGGGGACAGCTCCAGGAGGCCTTTCCTGCACCTCCCAGGCTGGGTAAGATGCTCCCTGTGTGTCTCCATCGTGGAACTTCCCACATGAACTGTGTCATCTGCTCCTGTGTGTGTGTGTGTGTGTGTGTGTGTGTGTGTGTGTCCCACCGACTGTGCTCCCCCCAGGCAAGGACCAGATCCTTCAGTTCACCTTTGTAGCCCTAGGCTCTGGCCCAATGCCGACCACAGAGAATGTCTTCTAAAGTGTTCGTTGAACGAATAATGAGTGAGGGAATGAATGATGACATTCACCATCTGCCTCCATGTTCACTATGGTGCCTCCATAAGGCTTTATTTTGCCTAATAACTAGCCCTGCTCATCTCAAAGAGGTGGTTTCAAGAGAGGTCACAGCAATAGCAAAGCACAGAGCAGTCAACAGCTGGTTTTGTAATGCCCAGCCGCTTCTGTACTGTATGGAGCCACTTTTTCTAAACAGTCCTGACTTCAAAAAAGCATGGACTCGTGGTTATGCGGTAATCTTAAAAGGGTGACTAATCCCACCCCCTGCCCAGTGCAGGGCTCCCAACTCCAGAGAGGCGTCCCTCCGGGGCATGTCTTAGGAAGAAGGGCTGGGAGTTAGAACCAACAGGCCTGGTTCTAAATCTAAGCTCTACTGTTTACTGGCTGTGTGACCTTGGCTTCATTTCTTTGAGCCTCAAAGAGATCATAGTAATACAAGTATTCATCACTATCTAAATCTATTTGTTTCTCCAAAAAGTATGAGTTTGGTCAGCAAGGGATGCAGCAGTATCCGAACCTGTTTGGTGCCTGAATTTGGGAGGACAGGTGGATACCTGTTTCTGATTCACAGGACTGGTAAGATGGCCCAGTGAGAACGCCTGTGAAAGTCCTCTATAGACTGGAAAGTGGCAATAGTTCACATAAGGGTCGTTTTGCTGACCACCACTTCCCAGTTACTAAACATCCTTGGGCCCAATGGTGTGGTAGCTGGAGCGACATCTGATGAATCCACTCCTTCTGCCACACAGCAGCCTGAGAGAAAACCCATCTAACGTGGCTCTTGCTGCCCTGTCTCCTCCCCAGCCCTTCCCCTGGCCCCTCGTCTCTGAGCACAGCCTATAAATCACCCGGTACAGATTCCATTTCTGCAATTACACGTTCATTTTCATTGATCCCCTCTGGACACATGAAGCCAATTTTGATTAATTGCTCAAGATCCCATCCTTTGCTTTAGGTGAGGTGGGAGGAAAGGACAGAAATTGATTTGCAAGTTCCCAGGAGCACAGAGCTAGACATGAACTGAGCCATTACTGTCTGGTTGCCTTAGTCCAGCACTTTGCATTTTAAAAAGGGTCATTAGCAGGATTATCAGATTCTTGGCAGCTCATTGTCAACTATGCCCTTGACTTTGCCTTCTTGGTGTTAAAACAACCAAAGATGCTTCCTAAAATATTTATTATACAAGTGGGAATTTATTCAGTTCTTCTTAGGAGGTTATATCTAGAAAAGTTATTTTACAGCAACAGCAGCACAGAGCAGAAAACATAGCCATCGAGCCACTTGGTGAGGCCATTTCTCTGTGCTTGGGGAGAAAGCCCGCCCGCCTGCAGGGAGCCTGGGCTGGTGGAGGAAAATATGAACCAGGAATCTGACCAGGTCTCTGGTTCCACTTTTGTAAAAGGCAGGTTGGCAGAGCGTATGGGGAGAGAACAAACATTTATTTGGCCTTTACACACTTGTTCTCATTTAATCCTCACCCTAGGGCTAGAGAGTCTGTAGGTATCATCCCCATTTATAGATAAAGAAATCAAGGACTCAGTGAGTAAATGACAAAGTCACACAACTTGTAAGTGGTGAGCCAGGCTTTGAAGCCAAGTTTGTGCGACTAAAACCCATTCGTGGTCCAGTACTTGGGGCCATCTGTGGGATCCCTGTTATAAAGAAGATGGGCGTCCTCCTGAAGTAGCAGTCTCTCCATCCTGTCCCTTTGTTCCAAAACTTTTATGGCTCTAACTACTCTTGTCTATGAAAAATGAGTCAGAAAAGGAGACATATGTAATACTTTAATCAATAAAGAATTTTTGAAAAGCATAAAAAAAGAAAAATGAGACAGAGGACAGTCATAGATGCTGAGTTGGATCAGCACAGTTACCTCACCCCAATCCCCCAACCCCCTGTCCAAAATTAAGCCTTGTGGTGGCAGCATTTTTCCTAGCTGTGGTCCCAGTTGCCCTTCCTGTGCGGTGAGGCCCTGGGCTGGTAGGCCGGTTGGCAGCCGTACAGGTAGGGCTCACAGGTGTGGGTGTGGATGGCACTCTCACCCCAGGATGCTGCTCCTTTCTGGGACTAGCTTCTTTGCCAGGGTCTGCTGAACGCGAGGAGGTAACCCTTGGGGCAGGGAGGGTGAGGGGACGGGGTTCCTTGGGTAGGGGACACAGGAAAGGCAGAGGCAAAGGAGGACTGGTTGTTGGGGGCCTGGCCCCCAGAGAGGCAACTCTCTCAGGAGATGCAGTTGGGATCTCAGAGATGGGGACCTGCAGAGGTCAGTGGCGCCAACCTCCTGGACCAGGCAAAGCCAGCCAGGGTGCTCTCAGGCCAGACCCAGTTCAGACGTCCGCAGACAAATTTGGAATCTCTGTAGCTGAAGTCACACCCATGAGGGATATTGTTACAGAGAGGAAAGAGCTTGACTGGAAGCCTGTCATCCTCATTTAGGGACCTGACACGGCCACAATCTCAGCATGTGACCTTAGGCAACTTACTTCCCCTTCCTGAGCCTCATTTCCACCCATCAATGGGGGTGCGGGCGACCCCTGTCTGCCTGGCTGGCAGGGCTGCTGTGAGAATCCAGGGTGCACATTGCATACGAAGTCCTGTCAGAAAGCCATAGTGTGGGAGGACAAAAGGGCTCCGAGGCAGTTAAAACGAGGAAATCTTCGGTGTCACGTAAATGTGGTGGTTAGAATGTGATCTCGTGCAAGTTCTTTCTTCAGCTTCTCCTTTAGGATGGAAACCTCAGGGTTTGCCAGCCCCGGGCCAGCGCTCTCTACCTCTCCACTCCCATCCAATGGCCGGGCCCATAGCAGGCACTTACTGAATGTTTGCGGAAGGGAGGAGGAAAGAAAAGGGGGGAGGGGAGAAAAGTGGGAGATGCAGGGAGGGACAGCGAGGAAGGATAAAGCAGATGTGGTTTCCGCCCTCAGAAGAGCCCCCATCTGGAGAGGCAGCTACTAAACACTTGGCCACTCCTCTGAGAGGGCTGCTGTGAGGGGGTGAGGTGGTGAGGGGGTGAGGGAATGGGGGATGCGCTGAGGGAACACAGGACAAGGAGGACCCGACCCTGGGGGTGGGGGGTAGGGTGATTTCACCGAGGAAATGACACTGGAATCAACTCCAGTCGGTGAGGAGGGGTGGGTTGGACAGCTGCACTGAGAGCAGGCTGAAGAGACCCCAGGGCAGTGGCTGTGTGTCCCGCTTAGAGGCCACGCCTGCACTATCGTGTTGAGTTCCAAGGGACTGGGAGCTGAGATGTGTTGTGAGGCAAGCAGCTGGGACAGCAAGGGCTCTGGACCAAATGTCTGAGCTGTTGTGGGCGTGTGGGCCCAGAGAAGCCAGGAATAAGGACACAGTGCTGCCCGCTTCTAACCTCTTGAGCTATCTGAAATTCTGTCCTGGGCAGGCAGCATGGCATTCTCAGGAAGGGTGGACCCAGAGCACAGGTATGGGAGGGGGCGTGAGCTGACGGAAACACAAGTTTCTGCTCAGGGTCTAACCCCTGGACCACCAGGAGGCGGCTGCCTCACCGGGTGTGTGCCCTGCCCTGGGGCAGTGTGGTGGTGACTGGGGCCAGTGGGCAGGGAGACCCGAGGACCCTCCGGTCTGTCCTTCCGGTCCTGGTGTCTGACTTGGCTCTGTGGAGTCCCATAGCACGGAGAGGACTTCTCCAGCAGGGCCGTCCTTGCCCCTGACAAGACCCTGGAGGGACCGTGGGCCTCTCTAGTTGAAGAGACACAGGCTGGGGAAGGCTCAGAGCCAGGGCTGATGGTGGTGCGGGCACTCTGGTCGCTTTACACTGAGTGGCCAGATTATTATGATCTCTGAACGCATAATAATCTGGCCACTCAGTGTATAGCCTATATAATAAAAGGCTAATATGCAAATTGTCCCCTTGACCAGGAGTTCGACCCGCAGGCAAGACGGCCAACTGCCCATGTCCCCTCCCCCTGGCCAGGCTGTCCAGACCCCACCCATGCACAAATTCATGTACCGGGGCCTCCAATACACACACACACACACACACACACACACACACACACACACACACACACTGAGTGGCCAGATTATTATGTGTTCAGAGATCATAATAATCTGGCCACTCAGTGTATAGTGCCCACGGTGTGTGCTTACAGGCCTGTCTCCCTGCTCTACACAGGGCGACTCTCGGGTCAGGGCCCCAGTCTCAGTCACTCCTGGCCTAACACAGACTTTGTCCAGTGAATGGATAAAAGAGAAAAAAAATAAAATAGAATACAGAGAAAAAGCTACACATCAGCCATCGGTACTCCCACATATGTCTGCCAGGTACTGCTATGACACTAGATAATGGTGATGCAAAGATGAACAAAAGCTAGCCCATGATCTGGGGGATCGGCAGGTAGTTGCCAAGCACCATGGTAATTGCTGCGACCGAGGCCACCGCAGAATCCTGTGGGAGAGCCAGGCGGGAGCGAGAGCTCTTGCTTTGAGAACGCCTTGTCTCCTGCAGATTCTTTATAAGAATAACTAGCCTTTTGAAGATGGTTCCCTAGGCACGCCCCCTTGGGTCTCTGTGGTTTCCATAACTGCGTTTGGAGCTTTGGTTGTGTCTGAGAAATGTGGATGCCTGAACAGGGCCCAGGGTGGCAGATGGGAGGAGAGAGAAAACATGAAATCGCCCCGTCTACTGTCCCCCCACCCCACCTCCTGCCAGAGCCCTAAGTGGCCTGGGTCCTGGCTCAGCCCTTGGGAGAGTCGCTTGCCCTCTGGGCTCGGTTTCCCATCTATAGAGTAGCACAGTTAGACCACTGAGTCCCTCTTAGGAACGAACATTCACAAAACATCACCCGTATTCCATGGGTTATGCCATGAGCGTTCATATAAACGAATCCTCCCCAGAAGGTGGGCACTGTGATCCCCAGTTTATAGATTAAGGAAACACGCCTGGAGCCTGGCACGCCCATGATAACATCCCATGGCCATGAAGGAGCTGGGTCAGAATTCAAACCCAGCTCTTCTGACCTGAAGTCTGGTCAGTGTGCTTGCTCCTCCAGCAGGCTGCCCTTTGCATGATAAGACACGATCTATGTGGAAACACCTAGCAATGCACCTGGCGTGTGGTTATTGCTCAGGAAGTATGAGTTTCTTCCAGGCTCTGGAGGCAGGGATTCAAGAACAGGGTCCACAGGTCCCGGATTTGGCCCTACAGCAGGAGCACGCCCCAGCTCTGGGCTGCTTTGATGCTCCATCAGGAATCCGTCAGGGGAGAGGAACCCCCACATGGTGGATTACGGGATTAGAATTGTGTGCAAGGGCAGGAATCAACGGGAGGAAAGGAAGCCCTTTCTGCAGATAGTCTGGGGCAGGGCTTGATGATCCAGCTTCCAGACTCTGATAAAGCACAGATCCAAAGTCAGTGTGTGTGTACCCGGGAGGCATTCCCTGTCTCCATGGAAACGAGAAGAAGGGCAGAAAATCAAGTTCCTAAGACTCAGGGTGTCTTGTGTAACCTGGAAATATTGCATTTTGCAAATAGAACAGAGCTTGGCACAGAATAGAATCTCATTTGCTCATTCATTTCACAGGTATTTATTTAGTCAGGGCCTTCCCTGAGCCAGGTACTGTTTTAGGGGGAGAATGCAGTGATATGCAGATATGTGACATGGTCCTGCCCTCTGAATGCTTCAGTCTGGCAGGGGAAACATGAATCCAAAAGAAGGAAGTAATTCACTGTGATAAAGGGTATGAAAGAAAGGGACTGGGAGAGCCTGTATCAGGGACCTGGTCACATCTGTGGGCCAGGGAAGGCTTCCCTGGGAAAGCGCTCTAGGGAGCTGGGAGATGGAGGATGAGTAGGCATTAACCAATTGATGAAGGAGCGAGAGAATGTTCCAGGAGGAGACAACATGTGCTAAGCCATAAATGGAAAGGAGCGGGGCAGGCTGAGTGACAGAACAAAGACCTGCGAGGCTGGGGCACAGGCGCTGGGCAGGAGGGGGAGCAGGCTGGTCAGCCCGGTGGGGTATGTCACAGGTTTTACTCTTCATTCTGAGAGCAAGGAGAAGGCCCTGGAGGGTTGTAAGCAGGGAAGGGATATGCTTTTTTGCAAGATCACTCTGATTTCTGTATGAAAAATGAATTGGATGAGGAGCAGGGGATACTAGTTAGGAAGTCCACAGAAATAATAGCACCGTTGGTGAGGGGAAGGGAGGGAGGGAAAGAAATGGGACCATTCAAGAGATACATGTTAGGAGCTGGAACAGATGGTTCTTGATAGTTGGGTGGAGGTTTTGAGGGGAGGAAGGTCTTCAGGGTGACTCTGGGTTTCTGGCTGGGGCCCCGAGGTAGCTGATGAACCAGGTCTCAGCAGCAGTCATTTGTGACTTTTTCCATTTGACCTTCTTTGTTCCAGGTACAGTGCTGGGCATTGGGGCTGCAGGCCATGAGGATGGCCCCTGCTTTCAGGGAGCTCATGATCTAATGGGGGAGACCTGGCATGTAATGGGGGGCCGTATGAATGTGGGGAGAGATTGTGAAGTGGTGCTGTGTAAGGGAGATATGGACAAAACCAATGTGGAGAGAGGCATCCAGGAGGCCTGGTGAAGAAGTGGAATCTCAGCCAAGCCATCAAGGACAGACAGAGAAAAGCTGATGAAAGAGAGCAATCCAGGTAGCAGACACAAAGAAATGAAAACACTGGGAGTCAGTGTTTTATACACTCCCAGTGGCCAGAGGACAGTGCAAGGAGGGTAAGGCTGCAAGGCTGGCCACCACCTGGCCTGTCCTCCTCCAGGGCTGCCGTGAGGGTCCATTGTATGAGCATTTAGTAAACTGTTACTAGTTATTATAGTACTGGACTTACCTTTTTATATATATTATTGATTTTTTACAGAGAAGAAGGGAGAGGGATAGAAAGTTAGAAACATCGATGAGAGAGAAACATCGATCAGCTGCCTCCTGCACACCTCCCACTGGGGATGTGCCCGCAACCAAGGTACATGCCCCTGACCGGAATAGAACCTGGGACCTTTCAGTCTGCAGGCCGACGCTCTATCCACTGAGCTAAACCGGTTAGGCTATAGTACTGGACTTATTCATGCGATGCCCCAAAGCACTTTACAAATAATCAAGAATTATTATTTCAGATAATAGTCCCTGACATTTGTACTGTTATCCCCATTCTACAGATGGGGAAACTGAGGTCTATTGTGATGGCGTAATTGCCCAAGACCTCTCAGGCAATAAGCAGCACCGAAGCTGAGACAAACCCAGCAGGTCGTTTTAGTCTCCGAGAGGGCACACAGGCTGGGAGGAGAAGGGGCCTGTGTCAGATGCTGCCTTGAGACTTGCATGTGGCTCAGGGTGCCAGATTTGGTTTGTGCAGGTTGGGCCATGCCCAAGGACACCTGGCCTATGGGCTACTTGGGCCTGAATCCAGCCCCTCTCCACTGATCAACCATGTGCCCAGTCCTCCCCTCCCCCGGGGTGCAGCTTTGTCTCCTTCACACAGAGGGCACTGTGCGAGCTGCTTCTGCCAGCCTTACTGGGAGTGGTGGGGCATTTAACAGCTGGGAGACTCACAGGCAGTGTGGAACCAAGTAGTGGCCAGTCAGCGTCAATGAGAGTTTTATGTTGTCCTTGAGGGCAGTTTTGTTCATAGGAAAACCAACTGAGGCTGCTGTGGTTTTAAAAATGAATGCTTGCCCAGTCGGTGTGGCTCAGTGGTTGAGCATCGACCCATGAACCAGGCGATCACGGCTTGATTCCGGGTCATGGCACACACCCGGGTTGCAGGCTCAGTCCCCAGTAGGGGGCGTGCAGGAAGCAGCCAATCAATGATTCTCTCTCATCATTGATGTTTCTATCCCTCTCTCCCTTCCTCTCTGAAATCAATTAAAAAATAGGAAAAATAAAAATAAAAATGAATGCTTAATAGATCAAAGTAACATTTAAAAATCTAGTTAATTTTAATTAAAACATTTTAAGGGGGATTTTATAACTTAATTGCCCTGAATAATTTAAATTAAATTATAAGTGATTTAAAATAAACTAAGCTTAAAATATGAAAACTATTGGATTGTCATAAGTTTCATCATTGTTTACAGAATTTATAGGATTACCTTATATCTTTCCATTTAAAATCACAAGTCTAAATTATTCCATTGCACATTTTACTAGTATATTGGAACCACAACGTTAATCTGTTATATATTCTAATATGCCAAATTATTTTAAATATTACAAATACTTTCAAACTAACTCTACACTGATTCTTACTAAACATAGAACCAAAAAAAGGTAAAACTATAGGTTTCATTTAATTTATCATTTCTAATATTGATTCTAAACCTTCCCATGACCAGAAACACTCGCTAAAGAAACAAGTTTACTAAGCAAAGCAATGTAAGGTTATATATCCAAGAAAATTTTGAGTTAGTTTACAACTAGCTAAGAGTACTCACTAAATACAATCTGGGTGTGACGTGAGAGCCACTGCTGCACTCCGGGAAATGGATTTGGTGACTCCACTGTGGAGCTGGCCCTCTTTTCCATCTCCATGGCTTCAGGGGATGCTGAGTCCATGCCCTGCCAATGGAATAGGTTTTGCAACCCAAGCCCCTGAGATCAAGTCAAGCCCTCGTCACCTTTTTTTTGTCTCCGGTCTCAGCTTGATCACTCTTCAGGATGATCCCACCCAGGTCATTCATTACCTGATAGGCTTCATCTAATCAATTTCCTGCTTGATTCAATTCTGAATTAGGTGTTTACTTTTCCTCTCTGGCCATCCACCAAGCACTAGAAGTATTGCAATACCACTCTTGGATTCTGTACGCCTCTGGTGGCCTTGCTGGCTCTCTCCACAAACACTAAGGTCTCACTGATGGTGGCCAGCTGTGTCCATCTGGCCAGAACAGCTGCGCTCTGCGTCGTGCTGAGCCAGGGAGCCACCCTGGCTTCTCTCTATCCACTTTGACACTTAGAGACATCAAGAGGGACTAGATGGATAGGCCGCCTGTGCTACCGGGTTACTCCGCTGCTGAGAGATGTCAGTCTCCGGGAAGCTCAAGATTCGAACCAGTAAAAAGCTTCTGAGTCAGGATGACATGTCCGAATTTTAAACGTCCAACCATGTGTCATTTTACTTCTAAGTAAATAGAAGAGTAATTGTAATATTATATAGTAATGTCATGGTATATGATCTCTAATCATTATAAATATCATTATGTCCAATGAAATAGATGACAAACTTAAGGTCCAGGGAGATGAAACCATAGTGAGCTAAGAAAGTGTTACCAAGTAGAGGTCTTATTGGACCAGCTTTCATAAGCAAGTAAGACGTAGTGCCAAAAGCCAATAGGAACTATTAAAATGCTAAAGTGGTTTTAACCTTAAAGATTTCAGTGGCCACAAAGTATAATGAGCACCTACTAAGTGCCAGGCACTATAGGTTCCAGAAGGCAGACTAGGGGTCACGCAGATCCTCGAACTTTCCATATCACTTGCCCTCTCTGGACCTCAGTTTCTCCCTCTGACAAGTCAGGGTGATAAAACCCTCCCTGCACACTTCACAGGGTTGCCGGGCTGCTGCAATGCGCTATGGAGAGCAGTGATTTAGAAAGTGGAATGAACTGTGGGTGGAATGAGCAAGGGCTTGTGACACTGGGTAGTGGCGGCCGCTCCTGAGGGGTGACTTTCAGCCTGGCCTGCAAGGAAGGAGGGTGCATTCTAAACCAGACTGGCCTGTCTGAGTGGGGCAATGTTTGCCCTTGGTGTCAGTGATGTCACCTGCTCTCCACCAGGTGGGTGGGTCAAGGGGTGGGAGAGCGTCAGCTGCAGTGAGGTAGATGAAACAGCCTGTGAGGATTCTGGTGAGGCTTGGATTCTTGGCTACAGGGAGATCAGTCCTAGAGCCTTGGAGTAAGCGTGGACAAGGGCCCAGGGAGAGTAGAAGGAGCTGGAAGTGAGATGCAGCGAGGGGAGCAGGTCCTCTTCACTGCCTGAATGGGGAGTCCCAGCCCATCATCTAGCAAAGGTGCAGCAATAGCAGTGGCACAGGCAACGATGGGGTACATTGTCTATAGAGAATTTAAAGGGAGTAATAAACCCAATGAAAAGCTGGTCTGCTTATTATCATCACCATGTGCTGGCTGTTCTAAACAATGTCAGTGATAAAAATACTTTTCTGTTTGCAAGGGATGGGGGAAGAGGGACATTCCCACTGCCCTCTTTCTTGGCATGCCATAGGCCCCTTGCCCACAGTTATCCCTTAGCAAGGGGCTCAGGGAGAAGAAGGCCATGAGGACAAGGAAAGAGCACTCTGGCCTAGAGGGTTGTCTGAGTAGACAGCTAAGAGGGGCTCCCAGGATGGGCCCAGCTATCCTGGAGGAAGGAAGAGCGGCCTCGGTGGAGTGTGAGGTGGACGGGCTGCTGGGCTGCCCACTGGAGGACCCTGAGTCCCATTAGAGCACTGCCGTTTTCACTGGGTGCCATCCTCTGTGCCACGTGCAGGTTATAATCAATTGGCAAACACTGAATGACTGGTTCCTGAACCTGCCCCTCACCTGACCCCACATTCTGTACTAAGAACATGGAAACCAGATTCTCCTGCTGGCTCTCCAGCAAGAGCTGCCCTGCTCAGGCCTCACAGGCAATCTGTGCTCTGCCCCATCCCTGGCCTGAGCTCTGGCCCTCACAGTGACCACCTCTCTCTTCTCTGCAGGAGCCAGGCCCACCCCACCAGTGACTCACATAAGAATCGAGGTCCTGTAGCCACAGAGCCAGACAAGGATCAAGGTCCCGTGGGCGTGGGGCCTTTGAAAGATCAAGGCCCTGCTGTTCCAAAGTCTCTGAAGGATCAAGCTCCTGCGGTCCCAGGGCCTCTGAAGGATCAAGTTCCTGCGGTCCCAAGGCCTCTGAAGGATCAAGTTCCTGCGGTCCCAAAGCCTCTGAAGGATCAAGATCCTGGGGTCCCAGGGCCTCTGAAGGATCAAGCTCCTGCCATCCCAAAGCCTCTGAAGGATCAAGCTCCTATGGTCCCAAAGCCTCTGAAGGATCAAGCTCCTGGGGTCCCAGGGCCTCTGACGGATAAAGGTTCCATGGTCCCCACAGCAGTTAAGGATCAAGATCACACGGTCCCTGGGCCTTTAAAGAATGCAGGTTCTGGGATCTCAGCACCAGTCAAGGACCAAGGTTCCTTGTTCCCGGTGCCTCTAAATAATCAAATGGTTCCAGCAAGAGTTAAGGATCAAGGTTCCATGGTACTGGAGACTCCAAAGGATCCAGGTCCTGTGGTTCCAGCAACTGTCAAGGATCAGGGTCCTATGGTCCCAGAGCATCTAAAGGATCGAAGTGCCATGCTCATAATGCCTGTAAAGAAAGAAGGTCCTATGCTCTCTGAGCCTGCAAAGAACCAAGGTTTAGTGGCTCCAGAGCCAGTCAAGGGGCAGGGTGGTGTGGTCCCAGAGCTTCTGAAGGGTCATGATTCTGCAGTTGTAAAGAATCAAGGTTATATGGCCCCAGAACGAGTCAAAGATCGCAGCACTGTGATCCCCGAGCCTCCAAAGAATCAAGGTCCTGTGGTCCTTGAGCCTGTGAAGAATCCAGTTCCTATCATATCGGTGCCTCTGAAAGATCAAGATCCTCTAGTGCCACCACCAGCCAAGGACCAAGGTCCTGTGGTCCCTGAACCTGTGAAGACTCAAGGTCCAAGGGGCCCGCAGCTGTCCACTGTCTCACCTCCACCCCCAGTCACGATCCCAACTGTCCCCCATGCAGAATATATTGAGAGTTCCCCTTGACACTCACCCCTTGACACCAAGGAAGGAGGTGGCAGTGAAAGTGCTCCCTCCCCAGGGTAGCAAAGTCTCACATTTAATCTGCATGTAACAGTATTGTATAGTCTTGCTGGAATCTAATAAAACAAATCCCTCTGGCTTAGCCGTGTCTTTCTCTGATTCCATTTGAGTGTGTGTGTGTGTGTGTGTGTGTGTGTGTGTGTGTGTATGCACGCACACGCATCATGCACATTTTGTTGTTGTTGTTAATCTTCACCCAAGATAATTTTTTCCATTGATTTTTAGAGAGTGGAAGGCAGAGAAAGAGAGAAATGTCGATATGAGGGACACATTGATTGGTTGCCTCCCGCACCTGTCCCGACCAGGACCAGGTATCAAACCTACAACCTGGATACATGCTCTTGACCAAGAATCAACCCGTGCCCCTACAGTGCACAGGTCAGCATTCTAACCACTGAGCATACCAGCCATGGCTGTCATTTGAAAGTGGGCATGCAGGACTCTGCATTACCCATCCAGGCAAGAGGAATCTGAGCAATTCCCAGCTCCTTTGAGTTGTCAGCATGAGATGGGAGTGGGAGGGAAATGTTAGGAGATGGAGGATAGGACACTTTTCTCTCACACTCCTGCTCTTCACTTCTGACACCTGATGTGTGGGAGCTGGATGCCTCACAAGTTAACTATCTGGAGATAGTCACCTCCCACAGGGTAAGGGTGTCTCATAATACTGCTCCCCACCCCCGCACAACACATACACAATTCAGATGCAAACTCCGAGTCACAGGTTGTTTGTCACGTGTACTTCTGACTGGGTACAAGTTCTTACACCCCCTACTTAGTCTCAACCATTTGCTAGAATGGCTCACAGAAGTCGGAAACACTTACATTATTGGTTTGTCACAAAAGGGTAAAGGATGCAGGTGACCATCCAGGTGGAAGGAAGGGGCGTGGAGCTTCTGTGCTCACAGAAGTTGGAAACACATTACTGGTTTGCCATAAAAGGTTAGAGGCTACAGATCAATATCCAGATATGGAGGAAGGGGCATAGCGCTTCCGTGCCCACTCCAGGCGTGTCACCCTCCCAATAGCTCCAGCAACCCAGAAACTCTCCAACCCCCATACTTTTGGGATTTTGTGAAGGTTTCATCATGTAGGCATGATCAGTCATTAACTCGACCTCTTCTCAGGAGATGGGGTGAAGCTGGAAGTTCTGAGCTCCTACTCGTGGCTTCATCTTTCTGACCAGCGCCCATCCTGAAGCTATCCAGGAGCCCACCAAGCGTCACCTCATTAAAACAAAAGCATCACCCAAGAAATTTTAAGTGTTTTAGGAGTTCTATGCCGGGAACCGAGAACAAAGACCAATACATAATGTATATTTTCTATTATTTTCCAGGTCAGGTCCCATGAAAGCCTAGAAACCAGTACCAAATCACAGCAGGCTGAGCCCTTGGGTGGGTCAGAGCTGAAGCCTGTAGAGAAAACAGAAGCAGGGACCCTGCTGGCTCTGTGTCATTCTGGGTAACAGTTGTCTGCCAAAGGCTCAGTCCTAAAGCTCATCCAAATGTCATGCTTCTTGAGAAAACCTGGCCTCTGATCAGAAGGGTCCCAGGACATCTGCTGATCCTCAGTATCCAGGACAGCTCAGCCGGAGCTTCTAAAACAGTAAAGTACCTCAAGTCCCCCGTTCATTCACGCACAGCACACTTTTCCTTAGCAACCACTTTGTGTCTTGCTCGGTGCTGACCATTGAAGTCACTGAGGTAAAGAAGTCCCAGTGTTATGGCAGGTAAAGGTTGTGTGAGGGCATGGGACAACTACAGGCCGTGTTTGAGAGGATACCAGGAGGGGAAGCCAGGAACGTTTCTCAGAGGAAGTGGCCATGGAGTTCAGACAGCCCGAGAAGGGGATGGAAAGGGGCATCACGTGTGTGGCTGGAGAACCAGAGTAAGCCCCTCCAGAGGTCCTTGAAGGAAAGGAACCTGATTTGCATGGGGGTTTGGCCAAGGGGTGTAGCAGCTCTCCGGGCAGAAAACTGAGACCAGGCACAGATGACCAGTTTTCTGAATCCTAGGACCTCAGGAAGGGCGTGAGGAGGTCAGTCTTGTGAGCTATGAGTGTGTTGCTGGTGGGCCAGGGAAGAAGACTAGGGGCTGCCGAAGGGCTGAAGTTCTGCCCTGATTAGAGATGGGTCCTGTGAGGATCCCAGTGTCTGGGCCATGATAGCTTCCCCTTTAAAACCCCAAACCCTCAGGGACCTGGGGGTGTAGGGGGAGCTCCACCATTGCCCTCAGCAAAGCTGGCTCCCAAGGAACACTCATCCCCCGTGAAGATTTTTATGACCCTTATGGATACTAACCCCTTTTAAAGGTCTTTGTTAAAGGGCTCCTTTTAAAGGAGCTCAGCTTGACTCGTATAGAGAATCACTACAGGAAGCATTGATGCCGTCCAAATTTTTCTGAGCAACTGACTCCAGGCCTGTCTCCTCACCCCTCTCCCAACAGAACCAGGGATTTCTGCCCCAGAAGCAACCTCTACAAAACACACACACACACACACACACACACAGAGGATTCTTCCTGGCCCAACACAGAGCTCGCTGCCCTGTGAGTTGCAGTAGGGCCCTGCAGACAAGAAAGGGCCACACTGAGGCTAAAGAAGTCTTGTGTACGGACACCTCCCTCCTGTCAGTTCTCCCTCTGACCCACACACCTGGTCCCATTACATGCACATCCCACGGGCCAGGCAGAGGATGGTGCCATCTCTGAGATGTGTAACATCCTGGGGCAGCTATCCAGGCCATCGCCTGCTAGGTTTCCAGCTCTGAAGAGAGCTGCCTTTGTGTTTATGGGGGGAAGGAGGCGTGGGAGGGTTGGGGGACTCCTCACTGAAGCCCCATGTTGGGGAGGGCACACATTGAGCTCCCCCCGGGGACAGTGTCTGAATGGAAAGACAAGTGGGCCCAGCTCAAAGTTCTGGAGACTTGTAAGAGGTAGGAAAAGAAATGCACAAAGGAACAGAAGGGCTGGCCCTAAACTAAGGAGAAGCCAGGGGCCTGTGGGGCCAGCAGGGATTCCATAAGGAGAGTGATGCTCTATGCCACAAGCTGAGTGTGCAGATGAGGACCAGGTGGCTGTCAAACATGGCAGCTTCCACTTGGGAGAGGGCTGACCTGGGTTCCAGCCCAGCAAGTCACCTCAATGACTTCATTTGTCAAAGGGTCCTGGTCCTGACGATTAGAGATCCTAGATTAGAGGAGATCCTACATCGTGCAGGCAGCCGCCACATCAGCATCTCAGCCAGCTTCCTACTGCCTAGAAAGAAGGCCCAGTGAGGGAGGCGATGGCCAAGCTTCGGTCCTGGGCTGGGGCGGGGAAAGGCGGAAATGAGCTAGGTTCTCCTCACCCTGCCCAGATGCAGACTTCCTCCAGGCCTGGTTCTTCCCTGCTGCAGCCACTTCCCAGCCCCTCCCAGCATCCATCATCTCCAGCCCTCCTTCTTCCCATCCATCCCCTGGGAGATTTGGGGAACCCAGATACCGGCCGACAGCGACTCAGCCTGCACCTACGTGGCCCGCCTGGGGGAGGGGAGAGGAGGCTGAGAGGGGGCGGGGCGGGGCGGAGGGAGGTGGTGGTGGTGAATCTCTGCTAGAGGAGGTCCTGCTCCTGGTCCAGGGCCTAATCCGAGTGGTTCAGCGTCTGAGCCCCGATCTGAGACTCGGGTCCTGAAGATGCCCACACTCCGCACAAGAGCCCCCGAACCTGGTTCTGGGCTCGGACTCCTACGGCCGGGCTCCTCCCTGCCGCCCACAGCCCAGCCCGCGGCGGTCCGCGCACTCGCACACGGCCGCGCCCGCAGGCTCACCCCCTGCCTGACCCCCAGCTGCGGGCCTGGGCTCCGGGTTCTCTTCCGGTGCAGCCTGGCCCCGCGGGGCCCGGGGGCAGGGATCGGGCTGTGGGATGGATGTGCTGGGGTGAGCGACCGAAGCCTTGCGGCCGGCGGACTTGGACCGGGTCGCTGCCCGCTACCCACCCGCTCTGGAGGCCGGCCTTGGAGACCCCCCGCCTCCAGGAGCTGGGCTGAGGCCTCGCGGGAGCCCCTGAAGGCTGGTCCTGGGAAAGGCCGCGACTTTACTCCTGTTCTCACAGATTCTCTCCCTTAACAGCTACCCAGAGTTGGCAAGGCTCATCCGACCTACAGCCGCTGGCCGACCAACAGCAGGACCTTGACTTACCCACCTCCACCTCTGCCCAGTGCCACCCTCCACACCAGCGGCTCCACTCATCCCTGCGCGGTGGGAGCAGACCTCTCGCCACCCTTTCCTGTGCCCCAGGTGGTCTCGGCCCCCCTTTATGTCATCTGGGGGCCCCCACATCCAGGCCTGGCTTCTCACCGCCAACTTAACACCCGGTGGGGGAGCTGTTGCAGGCTGAACTTTGGGGCCCATCTCTGAGCTGCACCTGTATGGGTAGGATGACTTCCCCCTTACCTGAGCTATTGTGGGGAGAAAGTGGGACGACACATACAGCGTGTAAGCAGGTTAAGCACCTTTATTATTAGTATCTGGCCAGTTCCTCTCCTGCCCTTCCTGTGTAGCGTGGAAGAAGAACAATTATCCAACTGACTGAGAGCGATTCGCAGGCCCTCAGTCAGGTCATTTAACCTCTCAGCCTCAGGTATCTCACCTGTAAAATGGGGATAATCTCTATGTAGCCAAGCTGCTAGGAGGCTGGGGTAATAAACATGTCAAGTAACCGACATAGTGTTTGGCACATAGAAGCAAAACAGAAAAATAGTACCAGCTGCTATTATTTAAATCATTATTCTGATCGAGAAATACCTACTCATCCTTCAGGACAGCCCACATGTCACTTCCCCCTGGGAACCTCCCCTATTCTCCCCATGGCAGTCATGACTTCCACCTCTGGATTCCCACGGCCCTGGTGACCTTCTGCCACAGCCTTTTCATTTACTCAGCAAGTAAGTGTTTAGTGCCTTATGTGTAGTGTATGCTGAGTCTGGGTGTAGGACATACAGTGATGAACAAAAGTTGAACCCTCGCCAAAACCGGTTTGGCTCAGTGGATAGAGCGTCAGCCTGCGGACTGAAAGGTCCCAGGTTCGATTCCGGTCAAGGGCATGTACCTTGGTTGCGGGCACATCCCCAGTAGGGGGTGTGCAGGAGGCAGCTGATCGATGTTTCTCTCTCATCGATGTTTCTAGCTTTCTATCCCTCTCCCTTCCTCTCTGTAAAAAATCAATAAAATATGTTTTAAAAAAAAAAAAAGTTGAACCCTATTCTCATAGTAGTGGAGACAGTGAGTGTGTAAATAGGTGGATAACGTCATAGCACTTAGGAGCCAGTAAAATGAGAAAACAGCAGAGAAACTAAGGTGGGGGAGGAGCTGTTTATATTGTGTGGTCAGGGAAGGCCTCATTGAGCAGATGACATTCAAGCTGAATTCTGGAAAAAGCAGCCCTAAGCCTGGCCAGTGTGGCTCAGTGGTTGAGCGTCAACCTCATGGTTCGATTCCCAGTTAGGGCACATGCCCAGGTTTCAGACTCAATCCCCAGTAGGGAGCATGCAGGAGGCAGCCAATTAATGATTCTGTCTCATCACTGATGTTTCTCTCCCTCTCTCCCTCTCCCTTCCTCTCTGAAATCAATAAAAGCAGCCCTGCAAAGACCTAGAAGAACCACTTGCCATGCAGAACAGCTAGTGGGAAGGCCCTGAGGCAGGGGAATACATGTGGCATGTCTGGCAGCAGACTGATCCAGGCACTGGGACACAGAGAGTACCAAGCACTCTTATTATTTCTGTCTCTGCCTCTAGGTGAAGCCCCTTGAGGGCAGAGATCTAATTTATTGGGTCCACGGCATAGGACAGATCTGGAGCTCTGAACAGCTGTGTTAAATTACATTGTAGTAGTAATGGGAGTAAGTCTTTCTGCACCTTTCTGTACCACATTCAGATCTTAGAGGACTCCGAAGGGACTGCCCAGTAGGCAGGATCCTCCCTAGACCAACAACCCCCAGGGCAGAGTTGTTGAGAGAGAGAAGACAGAGTTGTGCCCGAAGGGAGTGACCTGTCCAAGGTCACATAGCCAGCAAGAGGCAGGGGTGGGGCTCAAATCCAGTTTCCTCTGCTCCCCTGCCTTCTCCGCCATGGGTCTTCTATCCTGTACATCCCACTCACCCTCTCCCTCCCTGAGCTGTGGTGTCAGGAGTCCTGAGGACCATGAGAAGGAACCAAAGTGAGGACAATGGCAGGTCCCTCTTCTGCTACAAATGCAAACACAGAGCAAGGATCCCACAAGCTCCTTCCTTCCAAAGCCCTGCCCAGTCAGGCAGCCTGAGCTTGTACCCACTGGCCCTGGATGCGAATGAGGGAGGTCAGCTTGAAGTGAGAGGTTAGGGGCCAAAGCCTGGGGTCCCTACAACAGGACTGGAATGCCCTGGGCTCCAGATGCAGCGCCATCACTCTGGCCCTGCAGCCACCTCTCCAGGCCCGCCCCCCTCCCTGCAGCTGAGAAGCAATCTCCCGAGTCAGCATGTAGCAGGCCTGCCGCAGTGTCATCGGCCTCCCACACCGTGTCATCTGTGGTTAGCTGCCAGCATTTCACAGCCTGGCATGGGCTGTGAGTAGCAAACCTGGCTGAACAGAAGGAGCTCTTGTCCCCGAGGAAGAATGACATGGGCATCTTTGATCCAACCATCTTCATGCTCCAACAAAATTTTATTGGAAAAGTTTTATTGAAAAAAAAATTGTACAAATAAGTTCTTGGTTGATAGCAACAAAGGCTCATTTTCTCCCTTCCCTCCCCATCTTTGAAAATCTATTAAAGGGAAAAAAAGTTCATCCCCCTAATACCTGACCAGAGTCTACCCAGGAGCCCCCCCACCAGGAGCTATTTCCTGATCCCCTCACTGGGGCCAGGGCTACTGTGGGGGTGCCTATCCCAGGGGCTGCAGCACCTAGTTTTTATTGTTGAGGGGAGAAGGGAGGAGATTGGGGATGGAGCTGGGGAGGGAGCTGAGGTGGTGGTAGTATTCGGAAAGGAGGGTCCCCATTCCAGGAGAGCTCAGCCGAAGCCCTAGCTCCGCCTCACAGATGAGAAAGCACTGGCTATAAATATGAACACTGATTGAGGACTCTGAGGGCGGGGCATGACTACTGCTCAGGTCCCACAGGATGTGGGGCTGGGCTCAGCATCATGATTATCTGGGAGCCTATGTCCGAGCAGAGTGAATGGCGGCTGGGAAGGTCTGCTCTGCCACACAGGAAGCCTGCTGTCCCCCCCTCCCCCACCCCATGGACTATCCAAGGTCAGTACCTCAGCTCTCCCCACCCCATAGCACCCATGTGTCTCAGGAGCCTTCAGTTGCCTCCTGCCATCCCACGCCCACACCCTAGGGCCTTACAACTCATCTCGCATCTTGTCACCCTTGGGCCGAACCAGGCGCCCAATGAACAACAGGGAGCCGGTCTGGGAATCTCGAACCAGGAAGATGAAGGGGTGGTCGGCGTAGAAGAGCTTGGGGCTGCGCAGCTCCTCACGCCCATAGATGTCCTGGTCAAAGGGGTTGCCCTCTGTGTCCCACTCGAAGGCGGTGGCATGGAACACACTGGCCAGGTACAGGTCCTTCTTGCCCGACATGCGTGACAGATCGGCCTTGTTCTTGTCGATGGCCTCAGTCAGACCCAGGCCAGCCAGGTGTTTCTGTGGAACCAGGTGGGTGGGTACCAGGTGAGGCCACCGTGGACAAGGCTTCCAGACCTTCACCCTCCACCCACACCGCCCACCATCTCCCACCCTGCCTGTTCCTCGGAGCAGAGGATACCACTCCATGGCCACCTTGTGTGCCAGGCATGGCATGAGCACTTCAGCTCTCATGACAACCCTGTAAAGAGCTTGTAATCTCCACTTCACGGATGAGGAAACTGAAACTCGGGGGGCGGGGGGGGGGGGGGGGCGGCAGGATGCATCCCTGGCCCTGCTGAGCAATCCTGAGCAGTGCTTCTCCAAGTGCGGGTGGTTGACGAGCCAGCATCAGCACCACCGGCGAGCTCATATGAAATGCACACTCCCTGACCCCAGCCCAGGGCCCCGGATTCAGAGTCTCTGGGGGCGGAGCCAGAACCTTTCTAAACAAACTCTCCAGGTAATTCTCGGCACACTCAAGTTCAGGAAAGGCTGATCTAAGGACAGCTATGACCACGTCACGCTGGGGTTTAAGACCCTTTCAGAGTGAAATGATGTCTGGGATTTGCTTCAAAATAATGTGATGGGGAGGAATGGGTATGTATAGATGAATCCTTACTGGTCATGAGTGGATGATGGTTGAAGCTAGGTGATAGATACGCGAGGGTTCATTACACTAATCTACTTTAAAAGTATTTCTACACATTTCCATAGTAAAGAGTTCAAGCACATACACACACACACCCCGTCCATGGCTCTGCACAGCCCTGGGAAGCCAAGTGCAAGCTCTTACACCACAGCCTCAGCCGTTAAGCACACCCCACCCTGTTCTCCCTTCCACAGCCCCACTGAGCAGCCAGCATCCTCAAAGGCAGCTCGATGGCCACCCTCTCTCCCTGGAGGGCTCTTAGATACCTCATCATCTGGGAAACTTCCCTCTCCCACAGGCCTGGAGCCATGCCTTCCTGGCCTCAGGCCCCCTGCCCTCCCTCTGTCTCCTTCCTGGCTCAGACCTCCCCCAAGGCTCTCCCTGGTTCTCAGAGCAGAAGAGGCAGCAGTAAAGGACTGTGGGCTGAGTGAACAGCAGCCTCCAGGGCCCAGGCTTCGGCAGGACCGTCTCCCTCCCCAGCACGGACAACTTGGTCCTGGGACAGGCATTCTAGGCCCAGCTATTTCAGTCCTGATGACCTTAGCAAGTCACTCACTTCGAATTTCCCAACTGAATCCACCCCATGGACTGGTGGGTTCCAGGAAGACACAGCAGAAAGAAGGGGAGAACGGTGTCAGGTAACAGCCACTGCAGAGGGGTGATAGCTCCTCACCAGAACCCTCAGTGCTTTCTGCTGGACAGACCATCTGAGCTCCACTAGTCTCTGGTTTGGAACCTCAGTCCCATTTCACCTCAAGCTTTCTCTCTCCATGCTCTCTTAGCAGCAAGACTGAATCAACTCTCTGGGTAAGAGGCCTGCCAAGAAACCATGTTTGGCATCCAAGGCAAGAATGAGCTGAAAGTTTTCCCTTTGGAGTAGGTAAAAAAACACACACCTCTCTCCTTATTGACAAAAAGGCCACTCTAGCCCTAACCGGTTTGGCTCAGTGGATAGAGCGTTGGCCTGCAGACTGGGGAGTCCCAGGTTCGATTTCTGTCAAGGGCATGTACCTTGGTTGTGGGCACATCCCCAGTAGGGGGCGTGTAAGAGGCAGCTGATTGATGTTTCTCTCTCTTCAATGTTTCTCTCTATCCCTCTCCCTTCCTCTCTGTAAAAAAAAAAAAATCAATAAAATATATTTAAAAAAAGAAAAAGAAAGGCCACGCTAAGCTTTTACCTGCAGGACTAATTGCAGCTCCACCACTTATTAGCCAGGGTGACCTTAGTCTCTCAAGCCACTGGTCATGAGGGGGAAATCATGTTGAGCAGATGAGTTATGTTTCCAGCCATCCCAAGTGACCCGTAGCTGAAAGCCATGATTAGTCTTATCACTGCATAGTGGACAATCCTCTAGCTTGAACAGTCTACAACGGGGGCATTCAGACTCTCAGAGGCAGCACAGGATTAAGGGCATGGCTTAGTGCCAAATGTCTGAGATATTGGTTGTGTGACTTTAAATTATCCAATCTTTCTGAGCCTTAGTTTCCTCATCTGTAAAATAAGGTTGATAGTCCTACCTAATAAAGTTGTTTCGAGGATGAAGAGTTTAATACATGTAAAGTGCTTAGACAAGTGCCTGGCACACAGCAAGTGCCCACTTAGATTTAGGTACTGATGTTATCATCATCTTCCCAAGAGCAGGGCCTGTGCCTCCTCCACCAGTTACCCTGAAAACAGAGCTCAGTACTGCCTAGACACCCAGAGAGGCTCAGGACAGACGTGCTGAGCTGGTGATGGATGCCCCAAGTACCCCCCTCCTATAAGCCCAGGGGCCCTGAGTTGGGCCACCCCTTACCTGAAGGTCATGGGTCACTTCCACCACCCCCTTGGGCAGGGAGATGGCAACAGCCTTCTTCTGCATCTTCCCCATCCAGGTCTTCAGCTGCTCTTTGGTCAGCATCTTCTCAAGGCGCTCCAGGGGCTCCACATGGTGGGGCATAAGGATGATGAGGCTGGAGAGCTTGTGGGCCAGGGGCATCTCCACAATTTGCAGCTTCTCCTTCTCGTCGTCATAGTAGTTGTAGAGACCTGGGGAAAGGGCAGAGGGGGCACTGAGCACACTGTGGGCCAGTGGTGGGCCAGGCCCCAAGTACCCTGGGATCCCCACCTTGGCCCCCTGCTCTGCAAGGCACCTACCTGTCCGGTGCATCATCGTGACACCCACGGTGTAGGAACGCGTCACCATGAAGCCTCGGTTGTCCACCATCTTGTGGTGGAATCTCTCGTCCCAGTGTGCTGTAGCAGGGGGTGGGATACAAGGTCAGAAATAGATGTCACCTCCCTCAGGACACAGCCCTCTCCAACCACATACCCTGGATTTATCTCTACCACAGGCCTTTGTTCCAAGCTCCGAGTCTCAGCCGCAGCTCACCTTCCCCTCCCCACCCTCCAGCACCGGGCCCACAGAGCACATGTGTCCTGCTTTGGGGGGCAGGGTTCCTGGCCCCAGGACAGGTTTCCTGCTTTGGCTCTCTACAGTCAGGGCCTGGCTGCTTCCATAGGGCAGGGACTTCCTTCGGAAGGACACTCAGCTCAGCCACTGCCACGTGTGCCCGCTGCCTTGGTGCCCCCGTCAGACATTTGGGCAACATGTGCTGAGCTGGACTTCTCACCCCACCTAGTAACTGAGGGGGGTGTGCCCTGGGCAGGGAGTGTCCCAAGACTACCCTTAAGTCTTGTCTGCAAGTCCTATCTACGTGGCCAGAAACATGACCCAGAAAACCACGCACGTGTGACAGTGGCCTGAGCCTGCCCTACCTCATAACCTGACCTGTGTTCAAATCCAGACACAGCTGCTGACTGGCTATGAGACCTTTCACCCCTCCTACCTTGGACCCCTTATTTGTAAAAAGGGGGGTACTTCGTCCTCACAGCACACCATGAGAGGAACAATGATGTCCACATAGGTACTCAAAAATAAGCATTAACCCCAAATCAAATCTTCACCTCAACACAGATATACCTGGGCCTAAGTCCTAGCTGAGCCTCGGTTTCCTCACCTGTGCAATGGAGGGGACACCGCCTGCCCCCAGAGTTGTTTTGAGGATTAGGCATGATCACAGGTGTGGGCCTTTCTCCAGCTCACTACTGAGACACAAGTGATTATTGAACTGTTTTGATTCCAAGACAAACACAGCACTTTGTTGTGACTGCAGCACAGTGGGAGTGCCTCCTCTGGAGTCCCTCCGCTGGGCTTGCATCTGTCCCATTCCTTAGACACAGCACTACACCTCTCTGGACCTAATGTCTGTGTGTGAAAGGTTTAATAACAGTGCCTGCCTCTGTGGTTGTTATGAAGATTTAGTGCCCTAACCGGTTTGGCTCAGTGGATAGAGCGTCGGCCTGCGGACTGAAAGGTCCCAGGTTCGATTCCAGTCAAGGGCATGTACCTTGGTTGCGGGCACATCCCCAGTGGGAGGCGTGCTGGAGGCAGCTGATTGATGTTTCTCTCTCATCGATGTTTCTAGCTCTCTATCCCTCTCCCTTCCTCTCTGTAAAAAATCAATAAAATATATATTAAAAAAAAAAAAGATTTAGTGACAAGCAGGTACTGGGCACAGGAATACAGATCAACTTGCTAGGGGCTCTGGGGACAGGAGGCCCCGCCCCGCCCCGCCCCGCCGGACTCACGCTTGAAGAACATGGCGTTGACCAGCAGCGCGCCGTCTGTGCGCTCCACCTCCTTGGTGACTTCGGGCAGCTTGCCATCGGTGGTCTGTGCGGCCCACTCGTTGATGGACTGCAGGGCGCTGCGCTTGTCGCGGAAGTTGATCTTGGAGTGCTCGCAGTTGTAGTGCAGCTTGCTGCTGCGCACGAAGTCCTCGGCGAAGCTCACCGAGCTGGGCCCGTACAGGCGGCTGCCCAGCTTCCAGGTCACGTTGCGCGCGGTGCTGTTGCTGAGCGAGCGCAGCAGCTCCCCCAGGCCCGCGTGCACCTCCTCGTCTCGGAGCTGCTCCGCGCTCAGCACCGCCTTGGCCTGCGACGCCGTGGTTGCCTTGCCGCCCAGGGACACAAGCCCCAGCGAGGAGGCCACCACCACGGGCGACAGCAGGATGTTCTCCACCGCCTGGTCCTTGGCCATGGCCTGGTAGAGGCTGAAGGCCAGGCCGGCGCTGCGCTCAGCGAGTGTGGTGGCCTTGGGGCTCAGCTTCTCAGCAGTGCCGGGGGCTGCTGCGGCCGCGGGCTTCTTCACCTCGGCGGCCAGGGCCATGGCCAGGAGGCAGAAGGTGCTGGTGAGCAGGAGGGAGCGCATGGCTGGGAGGTGGGTTGTGTGCGCCACGGAGGACCTGTGAGGGCTGCAGAGAGAGTGTGGCCCTGAAGCCCTAGGCAGCCCTCCCCAACAGCCGTCCCTGGCCTCTGGCTGCCACCAAGCTCCCTGGAGATGGGACCAAGGAAACAGAGTTCAGACCTCACTCAGGATTCCCCAGATTGGGGGGCCTTCGTCTGCCCATCTCACAGAGGCCTGGTTTGGCGTCTCATCCAAAGCAGGGTTCCTGGGAAGTCATCACATCCACCCTAGTGATTTCTTGCACTGAACTTACAACACTTAGGCCCAGTGGTCGGCAAACTGCGGCTCTGTTGACTATGAGTTTGCCGACTACTGACCTAGACTCTCGATTCCAATAATTACAGGCTGTTGTTGTTCCTTGTGATTAAGCCCCTATCACAGTGGTCGGCAAACTCATTAGTCAACAGAGTGGCAAACTTTGGCTCGCGAGCTGCATGTGGCTCGCGAGCTGCAGTTTGCCAACCACTGACTTAGGCCGATGTGATTCTTAGGTATTATTTCCATCCCTAACTAGTCTGTGACCTCCAGGAGGACAGGAACCCTAGCCAGTCTGGCTTCCCTCAAGATCCCCAGTGCCTAGCACACAGAAGTCCTCAGTTGTTGCTGAAAGACCAGAAACCAGGGCCACTTGGCCAGTTTGTATAAAGGTTAGTTCTCATCTTATACAAACATGAGGTCCTTTTCCAGTGGAAAAAAGTGGAAGATGGGCTAAGGGTCTGCATGAAGCCTAGGTATCTTGGCAAAGGAAGCCATAAAGGACAGAATCGTAGGCCCGTTCCTCCCCCAGGCCTTTCATTCCGTCCTGGATGTTAATGAGTCATTGGCTGGCTCACTTATTAAATGGGAAAGCCCAGATGCTCCGCTCAGCTGCCCCCAGGGTGACTTTCAGAGTGTGTATGTGTGCACACAGGTGTGTGCCACCCCTCTCTGAGCCTCAGTCTCTACTCTCCAAGTTGTAAGGATCCCCGTCTTCATGCCCAAGGCCTCTGTCTTAGCAGGGACATGCCTGCCCATTTGTCCACAGCCTCTGGAGTGATGGGAAATCCCCAGGACAAGAGCTAGGTGGGGTGGGAGAATAGGTTTCCTGAAAGGAAGGATACTGGGGGAGGGGGTAAGTTACAGTTCAATGGAGCAGTGACACCCCCTCTTCCGCCCTCCCCCACAGACTGGCCAAATGTGTGTTCAGGCTCCCAGGAAGCTGGGGACAGCCATCTGCTTTGTGGGTCCAGGGATGCCCTTAGGTCCCCTAAGATAAACTTCACTCCACTCTCTGGGGTCTCCAATCAGAACAGTTTCTCTACATAGGACAGAAGAGTGACAGGGCAAAGGGAAGGGTCGGAAGGGACCCTGGGTCCCACTGCTCTGGCAGATGCATTTCATGGTCCTCCTCAAGGAGGAGCAAAAAGTCAGATTCCTGGTGGAAGACCCTCAGGACTTGGGCCTGCCTGTGGGAGCACTGGGTTTGTGGGAAGACTAATGCTGCAGCCACCCAGTGAACCCAAGCAGCCCACCCCCAACACTGGGCTGCTCCTTCCTTAAAGGTGCAGGGCAAAGGAGAAGCAAAGGGTCCATGGGGAGAGAGGGGAAGGCCTGGAGATCCACAATGCCGGGGGGGGGGGGGGGGGGAGGGAGGTACAAGAGAGATCTATTCCCTAGAGTACAGATTTTGGAGGTAAGAGAGGGGCTCATCCTAAAGTACAGCCTGGCCACCTTCTTCCCGGCCCTACCTCCTTCCCTCACCAGGCCTGGAGCCTCCGAGGCAGTGACCATATAATTATCGTACAAACAAGGCCACTCAAAAGAGTAGAATGGGGCACTACCAATTATTATGCCAGGACAACAGGCACATGGTCACCTTCTTCAAAGGCCCCCTCTAGTCCAGACAGCTGATGACAGAGCTCAGACCCCTAGAGGCCACCAGCATCTTCTTGGGAGACAGTCAAGACCAGCACGCAGCCCTGCCACGTGGCAGCAGTCACCATCTTGACAGCCCCCACTCCCAGGCAGCCAAGGGAACCTCAAAGGGCTGGGAGGGGCTTTTCCAGAAAGCACCAAATCACTAGTTTGGGATTCCTCAGGCAGCCACACAGCTGCGCTCCTGCTTCTCCTCCGGAGGCGGCAGCGACGTGGCAGTCTGGAAACTGAATTATCTCCAACCGCTAGAGGGGGGCTCCCAGCCTGGGAAGCAGGCCCATGTTCAGTCCCGTGGGGAGCCATGGAGCCTCCTTGCCTGGCTTCCAGGGCACACATGGGCCTCTGCAGGGAGGTGCGTGGCAGTAGAGAAGGACTGCCTGCCTGTTAACCCAGGAGCAGAACCGAGGAAGGCAAGTTACTGCAAGCAAGCCGACCTCCCACAGCCCAGCCCATGTTTCCACAGAGAAATTCCAGCCCTTAGGCCACAGCGAGGCCCACAAAGAAAAATATACACCATCCGCCGCCACAGCAAGCAGGACTGAGTGGAGACTGTATCCCGGGTTTTTGTACGGAAGAGGGAAGGGAGCAGCTGCCGGCAGGGCCACCAGAGAGGGTCTCAAACACTTGAGGGGGTCTAAAGTACCTGGAAACTGCCTCTGGGGGAGGTCAATGCCTGCCTTTTTCATTCTGAAAGAAAACAGAGCAGTGAGGAGGATGGGATAGGGCAGAGCTGGGGTGGTGGTAAGGGAGAGCCTGGAAGGCCCAGCCCCCCAAAAGGACCCCATCTTCAGCCTACCCTGCCCTGCCCTGCCTGTAGGAGGGAAGAAGGCCTAACCAGTCCCAGATCTATGGGGACCTGGAGATCACCCACGTCACTGTACCATGGGAGAAACTGGGGGGTCAGGCCTCTAGCACAGGGCTCCCCGCGAACCCCAGAAGCACCCCCAGAGCCCCTTCGGAGGGCTGGATGTGGTGTCCCGTTACACAGCCAGTAAAAAAAAAAAACAACCTCTGCTGGGAATCCTTGTGAACAGAGACAAAAGGACGAGACCAGGAGGCCTCAGGAAGGGGGGATGGGCGGAAGGGTGTGGTCCCATCCAGACTTCCAGGGAACCAAAGCCCCCTGATTTCCCCCGGCCTCCATCCGGGCCCTGCAGCCCGGAGGGACCAGGCGGAAGCCAGGGAAGAGGAGGGGCCAGGCCTTGGGGCCCGGCTGGAAGCGGTTTCATTCTTCTTGCCCCACTCCAGCAGCCTCAGGAATGCCCTGAGCTGGGGGCAGGGAAGCCGGCCTCCGAAGTAGCCTTAACCCTGCAGTGACTCCAGGAACCAGGTGGCAGCGGCCGGGGTGACTCACCGCCTCCTAGTCAGCTTCCCCTCAGCTCCCGGCTTGCAGGGCTGGCCGGGTCCCCCTGTCCCTAGAAGGAGCCCCAGGACCCATCTCCTCATTCCCGGTCCCTACAGAGGGTCCAGTCTCAGCATCCCGGCCCCGGCCCCACTGTTTCCTCTCGGTCATCACACCCCTGCACCACACTTTTGGGGAAGCCTGCACTTTTTCTGGATCCCCAACCGGCTCTGGTCTCTGCCCTCAGGCTGTCCGGCCAGGGCCACCCAGCCCCGGGTTCTCAATCCGAACCCTCCAGCTGCCCCCCAGTGCAGGGACTCCGGTTTGCAGGCTCTGGGCTGGCCTCCAACCCCTCCCGGGAGCCGACCGCCCCTCTCACTCCCTGGAGCAACCCCCCACCCCCACCCCCAAGCCCGGGCAGCTCCCGCCCCTCACCTGGGCCGGCCGGGCTGGCGCGGGGACAGAGCTCAGGCACTGGAGCGGCGGGCGGGCGGGCGGACGGACAGACTCCACTCTCCGATGCTCCACCTATCCCCGGCTCTATATATGGTGTCCCCTCCTCCCGCCCCGTCCCGAGAAACTTCTGGAAAGTTAGAAAAGCTTCCGGAGGGCACCCGGGCTCCGCCAAAAAAAGCCAGAGACCTCCCCCAAACCGCCCTGCTCCCGCCCCTCCCTCCCTCTGCGGGCGCCCTCCCAGCCCCTGGGTCCTACTGCCTCCGTCGTCGGGTGGGGCGCGGGGGAGACCCCGCCGCGGGGCGGGCGCCTGGACCCCCGCGACCTGCAGAGGCAGGCGTCCTCCGACTCCGGGGAGACTCCGGTCCTTGTGGTCCCGGAGGCTGGGGTGGGTGGAGCTCGGACGGCTGAGCTGGAGGGGACACGGGGCTCCTGGGTCCAGCCCCCTTCCCATCCCCAGGCTCTCTCCGCACCCCCCACCCCCCCCCCCCCCATCTCACATTCCTTCCAACACCCCTTTCCCTGCCTGGGCTCTGCCGGGAGGGGATCCTCTCCCCAGACCCCACCCTGTTGTGGAGCTGAAACGTTTGGTTCCCCTACGCGCCCTCTCGGCAGTCAGGGCCCCGCTCCTTTGTCTCAGGGAGGTGGTTGGGAGGCAGCTCCCTTCTCCATCCGCAGCTTCTCCCCAACTCAGTTTAACCTCCGTTACCCACCTGAGGAGGAGGGGGACCCGAACCAGACCCAGTACCTGACCCTCACTCCCCCCGGAAAGTGTTGAAGTGACAGAGGCACAGACACGCGGGAACATCAGGTGGTCTTGTGGGGCTGGAGGGGTGCACACTAAGTAATGTGCTGTGTGACCCCAAGTTACTCTCCTTTGCTGGGCCTTTGGCTGTGAAATGTGGTGCTTTCATGGGCACAGACCAGTCCATGCTTTCTTCCCTGTCTGTCTGGTTTTTGGTTTGTTTGTTTTGTTGTTGTTGTTTTAATTGATCTTTATTGTTGAAAGTATGGTCCCTGTTTTTCTCTCTCCTTGGTCATCCCTGCCCCCCCCCCCCCTGTCTGGTCCCCTCCCACAGGCCCAGGTCTCACTATCAACTACTCCCACCTCACCCTCCCACAGCTGATAACCCCTTGATATCTGAGCTGAGCTGGGGGACTCAGTTTTGTTCTAGGTGCTGAAGACGGGACAAAGTCCCTGCCCTTGAGGAAGTACATCCTGAGTCGGGGATGGGAATGCTAGTAGGGAACTGAGGAAGGCAGAAGATTATTTAGGAAACTCTTCCCCCTCCCCAATCTTCTTTTTTTAAAATATATTTTTATTGATTTCAGATAGGAAGGGAGAGGGAGAGAGAGATAGAAACAGCAATGATGAGAGAGAATCATTGATTGGTTGCCTCCCGCACACCTCACACTGGGGATTGAGCCCGAGACCCAGGCATATGCCCTGACTGTGAATGGAACTGTGGCCTCCTGGTTCATAGGTCGACACTCAACCTCTGAGCCATGCCAGCCAGGCCCCAATCTTCTTTAATAGTGAAATGATAGGTAACAGATGGGCACAGTATGGAGCTGAAGGAACACTTCATTCACTCACTCATTCAGTCAGTCAACAAACTGTGCTGAACATCTTTCTTCCAGTGTATTCCTGGATCTTAGGGAGCAAATGAGCCCCAGCAATGGGGTGATAAACCTTCCGGGCCCCTGGCAGCAGTGGTGGGGGAGGGCCCTTCCTGGCCACCCCAGCCTGGGGGCAGTGACCAACGTCTCAGTCTGGGTTAGGCAGCAGCTCAGTCTGATTTGCAAGGACTGTGGGAACTCGGAGATCCCAAGAGTTTCAGACGCTCAGAATCAGGGTCAAAGATTCGGAGATGTGATATATAGAATATGACATCTTACTCAGAGACCCATGAAATCTTGGAATCCACCTAAAAAATCATAGAATGTTAAATCTCAGAGTCAAAGAACCTTAGAACAAAAGTATGAAAGTCTGTGGGCTGCGAGGCATCTTAGAGGTGGTGGATTCCTGTCTACAGCCCCAGGCAGAAGTCCTCCCTGTAGTATCCCAAAAAAGGCCAGCACCCGGGCACCGCCAAGGATGGAGCTCACTCCCTAGGAGGCAGCCCAGGATTCTTGCACAGGACAGGTCTGATCCATAGCAAATCTTCCGGTCTTAGGGTGTGGTCATCTCTTTGGAGCAGCCGTCCTGGTTCTCATGTGCTTCCTTCTTGCCTCGGTGTGTATTGTTTCTAAGGATATATATTGCTCATGAGGATAAGTCATTGCTGTCCAGGAAAACCATCTGCATCCCAGGCCAGACCTCACCTTCTGCCCCCCCACCTACCCCCGGTTTGGCCCTCAGATGGTAATTGGCCAGTGAGCTAAGGGTCCATGAAAGCTGGTGGGATGAAGGAGGGGTTTGCCTTGGTTTCCAGCAGGTCCAGTTGTCAAAATCCCACAGAGATTTCCTTTCTTCCACACGCTTCTCTCTCTCTCAGCTCTCTGAGGCCTCACCAACATGCTAGGGGAAAGCTGAGAGCTATGACTCTCCGTGACCGCCCTGAGGGGGGAGTGTAAACTGAGGCTCCTGCCGTTGAATAAGCCCAGAATCCTAGAAAGTCACAGTGGAAAGGAGCAATGCCCTCTATTGATAGATAGGGGAGCTGAGGCCTTAAGGAGGGGGCTGGGTCTGAAGACTCTGCCAGCCTCGCCAGACCCCTCCCTACTGCAGCTCAGACTGGGCCACATTATCTCTGTGTCATCGCCCTGTATTGTCACTGGAGACTTAGGACGGGCAGGGGGCCTTCTCCTTCTCACTTGAGTCCCCAGTACCCAGCATAGGACACGGCAGAAGAGGCCTGGGAGGGGTGGCAGGGGATGCTTCACTCACTAGCGATGGGAAGCGGCTGCCTGAGTCTGCTGGGCTCCAAGCACAGCCTCCCTGAAGAAAGAAGGGTAAGGCTCCTTTAAATTTCCAAGATCAGCAAAAAAATTTCAAGAGCCTTTGCCACATTATTCTTAGCTCTGAGCCCGGCTCAGGCCCTGCTGACTGCCGCCCTTCCCCCACACTCCCAGGCTGCGCTTTCTGGAAAAAGTGCTCTTTTGGGAGTGGGGCGAGGGTCTGAACTGCAGAGAAACTCCCGTGTTTCCTGCCTGGTTCCTCCAGGGCCTTCCGCTCCCTGTTGGAGCTGTTCCTGCTCTCCCCTCACCTCCCACAGGGGCTCAGCTGGATATTCTCCGGGTCCCAAGAGGTGTGGGCAGCAGGAAATAGAAAACCACCAAGTTCAACTGTATTCACACTGTACAAAGGGGGAAACTGAGACCCAGAGAGGGACAGGCCCAGGTAGGCAGGCCCAGTTCTGCCAGGTATTACAGAGCAGCGTTCTTTGCTATCGATTGGCTAAATTCATGCAGCCCTCGCCCTATAGAATTCTAGGACAAAAACTAACATCACTTAAGTGCTCAGCACATTCATATTATCATAGTGAATACTTTCAGGTTAAGTAAAAATGTCCTCGTTTTAAACATGAGAAAACTGAAGATCGGGGAGTCTAAGTGTGTCCAAGGGCATACTGCAAAGTTGCAGTCAGAACTGGGATTTGAACTAGGTCTGTGTCCATGGGGAGGTGGGGGAGGGGAGGAAAGGGAAGTGACATTTAAGGGGCACTTCCCTGAAGCCAGGCCCTGGGCTGGGCACCCTAAACAGTACCTCACTTTTAATTATAGGACATTAGTTGGACGGAAGTGAAATCCTTCCTCCTTTTACTAGCACATGGGATAGAACGGGGCCCAGAAAGGCGCCTGTAGCCAGGCTGTCCTCCCTCAGCTCGCCGGGGCCACCACAGGCCGTTCTGCTTTGAGATGCTGGCTGGCAGCCAAGAATGTGCTCGCAGCCCAAAGCATGAGTCAGGGAAACGCAATTTCTGCAATCTCTGATTCTGTCTGACTGGAGCCTTCCAGCAGAAAGGGCTGTCCTGATGCTGCCACGTTGGAGGGTGGGAGGCTGGTGTGGGGGCGGGCAGGCACATCATCCCTCCCTGCTCCTCCCAGAGCCGGCAGGGCCCACCCCCACCCGTCTGCAGCCCTGGTGCTGAGAAAAGCACACAGTGCCTTCCCCCACATGCCTACCGCAACACCGGGGAGACACACACCCACTGACATGACACTGCGGGCGCACATGTCCACCCATCCACTGTGGCCCCTTCTTGCAATGCATACACACACGTCTGTGTAACTTTCTAGCAACACGAGTATACCACACATGGCACAGATGCTGAATAGGTACCTGTATACTGGCACGGACTCAAAGGGATGGGGGAAAGGGCGAAGCCAAGAAGTCGGAAGTCTGTGATTCTACTCTCATTGTCTTTTTGTTGTTTTCATTTGTTCATTTTTTTGTTATGAGGATAACAAACCTGAGGATGTTTTTTTCAAATTACAAACCTGAGGATGTTTTTTCCATTGCTTTTCAGAGAGACAGGGAGGAAGGTAGAGGGGCACACAGAGAGAGAGAAGCATCCATGTGAGAGAGACACATCACCTGGTTGCTTCCCGCACGCACCCTGACTGGGGGCGGGGAGTGAACCGCAATCCAGGTCTGTGCCCTGGACTGGGAATCGAACCCATGACCCTTGGGTGCAGTGTGGGGGCCACACTCTAACCACTCTCACCTCTTAACCCCTATTACCTGCGAAGCCTTGGGGAAGTCACTTTCCCTCTCTGGGCTTCCATTTCCGTTTGTAAAATGAGAGAGTGTGACTTTTCTTTGCAAACCACTCCCTGCCGGTTGGCATCTCCCAGCCTTCATCTCAAAGCCTCAGGCTTTTCTTGTGCATCTTATGTGTGTGGGGCCAGAACCCCCACAAGGCCAGGACAGGATCCCATTGGGAAAAGGAATGAGCCAGGGGCAGAACACAGGGCCAGGGCTCCTGGGCCCGCCCAGGGCTCCAGCCAGTGTGCCAGTTCAAAACCCTCTTGTGGCCCCTGTGGTTCCTAGAGAAAGTCCAAGCCCCTTCACTGCCCTCCACCTTGCACCAGGCATGCCAATCTGCAAGTACAGGCCCGGGGCGCCCCTGGGCAAAGCTCTCTCCCTACTTAGCGCCCGAGCAAGGGATGATGCTCATACGAAAGCTTAGGTCTGGGGCGTGGGGAGTACATTTTATTTTGGGTGGACTGGGAGCTTCCTTCATCCTCCAGCCTTGCTCTCCCAGGCCTCCTCTCACCCATGGAAACAGCTCCAGCTGCCTGCAAGGCCAGGCCTGTAGGCTGGTAGGGTGGAAGTATAGTTGTTAAATGCTGCCTGTCTCTTCCCTTCACCTGGTGCCACCCACCTGTCCAGCACCCAGTTCTTCTCTCCTCTGGGTGACAGCGACAGCTGTGATAATAATGATGCCCCCATCAGCCACAGGGCTGCCCTCCCTGTCTTAGCATCTCTGACACTCAGGAAAGGGACTGATGAGCTCTGACCCCACCCCCACCCCAGCCCTAATCTGCTTCAGCCCAGTCAAGTGATGGAGTACAAGAAGCCCTAGTTTGGGGGTCAGGAGCCATGAGCTCTGTCCTAGCTCGGCTATGTTTTAGCTATGTGCCCAGGATCTAGTTCCTCTGTAAAACAGGAATGATCATCTCGAGGATGATGAGAAGCACAGGAGATGGAAAGCATTTGGAGAACTCTCAATAATGTTAGCATCTTCACTCTCCACACTGCTCATCTCCTCTTCTCCTCATCAAATGCTACCTAACCATAAGAAGCCCCTTTGACCATTCCTGCTCTGTCCTCTGAGCAATCTCCTGTCAGGTCCACTCCCACCTGGCCGTGAACATACCCATTAGGACAGCAAACGACCGTGCCTGGAGTAAGGACAGCCCTGAAGATGGCAGCCTGGCAGGCAAAGGGAAAAGAACCCAGCCGGGGAGTTGGGAAGTTGGGGTGCCACCACTCAGGGAGGGACCTTGGAAAGTCACTGCGCTACTCTGTGCCTCCGTCTCCTCATCTGTAACGTGGAGATCTGAGCAAGATCTGGGAGGATCTGAGGGATCTCATTTCAAACAGGAAGAAGTGTTCATCCACACTGTTGGCAGGAAGAAGAATTGGGACATCCTTTCCAGAAGGCAGTTTGCACCGGGAGCTTTAAAGATATGTGACTGAGCAGTCCAGAAGAGATTGGCAGAAAGTTTTCAAAGTGATGAAAAGCAAGAACCTACAACCAAGATTACTCCACCCAGCAAAGCTATCATTTAGAATCAAAGGCCAGATAAAACAGCTTCCCAGATAAGAAAAAGCTAAAGGAGTTTATCACTACCAAACCAGTATTACGAGAAATGTTAAAGGGACTTCATTAAGGAGAAAAGATAAATATATGAATAATAAAATAGCAATAACTACATATCTATCAACAATTACTTTAAATGTAAGTGCATTAAATTCTCCAATGAAAAGATATAGGATGGGTTCTGGTCAAGATGTCAGAGTAGGTAGATGCTGCACTCACCTCCTCCCATAATGACATGAAAATCACAACTAGTCCAGCCGGGATGGCTCAGCTGGTTGGAGCATTGTCCTATGCACCAAAAGGTTGCTGGTTCAATTCCTGGTCAGGGCACATACATGGGTTGTGGGTTCGATCCTGGTCGGGTCATATACAGAAGGCAACCGATTGATGTTTCTCTCTCACATCCATGTTTCCCTCTCTCTCTCTCTGTCTCCCTTCCTCTTTCCAAATATGTCCCCAGGTAAGGATTAAAAAATAATAATAACAACTAAATAATAAAGCAATCAACCATCTCAAGATTATAAGTCCTATAACTAAGGATATAAAGAAGAAGCCATGCTGAGACAAGTAGGAAGGGCAGTTTGCGAAACAGGCTGGCCCTACACCAACGTTGGCATTTGAGAACCAGAGGGATGGCTCAGTTGCAGAGGCCCTCCCTCTAACACAGAGCCAGGACGAGGAGCCCACATAACATCTGGCTGTGAAAATCAGCAGGGATTCTATCTGCCTGGGTGACATGGAAGTTTGCTAGAAACTCAGGCATCCTCTTACAGCACAAACTCTCCCTGGCAGACACTCACCTTGGGATCCAGTGGAGGGGCAGCAGCAGCTTGGGGGTGCCAGAGACAGAGAGAAATGGAGTTGTGTGGTTTTGGGGTGAGCCATCCCACATGGCAGACGGGTGCCATCTTTCTTGTGTTTAGTCTTCTGTCCACATGGTAAAATCTGATTCTACATTAGCCTAGTCAACACCAGTAGCTCCACCCTGATGTCTCCCTAAGACAACTCACACACAGCCCTAGGCTCTCTCAGCACCAACCAGCCTGGGCTTGTGTAGCAGTCTTTCTTTAAAAACTTGAAGAATTCTGTCAAGCTTGGGCGGGGGGGGGGGGGGGGGGGGGGGGCGGGGGGGGGGTTGGGTGCCAGAGACATATAGGGAGAAACTGAGTTGTGTGGCTTCATGGTTGAGGGCTGGAGGAATGGCTGCCATGGTCTCTGTGTTGAACCCTCCCCCAACATGACCAAATCTGACATTAGCCTCGTGAACTCCACTAGCTCTACTCTGCTGACCCCCAGACAGCACCCCACTGCAGAGGTCCACAGGCCCCAGGTGGTCGGTGGCTGGCCTAGATGTACCCTGGGACTTTGGCCGAGTGGCCTCAGGTCCAGCACTGGTGCCAAATCTGAATCTGTAGTAACCTGGTGAACACCACCACTCGCCCCATCCTGGTGACTCCCTGAGACCCTGCTTCACACAACAGCTGTTCTGCCCAAGAGTCTTTCAGGGGCTGAGCCTAATGGCTAGCTGGCAGGTGGTAGTAGTTCTTGGGGTGCCCTGGGTCTTTTGTTGACTTGCCCCAGGCCTGGTACTGGTGGCAGCCAGTCTTGGTTTGTATCATGGACCCTCCCACATGCATCTAGGCCCAGCACAGGCAGCTACAACCACAGAGCACTTTGTAGCTCCTAATAAGTATCCCTAGGCCAGTCACAGGCAGTGTGTGACATTAATCTACACAAAACTCCTTCCTAAAAGGCCCCAGAACCATAAACTCCAGTGGCTGGCTTCAGACCCCAACAGAGCATCACCAGATTAGTTCTACAAGTGGCATACTCAGAGAGGTCTCAGCAGATACCTGACCCTGCTGGGGAGAATCCCACTCTGTGAGGTCAGCCCCAGGACAGCAGCTCATACACTGTGGTCATGGCCAATCCTCGCAGCTAGCCAGCCTGAGGATCAATACATAGCAGTCAAGAATCATCTACAACAGGAGGACACTCATCTCAGGTGACCAGAGAGATTGTAGCAGTGGACCCCCCAGGACACCCACTATATAAGGACACTCTGCCAAGACTGGGAGACATAGCAGATTTATCTAATACATAGAAACAAACACAGAGACAGCCAAAATGGGGAGACAAAAAAAAAAAAAGTCCCAAATGAAAGAACAGGAGAAATCCCCACACACAAAGAAAACTAAATGAAATGGAGGCAAGCAATCTACTAGATACACAGTTCAAAACACTGGTTATAAGGATGCTTAAGGAACTTAAGGGAAGAATGGATAAACTCAGTGAGAACTTCAACAAAGAGATAGTAAGCATTAAAAAGAACAGGAATGGGAGAACCAAGGTGGTGGCATAAATAAACACCTGTACTTGCTGCCTCTCACAACCACATCAAAACTACAACTAAAAGACAAGACAACTATCATTCAGAACTGCCGGAAAGCTGGATGAGTGGAAGTTCTATAACTAGCAGGAAAGAAAAAAGCGCATTGAGACTGGTAGGAGGTGCGGAAGCGCATGCAGAACAGGCTGGCAACCAGGTGCAGTTTTTTGTTTCATTTGGAGGGAGATACAAGCTCCCTCTGAACTCCAGTTCCAGGCGAGACTCTGGGGACCCAGACTCATATGGGGAGAAACTCAACTGTCTGGCATTGGGCTGGAATGCGAGGGCGGCTTTCTCTCAGAGTTGCTCACAGCGATCATTGTTCCTGTGAGGGGGCGTGGGGGCGTGGGACTTGGAGACTCGGGGACTTCTCCCGTGTAGGGCTGACTGGCAGCCATTGCTGTTTGCTCCACCCTGGTGATTCCCTGAGACCCCACCCAATTTACAACCCCACCCAAGCTGTGAGCAGCAGCTTTTGCATATGAATGACCTGTCCTTTCTCAGCCTAAAACCTATCAAACTGCAGGTGCGTCAGAGAGCCCCAAAGCTTCCAAAAGAAGGCCCAAGGCCTGGCAGTAGCAGACTGCTTTGCTTCAACAGCTGGGCCTCATCTGAGCACTTCCAAACCCCATACAAAGAGGAGGAATCTGCAGATCTCTCTGTAGCTCCTGCTGGGTGGCCTCAGGCAGTGGCTGATTTTGCATCTCCTTGGAAATCCAAAAGCCAGTGTACCCAGTGGTCAGTGTGAGACCATATCAGGTTACAACTCTTCACATCCATAAGCAACACACTCAAAGGGCAGACTCAGTGAGCACCAAAGCCCCACTGAAGCAAGTCCTGCCCATAAGGGTGTCTCCTTCACAGCAGTTCTTCCATTGTAAACACAGCTGGTCCTCACAGCCAATTGGCCTGGAGGTCAATTCCTCCCAGTGATACCAACAGCAATCAAGGCTTAACTACAAGACTGTGCACACAGCCCACAAAGGGGTGCACCAAGAGTGTCCACTCAGGTGATTGGGGAGGCTGAGCCACTGGGCCCTATAGGACACCTACCACACAAGGCCACTCTATCAACACAAGGAAGTAGCCAAAATGTGGAGACAAAGAAACATGTCACAAATGAAAGAAATGGAGGAAAGCAAACTACTGGATATAGAGTTCAAAACCACAGTTGTAAGGTTACTCAAGAATCTTCTAGAAACCTCCAAGGAACTTAGTGAGACCTTCAAGGATCTTAGTGAGAATGCCAAAAAAATGGAAAATGACCAGTCAGAAATTAAGCATACACTGACTGAAATGAAGAATAATATTCAGAGATTCAATAGTAGATTAGAGGATCCCAAGGATCAAGTCAAAGATTTGAAATACAAGGAAGCAAAAAACACCCAACTGTAAGAGCAAAAAGAAAAAAGAATACAAAAATATGAAGATAGTGTAAGGAGCCTCTGGGACAACTTCAAGCGTACCAACATCCAAATTATGGGGGTGCCAGAAGAAGAGAGAGAACAAGATATTGAAAACCTATTTGAAGAAATAATGATAGAAAACTTTCCCTACCTGGTGAAAGAAATAGACTTACAAGTCCAGGAAGTGCAGAGAACCCCAAACAAGAGGAATCCAAAGAGGTCCACACCAAGATACATCATAATTAAAATGCCAAGGGCAAAAGACAAAGAGAGAATCTTAAAACAGCAAGAGAAAAACAGTTAGTTACCTACAAGGGAGTACCCTTACGACTGTCAGCTGATTTCTCAACAGAAACTATGCAGGCCAGAAGGGAGTGGCAAGAAATATTCAAAGTGATGAATAGCAAGAACCTACAACCAAGATTACTCTACCCAGCAAAGCTATCATTTA
The DNA here is from genome assembly GCF_951640355.1 of Cnephaeus nilssonii. NCBI lineage: Eukaryota > Metazoa > Chordata > Mammalia > Chiroptera > Vespertilionidae > Cnephaeus > Cnephaeus nilssonii. Next base: position 45,032,308 of record NC_137084.1, on the reverse strand, counting down.
GAATTGAAGGTCAGATAAAGAGCTTCACAGATAAGAAAAAGCTAAAGGAATTCATCACCACCAAACCAGTATTATATGAAATGCTGAAGGGTATCCTTTAAAAAGAGGAAGAAGAAGAAAAAGGTAAAGTAAAAAATTGTGAACAACAAAATGACAACAAATACATATCTATCAACAAGTGAACCTAAAAATCAAGTGAATAAAAAATCTGATGAACAGAATAAACTGATGAATATAATAGAATCAGGGGCATAGAAAGGGAGTGGACTGACAATTCTCGGGGGAAAAGGGGTGTGGGGGTGCAGGAAGAGATTGGACAAAAATCTTACACCTATGGACAAGGACAGTGGAGGGGCTAAGGGCATGGGGTGGGGTGGGAACCAGGTGGAGGGGAGCTATGGGTGAGGGATAGGAACATCTATAATAATCTGAACAATAAAGATTTTTTTTAAAAGAATAGGAACCATAAAATGAAGACTACAATAACTGAAATGAAGAAGGAATCAACAGCAGATTAGGTGAATAAGAGGATCAGATCAGCAATTTGGAAGATAATGAAGCAAAAAGCACCTAATCTGAACAGCAAAAAGAAAAAAGAATCCAAAAAAATGAGGATAGCATAAGGAGCCTTTGGGACAACTTAAAGCATACCAACATTTGCATGATGGGGGTAGCAGAAGGAGGAGAGAGAGAGCAAGAAATTGAAAATCTATTTGAAAAAGTAATGACAGAAAACTTCCCTAAATTGGTAAAGGAAACAGATATACAAGTCCAGGAAGCACAGAGAGTTCTAAACAAGATGAACCCAAAGAGGCCCACACCAAGATACATCATAATTAATATGCAAAAAGTTAAAGACAAAGAATCTTAAAAGCAGCAAGAGAGCCCTAGCTGATTTGGCTCAGTGGATAGAGCGCCGGCCTGTAGTCTGAAGGGTCCCAGGTTTGATTCTGGTCAAGGGCACATGCCCAGGTTGCAGTGTGGGGCTTGCAGGAGGCAGCCGATCAATTATTCTCTCTCATCATTGATGTTTCTATCTCTCTCTCCCCCTTTCCCTTCCTCTCTGAAATCAATAAAAATATATATTTTAAAAAAGCAGCAGGAAAAAAGCAGTTACTTAGCTACAAGGGAGCTCCCATAAGACTGTCAGCTGAGCCTAGTCAGTTTGGCTCAGTGGATAGAGCGTTGGCCCTGAGATTGAAGAAACCTGGGTTCGATTCAGGTCAAGGGCACTTAGCTGGGTTGCAGGCTAGATCTCCTGCTCTGGTTGGGGCATATGTGAGAGGCAATCAATTGATGTGTCCCTCTCACATCAATGTTTCTCTCTCTCCCTATCTCTCCTCCTCCCTTCCACTCTCTCTAAAAATTAATGGAAAAATATCCTCGGATGAGGATTAACAAAAAAACAAACAAACACAAAAAACATTTCTGCTGTTTGGAGGTGTATTTCTTTTCTTTTTTAAAAATATATTTTTTATTAATTTCAGAGAGGAAGGGAGAGGGAGTGAGAGAGATAGAAACATCAATGATGAGAGAGAATCATTGATCGGCTACCTCCCGCATATGCCCTACTGAGGATCAAGCCCGTAACCCAACATGTGCCTTGACTGGGAATCGAACCATGACCTCCTGGCTCATAAGTCCAAGCTCAACCACTAAGTCACACCAGCCGGGCTGGAGGTGTTCCCCCCCCCCACCCCCCAATAAGTGTTTGTTAATAATAAATAGAAAAATAGATATAATAGAGAAAAAGGCCAGAAGTAAATATTCTTTATTTTTCTTTTATTTATTGTTTAGGGGAGAGTGCGAACGCTGTCCCCCACTGCCACAAATTATGCAGTCGAGTTTCCCACATTTGGAGAAATCGCAGGGGTCAGCACATCGGGGTGCAATGGGTAAGCCTCACCCTGGGAAAACCAGCTTCGTGATCATGGTATCTCTACTGCCAGGTAAGTACAGAAGGAAATATTCTTAAATGGTTCAATACTGTGCGTCTTTGGAGATGAAAATGCACGTTATTTATATTTTCTCCTCGCTGCCTCTCTGAATTTTTTCAATAGCATATTTACTTTTATAATCTGTTTCTGTTTTTTATTTTTTTAATCAATAAACTGAATAGAAAAGAAACATCGAGTGGGAGGTGAAGATCTGAGTGGGGTCTGGGGACCTGGGGATGGGACCCCTCCTGCAGCTCTGGGGGAGATGGGAGGCTGGGCAGGAGCCCCTCTGGCCAGGCCTGGCGTTCTCCACCACAGGCCTGCCGGCTTTAGGCCTCGGGCTAAAATGTGCGAGACCCTCATAGCATTTCCTGGGAAGCAGCCAAGGCAGGCAGGCAGGCAGGCGAGAATCCCTACAGTGTCACCATGCAAGGGGGCAGGAGTACGTGTGGGTAAAGACACAGCAGGTGGCCAGCCTGCGAGTAGGAGCTTGAGAGCCAGAAGCTCAGAGCTTCCTCCTGAAGGCAATTTAGCAGGGAAGTGACGAGGTCACGTTGATGTTTGTGTGTTGTTGTGTTTTTTTAAATATATTTTTTATTGATTTCAAAGAGGAAGGGGAAGAGAGAGAAAGAAACATGAATAATGAGAGAGAATCACTGATGGGCCGCCTCCTCCATGCCCCCCACTGGGGCTTAAACTCTGCAATCCGGGCATGTGCCCTGACCAGGAATTGAACCGTGATCTCCTGGTTCATAGGTCGATGCTCAACCACTGAGCCGCGCCAGCCAGGCCACATTGATGTTTTAAAAGGAGTTCTATGCCTGTTGAATGGAGAATGACAGAGGGAGGTCAGAGAGGAGAATATCACAGTAACCCAGAGATGCTAGTGCTTAGACCTGGTGGGGCCATGGGTCTAGAGAGGACCCAGGAGGAGGAGGAGGGAGGACTCTTGTGTGCCCAGCCTGGGCAAAGGGGTGGCAGATGATCCCCTTCCTGAGATGGAGATTCTGAGGGAAGATGTGAGCTCCGTTGTCCATAGATTGGAGACATCCAGGAGACCGTAGCATCCACGAGTCTGGCACTAAGGAGAGAAGGCCACCCTGGGGAGGACAATTTGGGAGTCGTGCACAGGAAAGTAATGGATGCCATGGGTGGTAGGTGTGAGTAAAAGCAGGCGCAGAGGGTGAGAAGAACAGAGGATGGGGGAAAACAGGCCCATGCCAGGCAGAAGGGCACCTTTGCCACATCCAGGAAGGAAAATCAAGGTGAAACTGGCAGGGCCACGGATGGGGCAGGGCAGGAGGGAGAAGGCCATGTCGGATGCAATGGAGTGCTGGCCTCCTCTGCCCCCACCTCCCTGGCTGAGAATGCTGAGGGAGGACCAGGCTGCCACGTGATCTGTACACTCAGCCAGGCCCCATTGGCTGGCGGGCAGGAGCGGGCGCAGAGACAGGCCGAGCTGATGCAACGTGGGCCTATCGTTGCAGCCTGGCGGAGGGGATGCAGCTGTGCTGGCCGCTGCCCAGAGGTTCCAGCAGGGAGGGGGGAACCACTCACAGGGAAGGCTGGAGCTCTGGGACTGCAGCCCAGCCAGGCCCCAAAGCCCTCTGCTCTGTTTGGCTCTGACTCAGGAGGGAAACGCGCCTTTCATGGAAGTCCCTGAGCCCTCAGCTTTGTGCCTGTGCGTGTGTGTGTGTGTGTGTGTGTGTGTGTGTGTGTGTGTCTGTGTGGTGGGGGAGGGCCCCCAGCTGGTGCTGCGCGCACAGTTTTCCCTCTCAGGCTTAGCATTTTCAAGGCAAGATGGGAAGCAAATGGGAAAGGAGGAGCCAGGTAGAGCCCAGGCTGAGAGTCAGGTCCTGGGTTCCAGTGTGTGCTCAGACTTTGACTCTGTATATGCGACTTCCAGCAAGTCTCTGATTCCTCTGAGCCTCAGTTTCCCCATCTCTTTAGAGAGTTTCGAAAAAGAACTCAGAAGTTGGGGGCTGGAGCAGGAAGGAGGTCACCAGGGGCACAGCTGACAGTCTGGGCACCCAAAGCAGGCATAGGAGAATGGGAACTAGTATTCATTCATTCATTCATTCATTTATTGGAAGGGGGAGAGAGAGAAAAACATCAATTTGTTGTGTTTTTTTGTTGCTGTTGTTGTTTATCCTCACCCAAGGATATTTTTTCATTGATTTTTAGAGAGAGTAGAAGGGAGGCGGGGAGAGAAAGAGAGAGAGAGAGACAGAGAGTGAGACAGAGAGAGAGAGAAAAACATTGATGTGAGAGAGACACATCAATTGGTTGCCTCTTGCACTCTCCCCAACCAGGGCCCAGATCGATCCTTCAACCTCAGTATATGCCCTTGACCCAAGACCTTTTAGTCTGCAGGCCGACACTCTATCTACTAAGCCAAACCGGCTAGGGTCATTGGTTGATTCTTGTATGTGCCCTGACCGGAGATCAAACCCTCAACCTTGGCATATCAGGAGACACTCTAGCCAACTGAGCTACCCAGCCAGGCTCAAGACCCATATTTTAATCACATCTGCAAAGTTCCCTTTACCATGTGAGTTAACATATCCAGTGATTAGGACATGGACATCTTTGGGGGCCATTCTTCCGACCACAGAAGCCAACCCTGTGAAGGCCTTGGAGTGGAGGCGAGCACCCCAAGCAGAGGGAACTGGGTGTGCAAAGGCCTCAAGGCTAGAATGGACTGGGCGTGTTCTTGGAACAGCAGGAAGGCCACTCTTCTAGAAAGTGATAATACAGTTAGCTTGATCATAATCAACTTCCTCCATGGGGTCAGTCCCCCTCTGAAGATAAGTGTGGTGTACTCCGTGGACCCTGAGCATCCAGGACAACCCTTGGCACTTAAGGTTGTCTCTTCCATCCCTCCGCTTCTGCCTGGCCAACCCTCCATATGCTTAGAACGAGAGCCCTGGATGTTTGAAGAAGGTTCCCGCCTGGGCCCTCACTTGGAGCTGGGGGCAGACTGACCCTGGTGGAAGAGTGGGCCCAGCTCCTGGTACCTGCATAAAATCCTGTTCTTTCTCCCACTGAAGGCCAGGATTGTGTGGCTGAGGGAGGATGGGGGCAGGAAAGATTGGACCTTCATCAGTGGCAGCAGCCATCAATGGCCATATTGTTGGCTCTGGGCTGCGATGGGGAGGGCGCCAGAGTCCGGCTGAATGAGGCTTCTGTGCTCACTAGGTCAGGGTTCCCAGGTCAGGGGCTCTCCTGAGAGATGCCTCCCACCCTCGGCCACTGTCCAGACCCTGCCATTTGTCTCCTTAGCATCCCTTGTACTGGCTTGCTCACTGTGCCACTGGCTTCTGGATGGTAGTCTTTGTTGTTAGAATGTAAGCTCTCTGAGAAGGCAGGAATGATTTGTCTTGATCACACCAAGTCCTAGCACCCAGCCCAGGGCTTAGCTCAGAGAATTTGTTCCATAAAGTGTGCAATGCATGGATGAATGAACGAATGAATGAATGAGACACTGTTGCCATTCTTGTTTCCTCTTCCTGGACCATTGCACCAGCCTCCTCACTAGCTTTCCTGCCCCTGGTCTCTCCTCCTCCTCACAGTTGCCAGGGGATCATTCTAACACACCTTCTAGTTAAAACCCCCGGGTGTTCGCTGAGACCCTCAGGATCCAGCCAAGCCCCTGCCAGCCTTGCCAGGTATTCACCCACCAAGTCTCATCCCTGCCCCTGCACTTCTCCTGAGCTGACACGTCTCAGCCTGTGTTCCCTGGAACTTGTGGACGCCCTTCTTCCTCTTGTCCCCACCTGGGTGACTCCTACTCATGGTTCAGGTGACACGCTCCTCCAGGAAGCCTGCCTGATTACCACCCCAGCCTCCCCTGGGCTCCCATAGCCTCCCCACGCCACCCCACTCTGCGCTTCCCACCACCTCAGCACCAACTGTAATTGCCAGTTAACACCTTTGTCTCTCTCTGCAGACCCCGAGCTCCTCAAGGGCAGGCACTAAGTCTGACCCATGTTGTTGTTTTCTTAAATATGTTTTTATTTATTTCAGAGAGGAAGGGAGAATGAGAGAGAGATAGGAACATCAGTGATTAGAGAGAATCATTGATTGGCTGCCTCCTCCATGCCCCACTCTGGAGACTGAGCCTGCAACCCAGGCATGTTCCCTGACCAGAATCGAACCATAACCTCCTGGTTCATAGGTCGACGCTCAAGCACTGAGCCATGCCAGCTGGGCTCTGACCCATGTTGGCTGGGCTCTGACCCATGTTTTGTTATAGCCAGGGCCCTGGACATGGTCAGACACAGAACCAACACTCAGCAAAGGTGTAATCTTAGCCTCAAGGTTGTAGGTGCCACATGAGGCCTGACTAGTGGGCACGTCTACCCTCTAGTGGTAACATTGTGTCACTGCACTTTTCTGTGTCCTAATTATGAGCTTCACTAGGGTGATAGACTCCCAGAACAGTGGTTCTCAGAATGTGTCCCCAGTGTCAGCATCACCTTGTAACTTGTTAGAAATGAAAATTCTCGAGTTCCACCCGAGATCTGTGAATCAGAAACTCAAGGGGTTGGGCCCAGCAATCTGTTTGGTTTTTTTTAAAATATATTTTTTATTGATTTCAGAGAGAAAGGGAGAGGGAGAGAGCTAGAAACATCAATGATGAGAGAGAATCACCAATCACCTGCCTCCTGCACCGCGCCCCGCCCCCCGGGGATTGAGCCTGCAACCTGGGCATATGCCCTTGACCGGAATCGAACCCAGGACCCTTCAGTCCCCAGGCCGACACTCTATCCACTGAGCCAAACCAGCCAGGGCCCAGCGATCTGTTTTAACAAACCCTCTGGGTGATTCTGATACAGGCTAAAGTTTGGGAACCCTTCTTCCAGGAGCCCCAGGTAATGGAGGAGACAGCAGGGCCCACTGGGTAACATCACCCACCAGCTAAAATCCAGGACTCCCAGTTAAAGTTGAATTTCAGACAAACAACTGTTGACGTAAGAAACATCCAAATCTGCAAAGAATTTTTATGAGTTTATTTAAGCCAAACTAACAATAATCGCCGGGAAGCAAAATCTCAACAGATTGAGAAAATGGGAGTTTTACCACTTATTTTACACATCCTAATCAAAGGAGAAGACATAGGGGTGTTACATGAAATCCACTGGTGATAGATTAGGGAGTCAGAAAAAAGCAAAGTGGGGAAACCTCTGGGATTGGATAAAGAGTAAAATGAAGACACATGCTTCTTTTACACTGGTGGTTATAGGATAGTTAACAATGAACATTTACAGCCCATAGAGATGATATGGGGGGGGGGGGCGGGTAAGATAACAATGAGGGGTTCTGTGGGTTCTTATTCTGGTGGATGATTGTGCCCTGAAGGATCTGCAACACAAAGGGGATTACTCTGACCTTCCAAAGGTCTGTTATTGTAGATCCAAGAGACAATAGACAGCTCCGTTAAGGTAAAGATTGACCTTTGTCAAGAAAGATATCGGCCTAGGACGTGACTACACTGTGACTCCCTTATGGTTAAGTAGTTTTAATTTCAGACCATCCTATGTGGTTACTTTCCGCCTGAGTTTGTAAGGCCACCACACAGGTCTCCCCTGAGCTTGTCAGGTTTAGTATGTGGTCCCTTTTTAGTCCACAGAACAAAAGATTTTTTATTGCAAATACTGCACCAAACACATTTATTATAAAACATTATCTGAAATGCAACTTTTACTGGGAGTCCTCCTCCCCCTCCCCCACTTCTAAATCAGACAATAATTGCCAATTACTATCAGTTTGGCTCTAAGCTGAGGACTTTGCTCTTGATTTTTAAAAATATTTTATAAATAACTGTTTTTTTAAGATTTAAAAATTGATTTTTAGAGAGGTAAGGAGAAACAGTGATCGGCTGGCCCCTGCACACCTCCTACTGGGGATTGAGCCTGCAATTCAAGCCTGTGCCCTTGACCAGAAAATGAATCAGTGACCTCTTAGTGCATGAGACAATGCTCAACCAACTGAGCCACACTGACCAGGGCTCTGCTCTTTATTTTATTTTAATTTAATTTTTATTTATTTATTATTATTTTTAATCCTCGCCTGAGGATATTTTTCCATTGATATTCAGAGAGCGCTGAAGAGAGAGGGAAAGACAGAGAGAAATATCGATGTGAGAGAAACACATCAATTGGTTGCCTCCCACACATGCCCTGACTAGGGCCTGGGCTAGGGAGGAGCCTGCAACCAAGGTACATGCCCTTGACTGGAATCGAACCCGGGACCTTTTGGTCCACAGGCCGACCCTCTATCCAATGAGGCCTAATTTTATTTTTTTAAATATATTTTTATTGATTTCAGAGAGGAAGGGAGAGAGAGCGAACCATCAATGATGAGAGAGAATCATTGATCGCCTGCCTCCTGCACACCCCCTACTGGGGATCGAGCCTGCAACTCGGGCATGTGCCCTTGATTGGACTCGAACCTGAGCCCCTTCAGTCCACAGGCCGACACTCTATCCACTGAGCCAAACCAGCTAGGGCTCTGCCCTTGATTTAATGCTCTGGTGTCCCCATTTTGAAATTCTTAATAATTTTTGGACATGAAGCCCTGCATTGCCATTTGGCATGAGTAGTCAGTCCCAGAAAGGACCCTTACAAAGCCTCACCCTGAACATTCAGGACCCAGAGCTCAGAGGCAGGCGGGGTCAGACCTCCAGCAGCTAAGTAGTGCCTCTAAGTTTTCCCAGCCCCGTCTTCCACATCCCCCATTGCCCCCCTCCTTCATCCCTTCCCGGATTTTGGTATCTATCTCCTCACTTTCTTGCTGCCTCTGTTCTCACCCCTTCCTTTCCACCTTGCATACAGTGAAGTCCCTAAAACGTCTGCCCACATCCCCCTCATGCTCAAAACTTTCTCTGGGTGTCTCCTCACCGCTGCTTTTATTGTAAGAGCCATTACAGAGCACAGGGCTAGGCACTTCCCTTCATCACCTCCTGTGTCCTGCCAGGTAATCCGCCTCGGGCTGATGCCCGGGTGAGGGGGTGCTGTGGGCAGGACATACCTGCAGCGTTGGATAGGAAATAGGGAGTTATTGCTTAATGGGTACCGAGTTTCAGTTTCACAAAATGAAAAAGTTCTGGAGATGGATGGTGGTGATGGTAGCAGAACAATATGTATGTACTTAATACCACTGACCAGTACACTTAAAAATGGTGAAAATGTAAATTTTATGTTATGTTTTGTTTTTTATGACAATATTGTTTTAGAGTTTTATTTTTTAAATGTTTTTTAATTTTACTTATGGATTTGAGAGAGAGAGAGAGGGAGAGACATCTATTTGTTGTTCCACTTATTTATGAATTCATTGGTGGATCAAATCCATAACCTTGCCATATCAGGATGATGCTCTAACCAACTGAGCTAACTGGCCAGGGCTAGAGTTTTATATTTTATTTGTGTGGGTTTTTTTGTAGGTAATTTTTAGTAAGTACTTAACATTTTTCCAGTTTAATTATTATTCTTACTAGAGGCCCGGTGCATGAAATTTGTGCACTGAGGGGGGCGGTCCTTCAGCCCAGCCTGCCCCCTCTCACAGTCCAGGAGCCCTCAGGGGATGTCCTACTGACAGCTTAGGCCCGCTCCCCATAGAGAGCGGGCCTAAGCTGCAGTCTGACCTCCCTCTGTGGGAGGCGACCGGGCTGGTCAGGGGAAGGCACCGCCCCCATCACCCTGCTGCTGCTGCCACTGCCACTGCCAGCCGCCGCAGCCACCAATGTGTTTTCATCAACACGGACTCCAGTCCCTTCACCACGAAAAAATGACAACTTTCTTTAGGCATTTTCAAGATGTGTCTTTCATAGGATATGACATTTCTTTCTTTCTTTATTTTTTTTATCCTCACCTGAGGATATTTTTCCATTGATTTTTAAAGAGCATGGAAGAGAGAGGGAAAGACAGAGAGAAACATCAATGTGAGAGAGACACTTCGATTTGTTGCCTCCTGCATGAGCCCTGACCTGGGCCCAGCCAGGGAGGAGCCTCCAACCTAGGTACATGCCCTTGATCAGAATTGAACCCAGACCCTGTGGTCCGCAGGCCGAGGCTCAATTCACTGAGCCAAACCGGCTAGGGCAGGATATGACATTTCTTAGCCCCTCCAGCAGTGGACCTTCGTTTTTTCCTCCAGGAGTGAGGTGGAAAAACCCTAGATCACCTTCTTGGATTCTTATTACCCAAGTTACCAAGTACACTGTGAGTGGCGTATGGGAGCTTAGCCAATGAGCGGTCAGAAAAGGTGTTTCCTCTGCAGCTCACGCGCAGAGGCAGGACTGCTGGCGTGCCGTGGCTGGCAGGCCCCCCTGTCTCCACTCTGGGCCTGCGCCATCCATGGCTTGCCTCACCTCCCATGCAGTCCCCTCCCGCCCACCTGCGCGCACATCCTCCTCCTGAGCAGTCGTGATGTTACGGTGTCACGGACAATTTGCATATTACCTCTTTATTTATATATATATATATACATATATTCATATACTTGAATGTGAACTGATCAGTAACTTTGTAACCATGTGGATATCTTTCATTATCCCATTCTATCCCCTATGTATAATAATCTTTTCTTTAACTACCCAACACTTTTTCTTTTACTTTATTCCCACCTCCCCCCACCTTTGGCAACCATCAGCTTGTCCTCTAGAAGCATACTTTTGGTTTTTGTTCATTCATTTATTTGTGTGTTTTTTAGATTCCACATATAAGTGAGATTATACAGTATTAGTCTTTCTCTGTCTGACTTACTTCACTTAGTATAATACCCTCTGGGTCCATCCATGTTGTTGCAAATGACAAGATTTCATTCCTTTTTTGTTGTTGTTGTTAATCCTCACCCAAGGATATTTTTCCATTGATTTTTAGAGAGAGTGGAAGGGAGGGGAGAGACCAAGAGAGCAACATTGATGTGAGAGAAACACCTGGAATTGTTGCCTCTCAACCAGGGCCTGGGATTGAGCCTGCAACTGAGGTTCGTGCCCTTGACAGAATTGAACCCAGGAGCCTTCAATCCAGAGACCATGCTCTATTGACTGAGCCAAACTGGCAAGGGCAAGATTTCATTCTTTTTTATTGCTGAGTAATATTTTATTGCATATATGTACCACATCTTTTAAAAAATTATTGATTGATTGATTTTAGAGAGAGAGGAAGGGAGAGAGAGAGAGAAACATCAATTTGTTTAAAGAAATTTGTAAACATATAAAACAATGCCACTCTCCTCAATAATGTTTTGGTTTTGGAAAATATATGTCTCATAAAAATGTATGTTAACATTTAATAAGATTGCTATTGTTAAATTAATTACTTAAAATTTTTAAATGTCTCCATTTTAATTTATAATACTTTAAATACAACATAAACTATATAAAAAATAATTTCTCTGTGGTCTTCAATAATTTTGGGGTGTGAAAATGGTTCTGAGAACAAAAAGGTTGAGAACCAGCGCTCCTGTTATTATTCTGCACTAACCAGTATTACCCAGCAGGGGGCAGCAGAGGCAGCCAAATGAACATGTCCCCTCTGCGTCTCTTTAGCTAAAGGTACCGGGCACCTGACTATTGGGTGTGACCCTCACCCTGTTTGTGCTTGAGACACAGAAGTAAATTTGTGCAGTTCAGTCCCGCAGGTAACAGACCCTGGCGATTGCCAGTGGTGGGGCTAAACTAGACATTCCCTCTTGTGAGCATGGGGAGGTGCTGATGGTAAGCTTGAAGTTACCGCGATTGCCGTTATTCCCACCCGGAAGCTCCCCATCCTTCCAAGACCGGAGGGGCCAGGTCTCCCTTTTTATTCAGTTGACACAGGCGTTGCGCGAAGCCATCCCCAACGCCTCCGCCATGGAAAAGGGGCCACCACGTGGTTTGGCTCCTACCTCAGACGGCCTTGTTCCTCCCTTCCCACTTCCCACGGCCATGGCTTCAGCGTCATGCCTCTTCTCACGGCCCTGCTCTGCCTGGTCCTCCCTTGGCGAGCAGACACCTTGCCTCTTGCTTCCCTGAGACCTCCGGCTGGATCTCAGCTGCCCCATCCCCCCCCACCCCCCACCAGGTGGAAGTGCTGCCTCCCAGCCTCAGTCTGCGCCCAGCCTCTCCATTGCCCGTACGGGTGACCTCCTCTCGTTCACACGGCCTTAACTCCTCTACAAGCCTCCAGCTCTGCCTCCTCCTCCAGCTGCCGCCCAGGCACACGCCCTTTGGCAGCTACCCTGGGAAAGGCAGCCCACACCGGCTCCGAGCGCACCCCTCCTCCTGCCTCCACCTCTGCCGGCCACCCTCAGTCCCAGCTGTGGACCCCAGGACACTTCAGTCCTGGTGCTCTTGGCCCTCGCCATCCGCTCCCGACAGCCCCCTCTCCTCCCCTTTTCTGATCCGTCCTTCTCTGGCTTTTTCCTGGGCTCCATCCCCTGTCCACCCCTCTCCCTGTGGATCCTCTGCTTCCTCCTTGCAAGCCCACTCCCACCCTGGGGCCACTCTCCTCTCATCCCAAAAGCTATCCCTGGCTGTGGCCTCAAGCCCTGGCCCCTCTCCTGAGCCACAAACTCCTCAAATTCTCTATCTCCCTTACCACACACAGACAGGATGAAGAGCTTGCCTCCTTTCCTTAAATGTTCCAGGTTCAGACACTCCTCTCTCCTTGTCATCCAGACTCAAAACAGGCCTCAGACAGATTCCCTGCCTCAGCCTCTCCTCCGAAGAGTGACCAGGGCAAGTTCTGAAGGGCAAACATGGCCTTGTAAGCCCTGCTTAAACCCTCCAAGGCTCCCCTCTGCCCTCAGCACGGAAGCCAAACTCGGTGTCAGAGACGTGCGACATGCCCCCTGCCCACCTCTCCAGCCACAGACAGACTCTCCTGACCTTTCTGCCTTAGTACTGTGGACCTGACTGTGGTCTACACACACACACACACACACACACACACACACACACACACAGTGCTACCTCTGGCCTGGCTGACTGAACACCAGGTGTCTCTCTCTCTCTCTCTTTCTCTCTCTCTCTCTCTTTCTCTTTCTGATTTCAGAGAGGAAGGGAGAAAGATAGAAACATCAATGACGAGAGAAAGTCACCCATCAGCTGCCTCCTGCATGCCCCCCATTGGGGACCAAGCTCACAACCTGGGCATGTGCCCCTGACCCGAATCGAACTTGGGACCCTTCAGTCCGCAGGCTGACGCTCTATCCACTGAGCCAAACCGGCTAGGGCACCAGGTCTCTTTTAATCCGTACCACCTTTGCGGGGCCACTACCTTCATCTTTGCTTTAGTCATACGGAAGCTGAGGCATAGAGAGGGGAGGTGACTGGGCCAGGATGTGTGTCTGGTGCCAAACTCAAGTGTCACTTTCCCTGGGAAGCTGCCCTCGATGCCACCCTCCCCTCCCCCTGCAGCCTCCTGCGTTCACAGGGCACTCAGCACACACCACTGCGGAGAGCCCTCGGCCTGGGCACCCCTTGCTTGTCCGGTCCCTGGATGCCCAATGTTTGGTCTCCGCTTAGAAATTACTGGTAAATGTGGGATGAGCTGGGGGCATAGAGAGACGCCCCCTCCCTCGCTCTCTCGAAGCTCATACTCTGGTGGGAAACCTGACCCACAAACAGCCCGAGACCCAAGCGATCAATGTCCCAAGAGAGGCCCAAAGGGCCAGCAGGGTCACCGGCTCCAGTGGACAATACTGTGCCAGCACCCGCCCCCCCCAGCGGGGTTGGTTGGGCAGGGTCCCCAGAGGGGTCAACCTGTGTCCTGGGCTTGAAGGATGGAGAAAACGCCGGTGGCTGAAGGGGGCGCACGCAGGCAGGAGAGCCGGGGAAAGGATTCCGGGCTGGCAGAGGCAGACCGGCGGGAGAGCAGGCGATCCTGGGGGGGCCCCGAGTTCAGCTGTCTACAGACCCTACCAGACAGCGAGCTGCAGGGGGGCAGGGCCACATCTGCCGGATGCTCCGTGGGTCCCCTGCCAGCACCGAGCACGGCGCCTGCACCGAGTGGGCGCACATAAGGATTTGTTGGAAGCCGGCCTCCTGGGGCACAACGTTTTATACAGACTGGTGCCCCTACGGAAGAGAGTGCTAAATTCCTAATATAAATGTCGGCACAAAGTGGACGTTTATTTGCCACAAACAGAGGAAGCCGCGCAGCAGAGCTGAGGCGGCACGCGGTAGCGGCTGTTAACTCCCCTCCGGCCAGGATATAAGGAGGGGAGGTTCTGGAGAGGTGGGGCGCCGCTGACAAGGGCGGCCTTTTCTGTCAGCCCCAGAGGCCCAGGTTCAGAGCCACCTCGGAGCCCTCCCAGACATCCCGCCACGGTCAGGCCTCCCTCACGCTTCATGGGCCTCTCTGGCTGCATAAAGGCCTGATTCTCCCGGGTCAGGAGAGTTCCTCCCCCCGGGAGGGTAGCCAGAGGTGAATGTGGGCGTGGGAGAACTGTTTGCTGGTCACCCCCTGGCAACCTTGGGCACTCCTCTCTGGGGCCTCGGGGGTCATGGAGGGTCGGTGCTGAAAGCCTCCTTTTTATTCCGGCCTCTGCTCATCGGCCTCTGCTCATCGGGCGCTCAGGGGGCTCTCCCAGCATGGGCGGGCGGCAGAGGGTCTCTCTGAGAGCCTCATTCATCTCCCCTGCCGAGGTCTCAGAGGTCTCCCCGGGGCCACCCAGCACTCAGCTGGGTGTGGGGGCGGTCAGGGGGGGATGCTCTGCCACAGACCTGGAAGGCACAATGACAGAGCCTTCCAGCAGAGAGATCCCGCACCAAAGGCAGGCTTCCTGGAGGAGGAGACACTTGATTGGAGAGATGGAGCATTCATTCGATGAGTACTTACTGAGTACTTACTGCGTGCCAGGCTTCGAGGATACAGCAATGAAAAGACAGACGGGCATTTGCCCCAAAGTGTCTTCCCTTCGGTCCAGCAGGGAAGTAGGAATTGACTCAGGAGAGAAGGGGAACACAGTCCCCCAGACAAGGGGTCAGCAGGAGCAACCACATCCAGGGGAGAGATGGTACCCTACTCAGGCATGGAGCTGACTTTGGTATGAGGGGGAAAGGAAATGACCAGAAGATGAGGCTGCTTGGCAGAGAGCAATAATGGAGAGTCTGGAACACCAGGCTAGGGACTTAGAACTTAATCATGCTGACAACTGGGAGCCACAGACCCTGATTCAGTGCACCTGGGCGGGACGCTCCTGGCCCACCATACGGGTCCACAGTTGCGGGTCGTCCCCAGCCTTTTGCAGCGGGTGTCGGAGCCCTCCGCCCGGGGATAATGCAGGTTGTCCCCGGGACCCCGACTGAGTGCAAAGGTTCTACACAGAGGGAGAAGTTACAAGGTTTCTTTTTTTAAAAAAAAATATATATTTTTTTATTGATTTCAGAGAGGAAGGGAGAGGGAGAGAGAGATAGAAACATCAATGATGAGAGCGAATCATTGATCAGTGCCTCCTACACACCCCACCCTGGGGACTAAGCCCGCAACCTGGGCATGTGCCCTTGACCGGAATCAAACCCAGGACCCTTCTTTCCACAGGCTGACACTCTATCCACTGAGCCAAACCAGCTAGGGCACAAGGTTTCTTTTTTTTTTTCCTTTTCTTTATTGATTAAGGTATTACATATGTAATATGCCCCCCACCCCACCCCCCACTCATGCCCTCACCCTCCTGGTGTCTGTGTCCAAAGGTTTCTTTTTTAAAAATATGTTTTTATTGATTTCAGAGAGAAAGATGGAAACATCAATGATGAGAGAGAATCATTGATTGGCTGCCTCCTACACACCCCCTACTGGAGATGGATGCTGCAACCCTGGCATGTGCCCTGACGGGGAGTTGAACCATGACCTACTGGTTCATAGGTCGACGTTCAACACTGAGCCATTTTGGCCGGGCAGGTTTCCTAGCACCATTACCAAGCTCAACACATAAGACAAGCGCAAGCTTCCTGGGGCCAACCTGCCCACCCCCGACCCTGGGTTTGGCTAGGAGAGGGCACCCCCCAGCCTGGACTTCAGCCTCCAGCTCCACCACCTCTTCCTTGTGCTCCCAGCCACACTCAGAGGTTGGTGTACTCCATAGAGAGGAAGAGACAGAGTGTCTGGGTCCAGGACTCACTGAGGACTCTAACCCTTAACCATCCAGGCCCCACACCATTTGCCTTTTGTGGGCTTTGGGTGTTTTCATGCTGCCTGGTTTCCCTACAAAGTTCTGCTTTCCCATATCCATACCTGGCATAAAACTTCCCAGGATACCCTTCTGACAACCAGTGAGTCCAGACTTAGGGTCTTCAAGGCTGGGGCTTCAGCATGACCCGGCTGAGTTCAGGGTCAAGAGCAAGACCTTGCAGAGTCCTTGGCCCCTGGAATAAAATCCGAACTCCTTTCTGTCTGGCCCCGTCTGCCTCTTCACACCGCCCTGAGAGCTCCAGTCACCCCAAACTTGTCTGGTTCTCCAACAAAGCAACGCTCTCCCTCACTTCCAGAGTTTTGCCTGCACTGGCCTCTCTCCCCAGAGCACTGCCATTCCCTGAGGTTCCCTCCTGACCTAGCTAACCCCTACCTCTGGCCTGAACTGCCTATCACTCCCTCAGGGAAACCTCTCCTAATGCCCCAGAATAGGCCAGGGGTCCCCAGAGGTGTTCTTTCAGATCCCATGCCTTTGCACATGCCGTGTCCTCCCTCAGGAATAGACTTCCCTCCACCTCTGCAGCCTGGTGCCTGCCCAGTAGCAGCATCTTTATTGCGCTTTTACAGAAGAGGCACCGGAGCCTCAGAGAGGTCCAGTCACCTGTTCGAAGCCACACAGCTGTGCCTAGAGTGCTACAGTGGTAAGTGGGTAATGTCCTAGCCTAGCTATATGGTCTTGAGAACATCATTTGGCCTCTCAGTGCTTTAGTGTCCTCACCAGTGAAATGGGGTACCTCTGCCTAAGGTTGTACTGTGCAAGCCTCTATTCCTTTGCTCCCCAGGCCATTCATTCAACTTTGGCTCCTTCAGACATCAAAACCCTGCAAGGCCGGCTCTGTGCCTCGCCCTAAGCAGGGTCCTGGGAACTCCATAGGTATGAAACAGACACAGATCCTGCCCCAATGCGCTTGGGAGGGACGGGAGCAAAAGGCAGAAAGGTCACTCACAATCCTCTGCTGATAATGACGTTCCTCCCCGCACAGGGGGCTGAGAAGGGGTAATTGTTTAAGAGAGATCCCTTGTATTTGCAAAAACTGCGTTTTCACCGCTTCCTGAAACCTGGATATTGCACAGCATCCAAGGCTCGCTTCCTCACGCTGAGCCCTAGAAGCTGGGGAGGGTGAAGAGTATTGTGGGGGCTGTCTCACAATCCCGGGGGGCTCCACTTATCCTGGGGATTCCACTACCTCGGATAACGCACCTCCACCCTGTTTCTTTCCCTACCTCGACCCCTGTTCCATCGCATGACTCCTTCTCTCCCATACAAGGCGGTCTCCACGCCCCGGTCCCAGACACATCCGTCCTTTTCGATCCTCCCTCCTCTTCACCTCGCCCTCCATTCAGGTCCCCAAACAGCCCCAGCCCCGGCATTGTCCTCCCTCCTGCCTCACGTCTCACTGTGGGCCCCGCCCTCTCCAAGGTAGAGACCGCGTTCCGCAGAGCCCCGCCCTCTTCCCACTCTCCCATTGGCCCCTGGCCCCTGACGGCGCGGGCGGAGGGAGGGCACCTGGAGAGCGCCCCGCCCCTCGCCCTGGTCCGAGCGATGGGTGGGGCCTCGGGATGACTCCGCCCCCTCCGGGCGGGGCCGCGCCTGCTGGCTCTGGGGGCGCTGGGCGGCGCTGCCCCGGCTCCGCGCTGCTCTGCCCGCCGCTCCGTGGGGGTGGGCGACCGGGATGACAGCGGCGGGGGCGGCGGCGGCGGCGGCGCGGGGCTGAGCGCGTGGCGTGGAGCCAGGGAAAGAGGAGGAAGTGGAGCGCGGCCCGGAGCTGCGAGTCAACCGCTGCGCCGAGGTCCACCCCGTTTTGCAGAGCGAGCCGAGTCCGGAACCGGGAAGACTTCCCCGCCGGGCTCCGGCCCCCGCGGCTCCCCGCCGGCGTCCCGACCAGCCCCGCCGGCCCTGGCCCCCGGCAACCGCCCCGGGACGCTTCCAGCCCCACGGTCCGGGGCGTCGTGGCCGGGACTCCCGAGCCCACGACCCTGATTCAGTGCACCTGGGCGGGACGCTCCTGGCCCACCATACGGGTCCACAGTTGCGGGTCGTCCCCAGCCTTTTGCAGCGGGTGTCGGAGCCCTCCGCCCGGGGATAACGCAGGTTGTTCCCCGGGACCCCGACTGAGTGCAAAGGAGCCCGGACACCCTCAGCCTCTTTCCCCGAGACCTGGACCTTCAGCTGCTTCCGACCCGGCGCTTCGGACTTCCAGGCGGCGAGCGCCCAGGAAGCCCCTGCCAGGGTCCAGCGCCCGCTGAAGGGTCCCAGGCGGGTTGGACAGTCGGACCGAACCGGCCCCGGGTGGTACTGCGAGCCGAAGCTGCCACGTTCCTGCCGTTCCAGGCGAGGGGCTGGGTGCTTCCCCCGGAGAAGAACACGAGGGCCCCCCTGCCCCGGCAGGCAGCCGGCGGGAGCCGAGAGCTGCAGGTGAGAGCCTCCCGGATGCCGGGCTAAGCGGCTCCCCAGCCCATCGGGGCAGCGACGGGCCAGCTGCCGGCGTGTGCCCCGCACCAGCTGAGGCTGGAGGGGCGCGGGAAGGGGAGGAAGGGAGGGGGAAAACGGGCACTTATTGAGCGCCCATTGTGTGCGTGTCCGCGCTCCACCCTTGCGCAAGTGGTCCCTCATTAAGTCTCACTAATACGCGATGAGATGAAAGGTGTCGTTTACTGTTATAGGGGCTTACAGATCGGGACACTGAGGCTCCGTGGGGTTGAGGGACCCTGCTGTTTTCACTCTGGGGATGAGACTGGGGGGAGGGTTAGGTGGGAGGTGGAAAGAAGCAGAAAGTGAAGAGAAAAAGAAAGGAAGTGAATAGCCGCGGGGCAGGATGGTGGAAGCGGTCAAGGTGGGGCCATTTGAGACACCCCAGAGCCGGTCCTGAGGCCGGGGAGGTAGCTTCTGCTGGCTTCCTTCCCTCCCGTCTATGGCCGGGTCACCACCTCCCAGGACCAGGAGTTAAGGGCAGAGGTGGGAAACTTCCCCCCTTCACAGCTTCCCCCCTGTGGGCCTCTCTCCCCTGCCCCAGACCCCGGGATCTCTAAGGCACCCTGGAGGTCCTGAGACAGTGCTTAGAGGCCCCCCAGGCAGAGCCTCTCATAGGGGGGAAGATGAGGCCCCTCCGCGCTCACCCAGCTCACATCCTTCACATTACTGACCAGGTGTGTGGGGGAGGCTGTGGGGTGAAGGAAGAATGGGGTGTGTGTGCCAGCTGTCCCAGGTCCTAGAGCAGCGAGTGAGTGGTTGAGCCGCAAGTCCGCTTGAGGAAACCTTCCCGAATATCCTGCAGGGTATCCGCTCCCCCTCCCCAGGTAGCACCTTCTGGGTAGGTGGCCGGGGTTTTTCCTACCCTGATGTGAGGTCAGGGTGATCACACATGACGCTGTTGTGAGAGTCTGTGTGGTTGGTGCTGGGGCCCAAGACATGCCGGCGGCCTCCTAGCCTTTGGCCCAGACTAAAGACCTGACCTTGGCCTCTCCTGGCAGGGGGCCCTGAAGACACCTCTGAGCCTGGCGGGGCGGGCTTGCTCAAGGTCTCAAGGCTGGGGCTGCCAGGGCTGGGGGCAGTGTCCCAGGTGTCTGGATTTCCAGGCAGGGGTTCCTTCTGCTACCCACCCTCCCCACCCCCAGGGCAGTGCAAGGGAGAGGGGTGTTGTGAAAGAGGGCTTGGCATGGATTCTGTGGGCTCTTGTTCTGGGTGGGGTGGGGGAGGGGACCTGGCCTTGGTCTGAGCCCTGTAGCCTTGGCTGGGACTCTCTAACCCCTGCTGTGCCCAGCTTCCAGGAGTGTAGCGGGAGCCACCTGGGAAAGCCCCTGGGAGGTGGAGGAGAGTGGAGAGGTCAGCTAAAGACTGGAAGCTCCGTCCCTTGGGGGGGGGGGGGGGCGGTGTCTGCAAGAGAAGGTGACGGAGGAGCTTGGGGATTCCCCACAATCTATGGAGATTCAAATTCTCCTAGTAATCCTGCCTCTAAACAAAGCTCCTTGTTAATGACATAATTTCACACCCGTGATCTCATTTCATGGTGTGATGGAAAGAACCTGGAATGAGGCGAACAGGGTTGGGGAGCCACGTGGGCCCTCTCAGATGCATCCATGGCTCCCAGCCTCACCTGTAAAATAGGGTCAAGGCAGGCTGGCGTTATCTGTTCCGATAATGAGGCCATGATATCTGGCAGGCTGTCAAGTGCTAAAGAGGGTGTGTGTGTGTGTGTGTGTGTGTGTGTGTGTGTGTGTGTGTTTGCCATGACTAGGATTGTTATTAATGGCTACATTGTGTGGGAAACTGAGGCTCAGAGAGGTGAAACCACTTGCCCAGGGCCTTTGGGTTTGCTTCAGCAACTGAGTGCCAACTGCATACCAGGTGGCCTGGAAGTTACCCAGATGGAAAAGGCAGTGTGATGACTCGCTCACAACCGGGTGGGCTGAGTGGCACAGACAGAGAGTGGTGAGACAGACCAGGTGGGCGTGAATGCGCCCTGCCTCCCACTGGCCATGTGGCGTTGGGCAAATCACTCCACTCCTCGGAGCCCCAGCTTCTGCTCTATAAATTAGAGGATTAAGTGAGATATAAATATATAGCGCTTGGCAAGATATCTGTTTCCTTCCCTATGAGGAAGGAAGCTTGAATTGTGACCAGGAAATCTGGGAAAATTCTCAGGCTTGCTCTCCTGTGCCACCTTCCTGGTCTCGGAGTCCTCTGGAACCTGCTTGGGGACCCTGGATTCTGACCCCCTCCCCACCCCAGGGCCAGGGTTGTGGGAGCTGGTACTCATTCCCTCTGGCTCTTTGTCCGGCCTCCCTTAGGCACAAAGGTGCAGTGAATAATTTATGGGTCCCCTCACACTGAGAGGCAGGCTCAGAGAAATTGCTCTGTGCCCAGATGAGCTTCTGAACTCGCCCCAGAGGAGGAGGTTGTTGCTGTTGGTGCTGTATGAAGCCTTGGCTACGGGGGGAGGGAGGCAGGACGGGAAGAAAGGGACCTGTTATCAACCCGGGCCCCTCTCCAATGGGAACCGAGCTAGCTGGGCTAGGGTCAAGCTGTGGGCCTCTGATTCCAAATGGGTGATGAGAAATGGCAGGGAGGGGCCCATGACGACGAGTCACCCTGGAAGGCCTCATCAAGGAGGACGGTGTCAGCGTTGGGGCTGGAGGCAAATTGCTGTAGTCCCGACATCCGCTGAAGGTTGAATCCTGGCCGTGCTGCTTACTCACTGTGAGACGAAGCAAGACACCGACCCTGCCAGGCCTCCGTGTGCTCCTCTGCAGCATTAGGGTAGTTATGGGTGACTGTGGGGCCACATATGTAAAGCACGTGGCACCATAGGTACTTAGTGAAAGGCTGCTTCATGGTGAACGTGAACCTTGGGGTGGGCTAATGGCAGGGGAGGTGGGATTGCGAGGTGGGATAGGGTGGTAAGCAGAGAAGTGGATTGAACTCTGAGGTAGTGACCCTGGGGTTGATGGGGTCAGGGAAGGGGTGTGGAGAAGAGGGAGGGTAACCAGATGCCAGAGAGCCTTGAATGTCAGACAGAATTCACATTTCAGAAAGCAGTAGGGAGCCGTAGCCAGTTTGGCTCAGTGGATAAAGTGACAGCCTGTAGACTGATGTGTCCCGGGTTCAATTCTGATGAAGGGCATGTACCTCGGTTGTAGGCTTGATCCCCGACTGGTCCAGGCTCGTGCGGGAGGCAACCAATTGATGTGTCTCTCTCACATGGATGTTTTTCTCTGTGGGTCTCTCCCCCTCCCTTCCACTCTTATCTAAAAATCAATGGAAAAAATATTCTCAGGTGAGGATTACAAAATAAAAGAAAGAAAAAAAGCATCATGGAGGGCCCACTCAGAACCCTCTGTGGCTCCTTTTGGTCTGTAAGTTGGAGACGAGTCTCCTTTGTTGCGTCTTCAAGGCCTTGCCCACTGTAGCCACTGCATGGACCCCTGGCTCACTGCCCATCACGGTCTCCTAAACACACCACAGGTAGCCTCATCCCTGCGTCTGTGCTTGTGGGGTTCCTCCTGTCAGAGCTGCCATCCCTGCCTCTTGTCTGCTCACCTCCCCATCTGTGGGGGCCCGACTCCAGTCATAAACATCCCTGGATTGTCCAACCCACTGCTGAGTCTTCACCACTTCATAGGAATAAATAATACCGACCATTGCACCACATTTCACAGTTTGTAGAATGCATTCACATACTCGTTAGTAACACTATGATGATGATATTAACAGTAGCTACAGCTTTGAGTGCTTATTATGAGCCAGACACGGCTAAGCGCTCTACGGACACACTTATTCGCCACGCGGGGAGGTAGCTGCTGTTGTCTCCAGAAACGGGGGGCTCCGAGTGGTGCATTGTCTTGCTCAAGGTCACACGGGTCAGACAGAAGGGCGTGAGGAGTCAAACCTGTGCTCCTCTCTGGGACTAAACTGACAGCTTGACAGCTTTTAGAAGATACCCCGTCTCCTCAACTGGGGCCACGTACCTTGAGAGCATGCTTCGCATGTAAAAAGCCTTCTTTTCCAAGCTAAGGAAGGGCAGTGCTGGCGCTGGCATGCGCCCAGGAAGGAACCCTGGCTGGGCATCCAGGGCCCCGGGCCCCGGACGGGCTGGCTGTGTGACATGGGCGAATCGGCCCTGCGCTGTGTCCTGTTTTCCCACAGGTGAGTGGGGTGGTGTCCAAACTGCCGGCGCTCCAGCTTCTGCAGTGTCCTTCGTGACCCTGGGAGGCAGAGGAGACCACAGCGTCAGGGCCAGAGGATGTGGTGTGCTGGGCGGCTGTGATTCTTGGCCTGGCTGCTGCCGGGACAGCAGGCTCTGTAGTTAGCTGCTGCCCTTCCCGACGAAGGGTGGTGCCTTGTGCTGCTGGCAGCGTGGTCATTAGCAGGGCAGAGAAGACCCTGTGAATCGGGAGCAGCTGGGCCAGGCCAGGTTGGCAGTGCCGGAGGCAGGCTGGCCCAGCCACAGTGGGGTCATTGGCAGGGCAGCTGGCAGGGCAGCCGCTGCTCCTCGCTTTGCAGCCTCCAGGGCGGTGGCAAGTACGCACTGGGCACCGGAGCTCTGTGGGCTGAGGCATGCCCTTGCTCCTGTTACCGGGGTCCTGGGAGTGGAGCAGAGGAATCTAGCCAGGCCCCAAGGTGCCGCCTCCTAGAAGCTTGCAGGGCTCCTCCCACACACTCCTCCCACACAAGGGGAATCCCACCCTCCTCCTCTGCAGATCCTTAGCCCGCCTTCACTGACGGTGGTCGGTGGATCGGGGCTGTGTAGGTCTGCTTTCCTTGCCAGCCCGTCAGAACTAGATTCTATGCCACCCCAACCCTCCCCTCCCCTCAGAGTGCCTAGCAGCATGCCTGGCACAAAGTGGCAACCCCTGGGCAGGGGAGACCATGTGAGTTGACCCTTGAGCAAGTTGCTCAACCTTTCTACTTGTAAATAGGCCTGGTAATAACAGCGTTGTAGGAGGTAAGTGGGGTGATGGGAGGAAGAGGCGGCATCAGCCTGAGTCCTCTTGCCTGCCTTCTTGGTAGCCTTGTGAACAAGTGACTCAGTAGGAAGTCGATTGAAGTCTCGCTGGTGATGCCAGGAGGGAGGGCGTGCCAGGTGGCAGGGAGGACTTCCCGGAGGAGGACACTTTGCCGTGTGGGGAGGACTCTGTGTCAGGTGGGATTTATAGAGCTGCAGTTCCCACCACCTTCCCGGTGAGCAGGTAGTGGAGGGGAATGAGGAAGGCTCTGAGCTGAGTTCAGGGCAGGGAGCGGGATGTCCAGGGACCTGGTTACTCTCGGGCCTTAGCAGCAGGAATGACCCAGTTGGGAGGAGCCACCTGGGCCCAGCCAGCAGATGCTGGGCAGAGCGCCTCCTTCCTTAAGCAGCATCCATTTTCGAGCGCTCTCTCTCTCTCTCTCTCTCTCTCTCTTTCATCGAAAATGTAACATGATTGGAGATTTTAGTCTGTTGGGGAAACAGACACTAAACAAGTAAACACACCGATACAAAACTTCCAAATCGTAAAGGGTAAGCTCCTGAGGTGGGGCCAGTCCCATCGTGGTCTGTGGATGGTTGGTGGTAAAGGGTAACGCTCAAATCACAGCCCGAATGCACATGCTAGCAAGTGATTTCACCTCTCTGGCCCTCAGTTTCCCCATCTGTAAAACGGGACGATTAGAGCACCTATTTCATCAGGTTGTGGTGAGCATTAAATGAATTATACAGGTAAAGCGCTCAGAAAAAATACCCAGCCCTTAAGTACTCGGTGCGCGTTAGCTGTCATTGGCTGTATCTCCAGCGCCCAGCGGAGCGCCGGAAAGACAATGGGTGCTTGGGAATGGGTATGGAGTGAGTCCCAGGCAAAGGGCAGCTGCTCTGTGCAGTGAGGGGAAGGACGGTAAGCAGAGAAGGACACAGAAACAATGACCACACAGAACGTGGCCGGGAAGGCCCCGGCCTGGGCTTGTGTCTAGTGCTGGGTGGAGGACATCAGGAGAGGCTTCCGGGTGGTGGTGCTCCCAGCGCTGAGCTTGAGCGTGTCCTTGAACACACGCGTGCGCACACAAGCACAGGCACACGCCCTGGCACCGCTGTGAGGCCAGCCCTGGGATTGAGCTCAGAAGGGAATGGTCTCTGTCTCGGGGTAGCCAGCCAGGGTAGAGCTTGGGAAGTCCCGGGTCTGCTGGTCTCCACAGGCCCCCCTTTCCCACCGCCTCCCTCCCACGGCCTCGCCGTCTGTGACGTTCTGTGTGAGGGCACGAGGAAGGCAAGACAGCAGTTGGGGCGGAAGTGTGGGCCGAGAGCTGAGACCAGATCTACAGAACAGAGTAAACAGGCCTTGCTCCCTGGGCACACCCGCCGGGAGAGGTGGTCTCCCAGCACTAATCCCGCAGCTGTTTCGCTTTGAATGAGAGGACTCTATTTTTTTTTTTAAATGTCATGAAGAATTCCTCTCACCCTCCCACCCAGGAGGCTCAAAGGAAAGTTTCCTCCTACTGACAAGGGAGCCAGGACCCCCCAAGTATCTTAAAAGAGGTCACCCCAGAGGCACCCTGAAGTCAGGGTCCCCTGGTGCTGCTTGCACTCGGGGTTGGCTGTGGGCCTTGAGGACATGACCTCAGCCCTCCTATTTTGCCTGTTTTTTTGCCTGTCCTGTAACATGGGGTCAGAGTACTGAAGTCCTTCTCTCCTTCAAGAGTGTGGGGTGAGCCCCGATCGGTTTGGCCCAGTGGATAGAGTGTCGGCCTGCAGACTGAAGGGTCCCAGGTTCAATTCCGGTCAAGGGCATGTACCTTGGTTGCGAGCACATCCCCAGTAGGGGGTGTGCAGGAGGCATCTGATGGATGTTTCTCTCTCATCAATGTTTCTAACTCTCTATCCCTCTCCCTTCCTCTCTGTAAAAAATCAATAAAATAAAATAAAAAGAATGTGGGGCGGGAGAGGTTTCAGTGGGCACCTGTGCCCATGGCTCTCGAACTTGGCCGCACACGTCAGAATCATTTAGGGAACTTGAAACGTCCTTCCTGGGCCCCACCCCGCAGTCCAGGGCAAGACGCAGGCCGCCGTAGTTTTGTGAAGTGCCCCAGGTGATGTCCGTCGGCTGTCAGGAATGAGAACCACCGGCCGCACTCTGCCTGCCGCCCGCAGCTTCCCCCGTGGTCCCTGCCCACCCCGTGACAAGGAGCTCATTGCTTCCAGCTGCTCCCTCCTCTGTGGCAGTGCCTTCCCTGGGCCCTCCCTGCCTGGGGGACGGGGCGGTGGGAAGACTGCACAATCCTGTACACTTGGGTTCCAACACTCCTCTGCTCTTGGCTTGGGTGTCTTCTTGGAGCCTCGGTGTCCTCATCTGGAACTAGGAGTAACAATCGTCCCTCCCGGAGAGGGCCGCAGAGACCGAGCAGGCCACACACAGAAAGCACGAGCGAGCGCGGTGCCTGAGTGTCCACACTGCGCACGAGAAGGCAGAGCCCTGCAGAGCCGGCCGCCGCACTCAGGCCCTGGCCTCCCCCTGCAGTGCTCTTCCCCCTGCCCTGGCGCCTGAGCCCGGAGCCTCAGAGATGCTGCTGGTGGGGAGGGAGCAACACCCAGGCTCGAGGCCCCTTCCTCCTGTCCCCCTTCTCTCTAAGAGATAAGACAAGACAGCAAGCATTTTGTTTTGCCTGGTTTTGTTTTAATGGCCAAAGAGTCAGGCTCTCCTTAACAATGAAGCCTTGTCTGAATCTGCTTGTTTTTCCCAATTGGACACCCAACTGCACCGCCCGCTTGGGGCCCCCCAGCCCCCCTATCCCACCTGGAAGAATGTCAGAGGGTTTCTTTTTCATCGGGGGGAGGGGGCGGGAAACACTGGAGGCCTCTGTCTGGCCCTCGCCAAGAGTTGACCCCAATTAAGGGAGCTACCTTTGTTGGAAGCCAGTTCGCAAATTTAATGCAAGGTAGCTACCGGGATGGGCTTTGGGGGCAGAAGAACTTGTGTTTGAGCCTGGGCTTTGTCTCTTTCTGGCAACCGGACCCTGGGCGAGTCATTTCAGCTTTTTTTTTTTTTTTAAGAATTTTAAAAAATATATTTTTATTGATTTCAGAGTGGAAGGGAGAGGGAGAGAGAGATAGAAACATCAATGATGAGAGAGAATCATTGATTGTCTGCCTCCTGCACGCCCCCCACTGGGGATCGAGCCCGCCATCCGGGCATGTGCCCCTGACTGGAATCGAACCTGGGACCCTTGAGTCCGCAGGTCGACGCTCTATCCACTGAGCCAAACCAGCCAGGCCATTTCAGCTTTTTTAGCACCAGTGTGTCCTCCTGTAAAATGCATACGTGGGATGCACTTCCTTGGGTTGTTCTGAGAAGCCAACGCAGTGCTTGGTGGGTAAAGCTCAGTGCCTGCCACAGAATGAGCACTCAGACACTGTCCACGATCTTCCTCGTTAGGAACTGAACTCTGGCCCTGCCCCTCCCGTCACTGGCAAAGATCCTACTCCGTGTGGGGTCAGGCCCAAGCTCAGGCGCAGACAGTGGAGGCCTGCACCCTGCGAACGGCCCTGTAATCGCCTGCTCCGTGCATCCTGTATTTAGAGCAGGCTCCGAGGGCTGTTGGTGGTAGTGCTTGGTCTCCTCTCTCTGGCCCAGCCCAGGGTGAACCGCTCAGGCCATAGGGGGGAGCAGACGCACAGAGGAGAGTAAGCGCCGGGCCTAGCAGCCCCTGGGAGCCGTTATGGCCCAGGCCGAAGTGCACAGGGAGGAAGTGGTCAGCTCTATGGACAGGGGCTGTGGTCTACAGTCAGGGAATCAGTCAGCCCAGGAGAACTATCGGGAGAATAAAACCTCAACTATTTTTCTTCCTTCCTCCCGTCTACCACTGGTTCTTCCCACTGGGTGAACCTACTCAGAAGCCAGAGGCATGGAGCCCAAATCAGTCTACTGAGATGAGCCTTCAGGTCCCCAAGCAGGACGGAGAGTGGATCTGGAAAGGCAGACAGGAGACATTTCTCACTCTGATGGTCAAAAGCTGTGGAATCCCTGGTCCCACCCTCCATAGGATGCAGTTTAAGGATCTATTGTTACCTGGGTGTTCCTCTTCTGCCCCCACCCCAAAGACAAGCCAAAGCATTCCAACTGCCACAGCCCTCTCAGGGAGAGGAGTTCTGGGGTGCCCAGCCTTCCATCTCTGTCTCTCCAGAGGTGCCTTAGCACCCCTTCGAAATTGGTACCCAGGTCCCCGCCCACGGTGCCCATCACTTCATCCGGCTCTGCTACCACTGGTCCTCAGAGGCCCTGGCTGTCAGTTTTCTCCAGCCTGATCACCTGAACAACCTGTGTCTCTGTCCCTCTTAGTCAGGCAGTGTGGAGCAGTGGTTGGAACGCAGGTTCTGAAAATAGACTTTCTTCTGAAATCCTCGCTCTGCCATAATATGGTTGGGGAACGACAAGTTCTGTCTGTGCCTTGGCTTCCTCATCTTTGCAGTAGAGATAACACAGAGCAGGGGTGTTGTAAAGATTAAATGAATGTGTCCTAGCCAGTTCAGTGGATAGAGCGTCAGCCTGGGGACTGAAGGGTCCCAGGTTCGATTCCTGTCAAGAGCACATGCCTGGGTTATGGGCTCGATCCCCAGTGGGGGGTGTGCAGGAGGCAGCCGATCCATGATTCTCTCTCATCATTGATGTTTCTCTCTCTCCTTTCCCTTCCTCTCTGAAATCAATAAAAATATATTTTTTTAAAAAACCTTAAATGAATGAATTAACATAAAGTGCTTAGGATGGTGCCTGGTGAGCAGGAAGTGCCCAGTAAGGGATAGCCTTCATCATCACAAATAATACAGGCAGAACCCCGAACACAGTGTGGCGGGACCATTAGTAAGAGGATGGGGACTGTCACCACCCTTAGCCTAGACCAGTGATGGCGAACCTATGACACGCGTGTCAGCACTGACACGCGTAGCCATTTCTGATGACACGCGGCCGCATGCTGAGGATGAAACATTTGCTGCTCCTGAGGATGAAACATTTGCGACTAGAGTCTCGGAGTTAGTTTTTTCCTCAAAGTGACACACTGCCCGAGTTATGCTCAGTTTTTTGGCGAAGTTTGACACACCAAGCTCAAAAGGTTGCCCCTCACTGGCCTAGATCCTGCTCCAGGGACGAGGCTGTGACAGTTTCTCACCGCCTTGCCACGCTGTGGACACTCACCTGTCAGTTCTCCACGCCCTCCCTGCAGTCCTCTCCTGCAAACCACGTCCTGTGAAGAGGGGTCTCAGCCTCCCGGGCTGCAGTCGGACTAGCTGTCCCCACGTTCTGCCCCTGAGTCCGCACCAGGAGCCGGGAGGGAGAGGACTCAGGTTGTCCCTGCCCTGGAGGCTGGGGGTGGAGGGGAGTGGTTGGGGCACAGTCCAATTCCCTTCCTCATGGGGCAGCTGCGCAGCCACAAGCAGGAGACGAGCAAAACCCGAGGAGCTCAGAGGGGAATGAGAGCCATCAGGGAGCTCCGTGGAGAAGGGGCATTGGAAAGGAGCCTTGAAGGTAGGCTGGGACCCCGGTTGGTCCGCATTGGATGGGAAAGGCCTTGTGGGAAGGGGGAGAGTGAGGAAGAAGCCAGGAGGCACGGCCGTAGGCTGTAGCAGGAAATGGGGTGAGCAGCACGGAGGGTACACAGCAGGCCCTCAAAGCTAGAGCGGACCTGGGAAACATTCGGCTTTCTGGAATCAGGCAGGCCTGGGTTTGAATCCTGGCTCCGTTCCTGGCTGTTTTGTTTTTGTTTGTTTTTCACTGTGGGCAGGTGGCGTGGCTTCTCTGACCCTCCATTTCCCCGTTTGTAGGATGGGGGCAGCCCCCCCAGTGTGCTGAGTGAGGCTGAAGTCAGGCTGCCTCTCCACCCCGGGCTGCAGAGAAGTCAGGGACCCACGGGCCTGTCTTGGTCCATGCGTCCTCCCCAAGGAACAGCCTTATCTCTAGAGGGGGGCAAAGGTCACGGGGAGGCTGGTGTCAGGTGAGCTCAGGTGCCCCAGCTCAGAGCTGGCGCTGGTGTAGCCACCTTGCATGTCCTCCTTCGGTCTGGGTGGCTGTCGGCAGCTCGGGGGATCAGCCCCGGGCCCACATCAGCCCTGACCCCCAGAATGAGCCATGCTGCCCTAAGCTCAGATGGCCCCCACAGGAGCCTGTGCAGACCAGGTAAAGGGAATGGGGGTGGGGGGGCCTGCAGGCCATGCTCGTGTTGCTGGGATGTTGGGGAGAAGATGTGTTGGGGGCACATTGCATGTAAAGCCCCCATGAGGCCCCCAGGGCATAGTGTTTGGGGAGCAGCTGGGCAGGCCTAGAACGCACAACCCTCTCTGTCTAGCTGGCCACACTCCCTCTCCTGCCTGACGGTGCTTCGGCATCTCCAGCAGCGCGTGCCGGGGCGTCTGGGCAGACGCGGCGAGATGCCCTGGTGGCTGAGGTGGTGCCTTGGTCTTCAGAGGCCTGCCTGAGAAGCAGGAGTGCGGGCTTCCGGTTGGTCCTGGCTTTGAAGACATTGGGCAAGCCACAGTCTCTGGGCCTCAGTTGCTCGCCTGTACAATGAAGGCAGCAGCACTTACCTTCCAGGTCTGTTTTGAAGCTACAGTGACATGCTGGATGAGGCAGCATCTTGTATTTTAGAAGAGACTCCACCACCACCCTCATCCTGCTCCCTTTCTCTGTGCACTGTCCATTCTTAATGCTGCCTCCGGAAGTTCTTCTTCGTGTCTAACTTAAATCTGTCATAGTGCAACTGGAACCTCCCTCCTCTTGTTGAGAGCTCTGCAGAGATAGACCAGGCCCTCGGTATAAATGTGCCCCATCGGTACCTGGGAGTGAGGCCGGGAACGGAGAAACGGGGAGTTGGTTTTCACCTCGGAGCCTGGGTGCCCAGCTGTCAATGGCCAGTACCTCCTGACCAGCGTGGAGTGGGGGTGCATCACCTTGGCTGCTCACACTGGTTTTCCTCTCTGTGCTTGATCCATGCTCCAAAGGGATGACTCTGAGGCAGTGGAGAGAGCCCTGGGCTGGGCCTAAAAGGCCTGGATCCCAACATACACTTGACCCCTGTCATGCTGTGTGGCCTGAAGCCAGTTAGCAACCTCTCTGGGCCACGATAGGCCTGTGAGGACTTCTGTGCCCGAGGGCCCAGTCTCTCCAGGGAAGATGTAGGCAGTTCAGCTGGAAGACCCCTTTTCTATCTCTCCCCTACCTGGGCCCAGCCAGCCTGGGGAGCCGGAAGCTTAGCATCCTGATGGCTGGTGGTGGTAGGAGCTGGTCCACCTGTCAGACCAGGGCTCCCATGGGCAGGCAGGGAGTTGGGAATCCTGGTGGGATGGGTAGCGCCTTCCTCAGACCATGGATTTTGAGAGCCTGGATCTCCTCCTACTCACCTAGCTAAACCCATCTAGCTCAAGGGTGGGAAACGGCGGAGGGTGGGAGGGTCAGAGAAGTGAGAGGACTAGCCTGAGGTCCCCCAGCCTGTCAGTGGGGAGTGGGGAGGTAGTCCCCATGGCACCTGGGTAGGTTGTGCATCTGAATCCTCAGCAGGTGTCAAGTACAGCCAGCCAAGTGGTTACCAGTGAGGCAGTGTCTGGGCTGGGAGGGCGCTCTGTGGGCTGTGAGGGGGTGAGCTGGGACTCCCAGACAGCGGGTCCCTCTCCCTAGGAAGAAGTTGGCCAAGGAATGCAGGAGGTGGAGGGATCAGGAACCCCGAGCCCTGGGCTGCCGCCAGTTCTGAGTGCTCCTGTGAACTGCAGTATTTGGTTTCATGGAGGAATTAAGACTTCTTTCTTGTTGGCTTTGGACACATAATAGTTTACCTTTTATAAAGTGCTTTGATATTCACGATGTCACCGAATCCTCACGGCCATCGGTGAGAGGCAGCATGGGACTTGTTAGGGAGGGTAAGAAGGGAGTGATCTCTAGTATCAGACAAACCTGGGATTCAATTCTGGCTCCCACCAACTCCCTCAGGCAACTGAGTAACCAGCTGAGCCTTGGTTTGCTCATCTGTGCAGGGGACAATCATCCCCCATAACAAATAGTTAGCGACAGTTGTCTAGCTGGCTGTGCACATTAGGGGAGATAAGGTCTATAACCACTGATTCAGTGCCTGATGCAATGTAGTAGATTTCACGATTTTTATTATCAACCCATTTTACAGATGGGAAGGTGGAGACTCAGAGAAGGAAGGTGACTTGCCCGAGGTCATGAGGTGATTTAACTTGGCCCTCCAGACTTCCTATCTGTGGCTTTTTTCTCCAGCACCACCTTCTCTGTCCTCAAGTGACCAGGTAAACTGACCCCTCATCTCTCCAGTCTTCAACACACGACGCTGTCTGCAGAGGCCTTGTGCCCAGCTCCCCACCTAACAGTGCTTGCCTGGCACACAGTAGGCCCTTAAAATAGGTTTTTCCTGTGCATGACTGTGTTGCTAAGTTTATGTAAAAACGTAAGAAGTGTTTTTCCAGGCAGCTAAGGCTTGTGCCCCTAAGCCTTCCTTCTGCTCCCCTATCCCCTTTAAAACCAGCCCCTGAGTCGTTTTAGTTGGCAGCCTTGTGAGAAGGGTTGACACCTCCTCCCTGTGCACTATGCTGATAGGGCTAACCGCTCGGGGACGGGCTTTGGGAACATGGACTGCTTTGCTGGGGGCACTGAGACTCTGCCCCGCGTGCCCCGGACTGCGGCACCTGTTCAGCAATAGTTTCTGCCTTCAGGCCTCTGGCTCTTCTCGCCCTGACCCTTCAGTCTGCTGTCCACAGACTTGCCTCCAGCAGCCCAGCACCTCCTTCTTCTCCCTCCTTACACGTGTGTGTGTGTGTGTGTCCTTCCTAATTTGATGCTTCTACCAGTTGAGGACTGAGAAATGGGACAATTGAGTTTGTTAGAGTTGTTCATCCATTCATTAATACCTACTCAGCCAGCCATTATTGATCCTGGGTCTTGCTAGGGATTCATCCACCCTTCCACCCATTCACCCACTCATCCATCCATTCACTCACCCACCCACCCATCCACCCATCCACTCACCCACCTATCCACCTTTCCACCCACCTATCCACTCACCCTTCCACCCACCCACCTACTCACCTATCTGTCCACTCACCCATCCACCCACTCACCCATCCATTCACTCACCCACCCACCCATTCATCCACCCATCCTGATTGAGAACGTCTGCAGTAGCTTGTGATTAGTCAAGACATGACCACGCACCAACCTGGGTGTGAGGCAGGGAAACAGGCTGTGCACAGCAGACACCAGGTCAGGACTTGATAGTTTGTAATCTGCCTCTGCTTCCATCACCACACTGAACCTTCGCAACAGCCTGAAAATACCGTTATCCCCATTTTGTAGCCGATGAAAGCAGAGCCCAGGAGGGTGCAGTCCCCTGCGCAGTGGCCAGCAGTGAGCACAGTACTGCGGTTGGAACTCGGGTCTCCAGCCTGGCCCGTCACCTGTTCCCTCTTCTGTGCTCCATTTGGGACCTGTGTGATGCCCCACTCAGTTTCTGCTTCTGTCACAAAGGATCGTTGGTGGCTTCGGCCTGACCTCTGCCGCCATAAAATGGCCAGCGCAAGGAAGTGTGGCCTTGGCTGTGTGCCAGCGCAAGCATCCTTTAGTGTCCATACCTTGTCTGCGGTGGATCTGGCCACACCATCTAGTACACACGTCCCAAACTGCCCTGAGCAGTCCCAGCTCCCTGGGATGGTAGCAGGTCCTAGGACAAGTGGGCATGCAGGGTCTGGAAGTCACAGCGGGACTTCTCAGGGCCTTTACTGTGTTGACATGAAGTAAGGGTCCCCGACAGGTGGTATAGTGTGCAGCCAGCCTTTCCCAAGCTTGCTTGAACATGCAACTCCATTGTCACAGTGAAGCATCCATCTTATATGAAAACGGCTGTTTGAAATTTTAACCCTGCTACTCTTTGGCTTCTGTAAATTCTTGCTTGCTAAGACTACTCCCACTTCAGAGAGGCCATTAAACCTTCCCCAGACAAGGTTATCAGTGCTGGTGCCAGGCTAGGCCTCTGGTTGAGGTCTCAAGGCCCAGCACATACGGGCTCTTTAAGAACTTTCAAAAGGGGCCGGAAACACTCCATATTTGGGAGACAAAAAAGGTAAAAACATGTAAATAGGGAAAATTCCTGCATGTTGGGGCCCAGAATTTGAGAGACATTTTCCTCTGGACTCGCATGTAACAAATGTAACTCCATCTCTCTAAGTATTGCTTTGTTCTTCTTTGGTTTTCTGTAACAACAGCGCCCGTGGCCTGGGACTGATGTCTAGAGAAAACGCTTGGGGAAGATAGCAAACGCTCACTTTCCCATTTTGTACACAGAAGCCTCCAGCTAGCGCATGTTTCCTCCCAGGGCTGTTTGATTTTGAGAGGACCACGGGGAGCAGAGTTTAGCCCCAGGATGGAATTGATAACAACGGTGGCTGCAGGGGAACGCGGAAGGTGGACATATTTTTATTCTTTCATCCACCAAACTAACGAATCTCAGACATCTACTGTGGGCCAGGCACAGAGCCAGCATTTGGAAATGCCAAGATAAGTCTGACTAAGAACCTCCCATCTCATTTCCCCGCCCACCAAAGGTTTTTAAAGAAAGACAAATGCAAACCTTAGAAGGAAGAAGTGATTGTTTAAATTGTTCTGGGTCTTCGTGGTGGGTGAGTAGGGGACACATTTACTCATTTCAGTGAAGGTTCCGTGCCAGGTCCTGAGGGGTGTGAGCGAGAGGGTTCCAGGAACACTCCGCCTGGGCAGAGGGCACCAGTGTTGTAAGGGAGGTCAGTCGTGTGGGGAGGCTCAGGAGAGGGGGGGAGGGAGGGAGGCTTCCCCTGGGATTAGCCTGAGCTGGGGGGTGTGGAGGGGAGGGGAGGGGGGAACTTGAGTGAGGCTTGCAAAGAGGGCAAAGGTTACCCGTGGGGGCGGGGGTTGGGGGGGATACGTAGGCTCTGGCCAGCAGGAAGAGCAACAGCAGAGCAAAGGTATAGAGGTGACAACAGGGGGGTTACATCTTCAAGACACTGTAAGGACCCCGGGGTGATGGGGGCTGAGGGAGGAAAAGTGGGTTGGGCTGGGGAAGCTGGCTGGGGAGATCCTGAGGGTCCGAACACTGGCCGAGTGGGTGCCTACCTGACTGGGAGTGCCTTGAAGGCCAGACCATGTCACATTCATCCCCAGACCTGGCCGGCACCTGGTAGGTTTGTGGGCTGACTGGACTCTAACGCTGTGGGACCTTGGACCAGTCCTTCCCCTCTCCGGACTTTGAGTTCCTCCTGCTGGGGTCAGCCACCCAGCCCATCCCTTCAGCTCGGAAGGGCTCTCAGGGATGCTTGCCTGTGTGCAGGGGAAGACCAGACTGCCCCCCACCCCCACCCCCCTCCCCCCCAGCCTCCAGATTCGGCCCTAGTGGACCCTGGGTCGGGGCAGCCCGTTTGCTGGGTGGGGGTCAGGCGGGCTCTACATTCTTTCTTCCTCCAGCAGTCGGCCCTCTGAGCTCAGGGTGAAGTGCCCTGGTGTCCTCGCTGATGGCTCTTCTAAGGCCTCAGACTGTGATTTGGGGGACAGGGCCGTGGAGCCAGGCTGGGGTTGAGGGTTGTGCGCATGCCCCAGCTTGGTGCGGGGTAGGAAGTTCTGCTTCTTCTCGGTGAAAATGGGCAACTTGCTTCACCTCTGAGCCTCGGTTTCCTATCCGTAAAATGGGAACAACAGTTAACTCTCACACTGGGCTTTCGTAAGATACGAGCTTAAATTTGTGAAAGCACGCAGTAAACTGGCCTACCCCAACCACGTGCATGGAAACAGTTCTGGTTGGTGATTATATTTATTGGTCCAGTTTTCACAATCCCTCAGGCCTCTGGCCCACTCACCCCTTTCCCAGAAGTGCTCCCTGGTGACAGCTCACTGTTCTCCCTGTGACTTGTGCTGGGCTCATTTTATCCAGGCCACAGCGATAGGAGGCCATGAATTATGTACACGCTGCACATGCAGATCAGGGTGTGTTTTGCATTCCTGTGTCTGTGAGCATTTAAACAGCAAGAGAATCAACTGCTGGGTTCTGGGACCAGATACCACCCCCCTCCCCAACCGCATCCCAAAGGCCTGCAGAGCATTAGGTATGGCCTCTGGGGAAGTGTGGGGAGCCCATGGCAGGAATTCCCCCTCCCCAGCTTATCTGTACTGCTGGGGTCCAACGGAGTTTGCCCACATGCAGGGGACTCTGGCCTGTGTCCCTCATAACTGGGAATTGGGGGGAGGGGGGCACTGGGCCTGAGGGGCAGAACAAGGCTGTCACCTCTCCATCCCCTCTGCCTACCAGTTGGTGCCAGGAAATGTCAGTCAGGGCAGCCCCGATTTCTGGCATGGACGTGACTTTATTTCAACAGGGCCTGGGGCCCCTGCTCCGGGGGGGCTGGAAACTCTCACACACGGTGCTTGGTCAAAGCTGCCCTGCCCAGGATGGGGTGAACGGGTACAGGGCTGGGCTCTGCCCAGCATCCTTTCCCCCAGAGATCCGTGGGTCCCTCTCAATGCCCTTGTTCCCGAGTGGCTCCCAGATGGTGTCCTAGACCCACCAGGGTTGGGGTTGAGGGCAGACAGCTGGGCTCCGCTGGTACCTGGAGGCATCACAGATGTTCCCTCTGCTTGTGTTCGTAAGGGGGCAGAGGAGTAGGGGCATTTAGCAAGCAGAGAGAAGGATGTAATGGAGGATCGGTGTAAACTTAAGCAGTTCATTGAGAAAAGGGTCCGGTGAGCATCAATTCTTCACCGTCTTTAAAAGGCCTGACACACCCGGGTTCCTGTCCCCCATCCCCTCGGGCCTGTGCAACCTTGGATTTCTGACATGGCCACCATGAGGCTCAGCCTAGGCCAACCTTGCAAGGTTGGTGTGAGGTCGAATCAAACTGCCCAGTGGGTGGGACGCCCAGTAGGGTGCCT
Organism: Cnephaeus nilssonii; assembly: GCF_951640355.1. NCBI lineage: Eukaryota > Metazoa > Chordata > Mammalia > Chiroptera > Vespertilionidae > Cnephaeus > Cnephaeus nilssonii. The sequence continues at coordinate 44,995,782 of NC_137084.1, read as the reverse complement.
GACACATAGTAGGCCACTGATTTGCAGAGAGGATCTCATTCCAGCTCAGAGCAAAGCAATTGGTTTTTTGGATAGTTCACCTGTGGTCTCTCTAAGCAGGAAGGAGGAAATTTCGGTTGAGCTCCTTGAATGGTCAGAACATCTTAGCTATGTTCTCAAGCTATGACTCCAGCAGAGGACCCTCCACATCACTGGGGCGTGGGGGAGCCTCCCTCTGGGGCCAGGCGAAGCCGTGCAGCCAGGCAGCCCTGGTGTGAGTCCTGACTCTACATAGTTGCCTATGACCTAGGCTAAGTCCCTAATCTCCCTGTACTTGAAAAGGGAGGTAAAGGATAATTTATCATCTGAATCTCAGCTCCGTGAGATTCAGATGAGAAATTATCTATAAAACTCTACTGGGGAGCCCAGCTGGCATGGCTCAGTGGTTGAGCATTAACCTATGAACCAGGAGGTTGTGGTTCGATTCCCAGTCAGGGCACATGCTGGGTTGAGGGCTCGAGGAGGGCATACAGGAGACAGCCGATCAATGATTCTCTCTCATCATTGAACTTTCTATCTCCCCCTCCCTCTTCCTTCCTCTCTGAAACCAATCCTATTAATAAAAGCCTATGTGGTCGCCATGTCCTCACGTCGTGATGCCCTCACGCCACAACGAGCGATCACCAGGAGGCTGCATGCACAGTGGGCACGTGCAGGTGGGCAGGAGCTTGACGCTGCATGCGCAGCGCAGAGGCGGGACCCCTGGCTCTGGCCTACCTCTTTGGGGCAATCCCATCGAGGAGCCCCGGATGGGTGGGTGGGGCCTACCTCTTTGGGGCGATCAACCGTGGGGCTCCCACACTGTGAGAGGGCACAGGCCAGGCTGGGAGACCCCCCCACAAGTGCACGAATTTCATGCACCAGGCCTTTAGTAACAATATATTTAAGAAAAGAAAAAAACTCTACTGGGGGGGAAAAAAGCAACTGATACACAGTAGGTTCTTGATGGAGTCTGGGGTGGGAGACCTGGGGTGTAGGCTGGTGGCTCAGGAAGCCAGGCCTAGGTTCCCCATGCGGGTGGCAGGCAGGCTCCGTGAGGACAGTCAAGTGGAACCTCATTTGCTTTCCTTCACGGGACAGCTGGCTAAGTCGCCTCTGAGTATTCCTGACAAGTGCCCATGTGCACGTTCCTGACATGTCAGAGTCAGCCCTTGCCAGACCATGTGGTGCTCAGCTGACCAGCCTTGGGCACAAGGGAATCCAGAGAAGGATTCCTGGTGTCAGGGGCTCACTCTGCAGCCTCCTCCTGCGGGTCTCAGGCTTCAGTCCGGTCACAGGGATGCTTACCATCTTCTTGCCGGTTGTGATCACCCCCCCAGGCCCACACTGCTGGGGCTGGTAGCACTGAGGGCTGCAGGGAAGGAACTAGCCCCTGCTCAGCTAAGAATAGAAGGCTTTGTGTGACTGAAGTAGCAGCCTGATCATATCAGGCCTCCCAGCCAGGCCCCAGGTAGCTTATCAAGAAGGATCTGGGGCCATGGTGCGTCCTCCTGGGTGGAGGAGGGAAAGGGGGGTTGAGGTGCTGCGGGGCTTTCCCTGGACTTCTCTCTCATTTCCACGTGATGATGATTTTTCTTTTTCCATCAAGTAAGGCTTATTGCTCCTCCCTTCTTCTCCCTGGGGTTGGCTGGGGATCATCACCAGCGTTCCTGGGGGAAAAATCTCTTCTGGGAAGAGTTCAAACAAACAAACTGGCTTCTGAGAGGAACAGATTGGTGGAAATGGCTTTGTCTTCAAGGAGAAAGCCAATGACGGCAGCCATTTATTAAGCGCCGACTGTATGCTAGACCTGAGCACACAGCATTTGGTGTCCTTGACTCGTCTAACACTCGCTAGGGTGCTGTGGGCGGTGTCCTATTCCCACGATGCAGTTGAGGACACTGAGACCCAGCTAGTCCTTGGCAGACCTGGTATGGGAACCAAGGACTATCCCGCCTCATTACTTTTGGGGGCAAAGGATTCCTGAGTCAGGGGAAGAGGTGAGAGTCAGAATTCTTAGAGCCCTGGGCATGGAGGACGTGGTCGCTCCGTGCGATAAATCACGCTTGGCCTTATGCTGGAGTCTGTTCCACTTTTTGCCAGCCTGGAGTAGGAGAAACATCCCAGGGTTGGGAAGAGGAATGATGATCCTATCACAGACATATAGCAGGTACAGATACCTGTCTGTTGAGTTGGAATGGAACCAAATTTCCTCTGTGAAGTTGGAAGAAACTGCTCCGGGCAGGATCATGAGGCGGCAGCTCCTGGCTCCTGGTCCTCCTCTCTGGTGCCTCCCTCTCGCCCTCCCCTCAGAGATTATTCCCCCGTGTGAGAATGGAAAGGAATTCTGAGTCACCTTCTGTTAGTCCAGATGGGAAGACTGAGGCCCCAGAAGGAGAGGGACTGGCCCAAGGTCACGCAGTAAACGGGCCTGGGAACACACAGTAGGTGTTCAAGAAATCCCTTCCTCCGGGCCAATGCCTGCTCCCCTGTGGGGCACTGCTTTTGTGCGGAGACCTGGAGGGCCTGGGATGGGCTGGGAGATGGAGTCAGCTGGGTCCTGGAGGGAGGCAGGGCCCAAGGGCTGGCACCTCTGTCTACGGTGCCCCAGACTCATCTCTGCTCACCCAAATCCTGCTCAACTCAAATGCCCCCTTTTCTGTAAAGCCTGCTTGGACTCCTCTCCCTCATACTCCTCCTAATCTCTTTCTACCCCAAGAATGGGAAAAATTTTTTTTAACTGTGGTGAAAAGCACGTAACACAAAATTTACCATCTTAATCATTTTTATGTGTGCAGTTCAATAGTGTTAACTGTGTTCACATTGTTTCACAGAAGTTCACAGAATTTTTTTCATCTTGCAAAACTGAAACTCTACACTCATTAAACAACAATTTCTTCCTCCACCCCCACCATCCCCTGGCAACCACCATTCTACTTTCTGTTTCTATGAATTTGACTGCTTTGGATACCTCCTATACATAGAATCATGCAGTATTTATCCTTTTGCGACTGGCTCATTTCACTTAGCATAATGTCCTCCAGGTTCATCCATGTTTGCTACATGGTTATAGCCTGTGACAAGGTGTCCTTCTTTTGTTGTGGTTGAATAATACTCCATTGTGTGCATCTACCAGATTTTGTTTATTCGTTTGTTTGTTGTTGGACACTTGGGTGGCTTCCACCTCTTGCTATTGTGAAAGGGGTGGGAGTTTGGAAGTTGAATGGGTCTGGGTTGAATCCTGGCTTCCAGCATCACTTGAGTTTCGAGTTTGAGTCCTTTGTCAGTTGCTAATGTGTCTAATGGGGCTGCTGGCAAGGATTGATATTGCACATATGAAAATGCCTGGCACGTAGCAAGCTCCCAGTGAATGGTAGGTAGGATTTATTGTCATCATCCACTTTCCTTCTAGGGACAGATCCCTTTGGGGGTTTATAGGACCATGGATTATTGGACCCACATACCCAAGCTCACCTCAACCCCATCCATGAGGCCAGCTCAGCATCCGGTGAGTCTTAGTGCAGCTGAAGAGCACCTAGGCCTAAAGAGGGGCGGGGACCAGCCCAAATTCACACAGTCAATGGCCGTGCCAGGATTAAACCCAGATCTCCAGCCTCACAGCCTGGGACCTTCCTGGTGCAGTCCCCAGGGTCCACAGGTCTCAAGCTGAGGAGGGACTGGCTCTCCAGGGGCCCGTGTCTACTTCTGCAGCAGGTAGAGTTGTGGGTAGTCGGCATCTCGGGCTCATCTCTGATGGGCACAGGCAGGTGGCATCCACCAGGCACCTCTGGTCATCACCTCAGCCCATGGCTATGGACAGTGGAGCTGCCGCAACACGCAGTACAAGGAGCTCCCGTCAAACTCATTTGCATTATGCAGGCTTAGGTCTAAGTTCCCTGTATTGCACCTGGGAGGTCATCCTTCGCTTTTATTCATTAAGTTTTCCTTTGCCTATTCCTTCCCTCAGTCACTTATTCTGAACCACTCCCTGGGGCTTGCTGTGGGCCTGGAGACAACCCATGGAGGCAGTTAGTAAGGCATGATAGCGAGTAGTGTGGATTCTGGGACTAAATTGCCTGGGTTCAAATCCTGGATTTGCCGGTGACTAGCTCTGTGACCTGGGGCAAGTTGCTTAACTCCCTATGCCTCTAATTCTTCGCTAAGTTGGGGATAATGATGTTCTAGTTACTATTGTTACCTAACAAATCACCCTGAAACTCACCGTCCTGTAGCCTTGGGGCTTTGCTCCGCCATGGCTTCCTCACAGCAAGGCAGCCTCAGAGCGGTCAGACTGTATACACAGAGGCTCAGGGCTCCAGCAGGAATGTTCCAGTGAAGGAGGCAGGAGCAGCAGCACCTTTGAGGACCTGGCCTTGGAAGTCTTTAGTGTGGCTTCAGCCATTAGTCCACAACCCCAGATTCAAGTCGGGGAGACATAGACCCTGGCTCTCCACGAGGAAAGAGTATCAGAGTTATTGTAAGAAGAGCAAGTGGGAAGGTAAATGTTGCTGCAGAAGTGTTTGGGAATACAATCTGCCACAGTCCTGAGAATTAGATGAGTCAAAACACGGAACTGTCTAGAACAGCGCCTAGGCATTGTATATAAGAGGTAGTTGTATATATATGGCCAAAAAATAAGGGTGATTTTGAGCATATGTAATTTACTGTGATGTGCTGACTTTAGGACCTGACTCCTACTACAGAAGGCTATCCACTGAACTGCAGCATTTCCCATTTGGGTATTGAGGGATCTATAGGAGTTCACCAAGCAGAGACAAGTGAGAAGGCATTCCTTGCAGAGCAAACTTGAACTCACTGTGTAAGGGTGTAGAGTTGTTAAGTTGAGTTCCTGGGGGCAGGGACTTAGCTCCGGGTAGCTGGAGCTCCCCTGAGGTGAGCTGGGGGAGGCCAGGAAGGTGAACTGAGGCAGGATAAGAAAAGCTTTCTGCATACAGGGTTTGATCCTACAGGTCTCAGGGAGTCCTTAGCTTTTTCTCAGGCAGCCACGTGAAGGACTGGAGTGCTCTGATGAGGAGCCACTTCTGAAGCAGCATCAGCGGGATGGGGAGGTATTGGACCACTTTAGTGGGGAATAAGGAGTGGACTTACAGGGGAATAGGGAGAGGTCAGGCGTGATGGGGCTCAAACCCAGGTGTGTGCCTGGGGCATTTGCGTCAGCTTTGCATGCGATATGCATACCCACCCTGGCGTGCTTTCCCTGATTTCTAGTATGACACTTGGCGATTTTTCTCTGCTCAGAGCAGCTTCCCTGCAGGGGAAGGCAGAAGGGCTGGAGGATGACTCTCGGAAGACTGGGTGTGGAGGAGCCTGGCAGCCAACCCTGGGTTAGCAGGCAGGGCCTTCTCTGCTCCCTGCCCTATCTGTGGAGAATAGCTCTTGCACCCCTAATGGTCTCCCCTCCCAACACCCCTCCCTACTCTGCAGTCCTGCAGGGTCCAAATGGAACAGATCCTGGGGGTTGTAATACCCAGCTCCCCTCACCTCACAGATGGGGAAACTGAGGCTCAGTGACTCGCTCCAAATCCCATAGTAAAGGAGCGAGTCTCAGGCCCTTCATGTGGCTGCAGCCAGGTGCAGTGGCCCTGAGGGCTGCGTCCAGTTCAGGTGGGAACAGGTGCTCGTCAGGGCCAGGATGCCTCCCTGTTAGACCCTCCCCACCCCATCTTTCCTTTGTGCCCCTTCGCATATGCAGGAGGAGGGCTGTACCTGCCCAGCCACAGCTCAGAGCTTTTAGGATCAAGATCCCTCCTTTTCCCAGCCCTCGTCCTGCCTTGCCTCCCAGTCACAGCTCAAATGTCCCTCTGAGTGAGCTCGGCAGTTCCCTTTCCCAGGCATCAGAGAGAGAACTCAGTGCTGGTGAGGTCACCTGATCCTGGGCCAGCCCTGCTGGGCTCTGTGTTCTCCTCCTCCTTTTACAGACGAGAAAACCATGGCTCAGAGAGACGAGGTGACTTCCCCAGGGCCACACAGCTGCTAGCCCTTCTTTTCTTTCCTGAAATCATGTTCCCAGCCACGACCTCCCTCTGGAGGGAGCCCTGGCTGTTGAGGGTCGCTGGGAGGGGGCTCAGGTGGAGCGGTGGGCATCTCCAGGTGGCTTGAGATGGGGAAGGCAGGAGCAGGTTTCGGGGGATGTGATGGATTCCCATTTGGCCACTGTGGGTGTGTGACTCCTGTGGGATGTCCAGGGTAGGATGACCTGAGGTTCATTGGGTAGACTGACTGGCCTTGAGCTTGGTCCAGACAGAGATGAGTGGTGGATGATATCACCCAAGGAGAGTGTGAAGGACAAGGGAGGGGACGGGGCTCACTCAGGATAAAGAGCAGCAGCATGGGTCCTGGACAGAGAGAGAAGCCAGCTTTGGGGGGGGGGGGGGAGTATGGAGACCAAGAGGAATGGGGGAGCCAGAGCAACTGGTGTCCTGGAAGCCACGGAAGGAAGGTGAGGCCCACAGTGTCAGGGAGGATTGGAAGCTGTCCGTTGAGCTTACTCACATGGAGGTCATGATTGAACTTGGGGACAGAGAGTGGTTGGTTTTGCAGCAGGTGGGAGGGAGGAAGTGGAAACATGAGTGTAGATAACTCTTTGAGAAGTTGGGATGAAAAGGAAGGAGGGAAAGGGAGTGCTGGAAAGGGTGGAGGGGGGAAACCTGGGTGAGACGAGGCCTGTTTTTGCTGCCTGGAGAGGGGAGAGGAGATGCAGGAGGCAGGGGGTGGAGGGGGAGGCCGCATCTATGAGCATCCGCCATAGTCCTCTGCATCAAGGCGGCCTCCCAGAGGAGGTAGCTCTTGCTGGAGGGATGGTTGTGGAAGGTAGGGACACAGGCGTGGCACGGTGGCTCTCAGCCCTGCCCTGAGCTCGGACAGGCTCCAGGGCCTCTGTCTCCTCGGTGTGGGGAGGACCCAGGGCCCTCACTGTCGAGACCTTTGACGTCCTACGAGGCAGGAGCTGCACCAAGTCAGAGCATCCTCATAAACTAGGTTCCAGGTCAGTGGTAGAAGCTCAGGGCTGCGCGGGCTTGGCCTGCAGTGCTCACCAAAGTGGCTTCATAAAAGCTTCAAACGAGAAAGGCCTGGGAAGGTTAGGACATGGATTGGTCTGCTTCCCAAGAGGCCATGCCTTGTCCCATCCCTGGCTCAGCTCCCAGTGATGGGGAAGTCCTTCCTCTGGGTCTAGCCTAAATCTTTCCTGCTGTGTGTTCCCTCCTGGTGAACTTGTTCAACCCAGCTCTGCGGAGCCAAGCCCGTCAGCCGGCCACTTTGAGTGGCGGCCAGTGTTTTTACAACTTGTTTTCATGAAGCTGGTTTGAAGTCTCCCTGCATTCCCAGAATGTCAGACCCGCCCTGATTCACAAGGGTTGACCAAAACAGTATCCGAGCCAACAGAGGAATCTGAGGACTTAGTCATCCCCCTTGGACCATCTACTGGTTCTCCTGCTTTTCTTCCAATAAAAAAAAGAAAGTTCGCTCAGAGGGCCAGGATGGAAGGCACTCGAGGATGTAAACAGGCTCAGATGATGCTGGTGGGCAGGGCTCAGGCCTCAGGCTTTGCCCTGGGCTGACCTCAGTCCAAGTCTTGCCACAGGGGATCCTTGACAACACTGTCTCTGAGCCTCACTTTCCTCGTCTCTGAAATGGGAAAATTAATGGCACCTACCTCATCGGTTGGGTGATACAGAAATAGACCCTGAGACCAGGATTTATGTCAGAATGACTCATATCAGAAGTTTTCCAGGAAAGAAAAAAAAAAAAACTGCTATGGGAATAGGAAAAAGAACCAGAAAGAGGAGAAGCAAGAATGCGATTTCAAGCCAAACCCCTCGAGGGAAACTTAGCTTAGTCCCCAGAGCTCTCCGGACACGCAGCCAGGGCCGTGCCAGGGGCAAGGGCAAGGGTGTGGGACTTAGACCTCCACCCACCAGGTACTGGTAAAGGGGCATCTGGGGGATCTCTGGGCTGCAGGCAAGGGGATTTCAAGAGCCTGATTCCAGAGGGAGGTCGTGGCTGTGCAGGTGTTGGCTGCTGGACAGGACCACACAAGCCAGTGTCCCCCCAGAACGGTAAGAGGTCCCAAGAGACGGGGGTGCAGCTCGACAGAGCCTCTCCTGAAGATCAGTGTGCAGATCATGCACGGTAAAGTGTGTACGGCGCTGATTGTGCAGAACCTGGCACGGAGGAAGCATCAGTCAGCCGCCGCGCGTCTCAGCTGTCAGGAAGAGGGCTGCAGAACGGGCGTCCTGGGGTTGTGTGGTCAGCGACAGGCAGGCCCTCTGAGAGCTGCCCTGGGTCCCTTTGCTCCCTGAGCCCCAGCTACTCACTGTTCCTCAGCTTCCAGAGGCAGATCCCCACCGAACCCCCCAGCCCTGCAGACCGGGCCCCAGCCCCCAGGCTCTTCCCACAGCTCGGTTGAGGACCATCTCCCCAACTCTGCCAGGCTGAGCTGGAGCCCTGCCATGGCCCCTCCAGAGAAGTCTGCCTCTGCGCCACCCTCACCTCTGTGTGCGCAGCCCAGTGTGGGTTGGTGAAGAGCAGGGGATGGCACAGGGCCCAAGGGCAGAGGTCAGGTCGGGGCCGTGGAGGCACGGAGCCCTGTGGAGGAAATGGAGGCCCATCTCCACCTCGACTGAATTTGGCTTTTCAGCCCAGCCCAGCCCAGCCCAGTGTGTCTCCTGTGCTTTTTCCAATAGAAGGGGCTGAGGGATCGCTTCAGAAGTTGTGTCCGGGAATGAACAAATCGAAGTTGTGCTTCCAGGGCTCTGATGACTTTAGCGGGTGATGTCAGCCTGGGTTGGCCCTGATGGAATCTGACCCAACCCCTCTCTGGCCTCCGCCCGCCCCATGATATCACAAGGAATGTCACCCAGGACCTGGCCTCCCCACTCAGGCCCCTGGGGTTTAGCTCTGCAGAGCGTGACAGGCCCGGGTTCTAGTCCAGACTCCATCACTTGCTGTTTGACTTTGGCCACGTCACCTTCGCTCTTTGAGTCTCCGTGCGCCATGTTTCTAAGCAGAGTTTTGTACGCGCTCACCTAAATCCGATGATTTCAGCACAGCGTTAATCCCGTCTGACTGATTCCCAGAGCGGTGAAGAGATTTGCCCGTGATCGCACAGCGAAAGTGCGGAGGTGAAAGGGCCAGGATCTGCTCCCGGGTTACATGAGCACCTTACCCTTTATGTGCTCTGGCCCCCTGCCCACATCTGACCCAGAACCTGAACTAACCTCCCAGTGGCCAGGATGAACAGAACCAGGTACCCAAGTGGTCCGTCACTGCTGTTTAGTCATTAGCTCACCTGACAACCGTTTATTAAGCACCTACTATGTAAGGGATTCTGTGCTCAGACGGGTAGGGTCCTGCTTTCTCCAGGCTTAATGTAAGGCTGTGCCCTATCCTGAAACCTGGGGAACCGCAGACCCCAGGGGTGAGGGGAGACAGATGGAGGTGGCCCCAGAGCAGGCTGGGAGTGGCTGGCCAGGGTGGTGGGTGCAGGGGAAACAAGTTTGCTCACTCCCAGGTATTTGTTGCTGCCTGTGGTGGGTCCCCGCTGGGTTAGGCTGGAAGATGGCTTTGATCCACCAGCAAGGCCCTCCTGAGCCCCTCCTGGCTCCCGCCTCCCGCCTCCTTTGTTCACGCCCTAGCTAGCACCTGTGCACCATTAGACCTTAGTCACCTTCAGCAGAAGCTCTGTCTGTCCACGGGACTCACACACAAGAGAGCTTAGGAAAGGTGTATTGGGGTCGGGGTTTATGATGTCTAGACTCGTTTGGGAGTCAGAGTATGAGTCCTGGCTCTGCCACTTGCTTAGCTGTGCCCTGGAGCAAGGGACCCAAACCCCCTTGAGCCTCCGTTTTGTCATCTGCAGAAGGTGTTGCCATGGGAGGCCAACAGGAGTAAGTGAGAGGACAGACAGGGAATCTCGGCCTGTGCGAGGCTCGGGCCCGCCCTCCGTAAATGGTGCTCAGTGGCATAGAAGACGGGCTGTGCATGTGCCAGGCTGAGTAGGAAACACACGAGAGATGGAGTTAGGCCCTGATCACGTGGCTCAGCATTTACCGTTTACAACCCTGCCGTGTCCCCATCGCGGGGTTCCTCCAGCCATCCCATGAGGCACTCGGGGCTGGTTGCAGAATCCCCATCTGACAAATGAGGACCGTGAGCTAGAGAGGAGGCTGACCTGCCTTCCAGTGACCTCGGCAGGCTGAGAACCCAGCTCTCCCGGCTCTCAGCCTCCTGCTCTCTCCTCGACAACCCTGCCACCTCCGGAATCCAGCCCCTGCCCTCGGGAAGCTCTGGGTGAAAGATGCTAGGAAAGAAGGGTGGTGGGCAGGTGATGTGGAGATTTGTCATCCCAGATGTCAGGGGGCTAAGGGTGCCTTCTGGGCTTTAGCACAAAGGGGGTCACTGTGACCAGTAGGCTCAGAGTAAGGGGGCACGAGGTGGGCTGGGTGGAGGTGGACTGCGTAGGGGTGCAGAGGAGGAGAAAAACAGCTGTGGGAGCCTAGAGGTCACACACCTAGCCTGGTGGCTGGGTACAGAATTTGAATTTCCCCCCAATATCTATAAAACCTTTAAAAATGTGAATGTTTAATCTCTATTTAAATAATTTTATTTTAAGACTGTTATTTGTTCATTACGATGGGTATAGTTTTAATGTCCATAACATTTTCAAGAAAAACAATTTTTAAAAATATAAATTTTCTTTACATTTTTTTGATGGAAAAAAAATCAAATTCTGTACTCTTTAAATACAGTTGCATTTTATTTTTGACCCTTTAGATTACTACCATCAATGCAAAATTTTCAAATGATATGCAAATCATCATTATAATAATGTAAATATAGTGATCTTGCTAAAATGAAGACAATAATGTATATTTTATGAAATAATCTATGAACTATGTCTTATTACTCATCCGAACATCACCAGCCCACCATCAAAACACCCAGCTGAGTAATAATAATTAAATTCAGTCTTCCTTGATATTTTGTCACTTTCAGTCATATAAAACCATAACTTTACATATACATTTCAATTTACCTTATGCAGACATATTTGTCAAGGTGGGGAAATCAAACTATTTTATTTAACAGTTTCAAATATATGACAAAGATATAGACTCTATTTATATTTTTGCTATGGGTTCTGCAAATCTTGGGCCAGGCCTGCCTGTCCACTCCCTGCCCACTGGCTCTCACTTTTGTGGGGCGCAGGCCACCCGCACTGGTCATTTCAGCTGAGCATCATCAGCTCAGTTGCCAGCCAGGCCTGCCTTCCCCAGAGTCTGCCTTTTAGAAAGTGCTCTATACATGCAGCATCCAGGGCAACTCAAATGCCCTCAAGGGCAGTGACCATGACTTGCCTGGCATTTCTCACAGCCCTGGTGCCCCTTAAAGTCCCTTACATTCCAGCCCTATCTGTGAAGGGACCCGGGTGGGAGGGCCCAGCAGCCTCTGGCTCCCAGGCTGGTAGGCCCGGCCATCAGGTTGTTCTAGTGTTTAATGTTCATCTAGTTGACAACGTAAAGAATTAGTATCATACTTCATGTTACATTGATTTGAGTAATAGGAGTTGTTAAATATAACAGTCCCCCTTAGTCACAGGGGGATACATTCCAAGACCCCCAGGGGATACCTGAAACCACAGATAGCCCCAAGCCCTATACAACTGACTCTGAACAACTTGAGGATTCGGGGCACTGACCCTTCGCAATCAAAAATCCACCTATAACTTAAGTCGGCCATCCGCGTACGCAGATTCCCAGATGTAGATTGAAAATACAGTTGACTCTTGACCAACACAGATTTGAGCTGTGTGAGTCCATGTTTACTTATGGGATTTTTTCAAAACCTGTGTTGCTCAAGGGTCAACCATATATACTATACTTTTTCTTACACATATGTACCCATGATAAAGTTTAATTTATAAATTAGGCACAGTAAGAGATGAATAGCAATAACCAATAATAAAATAGAACAATTATAATACCATGTTGCCATAAAAGTTACGTGAATGTGATCTCTCTCTCAGCAAACTAGCACAAAACAGCCTAATTTTTTTTTTCTTATTAAGTTGAGAACTTTCACCTCTTCACTGAAAGGAAGCATTTTATGGCTTCTCTCTGTCATATCTGCATTTCCAGCATCCCTGCTCTTCCACGTTATTAAGTGAAATGTGGGCTACTTGAACCCAAGCACTTCGATACTGTCATAGCCGATGGCTAGAGGACGGCTAAGTGGCTAAGGGTAGGGAGCATAGACAGTGTGCACAAAGCATGGACAAAGGGTGATTGATGTCCAGGGCCAGATGGAGTGGGACCATGTGGCGTTTCATCATGCTACCCAGAATGGAGAGCAATTTAAAACGTATGAATTGTTGATTTCGGGGATTTCCTATTTAATAATTTTGGACCGTGGTTGACCATGGATAACTGAGACTGTGGGAAGGGAAACCGCAGATAAGGGGGGACTACTGGGCCATAAGATGTTCCTCAGCCACCGTGCGCATTAACTGTGAATAACAACGCTAATTCACAAGTACTTTTAGGACCACAAATTGGAACAGGGAGAAAAAGCCCCACTCCCCCCCCCCCCCCCCCCCCCGCCCAGTAAAAGGATGCTCGGCGTTACTGGGAAACAGATGAGGTACAGTGTTCACTTAATGCTGTTTATAGGCTCTTGGAAACTGCCACTTTAAGCGAAACAACATCTATCGAAGCCAATTTTGGCAGAGGCTAGTTGCTATAAAAAAGGGTTAAGTTCCTACAACATATTTCTGGTCACAAAACCATCACCAAACTTATAAATAGGGACCCAAATTACTTCTAATATTTAACATTGGAATGAATGTGAGCCGTACATACATTTAAGAAAGATGCATAAAAAGTAAAATAATGCATTTCCAACCCACTTATTCCAGTTTAGGGTCAAGGATGGCCGGAGCTGGAGTTCAAATCTAGGTATCGGCATTCACTCATCTATGCATTTGTTCATTTATTTCAAACCCATATTCACTTCGTGCAATTCTTCATTTCACTATAGAACACCAGGCCCGAGTAGTCTTGGAGCACAGCCCCCTGATCCTACCGATGAGGGAAGTGAGGCTCAGGGAAGGCTGCCGATGTACCTAAGATCCCACAGCAGAGAAGTTCCCTGGCGAGGTTTCACAGCGGGAAGATGGGTGCCGTGTTTGGGTTTCAGGTAAAATCTGACTGTCCCAATCAACTTCCCTTCATCAGACTCTGCTACCCAGGCCCCCCACCACAGGGCCCCCGGGAGATCCTACAGGGGGTTTCTGTTTGAAGAGCCACTTCCTGTTTGGGGCTGAGCACTTCCTTCAGGTGACTCACAGGCTCCCGCTGGCCTCGTGCTGGGCAGCCAAGGTGGGGGTGGAGGCAGGCTCCAGCTGGGCCACCCTCTGCCTGCGACCCCAGCTGGGTGACCCTGAGCCCGAGCGGTGCCGTAGACTGGAGGTAGGAGATGGCGGTGGAAGGAGGATGCTAAGCTGTTCCCCTCACCCAGCTTGGTGGGCAGGGCTCTGAGAGAGCCTCAGGCTCCCGTGGGCGGAGGGGCAGCCTCCACACCCAGCTGTTCGTCCCCACATCTGGTTCCCAGGTAGCTGCTGCCCAGGTGGGGGCTGACAGTAGAGCGGGGGACCCCGTAGGATGGATTTGTGATACTTTCTCTTCCTTGCAAGACAGTGAAGTGTGGTAGAAAGTGCACTAGGCCAGGAGTGATGGACTTGGACTTCTGATGCCAACTTTTGGTGACCTTGTCATTCTCTGCCCATCTCGGGGCCTCCGTAGCCAAGTCTGTCTAATTGGGGAGGGGGAGGGGAATGCTGGCTGTGACACTTTGTGGCAGCTTGGTGTTGTAGGATTTACGTGAAGAGAATTGGGTTTGGCTGGCTGGTGTGGGTCAAGTGGTTGAACATCAACCCATGAACCAAGAGGTCGCAGGTTCAATTCCCGGTCAGGGCACATGCCCAGGTTGCGGACCAAGTCCCCAGTGGAAGGTGTGCAGGAGGCAGCTGATCGATGTTCCTCTCTCATCGATGTTTCTATCCCTACATACCTCTCCCTCCCTCTCTAAAAATCAATAAAAACATTTATTTTATTATTATTTTTTTTTTAACAAGAAAGAGGGAGAGAAAGTTGGGTTTGAATTCTGGCTCTGCTCCCTTGCTGGATGTGCCTCCCTCTCAGAGGCGCCATTTAAAAACCTGAAATAATAATCCCTTTAGTCATTTTACATAACGTAATCCTCAAGCCTCAACTCCATGGGCAGGTATTATTGTTGTTTTATGCATAAGGAGATTGAAGCACTTACCAAGTCCACATAGTAAGAGCCAAGATTCTAACTTGTGCCGTGTGACCCCAGGACCCATGCTGTGGTCTTGCTACTCACACTGTGGTCCCTGCACCTGTAGCCTCAGCATCACCCAGGAGCTTGTCAGAAGCGTGGACTCGCAGACCCCAGCCTAGACCTCCTGATCAGGCTGCCTTTGAACGAGAGCTCCAGGTCACTTCTTTGCACATGCAAGTCTGGGAAGCCCTGCTCTGTTGCTGTGCCCTCTGTCACTGAGGTCTAAGGATCCCTGTGGGAGATGAAGGAAATAAGTGTGTTTTGTAAACTGTAAGTGCAGTACCCTCGGGCACTGTGGAGGTGGGGGGGGGACAGGGCTGCGGGTGCCCAGGGATCTGTCCCTCAGTCGCAGGATATCATTTCCAAACTGTCTCCGAACCCAGCTCTGTCCCCTTCCCATCCAGGGCTGAGTCTTGGCTGTGTGTTTATGGCTGGCGTGTGGCTCCAGGGCCCGACTGGGTTAGAGAGAGTTTTCACGTTGGCATGAGCTTCTGCTGGGCACCAGGTCTGAGCTCCCACTGCGCTGGGTCTGCAGGGTACCAGGAAACCTGGGTTCCAGCCCTGGCTCTGCCTCTGACGCTCCGGGTGGCCTAGGCAGGCCCCGGCCCTGCCAGCCTGTGTCCCCTAAAGGGCAAGGTGGCAGCATCCTCTGAAGCCTGCAGTCTGACCGGGACCCCTTCCCCTTTCCCCTCTCTCTTCGTGGCCTGTTGGCACCATCTTTCCTCCCCGTTCCTGGGCAGGAGGGCTGCCCAGTGGGCTGTAAGAGCTGGTGTTGGGGGAGGTGGTGCATGAGTCAGAAGGAAGCCACATAATTTCGGTGCCCCAGATCCCGCCTCCAGCCCTCCAGCCCTTCCTCTGCGGCTGCTTTAGAACAGCTGGGGTGGCGGCTACCTCTGGAGAAGCAGGTCCCTGGGCAGCACGGAAGGGCCTCTGCCCGCCGGGAGCTGGGCACAGCCCCAGGTTTCGTCCCAGAGCGGCCGGACCTGGGATCATGTCCCGCGGGTCCTGGGGAAGGGGAGGAAGAATGGTTCAGGGAGCAGGTTATACTGGGTTTGGGGTCAGGCTGGTTTGTGGACAGCATGTGTGGAGGGGGATTGCGTGTGAGGGGTCTCATGGCCCACCACGGGATCACGTGTGTCTCCTCGGCTCACCTACCCGCTTGGTGACTTCTCCAGGCAGAGACTAGGTGTGCCCATCCCTGGACCCCACACCCAACACAAGGTGGGCACAGTGTGGGGGCCCACTGAGGGGCAGGTGGGCGGGGAGAAGGCAGGGGGAACCGGTGAGTGATCTGACCGGGTTTGTCCCCTTGTCCCCACAGCTCTCCCAGTGAAGTGACGTCACTGCCTTCCTGACAGGACACCCTTGGGAGCCCAGCTCACAGCCACTGGTACCTTCTTCCAGGTAAAGAAAAAAGAAAGGCCCTAGCCGGTTTGGCTCAGTGGATAGAGCATTGGCCTTCGGACTAAAGGGTCCCAGGTTCGATTCTGGGCAAGGGTACATGCCTGGGTTGCGAGTTTGATCTCCAGTGGGGAGGCTGGGGGGGAGGGGGCGGGTGTAGGAGGCAGCCGATCAGTAATTCTCTCTCATCACTGATGTTTCTATCTCTCTCTCCCTCTCTCTTCCTCACTGAAATCAATAAAAATATATTTTTTTAAAAAAAGAAGGAAGGAGGCAGGGAGAAAGGAGTTAGAGACAAGCTACATGGAGCAGCCCGCTGGGCTCCAAAACAGTCTGCCTCTCACAGGGGGGCGGCACTTCACAGTTTACAAAAACAGGCAGGGGAGCGGGATTATTGCCCCATTTTACAAGCAGGAGAAGGAAGAGCGGCCGCTCCGGCTTACTCAAGTGTACCTGCACTTACCTAAGCACCTTACACGTATAAGCTCCTGTAATCCGCACAGCAGCCGAGGAGGTTGGCAGTTATTATAACTAAGGAGACGGAGGTGTGGAGGCATTAAGGAATTTGCTCCGTTAGGAAGTGGTAGAGCTGAGTTTCAAACCCAGGCAGGCTGGCTCTCCGTGCACACTCCCAACCCCGTGATTTCCTGCTGCTCCAGGGCCACGTCCTAAACTAATGTACCTTGCCCTCCCCTTTCCAGGGGGAGATTGGTGTGTTAAGAGAGAATCCTAGAGAAGGGTGCTTCAGCCAAAGGCATGAATAGCAAATAATGGGACAGGAGGCCCTGAGTCGTGGACTTGGTAGGAGCCTCGAAGGTGTGCGGGCCACCAACTCCTGGGACTGTCTTCCTCAGCTTTGGAGCAAGGCTGGCGTTCTTTGGTTACCGAAGGGAAACCTGGACGTTTGGGAGAGAGGTAGACACGTTGAGGCCCCAGATCCTCAGACTTGCCTGGAAGTAGGGGGGCTGCTGCTCTTCACAGAGCCCCGTGACGAAGAGAGATGTGAATGACCACGAGGAGTCCGGATTCTGGGCTAAATCTGAGGTCCCCTTATGCTAGATGGGGAACAGAAGTGTGCAAGCAGATACCAGCGGCTTAAGGAAAAATTGTGTGTGTGTTGGGGGGGGGGGGGAGGGATACTTCATTTAGACCTTTTTTAAAGTAACTTGGCTTTTCTGTAAATGAGGAGAGGCAGCGGCAGAGTATGGATCAGGCTCGGAGGGCTCTGCGCGTGTGTGGTGGACGAGGCCCTGATCGGTTCCTTCTTTCCTTCCTTTGCACATTGAACCAGCTTTCCTGGCTGACAGACACACGGGCACCTCCTGGTGCTGGCATAGTGCAGGGACCCGGGTCGCCTGCACCCTGGCTCCTCTAGCAGGGACGGGGCCTGGGTTTGCTGGCGGAGTGGGTCAGAAGTCTGCCTCTGGGGAGGCTTTCAGCCTGGTGGGCATGGCAGCCACGGAAGCAGATAATTGCTGAGCACACGGGCCTGTGATCATGTCTCAGGAGCTCTGCCAGACGGGAGCACAAGGGGAGGAGGCAGCGGGGGCGGTGGGGGGGGGGGGGTGTCAGACTGAGCTTTGCACAGGATCCATTTGTTAAGATGGATGGGATGTGTATTGGGGTGGTGGGAGGGCTTTCCTGGCAGAGGCCCCAGCTCCAGCAAAGGCAGGGCTGTGGGAAGGTGGGCAGTGTGGTGTGCTGGGAACACGGCAGTGTGAAAGGGGAGGGGAGGGAGGGGAGGGGAGGAGGGAGGGGAGGGGAGGGGAGGGGAGGGGAGGGGAGGGGAGGGGAGGGAGGGGAGGGGAGGGGAGGGGAGACAGGTAGGTGTGAGTGGAAGGAAGCAAGGGAAAGACTCCTTAAATGGCAGGACTTGTTTTTCTCTTCCCACCCCAGGGCCTGATGAGGAAGCCTGTTTGTGTCATAACCCCACTATTTTACATAAATAAATAAAATAAATCATCGCTCTCCATCCCTCAGGGGGCAAAAACTAGTCCGAGACAAGTTTGCTCAGTGCAAGTTCCTGCCAGACTCAGCTTCCTCCTTCTCCTCCTCTCATACAGGTGCCCCCCTTCCCTGGGACTCGGGGAGAGGCGCTGGAAAAAGCCAGCCTGGTCCCTGTGGCAGAATCCCTGGGCTCCTGGGAGGGGCTGAGAGGGAAAGTCATCCCCTTCACCAGGCCCCTGGTCTGGCCCCTGAGGCCCAGCCTGAAGCCCCGGGGACATTGGCTCACTCTGCCTGCTCCAGGAAGAGGCTGTCAGTGCCAGGTGGTTGTGGTTTTTCTGTGCCTTTTTTTGGGGGGGGAGTGGGGGGGTTACAGGGGGCAGGCCACTCCTCTCAGGAGGGCTCTCTACAGGCCTGACTGAAGGAGTGAACCACTCAGCCCTCCAGGGAGGGCGGCCTTCACAGAGAGCCTGCAAGCCCACGCAGGCCGCTCTGCTGGGAACCACCACTAGGACCTGTGCTGGGATTTCTGCGCGGAGAGCGAGGCGGGATGGGAAGGCGGCAGGTCTTTCCTGGTGCTGACTTTCGATGACTTTAATAATCTGAGATCCAGGGATAGTTCTGTTGGATCGCACCAGGGTTCCACGATGGCATGAGTCTTGGGTGAGGTGATTCTAAGACTCTGTTTGCCGCTAGAGCTTTTGAGTCTGAGATGCTAAGTTCCGCTCTCTGCCCAAGCCCGTAGCCCTGACTTGGGAAAGAGAGGTCCTTTCTGTGCCAGGAGAGCCCAAGGCTCCTGGGCAGGGTCCTGAGCCTGGCTCCTGTTCAGCCAGTCGCCCCAAACTGTCCCAAACATGTGGTTCTGTCCCCCGAGGGCCTTAACTGCGGGTGCGTCTCAGACCTGTCCTGACCTGCTCCAACCTTGCCTCCTTGCCGTAAAACGGGGATGTGGTACTTACCTGCAGAGTGGGTGAGACGCTTCATTGAAACGATGTGAGGGAGACTTCTTTGTTAACAGCAAAACACTGGCCGTGTGGTCAGAATTGTGCTGCTGTTGCTGCGAAGAGGTGCCCCCCTAAAAGGAAGGTCCGTGTCCGATTCTCTGTCAATCTTTCTCGGCTCCCAGGAGTGCCTGGCACACTGTGGGGCCTTCTCAAACAATTACTGAATGACCTACAGAGCCTTAGATATGGGACAGGGGGAACCAGAGGCCACGGCTCCCAGGGACAAGCAGGGAGCACTTCCTTCAGGAGGACCCACGCCTGGGATGCAGTGAGCCTGGCCTGCCCCCAAGGAAGAGCAGTCCGAGGCCTCTTGGGACAGAAGTGTTGTGTAAACAGGAGGCTCAGACACCTCCTCCATGGCAAGAGGTTAATAATGGCCCTAATTACGGCAGGATTGATCTCTGAGGGCTCCTGCTGAGCGCCAGCCTCAGCCGTGAGTAACTTTTTCCCAAAGAATGTTGCACGGACACAGGAGGCCTCCCTCCTGGCACCTCCTCTCCTGGGCTCTCCCCCCTGGCAGCTGCCTCAGTGACATTTCCTTCCTGTCCCGCCTCTGCTTACCTTCTCTGTTGATTCCATGAAAATGCAGGGCTTTCTCTGAGGCTCAGGGAAGTGGAGTGGCTTGCCCCAGTCCATAGTGTAATGGGGGCAGCCCGGATCTCTCCATGCAAGCCATCCGACGGGCAGGGTCATGACCAGCCTCTAACCTGGTCACAGGCCTCACTTTGATGCCTCCAGTCAGTGGCAGGCTCAGGACTCCCAGCCGTTAGCCCTACGAGTGGAGGGGGTCTGCGCCTCAGACCAGACAAGGACTGTGGGATTGCCCGTCCCTCCTCCCTGAGCTGTCCCATCTCTGCTTCTCTCCTGGGGATGAGGGGAGAGCAGGTGGTGAGAGGGTTTTAGAAGGTGAGTGCCCAGAAGGATTTTGGAGATCATCTGGTGGTGCTGAAACCCGCTCAGGATACAGACGGGAGAGCCACGGCCAGGGGCTTCTGGAGGTCGCCCAGCCTGCCTGTGGCTGCGCTCGGCCGCAGCCTGCAGCCCTGGGGTGGGACTGGGGTTGAGGCCCCAGGGAGGGCAGCCATGGCCAAGGAGAAGGGGAGCGATTCCTCCTCTGCATTTGTGCTTTGCCTCCTTCCCCAGGGCCCTGGCAGGCTGCTGGAGAAGATCAGGTGTCTGCCAGCCCCAGCCCTGGGCCCGTCATGGTGTGTGGGGGTTCCCCTTCTCTCCCCTGGGTTCTTGGCCCTCCTCCGTACTCTCGCTCCCTTGGAGCCAACCAAAATATTGAGCTTGGCCCTATGAGGTGCAGCTTGCAGTGACACCGAGGCTGTGGCTGGCAGAGACACGGAGGATGGCAGAAACATGGGCAGGCACTTCCTCTGGGCTGTAGCGTCAGCAGCCCTGGATTCACACCCCTCTTCCGTGCCCATTGGCTGTTGGGCCTTGGGGGAATCACTTAATGTCTTGGGTGTGGCTGTCTATCTGTCAATCGATATAGATATCTACATTAAATGCATATATACTCAATTAATAGACTTTATTTTTTTTAAAGAACAGTTTTAGGTTTATAGAAACATTGATCAGAAAGTACAGAGAGTTCCTGCATGCTCTCCCTGCCCCACCTCACAGTTCCCCCTAGTAACACCATAACATTAGGGTGGTGCATTTGTTACAACTGATGGGCCAACGTGGATACAGTATTATTGACTGAAGTCCATGGTTTGCATTAGGGGCCATATTCTAAGCGGTTTGATAAATGCATAATGACATGTGTTCACCATTACAGTATCATGGAGAATAGTTTCAGTCTTAAAAATCCATCCCCAACCCCGGCAACCACTGATTTTTTGTTGCTTCTATCATTTTGCCGTTTGCAGAATGTCACGTAGGTGAATCCAACAGCATGCAGCCTTTTCAGATTGGCTTCTGTCGCATAGCAATATGCTGTTAAGGTCCCTTCCTGTCTTTGCGTGGCGAGGTAGCATATTTCTTTTTATCATTGAGTAATATTCCGTTTTCTGGATGGACCAGTTTGTTCATCCCTGCGCCCGGGGCCCATGTTTCTAATCTGTCACAGAAGCCTGTGGGCTCCACTTGGCAGGTTGTCGCCAGGTGAGGACACAGGCACGGTGCTCAGCACGGGCCGGCAAGCCCCACCCCACCTTCTGTAACTAGCTTCTTTCGCTGGGCATCCTGTCTTCAGGATTCTTTCGTGTTGTCGCACGGCTCCGTGTTTTGTTCCTTTTTATTGCAGCTCGGGTCCTTTTATTTGTTTTTCCATCCAGTTCCCATTTCTCAGACGAGTAAAATGAGGCGCAGGGAGAGCTGGCGACCTGTCTAAGCCAAGTTACAAGTCGGTTGCAAGAGACTAGGCTGTAACCTGGGCACTGACACCTGGCCTAGAGTCTTTCCTCTCTCAGGAAGGAGCGTGGGCTTGGGCCACAGGCCGCAGGAGATGGGGGCAATGAGGGCCCGGAGCCTGGGGGTCATGGGAGGGAAGAGGAACCGGGAAGTGGGTTGGGTGCCTTCCCAGGACATCAGGGAGGGAGAGGACCCTGCAGCTTTGTAGCAGGCGCTCCGTGCTTCTCAGGCCTGGACTCCTGGAAGGCCCTTCCCTGTGCAAACAGGAGTTCAGGGCAGGGACCAAGAATTCAGACAAATCGGGACTTGGTGCTGCGGGGTGGGGCTCAGAGGTGGGGGCTACCTCTTGTCCCACAGCCAAGCAGGGGTTCCGGGCAGGGGATTTCTTGGGAACTTGGCTGATGCCCTGGGAGGTGGCTTGGAGAAATCAATTGATCCTAAGTAATGCCATTGCCCTGGCGGGAAGAGGGGGGGGGGGGGGGGGGCAGGGTTTGGTCTCCGGGAGCTTGTCTGAATGCCAGCGTCTGAGCGGCACTTTCTGTCAGTAAGAACTTCCAGGCCTCCTCGGCTGTACAGTCCAGGAAGCCCTGTGCCTCCTCCTCTTGCTGCCCGGTGCTGGCCACTGGGGATGTAGGAATAACTCAGGCCATCCAGTGGGGGAGAAGGACATGTCCACAGTGCTCACACAGGGTGCCCAGGAAGCATGAGGGACGCTCAGGGCTATGGGAGGCTGGGAAGGGCTCTAACCAAACCTGGGCTCAGGGAAGGCCCCCTGGAAAAGGTGACATCTGAGCTGAGATTGGGAGGGTCAGGAGGTGTCAATCAGACGCAGGGACAGCAGGCTCTGGAGTGGTGAGGCTGGAGGAACTGGAGGGGCCTGGTCATGTGCCTTTAAAAATCTTTCTCTAGCCCTAGCCAGTTTGGCTCAGTGGATAGAATGTCGGCCTGCAGACTGAAGGGTCCCCGGTTCAATTCTGGTCAAGGGCGTGTACCTGGGTTGCAGGCTTAATCCCCGGCCCCAATCAGGGCCACGTGTGGGAGGCAATCAATCGATGTGTCTCTCCCACATAGATGTTTCTCTCTCTCTGTCTCTCCCCCTCCCTTCCACTCTTTCTAAAAATCAATGGAAAATACTCTGGTTTATCTTCAGATCGCATAAATCTTTTGCCTTTTGAAAATCAATGGGAAAATATCCTCAGGTAAGGATTAACCAAAAACCAAACAAACAGATCTTTCCGCTAGCTCAGCTGGGAGCTTGGATTCATGGCCAGTGCCTTCCTTTCCCTAGGGCAGTGGCCAATGGGATGGTGGGAAAAGGGCTTTGAGGGATATGAGAAGCAGATTGGGGGTGGTGAGGAGGTCAGTGTCCGTGCAGGGCCTGAGTGACACCCCCGGAGACAGCCAGGAGCCTCTATCTTGATGGAGAAACAAAGATTGGGTGGCCTTGGCTGTACCTGGTAACCAAAGCCGTGGGAGTGGACGCGATGACCCCAGCAGAACATGGGAAGAAAAGAGAAGAGGTTTGCCTCCCAAAGGGTGCCTGGCGTTATGAATCGTGTGAAGAGTTTCCTGGGGAGAGGCGGTTCCAAGAGCCACAGTCAGCTGAGCGCTGGGCTGAGGCCAGGGCAGACAGTTCTGCTTCCCTCCTCTCCAGACCTGAATGGAATTTCCATGCCTAGGGATCGTATTGCTCAGCTGTGGGGGTGGGCGAGCAGGGAAGGGCGGAACGGAGTTCACATGGGAGCCAGTCCCAGGGTAAGGGGTCCTGGGAAAGGAATGTGAGGGCAGGGGCACCTGGGTGTGGGCTTCTGCTGGCCTCAGTCACTGCAGCCATGTGCCCTCCGGGCACCCTCCCCGCAAACTCTGGTCCCTATTGAAGTCAAGGCAAAGGCTGTTACCCCACTTTACAGATTCCGAAAGCAAGGCTCAGGGAAGAGCGCTGAGAGGCCTCAGCCACAGTGCCCGTCAGCGGCTGACACAGGATGAATCCAGGCTTCTTCCTAAATATCAGCTGCCCCCTCCCTTCCTGGGGGCAAATGTGGTGGTCGACCTAATCTGGGGGTGCACTGGATGAGACCTGGCTGCGTAAAGCTGGGAGCACCCCCCATGTGCTCCCCAGGCCTCCCCAACCCCACAGGAGCTAGGCCGACCGCAATAGTATCCCCATCCCTTACTGTCCCCCAAGCCCACGGCTCGGCGCCGACTCAGAGAATTCCCAGCAGCTGCACCATGTTCCCATGCCTCCCCGGGGAACCACGGGCACAGAGACTGCACCACGCAATTCCCAGCAATTAGGAGGCACTGGATCAGTCGATATTCCCAGCAAGCCCCTAATGCATCTCTCTCCTCAGACTGGAGGCTGGACGCCCTGTGCTGAGGTTAGCATTTGGTGGGGGCTGGGGATGAGGGTGGGGGTGGGAGGCAGAGGTCCTGAATGAGGCCCAGAGGTGGAAGTAGGGGGTGGGCCTGAAACCCTGGGTGCCCCTGTGGTGCAGCCCCTGGACATTTAGAAAGAGGCATCTTGGGGTGGGTGGGGGCGAAAAAGAAAAAAAAGAGGCGTCTTAGGAGCTCATGTGATAGGCCTCAGCTCAATGCTGCCTCCAGGAAGCGTGGCTGACCCTCTCTGCCCGGTGTTAAGTGCCCAGAGCCTCCTTTTACTCTCTCCGCCATGCGCTGCACTTAAGAGCCATTGCAGCCTGCTGGTTACAGGGTTCAGCAAACACTCCCTGTAAAGGAGCCAGGCAGCATTTGAGGCTTGGTGGGCCATATGGACACGGTCGTAACCCCTCAGCTCTGCAGCTACAGTTAAAGCTGCCATAACAATGCATGAACGAGTGAGCCTGGCTGCCTCCTAGGAAACGTTATTTATGGATCCACTGAAATGTGACTCTCATATCATTTTCATGTGCCACAAATGTGTTCTTGTTTGATTTTTTTTTTTCTCTTCTCAATCCTTTAAAAATGTAAAAATCGTTCTTAGCTCGTGGGCTATGCAGAAATAGTTGGCTATCTATGGCCATACCACTTAGAACGCACCCGACCTCGTCTGACCTCGGAAGCTAAGCAGGGACGGGCCTGGTTAGTACTTGGATGGGAGACAAAAATAGGTGGCTGGCTGGATATGGCCCCTGAGGTAGAGCAAGGCCCCTGGAGCCAGACTGCCTGGCTCTGCTGGGTCACCTATGGCCAGTGGCTAAACCTTTCTGTGCTCCAGATTCCTCCAGTGTACAAGGGAGATGGTAATGATAGTGCTTTGAGATGTAAAATGGTGCAGCCGCTCGGGGAAGCAGGGTTTGGCGGCTCTTCAAAAGGTTAAATCATATGACCCAGCAATTCCATCCCAAAGTACTGACTCGAGAGAAATGAAAACATATGTTCACACAGAAACCTACTCACAGCGGTGTTGTTCGTTAATGTTAACGTAAAAAACAAACAACACTGAAACCTGTGAAGAATTTTTGTGAGTTTATTTGAGCCAAACTGTCGACATATGCCGGGAAGCAGAACCTCAACGAATTGAGATAATGCTCCAGAGAATGGCGGGTTATATCTGTATTTATACATTGCAATCAAAGGAAGGGACGTAGGTGGGTTACATGAAATCCATTGGTGATAGATTAGAGAGCCGGGAGAAAGCAAAACGGGGGGCCGGGGGACGGGGGGAAGAGACACCTGGGATTAGATAAAAAGTAAAATGATGGAATGATGGACACATACTTAGGTGGATGCAGGAACAATTAACACGATAATGAAGGAATTTGTGGTATCTGTCCTGGCGCCCAGCACATTTGGTTGTGCCCCAGGAGGTCCAGAAAAAGGGAAGTTACAAGTTACCCTTCAAGGGTATGTGTTTGTTTTTTTTAATATATATTTTATTGATTTTTTACAGAGAGGAAGGGAGAGGGATAGAGAGTTTGAAACATTGATGAGAGAGAAACATCAATCAGCTGCCTCCTGCACATCCCCTCCTGGGGTTGTGCCCGCAACCAAGGTACATGCCCTTGACGGGAATCGAACCCGGGACCTTTCAGTCCACAGGCCTACGCTCCATCCACTGAACCAAACCAGTTAGGGCAAGGGTATGTTATCATATATGCAAAAAGGCAGATAAGCTCAGTTAAGGTAAAGGTT
This sequence comes from Cnephaeus nilssonii, assembly GCF_951640355.1. Taxonomy (NCBI): domain Eukaryota; kingdom Metazoa; phylum Chordata; class Mammalia; order Chiroptera; family Vespertilionidae; genus Cnephaeus; species Cnephaeus nilssonii. The sequence goes on along the minus strand of NC_137084.1, from coordinate 44,970,544 downwards.
GACCTTGTCAGTGAAGATGCCGGCCTAGGACGTAACTACCCACCATAACTGCTTTTAGTTAAAGTTTAATTTCAGACCATCCTTTGTGGATACTTTAGGCCTCTGAGTTTGCAAGACTGCCATGCAGGTCAGCATGTGGCCCCTTTCGTCCACAGTAACAACCACAAAGCAGTAACAACCCAAATGTCCATCAACTGGCGTGTGGGTAAAATGGTATATCTGTACAATTGAGTATTCTTTAGCTGTAAAAAGGAATGCACTGATTTATGCTACAGCATGGATGACCCTTACAAACATTATGCTAAGTGAGAAAAGCAGTCACAAATGGCCACATATTGTATGACTACATTTATATGAAATGTCCAGACTAGGCATATAAATAGAGACAGAAAGTAGATTAGTGATTGCCAGGGCTTGAGGGGTGGTAATGGGGTCGATGCGGGGTGGACGGGGTGAGTATGGAGTTTTTGCTGGGATGATGAAAATGGTTTGGAATTAGTCACAACTCCGTGACTATCCTAAAAGCCGAAAATGCTCAGTACTGAATTGTACACTTTAAAGGGGTGAATTTTATGGCGTGTGAATTAGATCTCAATAAAAAAAAACCAATGATAACACGCCGTAGGTTGCTGTTAGAGTTAGGATATGGACAGCACTTGGAATGGTGCCTGGAGCCTAGTGTGGGCCTGCTTGTGCCCCTCGCTGGTCCTGTGAGGGCCCTGAGGGGTCACTGCATCTGTCCTGTCCACGTTGTCTCCAGAGCCTTGGACAGGGTCTGGTGCAAAGCAAATGGCTTCAGTGTCTAGAATCCACAGACCAGGAGTTGAGTCCTGGCTCCTTGGGTAAATCATTTGCTGCTCTGAGCCCCACGCTCCTCATCTCTAAAGTGGGACAATGAGCCCTAGCTGGTTTGGCTCAGTGGATTGAGCATCAGCCTGTGGACTGAAGGGTCCCAGGTTCGATTCCGGCCAAGGGCACATGACTGGGTTGTGGGCTTGATCCCCAGTGGGGGATATGCAGGAGGCAGCTGATCAATGACTCTCTCTCATCATTGATGTTTCTATTGCTCTCTCCCTCTCCCTTCTTCTCTACAATCAATAAAAATATATTTATTTTTTTAAATATATTTTTATTGACTTCAGAGAGGAAGGAAGAGGGAGAGAGAGAGAGAAACATCAATGATGAGAGAGAATCATTGATCAGCTGCCTCCTGCAAGCCCCCCACTGAGGATCGAGCCCACAACCTGGGCATGTGCCCTTGACCAGAATCGAACCTGGGATCTTTCAGTTCGCAGGCCGACGCTCTATTCACTGAGCCAGACCAGCTAGGGCAATAAAAATATTTTTTAAAAAAAATAAAATAAAATGGGACAATGACAACTGGTGTTGAGGATCAGGTGATGCCTGACATCAGAATGTGTGAGGTGCCCAAGCCAATGGCCACTGGCTATACTTGGCCAACACTGAGCCCCAGCAGGTATCTCTAGGCCACCAAGCAGGGCCGGGGCAGTTGCTCCTGGTGGCAGCAACTCAACCCACCAGACACATCCCATAGTTCTACCCACGAGCCCTGCTGGGCTGGGTCTCCCCGAGCCTGAAGGATTGAACTCGTCAGGGCACCAGACTCCCAGACTGACCACACCCAGGCGCTGCCCGCTTCTCTTTCTGAAACTCGGTTTGTTCAATTGTCAAACGGGCTTGGGACACACAGTGCCTTCCACCTGGGACAGTGAGACGGAACGATGGTTATAAAGTGTTCACACAGGGCCTGGGATATTTTACATGCTCAGTACGTGTCAGCTTTTATGATAGTTCATTTTATTTCAGTTGTTTTTTTTATGATAAGTTATTTTGAAATATTTATTTGGAATGTTCTGTGTGCTAGGCTCTGTTCTAGTTACTGGGCATATAGTGGAGAATAAAGCAGACACCATCCTTGCCTTTGTGAAACACACATCATAGTGGGATAGGCAGACGAGAAACAAAGAAAGGAAATTATGATCGAGAAAATAAAGCTAAACATGGCCGAGCGGTAGGGGGAGGGGCTGCAGTTTGACGGAAGATGACCTGGGGACGCCGGGTTGAGTAAAGACCTGAGGAGAGGAGGAGGGGAAGGAGGGAGCCATGCGGGTCCTAAGGGAGGAGGCCTCCGGGCAGAGGAGGCAGCGGCAGTGTGCGGGCAGGCGTGGCTGAGGGTGGGGTCTGGGTTAGATCCGGGGAGGGTGGCCGGGGACCGTCCTGGGAGACCTGCTGGGGTTTGTGCAGAGCTGACCCACCCTGACCTCAGCTACAACGCCTTTTGCTGGGTCTAGGGCTGCCGCCTCCGCCCTCCCCGGCCTCACAGCCTTGTGCTTTCTCCCACAGAACCAGCCTGGGGCCCCCATGGGCGCCTGAGGGCCGGGCACCAGGGCCTCGGGCACGAGCATGGTAAGACACCAGCCCCTGCAGTACTATGAGCCCCAGCTGTGCCTCTCCTGCCTCACGGGCATCTACGGCTGCCGCTGGAAACGCTACCAGCGCTCGCATGATGACACCACTCCGGTGAGCACCACTGGGACCTGGTCGAAAGGACCCAGGGAGCCCCAGAGTCGGGGGTGAGGGGTGCGGGGGGCGGGGGAGGAGTGGGGGAGGGGTGTCAGCTCTGTCACTCTGCTGTGTGGCTCTGGACAGGTCAGTGCCCCTTCTGGGTTTCACTTCTCCTTCTGTAAAATGGGCCCGTGGCCATTCTTGAATCTCTCTGACGAGGTGGGGAAGGCCATTCAGTCGTGGGAATGGTCTGCTCCCGCGGTCAGGGCAGGGAGGGGTGCTCCAGGAGGGGCACTCCAAGAGGAAGGGGTCACCCCAAGGTGAACAGAAGTTCTCAGCTTCCTGGCAGATCCAGACCGGCAGGCCTGCAGGTGGGGGTGCTGGAGGGGAGGGTGAGGAGGTGGGCCAGGCCATCGGGAGCCTGGGAGCTGGCAAGGCGGTGGCCTGGCACCAGGGCCCTGTCACCTGAGCCACGGGCCTGCCAGAGCTGGCAGCGGGTGCTCGGCCGGATAAGAAAGCCTCCTTCAGTGTTCGCTCCCCGGCCAGGCTCCGGGCTGCACTTCATCCCTGGGCGCTATCAGCCGGTGAATCTAGTTTCTTTTCTGAAGGAACCCAATTCCTTTAAGAAGGAATAGAGAGAGAGAGAGATAACTCGTGTTTATCTAAGAGCTTTGCTGCCTGAAAAACAACTTTCTTCTTCCTTCCTTGTTTGAACAAAGAAGCCAGCTTCCAAAGTCAGCTAGCCCCCAAACGGGCGGGCGGCCAAGGTCGGGCAGGCATCTCAGGGCTACCTGGATGGGGAGGCTGGGCAAGTTGCCCCCTGTCTCTTCTGCTTCTCTGCTTGTGACCGTGAGGGACGAAGTGCTGGATGAGTCAGGAGCCTGGGCTCATGGCTCCCCAGTGGTGAGAAGCAGGTACCTGGTGGTAGCTGGCCTGATTCATGGTCATGCCCCCGCTCCCAGCAGAGAGGCAACATGGCAGACGGAGGCACAGGAGAGGAAGGGGCCTGCCCACGTCACAGAGCAGGTCCCTGCGCGGCTGGGGCGGCCGCCCTGCCTGGGACAGCCTCTCCGTCGTAGGTGGACGTAGGGTCTCCCCCACAGCGGTGCAGACTGTGAGGTCAGGAGTCAGGCAGACCTCAGGTTCAAGTTGTGCCTCTTCTACTTGTCCTGTCGATGTAAGAAACGTCCAAACCTGTAGAGAATGGTAATCGACTTCATTTGAGCCAAACTGACGACAGTGCTGGGAAGCGAGGTCTCCGATGCTCCGGAGAAGGACGGTTTGCGGTTTCTCCTGTGCGTTTAGAATGAAGGAGGGAAGATCACATGAGGGTGGGAGAAAGCCGGGCCGGCATTGGCCTCCAGGACCGTTAACAAGACCCCGTGCTCCCTGAAGGTTAGTTCCACTTCCCAGGGGTCTGAAAAGGGCATTTCAAACCTGCGTTAACCTAGATGCACAGAAACAACGGACAGGGCTTGCTTGAGGCAGAGATGAACCTTTTGCTAAAGGAGTTAGGAGCCTGGGGTGTGACTGTTCGCCATGTCCCGCCCGGTTAGGAATGTGTGATGAGATCACCCGTGAGGTTACTGTCGGTTAGGTGTATGACAGTGCCCCTCTGTTGTCTGCAGTGTGCACTTGACTTTGAGCGTTCTCACCTATGCAATAGCACTCACACCGCTCAAGGACCTGCTGGGCGGATGGCATGCGATAGCGACATGAAGTGACCGGCACGGTGCTAGCTGTGACTAGTTAGGAAGATCAGAGATTCCTGGGCCCCGCGCCTCGGCCTCTCCACTCTGAAAGGGAGGAGGGGGAGGGTTAAGACTTTGGAATTCCTCGGCCACGCCGCTGTGCTCTGAGCTCCGTTCTCCCCACAGACTGGGGCCCGGCGGCAGGGCCTCCCCATGTCAGGAAAGGCAGACGGGAGGGCAGTCAGCTTCCCCCGTGTGTCTGGTGCCAGGCGCTGTGCTGAGCACCGACACGCCGTGAGCTGGGTGTCACGGCCACCATTTCACTAGGGGAGACAGAAGCCAGGTTGTCAGTGCCTTGGCCCAGGTCACACCAGCCAGGAAGGGGCAGAGCTCAGATCTGACCCCAGCAGTGTAGGTGGAAAGCTCTCGGTGGGGGCGGGGAGACAGCTGAGGCGAAGGAGGGGAGAGCATGGCTGAGCTTCCACGCAGACAGTTCCCTGGCGGTCGCAGCAGACCCTGGAGGAAGGTGTATCTCCCAGAACACACCGTTTGGTGGGCGCGGGCCAGGCGGTCCTCGGCGGTGGAGTCAGGAAGTGATGGGTCCTGGCTGTGGCCCGCACCGGGCCCAGAGGGGGGGAAGTGGGCTGAGGCCAGTTTTGAGCTGACTGGGAGCCCAAGTGGTGCAGGCGCTGCAAATACCAAGGTCTGGGGCCAGGTGTGGGGCAGAAGCAGGAAGGGGTGCAGGAGGTCACGAGCCAGCCGGCTGGGAGAGGGCAGAGGGCTTTGCAGCAGCTCGGGGTGGCAGGGCCTCTGCAGAAGGGGCTGAGCTCACCTCAGGTGACCCTGAGACTCTGAGCTGAGGATGAGCATCCGCCCCCTTCCCTGTCACTCACTCCGCTCCAGCTTCCCCTCCCACTTCCCGGGCTCAGCCTCAGCCTCAGCCTGCTCACCCTTTTCTCTCCCAGTCCCCCGGAGACAGCTGGGTGAGGAGGGTGATGGGGTGCTGGCTCCCCGGCCTGACACAGTGACGGGGACAGCCACCTGGTGTCTCAGAGCCGGGCTGGTGCCGAGAAGGTGCTCCGTACATTTGGCCGAACAAATGGAGGCCCTGAGTGAGCTCCGGGAGCACAGGCTGGGTAGGAGGGGAGAGCCGCTCGGGCTGGGGGGGAAGGAGAGGCCTCAGAAAGGGGTGGCCTCCAACGCTGGGCCTCTGCCGCTCCTCATCCCCACCGCGCCCCCTCCTTTGGGGGCGGCCCAGGCACCCCCTCCCCTCAGGTCCTCTTAGGGGAGCCCCCCTGCATCTCCCAGCTCAGAAGCCTGGGGTCAAGTTCTGTGAAGCCCACTTCCCGGGGCCTCATCTGTGAAAGGGGGTGACAGTCGGGTGGTGAGGCAGAGGCATTGCACTCCCGGCTGGGGAGTGAAGTGTGAGACTGACAGTGAGCGTGGACTGAGCACCCACTTTATTGGGGAGCATGCGGCTTACACGCCTTGCCCTGTTCACTGTTGTAACACCCCTGGGGGGGGCGTGTTTAGTTGTTACGCCCCACTTATGGGTCAGACACCAAGGCCATGTCACACCTGCAGTCCGGGACAGATTTGCAGCAAGAGCCTCCGGAAGATGGAGGCTGTAGGGGAGGAATCCTGTGTCTTGAGTCCAGGAATCCTGTGTTTTTCACGAGAGCTTGTGAGAGGGAAAAGAACGGAAGGGCGGAGAGGGCGTGGGAAGTTGCCTGATGCAGGAGAAAGAGCACTGGACCAGGAGCGTTTTGGACAAGATGGGGAGCGTCTTCCCTGCCACCCGAGGGACCCTCTGTGTTGCCCGGGCTGGGGCCTGGCCCTGCAGGACGGGAGGGGAGCCTGGGGAGGGTGTGGGGTAGAGAGGGCTCAAGTAGGAGCCCCCTCCCCGCTGTCCAAGCGGGCCTCCTTCCTTCCTGCCCCAAGCCTTGGCTCACATGGTCCCCTCCCCCCAGGACACACACTTGACAAATAAGGAAACAGGAAACTGAGGACCAGAGAGGTGGAGTGAGCCGTTCTCCTGCCCCGGCTCAGTGGGTGGAGGAGCCTGGCCACAGGAGGCGGCCCGCTCACTCTGGGAAGGGGAAGCAGAGCTTTTTATAACCGGGCTAATGAATTGGTTGTTGTCTGTGACTCATTACTCTAATGCTGCCAGCGAGGGCCTTGGTGGACAGAAGGCAGTTCTCAGGCCGGGCCCACGGGGCCCTGAGGACTGTGCAGCGGTGGGAGGCAGCCCCGTGTCAGAACCGGCTTCTCTGTAGCAAGAGGGATACCGGTCAGATGCCTGGAGGACCGTCCCAGCCCAAGACACTGAAGGAGACCGTGACCGTCGACCCTTGCACTTGTACAGTCAGCCTGCCTTTTGAAGGCTGTTTTGAGGCTGTTTGACCCCGTCCATCTTAAGGATGGGGCTCCAGGCAGAGTAAGTGATTAATTCAAGCTGAGGAGGTACAGGCACAACCTGTACAGCCCCTGCTCGCACCCCCAGTCCTGCGCCCGCTCCCCACTTCCACACCAGTCTTGTCTGGGAGGCACTGGTTACTTATTCGATCAACAAACCATCATGATACCTGCTCCGGGCCTGGAGGTCACAGGTGTATCAGACCCGGTCCCCCTTCCCCGAAGGGCTCCTAGGCAGGCAGGGGAGCAGACAGACAAGAGCTGACATACCCAGACCACCCAGGGGATCGCTGCCGAGGCCAGGAGACCCCAGGCAGGAACGTTGGCCTGCGCCGGTGCCTGAGAGAGTTACACCATCGTGCCAGACTGGGGACGTGACCCTGGCAGGGAGCTGTGTGTACAGTGTCCTGCACTTGGGAACTGAAAGCATTTGGCTCCAGTGTGAGGAGGGGAGGGCGCTGGCTGAGGCTGGGCTGGAGAGCCTGCACTCACACTGGGCAGACTCGGGCTGTGCAAGGGCCACTGTGGTTCAATCTCGGAGGAAGAGTGCTGAGGGGACTTAGTGGAGGTGGGGAGGGCAGGGGGCCCGGTGAGAACGGCTGAGGTCTCACTTGGGGGTAGGAGGATGCAGGGAGGTAGTGAAGGGAGGGATCTAGAGACACCTAGAAGGTGCAGTCAGCAGGCTGGCTGTGGACGAGGTTGGGAGTCTGACGATGCCTCTGTCGGCCCGTGATTTCCAGCCCGGCAGGATGAGGCCACCGTGCTGTGCCCAGGAGTCAGTGAGAGGGGAGAGTGGCCTCGGTAGAGTCCAGGAATGGTGCAGCGGGATGGGTGGGACACAGAAACAGAAAACTCCCCACCCCTAATTGCCTACCTCCTAGGATGGGAGCAGTAGACACCTGCTGTGGGGGTTTCGTCAGCACCCCTCCCCACACACAGCCCCTGCAGCCACCCCACCATCACTGCCCCCTTTCACAGCTCTGCCTGAACTCTCTTTGTCTCTGCCTTTCAAGGCTCATTGCAAACAAGAGGCCCAGTGCACGAAATTTGTGCACGGGTAGGGCCCCTAACGGCTGCCGGCTGCCCGCTGGGGCCTCCCTTCCCCTGGCTGCCTACCACCACCACCGACCAGGGACTCCCTCCGCACCCGCCTTGGCCGGATGCCGCCCGCTCACCTGCTCCACCATCCCGCCGTGGTCTCACTCTTGTGGGGGCCCATTGGGGCCGGCAGCACCTCCACTGCCGCCTGCTGCCAGCGCCGCGTTGCCGACGCCCGCCATGTTCCACACTGCCCCGCGGTGGTCAGGGCATGTCTAACTCCCTGTCGGTCAAACTCCTGCCCGTGGGGACAATTTGCATATTAGCCTTTTATTAGACTAGTATAGGATGTCTATTCCTCTAAGTTCCCCCCTTCCCGCACCAAAAAATGAGTCTGGTCTCTCTCCCGTCTTCCCTCCCTCCCTGGGCTCTCGCAGTACCTGCCACGTGGAGTGTGACTTCCTGTGTCTCCTGCTAGACTCTGAGTGTTTTGAGGAAAGGGCTTGGCTCAGGAGGGGCTGGGCAAGGCCTGGAGGGATGACTGAGCCCCGAGTTGGACGAGGAGCGAGGAAGCCTGTTAGGGGAATGCGCTGCCACCCCGTGACTGTGTGGAGAGGCAGGACCCCAGGGAGCTCACAGGTGTGGGGTGGTCGGGAGAGTGCAGCTGTGAGCTGCCTTGCCCTGCCCCTGGCTGAGGCTGGCAGGGAAGGGTGCGGACTCAGCTGTGGGACCTCTCAGGCTACCCTTGGGGTTGGGGTTGGGCTCTGCCAGTGTACAGGAGGATTCAAGGCTGGCGCCCCACCTCCCTGTTCTATTACCGCCACGTGGGCCTATGACAGGGATGGGTGTGTGGCAGGGAAGAGTGGGTTCCACTTGGGAATCAAGGAGGGCTCCCTGGAGGAAGCAGCCTTTGGGACCGGATGCGATTAGCATCGGCCAGAAGCACCTGGTGGGCATTCCTGGCCAAGGGAGCGGCATGCAGCCTGCCCTCTTCCCTGCCCCCTCCAGTGACTTAGCGCGTGACCTGATGCAAGGCCAGACCCTCTCTGGTCCCAGCTTGCGTGTGGGTTAGATGGCGATACATGTTCATGCCCCAAAGCTCCGGGGAGATAGGGATACCAATGTGCCTCACGTCCTTTACCAGAGACACCGCGGCTCCCACCTTGGGGAACCGTGTCCTACCACAGACTTGCAAAGGGCTGGCGGCTCCCTTCTTCGGGGCTTTGGGGGGAAGGGGCCCAGCAGGTGAGAGGGGCACCCTCTGAGCTTCCGTTTTGCCACTTCTAAAATGGGGATGATAAGCCCCCATTCCAGAGGGGGGCAGGGAATGTCTGGCCCGCGGGCTGTACAAGGCCCTCGAAATCATTTGGTCTGGCCCTGCCAAGGCATCGGGGGTGAGTTAATGAAATGTTGGACCCAACATAGCTGGCTGATTTTTAAGTTGATAGTTCTGTACGGCCTGTGAATGACGTTATACGTATCCACATGGCCCTCGGCAGAGAAAAGGTTCCCCACCCCTGCTGAACCCTACAGGGCTGCTGGGGGGATAAGAAAAGGGGAGGTGGTATCCTTGCATTGTGAGAGAGAGGACGGGCTGAGAGTGCCCGGGTTGTGGCAGCACCGGGAGCTGAGGATCTATCTCTGCAATAAAGCCATGTCATCTCTGGCCTTTGGGGGACCCCCCCCCCACACACACACACCTAGCTCTTCTCTGAATGTTGTGAGGGGGGCATGGCCACGCCGTGCTCCTGGGGAAGCGGTCACGCCTTGTTCACGACACTCCTGACAGCCTTGAGTGGCTGCTTAGGGAGTGTGGATGGGACAGCATGGTGATGGGGAACAGCAGGGCGTGCGGCCACCCACCACCCTGTGGCAGGGCCCTCGAAGGGGCTCTGGGGTAATCCCTCCTAAGACTCCCAGCTCTTCTGCTCGGGTCTCCTCTTGGACCGATGCAGCCCGCAGGATGGGCGGGAGAAACTGGGCGCTCTGGCTGGGCCTGGTTCCATTCTACTGCCTAATGAGCAGCTCTGAGGACCTCCCCTCCACCTCCCCACCCCCCACCCCAGCAGCAGAAGGGCAGACAGAGGCCTAATTGCCCTGCTCTCTGGAGCCTAGAAAAATAAATCCAGCCTCTTAGGCTGTCAGGAGCTGGCTGGGGGTGGGGATTCTCAACCCTTTGCCTGCGAGGCCCTCATGCTGTCATACGGCTCAAATCTCCCCAGGCCACCCCTCCCCCAAATCTCCTGTGTCCGGGCCAGAATAATCCTGCCAGGGCCTGCCCACCTCTCCCTTCCAGGAGCTCCCCGCACCCTTCCCAGCTGACATTTCCCGGGCTTTTTCTGCGCATCAGTCCCCCCATTTGGAAGTGGGTGAGGGTCAAACAGGCTGGTGATTGGAGGAACTGGGCGCCCAAGATCTGGCCTGCAAGTGGGCAGACTGGATGGGTAGCACCCCTCCATCTCTCTCTCCAGTGTGGTGCTCTGGTGCTGAGGGCATAGCTGGGCTCTGGGACCTCAAAGCAGAGCCAGGACCACAGGGGTGGCCCAGGGGCCAGAGCCCCGCCATGTGGAAGGAGCTGTACCAGGCAGGGTCAGCACATGGGGTGAGACAACCCAGAAGCAGACCACACACATCCGAGCACGCGCCTCTGTGCTCACTGAATGTGGGAGCTGTTGCACGTGTCACAAATGGCACCGGGACAGCCGAAGCATCCGTTTGGTGGAAGTAAAATGAGATCCCTGCCTCTTACCTCAAACCAAAATAAGTCCCAGATGGATTAAAATGTATTTTTGTTCCCTTGAGGAAGCACACATTTGTTGAGAAGACTCAAACAGCTTGGGAAGATGTAAAGTAAAAGAAATTCCAGTCTTCATGCTTTAGCGATAAGGCTTTCCAACCTCTCTCCGTACACGTAGACATCCGTACGGAGCTATAGATAGATGGCTGTAGAGAGATGGGTTACACACAGATTTAAATGCAAACAATGAGGCCAGGAAATGACCACTGTGAAATATGAATTAGATACGTAATCTTGGGCCACCTTCCTTAAACGTGAGACCAAAGGCAAAACCCATAAAAGGAAAGAGATAAATGTGACTGCCTAAAAATGTAAATTTTTATCCAAAAAAAAACACACTTGATAACAAAATTAAAGTCAAACGACAGAATTAAAAAATACACCATATGTGAAGGTTAATACTCTTACATAGAGAAAGCTTTTATAAGCCCATAAGAAAAGAAGCCATTTCCCCAAACAAAACCTGCCTGGTTCTGTGCCTTTGCACCGTCACTCCCTCCCTCTGCCTGAATCGAGGCTCCCTGCCTTGGTCCTCCTAGCAAGCCCACTTCCTCCAGCTTTGCTGTAGGCGAAGCCTCTTGGAGGCCCTCCGTACCTGGCAGTGTGCTCCTCAGCAGCCCATGTTACCCTGTTCGCCACACTCACTCCTAGGACTGGAGTTGCCTGTCGGCCGGTCAGTCATCTGGGTGGGTTGCTCAGCGTGGAGTCCAGGCCTGATTTATATTCTAGTGCCGGCACCAGTGTGTAGCACTCCTGCAAGAGAGTGGTGGCGAGGACCTGGAGGGAGATGCTGGGATTCAGTTTGGTTTAGGCCGTGAGGTAGGGATCTAGTTGTATTTTTTACCAAATAGATGTCTGGATGTCCCAACACCTTCTGTTGGATTCTCTAGCATTTCCCTACCAATTTACCCTGGACATGTCCTGAGTCCATGCTCCCAGGCCATGTCCCCTTTTTGGGGTCTCAGATTTTCCATTTCCTAATTGGACCTTCAGAGGACAAGGCGGGAGGACCTCTGAAATCCTTTCTGACGCTGGCATTCCAGAGGCCCTGCCCTGGCATTGCCTGTGACCTGCTGTGTGGCTCGGGGCAAGGCCCTGCCTCCTGCGTCTGTCTCCTCAGTCAGACAAGGATAATTACACGTCCTGTTCCAGGCTGCTTTGAGACAGTTGGGACTGGGGGCAACCAGGCCTGGGTGTGGGTTCTGGTCCCACCATTATGTTTTCCCTTTGTGATTTGGGAGAAATCACTTCCCCTCTCTGAGCCCTGGCTTCCTCCAACTAGACTATCCCACCTGCTTTGCAGAGCTTGGAGAGGATGAGATGAGATGGGGCAAGTAGAGAGCTCTTAGAAGTCCCCCACCCCTGAGCAACCACCAGCTCTGTGAAGAGCTCACACAGGGCTCTGTCCTCCGTAGCCAGTGATGTGGGGCTATGAGACAAGATGGGGCAGCTGCCGGGCCGGGGTCTTCTTCCTCCATCCCTGTGGCTCCGAGGGCTGCAGCCTGCAGGGCCAGACCTGACCTGTGTGCCCACTGATCCGGGCACCCACCTGGGCTGGGGGTGGGCCATCGGTTGGCTCTCCTCAGCAGCGGGAAAAATGTGGTGCAGTGCAGGGGGCGGGGGGAGACTTGATCACTGTCTTCACGTAATTAAAGGGCTGTCAGACGCGAAATGATAATTACAGGAACGATCCTGGATTTGGCGATTTACAGCTTACATCTGTAATCTTGTTCAGGCTGGCAGCCCTCCCATGACATAGGGGTGATGTCATCCCTGTGGACAGGGGGAACGGAAGCTTGATGTCCTGGTTGACTGGCCCACAGGCACCTGGCTAGTGAATGAGAAGGGCCGGCTCTTGATTATATTCCCCCTGGTCATTTGACCCCAGTATTTCTTGCCCTTTTGGGGGGCTTGTTCCGTGTGGTATCAGAGAGCCAGCTGCGGGGGGCAGTCAAGGAGACGGGTTCAGCTGCGTCTCAGGGAGGGATGGAGAGAAGAGAAATAACTCCGAGGGCCCTCCCGTCACCAGGCACCTTGCAGGTTCTACTGGTCTGTGCCACCTGCCAGCCTGCTGTCCCATTTATAGAGCAGGACCCGGGCACTCGGAGATGTTGAGTAAACGTCTTCTCCAAGGTCACACATTCAGTCGGTAGCCAGTCTGGGGTTCAAACCCAGTGTTGCTGGACCCCCAGACGCAGCCTGTCCCTATCCAGCTTCTCTTAGAAGGAAGAACTTTCGGGCCAGAGGACGACCAGGCAGCATCAGAGGGAGCCCGCCCATCCCGGGAGCTGCAGGAGCAGAAGCAGGCTGAGCTCCTGTCCTGGAGGCTAAGAGGCCGCTCTGCCCCGGGTGACAGGCCGGGAACAGGAGCCCACTATGGATCCGAAATCGATGATGGTGCCAAGGTCAGGGAGGTGGCTCCTGCCAGGTGCTGTCCTGACATGAAGTTCAGGGTCCAGGTTCTATTTGGGGGACTCAGGGGAGGCGTTCCAAACCCGCAGGGTCCCCAGCAGTGGAAGGGAGCCATGTCTGTGCATCCTGGCCTGAGGTCGCGGTCCGGGGCACAAGTAGCAGCAGCAGCACTTCCTGTGTAAGGTGGGGGTTTGGGGCTCCAGCCCTGCTCCGTGTCTGTGACTGTGACTGTGTGAGCCCCGCTGCTAATAAGCTCTTGCCACCGTTTTTCTCTGAATGCAGAAGGTTCTGGGGTGGGCGGGACAGATGAAGAGGGAGAGGAGAAGACGTGACAATCAGCATGAGGCAGTGAGAAGAGAAGGAGCCGGGTGTTTGGGGAAATTGGCACACTGGTGCTTGGCAAGGATGGAGGGTCTCATCTTCCTGGGGGGGGAGGGGGGATAAGAGTGGGAGGAGATGAGGCTGGGGGTGTGGGCTGAATGCCTGTGGCCTCTGGGATGCTGTCACAGCCACGGCTGGGAGAGTGAGCAGTGCACAGCCAGGGCCCATCCCTTCCCCGGCTGCTCTCAGCCTCCTCCTCCTCCTGCCGGCTGCACCTGTCAGCGCAGGAACTGCTTGACCTTTGTCCTGCAAAGGAAGGAGGCTGGCGTGTCACAGGGGCGCCTTCCCTTGTGGCGTGGGGCCGCCAGGCTCAGCCTGAGATGATGTCTGGTCTTGTCCACCGGCGCCCTGAAGCCTCCTTGCATGACGGCTACCAGCAGCACATCCTCTGTTCCTCATACCAATCTAAGCACTACCTGTGCCCCACAGGATGTGGGCCCAGGGCACACAGAGATATCTCAGCCACCCCTGCCCCGAAGGAGCCCACAGCCCTGCACACTGATCCACATGAGGCTGCGTGTGCCCCTTGGCGTTCATCACCTCATTTAACACCAGCCCTCCGAGGCCGGGGTTGTGAGAGAAAACCGAACCTCAGAGGAGCTGAATACGTTGCCCAAGTGGCAGGGCCAGGTCTGCCTTCTGCCTCTCAAGCCTGGCCTCTTTGCATCGCCGCAATTCAGAGTGTGGTTGAGGGTCACGTCGGCGGGTCCCAGGAATCTCTGCAGAAGGGGTCGGGGAAGGGAGGTCTTCAGAGGCTGGGCAGTGGGAGGGCCTCTCCTAGGAGAGAGAGGTTGGGGCGGGGGAGGGCAGAGAGAGGGGAGAGAGGAATCCCAGTGAGCTAGTGAGCTGAGCTGGGCCTGGGGTGGCCACGCGGGTCCCAGAGGGCGGTTTTGGGGAGAGATGCGCGGGGCACCCGGGGAGCCTGTGGGGACCGCCTCCGGTCAGGACACCGGGGTTCAGTCCCACGGCCCCTCCTCCCCCACTGGGTACATCGCTCCACCTCTGAGTCGCCTCCACTCATCCATATTGATGCAAATTAGCAAAAGGCGCCCCTTCCCCAGACTCCTGACCGGCAGGGGGGGGGGGGGGGGACATGGTCGTGACAAATGTGCCCATCGCTGGGAACCACGATGTCGGGGCCCTTTTCCATGTTGGGATCCACAGCTTGCTCAGCCATACGTGGCGGCCCTTCTCTGAGGTTCCGTGTCTGCGCGTGCTCTCCGCTGGGACAACTGCCCACAAACAAACACCCCGGCGTCGTGCGGACCGTGAGAGGTGACAGAGGCAGCGGATCCGCCGTCCCTCCTCTGGCTGCTCAGCCGGAGCAGGGCCAGGCTGGCTCGTCAATGTGGGCAGCATCCCCGGCCGCCCTGCCGCCCTGACAAGGACCCTTAGCGCCATTTGGAGCCTCTTTGTCAGAGGAGCTGCTCCCCGCCCCCCACTTCCTCCTACCAGTTCCCTGCCTCCCCCTCCCCCTCCCCCTCCTTCCAGCCCCCGCCATTCAGTTTTTTCCTCCGATTGTTCTTAGAATGACCCTGTCTGTGCCCCCTCCCCCGCCCGCCCCCTGTGTCGGTGCCTCTTTATCCCCATCTGCAGGCTCCCTGTGGCCATGGGGCCTCTGGCTTCCCATTCCTAGGACCGGTTTCTGTAGGCGCCCCCACCCTAGCTCATGCCTGATAATGGGGTTCCTAGACCCTCATTGCCCTGCTTCCATCCCTGTCATGCCCTGGGTGCCTCACACATCTGCCAGCTCTCATCTTGCCACCCTGGCTGGTTCCCAGGGGCAGGGCAGTGCAGCCCCTCATTCCTGCCCTGTCCCCCCCCCCCCCCCCCCCGGTCCCACTCTCAGGATCTAGCCATGTGAGGACAGGGACCCTTAGTGTATGAGACCCCTGCCTGCCAGCTGTTTAAGTTGGCCCGGGACTGACCGCTGCACTCTGCAGGAAATGGGTACAAACGAATTTTTATCTGTGAGCAAGTAAGAAATGGAGGTAGCAAGAGGGATTCTTAGAAGGACTTGGAGGGGGAGGATGCCGGGCCCACCAGGTGGGGGTGCTGGCTCAGTTGTGCGGGGCCCAGACGCAGAAAGTGGACCCTCCCGACACCTGTGGTCTCCCCGGCCACCTGTCAGCATCGCCCCCGGGTCCCACATCACAGCTCGTCACAGGACATCTCCCAACACCTGGGACACCCTCCCTGTCCCTGCCGCCAGCCCCCTGGTGCCACCAGCTGTGGTCCCCTAGCCTGCGTGCCTGGGTCAGGACCCATCATGGCCGAGGCTCAGCTCTCCCCAGGGCCCCTCTGAGAACCCCATCACCTGCTCAGAGGCTCAGAGGCGCAGCGGCCTGGTCCTACTGAGGTGGAGCGAGCTCTGGACAGGTGGCCACGCACCACTGCCAGCTCAGAGTCCGCAGAAGTCTAAGGCTCCTCTGTGGGGCCCCCAGTGAAATCTCTCCTGGGGGGGGGGGGGGGGCGTGCTCATTGGGGATAGGAGAAAGGTTGTTTTCTCACCTTCTGTTTCATTATCAAATTTTTCTTAAGTTCCCACTCACCCTGGGAAAATGAAGACCATCCAGATTTTCCAGGCTCTCACAGTACAGCAGGGAGACCCACACACAGAGAGACAGTTACAGACCTGCAGGGCGTGTGTCGGAACGGACATGGGTGCAAGGGTAATGGGAACGCTGAGGAGCGGGAGTCTCCCCTGGGGACTAGGTTGCCTTCTCAATGGAGGGTGTGGCTCGTGGAAAGGCAGGGGGCTGGAGAGAGCCCGTGAAGAACGGTGGGTGATTCGGCACGTGGCGTGTAAAGTGCACATGTGGGGTAGAGGGGGGCTGGGATGCAGAGGGGGGCTGGGGGGCTCAGGCCCGTGGGACTCTGGAGCTGGAGCAGGACATCACCAAGGTGGACCAGTCTTAGGAGACCCAGCTGTTTAAGTTGGCCCGGGACCGACCGCTGCACTCTGCAGGAAATGGGTGCAAACGAATTATCTGTGAGCAAGTAAGAAATGGAGGTAGCAAGAGGGATTCTTAGAAGGACTTGGAGGGGGAGGACGCTGGACCCGCCAGGTGGGGGTGCTGGCTCAGTTGTGCCGGTGAGGGCCAGCCCCTCTGGAGCCGGGGCCCAGACGCAGAAGGCAGGACCGAATCGGGCCCCTCTCTGCTCCCCTAGACAGTCCCAGCCAGTCTCTGGCCAGTGGCTGCCAGGGTTCCATTGCTCCAAAAAGGCCCATGGCTTGCTGGCCCCTGCCAGGGTTTCTTCCTTCCTGGACAAGGCTGGGCCTCGCTGGGCCTGGAACTGGGGCTCCTGCCATTCTGTGTCTGGGAGGGGGGGGGGGGGGCCAGACACCGCTGGCCTACTCTCTGAGAAGCCACCGCCTCCACCTCCTTCGCGTGTTGTCATCATCACAGCTCCATTTATGTTCCACGTGGAGGAGGCTGCTTTGTCACCCAAGCTGGACGCTCCTGCCCAGGAAGTGTTCACAGTCACGACTCGCCCGGGTTTGCGGGCCTTCCCCGCATGCTGGGGAGAGGCAGACATCCTTACGGATGCGCTGAGAACACTGAAGGCTTGCCAGCGCCGAGCACCTGGCTTGTATTATCTCATTTACTTCTCACATCAACCCCATGGATAAGTACTATTGTCCTCATGTCACAGGGGGGAAACTGAGGCACGGGTTGCATCGGCTTGCAATGCCCCAGGTTATACAGCTAGTAAGTGGTGGACAGGGAATCTGGCTCCACTGTGCTGTCTCTTGACCGTGTAGGATGGCGGTATCCTGGGCAGCGAGGGAACTCTCCCTCTTCTTCTCCCAGTCGCAAATACTGGGAGTGGAGGCAGGCGCAGGCCCTGTGCTCGCAGAACCCAGGGCGACACAGAGCGGTAATCGGGGAGACACAGTCCCAGGGACAGGTCACAGGGAACAGGAGGCGAGTTTAAAGCGGTTCCCGGATGCTGTGGGAGCCCCGGGGAGGGAGCATGCTGGCAGGGGCAAAGGCCAGGCAGGCTCCCAGAGGAGGTGACGTTTGAGCTGACCTGGAAGGTGAATGGGAATGTTAGGTGGCCACACCCAGAGTGAGGGAACTGGTAGGGGGTATGAAGCGGGAGAGGTGAGGGTGGGGAGCACCCCCAGAGGCACCCCCTGCTTGGCTAAGCCGGAAGGAGCCATTAAGAAAGTACATGGGGATTAGAACTGTAGCTCGGGGCTGGCTGAGGTGAGGTGAGCTGCACGGAGCCTGGCAAAGGGCCTCCTGACAGTGCCCGCGAGCGATTGCCCAGCTGCTGCAAACCCTCCGGCCCGTCCAGGGGGTGGTCTGGGTTCTCCCCTGCACTGACTTCCCCTCAAGGGCCGCTGGTGTGTTCTGATGACCTCAGCAGTTCCCAGACAGCAGGATGTCCAGGCTTGCTGTGCTTCGGAGATAAGGGGACGGATGAAAGCAAGGATTAAACCCGGGGCCCAGCGGAAGCGGCTGCAGACTGAGCAGCCCTTCGGAAGCAGCCCTGGTGGGTCGGCAGCCCCCACCCTCCCCATCCCCACTCCTACAGGAGACAGAGGGGTGGCCTGGCCCAGCCTTGAGGGGCCAGTGCCTGGTGGGGGGCTGCAGAACCCTGCATTTCCTCAAGTCCAGAGTGGGGTGGGGGGGGGGGGCTTTAACCCTCTGATAACTGGCTGTGTGACGTAGGCAATCGCTTTGCCTCTCTGGGCTTCAGCGTTTAATCAGTAGTTCAGGGCGGAGGTGGGAAGAAGAATGCCTGCTTTGTAGGCCTGTGTGAGGAGGGACGGAGATGAAGACTGTGACCTGTTCACAGGCTGCAGGTCACCATGCCAGTGGGAGGGCTCCGGGCAGCTGTGGCCTTTGCTCCTGGGCCACTGCCAGAGCCCAGAGACTGGTGCACGCTGGCAAGGCCTCAGGCTGCGGCCATAGGGCCCAGCTCGGGGGTGGAGCCCGACCCTGCTCCCAGCTCCCCACCAGTTTGTGCACAGGACACCCCCGCCCCCCCGCCCCCCGCCCCCCCAAGCCTCAGGTCCCTACCACTGTGAAGAGGGCACCAATCCCTGCCTGGCAGGTTTGGCTGCAGAGGGGGAGAAGGAGGGCACATTCAGGCAGGTGGCCTGCTGGGCCAACCCGTGACCCCACTTGACCCCTTTCCTGCCCTGCTCCTCCAGTGGGAACGCCTCTGGTTCCTGCTCCTCACCGTCACCTTCGGCCTCACGCTCACCTGGCTCTACTTCTGGTGGGAAGTCCACAATGACTACGATGAATTCAACTGGTGAGTGGGGACGGGGCGGGGGGGGGGGGGGGGAGGACGTGGCCTGGGTCCCGGGCATCCAGTGGCTGAGACTGGGGGGTGGAGTGGTGGTGATGGTGGTGGTGATGGTGATGGTGGTGGTGGTGATGGTGATGGTGGTGGTGATGGTGATGGTGGTGGTGATGGTGATGGTGGTGATGGTGGTGGTGATGGTGGTGGAGTTTGAGCCTCTCTCTCAGGCTGGCCCTCAGAGCTCTGCCACCAACTCTGTGTGGCTTTGGGGCAGGGGTCTCTGGAAAGACAAAGCCCAGGGGAACGGAGACCAGCTTGGGGGCGGTGTGTGTGTGGGGGAGAGACAGGGAACTCCTTCCTGGTGCTATTTTGGAAAATAAGAAGGGCCTCAGGCAGGGCTCAGCAGGGGGCTGGGGCCCCTGGCCCCTTTGTAGATGAGGACTCCAAGGCCAGAGATACAACGGCCTCAGCAGAGGACGTGGCCCTGACACCACCTCCCCACCCCCCACCACCCCCGCTTAACTCCTTGATTAGGGCCTTGGGCAGGGCTGCCAGATGCTGTGGTTCTGGGACAGCTCGGCTCAGGCACCTGCTTCTTCCCCACTCCCGCCTCCATTCCTGTCTTTGTCAAATAGTGAAGGGAGGAGGGGAGGGACCCTGAGTTCTAGTGGGATCTCCTTCATTGACAAGTGTAGATACTAAAGCCCAAGTTCACACCATCAGTTGGGGGCAGCGTTGAGGCTGGAAAGCCAGACAACCCCCCCCCCGCCCCCCGCCCCATTGAGTGCTGTCTCTTCCTTTTGAGTCAGAAGTTCAGCTCAGTGCAACTGTGAGCAAGTCTCTGGTCCACTCTGAGCCTCAGTGTCCTCTTCAGTAAAATGGGGTAACTGACCTCATCAGGTCTTTCTGAGGGTGAAATGAGATGATGGACTTGAGAGGGCTCAACGCTCTACCTCACCCTGAGGGTCGTTTCCTGGGAGGCCCGTTCTCTAGCTGGAAGGGGCCATGATGTTAGAATTGGGGACGTCTAGGGCTGCGGACTTCTGATGGGCCATGGTTCTGGGATTCCATGATGATCCTAAGATTCTGTTCATGGAGTTGGGCATCCCCTCCCCTCTGTGTGGCCCTACGTTGCGCCTCCATTATTAACGAGCACAATAAAGGGTGTGCTGCTGTCCCCACTGCCCCCAGCCTGGCAAGATGAGCCTCAGCCCCAGCTGAGTCCCTGAGGTGGCCTCTGGCCTTTATTAAATGCCATAAATCAGCTACTCGTCCTTGTAGGCATCACAGCGCAGGCACTGTGCTGGGCATGCAGGAACATTCCCTGCTGGCCCTCTCTGCAGACCGTGGACAGTTCTGCTGAACTGGAGGTTGGCTACCTGGAAAATCATCGGGTCCATCCCCATCATGGGGAACCTAAGGCCCAGAAAGGGGCAGGACTCACCCGTGGCCACACAACCAGTTAGTATCAAAAAGTCATTCCGAGGACAGTCTGAGGCTCAGAGAAGTTAAGTAGCCTTCCCGAAGTCACACAGTGAAATGCAGACAGCTCTAGGACAGCGATGCGAGCCTGGCTGACTGTCTCATGCTGTCTACAGAGCCACCCCCTCTTCCCAGAGGGTGAGCTCCCTGTCACTGGGTGGCTCAAGCACAGGATGGGTGCCTGCCCATCGGGAGGCTGCCTGGGACTTAGGGGTGGCCTGAACACCTGCCTGTCACCTCAGTTTCTTGAGCTGGGATTCGGGGGAGCCTGGCCCGGGTCTTGTGGTCTCTGCAGAGGGTGTGAGTGAGACCCAGGCGGTCAGGGCTGGATGACAAGAGCCAGGGAGGGGCGTCTGGGCTGTTGCTGCCCAGGAGGGCTCCCTGGCGAGTGAGAGACACGTGGAGCCAGGGCATTTGGCAGAAGTTGTTAGCAGGAGCGGGTCCTCCCACCTCTCTGGGCCTCGGGTTCCCCATCTATATGGTAGAAGAGCGCACTCCGTGATCTCCCAGGTGGCAGATTTCCTCTGGAATCAGAGCGCGAGGGCCACGGAAGAGCAGGAAACACGTGCCTTAAAAAGCTTATTCCCTTTAGCCTGTGACTCTGTGTGTAGGAGTCTATCCTAAGTAAGTAATTACTAGAACACAAGGATACGTGCACAATTTTCTTTTTTGTGTTAATTTATAATAGCGAATAATTGGAAATGATTAATTGCCATTAGTGGGAGGTTGGCTACATATGGTGCACTAATTCAACAGAAGACTACGTGGCTGTTGAAAATCACATTTCCTCGGATTTGTACTGACCTCAGTAAATGCCTGTGTTAATGAGAAGAGAATTGATTACTTATCACATGCCTCCCCCCCATCCCCCAATTCATCCTCAGGAAATCCTTTGAAGGGCATTTGATCAATTCTAAGACCCCTTGTTTTCACATTCTAGCTTTGAAATAGAAATGAGTGTCACAACTGATGGCATTTTAGGATCGGTGAAGCCTGTCACCTCCACAGGGACCCACAAGCCAGTAAGAGGCAGAGTGGTCATTTGAATCCGAGTGTACTTCCCTCCAAAGCCAAACTCTGACCACTATGCTCTTCCAGCGGGTCCCGGCTTTGCTGTAGATACAGATCTATAAGCATAGGCGGGGAAGCCGCTGGGAGAAAAGCCAGCCCAGTTTGGGAAATGTTTGTTTTTGGGCAGTAGAACGACGGAGATGGTTGTTCTCTCCTTTATGCTCTTGGCATGCCCAGTGTCCACCACGAGCTCTCCACAGGCCTGGCTGATGATGGAGAAATAATAGCATCATTACAGAGTGGGCAGGGCCTGGCCCCTGAGCCTGGCCAGCCTGAGGCAGGGCCCTGGCTCCTGGGGGAGGTCTGAGCCCGGCCCCCTCTCCTCCTGCAGGTACCTCTACAACCGCATGGGCTACTGGAGTGACTGGTCCGTGCCCATCCTCATGACCGCAGCCACCGCCTTCACCTACATCGCGGGCCTCCTGGTACGCGGGCTGGCCCTGCTCCCGGGAAGGGAGGCGTGGCCTGTGCAGGGCTGATGGAGGGGCCTGCCCGGGGCTGATGAGGGGAGCTGGCTTTCCCCTTCTCTCTTCCCCTTCTCTCGGGCTGCTGCACCTCGGGGGCTTGGTTCCTTCAAGGTGGGAGGTCGCCTTGCTTCTACCCCATCCTGCAGTGTTTCCCCCGACCTGGAGGGAGGCGTCCGCTCTTAGGAGCCGCTGCAGACTTCCTCTTCCAGGAACTTCTGTTTTGGTTCCTGCTCCCAGACCTCTATTCCCTCAGACTCCGGTCCATCCCTTTGTTGGATGGGGGGCTCCTTGGGAACAAGGTTCAGAGGTACCTCCGCCTCGAGGGGCCTGGACCTCCTACAACACAAATTGAGCAGTCCCAGGGCAGCAGGGCCGAGGGGGAAATCCCAGAGGAGGAGGAGCAGGAGGCCTGGGAGAATTTGGGAGGAGGCCAGGCGTGGGCCGGGCTGGGCATTCCCATCGCCTACGCCTGCGGGGAGGGTTTGTTGACTTTCCTGAGCCAGACCCAGAGCTGAGTGGGGAGAAGGGTGTCTGGGGAGCTGGCGGAAGCCTTTGAGTCTCACGCGGAGCCTGACTGTCGCCCTGTGGCCCCTCTTCAGGTCCTGGCGCTCTGTCACATCGCCGTGGGGCAGCAGATGAACCTGCACTGGCTGCACAAGGTAAGGGCTGCCTCCGTGAGGTCAGAGGGGAGAGGAGGCGGGCGCATCGCCCCTCCTCTGGGTCACGGCTACAACTGTTCTAGTAGCCCACACTCCGTACTCACTCTGTGCCCAGCACCGTTCTCCCGGCCTGGCCTGTGTTCACTCATTTAACTCTCACAGTAGCCCTATGTTGCAGGTACTATTATCCTACTTTGCAGCTGGAAAAACTGAGGTACAAAGAGGTTAAGTAATTTGCCCAAGGTCTCCCACTTCGTCAGTGGAGGATCCAGGGTCCTCACCCCATAGCCGCGCAGCGAACCAGCACAGGTCACACTGGCGGGCTCCGCCTCGGGTCTCACCCTCTCTTCGTTCCGCAGTGAGCTCATTCTGACACCGACCCAGTCGTGTCATTCCCCATTAGAGTCCTTTCCACCACTCCCATTGCTCCCAGGAGGACCCCCCAACCCCCAGCCAGCATGGCGGCCCCGCATGACATGGCCCTGCTGATGTCTCCCAGCTGCTGTCGTGCGTCGGTCACCCCCGGCTTTGGATGAGACATCTCGGGCCCTGCCAGCACGGCTGCCTCTTCTCTACTTTGCCTCCTCGCTCTCGCCTCCCTCTGTCTCCCTCCGGCCCTTCCTTGGTTCTCCACCACCTGCCCAGGATGCTTGGACTCCCCAGCCCCTGCAGGGCCCCCCACCACAGCCTGAGCATCCGTGTTGTCCGGTTCCCTCTGGCTCCCTGACCCCGGCCCTCCCCACTCTGGGAGCTTCTTGCAGACCAGGACTGGCTTTGCCCATCTCTGGCCCTAGTGCCTCCCTGGGTGCTGGGCCCAACACAGGGAGGCTTCCAAGGACCAGAGCCTCAGCCCTCTTGCTGCTCATCGCCCGCGCGGTGCTGAGCGGAACTGCCTGACGCCTGCTGTTCTTGAGGCCCCAGGGGCCGCAGGGGTGGCACAAAACTGACGAGAGAGAGCCCTTTCCTCGCAGGAGCACCTGGGCCTTAGAGGGAGGGCTCGGCTGTCTCTTTATTCCCAGAGCCTGGCTCAGAGTGGCCATGCCGTTTAGGAAGGGGCAGACATGTCTAGAAATAACCATGAGCCCATGAGATGGGTCCAGGGTGACTCTGAGGGGAAGGGCTTACTTCCAGCTAGAAGAGGGACATGGAGCAGGAACTGGAAGAAAGACATAGTGAGTTCGAATTGGGCTGTGTCGTGGGAGGTGCCCCAGGGCATCCAGGGGGGCCTGGAGATCAGGAGCTGGGGAGCCAGACTGGGTGGCTGGCGTCTTGGAGGGGTGAAGAGCAGCCAGCAGCCCCGGTGTCCCACCTCTGCCTGCTGGTCCCTCTATCCGGAGGCCTCCTCTGGGCTTGTGAAGTCCCCTCTGTGAGGCACTTTTATCTCCCGGCTGCAAAGCTGATGCTTGAAAGAACCACAACAGATGGCACCTGGGTGGGGCTGGCTCACACCGTGGTCACCTCCTCTAGGTCACGCCTGGTTCTCAGCAGGTCACCCCTGCTTGATCCTGGTGCAGAGGCCTCCGGAGGCGCTGACCCGGCAGGGGTGCAGGTCACTGCACGGATTCTTCTCCTGGGAGGGGGATCAGATCCCTTCATCTGCACGGTGCCAGCTCCGGTGCCAGCCCTGACTTCCTGTCCCCGCTGCCCCCTCCCATGAGATCTCAGCACGAGGAAGGTCCAGCCGAAGCTGATGCATGCCTGGACCCGTTGCACCAGGAGGGAGGCAGCTCCCTGGGGCTCAGAGTTTTCAAGTAGGGGCTGGACACTCTCCTGTTTTGTTTCCAATATTCTATCATTTGAGTAGAAGATTCTAAGGAATCCTTGTCCTTTTTTTTTTGTTTTAACCAATTTTTGACCATCTGATACATTGACATGGTTAAAAATTAGAAAGGTGCCAAAAAGTACACAATGTAAGTCTCCCTACTATCTCTCCAAAGTATTTTAAGCATATGCACATATTCATATACACTTCCTTTTTCCTTTTCTTTACACACAAGCCTACTATACCTCCATTTCACACGTTAACAAAACTCTCGGAGCTCCTTCCCCACAGGGCATTGAGAGCTTCCATTGTCGTCCAGCCCCTGCTCCTGTCCCCGTCTCTAACCCTGGGTCCCCAGGTATCCCCTGTTGGTGGGCCTGATGACATCCCAGTTGCTTTTTAAATATATATGCATATATACATATACTAGAGGCCCGATGTACAAAGATTCGTGCAAGAATAGGTCTTCCTTCCCCTGGCTGCCGGCACCACCTTTGCTCTGGCCCGGAGCCACCTTCCGCCTCTCGCTTGTGGCGTCAATTTGCATATTTCCTCCTTATTGGCTGTGGGCGCGGCCACCTTTGTCTCGGAGTTATGGTCAATTTGCATATTCTGTCTTTCTTAGATAGGATACTTATATATACATATATATTTTTTTATTTCAGAGAGGAAGGGAAAGGGAGAGAGATAGATACATCAATAATGAGAGAGAACCATTGATCGGCTGCCTCCTGCATGCCCCCTACTGGGGATCGAGCCCGCAACCAGGGCATGTGCCTTGACCTAGAATGGAACCCTGACCTCCTGGTTCATAGGTCAATGCTCAACCACTGAACCACGCTGGGGGGGCCCCAGGTGCTTTTAATTCATTGCCGGGACCTTGTGATCTGGGTGGGAATTCTAGAGGATGCTTTTGTAATTGTGATAGTTCTTGTCAAATCGCCTCCTTGCCGAGTGCGCCAGTCCATGCTCCCTGGGCACGTGATGATTATGCTTATCACGTCACCCTTGCCCATAAAGTGTGTGATGATGTCTCGACTTGAGCCCATTAATGGGTGAACCTGACCCTCCGTGTCACTTTGATTTGCATTTCCCAGACGATGCGTTAGATTCGGCATCTTTCGTGTGCTTGAGTCATTTGCATTTTCTTTTCCATAAACTGTCTCTTCGTCTCTTTTGCCTTTTTGCTACAGGATTTGCTTTTTGCTTATTAATTTGCAGGAGTTCTTTATGGATTCCGAAAATCGGCCCTTTGGCTGATGGACTGCAAATAACTCCTCCGAGTGTGTCACTCCGCCTTTGACCTTGCTTGTTCTGGTTTTGACATGGGGATTTTTTTGTTCTTAAGGATGTGAATCTGTCTTCTCTTTTTATGGCGCCTGGCTTTTGTGTTAGATTCTTTCCCACTCCAAGATTATAAAAATGTTCTCTGTGGCATTATTTGATAATTACATGTTTCTACTTTTTATAACATTTAAAATTTTAACATTTTGGAAGTTACTTTCAGGTATAGTATGGTCTTACTTTGTTCTTCTTGGATGGTTTCCCACTGTTCCTGACTATCTATTGAGAAATCTACCCTTTCCCTTTTTAAAAACAAATATATTTTATTGATTTTCACAGAGAGGAAGGGAGAGGGATAGAGAGCCAGAAACACCGATGAGAGAGAAACATGGATCAGCTGCCTCCTGCACACCCCCCACTGGGGGATGTGCCCACAACCAAGGTACATGCCCTTGACTGGAATCGAACCTGGGACCTTTCAGTCCGCAGGCCGACACTCTATCCACTGAGCCAAACCAGTTATGGCTACCCTTTCCCTTCTCATTGGAGATGCCACTTTTATCATATGCTGATTTTTTTTAAAAAATCTTCACCCAAGGATATTGTTCCATTGATTTTTAGAGAGAGTGGAAGGGAGGGGGAGAGACAGAGAGAGAGGAGCATCGATGTGAGAGAGACACATCAACTGGTTGCCTCCTGCTCGAAGCCCCAGGGCTGGGGATAGAGCCTGCAACTGAGGTACGTGCCCTTGACCAGAATTGAACCCAGGACCCTTCAGTCTGCAGGCTGACGCTCTATCCATTGATCCAAACCAGCTAGGGCATATGCTGATTATTAAAATCTATTTAGATCTGTTTTTGAGCTTTCTATTAATTCTGTTTATCTCTCTGCTCTTATATCAGCATCCAACTGCTTTACGTAAATACTACAGCTTTATACTGTGTTTAATCTAGATCTTTACTTTGAGAGTCCCTCGTTCCCCTGAGTCCTGAGCAGGGGAGGGCGGGGGGGGGGGCAGGTGCCAGGACGTGCCAGGCACTGTGCTCATCGTAAGAGCCACGACCATCACTGATTGGGCACTCACTCCGTGTGTCGGGCACGTGCCACACAGTATTCCATATACTCCTCGTAATAATCCTGTTCGCCTGATGTTCAGCCCGCTTTTAAAAATTACACCACCAGCATGTACTAATTCAGTGCCAACCACTGTGCTAAGCACAGCCCTTAGTACTTGCTCTTTTATCTTCCCCAGGACCCGTGGGGTCGGCACTCACTCCCCCCATTTCACAGCCCAGGAGCCGTGCTCCGAGAGGCCCACCTCCCCCGTTAGGCAGCAGAGCTGGGATGTGCTGGTGGATGTATCAAGTGTGTCCCTGAGCCCCGGCCAACCAGCTGCTACCGAACCCAGATTCCAGCCCCCCACCCCCACCCCCCGCCCAGGAGGCCAACCTGTGGCACCTTTTCGAGGCGGGGCTCCCACTCCTCTTGGGTGCCAGCACCCAGCAACGCTCCTGAACGAATGGATGCAGCCCCCGTGTCCCTATCCTTCCCGCTGTCCTCACAAACCACAGTCTCTCCGGCACGGAAACCAAAGGCGGGCTCTCAGGGGACAGCGGCTTCTGGGGGGGGGGGGGGGGGCTTCTCCTTCCCAGTCAGGTGGGAGGGATGGCGGCACGCTGCCGGGATTCGGGGCTGTTCTTGTGGCTGAAGGACACGTGTGGGGGGAATCCCTCAGACTGTGAATATTGCAGCCACACTGCTGAGCATAATGGTGCCACCACAGCAACTGCAAAACTCATCAGCAAAGTTTTAATTGCATGAGGGTTATGGGGGATTTGTTTAATTTCCACTAGCAATTAAATACTGCCATAGATGCTCTCAGAAACGACCCTTCAGAGACGCTTGCCGTGCCCAGCGCCCGCCTGGCGGGGCAGCAGGGGCCAGGCGCCTGCGCATGGAGGGGCACTCTCAGGGGTGGTTAGGACACTGGGCCTCCCGCACTGCAGCATGACCTCTGACCCAGGCAGAATGGGGTTTGGGTCCAGACCCACCCCCTCAACGCTACACGACCAAGCAAACCCTGTGGTCTGAGCCCAGTTTCTCTGTGTGTAAAATGAAGATCGTGCCTCCCCTGGGACCTTAGGAGAATAAACACAAGGAAAACAGAAAGTGCCTCCCACAGACCCAGCACACAGGCCCAGCACACAGACCCAGCACGCAGGCCCAGCACACAGGCCCAGCACACAGACCCAGCACACAGACCCAGCACACAGGCCCAGCACACAGGCCCAGCACACAGGCCCAGCACACAGGCCCAGCACACAGGCCCAGCACACAGACCCAGCACACAGGCCCAGCACACAGACCCAGCACACAGGCCCAGCACACAGGCCCAGCACACAGGCCCAGCACACAGGCCCAGTACACAGGCCCAGCACACGCAGCCTCCTCGGGCCTGCTTCTCCTTCCCATGCTCCCAGGCAGGCTGGCCAGTCGCCGAAGGCCCCGCCCCAGCTCAGCCTTATTACTGCTTCTTATGGGAACACTTGTTTCCCGCCTGATGGGCCGGCATGACAAACCCACAAAGGAAAACTTCACCCCAGGCAGGAATGAGGTGGAGCTGCCCCCTCTGCCCTCGCCATCTAGAAACCCATCAGAGCTTGTTCCGGCTGGAGGGTGGTCAGAGCACTGCTGAGAGGGGTAAGACAGGCCCTGCAGGAAGAGAGAGGGACACCTGCCTCAGGCCTGAGCACAGTGGGGGCAGGGTGTGGGGGCCTGGCTGCCCGGCCCCTTAGAGAGAGCGGGGTAGGGCTGTGGGGTAGAGGGGTCACCTGGGCACTACCCGGCCTGCATGGCATGCAGGGAGGTGTGCAGGGTGAGTGCCAGGGCTCAAGAGGTGTGGGGTGTGTGTGTGGGGGGGGGGGGTGTCTCTGGAGACTAGCCAGACACCAGACTTCACTTAGTTTGGGGGAGCATCTGACGTGTATGAGATGGTCCCCTCTGTCCCCCGAGACCCCTGTCCTGTGAAGGTTCCCTCTAGGCTCCCATCACAGCTGGGCTTGCTTCTCCAGGAGCGGCTGGGAGGCAGCCCCGGGGACACCGTAGAGGCTGGGGGCTCGGAGGCTGGGGCTGGGCGGTGGGGCTGCACCCTCCCTCACCTCTGCTTGCTCAGCCTGCAGGGCCTGTGGGCCTGGCTGGCAGAGGACACGGCTGGCCTGGGCATCAGGCTCCCACAGGGACCTGGCTCCTCAGCCTCCTGCCCCTGTGGTCCAGGCAACTCACCCTTCACTCCAAAGGCTGCTGGCAGGGCTGGGGGAGGCCTTGGGTGGGCGCTGCTGGGCGCAGGAGAGCCCGGACCCCTCAGTTTGCTGGGTGTCTTCCCGCCTCACACCCTCCGTGGGGCTGAGCCTGGGCCTCACCTCCACCTGCTCCAGCTCCCTCCCACCTCCCATCCCCCTGCTGTTTCTCTTGGTCCTTGGCTCTTCTTCCCTGGGTCCGCGTCCTCCTCCTGTCTCTGTCTCTCACTGTCATCTCTGTCTCTCACTGTCATCTGTCTCGCTGTCATCCATGTCTCTCACTGTCATCCCTGTCTCTGTCATCTCTGTCTCACAGTCATCCCTGTCTCTCACTGTCATCTGTCTCGCTGTCATCTCTGTCGCTGTCTCGCTGTCATCCCCGTCTCTTGCTGTCATCCCTCTCACAGTCATCCCTGTCTCTCACAGTCATCTCTGTCTCTTACTGTCATCCCTGTCTCACTGTCATCTCTGTCTCTCACTGTCATCCCCATCTCTCGCTGTCCTCTCTGTCTCTCGCTGTCATCCCTGTCTCTCGCTGTCATCCCTGTCTCTCGCTGTCCTCTCTTGTCTCTCGCTGTCATCCCCGTCTCTCTCTGTCATCCCCGTCTCTCGCTGTCATCCCCGTCTCTCGCTGTCCTCTCTGTCTCTCGCTGTCCTCTCTGTCTCGCTGTCTCTGCTTTTTTCAGTCTGTGCTGTCTCTCTCCTGCTCCCCCTTCCCGGCTTTGTCCACCTCTCCTGTGCTCTCATCTCTTCCCCTCTGTCCCTGCCTCTCCCTCTCAGACACGCTGGAGGCCCTTGGCCTGTCCAGCCACACCTGCTCTTCCCCTTCCAGATGGGGCTGGTGGTCATCCTGGTGTCCACGGTGGTGGCCATGTCGGCCATGGCCCAGCTGTGGGAGGACGAGTGGGAGGTGCTGCTCATCTCCCTGCAGGTGAGTGAGGGTGGGGGTGGGGCTTCCCTCACACACTCAGAAGAAGGCAACATCTGTCTCTCTGTCACATTGTTTCCTCAGACCAAGACCCTGAGCGGGGAGGAGGGGTCCAGGTCACAGCAGGGGCCCAGGAGAGCCCGAGAGTGACAGAGGAGGGAGGGCGACAGCCCAGGGTCCCTGACGCCCAGTGTCTCCGGGGGTGCCCTGCCCCGTGGATAGAGATGGGCCATCAGGGTGTTGGTGACCAGAGGGTCTCGCATAGCTGGGAGTCAGCGGTCCTCTTGCCCCGCACACAGGGCACAGCTCCGTTCCTGCACATGGGGGCCCTGGCCGCCGTCACCGCGCTCTCCTGGATCGTGGCAGGACAGTTCGCCCGGGCAGAGCGGTCCTGTAAGTGTGACTGGGCAGGACCTGCCCCCAGCCCCCCCTTCCCTAGGTGTGCCCTGCTCTCTGCGGGGCCGTGGGGTCCGTGGGGGCTGCAGCTCCAGTCAGCGGTGCCCGCTTCCTCATCTGAGTCTGCATCTGTGTCTGTGTCTGTGTGGCGTGTGGGCCAGAGCCAGGGTCACCTCTCTCTGGTCACGATGGGGCTGCCCCTCGTGCAGGGTCTCTTCAGAGCACGTGTGTCCTGACACTGGAGGGGAGAGGGGTCCCCCACAACCTGCCCGGGGCTCATGGCCGGGCCTGACGGGAGCGGAGGCTCATGGGGCAGTGCTCTCGCTTGTGCCCCAGCCTCCCAGATGGCCATCCTCTGCACCTTCTCCGCCGTGGTGTTCGCCCTCTACCTGGCCCCGCTCACCATCTCCTCTCCCTGCATCATGGAGAAAAAGGACCTGGGCCCCAAGCCCGCCCTCATTGGCCACCGCGGGGTCCCCATGGTGAGTGCCCCCGAAGGCCCTGACAGGTGGCAGGGGGCGGGGAGCAGGGCTACCATTCTAGGGGGGGATGAGCAAAGACCTGTCCCCTCGGAGGGAGGGACTTGCAGGGAAATGAACGTGATACGTGGGATGAAATACAATCTTTAGCCTTCGGAGGGAAGCGTGGGAAGGGTTCCTGAAAGGCTGGAGAGCTGGTGGGTGAGGAAGCCCCAGGAGAGAGCAGCCGGGCGGGGTGGGGTGGGAGCAGGGCTGCCGGCAGGCTGACCAGGCCGCGGGCAGGCGGGGCGGGCGCAGCCCAGAGCCCACGGCTACAGGGAAGACTGCGGCAGTTGAACTGGGTAGGAATGGAGAGAGGAAGGAGTCAGAGTCAGCGGCAGCCCCTCTGCTGATGCCCTGTGACCCCGCAGGGGCCTCCCCTCGAGTGGGCACCCTCCAGAGCCGGCTTCCTCCACCTCTTGGCGGCTCTGGGAGCCGGACTGACTCCATCTTCTCTGGGCCAGTTTCTGCATCTTGTGCCCCGAGATTCCGAGAGAGCCTAGGCCGAGGCCCGCGAGGCAGGACACAGCACGCGGGAGGTGCCCAGCTGTGAGCCTGGGAGACGCCCCTGTTATCTTGGGCCACCCTCCCCCTTCTCTGGGCCAGGGTTTCCTCACCTTGAACCTGGGTTCTCCACTGAGGCAGGACCCCTCCCACCCTCAGGGGGACTTCGTGAGAGCTTTTTCTTGGCCGTCACAGTGACTGGGAGTTCCGTGGTGTTGAATTTCAGGGGAGCCCACGTGCCCTGAACTGGGCCCGGGGGCCCTTCCCCCGAACCCCGCTCTGGTCACGGTACCTCCTGGAAGCAACGAGCTGGAAAGGCCATGGCTTTGGGGTTGGGGGGATCTGGTTTTGGGGTCCAGTTTTGCCATGTGCTGCCTGTGTGTGTCGGGGGTCACCTGTCCCCTCGGAGCCTCATGCCCTGTCTATGGTGAGAGAGACGCACAGCCTCCCAGGCAGCGGGGTGCTGAGGGAGGGGCGGGGCCGGGAAGGAGCCAGGCGGCCCAGCCTGGATTATTACTTCAGTAGGAAATTTTCAATCAATCACAGACATGGGAAGAGTAATATAATGGAGAACAAATAGAGTCATGAATCCAGTACCACCTTCAACATCCATCCCTGCTTTGTCATTCTTGCTCCATCTTTCCCTACTTTTCTTTTTTCTGCTGTCATATTTTATTTATTTTTAACCTTTTAAAATCTTTATTGTTGAAAATATTACATATGTCCCCTTTTTCCCCCTATTGACCCAATCCAGCCCCCCCCCACCCCTGCCCCAGGCCGTCACCACCCTACTGGTTGTGTCCATGGGTTATGCACATATGCATACAAGGTCTTGGGTTGATTACCTCCCACCCACCCCCTCTCCCCTGCCTTCCGAGATCCCACACTCTGTCTGCTGTAGTATTTTAAACCAAATCTCAGACACTGTATAATTTAGCCATACTTCAGGGTGTATCTCTAACCATAACACATAAGGACTTCTTTCTTTTTTTAACATGACCACAACCACAATGCTTTTATAACACCTAACCCCGTGGTCTGCAAACGGCGGCTCGCGAGCCACATGCGGCTCTTTGGCCCCTTGAGTGTGGCTCTTCCACAAAATACCACAGCCTGGGCGAGTCTATTTGGAAGAAGTGGCATTAGGAGAAGTTTAAGTTTAAAAAATTTGGCTCTCAAAAGAAATTTCAATCGTTGTACTGTTGATATTTGGCTCTGTTGACTAATGAGTTTGCCGACCACTGACCTAACCGATTAATAATATTGAATCCATGCTCGGTTTTCCTTTATCTCAAAAATGTCTGTGTATAGTTGTTAAAAATCAGAACCCAGTGGGGTCCAGCCAGCGCATCTGGCTGACCTCTCTTCTAAGTACGTTTAATTGCTGTTTAATTGTTTAGTTGCTGTTTAGTTGTTGAAGAAACAGTCCTTTGTCCCATAGAATTTCTCACATTGTGCCTCTGGCTGCTTGTGTTCTTGGGGTGTTTCTGAGGGGCTGGCGAAGGCATCGGCACAGCTCGATGCGTTGCTGTGATACCCGTGCACATCCCCCTGTGGGAGGCGTTGACTCGGTCCACACACGTGTGTGATAAGCCCAGTGCACATCCCTGTCTTGGAGACGGTGCCCATGTGCCTTCCTATGAGAGTGCCCAAGTGTGTGTGCACACGTGCTCACTTTAATGTCTGGTTGGACTAACTCCAAAGCTTGGACTTTTAACCACAGTGGCCTGCCCACTTGAGTTTGTGACACGCCTCCTCCCCACCCCCGCCACACACACACACACACACACACACACACACACACTCACTCACTCCTGACAACAGAACCACACGTGGGCTTAGGCCAGAGGCATTGCAGGCCCCAAGATGGGAATTAACAAGTCACCCTGAGTGCCCACATACTTCTGGGGGTCCTCCTGGGGTCCCAGGACTGGCCAGGGAGGACCAGCTTTCCATGCCTTTTTCCCTAGGGGCCAGCACTTAGCACAGGGAGACCCGAGTTGGAAAAAGCCTCGAGGAAGAGACTTCGCCCCTTCCAAACACTTCCTCGGGCCACCCACCGTCTCCCTCTGCAGCCCCAGCCTGAGCAGGAGAGAGCAATGGCCCAATCTGGGTGGTCACTGGTGGAGACCTGGCCACAGGGCATTTAGACGAGCTGGGTGGGAAGCCCGTGCTCTCTCCAGACGCCTCTGTGGCCCTGCCCCACCTCTGGGCGAGGCCTCACACGGCCCATTTGCCTGGGAGACAGGCCGCAGGTCCCCAGGGCTGCTCTGCATCAGGGAAAGGGGGAGAAAGAAACGCGAATTATAGAGCCCACTGACGTCTGTTATACCACCCACGAGCTTGATAACATTAGCCCATTTTATAGCTAAAGAAACTGAGGTTCCCAGAGGGGAAGTGATGGCCCAGGACTGGGAAATGGTATTGCTCCTTCTCAACTCCCAAGTCCTTTCCGTGTGTTACATGTTGGGGAACCGCATGGCAGGGGGAGAGAGAATGGGAACGACCATGTCTTGGTGGGAATGAGATCGGCCATGGGGACCCTTTCCACCTCATCCCTTCGTAGCCAGGAGTCCTCCCTCCCGGTCTTCCTTGTGGTGCGCCTCCTCCTAGTGGCCCAGCCCTTGGTATGGTGCTGACCCCCAGTGGCAGCAAAGGGTATGACAGTCCTCAAATCAGCTAGAACTAGGGAAACTTAAAACCTCCCCTCACCCAAGTAGAAAGACCCTTAAAGAAGAGGGAATATGCTCTCTCAAGGGGTATGTGGGGAAACTGGGGTCTATGAGAGAAACAGATGTACCAAGCAAGGCCACAAAGCTGGTTGACGGTAGTCACAAGCCAGAACCAGGCTCTTCTGATGTGGATGCTGCAAGGTTAGCAGTTGTCATTACTTATTGAGTATCAGCTAACATGCTGGGACTCTTAACCCATGTGACAGCCTTGGAGATGGTCTCATCATCTGTACAGATGAGAAGACTAGTCGCCCTCTGAAACTGCTGCCTATCTACCCTCTCCTCTCGCTCTGGGACCTCTACCTGGACTCGGGGTATAACAAGGGGAAACTTGGCATTCACCCCCAGCCCACGATTGCCATAGGCAGAGGCCTGTACCCCCACATTTATGTACATCAACACTAACCACCCCTGCCTCCCACCCCCACCCAGAAAACCTGCGAGGCAGGCGCAATTTAACAGATGAGGAGGCTGAGCCCCGCCACACAGTATTGCCTGAGGAGTTGGAGCTAGAACCAGGCCCAGCATGGAAGATCTGCCCTTGGCTGGGGAGGTGCGCGTGAGCTAAATCTCAGCTCTCCCCTCACTACCCCCTTTCCCGGCAGCTGGCCCCAGAGCACACGCTGATGTCCTTCCGGAAGGCCCTAGAGCATAAGCTGTACGGATTACAAGCTGATGTCACCATCAGGTAGGCGCTGGGTTGTGAGGATGGTACCTCCTCCCGTCCCCACTGCATCCACACCCGGGTCTCCCCTGGGGAAACCGCGGGTCCCAGAGCCTCGGAGATGGGAGGGCAGAGGCTTGGGTTACCCACTGCAGGGCAGGCACCTTGTTCGTGACCTTAAATCTTGGATATAAAATAGAGAAAAGAACAGAGGCTCTTGGTTGAAGCAGGGCCGGGGGTTGGGAGCTGGAGTCCTGCCACGGAGCCGCTTGAAGGACAGACTCGATCTCTATGAAGGACTAGGGCTCCGACAGATGGAGCCACTCTGATAAGTGAAATGCGCACATTGCAGAGCACACACTCACTGTGGTGTCCCTTATATTTTAAAAGACCACATTAGGATGACTTACCCAGCCCTGGCCAGTGTGGCTCGTTGGTTAGAGCAGTGGCCTGTGCACCGAAGGGTCTCGGGTTCAATTCCCAGTCAAGGACATGGACCTGGGTTGCAGGTTCAATCCCAGACCCCGGTGGGGGCGCGTGTGGGAAGCAACCAATTGATGTGTCTCTCTTACTTCAATGTTTCTCTCTCCCGCCCTTCCACTATCTCTAAAAAGTAATGGGAAAAACACCCTTGGGTAAGGATTAACAACCAAAAACAAACAAAAAGCCCTAAAATGACTTACACATCTTCTACATGTAGGTACATGTGTGTATTAGTATAAAGGGCAGGAGGAACCCACACCCGTCTCATAACAGACCTCTGAGGAGGGGAGAGGGCCGGGCTGCCACGTCCGGCTGCACAGGGTGTGTACTAAGGGCACCATGTACGTGCGAACACTTTCCCAGTGTAGGCATCCTGGAATTATACACCGAGTGGCCAGATTATGAGGATCTCTGAACGCATAATAATCTGGCCACTCAGTGTATATCCTATATAATAATATGCAAATTGTCCCCTCGACCAGGAGTTCGACCAGCAGGCAGGCCGGCCAACCACCCATGTTCCCTCCCCTGGCCAGGCTGGCCGGACCCCACCCATGCACGAATTCATGCACCGGGCCTCCAACACACACACACACACACACACACACACACACACACACACACACACACACAGTGGCCAGATTATTATGCGTTCAGAGATCATAATAATCTGGCCACAGTGTATATTGATCCAAACTTTCGAGGTGGTACAATACCTGAGGAAGGGGACATGGTGCCTTTTACTGTTTCCCACGAAGACACCATACGGGTTCAGGCAGCGGCAGTGGGGTAGGCCCGGATGGTGGAGGTAAAGTTTGTCGAAAGGGTCTGCATTTGCACTGTCCTCATTATGGCATCGCGTGGACTGGGTTCTGGGCCAGATTCCACCACTTACTGGCTGTGGGTCTTGAGCTAGGTGTTTCCCTCTCCCAGCCTCAGTTTCCCCTTTATCCAATGAGGTAGCACCTACCTCCCAAAGTTGCTAAGAGACTAGGCCCAGCCCTCCCTCCTCAGTCCCCACCCCACCGCCCTCTGACCCTCATGGAGAACCTGAAGGAGTCGCCCACCAACCCACTGCCTTCCCTGTGCAGACGGGGAGCCTGAGGCCGAGAGGGGCAGAGCCTGCAGGGCCCCCTGGCGGGTTGGTGTACGTGGGTGGGGGGCAGGGGTGTGTGTGTGTTGGGTGATTACTGGGGACAGGAGAGGGGCCTGGGTGGGCAGTGACTCCGTGGCCCGCCCTCGTGCAGCCTGGACGGCGTGCCCTTCCTCATGCATGACGCCACGCTGCGGCGCACCACCAACGTGGAGGCGGCGTTCCCGGAGCTGGCCCGCAGGCCCGCCTCCATGCTCAACTGGACCGTCCTGCAGAGGCTCAACGCTGGCCAGTGGTTCCTGAAGGTCTGGTTGCACCTGCCCCGGTCCGAGTGTGGAAAGCGTGGGTGGGGACCCCGTGCAGTAGGAGCTGGGCGGCCATCAGCTCAGGGGACCCCACTCCCCAGCGTCCCTCACAGCCGGCTTGTTAGCGGCCCCCTTGGGCTCTTGCCTCCGCAGCCCTGAGACCATGGTTGTCACTGCGTGTGCTGGTCTGTCCCCCATCAGAAAAGCTGATGGTGATAGGAGTTAAAATTGTCACCTCGGCAAAACTCCATAGAGGGAAGTGGTTTCTGGTCTGAAATGTTACTCAAGGAGAAACGTGCTGGGGTCTGGGAGATAGTCCAAGCAAATAATTCTTTTGGTAAGCAGGGCGTGGGGGAGAGGGGTGAAGGGTGGGGTCTCCTAGAGCCCCCACGGGGTCACAGCCATCAACCCACCTGACACGCACGCTGGCAGCGGAGGGGTCTCCGCGCTCGGGAGCCAGGAAGGCCCGTGGAGGCCCCTCAAGTGCTGGTGAGGCAGCCAGCCATGTGTGTCCTTGTCTCTGCCAGACGGATCCCTTCTGGACGGCCAGCTCCCTGTCCCCCTCCGACCACAGGGAGGTCCAGAACCAGTCCATCTGCAGCCTCGCTGAGCTCCTGGCGTTGGCCAAGGGCAATGCCACGCTGCTGCTCAACCTGCGCGACCCTCCTCGGGAGCATCCCTACCGGGCCAGCTTCCTCAACATCACCCTGGAGGCCCTGCTGCGCTCCGGCTTCCCCCAGCACCAGGTGAGCCTGGCGCCTGGCCACGCCCGGCCACGCCTCCGGGACTCAGCACCAATTCACCGGGTCCCCTCTGCAGACCTCAGCTTCCACCTTTGTAAAATGGGGGCACCGTGCCCCTCGCCTCCCTGACAGGGTCATTGTGGGGACAAGAGGGTAACAAGGAAGTCCTTTAAAATGACCAAGTCCAGGTTCTCCAACACACTTTTACGGCCAGGAAGCACTGCCCACATTCCTGTGGTGCAGTATTTGGAGATCTGAGGAATGTCACACCAACGTGTGACGCACACTAGATGCTGGTGGCCCCGTGCAGAATAACTGACATTTTGATTATCAGTCATTGTGACAGGGCTAGAGGGCAAGTCCCTGGGTTATTGCCAACGCAATTCACAGCCTTGGCTGGGACCAAGTCATCCCCCCGGATGATGATAATTATATGTAAGCTTTTACCCGTGTCAGGCCCGTCTGTCCTATCTCTTTTAACCCTTCTAGGTGCGTTAGGAGGGGTAGACTCAACCCATTTTACAGATGAGAGATCTGAGGCCGCCCCCTCTCTGCCTGCAGGTCATGTGGCTGCCTAACAGGCAGAGGCCCTTTGTACGGAGGGTGGCTCCTGGCTTCCAGCAGACGTCAGGCTCCAAGGAGGAAGCGACCAGCCTACACAGAGGCCACATCCAGTGGCTGAACCTGCGCTACACTCAGGTGTCCCGCCAGGAGCTCAGGTGCCCACCCCACCCACCCCCGCTCAGCCAGAGGAGGGCAAGACTCAGTTCCTCCATCCTGTCTGTCTGTCTCCTCCTCTCCCTCTCTCATACACACGCACGCACACACAATACACAAACACACGTCTGGGCAGATGGTTAAGCACAGGGACTTCTGGTCAAGGAGGAGACGTCAAGAGCGTCAGGCAGACGTGGGTTGGCTCCGAGTCGGGCCCTCTGGGAGGAAGAGTCCTTCCTCGGGACAGGTGAGGATGGCGTCACGCCTCCCAGGCTCCCAGAGGCCCCGACCACAGGCTGACCAGCCCGTCCCTCACCCCACAGGGACTATGCCTCCTGGAACCTGAGCGTGAACCTCTACACGGTCAACACGCCGTGGCTCTTCTCGCTGCTGTGGTGCATGGGGGTCCCATCCGTCACCTCCGACAACGCCCACACTCTGTCCCAGGTGCCGTCCCCCCTCTGGATCATGGTGAGTTGGGAGGACTGCTGGGGGCAGAGGGCACCTGGGGGGAGTGGAGAGCTCCCACTGGCACCCAGGCGGGTGCAGACTCCACACTTGGGGTCTCTGGTGATCAGTCTCAGGTTGGGGGGAGCCCATGGAGGGTACAGGCTTGAGGCAGGAGGAGGATGTTCGAGGCCGCTGCGTCGGCGCTGAGGTGCTGGGAGAGGGGAGGGCCTGGGCCTGGGCCTGACCCTCGGGCAGAAGCATCACTTATGGGCCCTAGAGAGCTACTGAACAACTACTTGGTTTTCTGGTCTGGGGTGTTGTTTTTTTATGTTTTATTTTAACCCTTTGCACTCGCTTGCTTTTTTCTCGATTCCTTTATTCTAATGCTAACCGTGTCAAGTCACACTCGACATCCGAGTGCAAAAGGTTAAAGGAAGGGAAGGCATTGTGAAAAGAGGGTAACAGGACAAGAATAGGGAACAGTAAAATCTGCTCAGAGATGACAGCGGATCAAACCAGTTTTCAATTGTTTTCAACGAGCACCTGCAGACCGGCCTGAATTCCCGTCCCAGCTCTGCCACTGGGGGTGGGAGCCTTTGATCTCCCCGCTGTGCTCCCACTGCTACCTCTCTGAGAAGGTGAACAGCAGGCGGAGGGTCTTGTTATGGCTGAGACAGTGCCAAGGTCCGCGGTCAGATCTAGGTCACGGAGGGTTACGTCTATCCACCTGCCCTCGGTCCTTTAAGATCTGCGAAGGCTCGGCCCGAATGAGATGAAATAACACTGTGGCGGCAGTGGGGATGAGACACTCGAATTTTGGGGTCACAGGAGTTGACCAATGCCAGAAGAGCCCCACCCCTCCTCCTCAGGCCGCCTGAGGTCAGGAGGTTTGCCCTCCTGGTCCCTCCACTGTCCCCGGGGGAAGCCCCGGCAGTCCACACCCTACGGTGACACGTGCACTCTGACACCCACACGGACGCCACACACGGCACACCTGCAGGTCACGTGGAACCCTCACACGCACCTGTCTGTCGTTCCTTATTGGCCTCTTGCTTTGAGCCTCCTTAAGCAGCCAAACCCTCCAGGCTGGACACTAACCACCTTTACTCCGAACACCACACAGGCATCCTGTGTACACACACACACACACACACCCCCTCCCCTCCCCTCCCCACAATGCCCAGAGCGCACACCTCCAGGTCCTCCCCTGCCCGTGGACCCTCAGTCTGGAGCCGGATGTGGACCGGCTGTGACTGGGGCTGGCCACGGGCCGTCTGTCCACAGCCCCCGGACGAGTACTGTCTCATGTGGGTCACCGCGGACCTGATCTCCTTCACCCTCATCGTGGGCATCTTCGTGCTCCAGAAGTGAGTAGGCTCTAACCACTGCCTCGGCCTTCCCCGCCCCAAGGCAGACCCGGCTCCCACCCAGCCAGGCGCCCCTCCTCCTGAGCTCTGGGCCGGGAGAAGGCCTGACCAGAGGGCCCAGGTGGGGAGAAGACTCCCAGTGTCCCCCAGCCCGCCCCCCTCCGCCAGGGCTGGCAGCTTCTGGAATGAGCCCCCAGCTGGGAGCCCAGAGCCAACCCCTGTGCGGGTTTGCTGGTGGACGCGGGTTGCCGCTCCTCTCCGGCCTGTCTCACCTGTTGAACACGCCGTGGTTCCCACCAGCACTCAGCACACCTGTGCCATGCCGGAGCCCTCCCCACCCTCAGACAGAAGCCGGGGCAGTGGGCGCAGTGGGGAGGTGGGGTGGCCAGGGGAGGGCTGAGGGCCAGGCTGGGGTCCCAGCCCAGCCATGAACCAACGGGAAGGGTTTTATTCTTGACTGACGTTCTCTCTCTGTCCCATCCTGCTCTGACCCGGCGCATGTCCCTCCTCTCTCCCCACCCTCCCCTCTCTGCTGCACTCTGGCATCTCACAGCTATCACTTGATCAGGTAATTCTGTGTGGTCTTCCTCCTCCTGGCGCTTTGCTTTCTCCCTCCTCTCCGCCCCTCTCTCCAGTTCCTCTGGGACCTGCCTGAGCCTGTGCCTGGGTCCCTCTCTCCCTCACCGGAAGCCTCTTTCCCTCCCCAGAACCCTCCTCTCCCGGCGTCCTCCCTTCTCTTCCCCCCTGGCCGTGTGTGCCCTCTGCTCTGTCCCTCCTGCTGCTTCTGCCGATGGGGAGCCAGGGTTTCCTTGTCGGTTGCTGACCTGGCCTCTCTCAGCACCAGCGCATCTTCCTCTGCAGAGAGGGCTCTGCCTGCTCCCCCCTCGGTGTCCCTGCAGGGCTGCCCGCTGCCCAGCGCACGCCCCACCAAGTTCTGTCTCTCCCTTCCCATCTGTCGCCTTTCCGCTCTCTGGGTTTGCCTCTCCCATCACTCATTCTCTCTTTACCTTTCTCTGTGTCTCTCACCTCTTTCACTTTCCGTCTCTGACTCCCCCATACACACTCTCCCACTTTCCCCTGGCGAGAGCCCCACAGCGGGTGAGCTTCCTGTCTTAGATGTGCATGGCTGAGAAACCCTGGCCTGACACTCTCCTTCTGGGGTTAATGTTAATTTCCAAGAGGAGACTTCTGTCTTGGAGACCCAAGTCCTTGTCAAGCACCTTGAGCCCTCCTGGGTCAGACGGCTTCACTGAGCAGCTGCTAGGAGGAACTGCTCCCTGGCTGGGGGACTGAGCCAGCCACGGTACATTCACCCGGGCCTTCCTCCACCTCGCAGTCAGCAGGCGTACAGAGGTGCTGGCTGGCGCTGCTGGGCCTGCAGTGGGGGTCGGCGTGCCTGGGAGGCTGGCCCTGCGCAACATACAGCCAGGGTGGTCCGCTCTCTTCCTGGCACCCCCCTGATGGAGGTGGGGGCCCTGGTGCAGATTGCAGATCACTTTCTCATTCTCCCATTCATTCCCTCACGTACTTAGGGCCCCCGCCACACACACACACACAGCAGGCACTGAGGTTGGTGCCAGGGACACAGCGATAAATAAGACCCAGCTGCTGTCCTCAAGGACACGAAGGGTGCTCGCCCAGCCAGGGCGCAGGCTGCCTTCCCCTCTGCTTCCTGCTTGGCCCCCGTCTGTCCGCTCTGTTCATCCACCCCTCTGCCTGTCCATCTGCCTGTCCATTTCAGCTGTGCTGACCCCATCTGGAAACAGCTGGTTTCTTGTGGAGTCTGGGCTCCCTGCATCCACCCCACGGGGCTCCGTGCCCTGAGGGTTGGGTTGTTTCCAAGCTGACCCCGCTTCTCCTGGTGGGAGTGAAAGTGGGGTCCAGTGAATCCTTCTGTCCAGGTTGCAAAGTCTCAGGTCAGCGGCAGGATTGGGGTAGTTGAGGCCACAACAGGAAAGCAGTGCCTGGCTTCACGTGGCCCCTGCATGCCCAGAGCAGCCCGGCCTCGGCCATCAGAGGGATCGGCGCTCCAGCCGGGGCTCCCCATTGGGGAGTATGTGCCCCCCTCTTCCAGGGTGGTTGGAAGGGAGTAGCTCAGACCCCAACCCAAGTCACTCTAAGTCCTTGGCTCAGAGCCTGTGAAGACCAGTTCTGAGCAAAGCCCCCTGTATCTCCCCTCCTCTCTCTGCTTTCCTCTCCGGGGGTTCCCTCAGCTTAGTCATAACAGTGGAGCTGTAGGAGACATCAGCTGGGGCTCCCCAAGATTAGTGTGTACCTCAGGGTAGGTCATCAGAGTCATGTCTGGTAAGCCCTCCCCCACCCCAAATTTATCCCGTCCAAAGAAACCAGGTGAATAACTGGGGGCACCTGAGACAGAACTAACCAACCCAAAGCATCCTGGGCCCGGGGGGCTGAGCTGGGTCTGGAGGAAGAGGAAGGCAGGAG
This sequence comes from Cnephaeus nilssonii, assembly GCF_951640355.1. NCBI lineage: Eukaryota > Metazoa > Chordata > Mammalia > Chiroptera > Vespertilionidae > Cnephaeus > Cnephaeus nilssonii. The sequence continues at coordinate 44,928,656 of NC_137084.1, read as the reverse complement.
AGGCCTGGCTGAGAGTCAGGAGACTCTGATTCAAGCACCAGCTCTGCCCTCGCTGGGCCCCTTCTGGACAGTCAGACAGGAGTCCTGCTGGTCTCTCAGGCCCAATCCACAGAGGCTCCGGGAGAGGGCAGGACCCCTGCTCCAGGGATGGGTGGGAAAGGGCCTGATCCACGGGGTCATCTCTGCAGGTGGCGCCTGGGTGGCATACGGAGCTACAACCCCGAGCAGATCATGCTGAATGCGGCGGTGCACCGGACCAGCCGGGACGTCAGCATCATGAAGGAGAAGCTCATCTTCTCAGGTGGGCAGCCCCGAGACAGGCACTGGGCCCGGGTCCCTACCCCGCACAGGCAGACAGGGACATGGCATGGACATGGATGCCCACACACACAGACACACACGCCCTCCACATACAGCCATGTCAGCATCATGGGTGGTGGGCAAGGGTGACGTGCAGGAGTGGGGTGGAGGGGAAGAGTCTGCTTTGAAGGCCTATCCCCCTTTGCCTGGTTCATACAGGGACCCCAAAAATTGACTTCATCCCTGCTGTTGCCAGGCGGCCGACAGTCCCCGTCGGATGGAGGAGGCGGCAGCTATCTAAGCAAGATCATGGGGAACTGGGTGTCAGGGGAGCTCTGACAGATGAGGGCGCTGAACCCAAGTGGGGTACAGAGGAGAGTGGTCAGAGCTCCCTGGGGCGGTGAGGACGGTTTTGAAACCCACTTTGCACGGCAGTGACATAGCTGAACCAGAAGGATGGATGGGGGGGCCTGGGAGATGGGTTTGCGCTCAGGGCGGAGGAGCAGAGGGCAGGAAGGACAGGCCGGCAGGAGCAGCGTGCTCGGAGGGAGGGAGGGAGCACTGCTTCCAGGGCACTGGCAACTAAACACCACTCCACACGGCTGGCGGGGAGGGGCCGCTGGCTGGCTCACCCCAGGTGGCGCCTGGTGGCGTGGTCAGGAGCTTGGGCCTCGTTCTGGAAGCAGAGGAGGGTTGTGGGAAGATTTGTATTTGGCCGTTTTTGCAGGAGAGCTGTAACCAAGTACTGCGAAGTGGGAGGCTTAAACAACAGAAATTTATTGTCTCACAATTCTGGAGTCTAGGAGTCCAAAGTCCAGGTGTGGGAGGGCTGCGGGGGAAGGATCTGGTCCAGCCCTCCCCCCTTGGCTTGTAGATGGTCATCTTCCTGTCCGCATGGCATCCTCCCAGCATGCATCTTGGTAATTCAGGAGAGAGGTATGGGTATGGGAACAGAAAGAAAAGGAGAAATTTATAGAGCATTTAGGAGCCAGGTGGATCTGGATTCAAATCCCAACTCTAGCCCCAACTAGCTGTATGGACTGGAGCACATTGTCTAACCCAGGGGTTGGCAAACTCATTAGTCAGCAGAGCCAAATATCAACAGTCCAACGATTGAAATTTCGTTGGAGAGCCAAATTTTTTAAACTTAAACTTCTTCTAATGCCACTTCTTCAAAATAGACTCGCCCAGGCCGTGGTATTTTGTGGAAGAGCCACACTCAAGGGGCCAAAGAGCCGCATGTGGCTCGCGAGCCGCAGTTTGCCGACCACGGGTCCTACCTCCCTCAGCATCAGACTCCTTGTCTGTAAAATGGGCTAGTAACCCCCCAAGGATACGTGTGAGGGTTACTGTCACGCTGGTCCAGAGGGGGACTTGGTGAACGTGCATGAATGAACGAGAGCCATGGGGGTGACTGCGGTTTTGGTGGGGCTGGCTCCAAGGATCAAGGATCGTGTGACCATCTCACTATTCACTCCTTTACTATTCATTTCCCTAACAGATGAATGCCAGGCACTGTTTTGGGTGCTTAGGATACACAGATTCTTGCTTATCTTTGCTCAAAAAAAATATCCTCCTGGGAGCCTTCCCTGAGCACCAAGACGGGTTGGAGGGCCCCCCTGGCATCCCACAGCCTTCTGGCCACGCTGGAGAGCTCCCTCCTGGAGGAAGGGGCCAGTCCAGGGCACCTGGGCTCCCCAGGCCCCCGCACTGTGCCTGGCCTCAAGTCAGAGGGGGGAGGAGCATGAATGGAAGGCAGGAGGCCAGCCCCTACCCCTAGGCCTGGCAGGTTCTGCCCAGACCCCCCCGCCCCCTCCCATAGTGCCAAAGACCATTCACTGAGCACCTCTGAGGCAGGCTCTGAGGGGAGTCGACCACAGTCCTCACTCCAGGCTGAGAGGTCGTCTCCAGAGACCCTCACCTCCACCAAGGAACCCTGAGTCCCCTCAGGGTGGGCTCAGCTCCACTCGGCGGACCTTCCCCTGGGCCTCTGCTGGGTCCAGCACTGTGCCAGGCACTGGGGACAGAGGCCCAGACAGTACCCCTATCCTTGAAGTGCTCCAGCTGGTGGCAGTACAGGATGTGATGGGGTGGGAGGTAGCGGTGGGGGGGGGGGGGGGGTGGCTATGAGCAGGTCCCATCCCTGCCGGAAGAAGGGGGGTCAGGGAGGCTGCAGTAACACACATGAGAGGAATGAGCCAGACTTTTTAAAAGGTGTTGATGGGGAAGTCACTCCCAGGAGAGGGGCCAGTTTGTGCAAAGGCCCTGAGGAGAGTAACACACGGTGCCACGCCCAGGAGGGTGCGGCTGGTTGTCGGTGGCTAGAAGGAAGAGTTCCAGGGGAGAATAGACACCCAGGGGGGCCTTGACTACCAATCTCAACTCCAAACCTGAACCCAGTGGTCTCCTCAGCATCCCAGTGCCTGGCCAGGAGTCGCTGCAGGCCACCCTCCCCACAGTTATTTCCTCGCCGTCCTCACTGACCCCTCTCTTGCCCCCTCTGGCCCAACAGAGATCAGCGATGGCATGGAGGTCTCCGATGAGCTCTCTGTATGTTCAGACAACAGTTATGACACATATGCCACCAGCGCCACCCCCCCAGGGGACCCCCGAGGGACTGGCAGCCAGACCAAGACCCTCACAGACCGGAGTGGGCGTTAGCGGAAGCCCTGTCTTCCCGGGCCGAATCTAACGGAGAGACCAGGGAACCCAGAAGAGCAGGCAGAAGCTTGTGTGGACTGGGAGCGCTCTGGGAGCTGGCGCCGTGGCCTCCTCGTTGGCTCCAGCCCCTGGTCCGCCCTGACGTCTCTTTTAGGGGGTAGGGGCTCCTCTCTCCCCTCAGGCCCAGCTGGGCCAGGACTCCAGCCTCTCAGATGCCCCTGCAGGCCTGGGGATCCTTCTTCTGGGAAGTGTGGGGCCTGGTCCTCCCCTGCAACCCTCCCTTGAATCCTGGACGCTTTGATGGGCCACTGGGCCATGCCCTATCCCCTATGGCAATGGAGGATGTGGATGCTCATGTGGGACCACCCTCCTGTTTGGGCTGTGAAGCAGCCGCCTTCTCTGTGGCTCCTGCCTCGAGGACCTGGGGCTGGGCCTCTGCCCCCAGCAGCTCGGCTCTTCACATCCGTCTCAAAGCACAAGGAGGCTCGCTCAGCGGGAAAGCCTGCGGCGGGGGTGGAGACACTCCTCCGACCAGCCTCCCACCGCCACTGGCCCTGCCCCAGGAGAGGGCCCCAGCCACGTCCTTCGGAGCAGCTGGAAGTGGCCAGAAGAGCAGGCTCAGGGCTGCTCGGCCCCCTGCCCAAGTGCCCAACAGGCCTCCAGGGCAGAGTGACCTGGAGGCTCAGGAGGGCGAGACTGGCACCACCTCAGTGACCACAGGGCAGGGCCCCTGGGAAGAGGGTTCTCTGGGCACAGTCAGGGGCGGGCACGTGGCCACGGAGGCCTACAGAGGAAGGAGCCTGAGGGGCCGTGGCCAAGTGGTTAAAGCTGCCAAGTTGACACGTCATTTCTGAACTGTCAGTGGAAGGATGGGGACCGAGCTGCCGAGTTTGGGATTCAGTCTTGGCCCCATGATGGGAGGAAGAGCCATTCTCAGAAACGAGCGGGAGAGTGGCAGGTTCCGTAACAGCCCAGGGCTGGGGACCAATCTTGGAGAGGGAAAGTGACCGTCCAAGGCCCCACAGAACGAGTGGCACCAGAACCCCACCCAGGCACTCGTGCCTTCTGTAACCAGCCAGGAGCAGCACGGAAGATGGGGGGGGGGGCTCCTGGGCCCACTGTCAGGGTGAACCAGGGGACTAGGAGGTCCCCGCACGGCCCCTTGGAGGTGTTCTGAGCTCCCTGACCTGTGGAGTGAGACCTTCAGCCAGCAGATGCCTCTCCACCTTGGCAGAAGTCTGGCTTGGACGTCTCAAGGACTTGGACCTGATCAAAGCCAGCCCACCCCATTCCTGGCACATTGGGGTGCCTGGGCTGAAAGCCCCGAGAGAGTCCACAGATGTCCCTGTCTGTCACTCAGTCCTTGGACCTCTGCCCTCCGTGGAGGAGTCAGCAGCGGAGTCGAGGCAGGTCTGTAACTCCCATCCTTGTCCTAAGAGTGTGTGTGATCGTGGGGGTGTCCTGAGGGGAAAGGGGAGAAGCTGAACTGTAGCACCAGCCTGCATTAAATAAACATGGTGCTTTCTGGAAACCACGGGAGGTGTCTCTTCTCCACACAGGGGTCTTCTGGGGAGAATTCTTGGGGTTGGAGTAATTCTGCCACCTCCTGGAGGGAAGGAAACCCCTCCCAAATGTTGGAACCCAGGCTGGGCCCCCCCACATTAACTTCTGGGACTGCCCCTCAGGAACTGTGAAGGATTCACCCCTTCTTTCCCCCACGGAGCATCTGCCAAGTGCTTCCCTTCCTGGAGCAGAGGTCAGCTCCTGCCTCTCCTTGGGCACGAGGGAGTACGAGTGAAACCTGGAACAGCTGGGTCAGGAGTGGGTCACTGTCCTACCCAAATGCCCAACAACCTGCTCTCCAGCCGCTGGCAGGCCCAACAGGAAAGTGGACTTGACCTTTCCTGCCAGCTCCTCCCTGTCCAGGCAGTGCCCCTGGCCAGACCTGGGCAACTTGAGACATCCTGGAGTTCCCAGGAGAGGGTCGAGCAGGCTAGTTCTCTGTGGAAGAGCCAGAGTCCCCCTCTCACCAGAGCCGCGCCCCCCCCCCCCACTCCCAATGCAGACAGTCCAACTGCCTCCTCTCTCCCCAAACAATGGAGGGAGGAGGGAAGCCAGCCTCTTCGTGGGCAGATGGCTGGGCCTGCCTCCACCTCAGTTGAGCCCACAGCCCGTGGCCAACCCTGGCCCCTATGCCTTGACCTGAGGAGTTACTGAGAACCCCAACTTCCTGATGTCCTCCCCTTGTCTGCAGAAGACAGCCTGACAGCCTCCCACTCAAAGAGGCCTTCCCTGCCAGCCCCTGCAGATCCACTCCATCCTTCCTCCCTTGGACCTCAGTGGGTGAGACCTCCTCAAGGTTGAGCCTACCCTCTACTTCCTCCAGGGTCCTCCTTCCCAAGTACAGATGTAAAGGTGCCTCAATCTAGAGGTCCAAGATGGCAGTGGCATAGGAGGACGCTGGACTCCACCAAGTATACACATACAGAGAGAGCAACTACTCCAAACAACTGAGGACTGAATGAGCAGCTTCTAAGTGTGAGAAAGACCACACAGAGAAGGCTGGGGAGCCACAGGAGCGCTCCAGGAACCCCGGGAATACTCGGGGGCTAGAGGGCCAAGTGAAACTATTTACATCCCCCTCCACCTCCACAGCATGGGTGGGGGCTCCAGTCCAGGTAACCGGGCCAACCTGCCAGACTGCTGCAGTGAGTTTCCAAACACATCACCTGAGCCCCTTCTGGTTCCAAACAAAGGGAGCGAGCACAATCCACAGGACAGTACTACTCACACTTGCCTCCCACTTGGAGCTGCTCGGGGTTGGTAGGCCAGGGCCCCATATGTCTTAGGCACCTGCTTGGCTCCTACCAGCCTGTCGACTTATGAACCAGGAGGTTCCAGATCCATTCCCGGTCATGCCACATGCCTGGGTTGCGGGCTCGATCCCCAGTGTGGGGCATGCAGGAGGCAGCCGGTCAATGATGCTCATCATTGGTGTTTCTATTTCTCCCTCTCTCTTCCTCTCTCAATACACACACACACACACACACACACACACCATAAACCATGGAGGGGATTGTAAAAAATGTAGTCCTTAAAAATATACTTAAATTTAAATGCCTTAAGATAGGTTGCTATTGGTATAGAATGATATACATAAACCTCATGGTAGTCACAAACCAAAAACCTATAAAATATTAAATAATAATAATAACAATAAGGAATCCAAACAAAATACTAAAATAAATAAATAAATAAATAAATAAATAAATAAACAAACAAACACAAACCAGCAAACTACAGGAAGGCGTCAAAAAAAGAAAGAATAGGGGACCTTTATCCCCCTTCCTACTTGGGAGTCCATTCTGTGGGACCCTTCTCCCCCTCCCTACATGGGAGTCTGTACTTGTTCTTCAATAAATCTCCACCTTTGCGAAGGAAGGGAGGGAGGGAGGGAGGGAGGGAGGGAGGGAGGGAGGGAGGGAGGGAGGGAGAAGAACTATAAAAACAACCAAAAAAACAACCATTAACAAAGTGGCAATAAGTACATACATATCAACTACTTTAGATGTAAATGAACTACATGCTCCAATAAAAAGACATAAGATGCTGAATGAATTTAAAAAAACAAACATGCCCCATCTATATGCTGCTTACAAGAAACTCACTACAAATCAAGACACGTTCAGACTGAAAGTAAAATCAATAAGGAAACAATGGCCTTAAATGACAATTAGGTCAGATGGACTTAGTATTTTTTGAACATTTCATCCAAAAGCAGCAGAATACACATTTTTTTCAAGTGCACATAAGAAAATGTGAGAACATTTTCCAGGAGAGACCACATGTCAGGCCACAAAACAAGTCTCAATAAATTTAAGATTAAAATAACATAAAGCACCTTCTCTGACCCCAATGGTATGAAACTGAAAATCAATTATAAGAAGAAAATTGAAAAACAAATATGTGGAGGCTAAATAACATACTAAACAATGAGTGGGTTAACAATGAGATCAAGGGTTAAATAAAAAGATACTTTGAGCTAAAAGAAAATACAATGACCCAAAATATATGGGTCACAGCTAAAATAGTCATAAGAGGGAAGTTCATAGCAATAAAGGCCTACCTCAAGAAATAAGAAAAATCTCAAATACACAATATAACCTTACACCTAAAGGAATTAGGGGGGGAAACAAGCAAAGCCCAAAGTGAGTAGAAGAAAGGAAATAATAAAGATCAGAATGGAGCCCTAGCTAGTTTTGCTCAGTGGATAGAGCATTGGCCTATGGACTGAAGGGTCCCAGGTTCGATTGCGGTCAAGGGCACATGCCCAGGTTGCAGGCTCGATCCCCAGTAGGGGGCGTGCAAGAGGCAGTTAATCAATGATTCTCTCATCATCAATGTTTCTCTCTCTCCCTCTCCATTCCTCTCTGAAATAAATAAAAATATATTTTTTAAAAAAGATAAGAATGGAAATAAACAAAAGAGGCTAAAATTACAATAAAAATATCAATGAAACTAAGAGCTAGCTCTTTGAAAAGATAACCAAAATTGATAAACCTTTAGCCAGACTCATAAAGGAAAAAAAGAGAGAGGGCCCAAATAAATTAATTCAGAAATGAGAGAGAAGTGACAACTGAACCATAAAAATACTAAGAATTGTAAGAAAATACTACAATCATATGCCAACAAATTAGAGAACCTAGAAGAAATGAATAAATTTCTAGGAACATACACTCTTCCAAGACGGAATGATGAAGAAACAATAAAATCCAAACAGACCAACTATTAATGAAATAGAATCTGTAATAAATAAATAAATACTTCCACCCTGGCTAGTTTGGCTCAATGGATAGAGCGTTGGCCTTCGGACTGGGGGGTCCCGGGTTCGATTCCGGCCAAGGGCACATGCCTGGGTGGCATGCAGGAAGCAGCCAATCAATGATTCTCTCTCATCATTGATGTTTCTGTCTCTCTCTCCCTTCCTCTCTAAAGTTAATAAAATATATTTAAAACAAATAAGCAAACAAACAAAAAAAAAACTCCCAACAAACAAAAGTCCTGGACCAGATGGTTTCACAGGTAAATTTTACCAAACATTCAAAGAAGAATATCTATCCTTTCCAAATAACTCCAAAAAATTTGAAGAGGAGGGAAGGCTCCAAAATTCATTTTATGAGGCCAGCATTACTGATACCAGTACTAGAAAAAGACAATACAAAGAAAGAAAAATTTTGGCCAATATCCCTGATGAACATAGATGTAAAAATCCTCAGCAAAACATTAGCAAACAAAATTCAGCAATACATTAAAAAGATCATACATCCTGCTCAAGTGGAATTTAGTCCCAGGATACAAAGCCGGTGCGTTATCTGCAAATCAATTAACGTGATATACCACATAAACTGAAGGAGAAAAATCACATGGTAACATCAATAGTTGCAAAAAAAAAAAGCATCTGACAAAGTCCATCATCCATTTTTAATATAAATTCCCAGCAAAGTAGGGATAGAGGGAACATACCTCAACATAATAAAGGTCATATATGACAAACCCACAACTAACATCATACTCAATAGCATAAAACTGAAAGCTTTTTCTTTAAAATCAGGACAAGACACGACTGTCCACTTCCACCAGTTTTATTCAACATAGTATGGGAAGTCCTAGCCTCAGTAATCAGACAAGAGAAATAAAAGGCATCCAAATTGAAAAGGAAGAAGTAAAACTCTCATTAGCTGCAAATGGCATAATACTATATAAAGAGAACCCTAAAGATTCTACCAAAAAAACTATTAGAATAAATGAATTCCGTAAAGTAGCAGGATACAAAATTAACATTCAGAAATGGGTTGCATTTTTATACACCAATAATGAACTATTCAAAAGGAAAAATAATGCCACTTACAATTGAATAAAAAAATACCTAGGAATAAATGTAATAAAAAAGATAAAGGAATTATTTCTGAAAACTATAAGACACTGAAGAAAGAAATTGAAGAATACACAAATAAATGAAAGGATACACCTTGCTCATGGATAGGAAGATTGGCATTGTTAAAATGTCCATACTATGCAGAGCAATCTACAGATTCAATGAAACCCCTATCAAGATACTAATGGCATTTTACACAGAACTAAACAAATAACCCTAAAATTTGTAAGGAACCACAAAAGACCCTGGAGAGCCAAAGAAATCTTGAGAAAGAAGAACAAAGTTGGAGGTATCATGCTACTTGATATCAAATTATATTTTACAAGGCTATACTAATCAAAACAGCATGATACTGGAATATAAACAGACACAAAGATCAATGAAACGGAATAGAGAGTCCAGAAATAAAAGCACACCTACATGATCAGTAATCTATGACAAGGAGGCAAGAATATACAATAGGATAAAAACAAATGGTGTTGGGAAAACTGGACAGATACATGCAAAAAGAAATTAGACCACCTTCTTAGACCATATTCAAAAATTAACTCAAAATGGATTAAAGTCTAAATGTAAGACCTAAAACCATAAAACTCCTAGAAGAAAACATAATAGACAGTAAACTCTTTGGCATTACTCGTAGCAATATCTTTTTGGATATGTCTTCTTGGGTAAGGGCAACAAAAGAAAAAAATAACGGGGCTACATCAAACTTAAAAGATTTTGCACAACAAAGGAAACCATCAACAAAACAAAAAGACACCCCACTTAATGGTAGATCTTCCCAAATGACACTTTTGATAAGGAGTTAATATCCAAAATATATAAGAAACTCATACAACACAAAAACACACACACAAAAAAAAATCAAACTGATTTAAAAATGGGCAGAGAACCTGAATAGATATTTCTTCAAAGAGGACATACAGATGACCAACCGTCATATGAAAAGATGCTCAAGGTCACTAATCGTCAGGGAAATGCACATTTAAAATGAGGTATCACTTCGCACCTGTCGGAATGGCTATCATCAATAAATAACAAATAATAAGTGTTGTCAAGGACGTGGAGAAAAGGGAACCCTGGTGGGATTTTAAATTAGTGCAGCCACTATGGGAAACAGTATGGAGGGTCCTCAAAAAATTAAAAATAGAACTTCCATACAATCCAGCAAATCCATTTCTAGGTATTTATTGGAAGAAAACAAAAAGAATTCTAATTCAAAAAGATATATTCACCCCTATGTTCACTGCAGCATTAGTAGTATTAGCCAAGATATGGAAGCAACCTAAGTGTCCATCAATTGATGAATAAAGAAAATGTGGTACATATGTGCAATGGAATATTATGCAGCAATAAAAAAGAATAAAGTTAGCCATTTGCGACAACATGGATGGATGATGTTAAGTGAAATAAGTCAGACAGAGAAATACAAAAACTGTATAATTTCCCTTATATGTAGAATCTTAAAAAACACGAGTAAAACAAACAAAACAGACATAGACCCACAGATATAGAAAACAAGCTGATGGTTGCCAATGGGGAGGGGGGTGGAGGATGGGAATAAAGAATAAATAACGTTCTTAAAAAGTGCCTGGATCTCTCACGTCCTTTAAGGAAGAGTAACACATACCCCCCTATTTTTAGGCGGAAGGGGGTACACCATTCCCTGGAGCAGGGTCCTCGGAACACGCTCTCCAAGACCTCAGGACACATACCGGGCCACCGTCGCAGTGACCCCTCCTATCAGACTGGGCCGCCTAAGCCTGGCCAGAGCGGGTTCCTGCAACACCCGGCCTCGGTGACTCCTCGTGGCACAAGGCTTTCTGTAAAAAGAGCTGGAACCTGGAGTACCCCTCCTGTCAAGATGAAAGACCAGGGCCAAAGGAGGGGCTGGTCTAGGGCTTTGGGACGTGTCAAGGCAACAGCCAGGACAGACCTTAGGTGCCCCAGGCCCACTGGTGCTCTAGTCAAGGTTAACCTCCTTCCAAATTGCTGTCCTCTTCCGTGAAGCTACATCTGTTCGCCCACCCCACGGACACCAGGCCCCGGGGCCCTTTGTAGAGGCAGCAAATGATCTGGCACCAGTCTATGGAGTCGCTTCCCTCTGGTCCAGGAGGCCAGCCCAGCCCACAGCCACCTCCTCCTCTCCACCCCCACCAGGTCTGTCCAAAACCACCACCCCAGTCCTACTGTACCCCTCCAAGGGAGGTACATTCTTGAGTGAAAACCTCAACTCATACCGTATCACAGAGGACCATAGGATGTTCACATGCATGACACGGTCCACAGACAGAGACCCGTCATGCACACTTTGTCCACAGAGATACACCCGTCACACACAGAAATGAACAATCACAGAGACACAGAGACGGACGCACAAGGCGTATAACCAGCTGCACGGTCCCCCAATGACGTCTTATCAGCAGGAATACAGACATGGCACAGTCACACCGGCAGGAAGGAAAGCTAGACCGTCAAGCCACGCAGTCACATTCTTAGTCACGCCTGCAGCTACAAGGTTACACTCTCCCCCATGCTACGCAGCCGCTGAGTCCCACATACTCCCACAGTCTCACACAAGTACCCTGGAACACCTGGAAGCTCACAACCACCAGGCTGTACACCATCTCCCAGGAGAGGCACCCGCCTTCACACCTGTGCATCCTTCAGGCGCAGAGTCAGTGCCAAGTCGCTCCAACCCAGGCACACGGATCCCGGAGTTGCACACAGTCAATCCCATGCCCACTCCTCCCTCCTCCCCCTTTGCCTCCCCTCCAGGGCTCGTCCAAGAGTGAGTGGAACAAAAGCCCGGCGTCCCCTCTTTCCCTCCACCCTCCTTTCCCCTCCCCCTGGCGTCCAGCCCCTTTGTCCTCCTGCAGCTGAGCCTGAGTGGCAGTCTAGGCAGAGCAGCAGAGACGTCGGAGCCCAGGCTGCCGGGGGTTCAGGCGGCAGGACAAACAGGAGTGGTCGGTGCAAGAGCAGCAGCTTCCGGGCACCTGGGAGAGGGCATGGCCAGGTAAGTGCTTAGGACCCAGGGCTGCCCTAACTGTGGTGTTTACAAATCTAAGCATGTTTGTACGAGTGGGTGTGGGCGTGAACAAGAGGCAGGGTGGCATGCCAGCTCTTAAGGGCTGGGTGCCTCAGTCTGCATCAGGACCTATAGCTTGAGATGCCTAGACTCTTAGCTGGATGGGAGGATGTTCCCACTGAGTGCCCTTCAGCCCCCTGAATGGGAATCCCCAGGGTGGAAACTGTGTCTGAGGTCCAGTGTGTCCACAGTGCCCAGAGCAGATGAGCTGTAGAATGAATAAGTACTCGAGCACTTCCCAGGAGAGGAAGCCCTTCCCAAAAACCCCTATTGCTAGGACAGTGGTCGGCAAACCACGGCGCGGTTTGCCACTCTGTTGACTAATGAGTTTGCCGACCACTGGACTAGACTAAATGTTACCGTGTAGTTGGAAGCTGGGAGGATTAGGCAATTGTGGCTTATTGTGTGCAAAGAGGTAAAGGGTAGTATATGACAGTGGTCGGCAAACTCATTAGTCAACAGAGCGGCAAACCACTGCCCTAGGACATCTCTGCAGGGATAAGCCCCTCCTCAGGCTGAGACCTACTCACCTGCATCTCAACTCAAAGTGGGGCTGCTTTCTCATTTCAGAGAGAACAGAATGGGGGCAGCATATCTCATAGCCTCTCTCACCTCCCTCAGCTGCCCCTGAGCTGCCCCTTGGGACACACCCACCCTCTAGCATGTGTGGCTGAGCTGCTAGGCACACAGAGTCTGGAGCCAGGTGCAGGGCCCAGGCCCTCTACTTGGGCAAAGTTAACTTCCCAGAACCCTGCCCACCAGAGAGCTCCTTTACTACGATTCTGAGGCAGGGGACCCACCGCCTAGTATGACCGGGGCATGAGCCGTGACAGCCAGGCTGACACTGGGCAAATCTGATCTCCAGGGCAGAGTGGTCTCCGAGGAGGGAGAGCACCTGGGATCAGGAGAATTAAGGGAGAGGCGAGGGCACTGACCAGGCTGTGCTCCTACAGAGTAAGTTACTGCACAAAGGAGTGAGCGCCCTGTCCCTGGGGGTGTGCAGGCAGAGGCAGTACGTTCCTAACGGCCAAAGCATGACCGGCACCATACAGCCCTTCCGTCTGGAGTGCCTTCACGAACACCCCCCCTTTGATCCTCACAGCAACCTCTGAAAGGCACGTTCCCCCTGTACTTGCCTCCACAGGACAAACGTAAAGAGGGCGGGGCTCTAGACAAACTTTTCAGGGTCGTGAGGATCAAATGAAATTATATACCAAAAACTACAACCAAGTGTGCTCCCTTCCTCTTAAAAAAAAAAAAAATGCAAAGAACACTGGGTTTGTACTATGCACCTAGCACTTTCCATACATTCTATTTAAGAGTCATAAAGTCACAACAACCCCGTGAGGCGGGCATTTATGATCTCATTTCAAATGAGGAAACTGAAGGGAATGTGCACAGGTCACGCAGAGTCAATGTTAGAGGCAGGATTAGAGCCCAGATCAGTCCTTAGAGCCAACCTGTTCCTACTTCTCCACACTGCTTCCTTGACAACAGAGAACTTCCCTCTGGGCCTGGGCTTTACCTTCTATCTCCTTCCCCTTGGGCAGCAGTCGGCAAACTCATTAGTCAACAGAGCCAAATATCAACAATACAACGATTGAAATTTCTTTTGAGAGCCAAATTTTTTAAACTTAAACTTCTTCTAATGCCACTTCTTCCAAATAGACTCGCCCAGGCCGTGGTATTTTGTGGAAGAGCCACACTCAAGGGGCCAAAGAGCCGCATGTGGCTCGCGAGCCGCAGTTTGCCGACCACGGCCCTTGGGCCTTTGCACAGGCTGTTTTCTCAGCTGGAGACCTTCTCCCTCCACTCCCCTCCCTTCACCTGGCAAAATCTAAATCTCCTCCGGGTTACCTTCCCTGACTCTCCCCTCCAACTGCATTTAGTGCTCCTTCTAAGAGCTCCCCCAATATTCTGTACTTCCCATGGGAACCCCACCACCACCACCACCACCACCAAGCTATGAGCTCCTGAGTGCAGGAGCCATGACTGCCTTGCTCACTGCCTGGCAGAGAAAAGGTTCTCCGAGATACATACTTGTTTAATACATGCACTCGACCTTGAACAGGTACTGAGCACCTGCTGTGGCCCGATCCTATGGTGCTGGGGAAGGGGCACCTACAGGAGATGGGCAGGAGACAAGATGGGGTGAGGAGAGGGAGGTAGAGTTATACCCCTCCACATACACTGGGTCCCTGTGGGGTGGCCTGAATTCCCTGACCAAAGGCTACAGCCCCCGTAAGGGGCCCTTCCCTATACAGATACTTTGTACAGGTCCCCAGCCCTTCAAACCTGGGGAGAGGTGAAAACTCTCTGGAGTTGGAGCCACGTGGCACTGCGGCATCCCTTGTGGTAGTCCCTAAATACTTTCCACCCGTTTGAAATCATTGCTTTATTAGACCCTTCTCAAATTACCCCAAATGAAAGCATGCCAGCTGTGTTCTATCATTACTAACAGCAAACAGCTTGGCGAATCTGAAGCGCAGGAAGGGCAATTGGGCTTCAATGAGTAAGTGAAGGCGAAGGTGCAACAGCTAAGGCAGGATCTAGCCCCTCAAGCAGGCAGCGACTACTAGATCCTTGCAGCCAGCCATTAGGAATCTGGATGGGAGAGTGGAAGGAAGAGTCGTCGAATGAATGAAAGAGCGCACAGTACTTACTTTCATGCCTACCTGTGATGAGGGGCCTCCCGCCCTCTATTTCGCCCCAGCCAGGTGGATTTTCCGACGCTATTTGTGTTGTTCCCTACCCAGCAGGATGCTAGAGGGCCCGTTGCTGGAGGAGTCAGAGCCAGGCGCTGGGGCGCCCTGCTCAGGGTCTTGCCACGCGCAGCGCGTCCCGCAGACCCTCAACGCCTCCCTTCGGAGCGGCACCCTCACCGACGTGGTGCTGCGCGCTGGCGGCCACGACTTCCCGTGCCACCGAGCTGCGCTTAGCGCGGGCAGCGCCTACTTCCGCGGCCTGTTCGCAGCCGGGCAGCCAGAGCGTGGTCAGGCCGTGGTGCCCGAGATGCCGGGCGCAGGGCGGCCCAGGGCGGCAGCAGCGCTGGCCGCGGTGCTCGACTCCTTGTTCGGTTCGGGCGTGCAGCTGCGCGCCGAGGACGCGGCGGCCGCCGCGCAGGAGCTGGCCGAGCGGCTGGGCGTGGCGGGCCCCTGCGCACGCCTCCTCCAGGGCCGCCTCCGCGCCGCCCACAGCCTGGCGCTGCGCCCCGCGGCCGCCTGCTCGCTCCCCTCCCCGGCGGAGCGCTGCGGCCGCGTGCTGCGCCGGGACTTCGCAGAGGTGGCGCGACACGCCGACTTCCTGGAGCTGGAGCCCGAGGAGGTGGCCGCGCTGTTGGCGGACCCAGCGCTGGGCGTGGCGCGCGAGGAGGCCGTGTTCGAGGCGGCCATGCGCTGGGTGCGTCACGACGCGCCGGCCCGACGCGGGCAACTGCGGCGCCTGCTGGAGCACGTGCGCCTGCCCCTGCTGGCGCCCGACTACTTCCTGCAGAAGGTGGAGGCTGACGAGCTGCTGCGGGCCTGCTGCGAGTGCCGCCCACTGCTACTCGAGGCCCGTGCCTGCTTCATCCTGGGCCGAGAGGCCGGTGGGCTGCGCACACGGCCACGGAGGTACCACCACCACCACCACCACCACCCCCCACAACATTCAATCACTCACTCATTCCTCCGTCATTCTTTAATTCATCCTTCAGTCATGCCTCTTGCATGAAATTCACTCATTCATTCAGCAAACGTTCCATGGGCTGTGTGGGGCATTCTGCCCTTGAAGAGTTAACAGCCAATGGGGAGGTGCAGGGGTCTCACACCCAATGTACTTTTTCTCTTGCCCATCTATCTATAATTTTGAGTCCTCCCTTTGTGCAAGTCTTGTGCTGGGTCCCTGGGACTCAAGAGTGATTTGAAAACACCCTCAACACTCTGGGAGCTCAGACTAGTAAGGGATATAAACAGGCAGGGCCTGGAACACCAGGAGATGGGAGTAGTCCAAAATAGAAGACAGGGAAGTCCACTCTCTTACCACTGTACCAGGTATTTCCAACACTAAGCACAGGGCCTGGTCCAAAGATGCTCAATATTGGTCATAGGAATTAGGTAGGAAACCAGTGGTTAAAGAGTTTGGGAATTCTGGGGGGTCCGAGGTCTGAGGGGTCAGTGGGAGGGGAAAACGCTTTGCTGAAAGGGTACGTAGCCTGGGTCAGTGATTAAGGTATGGGTTTAGGAGATGTTACAGGAGGGAGGCAGCAGAATTAGGGAGTGGAGGCCAGAAAGGGTAAGGAGGATGGGTTAGCATCAGACAGACCTGCGCTTAAATTCCAGCTCTTCTGCTTACTGGCTTGCATGACTTTGGGCAAGCCTAAGTGTTTTAGCCTCAGTTTCCTCCTCTGTAAAAGGAGTAATAATCCCTGCCTAATAGAACTGTCATAAAGATTAAACCAGGTGATTTTTCTAAGTAAGGTTAAAGGCTTTGTAACTTAGAGTCAGTGGAATGGGATAAGGATTAGTGACCCTTGTCCCATCGATAGCCAGAGGGAAGGCTGGAAGTGACAGAGTCTAGCACGGGGATTAGAAGGGACAGAAGGACAAGGAAGGGCAGGAGGACTCTACAGTGTGGCCAGTGAGAGGGGGAGAGGGCTGACACTTGGGCACGGATCAATGAATATGGAGCTTATCCCCATGCCAGATTCATGGACCTAGCTGAAGCGATTGTGGTCATTGGCGGTTGTGGCCGCAAGGGACTTATGAGGTTGCCCTTCGTCGACGCCTACCACCCAGAAAGCCAGCGCTGGACCCCACTGCCCAGCCTGCCTGGCTACATGCGCTCAGAGTTCGCTGCCTGTACTCTCCGCAATGACATCTATGTCTCAGGTGAGAGCAGGGCCGCACTGGGCGCCCCACAGGATTGGCTCATGGCTCCTGAGCACTGCCTCTTTGTTTTTCCCGCCAACCAGGAGGTTGGGGTGGGATTTTTCCTGATAACCTAGTTATTGGCTGAAATGGTATGTAATCCTGCACAGGCAAGCCCTGGTGTGACTCCATTCCACCCTTTATTCAGTGAAGTCAGCTTCAACTCATATTAATCACTTCTTTTTATTAGCTACTATGTGCCAGGCATGTTAAGAGGCTTACATTAATTAATTCTCTCTACAGTCCCATTTCACAGATGAGAAAACAGGCTCAGAGACGTTAAGAATTTCCCTGTTGTCACAAAATTGACAAAGCTAGGAGGAGCTTTGATACCAACAGACGGTGCCTTTCCTGAGATTCAGGCCCTAGAGACTCAAAGAATAAAACACAGTCCCTGCTACCCTGATGTACCCTGGAGAGGGGGAAATGGACTTCTCTTTATGACCAGGCTGAATTTGATGGGAACTCTCAGAGACGCCAAATGAGCTGGAATCCTGCTCAGGGAATCTGGCCCGACTTGGAGGGCACAGCACAGGCAACGGCAGGAAGGCAGGAACGTGCAGAAGGGAACCGCCAGTGCGCAGGGCTCTGAAGTGCAGGCTGAGTGTACCTGGGAGAGGAGGGGAAGCCAATGTAGGTGCGGGAGGAATGGGAGTCTGGAGTCAGATCAGGGCGGCTTTGACTCCAGGCCTAGGTAGACTGCACTTGATGTTGTAGGAGCTATGGGTGGCTGGGAAGGATAAGGAGCAGAAGAATGAGGCGAGAGCCTCAGACACCATCTAGGCCACACTTCATCACTGGACAGCTTATCCAAGGCCACTGGAAATACAGAGACAAGGGCTACAAAACAGAGGTGTGGCTCAGGCTGAGGGGGTGCAGTCAGAATTGTCCCTGGGGAAGCTACTCCTAAGAGGTGAGTCCCTGGTCAGGAACCCCATGCCAGCCAGGGAGGAAGAGGCCACCGCCTGCACCCTCAGTGCCTGGCCCCAGGGAGTGTGCTGTCCTTCACTGATACCCATGTTGGGCTTGGGGGCTGGAAGCTCTGGTTTGGATCAGTGCTCTGGCAGTGAAAGGCCTGTGGTTTTCAGCAAGTCATTCCTGGCCTCTTACGCGTCATCCGAGATTCCTACCTGTAAACTAGGTACCGTAATCCCAACACCTCATGGAGGGATGAACAGACATGAAGTCAGGCAGGTGAAGGCAGAAGTGAGACAGAAACCCTGGGTCACCCTCTACCCCTCCCCTTCCCAGTGTAGGTGGCTCTGCTTTCTCTGCCCCAGTGTATTCCTGATTCTTGCCTTGGGTACCTTTTGTACTCTTACCTTCAGTAGAGTTCTAAAGTGCCCCCCTTTGCTTCCCTGAGCACAGAGCCTGGCACACCACCACAATGTACCGAGTGAAGATTAGTTCCTTCTTCCTGAATCTCTCAGGCCTCTCCCCTCAAGTCTTTGCCTGTTGTCCTAACTCAGACTTTGCCACCACTCATTCAAAGCACACTGTCTGGGTCACACCAGCTCAGGACAAAGTCCTTCTTGACATCTACCCTTAACTCTTCCTTTGGATCTGGGGGCAATAGTTGCTTCTCTCTCCCCAGGAGGCCACATCAACAGCCATGATGTGTGGATGTTTAGCTCCCATCTGCACACCTGGATCAAGGTGGCCTCATTGCACAAGGGCAGGTGGAGGCACAAGATGGTGGTCTTGCATGGACAGGTAGGGACATGCAGCAGCTGCTGCTCCTGGGGCCCAGGGTGTCCTATCTAATAAAGAGGGAATATGCTAATTGACCATCACACCCTCACAAAGATGGCAGTGCCCACAGCCAATAAGGAGGGAATATGCTAATTGACCATCACACCCTCACAAAGATGGTGGTGCCCACAGCCAATAAGGAGGGAATATGCTAATTGACCACCACGCCCTCAAATATGGAGGCGCCCAGTCCCCTCAGCCCTGCCAGGGCAGCAGGTGCATGGCACAGTCGGGCCCGCCCCCAGGCGGGTCCAGCCACTCTGTGCGCCTGCCTCCGGAGTCCCCCAGTCCCCTCAGCCCCCCAACCCCCCAGGGCCGCCCGAGGCTTGTGCTGCCAGCAGTGGCAGCAGCAGAGGTATGATGGGGGCGTCGTCTTCCCCTGATCGCTGAGTCACCTCCCACCCCTGAGGGCTCCCAGACTGTGAGAGGGGGCAGGCCGGGCTGAGGGACCCCCCCCTCCAGTGCATGAATTTTCATGCACCGGGCCTCTAGTAGATCTATAGATGTCCTTAGAGAAGGCCCTCTCTAAGACCCTGTCTCTCTATAAGGGCTCTGAAGTCTCAAAAAAGAAAGGGACTTGCCCAAAGTCACATCAAAATACTAATGCTAACAGTAATTACTGTAATAGTATAGCCTAGGGTCGAGGGTGTGGGCTCTGGCGCCAGTAGCCTAGGTTTGAATCTTGACTCTGCCACTTAAGACCAAAACACACACACACTCTGCCAGTTATATTTGTAAGCTACATCTCCAACTCAGAAATGCAAATAAATGTGCTTCTTAGAATCATTTAAGGCAGTAAACCCTTACTTACCAGCTATTATTTAAGCACTAGCTTGGGGTCAAGTATTTTACAGATCAATTCTACATTTAGTACCCATTCTAGAGATGGATCTCATTATCCCCAGCGAGTGAGAGGAAATCGGCTACACGAGGTTCAGTCACTGGGGATTCGTCCTGGCCCTTTCGCTGGGGTGGGCTAGCTTCTGGCATGTAGCCGGAGCCAGCCCTGACTCCAGTGGGGGGGACCCCTTGTCCTCACACATAGCTGTTCGTGGTGGGTGGCTTTGATGGACGGCAGCGCCTGCGCAGCGTGGAGCGCTACGACCCCTTCTCCAACACGTGGGAGTCTGCGGAGCCGCTCCTGGAGGCCGTGAGCTCAGCAGCGGTGGTGCCCTGTGCTGGCCGGCTCTACGTGATTGGGGGTGCCAGGCAAGACAACATCAGCACAGACAAGGTGGGCGTGGGTAGGATACTGGAGGCCTGCTATGTGTTGGTGTTGAGTTGGCACTTTCTGGCCCTCATCCATTTTCTTACTTAATCCCATCAACTGCCCTGAGGAGTAAGCTTTGTTTGAGTTCACACACTGGGTCAGCAGCACAGCTAGGCCTGAACGTTTGGGCTGCTTGGTGCCATATGGTCTTATAGATTAAAGAATTAAATGAGGGTGGTTGGCCAAATGGCTCAGTTAGTTGGAAGGTCCTCCCACACACCAAAAAGGTAGCAGGTTCGATTCCTGGTCTGGGCACGTACAGAAGGAACAAGATCAAGGTTTCTATCTCCCTTCCTATCTCTCTAAAATCAATAAACATACCCTTGGGTGAGGATTTAAAAAAAAATAAGTGAGGGCGAGAGTGGGGTTAATTAAAATGTTTTTCTGGCAGCTTCTCTGATGTGGCTCAGTGGTAGAGCATTGGCCTATGAGCCAGGAGGTCACAGTTCGATTCCCAATCAGGGCACATGCCTGGATTGTGGGCTCGATCCCCAGTGAGGAGCATGCAGGAGGCAGCAAATCGATGGTTCTCTCTCATCATTGATGTTTCTATCTCCCTCCCCCTCTGAAACCAATAAAAACATATTTTTTAAAGAAGTTTTTGCGCCATTCTCAAAAATATAATACACTCATTATTGAAAATTTAGAAAACCAGAAAACAGGAAAAAAAATCACCCATAATTCCCACACCTAAGGATAGTAACTACTACTATTATGGTGCATGGCCTCCAGGCTTCCTCTAAATTGACTTTTGATTTTGTTTTAGTTTTGCCTTCTTACTCTTGGTGTGTTTGTGTTTTTTTTCATTTTTGTTTTTTAAATTACTGACTTTAGACAGGGAGGGAGAGGGATAGATAGAAACATTGATGAGAGAATCATCAATTGGCTGTCTCCTGCAGCACCTGACTGGGAATCAAGCCCGCAACCCTGGCATGTACTCCGACTAGGAACTGAACCGGTGACCTCTTGGTTTATGAATCAATGCTCAACCACTAAGCCACACTGGCTGGTGCGTTCTTACTGTTAGTAAAATTTCACACTCTGCTTTTTATTCTTCAAGAATAAAAAGCAGAATGCACTTTCCATATGCTTAGCAACTCGTCTAAGTCATCACTTCAGTAACTGTATAATAGGCCACTGGATGGGTGAGCTATATAGTCTACTAAACTAATTTAGTTTTTTGTGAATAAAAATTAATCTTCATAATGGCAGCTCTCTCCTTCCCACAGGCTTGTGGTCTGGGATTTGAAATTTCCCAAACTAGGATCACTCGTCTTTCTTTATCCCCTGACCCCATTTCCCCAGCACACCTTCCTGGGACTGGCTGAACTGCCCATTTAGTACCCAGTACCCTCTCATGCAGCACTGACTTGTTTTAGGCCATTCTGG
Organism: Cnephaeus nilssonii; assembly: GCF_951640355.1. Taxonomy (NCBI): domain Eukaryota; kingdom Metazoa; phylum Chordata; class Mammalia; order Chiroptera; family Vespertilionidae; genus Cnephaeus; species Cnephaeus nilssonii. Next base: position 44,907,351 of record NC_137084.1, on the reverse strand, counting down.
GGGTCTCCAAAAAACAACTGAAACGGAGTAAAGGTGAGCAGGCAGGTACAAGTACGAGCCCTCAGAAATTGTGAAAGGTATATTTAGAACACCTGTAGGACTGGAAGGCATGTGGACAGCTGTGGTAATGAGCTGCAAGACACCCTAGCTGGAATCTTGTCATGACCTCATAGCACCAGGAAGAGGGATGAGGACTGACTGACAGTGTATGCAGCCAGGAACACATCTCATGGGGACCTGCTCTGAGGACTTCTATAGCACTAATGCAGACAGCATCTCCATGTCCTGGAATGGAGACCTCTCCTTGGACCTTGAAAGATGAAGATGTTTTCAACACAGGGAGTCCAGGGGTAGGAGAAGGAAGGTGGGACTAGACTTGAGGGCAGGGATAATGGGTTTTCTCTCCCCGCCCAGACACTAGCTGAGGCACATGCTGAAGGAGGCCCCCTGACGGAGAGAAGGGGGAGTGCATGGGCACAGGGCAGTTGGGGTTGAAGCTTCACCACTGCCAAACCTCCTGCCTTTCAGGTGCAGTGCTTTGACCCCAAGGAGGACAGGTGGAGCCTGCAGGCACCAGCACCCTTCTCACAGCGATGTCTTGAGGCTGTCTCCCTCGAGGACACCATCTATGTGGTGGGGGGCCTCATGAGCAAAATCTTCACCTACAATCCTGGTACAGACGTCTGGGGGGAGGCAGCTGTCCTCCCCAGCCCCGTGGTAAGTGGAGGGTCCTAGGCGTGGCCCTGACACTGGTTCCATTGAGGAGAGGGAAGACCCATTTCTAAGGGTCTGGATGTTAGAGATAGTGAGTCTTGTGTCTGATTCCATGCTAGATGGTTCTACACGGTTCTCTAGCTTTGTCCTCACAATGAGAATCAGCCTTGCGTTTTGCAAATGAGCCTGGAACCCCAGTCCCAAGTGCTGTAGCCTTGGATGGGAAATTTGGTCTAAATGACCTTGCACTCTCTCCTGTCATGAAGGCCACTAGCTGGTAGCCTCCTGAAGAGATGGGAGGGGAGAGCATGGAGAAGGAACTTGCTAAGTTCTCCTGCCCCAGTGATATCAGAGAAGGGAGGCCCAGCCCCTGGATGGATGCTCTGGCCCCTGTATACCTTGCCTCTCCCACCTTTTGTCACCTCCTGAAACTCCAGACTATATAGGGGTGTGGTTACACTGGTAGTCCCTGCCAGTTATGACCTTTAGTGATCCGAAGAACCTGAGACTTCTGGCTTCTCCAAGTCAGATCCTAAGATGGTGATGGTGTTAATTATTATTATTGTCACTGGAGTGCTTACTGTGCTTCAGGCACTATGTAAAGAGGTTAAGTGACTTGTCCAATATTCATTTAGTAAGGGTCAAGCCAGAGCTTTCTGCCTCCCATCCAATTTCTGGTCTAACATCCACATTGCTTGCTCACATTCTGTGGGTCAAGGTTCTGTTGTCTGGTCTGGCCAGCTAGGGACAAAGTGAGCCCCAGGCTGGACCCCATGGCTGATTGTCTTTCTATTTGTACACCCAGGAGAGCTGTGGCGTGACTGTGTGTGACGGGAAGGTGCACATCACTGGTGGGCGGGATGATCGCGGGGAAAGCACCGACAGGGTCTTCACCTTTGACCCCAGCAGTGGGCAGGTGGAGGCCCAGCCGTCCCTGCAGCGCTGCACCAGCTCCCACGGCTGCGTCACCATTGTCCAGAGCCTGGGCAGGTGACTCAGAATTGGACAACCTGAGCCAGGAGGCAGAGAAAGAAGGGAGAACTCAGGCTCACCGCTCTGCTTTCCTCATGGAACCTCCATGTAAAAAGCCCCTTAACTTACTGCCCCCTTTCTTGTAGAAATAAAACGTCATCCAAAGGTTGGGTCTGCGTTCCAGCTCATGCCTGCTTTGCCTGGAGAAGTATCTGCTCCTTGTTTTGACTCTTTACAAAGCACCTACACATGTTACTTCATTTACTTTCATAATAGCAGTGTGGACATAATTTAAAATATTATGAAATATTCCATGCATAAAAGAATATATATTTTTGTGCAGTTTAATAATAATGCAACTTCTTCCTTCCTACCACCCAGCTTAAGCAATATGTTATAGCCCTGGCTCATGTGGCTCAGTTGGTTGGAACGCCGTCCCACACACCAAAGGTGGCAGGTTCGATTAAAATTTTTTTTTTAGTCTACATAAAAACAAAAAAAGAAATAGAATGTTAGAAATGCCTTTGTAGGCTCTGGTGTCTGTTCTCAAACCCATTCCCTTCCCATAGTCCTCTGAGGTAATCACTGTCCTTCAACTTGAGTTTATCAACACTTTTAACTTTTAGTGAGCTAATTATTAATATCTGTATTTCATGAAGCTTCAGAATCAATGAGACATTTCTGGTCAGGATAGCCCCCCTTTCTAAACAACCCTCTCAAATTCAAACACCTAGCAGAGAGACAGAATTAGAGCCCAGACAACTAAAACGACAAAGACATGGGTGTATAAGTAAGCAAACATGTCCAAGGATCAGAAACAACAGAACTGTAAAACCCCAAGGAAGGCAGAAGCTTTGGGGCTCAGGCTCTGTGGGATAAAGGCCTTAAAAACAGATTCCAATCCAGGCTCACTGCTAGAAGCCAGGGCCGACGAGGTGGCCCACCCATGAAAGGAACTGAAACAAAACAGAAACCCAAATGGCCTTGGGGTCCGAGGCGTGCAGCTGGGTGATGGGTGCCAGAGCCACAGGCCTTTGAGAACCCAGCCAGGCTGCATCTGGACCTCCAGCATCCCCAGCATCAACAGGGGGCACAAACCCCTGATGTGACTAAGCCCCTGGGTTAGCCTGGGGCTCTAGAAAAAGCAACACAGAACTGCTGGATAGGAAGGGGTGATGAAAGAGGGAATGAAAGATGCCACAAAGGGAATCTGTGAGCAGAGGCCTCGTGGTGCAGGTTCTGTGCCTGTTTCTAAGGCCCAGAGGACTGATGACCTAGCCAGACCCCATCTGGGGCTCCCCTCATTTGCACCCAGATTGCCTTTTAAAAATCTATCATAGGCTCCTGCAAGTCCTTCAGCACAGGGCCAGCCCCACGCCCCTCCCACCTTTCAAAGCCCCAGGGCCCTGTCTGGGAGATCTTCCCAGCTGAGGCTGGCCCTTTACAGCCCAGCACAAAGGCCCAGGTCACAGCTGAGCTCTTACCTTCTGATTATCCCTGATTAGGGAGCCTGGGACCATCTGGACACAGCTGATAATGGCAGAGGGGAAGGGGGGAATAGGGGGAGGCCCAGTTCCTCAGAGCCCGCCTGCCCCCACCCCAGGGATAACATCCAGGACAAAGAAAGCACTGTATTATTTGCCTATCCTGTCAAATGCCCAAGTGGAAATGATAGGGGCAAATCCAGGGCAAGCTCTCCCTCACCTGGGCTGGGCACTTCCAGTGTGCCAAGCAGACTGCACCACTTTCCCCACCATGACCATGACCATTCGCATTGCCTATGCCCTTTCATGATGTGCTGATGCCCCTTCCTGCTGTCTGCTTGGGCAGACCTGATACCCTCCACCCCCAGGGTTTACCATTCCTGTCCCTTATCTGCCCCAGTTCTATCGCCTGACGTATGGCCAGGCCTTTGTCTCCCGACACGCCCAAGGGATGCCCTTTGAGGCAGGAAAGGTGTCAGCTTCATCTGTGCCCAGAACAAGGCCTCCCATTGACTACATTAAATCTAAGTTTTTGTTGTTTTCTACCTCACAATGCCTATGAGTTGGTACTATTGCCTACCCCACCACGTTTACAAAGGAGGAAACAGACTCGGCTGTAAGTGACTTGCTTACTAAAGTCACTGAGCTGACACCCAGAGGAGGAACCAAGATGGCGGCATAGTTAAACAACTAATCTGCTGCCTCACACAACAATTTCAAAAATACAACTAAAAGACAAAACGTCTACCACCCAGAACCACGGGAAAGCTGGCTGAGTGGAAGATTTACAACTAAGGAGAGAAAGGAGCACAAACGCTGAAAAGCTGAGGTACGGAGGCGCGCGAATCGGGCTGGTGGCGGGCGACTGGGCGCGCTGCTTTTTTTTCAACCCGAAGGGAGACAAGCTCCAGATCACTCTGAAATCCAGTTTCTGGGGACACGTGGGGGACCCAGACACCTACGGGGAGAAGCTGGACTCTCGGCCATCGGGTCGGAAAGTGAGAGTGACTTTTTTGCAGAGGTGCGCCCAGCAATCATTGTTTACTGCGCTGGAGCGTGGGGCGCAGGGACTTGGAAACCATGGAAAGGCAGAGACGGCTGACGCCAGCCATTGCCGTTGGCCACGCCCCAGCCTAGTGACACCCTGAGACCCCGCCCCGCCCTGAGACCCGCCCCGCACATTCTACAAACCCGCCCAGGCTCCACACAGCGGCTTTTGCATATAAATGGCCTGTTCTGTGGCAGCTCAACCAAATTAACTGCAGCTCCAGTCAGACTGCTCCAAAACTGCCCAAGCAAAGGAGGAGAAAACTAGTTCTTGCTGTAGCTCCTGCTGGGGGACACACAGTACACAAAGGTACACCAAGAGTGTCCACCTCAAGTAACTGGGAGGCTGACCCATTGAACCAATAGGACACCTAGTACACAAAGCTACCCTACCAATTCAGGGAAGCAGAGAAAATGAGGAGGCAAGGAAACAGATCACAAACCAAAGAAATGGAGGAGAACAAGCGACTGGACATAGAGTTCAAAACCACGGTTATAAGGTTTTTCAAGAATTTCATGGAAAAGGCCGATAAATTCAATGAGACCCTCGAGGATATGAAAAAAGACCAACTAGAAATTAAACATACACTGACTGAGATAAAAAATATTATACAGAGACCCAACAGCAGACTAGAGGATCGCAAGAATCAACTCAAAGATTTGGAATACAAAGAGGCCAAGGACACTCCTCCAGAGAAGCATGAAGAGAAGAGAATTCAGAAAGTTGAAGATAGTGTAAGAAGCCTCTGGGACCACTTCAAGCGAACCAACATCAGAATTATGGGGGTACCAGAAGAGAGAGAGCAAGATGCTGAAAACCTATTTGAAGAAATAATGAATGAAAACTTCCCCCACCTGATGAAAGAAATAGACTTACAAGTCCAGGAAGCGCACAGAACCCCAAACAAAAGTAATCCAAAGAGGACCACACCAAGACACATCATAATTAAAATGCCAAGGGCAAAAGACAAAGAGAGAATCTTACAAGCAGCAAGAGAAAAACAGTTAGTTACCTACAAGGGAGCTCCCATACGATTATCAGCTAATTTCTCAACAGAAACCATGCAGGCCAGACGGGAGTGGCAAGAAATATTCAAAGTGATGAATAGCAGGAACCTACAACCAAGACTACTCTACCCAGCAAAGTTATCATTCAGAATTGAAGGTCAGATAAAGAGCTTCACAGATAAGAAAAAGCTAAAGGAGTTCATCACCACCAAACCAGTATTATATGAAATGCTGAAAGGTATTCTTTAAAAAGAGGAAAAAGAAGAAGAAAGATAAAAATTATGAACAACAAATACATATCTATGAACAAGTGAATCTAAAAGTCAAGTGAATTAAAAATCTGAGGAACAGAATAAACTGGTGAACTTAATAGAATCAGAGGCATAGAATGGGAGTGGATTGATAAATCTCAGGGAAAGGGGTGTCTGTGTGGGGAGTATGGGAAGAGACTGGACAAAAAATCACACACCTATGGATAAGGACAGCGGGGGGGAGGTAAGGGTAGAGGGGGGGTGGGAACTGGGTGGTGGGGAGATATGGGGGGAAAAAGGAGAAACAATTGTAATCTGAACAATAAAGATTCATTAAAAAATAAATAAATAAATAAAAAATAAAAAAAATAAAGTCACTGAGCTGATAAGCTGTGGCAGAGCCAAGATTCCAACCTGCATCCACTATCTCCAAAACCTGCTCTCTCCCTGCAGCCACATCCAGGCTCTGCTAATCTGAGAATATGGGTGTTGCACATATGAATGAAGCACAGCAGTTGTTTAGAAGTAGGAGATACATCATTTCCACTGAGGAAAATCCCATCCTGATAGAATTTTGTTCCTGTCCTTAGGAGCCTCCTTGAATGAAAGGAGACATTATTCATGTCCCTAGTGAGTGAGGCTCGCAGGAACACAAGCAAAAGGTGACATCCCATATACCCTAATTTCTTAGGACTACTAGTTACACCTAATATTTTGGTCTCTCAGTCTAACTAGTCCTTCTGTGGAATGTCTCCCTGGCTCCCAATCCACTGCTTCCCCACCCCCACCGCCCCCCCTGCAGCCAGACAAGATCAGAGCATGAACCCTGGGCATGGCCCCTGGGCCGTGCTTGTGCCAGAACAAAGACTTAACTCTGGTATGCCATCAGAAGCCACCGGAGCCAAATTCAGTTCTTAGTTTTCTTTCCGAGCAGTTCTAACTATTTGTAAGGATCAGTATTTTATGACTATTCTTTTTTAGTGGGCTTCCAAGGAACAATGGAGAAATTTACTTTTTAAAAAACTAGGATAACATTCTCTCTTACAATCATCATGTGGAATAGTTGGATTCTTGCATAAATCTAAAATACATTATGAGATCTTGAACTTAATTTTTCTGTATCTTGAGAAACTTTATTTCATAATAGAAATTATCATATTACTCATCAATTATTCCCAACTATGTCAAACAAGACTAAGATGGTAAAAAAATGGAAGAATGATGGGACTGCCTAAAAGATGCAATGAAATAAATCACTATTACATCATCTTTCAGTTTCCATATTACATTGCCCAAAGTATTGGTTGTCATCTTTTAAGAAGATACCAAAGAAATCTAGACACGTCAATTAAGAATTCAGGCCCTAGCTGGTTTGGCTCAGTGGATAGAGTGCTGGCCTGCAGACTGAAGAGTCCCAGGTTCGATTCCAGTCCAGGGCACATACCGGGGCTGCGGGCTCCATCCCCAATAGGGGGCATGCAGGAGACAGCCAATCAATAATTCTCTCTCACATTGATGTTTCTATCTCTCCTTTTCCCTTCCTCTCTGAAATAAAAAATATATTAAAAAAAATAATAAACTCAGGATTTTTCATTTCCCACCCATAATGATAAAAAAGTTGACTGAGAACATTTCACACTTATTACACAAATTAGAACAAGAATGCAGATGCACATTGCTGGACTCTAGTCTCTAAGGAAATTGGTCACATAAGCAAAATCTTCCCTAGATGAATTTTCTCAACTCAAGAATTGGCGAATGAACAATATATTTCTAAAAATAAAAAGTATCTATGGTATTTTAAGTCATAAGGCATTATTTAGTGAAGTTGTTCAACAGGATTTCATCACACAGAATTTTTATGACAAAAAACCTGGACCATTCTGTTTTGCTAAAAGGTGGTGTAGCAATATTATTTCATCTTTTATGATGCTTATGCACCCAAATTTACTTCATACTGTTTGTTACAGTTCATAAGTGGGAATACACTGAAGATAGTTGTATATGTGATTGAAGGGAAACAGATGCTATAAAAATTTTTTAAAAATATATTCATTGGTGCCCAGCTGGTGTGGCTCAGTGGTTGAGCATCGACCTATGAGCCAAGAGGTCAAGGTTCAATTCCTGGTCAGAGCACATGCCTGGGTTATGGGCTCCATCCCTAGTGGGGGCATGCAGGAACCAGCTGATCAATGATTGTCTTTCATCATTGATGTTTCTCTCTCCCTCTGAAATCAGTAAAATGTTAAAAAATAAAAACTCACTGACTTGGTTATTCTAATTGATCTTTATAAATCTAAAAATAAAAATGTTTTGCCCTGGCTGGTTTGGCTCAGTGGATAGTGTCGGCCTGCAGACTGAAAGGTCCTGGGTTCGATTCTGGTCAAGGGCACATGCCTGGGTTGTGGGCTCGATCCCCAGTGGGGGAGCATGCAGGAGGCAGCCGATCAATGATTCTCATCATTGATATTTCTCTCTCTCCCTTCTTCTCTGAAATCAATAAAAATATATATTTATAAATAATTTTAAAATGTTTTAAAAGCAAGGAACATGGCTGGCTGTCCTTAAATTATGAGCCATCAAAAATATTGCATGTTGACAAGGCAAGTGCAAAAAAAAAACCCAGAAAAAAACAAAGCAATAAGCTAGAGCCTATTAGAGATGTATCTGAAATCTGGAATCAGTTACATGAATATGTTCTAGTCACACACAGCAGCTGATGAGCACCACTTCATTGCATTCAAGGAATTTTGCTCATTTTGGGGATATGTATCTTCAAAACAAGGAAAATTTGTAATTGTTTTAATTCATATGTATTTATGCATAGACACATGATTTTATTGATATAATTCATCCATTTGAAAAATATAATTCAATGGTTTTCCGTGTATTCAGAGTTGTGCGAATACTTGTGATGGTCACGGGGCAGGTGATGGTCCACCAGTGAGGGCAGGACGAACAGGCCACAGCAGTCCACCCCACCCCACCCCACGCAGTGGAGAAAGGCCCCGCTGCACCTGGCTAGGTGAAATGGTGCAATACAGGACTGAGCAGCAGAGGCTCAATGGTTTCATTGCAGCTTCAGAGCTACTGGGGGACTCCCATCTTATTTATGAATGTGAGGGTATGGGATCAGGTAAGTTCTTTCCAACCTATGGCCTTGTTACTTATTCTCAAATCAGAAGTGGGGATCTTGAGATACCCTAAATATTTTTCCAAGCCTAAGAGAAATCACACATTCCCCTAAGATGTATTGCATAAATTAAAATCGCTGTCAAGTGAGGTAATGGAATCTGCCCACTACAGGGATGTTGCGAAGTTTAAATGACATATTCAGGCTCAGGGCACATAATTATCTTCTCACCATGGTCATGCTGCTTATCAAGCTATAAATGTAACTTTAGTAAAAAACACGGAAGTGGTTTCATAGATTAAATAACATCAAAAATCTGATGTCCCTAAGGTAATAGTAAGAAAAACAATCTTTGAATCCAGTCTGGCTTGAAGGCCTGGGCTCTTACCTGTTAATATCTCCAAACAGAAATAATATATTAGATGATAAATACTACAAGAGACATGTATTGGCATTTGGATCTCCTTTAACAGCCATAATAGCCCTGTGAGATAACCAAAACCAGAAAGGTCCAAAGTGTCAGGGAATCAGTGTTGGTGTCCGAATTTGAACCCAGATCTCTAATTGCAAAGCCCAGCTTCTCAAACGTACCTTGTAAAATGCTCTGCGGAGCATCCTTCAGCCTACTACACCCTGGCTGACTTCCGCATAGCCTTTGCCTAACTTCCCAGCCAGGAGTTGAGGTGGTGAGCTGGGACTGTGGCTGGTTTCTTGGACCGCCCTTGGGAATGAGATCATAGCTGGTAGGAGCAGGACTCCCCTCCCCCAGCCCTGGATTATCACTCTGCTGTGAGTTCCAGCAGCCTTTGCAAGTGTTTTGGAAGCCCAGATTCTGTCTGGAGGTAAATCCCACCCCACCCCACCTCATGTCAAAAAAATCCTTGTTTTCCTCTGGCCCTGCCAGTTTGTGTCCTTTTCCTGGTTCTCCAGAGCTGTCTGCTGGTTCCCAATCTTTGTCTGCCCTCTGGACCTATTCCCAAGTTCTCAGACTTTAGTAGGTGTTCTTTCCTTGCCTGATTGGTCAATAGGCTCTCAGCTCGTCATCAGCTGCCACATATCCTTAATGACCACAAGCTAACTCTTCAGTCTTTTGGTAAAGAGTCCAGGAAAGGCTTTGGCACTTGCTTCCATATTGCCAACAGACACATTTCCACCAGTGGGTCCCAAGGGCTATTTCACAACAGTTTGGGCTGCCTAGCATGACTTGGAGGGGAGGGAGGCAATATTTGAGTTTGGGCCTCACTTCCACTATGAAAGCCAAAGGGGCCATCTTCTTACCTCTGGCAACTGGACCAGATACCAGACTTGGCCAGTCAGATGCTCCTACCGGAGATGTAAAGAAAACGACAGCCCTAGCTGGTTTGGCTTAGTGGATAGTGTCACCTGTGGACTGAAGGGTCCCGGGTTCAATTCTGATCAAGGGCACTGCCTGGGTTGCGGGCTCCATCCCCAGTAGGGAGCGTGCAGGAGGCAGCCAATCAACGATTCTCTCTCATCATTGATGTTTCTCTCTCTCTCCCTCTCTGAAATCAATAAAATATATTTTTTAAAAAGATAGATGAAAAACCATTCACTGAGAAGAATTGGGGGAGGCTAGTGATTATCCTCTGGGAAGCCTGAGCTGATTATTCAATGTTCACCTAAGCTCTACATTCATCTCCTAGGGTTTTCTGAAATGAAAGGTTTTAAAAAATCCCTCCCTTTCTTGATCTCAAGTAACGGCTATACAGGGGTGTTTTATGTTAACAAATCAAGCTGCACACTTAAATAATAATTTACATACTTTTCTGCACATCAGCACAGACACTCCCAAATGACAATGTTCAACTTACGATTTTTTGACTTAGTAATGGTGCAGAGGTGATTCCCATTCAGTAGAAAGGCTAGCAAGATGTAGTACAATAGTCTCTCATGATGCTGGGCAGTGTCAGTGGGCCACAGCTCCCAGTCAGTCCCAAAACCCCAAGGGTAAACAACTGATCCTCTACAGTGTACTGTGTTGCCAGGGTGTTTGGGATAGTGTTTTTGCATTCCATCATGTCTACAAAATGCCCACCTGTATCTCCTGCTTTGGGCGAGAAGAGGAAGGTAATTACTCTTCAGATGAAAACTGACGGTAACTGCCCAACTATAAATAAAGTTCTGAGCACATTTTAAAGTAAGCTAGGCTGATATTTGGTAGCTAGGTTCACTAAAGGCATTTTTGACCTACGGTATTTTCAATTTATGGGTTAATCTGGATATAACACTATCTTAAGTCAAGGAGAAGCTGCTCTTCAAGTTTATTTTTCCCTTCCCAAGCTGCTACTTGGGTGCACATTTGTCATAGCGCCACCTGGTGGTAAGTTAATAGCACTACTGAACGCTACAGACTTAATTTCCAATTTTAGTAGACCGAGGTTTGCAGAAAACTTTATATATTTTTTACTATTGATTTTTAGAGAAAGGGGGACATCAATGTAAGGAAGAAACACTGATCATTTGCCTCCCGCACGCACCCTTACCCTCCGGTGCATGGGACGATGCACCAACCGAGCCAGATCCCCTGTAACTGGCTGTGTCAATACTAGATGCTCAGATCCTAGGTGACCAGGATTGTCAGAACCTGTTGCCAGCACCCAGACCTTTGGATGCTCACATTAGTTAACTAATTTCTCTCTCTCTAAAAAAAAATCCCCTCATAACCAAATTACACAAATCCAGAAGTACAGAAATGAAGCAGTTTAGCTCAATTCAAACAGTAACATTTCCAGTAAAACTGCAAAATGCCAATAACTTTATGCACAAGAGATCAAGCCTTATAAAGGGGAATAGCTCCATTGAGATGTGGTCTCAACTCCATCAATATTGACAAAACCAGTAAGATATTAGTCTAGACAAAGTCGATATAAACATCCAAGGTTCTTTTAAAAAGTGAGGGGAGGCCCAAAAATACATTTGTCAGTGCACTCCTAACGTAATTCATTAATTCACTCAAACATTAGGCCCTTACCATGTGCCAAGCAGTATAACCACAACGTGCAATTGTCTGTACATGTGCAACTTATAGTCTAGTCCAGTGGTCTGCAAACTCATTAGTCAACAGAGCAGCAAACCACGCCACTGGTCTAGTCGGAAAGACAACCAAACTAGGCAGCTTGTGGAGCCAGGTTATTTCGAGCCAGGATGGTGTGGCTACTAGACTTGGCCTTCCAGGCCCAGGACAGTTGTCATCAGGAAGGAAAGTCCCCGTTCTGTGATAAATCAATCTAGTTATCATGAGTCTTGTAGAATTATCAAGTCTGTCCCTCATTAGTTTCACCTAAGTGTAACAAGAGCACCAATTACTTGTAAATAAATAGCAATAGAAAACACTTCAAAATATGATAAAACAGGAGACAATTTTAAATATTCTTACATCTGTGCTTCAGGCTCTTCATCACTGGCACAAATTCCAGTTACACTTTAGAGATGTTGAGGATTAAAAAGTATGTGAAGCACAACACCCAGAGCCTATTATAACCCAAAATATAATGACCAATATTATTTATTTTCTATGTGCAATGTAGATTTCCTTATGCACTAGAAAAAAATAGTCTTAAATATTATCCCCCTTCTAACTCTAACCCTAACAGATGAGTTAATCAAGGTGCTGTCAGACCGTGTCTCTACCCCCAACAGGATATCTCTCTGGTTAGCTCTGCTTGGGTCCTCCTGTTCTGGCCCTTGTCTTACAAGTACAGTCAAAACCAAGAGGATTTCAGTGAAAGCACAGAAGCATCGTGAGCCAAGCAGCCCTAAAAACCAACCAAGTAATGCTTTGATGAGGTGACATGACCCTCAGTCTGAATACTGGATGTACAGTCTAAGTCAGGCCATTCATCTTTTAAAAAGATTTTATTAAAGGTCTTTATAGAGCAACATCCAGACTCCAGATCCAGCTGCCAAGGAGACCCTAAAACCAAATAAAGCACAACAGTAAGAACAGAAATTTCACCTGAGTATCAGGTTCTTTCATTTACCAAATGGGTATACACTCCCACTGAGGGTTTGCATGAAGACTAATAAACACAAAGAACTTTTAGGGGGAAAAAAAGGTGTTCTTAAGGGGATCGCTGAAGGATAATAGCTAATTATTAAGAGTGCCTTGAAATTTGAGTAAATAAGGGCAATAGAGGGAAATTCCTACTTCAAACATTGTAGTAATCAGGAATTTAAGAGACCAACTCCAAACACCCCTCCCAAAAGAATCCTGGGTTAAAATTAAAATGGCCTCTGGCTTTAACCAGCATTCTTCCGTGTAAATTAAGTGCACTCCAATTATTATTCACCAAACGCTTACCACAGTGTGCAAAACAAGTAGTACTAGGGAGACAAAGGCTGCTAGAGACACACCTGTTATGCTGTGGGTACTGGCTGGGGCATGGCAGGCGGCTCTGGCTTTCCACCTTTCTGTTCCGAGATGGGGGTGGTGGGCAGTATCTCATCTTTGGGTTCCACAATGCTCACATGGTCAGGCAGGGGCTTCTTAGGACCTATCTTACCACTTGGGTCCCAAGGAAGCATGATCTTCACTTTGATGCCCAGCACACCTAAAGGATAGTTAGGACCATGGTTAGGACGTGCCTATGGTATCACCGTCCCCCACACACAATAGGACAGGGCAGAGGAAGAGAACAGTAAGTTACTCAAGCATCCCTGGTTCTGGTCCCTTCTCAGACAAATGCCTCTAATCAATCAATGAACAGGACACTTTTGCCAAAGGAACCTATGCAGTGCCACAGAACATGGCACTGACAAGGACCAAGAGCAGGATGTGACCTTTCTGACTCGTCATCGTGTCATCACTGAAGGGTACACAGGTGGCTGAGACAAGGACAAACCAACTCTTGGATCTGACTGATCTCAACAATTCACTTCTTCCAATTCAGTGCAGCTAATCAATAAGCTCTGCTACTCTGAAAATGGATTCTCTAGACGCTGAGGTGTGCATGGAAAACCACATCTATTCACTAAGACCCTTTGCCCTAAGAGGTACCACCAATTGCTCACCTTGCCTGAGCAGCACATGGCGCACGGCAGTGTCAACATAGTAGTTAACAGGGTCCCCACTGTGGATCATCAGACCATCAACAAACTTCATGGATTTAGCCCTCTGTCCTCGGAGTTTCCCAGACACCACAACCTCACAGCCTTTGGCCCCACTCTCCATGATGAACCGAAGCACACCATAGCAGGCCCTATGGGAAAACAAGAGACAGATATCCATTTGTGTTATCACCAAAGATAGAATCACCCAATCCCACCCCGTGTTTAAAAAACATATACTTACTAGCCTTCCCTGTTGTCAATGTCCCTTTAAAGGAACACACTCCCTTCCCCCCCCCCCGCCCCCGGCCCCGCGCCTAGGCCCTATGCCAGGTGAATTAAGTTGGCAATCTGGGGAGCTGGGAGTGGTAAAGCTCAGTAACAAGTATCTACATATATAAAAGGCTAATATGCAAAGTGTCCCCCTCAGGAGGTTGACTGGGAGTTCGACCGCTCGCTATGACGTGTGCTGACCACCAGGGGCGGCGTGGAACATGGCAGGCAACCAGTGGCAGTGGTGGGTGGGTGCTGAGGAAGTGAGGGAAGGAGGCAGCGGGGAGGCCCTGATGGCCAGCCAGGCCTAGGGGCCCTGCCCATGCATAAATTTCGTGCACAGGGCCTCTAGTTTAAAAATAAATAAAAGAAACCCCAGGTGATCCTAATGTACAACCAAAGTTGAGACCCACAAGATTAAAAAAAAAAAAAGTTGAGGCCCACACTCAATCTCATGATTATCAAGTTGACACCCACCACCTCCATCATTCTGAAGCAAACCTTTCCAGTCCAGTCCATCTCTGCCAACTAAGCAATCAGTAAGAACCCAGAAATACCCAATCACTAAGTGACCCCCTATGGTTTACTGAAACATTCCTCAACCTCCAGAATTCATGTTCATTAGGTACCCTATCAGTTTAGCATCCTAGCTGCCTTCACTATTAGCACACCAGAAAAGCATATCTGTGTCTATATAATTGACAGTAAGCCTTAAAAAATACCATGCCCCCCTCCCCCACCTTATTAGTTTACATCCGGGAAGATAATAATTGGAGCTAGTAAAGAGCAAGACCCACCACCATGTCCCAGATCCTTTCATAGGATCTCATTTAATCTTCACAAAAAAAGGTGGTGGTATAATGATACCCATTTAGAGACAGGAGACCCAAGGGTCTGAGAAGTTCAGTAAGTTGCTCTGGTCTCAGAACTTCCCAAACTTCAATGCATGCAGAAGTCACCTGGAAGGCTGTTAAGACAGCCTAGCTGGGCTACACGCCCGCTTTCCAAGTCAGTGGGTCTAGGTGGAGACTGAGAACTTTTTCAAACAAGTCCTCAGATGATGGCGGTGATGGTGGCCCATGGACCCAACTTTTGAGAATCCCCTTTAAGTGGAAGATCTGGCATTCAAACCAGGTGGGAGGTCTTCCACATCCTTGCCTATAGCCTTTCCTACCCACCCCAACAGCCACCTGCAGGCAGCGCAGCCCGTCCTTCCTCCGCTGGAAAGCCTCCTGGGGCTCTGGCTCTGCTGCAGGCCAGCCCAGTCACCGCAGGTCCTTTACAGTCCATCACTCCTCACAGTGCTATCGATGTACAGCTCACAAAGCAAATGACTAGGTTTTAAGCTCTCTTCCACCTGCACTGTCTTCTCTCCTAGTCCCCAGAAGAATTAACACATGATGGAACTGAATGACTTCAACAGGAAGCCTAACCTTCCCTCCGAGTTCTATTTTCGTTTTACCCCAGGCATTCAGAACAGTTCTCCATTATAACACTGATCACGCCTTTAAAAATCTGGTTCTTGCCCAGCCAGTGTGGCTCAGTGGTTGAACATCAACCTATGAACCAGAGGTCACGATTCGATTCCTGGTCAGGGCATATGCCTAGATTCTGGACTGATCCCTGGTGGGTGGTGTGCATGCCAATCAATGATTCTCTCTCATCATTGATGTTTCTAGCTCTCACTCTCCCTCTCTGAAATCAATTAAAAAATATATAAAAAAACAACAACAAAAAGACTTGCTTCTTTACTAGTCTTTCCTGCTACACTGCCAGTTCAACAAGGACATGGAGCCCTAGCCGGTTTGGCTCAGTGGGTAGACAGACAACCTGCGGATTCTGGGTTCAATTCCGGTCAAGGGCACATGCCTGGGTTGCGGGCTTGATCCCCAGCAGGGGGGGGGGCATGGAGGAGGCAGCTGATCAATAAAAATATATTAAAAAAACAAAACAAGGACATGGATGGGAAATATCCTGCCATGTAGGTTCATTTGCTGAATTAACAAAATGGCAAACACACCGTATTCTAATCCACAAAAAGGGGATACTCACCTTCGCACAGCAAGGCCCCCAAGGAGTTTGTAACGCAGAGACTCTGCCTGGGCAATGGCACACAGCCCTCTTGTGGCCACTTTTTCAGCATAAAGCTTTAAGGAAGAAACAAACAATATATATCACTATAGCATCCCTTAGTACTCAAGTACTTCTACTCCCCACACGTAGCACACACTCAGTGACATGAACTGAACCATTCCTCATTGCCCTCTCATCCCTAGCTCTTCCTACAGCCACACCAAGGAGACCGATGGGGCACCCAACCCATCATATGTATCATTACCACTCAAGGTGGATGTAAAATTCCTTAACCACCAGAATTGAGCAGAAGAGGCTTGTAAAATTAAGCTTACTACTTATGAGAACTTCAACAAAATACCAATCCATTTGTAATATTCAATGATCATGAATAAACAGTCTTCAGTGAGATAAGGGTTTTTAGAAGTACCATCCTAAAGAGCCATTTCCAGGTCCACAGTAACCACGGACATAAGCCAGATCACTCACCTCCACGCTGCCCTCAGGGAAGCCAAACCTCTTCTGAACCACAGCAGTCAATTCCCGGATTCGTCGGCCCTTCTCACCGAGAACATTCTGAGTCCTGGGGAAAGCAAAAAGTGACAATTCATAGCTCTCATAAAATTCCACATGCAACCTCAAATCTTACATCCATGTAGTAGTAAAACCTCATTCATCAGACACAAGCAAGGATAAAGTGTGGGTGACAGGAACTAGTTAGATTAAAAAATGCAGTTCACAAAAACCAATTATTGCATTCCCTAAGGCCAAATTTACTGGTTATCCTCTTAAGCTTCCAGACCAAACCATCTTAATCTATGCAACATAAATGAGTTTTTTACCTGGTGGCCAAAATAATAATTTCTGTCCTGTTTGGTGTAACTCGGACCTCAACTCCGGAGTAGCCATCTTCAGCCAGCTCCCGAGTGAGAAACTCGTTCAGTTCAGCTTTGAAGATGCCATCAGCAACAAACTAACCAAAAAAAAAATAAAATTCAAAGTTAGGTCATGGGTGCAGGTTCACTTTTCCCTGCCTGGTCTTTCAGCCAATGCAACCCTCGTCCAAACTCAACCCGTCCAACAAACGACCCATCTTCAATCGTATTAGCCTTGTTCCAACAGGGAGGCAGCAACCCTTCTCAGACAAATGCCTCTTGGTCATCTTCTGGTGGTGACTTTGACCCAGGGCCCTTAAAACTGCGCCGCAGAACGCAGCACGGAGTAGGGGCCACCGGACCATAACACCTCCAGTCAGACTCGTCATCGTCTCTTCATTGAAGGGTTTTCAAGACCGTCCTTTACACGTACACATGCCCAACAAAAACTGCTCTAAAACGGCACGTTTACAACTCATTCATTCAGCACAGCAGGAACCCCACGCAAGTGAGGGATTAAGCCGCCTAGTGCACTGCAGGGACAACTGGGACCGTCAGAGGCATCCCAGCCACGTTCTCTCGCCTTACTTGGTGCAGCTGTCTTACAGAGGATGCAATTCACAAAAGCGTGTGGGTTTCGTATTAACGTGGACATAATGCATACAAAAAATGACCAACTGCCTACTTCTAAAACAAATGGGCCTTTATAACCTTTCCCGTGGGCAAGTGAAAAGGAACACGAGGAAGCGTTCTTCCGAGGTTCCCTCCCTCCGTTAGCCCATTGCTTTTCCTTGGAGTAATAAACTGTCAGCAGCCTGTCCAGTTGACGTCTTTAGGGTCAGAAGGCTGCACCCAAAACCCCTTCCCAAAGCCACGGTGTTAAGATCTGAAGCGACCGGCTCGGCTCACACTCTCAAAATATCACGTTCACTAATCTTATTTGTTGACCAAGAAATGCTCGCAAGCGCCTTTTCCGGGCCAGGAGAGCAGCCCAGTGCTCATCTCTCCTCTCCGCCCGGAACCCGCAGAAATCGTCTCCCTTTCCCCGCCACACTGCGCTCGCCTGGCTCGGGCCCCGCACTCAATCCACCGCCATCCGCAGCCCGCGGGGATGCCTCGCGGCCCAAGCCACTCCCCGGGGCAGGGCACGGAGCTGCGGGCCCCGCGACGGCACCTCGAGAAGGCCCTGACCCCTACGGCGCTGCAATCCCCAGGGCCCCAAGCCCAGGATCTCACCTTCCTCTTCTTGGAAATTTGTACGGCCATCTTGCCGCCGTGTGTCGCCGAAAAGAAAGGAAGTAGCTCACGGGCGGAAGTGGGTATAAAGGGCGCGGAGCGACGACGAAGAACTGCGCGACGTTGACGCCCCGTGGGCGCTCCTGGGAAATGTAGTTTTTATGTTAAGGAAGGCGTTCAGAAAAAGAAGAAGAATGGAGACAGCTACAGAAGGAAACAGGAAAGGAAGCAGATGAATCAGAACTTGGGAATTGCAGGGAAGCTTACTGTAGTTTAATCTTTTGCACTCGGATGTCGAGTGTGACTCGACACGGTTAGCATTAGAATAAAGGAATCGAGAAAAAAGCAAGCGAGTGCAAAGTTAAAAATAAACAACGTGAGGCGCAGAGATGAAAATTACAAGTATAAACTCAAGCGCAAAATCCTGGATCCTACACTCTACACTGGAATGAAAATAGACTGAAAGTCTTTGGTGAAATTCATTTAGGACCCCAGCTCTTTCAGACTGTTTTCATTTCCTCCGTTCCAACTGATATCTAACATTTATTAAGTATTCTGAGGGCTATACCCCTAGCCCTCACTTTCTTAAAGTCTGTTACAACTTGTAACAAGAAGTATTAAAGTACTGTAGTGACTCATGGGTACGGTGACCAGATTTTAACATTGGTAAAGCGGGACACCATTGACCCGGCGGGGGGGGGGGGTGTCTTTTTTTTTAAAAAATATATTTTTATTGATTTTTTTACAGAGAGGAAGAGAGAGGGATAGAGAGTTAGAAACATCCATGAGAGAGAAACATCGATCAGCTGCCTCTTGCACACCCCCTACTGGGGATGTGCCCGCAACCAAGGTACGTGCCCTTGACAGGAATTGAACCTGAGACCCTTGAGTCCGCAGGCCAACGCTCTATCCACTGAGCCAAACCGGTTTCGGCCCTGGGGGGGGGGGGGGGTTCTTGATTAAAAATTTGGTCTATATTGTAATCGCTTTTGGTTTTTTTAATAAAAAGAAATTCACTTCTTAGATCATCGTTGAATTTGCATCCTCTTTTCTTACTCATTATGTTAAAAATCTAAAAAAATAATTTAAAATTATATTATAAATTATTATATACATATTGCTTAAAAACACAGTAAGTAAGTACATAATTACATGAACATATTTTATTGTTAGTTTATAAATTAAATTAATTTGATTGTTATAAAGTAACTATATTTTAAAAATTATTTTAATCCTATATTTCTTTCTAAATAATAACAATACTAACTTGTATTATTTTCCCTCTGAATTTGCCGTAACGTAAGTCGTAAGTGTCACTTTCAAGGCTGGCGCTAGACTTTTTGCCGCCACTATAAAATATAAATAATACGAGTACTGTCTGCTAAATTCAAGAAAATTTATGTATTTATTAAATAAATAAATTACTTACCTAAATTATCTGAATAGCTGATTTGTAATGACATCACTTGTTTAACTAGCTTACTAGCACGCAGTACGATGTGTATAGTCTGAGAGACAGTTACAAAATGTTTTCGTCGTTGCCAATCCCAAAAAATGCCATTGTTCATTAAGTCCAAACAATGGTGGTCGAATTCTAACAACTGATCAACAATGCGAACTTTGATAAGCAGTTCTCAATAATCAGTTCTCAACAATTATTTGTTATTATTAAAGTTTAACATTATAAAATTAACAAAAATAATATAAAACTCATATCCTGGCTAAATAGCCACATGGCCGCCGAAAACCGTATATTCCCTTCCCGTTCTCCCGCCATTCCCTAGCTTGTCGTGCATTCTTTCCAAAAATCGGGACTTTTTTAAAACGCCGCAGGACGCGGGACAAATTGTTAAAAATCGGGACTGTCCCGCCAAAAGCGGGACATCTGGTCACCTTACTCATGGGTTCACAATTATTTTTCAATAAAAAATATTTCCCTCTGTATTTTACTATGAAAATTTCCAAGTGCACAGAAAAGTTGGAAGAATTTTGCAGTGCACACTCATATACGAATTACTTAAGTGCTGCAATGAACATTTTTGCTATATTTGATTTATCACATATCTATCCACCCCTCTATCCACCCACCAATGCACCTTTTGATACATTTCAAAGTAAGTTGCAGACATCAGTACACTTCACCCCTAAACATTTCAACAGTTTTGTTAAATTTGGATAGTTTGCCTGAATTTAAAATCAGGGTATTCTAAACTATTTTAGGTTACTCTTTAAAATACAGAAAGATCAATGGGGGGATGAGGACAAATATGTGACACCTTAATCAATAAAGAAATTTAAAAATTTTTTTAAATAAAAAATAAATAAAATACAGAAAGATCTAGCAACATATCAGGTCTACATTACCTTATAACCACGCTCTCCTTCCCTGTTAGATGGCAAAGGGCTTTCCCCTGTGGCACAGTCCCTGGCAGCTTCATTCATTTCTTGTCTGATCCTGGAAGACATTTGTGCTTTTCTCCAGCACCAATACAATTTTGATGCAAAGATCTATCCTATAATCATGGAATTAATGGAGTTCTGGGGGTGGAGGGGAGGGCAGGGAGCTGAGCAGAGGGACCAGAGAAGATGAGAAGTGGGTGAACCAAAAAGATAGATAGGTTGTGGGCCTGATGTGTCTTGATGATGGATTGAGATTGAAGATGGGGGGGGGGAGGGAGGGGAATTGAGAATGATGCCCAGATTTCTGACTCCAGTGGTGGATGCTTGGTGACTCCTCACTGAGATGAGGAACCCAGAGACAGGTTTTTTTCTTCACGTGTCATCTTCCTCTGCTCTTTACTCTCTTATTCATCAAGCGCCATGGTCTGCTAATTCACTGGTACCAGGCTGCTAAAATCTCAACCCTGATGACTCTGACGACCTGACTTTGCTATGCCCTCACTTGGGATGTGGGAGAGAACCTGGCTTTGCATCCTGTAGTCAGAGTATTTCCTCATTCAGATATGCCCCTCGTTTTCCCACAGTGCTTACTATAATCTTTGTCAAATCAGAACCTCCTCCTCATTCTCGGCAGTCAACCTCCCTCCTAACTTATTGCCCCCAAAATAGATTGTACAGTCAAGAACTGCCTCTCACCTATCCTGTAGCTGTATGGTTCCTCGGCCAGCCTTCTCTTTTCCCCTCCCTGCTCAAGAAAGAGACCCTCTTCTTGCCCAAGGTAGGCCTCCCCTGTGTGTTTTGGTTCAAGTTTAGTTCTGTTCCTTTGAGACCTTGTTTGACCAATCAAGCTCTCCCTTTCAGGTGATACCCTCCTTTCCTCCCCCAACCCGCTTGTTAAATATGTCCAGGGTTGTGACTCTCCTCGTTGCCCCTAGTTGTAGAACAAATTTTAAACGATTTCTTTTTACTGCTTTTGTATTACTGCTTTAGGACTCACACTTCCAATATCCCTACTTACAATAAAAATAAGACCCAGGGTACAGAAGTGTGTGAGAAAACGAGCATCCTCACACTGTAGGTGGATGCGAACTGGAATTCTTTTTTGAGGGCAGTTGATGGTAACCACCATAATTTAAGATATACATACATTCCCTTTGGCCCAGCAAATGCATTCCTTTTTATCTACTCCAGAAAAACACCTGCACAAATATACATAGAGTTGAATGCAAGAATGCGCGTTATAGCACTATTAGGAATAGTGAAAAAATAAATGAAGAACAGCTCCACAGCCCCTCAGTAGAGAAGTGGTTATGGAATATTACATAGTGATTAAAAAAGAATGATGGGACTGTGTGTACACACATGAAAAGAGCATCAAGAAATATCACTATGGCCCTAGCCGGCTTGGCTCAGTGGATAGAGCGTCGGCCTGTGGACTGAAGGGTCCTGGGTTTGATTCCAGTCAAGGACAAATGCCTGGGTTGCAGGCTTGATCCCCAGTAGGGGGCATGCAGGAGGCAGCCAGTCAATGATTCTCTCTCATCATTGATGTTTCTGTCTCTCTCTCCTTCTCCATTTCTCTCTGAAATCAATAAATTATATGTGTGTGTGTGTGTGTGTGTGTGTAAAAGACTTACAAGCTTGTGTCTCAACGATTAAGAAAGAAAGAAAGAAAGAAAGAAAGAAAGAAAGAAAGAAAGAAAGAAAGAAAGAAATATCACTGTGGCCTGACTGGCGTGGCTCAGTGGTTGAGCATCGACCTATGAACCAGGAGGTCACGGTTTAATTCCCAGTCAGGGTACATGTTTGAGTTGCAGGCTTGATTCCCCAGTGGGGGGCATGCAAGAGGCAGCCAATCAATGATTCTCTCTCATCACTGATGTTTCTATCTCTCTCTTCTTCTCCCTTTCTCTCTGAAATCAATAAAAATATATTTTAAAAAAGAAATAAAGAAATATCACTATGTGACAAAACCTAGTTTTAGAACAATATAAACTGTATAATATTAATGTGTAAGAAAATAAAGAAAATAAAACATATATGCGTGTAAATGCATATAAGGATAAATAGCCAACTGACAGATAACCATACTTACTTCTGGGAATGGAGTAGTTTGGGGGGAGGTTAAGGGATAATCTATTTTATTGCTCAACTTAAAAGAAAAATACATTTTTATTGATTTTTAACAGAGAGGAAGGGAAAGGGATAGAGTTAGAAACACAGATGAGGGAGAAACACCAATCAGCTGCCTCCTGCATGCCCCCTACTGGGGATCAGCCCGCAACTAAGATACTTGCCCTTGACTGAAGTGAACCTGGGACCCTTCAGTCCATTGGTCTATCCACTAAACCAAACCCACCAGGGCTCAACTTTTTTTTTATAATAAAAACTAGCGTTCCCGTTGCAGGAAAAATCCTGCAATAGGGTTTCCTGCTGCACTCTACCCCGCCCTGCCTGCTCTCCTCCCTTGTCCCCCACCCCGCCTTCTCGGCCAGCCCCCCTGCTTTTCTCCCTTCTCTGCCAGCCCACCCGCTCTTCTTCCTTCTCCCCTGGCCCCGCCTCTGCTCCTCCCTTCTCCCACGCCCCGCCCCACCTTCTCCGCCAGCCCACCTGCTTTTCCCTTCTCCCCTGGCCCTGCCTCCGCTCCTCCCTTCTCCCCCGCCCCGCCTCCGCTCCTCCCTTCTCCTCCCCCCCGCCCCCGGCTTGCTTGCTTCTCCGCAGCTTTGCTCCCTTCTGCAGCTCTTGGCTTCTTTCTACGCTGTCTTGATATGCAAATTAGCCACCATCTTTGTTGGGGTAATTTGCATACCCATCCTGATTGGCTGGTGGGCGTGGCTTGGGCGTAGCAAAGGTGCGGCCAATTTGCATATTTGTCTATTATTAGGGAGGATATATTCATACATTCCTTGTAAAATTGAAAATGAGTAAAAAAAAAGGACCTCATTTCTGATCATGTGGCCACTTGTGAAACAATGTGAATTGGCTCAGCCTCTAACACCAAATCCCATAATCCTTTCTTTTGAAAGCTCAGGATAAAGAAAAGTTTATTCTCTTAATCAGACTATAAATCTCCGTCTGATACAGTAGGCACTGGCCTCACAGGGCTACTGAGTACCTGAAAGGTGGCTGGTCTAAAGGGAAAATTGTTCTATGTGTAAACAAACCAGATTTCAAAGTGTAAAAAAGGAATATCTCAATAATTTTTGTATTGATTATATGTTAAAACAATAGCATTTTAGATATAAAATGAGTTAAATAAAATATGGTATTATGTCACCTGATTCTTTTTCTTTGTATTTTTTTTTTTCCTTTTGTTAATCCTCACCCGAGGATATTTTTCCATTGATTTTTATGGAGAATGGAAGAGAGAGGGGAAGACAGAGAAACATCGATGTGAGATTGGTTGCCTGCTGCATGAGGCCCGACCAGAGAGGGCCTGGGCCAGGGAGGAACCTGCAACCACGGTAGATGCCCTTAACCAGAATTGCAGGCTGATGCTCTATCCACTGAGCCAAACTGGCTAGGGCTGTGTTTTTTCCCCACGTGGCTACCGGAAAACTGAGAATTACCTATGTAGCTTATCTTTCTGTTGGACAGTGCTGCTGTCATTTCCCACCCAGAAGTCAAAGTGCTTTACCTCTCTCTGTTTCCATGAGATCTGGCAGACAGAGGGCACTGAGTTACTGTTTAAAGGCATATCATTAAACAAAAGGAAGTTTACAAGGAGTGGGACCAGTCTTGTTCCCTGTTTGCCTGGGACCCTGGGAAACGCAAAGCTGAGTTCCTGGGACCGCCCCTAGCCCTGGGTGAAGGAGAACTAGTATGTGGATTCAGAATTATTTCTGGAGCCCTGGGGCCAGGCAAGTGAGACCATCACAGCCTCCTCTTCCACATACACAGGCCCTTCCTCCTTTGTAAACTGAGGCCCACGTGGCCCAGGGGGCGAGTAGAGGTGAACTCAGTGAGAGCAACCATTTAACCTTGTTCTGATTTTTCTGAACAGATCGCCTGGGTGGCCACACAATGGACTGATGTATGGACTTAAATCCTGGCCTTTGGGGCCAGTCAAAATGTCTTCCAGATTGAAAGGTACTTTCGAGCCCTAACTGGTTTGGCTCAGTGGCTAGAGCGTCGGCCTGCGAACTCAAGGGTCCCAGGTTTGATTCCAGTCAAGGGCATGTACCTTGGGTGTGGTGGGCACATGCCCAGTGGGGAGTGTGCAGGAGGCAGCTGATCGATGTTTCTCTCTCATTGATGTTTCTGGCTCTCTATTCCTCTCAGTAAAAAAATCAATAAAATATATATTTTTAAAAAGAAAGGTGCTTTCGAGAAACTCTAGGTTTTTTCATTCAGCAGAACTTTCCCAAGCATCTGTTCAGTGTGGCATCGTGTTTAAGGTCGCAGACTTGAGCCAGAGAGCCAGGGTTCACATCCCTGGTTGGGTTGTTTACTGGCCATGTGACCTTGGTGGGGTTATTGCTGCATGAATTTTCTCATTTGTACAACGGGATGACAATATTAATTAACCCACCCCATGAATGGCTGTGAGATTGAAACAGGTGGAATAAAATGTTCCCCAAAATTGATCCATTGAGTCAAGCCCTGCCAGAACTGGGCAGTTATCAATAGGTAGCTATAAAACAATGGTCCAGGTTTGTGCACCAAAATTCGTATACCCTAAGCATCTTATATATTTTTACATTCTGAGCATATAGCACAGCATGTGTTAAGCAGTCTATACTCAGTAAATAGGTACATCAATGTAAGTGGATGAGATTTAAGATGAGTCAAATTTACAAAAAAAGATTGCTATATAGTACATAATAATAGAAATATCTGTGTGCATTTTTACTGCTAATAATTGCCTACATTTTTCTCCAAAAATCTTATTTCTCTGTTTTGAAAATAAAATTACCAAACCACATACAAAAAAAAAAAATTCTATTTGCTCATTTGAACAACAACAAACAAACAAACAAACACAAAAACAATGGTCCAGGAACTAACCTGACAAGTTTGTTTTCCAGATCTAAAGCCACAAACCACAGAGACAAACTGAATACCTGGTTGGGAAAGTCCCTTCCTGCATCCCATAATAAGTGCTGCACAATCCAGCACTGTGAATCCAATTCACTTCACTGATGTACACCCGGGCATCAGTGTTCCCAAAAAAGTAAAGAACCTGTTAACCTACACCCTGACTGGTTAACCCCAGGAACTTCAGTGTTCCCAAGCAATAAAAATCCCTAAGCACCACGTCTGGCATGCAGAATCTGTGTTCTTGCCCTCTTCGGAGCCTCAACAAATCTGCCTTTGCTCTTGCCAGTGTCCCTGGTTTAAATTCTTTTATATCAGGAGACAAGGATCAAAACTCGTTGGTAACAAGATTACTAGTAAATGAATTAATGCAGGCAGGGTGCTTAGCACATAGTAAAGCATCTGGAACATAGCAAATGTTCAATTAGCATTCAAGATATATATATATTTTATCCTAACCCAAGGATATGTTTTTATTGATTTTAAAGAGAGAAAGAAACATCAATCAACTACCATGTTTTTTATAATTGATTTTTAGAGAAAAATAGGAAGGAGGGGGGAGAGAGAGAGAGAGAGAGACATTGATTTGTTGTTGCACTCATTTATGCATTCATTGGTTGTTCCTTGTATGTGCTCTGATCAGGGATCGAACCTGCAACCTTGGTGTAGCAGCACGACACCCTAACCAATTGAGCTACCTGGCCAGGGCAGCATTCACTCTATTGCTTGGGTCCACTGGCTATGCCAGGTGCCAGGGACACGGATTAATCTGATTCAGCTCCTGACTTTCAGGAGCTCAGATCTGAGGGTGAGGAGTGGGAATACAGATAAGTGAATAAGTGTGGTAAGTATCATGTCGTGATAGGGAAAATAGAGCCTGAGGAGGGCAGGGTATTGGAAAAGATGCCACAGAGCTCCAGTCCTTGAGCTGGGGCTCAGAAGAGACTTAAGTGTTTGCCAGACCAACTGACGCATCAGGCAGAATGAATGGGCTGAACACTTTAGGAGAAGCCCCCTCCCCATAATCTTACCTAATAATAGACAAACATGTAAATTGACCGTACCTCTGCCACGCCCACAGCCAATCAGAGTGAGTATGCAAATTAGAAGGCCAAAGATGGTGGCTGCCCAGCTGCTCCAGGCACGGAGTGGCCAGGCAGGGCAGGACACCTGCTATGAGAGGGAGGGCGGGGGGTGGGGAGGCGAAGGGATCTATAGGAGCGAGTGCCGCAGCGAAGACAAGACTGCAGACTCCGGAGTCTGCAGCGAAGATGAAGATGGCAAACAGCAGACTCTGGCTGGAGTCTGCAGCGTGGAGTCTGCAGCGAAGCAGTGAAGATGAAGAAGGCAGACTCTGGCCAGAGCGAAGGCCTGGGTCCCGGGTGCTGGATGAAAACCGGTACTGGAAGCCAACGGAAGGAAGGCCTATTGCACGAATCTCTTCGTGCAACAGGACTCTAGTCTAAAAATAAAATTCAAAATTCAAAATATAAAATATACTCAAATGATTCAAAAAATAAAATACATTAATAAGAAATACTGAAAAGGATAAAGAAGCAAGTAGATATATTGGGCCACATGTTTCCAGTACTCTCCTTAGGCAGCAAGAAACCCTGTGATGAACAAATGTGCACCTGCAGTGTCACACAAAGGGGGTCCCCACAATGCAGGAGTGCCATGGAGGATGCTGGGGACACACCAGGAGGGTGCCGAAGGAGCGGGCAGCTTGGCCAGAGGTGGGGCCGTGGGGAAATGGGGAGCCAGCTCAGTCTGTCTCCTATCCCAGTGCGGCCACTGACAAGTTTCGTGATCTCAAGCAAGTCACCTAACCTTCTGAGCCTCAGATTCTTCATCCGGGACGTGGAGAAATTATTAACCAAAAAGAGGTGTTATCATAAATCATAAATTTCTAACTGGGCAAGTCATGGTGGGTCGGCACACCCAGGCCTATAACTGCTTCAGTGAAAGGTTTTAAGCCAGCCCCATTCTTGATCTTGAGCATCAAGGCTAACACACCATTGAAATGCCAGAAATAATACCCCTGGAAGGCACCACCTACCAGAGAGCACATAAACCTGTTAACTGCCCTGTTATCCGATCCTGCCTTGCTTTCCCCACCTTCATGTGATCTTCCTTAAATTTCCTCCTTAATTCCAAATGCATAAAAGGAACTGAAAACTTATCTTCTGGAGCATTTTAGATCCTGCTCCCTGGCAATTGTCCATTTTGGCTTAAATAAACTCTTACAAAAATTCTCTACAGGTTTGGACATTTCTTATGTTGACAACCTCATAGGATTTCCTTGATTGAATTAAATGTTATCTTTAAAGCACCCAGCTCAGGGAAAGTATTAGTAAAATGGGACAGATTATCATTGCTCTTAGTGCTAATAAACAACCTGGTATTTAGGTTTACATTAATCTTCAGTGTTTTTGGTTAGGGTGAGTCACCTCACCAAGAACTACCCAACACTAATACCTGGGCTCTTACCTCTGCTCTTTACAGATGGACACACACACACACAGCACAATTTGACTACAAGCAAAAGAACCATCCTGTATAATACAAGCCTAATATGCTAAGTATCTGACCATTCAACCGTTCGACCAGTTGCTATGACATGCACTGACCACCAGGGGCAGATGCTCCAACCAGTTAGCTTGCTGCTGGGGTCTGGCCAATCCGGACTGGGTGAGACTGGCCGGACTTGCCCTGGATCCCTCCTGCAACCCCTCTGCGGCCCTGATCGTGCATCGGTGGGGTCCCTCGGCCTGGCCTGTGCCCTCTCACAATCCAGGACCCCTCAGGATGTCAGAGAGCAGGTTTCCTCCCGATCCTCTCAGGCCAGGGCGAGGGACCCCACCGGTGCACGAATCCGTGCACTGGGCCTCCAGTACTACTATAATGTGTTGGGCAGAGAAAGCTTCCTTAAAGGAATGATGTGGGAATAATTGTGCCAGAGATCCGGCTGCTGAAGCAGAAAGATGTGCCAAGGGAGAGAAAAAGGCCCAGGAAGTCCCAAACCATCAGGCATCCCCCAGGAGTGTGGGATCAGGGTCTGCTTTGGAGAGGTGGAGCCTGGAACTGGAACAATGCCCGGCCCAGGGCTAGTGAGGATTAGGTAGGGAGAGCTGAGTCTGTGTGGGAGGGTGCCGGTAAGAAACGCCAGCTGGATCATTCCTGGGGTGTCGCTGAGCCCATCTGGAGGGAGGGTGGAAACACAGCGCAGTACCCAGACAGTAAGTTTGTCTAGTTTAATTTTAGAACGCGGAAATTCCACCTTTCCGAAACTGGCTCTCCCCAAACGGGGCATGCCTCGCTCTCTGGCGGCGAGCTACAGTGCCTTGGTCCTCCTCTTTCCCAGAAAGGGGTGGGACTGCTGCTCTCCCCAGCCAGCACTCCTTTCTCCTTCAATGGGTCAGCTAGCCTTGTGGGCATCTTTGGTGACTCCATTCAAGAGGCTGAGAATGTGGGACAGACATGGCTGGGGAGGTGGGCGTCCTCCATAGAAACAAGAGGCAGGAAGCAGGAGGCTGGCTTCCCAGGATTTGACCGGTGAAACCCATACATACAGGACTGAATTTACTGTGATTCCACTGAGGTGGCCTCCGGAATAAGATGGTAACAAGCCAGTGCTACCAACTGCCCGGCTTCCTGCCCAGAGCAAGGCCATGTGAACAGGCAGCTGGTTAGCTTGGAGACAAAGGGGATGGGTAAGCGCCAGGGCTGGCATGCAGCCACCGCTGCCCAAGGGGCAGGATCCAGGCCTGGGGTACTGCGCAGGGAGGGCTCTTTCTTAGAGATGAGCGCTTCGGGCTTTTGTAGAGAGAAGCCATTAGAACCATCTTGCGGGGGCCTGATGCGGTGGGGGCCAGACATGGCGGGATCTCCCTTTTCCGCGTCCTGCGCAGAAAGAGAGATGAACGAACCGGTTCTAAATGGAGGCGGCCAGGGATTGAGAAAATAATAGAAATAAAGAAAACAAGACGCAGAAATAGATTCATGAAGCTGGGAGCCTGGGTGGATCTTTCTGTGCCTGGCTGAGGCCACAGAACCGATCCAGACTGCAAAGCTGAGGCTTTATTTTTTAATCAGGGACAAACAAGGCAATTGACAATGTTCTTGTAAGTTTCACTTGTTTTGGCAGCACTTGCTGCCGCTCCCACAGCCCACTAGCTACCTAGGAAAGATCTAGGGATCAGTTACAGGATCAAGGTTAATTATGCTTAGAGGACTGTGCCCTTCCAAGCTTGGGACTTGTTTGTGACTTTGCCAGCAGGTCAGTCCGAGGCTTAACCCTATAACCGCTTCCTACACCATCTAACCAGTTCTCCAGACCCTGATCCCACAGGCTCTAAGTAACCTCTGCGTATAGCCTCGTGCTTCTGCAGAGAGACAACGGGCATGTCTGCCTCATGGACGGTGTAGGTCCCCACAGTCACTGAGCTCTGGGGGAGGATTCAGAGCAATGGAACTGGCCCCCACTGCTGGGGGGGGGGGGAGGATGTAAATTAGCAGAGAGGCTTTGGAAGGTTTGCTGTCCTTGAGGAATGTTGATTCTTACAAGAACCTGTAGGCTGTGGCTCCCCTTTGTACAGTCTAAGTTATACAGAACTTTAACATCGGTAGGCACTTTTCACCATGTTTAAATAAACTTGCAAAGACTATATTTTCCAGCATTATCACAATGTCAGCACTGTAAAATAAAGCAGTTAGTCACTCTGATAAATGTCTCCGTAAGAGTATAAATGCCACAGTGACTTGATACCCACAATTATCCATTTAAAAAAAATACAAAAACAAGTTTTTTTGAACAGTTGCACATTTTACATTGTTTCAGTTTCTCCTTGAGCTTATATTTCCATCCCGCACAAGCCCGGGAATGTCTTCATGCCTCCTGGATAATCCCGAGAACCCCATGGAGTGGATCCACGACCTCTTCCCTGTCCACCCTCCTTGCCCTGGCTGGCTGAGGTAATGCGGGTTTGGTTTAGCTGGGTGGTTTTCCAGGAAGATCCTGAACCAGCTGGGTGTTTTCCCAGGTCAGTGACCCGTTGAGATTTAATTTCTTTCCATTACCCCGTGTTTACTCATCAACAGGGGTCTGAACCGCAATACAGTTTAACCTATTTACCATACTCTTAACTCGTTTTACCAACAAAAGGAAACTGTCTTCTAAGACCAAAAGTCTGACCCCCTACGTAAAATTACTTATTAACATCCATGAATGTAAAGGGTTAAATATTGTTTTCCGGATGTTATTGATAATTTTCCACCAACAAGATGCCACAGTTGGAGAAGTGAAGACAACTGTAAGATGCCTCCATCTTAATTGTATTGAGACCCGGTGAGACGACAGTAACTAGGGACCAGGACATTTCTTAAATTCTTTCTGTAAAGAGAATTTGAATTAACTAAAATCAAAGCAAGGTGGTGAGTGGGATAAATGGTTGGGGACCACGAAGTGTTTCAGGATACCAAGTCCAGTCCCATCTCATCAGGAAGATGGGATGTCACTGAAGAGCAGGGCCGCTTGGAAGAGAGGCCGCTAGAGGGCGGCAGAGCACAGCGGACCCGGACCGATCATGGGAACCGCCGCCTTGGTCACGGGGGTCCATCGAACCCACATGAAAAAGCAGGCAGAGAGCACATCTAACTCACCAGCCTTCACCGCGGGCTGCAGCTTCGCCCCGCGGGGAAGGGAGGCAGGTACCCGGAGGAAGGTTATGGGTCAGAGCTGTCTAACAGAAATATAAAATGTGAGCCACATACATATGTTTAAGTGTTCCAGTAGCCACTTATAAAAGAAAAAAACAAAACACAACCGGTGGCATTCATTTTAATCATTTTTTATTTACCCCATAGATCTGAAATATCTTTCTAACATGGAATTACCATAACAATTATTGAGATATCTTACTTGTTTGGTGTTAAGTCTTTGAAATCCAATGTGCATTTTCTATTTACAGCACTTCTCAGTGTGGACGAGCCACATTTCGAGGGGTCAGTAGCTACTTGTGGCTATAGACATTTACTTTCCAGCAGGCAAGTGCCTCCTGCGGGACAGGGGCTTTAGGAAGATCCCACTGTCGTCTGAGGGAGGAAAGTCAGGCCAAGGACCCACAGCACTCCTCCATCCAACTCCTCCTGCAAATATTTCTGCCAGGGCGCCGCTATCTCGCTCCTCCTCTCTCAGCCCCCCTCTTTGCTACACCAGAGCTGCTGCCTAAAATTCCCGGGTTAGGAAACGGTCATGACCCCTCCTGTTCCCTCTGCTCCCTTCCGGTCTGAGACCAGAGCTGTGCAGGCTTGAGGGGGTTCCGGCGTTTACATAGCTTCACTTCGAAAGAGCACAGTGATTGAGAAGACGAAAGAGCACAGTGATTGAGAAGACGACAACAACTTGAATATAGATCCCGTTTCCCACGGAGAGCGGCGGAGAGCAGGCTTTGATCTCACAGGCCTGGTTCGGATCCCCCTGTGGTGGGCAAATGGCACGAAGCTCTCTTGCTGCCTCGGTTT
The DNA here is from genome assembly GCF_951640355.1 of Cnephaeus nilssonii. Classification (NCBI taxonomy): domain Eukaryota; kingdom Metazoa; phylum Chordata; class Mammalia; order Chiroptera; family Vespertilionidae; genus Cnephaeus; species Cnephaeus nilssonii. The sequence continues at coordinate 44,875,259 of NC_137084.1, read as the reverse complement.
CCTTGCCTGTAAACTTTGGATAATATTAGCAGGTACCCAATAGGCCTGTTGTGAAGATTAAATGATATACTTAAAGTTGTGCTTTGCACATAGTAAGAGGTAAATAAATGCTAACTCACGAAACAATCTAGATTTGCATAACTGCATTTCAACACTTTGAAAGAATGATAATTTGATAAAAATACATAAACTACCGAGAACTGCCAGGTACTGTGCTGGGCCTAGCGTTGCTCTGATAAAACTTGTGTCTGTGGTGCTTGGATTGGTCTGTTATGACATCACCGCCTGCCACCTTCAGCCAAATAATGAATCCCATTATTACAGTCTGCCAACTAAAAATTTTAAACAACATAAAGGAAAAGATTACTGCCTGGCCGGCATGGCTCAGTGGTTGAGCACCGACCTGTGAACCAGGAGGTCACAGTTCGATTCCCGGTCAGGGCACATGCCCAGATTGTGGGCTCATTCCCCACTGTAGGGCATGCAGGAGGCCGCAGATTGATGATTCTCTCTCACCGTTGATGTTTCTCTCTCTCTCCCCCTCTCCCTTCCTCTATGAAATAAAAAAAATTTTTTAAAAAGATTACCAATTAAAATAAATTTGGAATCAATTTAGTTATTCTCTAACAAATGGCTAAGGCTAGTGAATGCTTGCAAAGTGTCAGGTGCTTTTTTCTTTTTAAAATATGCTTTGACACATTTCATTTCCATAACAGCTTTGTGAATTAGATTCTATAACTTTTAGATGAGACAGATCACACATCTAGGAAGTGGCAGAAGTAAGATTCAATTCCAGGCAGTCTGGCTCCTGCGTCTGGGCGTGGGCCACCCTTTTCTATCTTTCACCAGCAAAATCTATTCCTTCAACCCTGGGCCTCACCTTCAAAGCTCTCACCTTTGTAAAGCCCTTGCCTCCACCAACCCCACTCCTACCCACCTTCTGCTTTGGGCCCCTGTTCCCAGGCGCTTGGTTCAGGCCTCCCGTCACTTGTCATGTGACATCGCCCTGAGATGTGCTGGAATCTGGTTCCTCATACCAGGGTGTCAGCTTCCTGCCTGGTGACAAGTCCCAGGCCCAGGCCTAGGGGAGGGAGCCTGGCAGGCCACGGTTTGGTTTCTAGCTCTGCCACCTACTTTGTGGGTGCCTTACACAAAAGGCTTAATTCCCTGTGCCTCGAAGATGTCATGTGTGTTTTTGGCAATATATGTAAAGTTCCTGACACGAAGTAGGTGCTTTATAAGTCATGGTTTCTCTGAATTAAAAATAATTTCTTTATAATCCCGATATCAATTTATCAGCGAATTGATATGGAAGGCAATTTGGGTACAATCTAAAACTATTTATTTTTTTTCCACTTTTATTTTTTTAATTTAATAAATCTGTATTTTTCAGATTATTACAATAGTTTCTCCTTCCCCCCCCCCCCATAGCTCCCCTCCACCCGGTTCCCACTCCACCCTCTGCCCTCACCTCCCCCCCACTGTCCTCATCCATAGGTGTACGATTTTTGTCCAGTCTCTTCCCGCACCCCCACACCCTTTTCCCCCTGAGAATTATCAGTCCACTCCCTTTCTATGCCCCTGATTCTATTATATTCACCAGTTTATTCTGTTCCTCAGATTTTTAATTCACTTGATTTTTAGGTTCACTTGTTGATAGATATGTATTTGTTGTTCATAATTTTTATCTTTACTTTTTTCTTCTTCCTCTTCTTAAAGAATACCTTTCAGCATTTCATATAATACTGGTTTGGTGATGATGAACTCCTTTAGCTTTTTCTTATCTGTGAAGCTCTTTATCTGACCTTCCAATCTGAATGACAACTTTGCTGGGTAGAGTAATCTTGGTTGTAGGTTCTTGCTATTCATCACTTTGAATATTTCTTGCCACTCCCGTCTGGCCTGCATAGTTTCTGTTGAGAAATCAGCTGACAATCATATGGGTGCTCCCTTGTAGATAGTCAACTGTTTTTCTCTTGCTGCTTTTAATATTCTCTCTTTGTCTTTTGCTCTTGGCATTTTAATTATGATGTGTCTTGGTGTGGTCCTCTTTGGATTCCTTTTGTTTGGGGTTCGGTGCGCTTCCTGGACTTGTAAGTCTATTTCTTTCACCAAGTGGGGGAAGTTTTCAGTCATTATTTCTTCAAGTAGGTTTTCAGTATCTTGCTCTCTCTCTTCTGGCACCCCCATAATTCTGATGTTGGTACACTTGAAGTTGTCCGAGAAGCTTACACTTTCTTCAACTTTTTGGATTCTTTTTTCTTTTTGCTTTTCTGGTTGAGTGTTTTTTGCTTCTTTGTATTTCAAATCTTTGACTTGATTCTTGCGTTCCTCTAGTCTGCTATTGGGTCTCTGTATAATATTTTTCATTTCAGTCAGTGTATTTTTAATTTCTAGTTGGTCCTTTTTCATATCCTCAAGGGTCTGGCTAAATTTATCAGCCTTTTCTGGAAATTCTTGAAAAACCTTATAACCGTGGTTTTGAATTCTATATCCAGTCGTTTTTTTTTCCCTCCATTTCTTTCGTTTGTGATCTGTTACTTTGTCTCCACATTTTCGCTGCTTCCCTGAGTTGGTAGGGTAGCTTTGTGTGCTAGGTTTCCTATATGGCCCAGTGGCCTCCCCAGTCACCTGAGGTGGACACTATTGGTGCACCCTTTTGTGGTCTGTGCGTACAGCCTTGTTGTAGTTAAGTCTTGATTGTTGTTGGTATCACTGGGAGGAATTGACCTCCAGGCCAATTGGCTATGTGTATCAGCTGTGTCTACGCCGGGAGACCTGTGCTGGAGACAGCCTTATAGGACCAGACTTGCAAAATTTCAAAAGCCTCTGTGCTCAGCTTGGATGGGGCGGAGTCTCAGGGCTGAGCAGACAGTCTTGGCTTCCTGTCAGCCCTGCCCTTGCGCGCGCGCCTCCAGACCTCTGCCTTCCGTGGATCCCCTGAGTTTCCGCCTAACAGTCCAGATTCCCCCAGGCTCGTCCGGAACTGGGGTTCAGTGCAGTCGGGGGCTTCCTTCCCTCTCCCACCAGAGAAAACCAGTCAGGCACAGCACTCAGCCACCCTTCCTCTCTGCACGTGTGTGTCTCCGTACCTCAGTCCTTTGCAGCTCCTCTGATTCACCGTGAGCTTTTCTCTTTCCTTCTAGTTGTAGAATTTCCACTCAGCCAGCTTTCCTGTGGTTCTGGATGATGTCCGTTCTGTCTTTTAGTTGTAGTTTTGAAATTGTTGTGCGAGGCAGCAGTTTAGGTGTTTACCTATGCCGCCATCTTGGTTTCTCTCTGAAACTCTTTAAATATACTTGCCCTTTGACCCAGCAATTCCACTTCTAGGGAATTACCTACAAACATATTCCCATATGTGAGAAATGATCTGTGCGTAAAAAATTCATTGTAGCCTGAGAACCACCAAAATGTCCAACACCACAGAACTGTTTAAACAAATTTAAATAAACCCATCAGATGGGATGCTATGACGTCATGAACAAGAATAGCATGGCTCTATGTACAGTGAGATGAACCACTTTCCAGATTAAAAAAAAAAAAGAGCAAAGTGCAGAACAGTGTGGAAATATTATGATTTGTGTAAATGCTAAAGAGAAAAGGCTATATATGTGAGGACTTATGTGTGCACTGAATATCTCTGGAAGGAGACTCCAGCAACTGCTTTCAGAGGAGGATTCTGGGCCCGGGCGCGGGGGCGTGCTGCCGAGCTGCACTTCAGACATGGGAAAACAGCTGACTTTTCACTGACACCCTTTCTGAACGCTGTAGGGCAGGCGTCCTCAAACTACGTCCCGCGGGCCACATGCGGGTGTTTTTGCCGTTTTGTTTTTTTACTTCAAAATAAGATATGTGCAGTGTGCATAGGAATTTGTTCATAGTTTTTTTTTTTTTAACTATAGTCCAGCCCTCCAACGGTCTGAGGGACAGTGAACTGGCCCCCTGTTTAAAAAGTTTGAGGACCCCTGCTGTAGGGTGTGCATGTATATTGAGTAGATTTTTAAAAAAAATTTTAATTTTTTAAAAATATATCTTTATTGATTTCAGAGAGGAAGGGAGAGGGAAAGAGAGATAGAAACATCAACGATGAGAGAGAATCATTGATTGGCTGCCTCCTGCGCCTCCCCCAATGGGGATCAAGCCCACAACCCAGGCATGTGCCCTTGACTGGAATCGAACCCGGGACCCCTCTGTCCGCAGGCTGATGCTCTATCCACTGAGCCAAACCAGCCAGGGCTTGAGTAGATTTTTAATTAATTTAAAATTAAAAAGAACACCTGAATTTATTCAGTCTTAGTCATAACGTTTTTTCCAAAGATGGTGTCCAAATGGCCAACAGATACATGAAAAGATGCTCGACATCCCTAATCATCAGGGAAATGCAGATCACACTGCGCTGAGATGGCATCTCACATCGGTTAGGATGACTATCATCAAAGAGACAAGAGATAAGAAGTGTTGTCGGGGATGTGGAGAAAACGGAACCCTTTTGCACTGTTGGTGGGAATGCAGATTGGTGCAGCTACAATGGAAAATAATATGGAGGTTCCTCAAAAAATTAAAAATAGAACTATCATACGATGCAGCAATTCCACTTCTGGGTATATATCCAAAGGAAATGAAAACAAAATATAGCTAAGAGCTATCTGCACCCCCATGCAGGAATCTAAGACAAGCAAACAAGCCTGGCCGGCGTGGCTCAGTGTGGTTGAGCATCAACCTATGAACTAGGAAGTCACGGTTTGATTCTTGGTCAGGGCACATGCCTGGGTTGCAGGCTCGATCCCTAGTGTGGGGCATGCCGGAGGCACCGGATCAGTGATTCTCTGTCATCATTGATGTTTTTAATCTCTCTCTCCCTCTCCCTTCCTCTCTGAAATCAATACAAAAAAAATATTTTTAGAAAATATGCTTGCCTTATGACAGTGTGATGCCACTTTCCAGTATCAGTTCAAAGCCCAACATCAGCCCCGCAGCAGCACTGTCTCTGTGGGGGGCTGGGGCCAGACTGGCCAGAGGAGACTGGCCTTGTTGCACTGTTTCCGATTTTTTTTTTTAATATAATGAGAACGTATTCATGCATTGCTTATGTAATTACAAGTTTAAGCATTCAAAAATATTTCACAAACATGGTTCTCAGGAAATGTGTGGGACAAGGAAAAAGCGAGAGAGGACAAACCATTTCCATTGACGCTTTAGTCATTTTTCCTCCACTGCGGTTTTTTATGCATTGTTTACCCCTGTGCAGTGTGGAGAAGGCACACAATTTCATATTCGATTTTCCCCATTAGCTTCATAACAGCCTTGGTTAACGTCTGGGACAGGTCCATGAATCTCTCTCCCTGTCTCTCAATGGCCTGAGGGAAGGCAGGCTGGTACGTGGTGGGGGTGGGGTGGGGTGGGGAGTTCTGTGTGCTCTGGATACCCTTAGGAGAGTTTCTCAACCTTGGCGCTTTTGACATTTTGGTCTGGATAATTCTTGGGTGTGGAGCTGTCCTGTGCACTGTAGGATGTTTAGCAGCATCCGTGGCCTTTACCACTAAATGCCGGCAGCACCTCCCTTCACCCCCACATCGTGACAACATGATAACCAAAAATATCTGCAGACATTGCTAAAAGTCACTTGGGGGTAGGGCTGCCAGATTTAGCTAAAATAAAATAAAATAAAATAAAATAAAATAGAGGAAATCCAGTTAAATTTGAATTGGGATTTCAGATAAACAACAAATAATTTTTTAGGCAAGTATGCCTCAAAGAAAATACTGGGTAGGGGGACATACTTATACTGAAAATTTACTTGTTTATCTGAAACTCAAACTTAACTGGGTGGCCTGAATTTTATCTAGCAACCTAGAGATGGGGTGGAGAGACAGCCCCGGCCATCGGGCATCAAATATACTGGTAAAGACAGAGGCACCCTCCCTCCATGGGGCTTGCAATCTGGGGCTGCCAGTCTTGTCCTGGGAAGCAAGCATAGAAGGGTGTTGTGCTGGGTGCTGCTACTGAGGTTCTTCAGGTGCCTGGCTAGCGGGGGCCCTTCACCTCGGGGTTCTGCTTCTGCCCCATCCTCCTACTCCAACTGCTCTCCCCCAGGGTTTCCACGATCCATTCACAATCTGTCCCCTACAGGCAGAAGTCACTGAAACCTCCCTCCAGGGGTCACCCTTCTGGGCTCCAATCTCCCAGGAAGCACACCTCAGAGTCTGGGAGGGTTTCGAAGGGCAGGCTCCTGGGGCTTCTCCACTCAGGTTTGGGGGAGGCAGGGGCTCTGGGGGTGGACCCGCTGGGCCTGGCAGGGGTCCCTGGGAGAGGGGATCGGATTCAGAAGCTGGAAGCAGTGGAGGAGGCAACCCGGCCATTTGATCAAGTTTATTGAGTGCTCACTATGTGCCAGGCCCTCTGCTAGGTGTTGGGGAGGCATCGGCCACCAGGGGGAGCTGACCCTTGCTCAGGTGGGCAGGTATGGAAGGTGCAGGCCCCGAGCAACAGTGCCCTCCAGGAGAGGGCATCCAGAGGATCCGTATGTCCGTCCCGTCTGCGGGGCAGAGGGGCGATCAACAGGCTCTGGACATATGCAGAGTCCAAGGTGCCAGAGGCATCTGGGGCAGATGTGCAGGGGGCAGAAGAACTTGGGGTCTGGGCTAGGGAGAGTTGTGTGGGCAGAGGTCCTGGGGAGGATGGGGGAAGAGCAGGTACGAGAGGAAAAGAGGGTGAGGACAGAGCCTGAGAGCCTGGTGTTTAGGGCAGTGAGGGAGACTCAGAGGGAACAGGGTCGGAGGGTGGATGTCGGGAGGTGAGTGGAGAAGAGTTCCCAGGAGGGAGCAGTCGACAGCAGCCAGCACCGCTGAGAGGCAGGCGAGATGGGGACGGCGATGGCAGTGAGGACAGCAGCCGGCACAGTTCTGGGCATCGCACTTTAAGACGAACATGCAGAGAAGATGTAGAAGAGCATCTGGCGTCCTTGGGGGAAATATTCGAATGCACTGGGGAGGCCATTATGAGAAGGAAGCTTCCCAGGGCCATGAGCCTCTCAAAAGCTGCAGCCCTGGAGACACCGAGGGCCTGGGGTGGCCACGCTAGCATACCCCCTGCCCCCGCTCCCTCTGTTCCAACCCAGCTGGTCCTTGGACATGCCAGACAGGCTCCTACCTCAGGGTCTTTCCACCTGCTGTTACCACTGCCTGGGACACTTCCCTGATACACCCTCATCTCCTTCAGGTCCTTACTCAATGTTACCTTCTCCATTAGGCCTTCCCTGACAATCACTTTAAAATAGCAACAACCGAAGCCTCCGGGCCCAATGGGATACTCACCGTAGCATCTCAGAGGTGTCATGCTATTTATTTTGACTCTTACCAATACAGTTAATTCTTACTCTTAAAAAAAAAAAAAAAGCAAAACCCTCTCCCAGCATTACCTAGTTCCCTTCCTTGTTTTTCTCCAAAATACATTTATCATTATCTAATAAAATCTATATTAAATATTTTAAATATATTTTTATTGATTTCAGAGAGGAAGGGAGAGGGAGAGAGATAGAAACATCAGTGATGAGAGAGAGAATCATTGATTGGCTGCCTCCTGCACGCCCCACACTGGGGATTAAGCCCGCAACCCAGGCATGTGCCCTGACTGGGAATTGAACCATGACCTCCTGGTTCAAAGGTTGACGTCCAACCACTGAGCCACGCCAGCTGGGCTATATTAAATTTTTGTGTGTGTGTTTTGATTTGAATGGATATGTTGGAGATTGAACGTTGTGCCCAGTCTTTTGTTATTACAAACAGTACTGCAATCAGTAACCTTACGCCTACATTATTTTACTGTGCAGATGAAGCTCTTGCCTAAAAGTCCCAGAAGCGGCATTGCTGGGTCAAGGGTAAACGCATTTGTAATTTTGTCTTATTAATGTTTCCCCTGCTCTCCTCACTAGAATGTAAGCTCCTGGAAAGGGCAGGACTTTTTTTTTTTTTTAATATATTTTATTGATTTTTTACAGAGAGGAAGGGAGAGGGATAGAGAGTTAGAAACATCAATGAGAGAGAAACATCGATCAGCTGCCTCTTGCACACCCCCTACTGGGGATGTGCCCGCAACCAAGGTACGTGCCCTTGACCGGAATCGAACCTGGGACCCTTGAGTCCCAAGGCCGACGCTCTATCCACTGAGCCAAACTGGTTTTGGCAGGGCAGGACTTTTTAAAAATTTTATTCATTGCTGTATCCCCAGTGCTTCAAACACGGCTTAGCACACAGTAGGTGCTCAATAGATAACATGTTGGGTGAATGAACCCATCCCTGGAAGCCTGAAGATATGCTCCTGAGGATCACTGCAGTCGGCCTCCTCTCCAACCTCAGGGCTCGGGGTCCCGAGAGACGCCCGAACGCCGCGCACGGTCCCTGCCGGTCCCACCACCCCTCCAGGAGCCGAAAGCCTCTGTCTACAGGGGTGCTGCTCCGAGGCCGGTTGTTCTCTCCATCCGCTCCCCTTACTTTACCAGGAAGGTGTTTAAGAACTGTGTCTCCTCGGTGGCATGCCTCATTCCACCTCTCAATTCCCTTCCCTCACTACAGTTTTCTCTTCTTAAAAAATTTGCAAAAAATCATGAAATGCACGCACCACTGGGTCCGGGTGAAGCTGGATCCCGGGTCCGGGTGAGGCCGCGTGCCCCTGGGTCCGGGTGAGGCTGGATCCTGGGTCCGGGTGAGGCCGTGCGCCCCTGGATCCGGGTGAAGCTGGGTCCTGGGTCCGGGCGAGGCCGCGCACCCCTGGGTCCGGGTGAAGCTGGATCCCGGGTCCGGGTGAGGCCGTGCGCCTCTGGATCAGGGTGAGGCTGGGCCCCGGGTCCGGGTGAGGCCGCCCCCCTGGGTCCGGGCGAGGCCACGCGCCCCTGGGTCCGGGTGTAGCTGGATCCCGGGTCCGGGTGAGGCCGTGCCCCCCTGGATCTGGGTGAGGCTGGGTTCCGGGTCTGGGTGAGACCATGCCCCTGGGTCCGGGAGAGGCCACGCGCCCCTGGGTCCGGATGAGTCTGGGTCCCGGGCCCGGGTGAGGCCGCGCGCCCCTGGGTCCGGGAGAGGCCACGCGCCCCTGGGTCCGGGTGAGGCCGCGCGCCCCTGAGTCCGGGTGAAGCCATGCCCCTGGGTCCGGGCGAGACCAAACCAGAGGGAGTCGGACCTGCATTACCACCATTTGTCCACCATCCAGAGCTGAAAAGTCAGTGCTGACATGTACACATAAGGAACTGGTGGACATTGAAATTGGGTCTCAAAAGAACTGTTGGTCCAGAAAGGAACTCACTACAGACTGATTCATTTGCCTGTCAGCATAACTATCATTGCTCGTCTCACATTCGGTTCTTATAAGTATATTTCTAGTAACACATGATCTCACTCATCTAGGGGAAATGATGAACAACATAGACTGATGAACAATAACAGACCCAGAAACAAGGAGGCATCGATCGGACTGTCGGGCCTCAGAGGGAGGGTAGGGGAGGGTTGGGGTAGGGGGGTGAGATCAACCAAAGGACTTGTGTGCATGCATATGAGCCTAACCAATGGTTAAGGACAACAGGGGGGTGGAGGCATCCGTGGGGAGGGGTGTGGGATGGGAATGGGGGATGAGGACAAATATGTGACACCTTAATCAATAAAGAAATTAAAAAAAAATTAGTATAACAATTTAATAAGTACAAAAAAAAAATCACGAAATGCTTGAATAATGACCAGGTGGCAGAGAGACTGAGCTGATTTTCAAAACTGAAATTCATTCATGGAGTGAGGGTTTATTTTGTGCCTGGCCCTGTGCTGGCGGTGAGAACAGAGTATGAGAACAGGACGAAAGGGGTTCACCATTCACAGGAACAGCGTACTCAGGAAGGTTCCTTGAGGCAGGGACTCAGTGTTCACCTCATCCCCTACCCCCCACAAAAAGGAGCCTGCTTGAGCCTGGCCCACGTGGCTCAGTGGCTGAGCATCGACCTGTGAACCAGGAGGTCACGGTTTGATTCCCTGTCCGGGCACATGTTTGGGTTGCAGGCTCGATCCCCAGTGGCGGGGTGTGCAGGAGGCAGCCGATCAAGGATTCTCTCTCACCACGGATGTTTCTATCTCTCTCTTCCTCTCTGAAATCAATAAAAATATATTAAATAAATAAATAATTGTGTTGTGTTTTTTTAAATGAGCCGGTTGATGTTTGAGTCCTCCAGGCCTCTAGAGCAACAGGGAAGAGGATGACGTGAGTAATTCTCTGAATTTTTCCCCCTCACCTGTCACAGGGCCTGTTTTGTTGGTCGCCTGCTTGACTCTTGGCTTCCTGTTGCTGGGAGTGTCTGTTGATACTTGTCTGAGTCAATTGTTTAACTGTAGGAAACGTGGTCATTCCCATTCCAGGTGTTCCCCTTTGGGCCCCTCAGGGAGCACCAGGTTGAATGAAGTCTTCTGCCATTGGCTCCCCGTTTTCACCAGAGTGGGGAGGAAGGAGAGGGCTGGGGGGATTGGAGCCAGACTGACCTGGGTTCAAATCCTGGCTTGACAACTTAGTAACTGAGGAGGTCTTGAGCAACTAAGGTCAAAGCTCCCTTCATCCTGTGTTCCAGGCACCGTCTGTCCTTTCGGCCCCTCCTAGAAGCAGCCACCACGATAAAGAGGAGTGAAGGGGTAAAGTCCAGAACCTGTGAGTCAGGGATTAGCAAAAGATTCCTCGATGGCAATCTGTGTGTGCCTCAAACCAGGCCCTCTCCTTCAAACTCAGGGTGCTGCAAATCAACCCTGAGGGTCTTTTGCAGCTGCAGTTCCAAACATGTTTTGGCTCCTAACCTAAATTTTTTGGATCTGAGCATTGTTTTGTTCTCTTTCATCACATCTGGCACTCAAGCATCTATAGCCTCTGTAGCCAGGGGCGCTCTTACTAAACTTCAGTACACAGAAAGGTCCAGAAGATTCCCAGACCTTGGGCACCTGCCTCAGTGTTTATACTGGACTGGGGGGATCCCAAATTTCTATACGGACGGGGCCATAAAGGAAAGGTCGTTCAAGACCAAAAGCAACTGGAGATTCTTCTGACGCTAAAGAAACTGAAGATTTGAGAGAGCTTGAAGCAGCCTGAACGAGAAGAGACTACCCAGTGGTTATTTCAGGAGATGATAGTGATCAAGACAAAGGGTTTGGCTTTAAAACAGGAACAAAACCACCCTGGCAGATTGGAGATGATGACTGGATAAGGGGAGAAAGAAACGTCATTTCAAGTCCTTGAACTGGTGCTGTCTAAAGTGGGATGATCCACTGTAGCCTGGGAGGATTTAGGAGACATAGCAACTACATGAAAACAAACCAACTGTAAAGAATGTGAGATATTTAGGGGAATTTGGAAACTGACTAGATATTTGAGATTGAGATCTTGATCACCACTGAAGCTGAGTGACGGGTACATGAGGTTCATTTTGATATTCTTTTTACCTTTATTATTTTCCCATAATAAAAGTAAAATAAAATAAGCCTCCCCAAAGGAATACTTTAATTGTTAAGATCAAATACTTCTTTTTTTCTTTTTTTTTTCAACTCAGTATTTTCTTTTTTAAAAAATTACTTTATTGATTAAGGTATCACACATTTGTCATCAACCCCCCCCCCCATTCCCATCCCAAACCCCCCCACACTCATGCCCCCATCCCCCTGCTGTCCTCGATCACTGGCCAGGCTTATATGCAAGCACACAAGTCCCCCGGCTGATCCATCTCCCCTGTCCCCCGCCCCGTCCCCCCCCCCCCCAGGCCTGACAGTCCGATCAACGCTGCTCTTGCTCCTCAGTCTACGTTGTTCACCACTTCCCCCAGATGAGTGAGCCATGCTTCTCTTTCCTTACATATAATCAATTGCTTAGCTTCATGCCACATTTTTGTTTACTTCATATCTGAATCACAATTTTCTGGTACAGTTTTGTGTTTTTCCTGGAGTTTCTTAGCACCTTTCTCATTAGTTTCTGAAAGGAGAAACATATACCTTTTTTTTTTTTTTACCATATGACTAAGATCTTCTAGCATCTTAATCATACTATTGACTGGAATTCACTTTATTCTTTCTTTCTTTCTTTTTTTTTTTTTTTACTGATGAGAGAGAAATATTGATTTGTTGTTCCACTTACTTTTTTTTTTAAAAAGATTTTTTAAAATTGATTTTTAGAGAGAGGGAGAGGAAGAGAGAGAAACATGGATGTGAGAGTGAAACATTGATTGGCTGCCTCCTGTACATCCCCTACCAGGGATCGAGCCTGCAACCTGGGCATATGCCTGGACTGGGAATTGAACCAACAACCTTTCGGTGTATGGGATGATGCCCAACCAACTGAGCCACACCGGTCAGGGCATTGTTCCACTTATTTATGTATTTATTGGTTGCTCCTTTATGTACTAGTACCCTGATTGGAGATCGAACTCACAACCTTGGCATATTGGGATGACGCTCTAACCAAGAGCTACCCAACCTGGGCCATTTTATTCCTGAAGACATTTTTTTAAGACACTGTTAACGAGAGCCTTCTGTTTTCCTGTTCACGTTTAAATCAAATACTTGCAGGAAAACAATTACCAACCTGGGGGCTCTGTTCAAAGTGGGGTCTGGATTCGTCCTATGGTTTCTTGTATATTATGTGTCTTAGGCCAGGCTCCCCAGAAGCAGAGCCTGAGACAAGGATTCTGATGAAAGTGAGATCACTCTCTCAGATAATCACTGTCACCTGAATAGAGCAGGGGAAGAAAGCTCAGCAAGGAAGTATTCTTCGCAGGAGACTAGGTTCAGCCTGGTCCTACGGAGACTCTGGAGTTTGACCCTCTTGAAACAGGGGGGCATTTTTGTGTAGCAACTCACAGCAGCTGGGCAATGGGTGCACCAGACTGGTGAAGGGGATGAGAGCACCCATCCGGGGTTCTCAAACTTGGGCCTCACCCCAGAGTTTCTGATTCAATAGATCAAGACTGGGGCCTGAGAATGTGCATTCCAACATGTTGCCAGATTCATCTCCTGGAACTACACTTTGAGAATCCAAGCACTGCATTATATCTTCCTTGTTTGTTTTCCTATAGCACAAGCTCAAGTAATTTTTTTTTTCAGCAAGAGTGCACGGGAGGCCCAGCTGGCGTGGCTCTGTAGTTGAGCATTGACCTATGAACCAGGAGGTCACTGTTCGATTCCCAGTCAGGGCACATGCCCAGGTTGCGGGCTCAATCCCCACTATAGGGCATGCAGGAGGCAACAGATTGATGATTCTCTCTCATCATTGATGTTTCTATCTCTCTCTCCCTCTCCCTTCCTCTCTGAAATATATATATATATATGAGTGCATGGGAGGTAAACTTCATTTGTTCTCACAAGTCTATTTTGCCTCTACTTTTCTTTTTCTTCTTTAAAAAAATATATCTTTATTGTTTTCAGAGAGGAAGGGAGAGGGAGAGAGAGATAGAAACATCAATGATGAAAGAGACTGGCAATCAAGCCCACAACCCGGGCATATGTCCTGACTAGAATTGAACTGTGGCCTCCTGGTTCATAGGTTGACGCTCAACCACTGAGCCACTGGGTCTGGGTATCTATTAGTGTTTATCTTTTTATTTATTTATTTATTTATTTTAAAATATATTTTATTGATTTTTTTACAGAGAGGAAGGGAGAGGGAACATTGATCAGCTGCCTCTTGCACACCTACTACTGGGGATGTGCCCGCAACCAAGGTACATGCCCTTGACCGGAATCGAACCTGGGACCCTTCAGTCCACAGGCTGACGCTCTATCCACTGAGCCAAACCAGTTAGGGCAGTGTTTATCTTTTTAAATAAAAAAAAATTAATTTTGGCTGTTTCAAAAACATTTCTCCTCAGAACTTTGCAGGTCATTGTTTATAGGCATCTAGCTTCAGAGAAGCCTGATGCTAATTTGATCTTTATTACCTTATAGATAACCTGTTCCTTTGCTTTCAACTTCCGGAGCCGTTAGGCTTTCTGAAACCTCATGAGATCCTAGGTTGCATGACTTTTCTTTGATTCTGATTACCATTCAATGAGCACTTTCAATCTAAAGTATATTTTTTTTCATTGCTCTGGGGAATTTTTTTCTATTATTTATCGGATTCTCCTCTTGCCTCTTTTTCCTTTCCTCTCTGGAATTATCATTACACCGATATCAGGCTCTTGAATTGATCTTTTACTGCTAAATATTTTCCCCTTAATAAAAAAAATTTTTTGTCTCTATATTCTTGGAGAATTCCATGACTTTGGCTCCTAGACATTATTGAGTATTTTTTTTTTAAATTTTGGAATGCAGAGATAATACAGAGAGTTCCCATGTGCCCTTTACTCAGTTTCCTCTCTGAGCATCTTCCATAACCATAGTACATCAAAACTAAGAAATGAAAATTTGTATGTTACTATGACCAAAACTCCAGATTTTATTCGAATTTCAACAGTTTTCCCATTACCATCCATTTTCTGTTCCATGACCCAATCCAGTATTTAGTCATCATGACTCCTGAGTCTATAATGTAACCGTTTCTCAGTCTTTCCTTATTTTGTGTCTCTTTTTTTTTTTTAACCACTTAGACAGTTTTGAAGAGTACTAGTCAGGTGTTTGGTAGAACATCCCCTAATTTGGATTTCCCCCTCCTGGTTAGACTGGGAGGGGTTTTGTGGGAGAATACCCAAACGGTGAAAAGCCCTGCTCATCACAGGACATCAGCTGGTAACCATACCCTTGGCTACTTGACTAAAGCAGTTTGTCAGGTTTATCCACGTAAAGTTACTATTTTTTCCCTTCCCCTACTCTATTCTCTGTAAGTGAATCACTAAATCTAGCACAGATTCCTGTCGGGACAGCCAATTGAGCCCCATCTGGAGGGGAGAGGAGCTACATATGTTACTGGGAGTCTGCTTTAAGGAAGAGTTGTCCCTTCTCCCATGTGTTTATTTATTCAATCATCTGTTTAGATCGGCATGGACTCATATATTTATTTTGGACTTTGGGTTATACTCCAATACTACACTATTTATTTTGTTTCTCAAATTGTCCCAGCTTGGCTATTGAGAGCTCTTTCAGGTTGGTGTCTGTGTCCCTTGGACACATCCCATCCGGATTTATTTAAGCACTGCCTTCCTTTCTGGCACTAGTTTCTAGCTTCTAGTCAAATTATATATATCTTTTATTTTGGCAATCATATTTTTAATTTCCCAGAACATTTTCATGTTTTCTGACGGATCCTTTTTATCAGCGGTCCTTTCTTGTCTTATGGAGTCAATATCATCCCGAAATTAGAATTTACTTCTGATCATCATGTTGTAAGTGCCGTTTATTGGATTTAAATGATAAGAATCACTCTCTAGATAAAGCACGAAAGACTTCATTATAGTTACAATAAGTGTAAATAGGATTATTCTTGGCAACTTAAAAGTAATAGCATACTTGTCAGGGTCTGAAGGTTGGGGTGGAGGACAGGGGACAAAAGAGTATGGGTGCTGATTTCATTTTACATAGAAATCATGAGATACAGCTAAAGCAGATGGGACTGAACATGAAGATTTTAAGCAATTACTGAGATTGAAGAAATGATCACTAGAAGAATAAACCAACACTGTAACTAACACAACGTGGAAGGAATTGGAAGATGAGCAGTAGTGTGAGTAGATTTCTTCATTTTTCATGAGTGAATATAATAATTCACAATAAGTATTAATTCAGTTAATAAAGAAATAGAGGTATGTGCATATTAATCAGATTTGTGGTGAAAGCCACCACCTCTCAAAGCAGAAAAGATGATGGGTTTCCTTTAGAGAGGCAACCTAGAGCAGGGTCACACAGGATGGAGCAAGACTGAGTTTTTCCTTAGTAATATTCTGTATTGAAGCATTTTAAAAAAACAAACACGTATTAGTTTGATAAAAGTAATATTTCATAAAAACAATTTCAGTGTGTGTAACTGTTGAATGCAGCAACATGCCGGTGCTTGACAGAACGGCAGGTGGGGAGGGAAACGCCGGGCCGGATGAGGTGCAGTGTGCACAGGGTTGTGGCTGCAGAAAACAGTCCACCTTGAGTCGGGGGTTCCCAGACGCAGGGCCCCCTTTTCCTCTGCTCCTCCAGCTTGTCCGTTCATTCAACAATTTACCTAGTTCTGCCCAAGTTTCAGACCCTGTTTTGGGCAGACGCTGTGGAGCTACCTTTGCTCTTGACATTTAAACCAACTGTTAACAAAAGGCTGCTCACCCTGGAACTGGGCCCCACCTTGGGAATGGTACATAGTCCACGTGCACTTTCCTTCCAGGATGAAGGAGGTTGGGGGGGCAGGGAGGGGGATTCTGGGAGTTATGGTGACCACCCCTCCCGGATTGCCCACTACTGTCCCGTTTTTTTTTTTTAACTTTATTTATTTATTTTTAATATATTTTATTGATTTTTTACAGAGAGGAAGAGAGAGGGATAGAGAGTTAGAAACATCGATCAGCTGCCTCTTGCACACCCCCTACTGGGGATGTGCTCGCAACCAAGGTACATGCCCTTGACCGGAATCGAACCTGGGACCCTTGCGTCTGCAGGCCAACGCTCTATCCACTGAGCCAAACCGGTTTCGGCAACTGTCCCGGTTTTAAAACTAAAAGTCCTTCCTCTCAGGAAACCCCTCTGTCCTGGGCAAACATGGGCACTTGATCACCCTGGCCCAGGGGGCAGTGCTAGCCCTACCTCTCACTTCTTCCTGGTCTTTGTTCTGCGGGAGGAGACCAAGGAATCCACGGCTTGTATCATCTAGAGTTGATGACATACTCTGCTTTCTGGATTTGGTGTGTGCTGAGGGGTGGGGGGAAGGGAGCAGGGGGGTGTTCTGGAGTCCTAGGATAGGCAGGTAGCAGATCAGGGAGCTGACGATGCTGATTTCTGGATGGCTAAGGTGAAGGGAAGAGAGGACTCTAAGGAAGGGAACTAGGAGAAATGGGGTGGGATCCCTTAAAGCAGAATGGTTTTGTTAGGGGTAGAAATAGAATATTGGGGACTAGCTACAATTATAAGAAATATCAATCATGCTCTGTTAACCAGGATTGTTTTATTCAGATTAAAGAAAGCACATTCTAACCTGGCTGGGAGTTGGGACATGGGACATGGGAGCTAACATCGGAATGCAGTCCATCCTTCTGTCCTGAGAACTGCCTACCATTATGGAAAGATTTACAGCCTCGTGGCTGAAACAATTTAGTCCTGGAGGCACTGCTCTTTACAACCTCAAGCCCCTGCAGCTCCCGGAGGCACCAGCCCTCGGTGACCCTCCCCACCAAGCCTGCATGACTTGTAACCGGTAATGACTATACGTGCATACTTTCCCATGCCTCTAATTCCTGCTTTCTCATGTAATCTTTGTCCTTCTACCCAATATAAGCAGCTGGATGACCTGCTGCTCTCCCATCCTGCCAAATGCTCAATTATGGTTCAACCCTGTCTCTGCTTAATTGGCTCAAATAGTGACAGGCAGCCCGGACCCTTTGGTTGTCTGGTTACAGTTTCTTTGCCTTTAAAATTGCATGTCTGGGGGCAGACAATTTGACCTTGGGAGGAGACCAGATTATTATACCCACCCCATTCCTTAAAATGCAAGTATTTCATAAATATTGAGTTTCTACTATGTACTATGCTCTGATTACTAAGTTGCATTACAATAATTCGTTCATTGAGCCCTGTTTTAGACTCTGGAAATGTGGCAAGGAACCAGATTCAGATACAGAATAGAGAGTTTACAGACCAGAAGGGGATGTTCATTGGCAATTGACCTGTGAGTCTATCTATTTTTAAAATCTATTTGTCCTTACACCAGTACCATTCTGTCTTCATGATTGTAGCTTGATATTAAGTTTTGAAATTATGTAGTATCGGGGTCTGGGAGCGGGGTGGAGGGGGACGCGGGCAAGGAAAAAGGGAATCTGAAGTACTTTAAACAATAAAGATAATTTTTTTTTTTAGTTTAAATACATTTTATTTTTAGACATCCTACATGACATGTTTTTTTCTTAAAAACAATGCCTTCGATCCAAATGAATCAAGGTCAAAGTAAATGAAGAGCTGAAGATAACATCAGCCCCATTTGCCCTAGTCTTGGTGTGGGGATGAAAAGCAGCAGCCAGTGACGATGACAGGAGATAGAGCCAGACTGCCCGATTTGTTCACATTGTTCCATTTCTAAGCCACCCTTAAAGAAAATCATATGTGGGGTCACACCATCCTCACGGTGGTCCAGCAGAGCCACCATGCCATCTGGATTCATGTTCTCACCAATAAAGAACTGGGAGTTTTTGGAGTTGGCAAGGATGTGCTCTATTTGTTCTGCAGCCCCTGGCATAAAGGGCTTCCCTCTTTCTGGTCTCTGTTCTTCATGCTTCCCTTGGATTGATTTCATGTCATCTTTGATGCACTCCTTGTAGGCTCCTTCTGTGAAGCTGGTTTCCTGCAAGTGATGGCTCAGGACCATGTCAACACCAGTGATGACTGTGCTGTGGTACCTTCGCCCTCAGGGCCTTCAGCGGAGGCATTTCCACCAACCAGCGAGTCATCAATGTGAACATCTGTCCTACTGACAATCTTCCCCTCTTCCTCCAGGCACAGCACGTCTGCGATCTCCCGGATCCTGTAGATATCGGAGAGCATCTCCTCATGATCATGATGGCGCTGGAAGGAGCCGGAGGCGCTGTCTTAGCAGGAGCACGGAGCACAGAGCACGGGGCACGGGGCACGGAGCTCGGCGCCAGCCTGGTGCAGCCGGAGCGGCCAAACATAAAATTTTAAAAAATCATGTAGTATGGGTCCTCCAACTTTGTCCTTCTTCACCCCACCCCCAGATTAATTTAGCTATTTCTATATAAATTTTTACTGAAAAAAAAGTTTATTGGGATTTTGATTGGGATTGTGTTGAATGTATAGACTAATTTGGGGAAAATAACAACCAAATATTGTCTTCCAAGCCAGGAACTTGGCATACTTCTTTATTTATTTAGGTCTCTTTTGATTTCTCTCAACAATATTTTATAATATTCGGCGTGAAAATATAAATTATTAATTGCATATCTTTTGTTAAATTTATTCCTAAGTATTTTATGTTTTCAATGCTCTTGTAAATAGAATTTTAAATTCTATTTTCAATTCCTTCCTGCTGGTATATAGAAACACAATTGGTTTTTATATGCTGACTTAATTTATTAATTCTAGCAGTTGTTTGTACATTCCTTAGTATTTTCTTTGTTAACAAGCATGTCACCTGCAAATAGCTCTACTTTCTTTCCCATCTTTGTGCCTCTTATTTCTTTTTATTCTTTATTACAATGGCTAGGATCTCTCATATCAAGTTAAATAGAAGTGCAGTGAGAACTAAAATCTATGCCTTGTTCTTTATCTTAAAGGGAAAGCATTTAGAAAGGTATAGAGATCTCCCATATATCCCCTACCTCCACACAAGTACAGCCTCCCCCACCATTAATATCCTCCACAGAGCAGTACATTTGTGACAACTGATGAACATACATTGATACATCATCATCACCTGAAGTCCACAGTTTACATTAGTGTTCATTCTGGATGTTGCATATTCTATGGGTTTGGACAAATCCTATATAATAAAAGGCTAATATGCAAATCGACCGAATGGCGGAACGACTGGTCGCTATGACGTGCACTGACCACCAGGGGCAGGCGCTTAATGCAGGGGCTGCCCCATGGTGGTCAGTGTGCTCTCACACGGGGAGCACTTTTCAGCCAGAAGCCCTAAGCTAGGCTCAAGGCTGGCGAGCACAGTGGCAGTCAGACATCCCCCAAGGGCTCCCGGACTGCAAGAGGGCACAGGCCTGGCTGAGGGACCCCCTGGAGTGCATGAATGTCATGCACCGGGCCTCTAGTTTATAATATGTACCTACTATTGTAGTATCATATAAAGTATTTTCACTGTCCTAAGAATAATCTGTGATCACCTCTTCTCTCTCCTTCCCTTCAATGACTGGCAACCACTGATCTTTTTTTTACTGTCTTCATAGTTTTGCCTTTTCCAGAATGCCATGTACTGTAGTTGGAATCACACAGTATGTAGCCTTTCAGATCAGCTTTTTTCACACAGTTAAGAAACATTTAAGATTCCTCCATATCTGCCTGGCTGGTGTGACTCAGTGTTTGAGCATTGACCCAGGAACCAAGAGGTCACTGGTTGAATTCCCGGTCAGGTCACTTAAAAAAAAAGAAAAGATTCCTGACTTGATAGCTCATGTGTTTTTAGTACTGAATAATAAACATCCCATTGTTTTCATGCATCTCAGTTTATTCATTCACCTACTGAAAGACATTTTGGTTGCTTCCAAGTTTTGACAATTATGAATAAAGCTGCTATAAACATCTACATGTCGATTCTTGTGTGAACATAAGTTTTCAATTTATCTGGGTAAATACCAAGAAGCATGATTGCTAGGTTATATGGTAAGAATATGTTTAATTTAGTGAGAATCATAAAACTGTCTTCCAAAGTGGCTGTACCATTTTGCTTTCCTACCAGCCTTGAATGAGAGTTCTTTTTTCTCCACATCCTTGCCAGCAATTGGTATAGTCAGTGTTTTAGATTTTATCCATTCTAATAGTTGTATAATAGTATCTCATTGTTGTTTTAATTTGTGTTTCCCTGATGACATATGATGTGGAGCATCTTCATAAGCTTATTTGTCATCTGAATATCTTCTTTGGTGAGGTGTCACTTCTTGTTTTTAAATTTAATTTAATTTTATTCATTAAGGTATTACATATGTGTCCTTATCTCCCCATTGCCCCCCAACCCTCCCGCCATTCATGCCCTCACCCCCCTGTTGTCTGTGTCCATTGGTTAGGCTTATATGCATGCATACAAGTCCTTTGGTTGATCTTTCCCCCTTACCCCCACCCTCCCCTACCTTCCCTCTGAGGTTTGACGGTCTGATGGATGCTTCTCTGACTCTGGATCTGTTTTTGTTCATTAGTTTATGTTGTTCATTATATTCCACAAGTGAGTGAGATCATGTGATATTTATCTTTCTCTGACTGGCTTATTTCGCTTAGCATAATGCTCTCTAGGTCCATCCATGCTGTTGCAAATGGTAACAATTCCTTCTTTTTTACCGCAGCGTAATATTCCATTGTGTAGATGTACCACAGTTTTTTAATCCATTCATCTGCTGATGGGCACTTAGGCAGCTTCCAAATCTTAACTATGGTAAATTGTGCTGCTATGAACATAGGGGTGCATATATCCTTTCTGATTGGTGTTTCTAGTTTCTTGGGATATATTCTTAGAAATGAGATCACTGGGTCAAATGGGAGTTCCATTTTCAGTTTTTTGAGGAAACTCCATACTGTTCTCCACAGTGGCTGCACCAGTCTGCATTCCCACCAGCAGTGCACGAGGGTTCCTTTTTCTCCACATCCTCGCCAGCACTTGTTGTTTGTTGATTTGTTGATGATAGCCATTCTGACAGGTGTGAGATGGCACCTCATTGTCTTTTTGATTTGCATCTATCGGATGATTAGTGACTTTGAGCATATTTTCATATGTCTCTTGGCCTTCCTTATCTCTTCTTTCGAAAAGTGTCTATTTAGGTCCATTGCCCATCTTTTGATTGGATTGTTTATCTTCTTTTTGTTAAGTTGTATGAGTTCCCTGTAAATGTTGGAGATTAAACCCTTATCGGTGATAACATTGGCAAATATGTTCTCCCACGCAGTGGGCCTTCTTGTTGTTTTGTTGATGGTTTCTTTTGCTGAGAAAATAGACAAATGGGACTACATCAAAATAAAAAGCTTTTGCACAGCAGGAGGTGTCACTTCTTTTTCTGGGACTGAAATTACACTATTTTGTCTATAAGTCAGTGAGGCAATTCTTTTTCTTTATGCTTCAAGTTAGGTAATTTAGATCTATCTTCAAGGTCACTCATTCTTCTGCTGCCACCAATTGATAGTAAGCCCAACTAGTGAGTTTTTTCATTTCAAATACTATATTTTGAACTCTAAAATTCCCATTTGGTTCTTTTTTAAAGTTTTTCCATTTCTGTGCTGAAACTTACCCATCTGTTTACTCATTGTGAACCTATTTTCCTTTAAATTCTTGAACATATTTATAATAGCTTGCCGGGGCTGACCAGCAGCCCCTGAATGACGGATGAACAGATAACTCTGATACAGTTACACTGTGGGGGAGAGGGCTAAGGGACGGCCTGGCCGAAGTGACCAGGCAGCCTCGATTGCCTGTATTGTTAGGCTTTTATTGGAATTTTTATCTTTAGATACAATCAGTAGGGTGAGTAATCTTGGGAGGACACACATGTTTACATTGTCCTCTAGGCAAGGGCATCCAGGGATTAGGCATAAGGATTCCAGTAGGGTATGGACAAATCCTATATAATAAAAGGCTAATATGCAAATCGCAACTTCAAGCGTACCAACATTCGGGGGTTTGAACATGCACAGATTTGTTTGGAAAGGTCAAGGAATAATTAGGGGCACTGCCTTTGACTCATCCCTAAGTCTCTCCTAAGTCAGAATTCTGATAAATAGGGCAGATGGCCTTCCACTCACTTGCCTTTTATCAGAACGTCCTCCTTGCAAACCTTCCAACCAAATCTCATGTGCTCCTCAACAACAGCAGACTTAAAATTCTCGTCTGGAGAGAGAAACCAAGATGGTGGCATAGTTAAACACCTAAACTGTAGCCTCGCACAACAATTTCAAAAATACAACTAAAAGACAAAACGGACATCATCCAGAACCACAGGAAAGCTGGCTGACTGGAAATCCTACAACTAGAAGGAAAGAGAAAACCACAAGGAAAATCAGAGGAGCTGTAAAAGCCTGAGGTACGGAGACACGGGCGTGCGCGTGCAGAGAGGATGGAGCCAGAGAGGATGGGGCGGCTGAGTGCTTGGCTGGCGTTCTCTAGCGGGAAGGAGATAAAAGCTCCAGACTGCGCTGAACCCCAGCTCCAACTGCACTGAACCCCAGTTCCGGGCGAGACCCTGGGGAACCAGGCTCATACTGGGGGAATATGGGCTGTAAGGCGGAAACTCAGGGGAGCGGCGAAAGGCAGAGCTCCGGAAGCGAGCACGTGAATGCGCGCAGAGGACGGACTGTTTACTGTGCCGCTGAATTGCCCTAACGGGAAGGAGACAAAAGCTCCGGACTGTGCTGAACCCCAGTTCCGGGCGAGAATCTGGGAATCCAGATTCATTGGGGGAGAGACTAGACTGTTTGGCAGCGGGCAAAACTCTAGGGCTCCTTTCTTTCAGAGGTGCTGGCAGCTAGTACTGAGGGACACTGAGGGACACTGAGACCCAGGAACCTCATAGGGCAGGGCTGACGGGAAGCCAAGGCTATAGGCTCCACCCTGAAACTCCGCCCCATCCAAGCTGAGCACAGAGGCTTTTGCAATTTTGCAAGTCTAGTCGAATAAGGCTGTCTCCCAGCGTAGACACAGCTGATCCTCACAGCCAATTGGCCTGGAGGTCAACTCCTCCCACTGATACCAACAACAATCAAGACTTAACTACAACAAGGCTGTACACACAGTCCACAAAGTGGTGCACCAAGAGTGTCCATCTCAGGTAATTGGGGAGGCCGAGCCACTGGCCCATATAGGACAACTAGCACACAAAGCTACCCTACCAACTCAGGGAAGCAGCAAAAATGCGGAGACAAAGAAACAGATCAAAAACCAAAGAAATGGAGGAAAACAAATGACTGGAGATAGAGTTCAAAACCACGGTTATAAGGTTTTTCAAGAATTTCCTAGAAAAGGCCGATAAATTTAGCGAGACCCTCGAGGATATGAGAGAGACCCTCGAGGATATGGAAAAGGACCAACTAGAAATTAAACATACACTGACTGAAATAAAAAATATTATACAGTCACCCAACAACAAACTAGAGGAACGCAAGAATCAAGTCAAAGATTTTAAATACAAAGAAGCAAAAATCACTCAACTGGAAAAGCTAACAGATAAAAGAATCCAAAAAATTGAAGATAGTGTAAGAAGCCTCTGGGACAACTTCAAGCGCACCAACATCAGAATTATGGGTGTGCCAGAAGAGAGAGAGCAAGATACTGAAAAGCTATTTGAAGAAATAATGACTGAAAACTTCCCCCACCTGGTGAAAGAAATAGACTTACAAGTCCAGGAAGCGCACCGAACCCCAAACAAAAGGAATCCAAAGAGAACCACACCAAGACACATCATAATTAAAATGCCAAGGGCAAAAGACAAAGAGAGAATATTGAAAGCAGCAAGAGAAAAACAGTTAATTACCTACAAGGGAGCACCCATATGATTGTCAGCTGATTTCTCAACAGAAGCTATGCAGGCCAGATGGGAGTGGCAAGAAATATTCAAAGTGATGAATAGCAAGAACCTACAACCAAGATTACTCTACCCAGCCAAGCTGACATTCAGAATTGAAGGTCAGCTAAAGAGCTTCACAGATAAGAAAAAGCTAAAGGAGTTCATCAACACCAAACCAGTATTATATGAAATGCTGAAAGGTATTCTCTAAGCAGAGGAAGAAGAAGAAAAAGGTAAAGATAAAAATTATGAACAACAAATACATATCTATCAACAAGTATATCTAAAAATCAAGTGAAGTAAAAATCTGATGTACAGAATAAACTGGTGAATATAATAGAATCAGGGGCATAGAAAGGGAGTGGACTGACAACTCTCAGGGGTAAAGGGGTGTGGGGGGTGCGGGAAGAGACTGGACAAAAATTGTACACCTATGGATGAGGACAGTGGGGGGGGAGGTAAGGGAAGAGGGTGGGATGGGAACCAGGTGGAGGGGAGCTATGGGGGGAAAAAGAGGAACAACTGTAATAATCTGAACAATAAAGATTAAAAAAAATAAAAATAAAAAATTCTCGTCTGGTCATTCCAACAGTCTGTTTCTATTGACTGCTTTTTTGCTTGACTATGGGTTTCATTTTCCAGGTTTTTTGTTTGTTTATTTTTCACATGTCTAGTAATTTTTATTTTTGTGCTGAACATTTTAGGTGATATGCTGTGGAGACTCTAGATTTTGTCATCTTCCTAGGGAGAGTGTTGACTTTTGTTCTAGTACAGTGGTCGGCAAACAGCGGCTCGCCAGCCACATGCGGCTCTTTGGCCCCTTGAATGTGGCTCTTCCACAAAATACCACGTGCGGGCACACACATACAGTGCGATTGAAGGAGTACCCTAATTAAGTTAATAACAATGTACCTACCTATATAGTTTAAGTTTAAAAAATTTGGCTCTCAAAAGAAATTTCAATCGTTGTACTGTTGATATTTGGCTCTGTTGACTAATGAGTTTGCCGACCACTCTTCTAGTAGGCAGTTAAATTATTGGCTGATCATCCTGAACTGTGGAAGCTCAATTGTATGCTTTATTAAGGCAGATCCATTTCATTTATTTTATTTTTTTGTGATTTAGAAAAATTTCTTTTAGCTTAACTATTATTAGTAATGTCACAAAATTTTAAGGTTGTTGTCAAATTTGGTACAAAACTAATGTGTTTTTTTTTCATGTATGAGCTTTAAGGCCCTTTTATCATTATTTTTTGTATATGGTAACTAATCTTAAATGTGTTTTTATTCTTTAACTTGTTTGCCATTGAGGACCTCCCTGTAGTGCCCTGTTATCAGTTTTATGTTATCTTTTATTCTTTAAAATTTTTTTATTTTATTGATTTCAGAGAGGAAGGAATAAGTAGAGAAAGATAGAAACATCAATGATGAGAGAGAATCATTGATCGGCTGCCACCTGCATGCCCCCTACTGGGGATCTAGCCCACAATCCAGGCATATGCCCTTGACCAGAATCGAACCTGGGACCCTTCAATCCACAGGCTGACACTCTATCCACTGAGCCAAACAGGCCAGGACTATGTTATCTTTTTTAATGTCAATATTTTATGTCAAATCTGGAAAACATTAAACAATTTTTTCAATGTGTTAGTTTGATTATTAAAACTATTCATTAGTTGAATCCCTCTTATTTATTAGTAGGAATTGAATAACTCCTATTCATTAATTAAATTGTCAGTAAACTAAGAAAACATTCATCATTTCTATTTGGAATTTATCTCTTCCTCTTAACTGACCTTTTGGGGATGATCTGAGAAAAAATTGTTACAGTTCATGGCTTAATGTTTAAATAATTTCTGTTAATTTTATCACTTATTTTTAAAAAATATAATCTTATTGAGGCATTTTTTATATATAAGCATGTCACATAATTAATAATTTCAAGTTTACAATTTAATGATTCTTTTTAGTAAATGTATCAAGTTTTTATAGTATTTCCTTCACCCTGGTAAGGTCCCTCTGCCATTTACTGTCAATCCCCATTGCCCCAGGCAGCTATTAATCTACTTTCTATCTCTATAAATTTGCCTTTTCTGGGCATTTCATATCAATGAAATTATACAACAATGGTCTTTTGTATCTAGCCTTTTTCACAAAGGGTAATGTTTTTGAAGATTATCCATGTCATAGCACATATTCATATTTTATTTAAATTCCTTTGTATGGACATACTGCATTTGGTCTACCCATATTGGTAGACATTTAGATTGTTTCCAATTGTTGGCTATTGGATCTATTTTTTAAAAAATATATTTTTATTAATTTCAGAGAGGAAGGGAGAGGGAGAGATAGATAAAAACATCAATGAGAGAGAAACTTTGATTGGCTGCCTCCTGCATGCCCCTCACTGGGGACCGAGCCTGCAACCGGTCATGTACCCTGATTGGGTCGACACTCAACCACTGAACCACTGGGGCCGGGCTATTGGATCTATTTTATTTTGCCTTTAATCTTGGGCCCAAACCCTAGTTTTGGGACATTGTCTTTATTGTTAAGGCATAGTACTTCTGAGGGTTCAGTGGAAAGCCTGAGGTGTTTACCAAATTGCAATAACTTGGGGAGACTCGAACTTATCTCCCCCATGGTGGGAAACATCTAAAATCTCTGCTCAGTTCTTTCAGCTTTCTAGCTACTACTTTCCACTGAGAGCCATCACCATGTATGTAGAGTTATGAGTCAAC
Organism: Cnephaeus nilssonii; assembly: GCF_951640355.1. Lineage (NCBI taxonomy): Eukaryota > Metazoa > Chordata > Mammalia > Chiroptera > Vespertilionidae > Cnephaeus > Cnephaeus nilssonii. The sequence goes on along the minus strand of NC_137084.1, from coordinate 44,848,170 downwards.
CAAGTACTTGAGATTAGTCTACATGCAGATTTAGAGTCTTAACCCTGCTGTGGCTCCCCATTTCCAGGATCCTTCCCTTAAATTTCTAGCCATTCTAGCAACCCCACATTCCTTCCTCTAATACCTCAAGCAGCCTTCTGCTCCCTTAAGGTTTCTGTTTAAATTCTAGCTTCCCTACACTGCCCAGAATGGGGAGGTCCCCCTGGGGAAATGCATATAAAATTAGATTTCACCCTGTGTGATCCCCATCTTTCAGGAGTGAAATTCCACCCAGTTTTGATTCTTTTTGCTTGCTCTCCAGTGCCTTCAAATCCTTGTTGTTATATTTTGTATTGTTATCTGCAGGAGGGTTTCTGATACAATTAAAGTTTGAATTGTTATCTGCAGGAGGGTTTCTGATACAAGATACTTTACCATAACTAGAATCAGAACCATTGTCTCTGTTTTTGTTTTGTTTTGTTTTGTTTAGAAAGCTAGAAATACTAAAACAACCTGACAAAGGCCTTTCTGTTAACAAGGGTATCTGTCCTTCCCTGTCATCTCCTGGCTCTGAGTTATTACTGTAGCTCACTTGGCTGCATTTCACAGTAAAATGGATATTTATATTTTTTTGGCTACTCAGCCTCTAAACTCTCTTCTTATGTTTGGGGAATCCTTCACCCTATGATTCTTGGAGTAAGTTAAAGCCTGCCTTCCAGTATGGAAATCACAAATGCCAACAACACAATTTCTGGGTCCTTGCAACAAGGACAGGGTCACATGACCTAGGGCAAGGGCACATGACTAGGTACAGCCAATCAAATGCATGGGCGACTTTGACTCAAAGATGAAACCCAGCAAAGAATTCTTTCTGGTGCAGTGGCTACATGCAGTTTCTAGGGGTAGGCTTAGTGCTGGCAATAGAGGGGTCTGAGTTGCGGTGTTCTTGATTCATCAGTAGCAGCTACCTGGATATCCTGCCAATAAGTTCTTTGTATATTAAAGTCAGCCAGAATTGGGTTTGTTGATTACAGATGAGAACCTTGAATTGTCCACTTAGTGATAGTTAAACACCAGTAATCCCATCCTGAAGAAATATATATATATATATATATATATATATATATATATATATATATATATATATATATATATATGTGTGTGTGTGTGTGTGTGTGTGTGTGTCTGTGTGTATTTATTTATTTATTTATTTCAGAGAGGAAGGAAGAGGGAGAGAGAGATAGAAACATCAATGATGAGAATCATTGATTGGCTGCCTCCTGCACACTCCCACTGGGGATCGAGCCCACATCCTGGGCATGTGCCCTTGACCGGAATTGAACCCGGGACCCTTCAGTCCGCAGGCTGACTCTCTATCCACTGAGCCAAGCCAGCTAGGGCAAGAAATCTTGATAGATAGATGTAAAACATATTGGAAGCTGACCCATCTGTGAGCTGCTTCCTCAGGATATGGCCCCTCCTCCTTTTCAGCTCCTCCCTTTCCCTCTCTGTCCTCTGGCCACAGATCCATCTGAATTCCTCCAAAATATCTTGCCCTTTTCTTCCTCCCTGGCTTTGCAGCTGTTGAATGTTCTCTCCCTGGAATGCAGTTACCATTCCTCCCCTAAACTGCGCACACTGCCTCCTAATTGGTCTCCCCTCTGCATCCCCTCTGGCCCATGCCCAATTCATTCTTCACACGACAGCCAGAGCCATCTTTGCAAAACACATGTCTGAGTGTGTCACTGCTCTGCTTAAAATCTTTTAAAGCTTCACCCTCGCTGCTTTGGCTCAATGGACAGAGCATCGGCCTATGGACTGGAGGGTCCCAGGTTCAATTCCAGTCAAGGGCACACGCCCGGGTTGCAGGCTTGATCCCCAGTAGGGGGGCGTGCAGGAGGCAGCCAATCAGTGATTCTCATCATTGATGTTTCTATCTCTCTCTTCTCCCTTCCTCTCTCTGAATAAAAATAAAAACAACAATGTTTTAAAGCTTCTTTACTGATCTTTGGATAAAGATCAAATCCTTAACATGATCCCTTAGGTAGGGGGACGAGTAAGAGATAGATGCCCAGGACTGGCTTGATAAGGATTGAGGGGATTAAAGGAAGAGTCAGTGAGCACACCCCGATTTCTGGTTTGGGTAGAGGTAGGAAAGCTCCTTAGTTTATTAACCTTTAACATCTCCAAGGTATGCGCCAGTCAGCCTCACATCCTTTGTTGAGCAGGGAGCTGAAAACTCATCCACCCACCTACCCACTCACACTTCAATCTGACATTCAACTACCTGACCAGCTAAGCAGAAGCTTTGGGTTTGAGCTGCAGCTCTACCTTTTATTTGCTATGCCCTTGGCTTAGGCACTTTCCCTCATAGAGCCTTTCTTTCCTCATCTATAAAACAGGGATAATACTTTATTTCTCTCTATCTTTCAGTAAGGAATTATTGTGAGTGGTAAATATTCAAGCACGTGACTGGCTCAGATTGGGACTTGGTTGTAGATAACCATCTCCTACAAGATGGAGAATCTCCTCAGTAGTAGAATCTACTTGCCTTTTAGAAAAATTACTCTGGTTTTCAGGTGGAAGGTGTGTTACAAACAGGTTGAGACAGGAAAGAAAGAGCTTCTGAGCCTCTCAACCATCAGTGTCCTTGGAGAAATGCAGGGGGAGGTGGCCTGCAATGAGGGTAGAACAAACAGGCCTGCCAGGCCCCTTAGAGTAAGCCTGGATCCTCCCCTGTCCACAGCTGGTCCCTCAGCAGGTGCCGTTGGCTCTACCTCCAAATATAAATGAATCTCTTTATTTCTTTCCATTTCTGCTGCCACCACCCTAGTCCAAGCCATATCCACTCTCTCTTGCTTGCTGCAATAATAGAGTGCACTGCTTCTGTTCTTGTCTTGCTCCAAGATATCTCTTTCCAACAGCTAGAGTGACCTTTAAAAATGTAGTCACTGTTACTCATCTCCTAAGTCCTTCATTGGCTCCCCAAACTCCTTAGTTCCAGCCACAGGCCCTGCACTATCTTCACCGTTTCTTCCCGTCACCCAAACCCAGGCACCCTGGTCCTGGGCTTCGGAAAGGCCCAGCTTCTGTACCTGCTGCTCCCTCTGCCCCTGGCTCTCCCCACACAGCACTGGCTCCTCATCTGCAGGTCTCAGCCCACAGGTCATCTCCTTGAAGAGCTTTTTCCTAAGAACGCTTGCCGCCAGTATGCTTTAATCATCGTTTTATGTCCTTTTATAACACTTATCGTTGCCTGAAATGAGATTGTTTTTATTTATAGAGGTCTCCTCAAGATTACTACTTTTACATTTTTATTGATTTTAATTACACTAGGAATACATAACAGATTGTATTCCTGACAGGTAAAGTAAAGATACCCCCTTCCCTCCTCTTCCCCACGCCTACATCCCTCTCTGGAATGACAGCTCCTTCTGTCCCATTGATCACTGTTTGTAAGGACCTAGAGCCACGTGTGGCACGTTGAACAAACCGTTATTGAATGAGGAGTAAATCAAGGGCCAAGTTCTGGCTCTACTACATGTTAGCTTCCCTTGGGGGGAGGGCCTGAGAGGGAAAGGCAGAGGCCAAGGTCCACAGGAACCTACGGCTTTCGGCAAACTACTTAGCTTCTCTGAGCGTCAGTTTGCTCTTTTATAAAAAAGGGAAAGGAACATTTATCTCATAGAATGGTGAGCATCAAGCCGTGCCAGGCACACCATACACCCCCTAGGGAAGTTTATGGGCTAGCAGGGGTGTACGTGAAATCCTGCATGTTGACTCCACAGGCTACCAGTCTGTTCCGCGTCCCAAGAAGGTCAGAGCCATGCTTGCCAAACTGGGCGGGGAAGAGCTGTGTGCTGGCAGAGGGTATCTGAATGGAGATCATGTGGTTTGGTTGAACTTCTGTTTTCTAGGTGGGGAAACTGGCCTGGTTTCCATCTTCGTAAGGATCCTCTCTGGCTCACACAGTGAGCCTCCTCTCATTAGACAAGACTCTGGTGTATTCCTCTCAAGATCTCTGCCCTGAGTAGAAACAGCAGGTGGCTTCCTCTCCTTCCTCTGTGGGAGTGAGGGTGGCGCCCAGAGACCAAGGCCAGGAGGAGAGTTCTAAACCATAATCCACACTCTCCTAGCTCCGAACATTGTCCAGACCCTGGACCACCCTGCCTGCCTATCGGTCCCTCAAACCCCCAATCACTTGCCATCTGGACGTAATTATGGTAATTCCATCGGGATATCCTTACCCGACTATATAACCAGCATAGGTATCTGTTTCTGAGCATAATTACAGGAGATGTTTACAGACCCACAATCACATCAGAGTAAATGATAGCTTCATTTCCTCCCATTAATATGCCAATATCAGGGACCTTTCAGGGCCAATGAGCCAAATCCCAGCAGCGAAAGACCTCACACTCTCGTCTGCCAGCAAAGCAGGAGTCACCTCAGACAAAGCAGGGTTTCAGCCAGGATTTCAAAGGACATCTCATGAGGCACGCAGGGGGATGGGTTAACATCTCCTTGGCACCTATTGTGTGCCAGGCACTCAGGGGAGATCAGCAAACACCTAGGACCAATTCTGCAAGCTGGTATGAGTTCCCACTTTACATGTTTGGAGACTGGTTCTGAGAGAGCTGATGTCCTGGGCTGTACCCACAGTACCCACAGCTGGGGTACTTTGCATCCTGCTACCTCACCAGGCCAGACTCCGGGCGTAGCAGGCCAGCTCTATGCCCTCTTCCTTATCTCCTCTTCTCATGGCTTCCTCTTTTCTGGCAGCCACTACCGCTGCCCCTGCTCCCTCCGGTCCCCCTCCCACCCTCATCAGTGCCCCAGCTTTGTCTGTCTTCTCCTGCCCCCTCCACCCCTGCTTCCTGTCTCTGTTGGGTTGTTGGGTGTTATCTCTCCAGAAGGGTGGGGAGTTGGGTTGAGGGGAGGGTGGAGCAGAGGTCGACTGCCTTGCCAGGCACCCAGAGTCCCCCTCAATCCCCCATTCCTACCGCACCAGGGGCGCCGCCAGGAACTCGGCCTTGGGGTGGGCAGACCCTCAGCTTTCACCTTCCCGCACACACAAAGGCTGCCCTCTGTGTGCGCGGGGGAGCGCGCCTGCACACAGGCACAGCTGCACAAAGGCGTGCACACCGCTCCATCTGCACACACATACACTCCTAATCGGCCCGCGCACGCGGCGTGCACACGGACCCGCACCAGCACACTCTCGCGTGCACACACGCGCACGGGTATCTACACCAGCGTGCGCCCTCACGTACACACCAATTACACCACACACACACACACACACACACACACACACACATCTGGACCCCCAAAGGCCCTGCGGGCCCTGACGCCTCCAGCTGCCCTACCCCGGCGGCTGGCTGGGCGGCGCGCGCACACACAGACACGCGCGCACACACGGACCCACACGCACACTTCCCGCACTGCTCCACGCCCCTGGCCGCGGCCTGGGTGCTGTGCAGCCCCGCGGGCGGTTCGGCGGGCGGCGATCCGGGCGGGGGCGGGGGCGGGGGCGGGGGCGGCGGCTGCGGCGGCGGAGGCCGGAGGGCGGAGGAGGCGGAGCAGGGAACCGGGAGCCGGCTGGCCCGCGCTCTTCCTGCCGGCCGGGGATTTTCCAGCCCGGGCGCGTACGCCGTGGACCTGTCTGCAGCTGCCGCGGACCATGGGTGACAAAGGGACCCGGTGAGTGCGGGAGGCGGCCGGGCCGGTGCGCGTGGGGCTGACCTGGGCCTGAACACGGGCAGGGGTTCCAGTCCGCGCCCTGGCTCTGCGATCGCGGACATGCTAGGAGCGCCAATCTCTGGCTCAGCAGCACTCCGTTCTCTATCCCTGAGGTCTCCCCGTGTAGTCGCTGGCAGGGCCCTGGGCGGGGGCACCCAGAGGACCCGGCTGCCCCATCTGGCTCATGGCTCCTCAGACACACTCGCTCGCTGACACCCAGCACTGGCCAGCAGACACAGAGACCCACGGGGCAGGCTGACACACAATGGCACACACGCTCATGTGGACACACGGACGGACACACTCATCCATGGGCATGCTCATGCTGTCACACACACACACACACACACACACACACACACACACAGACATTCACTGCCGCACACTGATCACACACAGTGACACTGTCACACACTCCGTGGTACCACTTGTCAACACATTCTTGCTGACAGTCATGTTGGCAGACACAGCCACACTCCAGCACGCATCACCTCTAACATACCTTTGTGCTGGCATACATGTTGGCCTACACTGGACACGCATACACTGTCACTTTCGGGCACTGTAACAAACACTCTTACTGGCATACACAGGTTGTCACCCTTACGGACATGACTGCTTATGCTGGCACCTGTCTCACTAACATGGTGTTCGCAAGACCACACCAACACTGACCCCAGCAGACACAAACCAGACTGCTGCCCGCACAGACGGGCACCCCATGGTCACAAGCTAAGAGACCCTGGGGCTGCTGACACACTCCCTCCAGTCCCCACATGGAGAGAAGTGGAAACACACACATCACACAGTGGGAGGCCCCCCCGGAGCCTGGGAAAACCGCATCCTATCCACTCTATTTCCTTTCCCTCTGACCTCCCTGAGACCTGGCTGGCTGGCCAGGATCTGTTTGGAGCTGGAGGTGGGACAGGGGCTCCTATCTGAGGAGCCTGCCCGGACTCAGAAAGGGAGAGGACAGGCCTCTGAAGTGGAAAACTGGGACAGAAAAGGGGAAGGGGCTGGAGCTGGGGCAGGGTGGCCCCTGGGCACAGCCCTGGTCAGGTGCTCAGCTTTGCACCCTAGTTCTGCCCCCTCCGTCTGCCCACTTCCTTAAGTTCTGATAGAAGCTTCTTCCTTATCTCCTCCTCTTATCTCTTTTGCAACCCCTCTTGCATTTTTTTCTTTCCTCTCTCCTATCCTTGTGCCTCACTCCTTCCTCTTCTCTTCCCTCTCTCCACCCTCTCCCTCTCTCTCTTTGCTTCCAATAATTATTTACTGAGCCCTTGCTGTGTACCAGGCATGGTGTGGGGATCAAAGATGTGTGCTGCAGGAGCTAACAGACTAGGGAGCAATGACCCATAGTGGTCATCATGTTTTGGGACCACGGACAAAGCCGTTTCACACCCACAGCCACCTGACACACTCTCTCAGCAGCATGAGAGAGGTCTTACAGAGACCATGAACATTTTCCAGAAGAAGACATTGAGGCTCAGAGGTAACTGGTGCTCCTAAGATTTAGAAACTGCTTCCTAGCCATCCTTCTGACAGCTCTTCAAGGGGGTTAATTTTCCTCTTCCTGTTTTCTTTAAGAGGAACCAGAGCAAGAGAGGTTACCTGTCTTGCTTCAGCAGGGCTCAGAGGCAGGGCCTAGACGGGAGCCCATGTGATCCCGTTTCTCTGTGGCTGGCTCTCGGACACTGCCATGCCCCTGGAGGGTCCTGGGTGTGAGGCCAGGTGGGGGTGCCCTGCTCTGTGTGTGAAGGCCCAGGCTGGTGCTGGAGGCTTCGGAAGACTGTGAGGTGTCTGCATACACCTTAATGGCTAATCCCCTGCGACCCAGGTCTCTGTCCTCAGCAGGAGGATGTGACTCTCTTTTCCACATCCATGTCACCCTGACCATGGAGGTGAGGCTATTCTCCCTGCAGGAAGCCAGGAGCCGCCTCGCCTTCATTCTTCCTGCGCTGCTTCGCCATCAGGGTGACTCAGCCCCTCAGTGTGCCTCTCTGTGACTTGGTCCCCTGCGGCCATGGGTTGTCGGCAGGGTGAGGACACCAGGAGCAGCCAGGCATCTATTGGAGACGCTATGCTTGGAGGCGGGACCTCTTCCCTGACTCCCCCTGCTCTGCATCCAACTCACTGGGGGACCTTGGAGACGTTGGGCAATTGTCTTCACCTTCCAGGACCTTAGTTTTCCCATCTGTCAATTGGAGCTATTAATTCTTAAAAACTTCAGGACTCTTCTTGTGTTTACTGAATTCACTGGGCGGGGTGGGCGGTGTTGCCTGGCTACCCTCCACCCAACCACACAGCCCGGCTCCCCTGTCAGTCTTTCCTGTGGCCCCAGTTGGCCTCCCTCTTCCTTCCAGGCAGGTTTCCCGAGTAATTTGGAAGAGAAGGGTAAAAATCAATAATGGGCTGTACCTTGCCTTGTTTCCATAAGCAGTGGGACTCTGCTTTATCTGGGACTTAGACGGGGAAATGGCAAATATCCAATACTCTAAGGGTCAGGAGTCATCACATCCATCCCTGTGCCTGGATTTGCGTCCCCCATATGAAAGTGACCATGGGAATTAGTCAGAAACTGCCACGCCCCTTTAGGAACTTTGGGGTCAAGGGGGAAAAACAGGTACCCGGATAGGACTCATTTTAGGCAGGTAGTGTGCTGACTGCTCTAACAAGGTGCTGTGGGAGCAAGCATAGATCCATTCAACAAAAGTTGACTGAATGCCAGGGCTGGGGGTTCAGGATGCATGGCTCCACTCTGTCCCCAAAAGATTTAGAGCAGAGTAGGTGATTATAATGCAGGGGTGACATGTGCTGTGGGAGGCGAAGGAGGAGTCCCCAACAGTCCGGGCAGGCGACATGGTGAGGAAAGCTTTCCTGGGAAGGAGGTGGCATTGGGGCCAGGGAGTTTCATCTGGAAGGATGAGGAGGCCAAGTGGGTGGGATTGGGGACGTCATTCCTGGCCGAGGGTGCAGAATGTGCAAAGGCTGGGAGGCGTGAAGCAACATGTGGCCTGCGGGTTGGGCCGGGGATGCTGGGTGAGCCTTAAGAGGTAAACACAGGCCAGTCATCAGCAGCCTGGAATGTCAAGCTAAGGAGCGAGGCTTTTCTCCTGAGTGGAAAGTGACTCAGGGAAGAGTGTGAGGAGGGGCGAGATGGGGGCATATTTTAATTTCAGAGGGGGGCCTTTGGCCGTGGCCAGGAGAGTGGATGGGAAGAGCAGGCCTGGAAGCAAGGACACCTGTGAGGAGGTGGAGGAGGAGGAGCCTGAGAGAAGGTGAGCGCTGAAGGAAGTCTGTGGAGCGGATGGAACTGAGAAACATGAGTAAGGAGGTGGAGCCATTTAGCTGAGTGGTTGGGTGTCTGGTATGTGTCAGGAGTTACATGTATGATCTCATTTGGTTCTCCCAACGTTCCGATCCTATTAATGGAGGGGGACGGCTGTTCCCATGTCCCAGATGAGAAAACAGACCGGAAAGGTTAAATAGTTTGTCCACTGCCGTTGAGCCGACAAGCTTCTGAACCCAGGCCTGTCTGCCCACGGAGTCCCTCTGCTGCTCTGTGCTCTCACTCAGAGGGAGGGGGCTTGTCTGGCTCACAATTGGCCTCCCCCACCTCCCTGGTGACCCCACCCTCAAGTTGTGCCTCCCTTCCGGTTCTTGCTGTTCCTGCTAACTCTGTTGGCAACACGAAGCATCAGAGTTAGATAACAGGAGGGACTTCCCGAGAAGCAGTGGGATGGAATGGATTTTCCTTTCCTGCAGATGTTTGTGAACATTTCTTTTTCGGTGGGGGAGGAGGGTGGGTATGATGGGGACGCATAACCACCAGCTGTCTGTGAGCCTTGGCCGTTGTCTGCCTTGGCTGTGGTCTCTCTTGGCGGTGAAGCTCTGTGTGACCCATCTTGGCTAGAACATGGGGAAATCCTGTGGCTTTGGCCAGGGTCACTGTGGGGCTGCTGGGAACAGAAGTGTTGAGCCTGACACAACGTCTATGATCCCCGGTTCTAGGCCGGCCTCTGGGCTTCAGCCTTCTCCATGGCTGTCTTCCTTCCAAGTGTGGGCCTCCTTGCCCAGGATTGAAGCCTGGGTTCAGTGGTCCTGAGTTGTGGGCTTGGCCACACCTCAGCGCGGTGGCAATGGAAGAACACCAGGCTGGGGTCAGCATGCCCTGGGTGGCTTCCTGGAACTGCTGCCAGCATGACCATATTGACCATCTAATGAGGCCTGCGTGGGGGGCGGGGGGGGGGGCGGGGAGGGAGAAAGAGGGGCAGCAGCTTGGCAAGGAGACAGACTGCAAGTTGAGGAAGATGTAGGAATACTTCTTCTACATAGAAGGGTCAGGACCTGGGGTTGGGGAGGGGAGGGATGGAGGTGGGAGATGAGACTTTGAAAGTCTTCTGTTGACTTGGGGAGGGTGGTATCATGGCGCAGGGAGAAGGCGTGGCTTATGAAGAGAGGATAGTTAGGGACAGCTGGGGCCTTGGAGAGCACCGATGGCCATGGCTGAAGGTGGAGAGAGGAGGGAGGACACAGGGCAGGCTGTGTCCTGGGAGCCAAAGAAATAGGGAAGGACCAACGGAGGACGAGGTGGGGAAAGACGCCTTGGATTTAGCCAGAGGGCACTGACTGTGGACTTGGTGAGGGGGTCTGGGCGGAATGGCGAGGACAAAGCCAGGTGCAGAGGGGAGGGGGAGGACCCTGTTGTTCGTGCCTGGAGCTGGGCTGAGCCTCTTGGAGGAAGGGTGAGGCACTGGGTGGTGGGGAGAGCCCAGAAGAGTTTGGGGACCTAGGGTGTGAGGCTCAGCTGAGGGCTGGGAGGGACATTTTGGGAGTGTGAGCTGGTCACAGGGAAGGCATGTCTGTGCTGACTCCTGAAAGAACAGTATCTAGGAGTCTTGGGGAAGGCTTCTTGGAGGAGGTGCCCTCTGAACCGGGTCCTGGGGCATGAGGAAGGCTTAGGTATTTTAGACAGACAAAGGGCCTATGCCAAGGTGCAGATAGTGGGCGCAGGGACTCGAGTGTGAGGGTTGAGGTTGCCGATGGAGATGGTAGCCCTGGCTGGAGGGCCTTGGGTGCTGGGGTGGTGCGTTTCAAGGCACTTTCTCACTTATTTATTTATACCCAGGTGGCTCTGTTCTCCACTGGGGGAGCTCCTTGTGGTTCAGTATTATTTCTGTTTCCTGTTTGCTGGTCATTATTCACCGCTGGGTCTGGGCCATAGGAGATGTCTAGCAGGGATTTATTGACTGGACTGCACTCCTTCCTCCCTCCTTGCCTCTGCTATCAGCCTAGGGACTCCCTAATTGCTGAAATTAGGTCTTTCCCATTGGGGAATCCTAAGGATGGAAGCCATGCTTTCCACATTAGACTGGATGCTGGGGGTCTCCTCCATCAGATTGGGAAGTCTGGGAGGGGAGGGGATGTACCACTCCTATTAGAATTGGGTTCCTGCCCTAACCGGTTTGGCTCAGTGGATAGAGCGTCGGCCTGCAGACTTAAGGGTCCCAGGTTCAATTCCTGTCAAGGGCATGTACCTTGGTTGTGGGCACATCCCCAGTGTGGGGTGTGCAGGAGGCAGCTGATTGATGTTTCTCTCTCATCGATGTCTCTAGCTCTCTATCCTTCTCCCTTCCTCTCTATAGAAAGCCAATAAAATATATATTTTTTTAAAAAAGGAAAGTGATTAAAAAAAGAATTGGGTTCCTGCGAGTGAAGCCTGTTTCTCCCCCATGAGGCAGACTTCTGCAGGTGGGAGCCATGTCTCCTCCATCAGAATGGGGGCTCCTGAGGGTGGGCCATGTCTCCAGCACAATCCCTGGGATTAGCTCGGGCATTATCCCTGATGGTTCCCAGGCATCCTCCCTCCCTCCTATGTGCCAGAGAGATCCTGCCCCAGGGGTGGCTCGTGTCCTAGTAGGGTATGTAGAACAGGGGGGTGGGGCAGGACAGGATGGCTGCCTTTGAGAGGGGAACAAAGGACTCTGTTGTCCCCACCCCCCTCCGCACCCCCCAAGGAGCTCTGGCAGGGTCATCTCTCTGGAGACAGGCCTCCTCCTTCCTGGGGCTGGCCTTTAGTCCCACTTCAGAGGAACTGCTTGTTCCATCCCAGGAGACCCTGTGCCAGACAAGGCCCCCAGGAGGCCAAGGCCCAGGGACTGGACCAGATAGGTCCCTGGAGTTCTATGTGACTGAAGTCATCACAGCTACCGAGCAGCTTTCCCTCGGCCTAAGTCTGGGCTGGGCCTGGCTGAGAACACAGCCAGTCTAGTGGGGCCTGCTGTACCTCGAGAGGGATCTGTCTGTCCGTCTCAAGAGTGTGGCGTAAGGCCGGGTGCTGTGGCTGATGTCAGGCCAGCAGGAGGCAGGACTCTGCACTCAAGGTCTGAGCTGTTCAGTGGCCATGCAGGGTGTAGCTTCTCTCTCTGGGTGCACCCAGAGGCCCAGAAACTGGATGAGGCAGGGGGCCCCTCCCATTCTGGCCCTTAGCCTCTAGGTGTGCTCGGAGAGAGAAGGGGCACACTGCTTCTTTTTGCAGCCCCCCCCTCCCCCCGCCCTCCTAGCCCGTGCAATCAATGGGCATCCGTGTGTTTTGGCAGAGGACAATGGGAGAGGGGAGGGAGTGGACAGCTGGGATGCACCATCTCAGGAAGGTCCCAGAGTTATGCCGGGCCTAATGCTTACTCATTGCTGTGTGACATTGGGCACGGCATTTATCTTCTCTGGGTCGTGGTGTCCCTCTGGAAATCAAATCAGCCAGCATGCATAAGGCCCTCCTGTGTTCTGTTAGTGTGTTTTGGGGTGACCTTTCTTCTGGAGGACCAGGAGTGGGGGATTGGGCAGCTCAGGCCTCTGTCACAGACCAGGGGGCAGAGACTGCCAGGTTGCTGGTGATAAGGGTTGTGCTTTCTCCAAGTCCTCACCTCAGCAGCCTCCTGCCTCTGCATTCTCTCTGCCCAGGCTGTTTGCTCCTCATGGACACCCTCCTCTGGGTGTCCGAAGGCTCCTCTGTGATCTGATTAGCATAGATTAGAGGCTGATTAGAATACTGGGTAGGCTCTAGCAAAAACCAGATTTCCTGGTTTCAAATGCCAGCCCTGCCATTTACCAACTGGCTGACCTGCCCCCGATTACTTAACTCTTTCTCTGCTGCAGCTCCCTGGTCTGTAAAATGGGGTCGTAATAGTGCCTGCACAGTAGATTGCTGAGAGGATTAAATGAGTTAAATCACATTTTATGCCCCCCCCCCTTTCTGGCACTGGCCCACCCTCTCTGTGTGGGTCTTGGGTATTTGCACACTTGTGGATGTCCTCTCGGTGAGGCCAAGGGCACCTCGCCTGGGTCTGTTGTCCCCAGCACCTGTGCAGACCTGGCATGGCACTGAGCTCCATAAATATTTGTTTAGCGAATGAAGGAGGCTGAATGGAGGTATTTCACTGGGAAAAGATATACAATATTGTTGGTGAAAACAATGGGACATCATCAATGACTCTGAAATGTCTAAAGGTGGCCCCGAGCCACAGGCATTAGGTTATTCTTTGTGACCCAAAGGGTGGAGGTCACTATGAAGGGCTTTACCTTGCTAGAAGGTGTTTGCTGAAAGCCAGAGCTACCTGGAAAGGGGATTGTGGGCTCATTCTAGCCTCCGTGCCTTTGTTCCTGCTGCTCCCCACTCCCTCCTAGAATGCCATCCTCACTTCCCTCTGCTTGTCCAAATCCTATTTCCTGAATAAGTGCCCTATGCATGGAGCCATCCTTCCTGGCCCTCAGAGGGTGGGCTAAATTCACCACAGCATCCCCATCCTCAGACATTACTGAGCCTTTTCTGGGTCTGGGCAGTGGTACGGGAGAATGGGTAGTTCCTCGTTAGGATGGACATCTGGATCTGGCTACAGTCTATCCAGTGTGGTTTGACCTGGCATGAGGCGGGGACCATGGCTTCCGATGACCCACTGTTGATCAAGGAGCTCTTTATGCAGCTGGAGAGCACAGAATTCCCACCGGCTTCCACTGGGCAAGTACCCAGAACCCACCTAATTACTGGGGACAGAGTTCTGGGCACTGCATCCAGCAGGCTGAGATCATAATCAGCTAATTAAACCACCCAAGAATTGCTCCTTGGCCAGAGGAGTGGAGGGAAAGGGGGTGGGGGACGGTGAGGCTCAGAACAGATGTGAGAATGAGAGGGAAGCTATGCAAGGGGGGTTCAGACACTGGGCCTGCTGTGCACAGCTGGAAGGGAAGCAGGAAGGGGGTAGGGGAGCAAGGAGAGAGATAAATGGGCAGCTGAGAGAAGGCCCCATATAGAGACATCACCAAAGTGACATGACTCAGGGGTAGGGGTTCTGACTTGGGAGACAGGACCCCATTTCTCCACTGTCCCTGTGATTCCATGAAAGAGATGCTTTTCTCCTTTGGGCCTCAGTTTCTCCGTGTATCAATCTGGAAGTAGGGGAGACATTGGCCCAGAAGGTCTCTAGGAACTTTCCTTTTTTTTTTTTTAACACAATATATTTTTTATTGATTTCAGAGAGGGAAGGAGAGGGAGAGAGAGAGAGAAACAGAAACATCAATGATGAGAGAGAGAGAGAGTCATTGATTGGCTGCCTCCTGCATGCCCCACACTGGGTATCGAGCCCACAACTCGGTCCTGTGCCCTGACAGGGAATCAAACCATAACCTTCTGGTTCATAGGTCGATGCTCAACCACTGAGCTACACTGGCTGGGCAGAAATTTTCTTCTTGATTCTAGAGCTAGAAGGGGAGAGGGCGTTAACAGCAGGCTGTGCTCCGGCGTGGCCTCTAGCATCCCTGTCCTCTGGAAGGAGCAGACTGTATACTGGTCTGATCCAGCCTGAAATTGAGCTGCTGTAGGTTCATCAGAAGGCAAGACTGTGGTGGCAGCAGGCAAGCCCTCGGCCTCTGTCATACCCTTATCCCTGCCCTGTCCTCATGATTGTCCTAGCAAATTAGTGTCCTCAGTGAGCGACCATTTAAGCCTGCAGTGTCTTTTCCATCAGTCTAGTAATTTCCCAAGTACACCCCCAGGTGTGTGGGGATGGGGCTCCCCGCAGTTAGAGCCAGGAGGTTTGGAGTATGGATTTTAGTCAGACAGACGTGGCTTTGCTGTCCAGCAATATTGCTCGCTACATCCATGACCTTGGGTGAAGGTATTTACGTGTCTGGGCATCAGTTCAGTGGTGGCTGGGAGCAGAGAGGGCAAGGACTTGATCAAAAGTCATTGTTATTATTCAAGACCTGGAGTGGATCTCAGCTTTTCTGTCTCTGCCCCCTCTCTCCAGCCTGTCCTGGACTGTGCACACAGCTGGGTGGACTGTGCACACAGCTGGGTGGACTGTGCACACAGCTGGGTGGACTGTGCACACAGCTGGGTGTGTGGGGATGGGGATGGGGGGGTGATCTGGGCCAGAGGAGCCACTCACGTGACTGGCAGGAAAGGGAAGTGAGATTGCCCAGGGTGGGAGGGGTGGAGCAGAGTGGTGCTGGGGCAGCCTGGGTCATCGCCCTTTCGGCCCCTCACCCATGGCTGAGTCTGTAGGAGGAAGTGGGGAGAACTTGGGGCGCAGGAAGCTAGGAGCATGGGTGGGCGTTGTGGAGGGCCCGAGGCCCCTCTCCCTTAGCTCCTGCCCCCAGGTGCCAGTGAGGAGCCCAGATCCTGGTTTTCCGCCAGGGAAACCAGCAGACCCGTTTCACACACTCAGACAACAACCTTTCCTGATTCCCAGCCCCAGGCGGGAGGTGCCTCCTTGGAGCTGGGGCGCTTGGAAAGCATCTCGCCTGCCTGCCCAGGTCTGAGGTCTGCCCAGGTCTGCCGAGGTCAGGAGGAGAGGCAAAGGCCGGGAAGAAAGCCGCCTTCCCCTCCCCCAACCTCTCCCCAAAGCTCTGGGCTGTGACAGCCAGGGCCTCTGACTCTGAGGAAGCTGGTTACATAACTCAGCACGACTCCCAGCTTCCTTCTTTCATTTCTCCCCAGAGGGGCCACGGAGGAGGTGCAGCTCTTGCTCAGAATGCCTGGGCCTGAGAGGTCCCTGTGACCACCCCCTGCTTGGGGTGGTGGTAGGTGCCGCCCATACCATTTCGGGGGGGGAAAGCTGTGTGCGCTACCTTGGTGCAGGCCACTGGGGTTGTCTCCACGCACTGCCCCGGTCCCCATACTCCTGGGAGCAGGGCCGCGGAGGGGAGAAGCCTCCGTAGAGGAAACAGGCGGAGTCCTGAGATCATTTGCCTGCAGAGTGCCCCCAGAGGGGCGCTTCTCTGGAACCAGAGGAACAAATAGCCAGCGTTTTTCAGTTTGTTCCATTCAAGCTCACAAATATTTCTCAGTGTTCGCTGGGTGCCGGGCCTGTCCCTGAAGCCGCCTGGCCCTCCCCAGTGGCCTGCCTCCCTTTTAGTGGGAAGATGATTTAAGGAGCAGCGTGCTCCTGTCTCCACTTAAGACCATGCCCTTTCTCGTAGGGTGGGGTTTGGCCCTCCTGGGTCCTGGGGTGGCAGGGAACATCATAACAAAGAACACCCGCACCCCACCCTACAGGCCAGGGGTTTCAGGGTTGGCTTATACCCTGTCTATTCAGCCCCGGCTGCCCTCCCAGGGAGGTGCCCGTGGACAAATACTTCTGAGTATCTGCCACCCTGCAGGCCCTGGGTTGGGCACCTGAGATAGGAAGAGGAAACGGACAAGGCTTGGCCCTCGGCTGCTCATATCTTTTGGGGGAGAAGAACTGGATCATCACAGCACACTCTGAGAAGTGGGGCAATGGGAACCAGTTTATACCGGACAGAGCAAGCCCAGTGGGTGAGGGTCAGAGGCAGCTCCACAGAAGGGAGCCAGCTTTGGAGGTGAGCCAGCGTAGACACTCGTCTTGGTGGGGCTTGTGACCGATGTTTTCAGCCAGGACTGACTGGCTTCATCAGACACTTGAACACCCACTGTGTGCCAGGCAGCGTCAGGCACATGCTTCATCTGCTGTCAGTAAGCGGTATCCTGGATCTGCAGACTTCTGGAGGCCACAACATCTAGGGTGAAAGTGGAAGTTCTGCCACATGGCATCCAAGTGAGTGTTTGGACCTGGACAGAGGAACTGGGTGCAGGTTTGTGAGGAGACACTGGGCTCAGCAAACTCACCATTGGAGACCTGGGTCCGTCCAGGTCCCCTGGTGGAGGGCAGGGGGAGCAAAGGCTTCTCGCTGGCCCGAGAGACCCTGCGGAGGGCTGATGACTGTTCCCAGGTGAGAAATGACATGAAATAATTGGGAAACCATGAGTATGCGAAACAGCTCCAGGCTTTGGGGCTGTGGGGACATGGGTGCTGTCTCTGCCCAGGGCAGTGCAGATAAGCGGAGATGGCTCTCTCCACCGCACCCCCCCCTTCCCCTCTATTAGTAGCTTTGTGTCTGTGGTGAGTTTTTCAGCCTCTGGGCATAAATTTCCATGCTTTCTCTGTTCGGTCTGTGCTAATAAAAGCGCCCAGCACATTAGTAGGCTGATTTTATTATGGGTCTATTTAGCCCCAGGGCAGTGGAAGAAATCTGGAAGCATTTTAAAATTCAGTAAGAATAATTTTTTTTGCAATAGTTTTTTTTTAATATCCAAAAAATGACAGAGATGATCACATGGCATAACCAAGTGGTTAATATGCATATATTCATTTCTCATATTATTTAGAGTGCTGACTTCAGCAACAGCAACTCAGTATGGGTACTTGAAACAACCCAGCCATCTCTGATGTGCACCGTTTTGCAGAGTCGATTTTGCAAAAGGAAAAAAAAAAAAAAAGTACAAGTTTTTACTAGGAAGAACTTTCAAACACAGAACCATGACCCAGTCCCAGACTGAGCCCTGACCCTGAACACGGACAGACCTGGCTCCCTCCAGCCTCAGCTTCCTGTGGAGTGTAGAGCTGGGGGAGGGCTGTATGCGCAGGGAGCTCTGTGCAGAAGAGGAACCCTAATCCTAACCCTTGGGGTACCCATCCTGATGTGATGGATACATGTCCCATCACTAAAGTGTTTTTCGTCTCTCCAGTCCACTGCTGCCAGCTCAGTCCAAGCCCCACTTGTGGCCAGGACTATCGCAGTCATATTCTGGCTGCTGTCCCTCTGCTCAGTCTGAACCCTCCAAACCCTCCTCTTGTTCTGAAATTCCCATCTGACCCTGTTCTTCCCCAGCTTAAAACCCGATTAGTTGCTCCCCACTTCCTATAGGACCGTCCACATTCTTTAGGTGGCCCCGGGGGCCCTTCCTGGTCTGTGCCAAACTCCTTCCCACACTCCTTTCCCAACTCTTCCAACCACACAGCCAACCCTCTGGCTGCACTGACTCTCTGGATGTTCCTCCACAGTCTCTGCACTTTCCACACGTCTGTGCCTTTGTTTGAGCCGGTGTCTGTCTGAAATGCCTTCCTCTCCGCCTGATGAAACCTCCCTTGTATGTTAAGGTTGCACTTTATGTCAACACCGTCCAGTTGAACATGTTGTCCTGGGCACCTGCTGTGTGCTTGGGCATGACGCCTCCCCTTGACTCCCCGCGCCCTGCCGGCACCCCCCCTCCGTGCTCCTTCACCGCCTTGCAGGCTCCCGTGATGGTGTGTGGCATGGGAGCTGGCTGTTCACATGCCAGTGTCCTGTGCTAGAGGGCAGATGTGTGTTTGATACCTCCTGGACCCCAGCAACTGATAGGGGCCTCCGATCAGTGGGGGCCAGAACTGGGTGGGGAAGTGAGTCAGAGAAGATTCCCTGGAGGAAGTAGCCCTGAGCCGCTGACCCAAAGGAGAAGCAAGCGCTCTATCGCTCTTTTCACTTCCTTCCTGGCCTTGGTGCTGAAAGAGAACCGCTGAACCGGTGGAAAGGGAAATGTCTATATTTTCAATTAAAGGGAAATGTCTATATTTTCAATTATAGGGAAATGTCTATATTTTCAATTAAAGGGAAATGTCTATATTTTCAATGAGGGGTTGGGAATGCCTAGCCTGGAGATGATTCCATAAGGCATATATCCGCCCCCCCCACCCCTCCCTTTTTTCCTTCCATACACATTTTCTGAACCTCCAGGACAAGAAGAAGGAATGTCCTCAGGAGCCTCGTCTGTCTGTTGGGCTGGAGGCAGGGCCTTTGTGAAGGCGGGTTGTGCTCAGAGCGCCTCTGGGCCCTTCCTCCAGCCCAGAGGCGGGTTCACCATGAGGCTGGCGGCTGCAGCTTCAGGCCCTTCACGCTCCAGGGCCCTTTCCAAGGCCCAGCAATGCGTCTGCATGCCCAGGGGTTTCAAATCCCACTCCCATTACTTGTTATGCCTGTGAACATGAGACAGTTATGTAATCTCTCTGAAACTTTGTGAAATGTGCAAAAGGAATATTTTTTTAAAGTTTTTTTTTTTTTTTTTTTTTTTAGAGAGGGGGCTTCCAAACTCTATGAGCTTCAGGCCCATTCAAGCCTAGATCTGTGCCTGCTCTGGCTGGGTGGTGCTTTGTGCCAGGACATTGGTGCCACGTTGCTGCCTGTCCTCAGAGAGGTCTCATCCCGCCGAGTGGACCTGGTCACGGGTTGGCGCCCTCCCTGCTGAGCCAGTTCTGGGTCAGGCCCAGCTCACAGCTCCTGCTTGCTGTGCCAATAAGAGCCCGACCGGAAAAGGCCTCTCTGCCCTCAATCTTACTCATCTGCTCAGTGGACATAACACCGACCCCAAGGGGCTGTGGGAAGGTTTAGATAACGTACCGGAGATAAAACTGCCTGGTATAGCCACAGGCTTGTCGTGGGAGCTCAGTAAATGGTGGAAGCTCGATGGAGATGGCTCCGGGGAGCCCACCCCTTCCACCGGGAGGGAGCCGGCTCGCCTGTGGATTCACCTGTGCGGTGCCTGATGCTGGCTGATGGGGATCCAGCTGGGGGTGGGTGGTGGTGGTAAGATGTGCTGAGAGGGTAAAAGTGTTGATAAGCTGTGAAGTCCAGCTCCCTGGGAAGGGGCAGGCCCTTTTGTGGGAGAAGGGCAGGATGGAAGTCTGGACTGACCTTCCTGCTCCTGGGTTGGGGTTGGGCGTTGGGGGTGAGTGAGGAACCTGACCTGTCAGTAAAGTCCAGGGGTGGATGGAGTGGGGGATATGGTGGGGAGGGTGGGTGGTAGACTGAGCTGACCTTTTCTACTTTCCCCTGCAGTGTTGGGGAGGGTTACTGAGTGGTGGTTGCCTCCTGTCCCTCCCAACCTAAGTGCCCCCTTCATGGTGGGGAGGGAGGAGACTGGAGTGGGGGTACGAGGAAAGAAATGGGCTTTGGTGTCAGGCCAAATTTCAAATCCCACTCCCATTGCGGGGGGCCAGATGCGGAGGGGGCCAGATATGGCGGGGAATCTCCCTTTTCCGCGTCCAGCACGGAAAGAGAGATGAACAAACCGGTTCTAAGTGAAGGCGGCCAGGGATTGAGAAATAATAGAAAGAGAGCAAGACGCAGAAATAGATTTAAAAGCTGGAAGCCGGGTGGGACGCCATTCTCTCTGATGGAGAGGCAGGACGATGACGCAGCCCAATGCAGCACATTTATTTATACCCCCAATACCAGGAAGTAACACCAAAACTTAGGATCAAAGGAGCTTATTTGCATTCTTAAGTAGGCCAGAGCATTCCTGGAGGTTGACTGGATTTACATATCTAGACCCGCGCCTGCCGACACCTGGGCTGATATGAAGGCCTAGCTGGTTACACTTTCCGCCATCTTGGGGAAATGCGTATCTGAGCCGCGGCTCTGCCAGTGGTCTCGGACTCAGCTGACAATTTAAGGAAATGCCCATGTGCCTTCCCAGGTGGCCCTCTACACCCATTACTTGTTATGCCTGTGAACATGAGACAGTTATGTAATCTCTCTGAAACTCAGTTTTCTCATCTTTGGAATGGGGATGAGAGCATTCTCTCTCTACCTCAGGGTTGTAATACCGGCTAAAGGAGATAATGTAGGGCAGGGGTCATCAAACTTTTTAAACAGGGGGCCAGTTCACTGTCCCTCAGACCGTTGGAGGGCCGGACTATAGTTAAAAAAAAACAACTATGAACAAATTCCTTTGCACACTGCACATATCTTATTTTGAAGTAAAATAACAAAACGGCAAAAACACCCGCATGTGGCCTGCGGGCCATAGTTTGAGGACGCCTGCTGTAGGGCTTAGCACAGTGTCTGGCACAAAAAGTTGCGCAATAAATGTTGATGTCCTTTTTTTTTCTGTCCCATGACCCTCATCAACCTGTCTTGCACTTCACCCTTTACCCACATTTGGACTGTGGGCTCCAGCGGGGCAGGGGTTATGTCGTGTTCTCCCATCGTTATGCCCCCAGCTCTGGCACAGTACCTTTGAAACACTTTGAATTGGTTGGTGAGAAATTGCACTGGCCCAAAGAAAAGACAGAAACTCACTGTGCACCTACTGTGTGCTCCTGCTGAGGCCTACTGTGTGGTCTCTGCACTGCAGAACTCAAATGGCCACTTGCGACTTGCTGCACAAGGGACTGTTTTCTTTTTCCTTAGCACCCCTGAATGAATCGTTGTTTGGTCAGCATTGTCCCCCCACTGGAATGCCAGGGCCTCTGGAGCTGTGTTTCCAGGTACCCAGCGCCTGGCACAGGAGGCATGTATACATTTTTGTTGAATGAATGGCTGTCCTTTCTTGTCCTTTCCCTTCTCTGAAGTCAGGCCTGGCATCCCGTCCAGCCCAGCCACTTTCTAGGTGAGGCAAAGTCACCCTGCCTCTTTCAGCTCCAGTGTCTCCTTCTTTAAAACGAGGGAAATAGTGGTCCCAGGCAGTCAAGTGCTCAGCGGTGCCTGGAGCAAGGTAGGCGCCCAGTCACGTCAGCTGCTGTTTTCCCAATGGTCTCTGAGGTGTCCTTCCAGTTCCGACCTTCAGTGACCTCCCTGCCTCTGGCTAGGAGGAGACTGGGGAGAACATTCCTTTCCTCAGACCCTCTCTGCCGGCCTCACAATGGATCTGGAGCTCTGTGCAAACTGTTTATGTTTCCCCAGCAGAGTTTATTACCCAGCCCGGCCTTCTGCAATTAATTACAAGCAGAGCAAATAACTTGTCCCTGGGAGGCTGGGCTTGGCATAAACAGTTGTATCCAGCCAGGGGCCAGCCCAGGGGCGAGGCTCTGCCCTCCAGCCCTTGGAACAGACTGGGACTCGAGGGTTCAGGCTGGGGAGGGTTGGATGGGGTGGAGGGGAATGCTTTTCCTGGACTCCTCCTTAGCCCTGGAGGGGCTGGTATATGTGTTCTCTTTGAATCTTCCTAATTGCCCCATAAGTAGTCCTGTTTGCAGATGAGGAAATCAAGGATCAGCTAAAGGAAACAATTTGCTCCAGGCCACACAGCTTGCAGGGGATGCAGGACTGAAGGCTCACGTGGTGGCTGTGTAGAAAGACAGACGAAAGAAGATAGCTAGAAATTGGGGAATCGCCGAGGGATTGTTCATTCATCCGTTCTTTTTGCTGTGGGCAGTGGGCAGGGCACCCGATGTCTCACTGATGGGGTCAGACTGGACCTGGGTTCAGCAACCTCGGCATTTGGGTTCTGGCTAGGAAAAAATTCAGAGCCAAGACTCAAACTACAAGAGAACATTTATTTGGAAAAATCACAGAGGTAGAAGGAGCAATTTATAGGGGAAAAATGGGCTTAGGAAACAAGTTATGGAGGTAAAGGAAGGGCTCAAGTAACTTGGGAGTGAGGAAGCTGATGTACCTCACTTGGGGGAAGGAGAGGGGGAAGAAAAAGCACAGGCATGCTCCCAGAGGGACAGTGCGCTGGGTCCTCTGTCCTAAGAATTTTAAGGGTGGAGGTTTTAGGGGAGGTCCTAGGGGAAATTCTCAATGGAACATTCAGCAGCTTTCCAGGTGTGTCCTTTCAGGGTCAGGTCTCCACTGATGGATTGGTCAGCACCAAGGCAGGGGGTCATTATCCAGTGCAGCTGGTCCTGAGGTCTGCCATGGGGTCGCTGGTCTGGTTTTCTGCTTTTCTGGGCCTGGAGCTGAAATATAACCGAGGCCTAAATGTTATCTCTAGGGAGGAACGATGAGGGGCTCCCAACTGTGTGACCATGCCCTGGCTGGTTTGCTCAGTGGGTAGAGCATTGGCCTGTGGACTGAAGGGTCCCAGGTTCGATTCCAGTCTAGGTTACATGCCCGGGTTGTAGACTCAATCCCCAGTGGGGGGCATGCAGGAGGTAGCCGATCAATGATGCTCTCTCATCATTGATGTTTCTCTCTTTCTCTCCCTCTCCCTCTTCCTTCCTCTGTGAAATCAATCCTATATAATAAAAGGCTAATTTGCAAATTGACTGAATGGCAGAATGACTGGTCACTATGACACACACTGACCATCAGGGGGCAGACGCTCAACGCATGAGCTGCCCCCTGGTGGTCAGTGCGCTCCCACAGGGGGAGTGCTGCTCAGCCGGAAACCGGGCTCACAGCTGGCGAGCACAGTGGTGGTGGTGGGAGCCTCTCCCACCTCTGCAGCAGCACTAAGGATGCCATCCCCTGAGGGCTTCTGGACTGCGAGAGGGCACAGGCCGGGCTGAGGGACCCCCCCCCACCCCCGCCCTTCTGAGTGCACCAATTTTGTGCACCGGGCCTCTCGCAAAAATATATGTAAAAAAACAAAACAAAAACAAAAAAGACCGTGTGAGCAGTGATATGCTAGGGGAGGAAAGGTCACCCTGAGGGCAAGGTCCCACCCTGCAATTGTCCTTTGCTAGGCATCTGGGCTTTCCACCCTGCTGACCTTCTGTACCTGGCCCACTGTCCTCACTCTGCTCATGTCTGTCTAACTGCCTACCACAGTTTGTTCAGGCATTTATTTATTCATCACATATTTGTTGGGCCCTGTCGTGTGTGAAGGGGGGTACTCCCTTAGGATGGTCCCAGAAACAGGCTAACGTGTAGGAGAAGGCAGGTTCTTGGAGGCCTAGGACGGGGGTGGCCTCTGTGGGTCGCTAGTGTCACAGTCACACCGTCCTACGCAAAGAGATGGCGGGGAGTAGTCTTCCACAGGAAGGGCCCTCCCTCTAAGGCCAGTCCGTTCCTCCCAACCTGGAATCTGGAGCTCTCAATCCTGGAGCCCCTGCCTTTGGGCAGAGAAGGCTCAGGAGAGCTTTGGCTCCAGATTACACAGCAGGAAGGCATCGTGGGAATTCCTGGCAAGGTTTTTTTTTCCCAGGGCCTTTACGTCTGAGAGGGGGAAACCCTCACTGGCTGTCCTGATCCCATGTGCCCTCTCCCCTCCACGGTTGAGAGTTCCGTGTTTCCTGAAGGCCCTTCGATTCCAGCAATTCCTGCTCCACGGTACAGTCTGTGCAGACCTCTGGAGCCTGCTGCTGGGGCCACCTTCCCTCTTTGCAGGGAGGAAAGCTGAGACCCAGAGAGGAAGAGGAGCAGGGCACTCCTGCCTCTGTACTCGTTTTGGATATGACGTGCTGAGATCCTGGAGCCCATCCCTGTGGCTTCAGGCCATGGTGGAGATTGTGGCTCAGCCCGAGCCATTCACTCCGTGCCACCAGCACCTGGCCCAGAGCCTGGCATGTAACAGTCACTGATGCCCAGGAAAGGTGTGACTCAGGGGATGAGTGACTGGCTGGTTGGAGACAAGGACAGAGGGAAGGACTCTCTAGTCCAGGAGGCGGTGGGCTTCAGTCCAAGTCACCATCTCTACACAAATGGACCTCAGTGCTGCCTTCTGGGAAACAAGACAGAGTAACAGTCCTCACTCACAGGGTCATGGAGATGATCAAAAGGCAGCAGTGTAGCTGCCTGGCTGCTGAGGCTCATTGGTTGAGTGTTGACCTATGAACCAGGAGGTCACAGTTCGATTCCTGCCCGGGTTACAGATTCAATCCCCAGTGTGGGGCTTGCAGGAGGCAGCCAATCAATGATTCTCTCCCATCATTGATGTTTCTATCTCTCTCTCCCTCTCCCTTCCTCTCTGAAATCAATAAAAAAATATTTTTTAAAAAGGCAACAGTGACTATTCATAGTTGCCAAAAAGTGGAAACAGATGGCCCCAAAATCCATCAGTGGTTGGATCCATGCCATGGAATAATATTCAGTCATCAAAAAGAATGAAATAATGACCAATGCTACACCAATGAACCTTGAAAACATTGTGCTAAGTGAAAGAAGCCAGCCACAAAGGCCACATATTGTATGATTCCATTTGTTTGTTTGTTTTAAAATATATTTTATTGATTTTTTACAGAGAGGAAGAGAGAGGGATAGAGAGTTAGAAACATCGATGAGAGAGAAACATCGATCAGCTGCCTCTTGCACAACCCCCACTGGGGATGCGCCCGCAACCAAGGTACATGCCCCTGACCGGAATCGAACCCGGGACCTTTCAGTCCACAGGCCGACGCTCTATCCACTGAGCCAAACCGGTTTCGGCTGTATGATTCCATTTGTATGAAATGTCCAGGATAGGTACGTCCATTGACACAGAAAACCAACATTGGTGGTCGCCAGGAACTGGGGGAAAGGGAGGATGAGGGAAGAAGCTGCTCAAGGGTGAGGGATTTTACTGTAGATGATAGAAATGTTTTGGAACTACTGCTGTGGTTTTGCACAGCACTGTGACGTACTAAATGCCGCTAATTATTCACTTTAAAATGGGTAAATGTTAGGTCATGTGGATTTCACCCCAATCAATTATTTTTAAAACTTGCTAATTAAGAAAAAGCAACATCTGTTAGAAAGGGATATTGGAGATGAGATATGGGTGTTGGCACGAGGCTCCTGGGGAAAGGATGGTGTGGGCGTGACCAGCTGTGACAGGGTCAAGGTGTCGAGTGGGTGGCAGCTTGGCAGGCTGGTTCACTCCGAGGGTTTTAGAATAAGTCTACCTGGGTTCATCGCTGCATGGTCTTGAGCAGGTTATTTAACCCTTCTTTGTTTCAGTTTCCCCATCTATAAAAAGGTGATAATGAAGTTTTTATTATGGGAATCTTTATCTTTTATTATGGAAACCTGAACGTTTTTCTGAGGATTATATGAGTTAATCATCTCTGTGTAGTGCTTAGAACAGTGCTTGGCACAAAGCAAGTACTGTGTAAGTGTTAGCTGCTGTTATTAACACTCATTCACATTTTTTTTTATTTGTCCATTTACGGAGCACCCCGCGGAGGCAGGCCCTGGGCTGCGATCTGGGGACACAGCTGTGAGCATGACTCAGGGCGTGCTCTCAGAAGCTCCCTCCCATCCTGGTACAGGACTCACACCCGCAGCACCGCCTGCCCGTGCTGCGTCTGCAGCTTCAGCTGTTAATGAGAATTGTTCATCACCTCCTGCTTCTCCAGAGAGCTGCCTGATCAGGCACCGACTCCCTCCCGCAGGATCGGGCAGGGCTCTTTCACGGTATTTGAAGATCCTGGGCCTTTGTTCCCTGTGTGCCCCTGGAGAGGTCAGGCTGGCTGAGTTCTGGGGTTCTTCTCGGCGTTTTCAGACCTCCAGGCCTCTGAACCATGTGGTTCACTAGCCCATGCTTGGGATAGACCTTAGTTTTGACATGTCTGCCGAGATTTAATTCATAAAAGGTGGACAATCTTTGGGGGCTGGCCAGCCAGGATAGGGGTGGGGGCGGTAATCGGGGCATCCTGCCTGAGCTTCAGCCTTCAGGGACTGGGCTTCTGCCTCCCTTTGGGGGTAGCCACCCCCATTGGCCTAGTCACACACAATTGTGCTTAATCCACGTCACATTTGATTACTGCTTCTTTTCCTTCAGCATTTCCCGTGCCATTAACGCATCTAATTTCCGTATTTGTTAATGACACGCCAGAGTCCCTCATGTGAACGCTCCGCAGTTTATTGAACCATCCCCTTATTTGGCATTTACATGATTTCCAGTTTTTGGCTCTTGTAAATCGTGCTTGAATGATTAGCTTTGAAGCTACCCAATCACTTCCTGAGGGCGGGATCCTGGAAGTTGCAGAGAGCCCAGGTTTGGCTCCGCCCTCCTCCTCAGGCCTTTCTTGCTCCTAAGGTGAGCTTGCCTGTGGGGGCGAGCAGGCTCCCTCCAGGTAACGCTCACTGTGAGTTGTTCCATTTATCTTTTGCTACAGAATCAATCACCCAACAGCATAGTGACCCCAAACAACAACATGCATCTCTCCTCTCTGGTTTCTGCTCAGCTGGGCAGTTCTGGCTCAGGGTCTCTCGTGGTCGCAGCTGGCTCAGGGGCTGGAGCCTCTGGCGCTGACAACAGGACCTGGTGGTATTATCCCTGGACCCTGGCCACCTCTCTCTCTCTCTCTCTCTCTCTCTCTCTCTCTCTCTCTCTCTCTCATTGCTGCCTCTCTAATCTGGGCTCCCTTCATTTCTGACCGGGATGAATGACATCAGCTAAACACTCAGCACTCTCTGTGTGTTCCGAGTTCTTTCCATGCATGACATTGTTCATGTAATTCTCGAAACAACCCAGGGAAGCTGGTGCTGTGGGGAACTCTATTCCAGCTAACAAATGGCAGATCGGGAATTTGAACCCAGAGCAGTCTCGTTATTGGCCCTGCTCCTTCACGGGTCTCCCTGTGTCCCCTCTAGCCTCTTGGCCCTTCCATTCTCCATCCAGCGGCCAAAGTGAGCATGTGAAAGTGTAACGACATCATGTCTTTTCCCTGCTGCAGCCCTGTGAACATCTTAACACAAATGACCGTAAAATCCCGACTCCTGACCGAGGCTGCCTGGCCACCAGGCCCCGCTGCCCTACCCTGCTGGCTTCGGCTACCCACCTCCCTCAGGGCCTTCAAGGAGTCCTATCCCCCAGAGCCTTCCCACAGCAGGTTTTGTTCCATTTTGCCGTAATGCGACATCCCCGCCTTTTCCCCTTTCAGAGTTCATGCTGCTGCTTCTTTAGCTTCTCGCTCGGTTGACACTTCCTCGGGAAGCCTTCCTGACTCCCACCCCCACCCCCACCCTGGCCTCTCGCAGCACTGAACTCGACAGCACTAATCAAACCACCGTGGACTGTGTGTTTGTTTGATGCCTGTCTTGCAGGCTGTTGTATTGCACACTTGCCGGGGATACTATTGGCATTGTGATCTGTGCCATGGCACCCCCTGGAGTTGTGCAGGGCCCTCTTGTCTTCCTGGCCAGAAGGGAAACTTCACATAGACAGGTTCCACTGCACGAATCTGCCCGAGTCGCTCTATGTTTCTGGTGGCCAGCAGTATCTGACACACACAATAGGTGCTCAATAAACATTTGTTGAATATTATTAATAACTAGAGGCCCGATGCACGAAGATTCATGCAAGAATGGGCCTTCCTTCCCCTGGCTGCCGGCACCGCCTTCACTTCGGCCCAGAGCCGCCTTTCCACCTTCCCACACTGCCCAGAGGCCCGGAGCAGCTGGGGCGGTGTGGAACGCAGGCATCCCGCCCCACCCCCAGCTGCTCAGCACCTGCATATGCAAATTAACCCTCCATCTTTGTTGGGTTAATTTGCATACTCACTCCTGATTGGCTGATGGGCATTACAAAGGTACAGTCTATTTGCATCTTTCTCTTTTATTAGTGTAGATAATAGAGCTAATATGTATTACTAGCTGCCAGGCACTCTGCTCCTTTAATCCTCAGAACAACCCTTTGGGTTGTCCCTTCTACATAAAGTCAGAAACACGCTGAGGGAGCGGGAGTCACCTGACTGCTAGCCTCTTACACGCAAAGGTTTCAACCAAGGCAGACTGGTTCACTGTGATAAGAAAGTGCGTGAAAGAAGGACCCCTACATTCTAGCAGCTTAGAGCCAGTCAGATGAGGGTTGTGAGGGAAAGCCCAGACACAACGCATCACAATAAAGCTGCTCCCACGACGGGAAGAACACATGTGGGGGGGAGAGCGGAAGGAGAGAGAAGGCCCTGGACAGGAAGTGGATTTGCTTTGGGGCCACTCTCCCCCGTGTGTGTGTGTGTGTGTGTGTGTGTGTGTGTGTGTGTGGTCCCACAGCTGCTCCCGAGTCCTCACTCGAGCAGTGTGTTCTGCCGGAGAAAAGGCCTCTGTTAAGGCTCCGGGGACTGGCCTGAAGGGACTGTCAGTCCCTGGTTGTCTGGGAGTCCAGAGCGGCTTCAGTGCCCACACTCCCTCCTCTGAATTCCAGGGTTTCCCACTGGACTGTGGGCTCTCTGAGGGCTGGGCCCGGACTCCCAATCAGGCCAATTTTGTTTTATTTTTCTTCAGACCCTTGTGGTTCTGATTTTCAATAGATTGCAGCGAGGGCGTTGCTCTGCTACGTATGAGAATTTTGCTTCACAATATTTTCTGAGTTTGCACCATCTCCTGTGTAGAGTCCAGCCCAGCCCAGAGGCCGGGTCTGGGGGCTTTGGGAAGAATTGGTACCTGAGCGGGTCTTGAAGGAGCAGCAGGAGTGACCAGGTGGAGCCCACATCCCCTTCTTCCTGAGCCTTTGCCCCTGTGGGTACAGAGCTGGGCAGGCCCTGGTGACGGATGGGGCCTCCCCACCTCTATCACTCTCCCCCCAGGTCACCCTAAGGCTTCCAGTGCCTCCAGTCCCCAGCTGCCCCCCCTCCCCCCCCGCCCCACCGCAAGGTCTCTGCTTCTACCCCTGTCTCCTTCCTCACAAGTTCAGTCTGCTGGGGATTCTGTTTTGGTTGGAAAGAGGAGGCGGAGGTGTTTGCGTGTCTGGCTCTTTCCTCCTTTCTCATTCCTCCTCCCTTCCTCAGGCTTGCCTCTCAGGATGTTTCCTCTGTCAGCCTGGCTCTGCTCCAGCCTCTCCCCTCCTGGGCAGGCAGCCGCCGTCCTCTCCCACACGGGGCTCCTGTGGGCTGTGGCTTTCCAGAGTGCCCGTGAATGCCTCTGCCCCAGAGGAGGGGGCTGCGGGGCACGGCCCTCAGGGTGGGGGCACATCGCCTCCTCCTTCCTCCGTTGTTTAAACCCACATCTCCTGGGAGAGGAGGCTACAGGCCCACTCCCAGCTGCCTCCTGCTCTGCATGGGACCATGGGACCTCCCGCTCCGGGCCTCGGTTTCCGGGGGTCGGGTGGGGGGAGCCCACGGCCAGTGCGGCCCCTTGGCACAGTGTACATTTGGTAGTAGTTTTGTGCTACTTTGCCAAGGATCTTTACTTCTGGCACGAGGGCATTGGGGAGCCGCCCCCACAACTTGGCAGTGGCTTAGAATGTAGAATTGGCATTGCGTTCCCCCTCCCCCTGCCCCCACTTCTCCACATCCCCAGCTGAGGTCCCATCACCCGCTGGGGACCCTCACTGACCCCCTCTCTTAGGGTGAAGCGGACCCATGCCCTGTGGGCCTGACAGATTTCAGCCTGGGCCTTAGATCCCCAGCACCATGCCCTGTGCCTGGAGCGGGGTGGCAGGAGCAGCCCGGGCAGTGGGGAGTGGTGTGAGGACGGACAAGGTGTTGAGGGAGCGCTTCTCAGAAGAGGCAGAGCTGACCCCGGGGTGTTGAAAGGTGGGTAAGAGTTGCACAAATAGGCAGATGGGAAGGGCATTTCAGGCAAAAGGAACAGCTGGTACAAGCTCTGAAACAGGCGTGTGTGATCAGGGCCTTAGGGATGTTGGGGAAGTGGCTGGAGGGGAGGCTGGAGAGAAGGATGTGGAAGGAACCTCTGATCAGGGGGTGGGCACCTTGGCCTGCTGCAGTGATGCCAGCTATTAGTCCCTTCAGCTGGGTCCCAGGCTTTGTGCTGCAGGCCTGGGCGAGGAGGGTAGGCAGGCAGTGCAGGGGTGGGCCCTGGGGCCTGGCCAGGGCTTGGGACTGTGTAGCAGGTTGTGGGATTAGAACCTGTCAAGGCCAGCTGGTTAAAGCAGGCTTTAGGACAACATGTAAAATAGACTCAGGTTCAGCTGTGGTCTCCATAATTTCCTGGCTGTGACCCTGGGCAAATTATTGACTTCTGAATACTGCGGTTTCTTCTACAATAAAGATAATAGGAGGTACCGCTCAAGATTGTTACATAAATTAAATAAGGTAACTTTAACATTTTCCTTTTCCCTTTTCCCTTTTCCCCCTTCCTCCCCCACACTCCTCTCCCTCTTAGCAGGGTGGCCCTTTAGGCTGAGGCCTGAAAGTAATTTAAGGACTCAGGGCATCCTCAGCCCTGACAGCTTACCCCTAAATCTCTCCTCCCACAAGGCCCTGGATTGGCAATGCTCTGGTCCATTGGTCGGCAAACTCATTAGTCAACAGAGCCAAATATCAACAGTACAACGATTGAAATTGCTTTTGAGAGCCAAATTTTTAAAACTTAAGCTTCTTCTAACTCCACTTCTTCAAAATAGACTCACCCAGGCCGTGGTATTTTGTGGAAGAGCCACACTTCAAAGGGCCAAAGAGCCGCATGTGGCTCGCGAGCCACAGTTTGCCGACCACGGCTCTGGTCAGTATGTTTTCCTAGGGCAGTGGGTCTCCGCGTCTCAGGGCTCCAGCATCAGCATCTCCTTTAGCAATGCAACAGTGAGAAAAGCAAACTCCCGGGCCTGCCTTATACCTGCTGAATGGGGACTTCTGGTGGGCCCCAGAGGCTGGGCTTTCCCAAGCCTCCCAGGTGATTCTGATGCAGGTTCAAATGGAAGAACCACTGCCTTGTGGACAGGTGCCCAAGGGCATCTCAGGGGGAGGAGCCTAGCTCTGGGCCTGGAGTCAGAAGACATGGGTGCCCAGGGGTCCGACTTCATGGTCCTGTGAGTCACCCAGCGCCCTGAGCTCAGAAGGGCCTCACGATGGGTCTGAGGCTCTTCTGTCTCCCTCTGGGAAGTCTCAACAAGGGACCCTTCCTTTTCATGTTGCCCTTTGGGCCCACAAAGTATGTGACCCGTCCTGGGTGCAGGTCAGCTGGGTATCCTGGGGGAAGTCACTTTGTCTCTTGCAGTCTCACTGCCCGCATCTACACGGGGTGATAGTGCCCACGTTCTAGAGTAATTGTGAGGATTAAACGTGATGCCTCCGTTCAGCAGTTGGCGTGGTGCCTGGCCCAGGCAGTGGAGAGTGGCTTCCTGAGGCCGTGTGCCAGCCCTGGGCACACCTCTGGGGAAACCATGGCTTAATGGGGCTTACGGCCTGGAGCAGGGAGACAGCCGGCCAGAGATGCACACTGTGAGAAGTGCTCTCAGAGTGCCTCAAGGGGGGCCCTGACCTAGTTGGGGGGGGGGGGTCACTGAAGATCTCCCTGAGGAAGCGCCTCATGAGTAAAAACCTGCAACGAAGTGAAACGAAGTGGATGCGAACTCAGGTCAGAGTGGACAGGGTGGTGCAGACGGAGGCAAGGGCATTAGGATGCGTTATTTTCCTGGTTGTTCATAACACATCTTCGGGGCAGGCTGAGGTGAGATGAGTAGTCCTCGAGGGACTGAAGGCAGGTTGGGAGGCAGCCGTGGCCTCGGAGCCTCACGGCCTGGTCTGGGTG
The DNA here is from genome assembly GCF_951640355.1 of Cnephaeus nilssonii. Taxonomy (NCBI): domain Eukaryota; kingdom Metazoa; phylum Chordata; class Mammalia; order Chiroptera; family Vespertilionidae; genus Cnephaeus; species Cnephaeus nilssonii. The sequence goes on along the minus strand of NC_137084.1, from coordinate 44,816,043 downwards.
CCTTCCCTTCAGAAAGGCTCCAGACCGCAGTTGGAGTAGGAGTGGGCCCTTGCCCAGATGCCTCCTGCAGCCGGGCGGGACTGTGGCTTTGCCAGCTGGTGCCTCAGGCAGGCAAGTTATTAATCCTCCGGAAACCCCTGCTTCCTCTTTAGCAAGATGGGCCTCAGAACCCCCTCCCGTCAGCTGTGGTGAGGTTGGAGTGAGGTGATGGCACAGGAGGCCCCAGCACAGCGCCGCCCGCAGGGAGGGCTCCGTCCACAGTCTGCTTCCCTGACCCTCATCCGTGTGGAAGGGGGAGCCCAGGTTTGGGTCAGAAGCCCCTCTAGCCCAGGCTTGCTTCTTTGGTGGTGGTGGAGGGGTGTCCTTTTATTTATTTATTTTTTTTTAACTCTAAGGAAAATGAGGCTGATAATCCCTTTCCTAGAGGTGATCAGATGAGATTAAGGACTAACCAGCTTTGGGGGCCCAGAAACAGAGGCTTTGGAGATAGCTAAGTGGCCATTTTTCCCGTGGGGGTCCAGCTTGGGGGTTAGCCCACCAGCTATAGGACAGAGAGGGTGAGCTGCCCCAGCTGGGGTCCTCAGTCCAGGCCTGGCCCTCAGTGGTGACAGCAGCTTTAATTTATCACAGGCTTCCCTGCACCAGGCACGTCCCATGCATTTGTCAAGAAAGGCGCTGGCATTGCTGGCATTTTAGAGGTGAATCAGAGTGACCCCCTATTTGCCCAAGGTCACCCAGCTAGTGAGTGGCAGACCCCAAAGCCTTAACCACTACCCCAAACTGACTCACACTGTGGGGTGGGGGCACATCCTGTATTGGTCTGGGCCTCAGGGTGGAACCTGGTGTCCTCTGAGGTTTCCTCAGCCCCAGTGTCCTGGGGCCTGCGTCTCTGGGTGGGCCTGCCCCCCGGGTGTTGATACCACACACCCTGTCCTGCATCCAGGCTGCTGCTGCCTTCACGGTGCAGGAAATGGCCAGCTTACTCCGGCCCTCTCAGCTCCAGCCTCCCAGGCCGCCTGCCATCCTGGGCTGGCCCGGGGCCCTGCTCCCTCTCCCTTACCCACAAGGAGGAGCAGGCGTGGCCAGAACCCATGGCTTCAACACCGCCAGTGCATGTGGCCCAGGGCGGGCGGGGCTGGAGCCCTGTGGGAGATTCCAAAGTTAGAAAGATGTCTGTGGCTCTGGGGAACTGACCAAGGTCAGTGTGGCTGGAGGGTGTGGGGGGAGGAGCAGGGGAACATGGGAGAGGAGGTGGAGAGGGAGGGCAGGGGCCAAATTGCAAAAGGGTTTATGGGGAGCAGTTAAGGGCTTTTAGGCAGAGGAGGGACTGGATCAGGTTTGCATCTGGAATGACTGACAGTGTCAGGTACGTAGCGTTTGTAGCCATTAGGCATGGTTGTGATGCTTTTCATTTAGTCATGTATGATTACCCAGATACCACTTCTCACTAGCAGTGAGACCGTGGGCCAGTCACTAACCCCGAGACCTTATTTTCGTCACCAGCAATGTGGGAAGGTGAAGGAGCCTTCCTCCCAGGGATTACATCAGGATTAAAGAGAGATCGTGAAGGGATTTCGTAGAATCCCCGTTAATCCTGCAAACACTGACCCACCCAGCCCAGCTGTGTAGCCAGGGCCCTTCTCACCTTCCTCCCTGGTTTGCCATTTGGAGCAGGACAGGACTCAATCACTGGTTCCAGAGGGGCCCAGCCACACTATAACCCCTTGCAGGCATGGCTTGACTTTCCCCGGATCCCTTCCTGTCCTCAGCCTTAGCCCTGCACTGGCCGACCCCTGCCTCCTCCTCGGATTCTCCTCAGCCCGGAAACCCTGCCCCAGGGGCTCCGGCCTTAAGAGCCATGGAGATTCCCAATTGGCCAGCGTGGTGTGGAGTGGAGGGTGCAGGGCCTGAGGAAGTCACGTGCCTTCCCCGAGCCTCAGTTTCCTCATCTGCAAAATGAGATTGGAACTGCCCACCATATTAGTCTCCTACGGTCTGTAACACATGACCACCGATGTAGTGGCCTAAAGCAACACCCATTTGTGCTTTTACAGTTCCAGAGATCAGAAGTCCTGACGTGGGTCACCGGGGCTGTGTTCCTTGCAGAGCTCTAGGGAAGACTCATTCCTTTGCCTTTCGTAGGGTCTAGCTGCCTGCATTCCTTGGCTCCTGGCTCCGTCCTCCATCTTAAAGCCGCAGTGTGGCACCTTCCAGTCTCTCAAAGCTTCTGTCGTCACCTTGATTTTTCTCTCTCTGACCCTCCTGCCTCCCTCTTATAAGGACCCCTGCGATCACACTGGGCCCACCCAGATAATGCAGGGTAATCTCCCCATTTCCAGATCCTCAACTAAATCCCATCTGCGAAGCCCCTTTTAGCGTGTGAGGTAACATTCACAATTCTGTGAGGTAACTTTCACAATTCGGGGGATTAGGACGTAGGCGTGTTCATTATTCAGCCTGCAGGGTAGTTGTGAGGAGTAAATGGGACAAGACGTGTGAAAAGCTCAAGTAGTGCCTGGGGCATGGCACTCAGTCCCTCAACACACTCTCCTTTCCTCCTTTCTCTGGCCTGTCTCCCCATTCACAACATGAGGCCCTGTCCATTGTTAGCAGTGGATCTCACCTTATTTAGAGCATGCAGTACCCTTGGCCCGGCCGGGGATCCCTGGGAAGGAGCCGAACTGAGCCCTGCCCCTAGGATGCCCGCAGCGGCCCTCAAAAAGCATCCCCTCTGACCGAGCCAAAAAGAAAAGAAAAAGAGAGAGAAAACTCAGGGACATGGACAACAGTGGTGATGGTGGATGGGTGGTCAGTGGAGACTGGAGAGGGCAGAGAGGGGATTAAAGGGATGGAAAAAATAATATAAAACAATTAAATGGGGGAAAAAAGCCCTCCTCCTCCCCCCCCTCCCCCTTCTCCTTCTCTCTCACTAGGACAGACCTCCTCTCAGTTCCTGGCCTGCGGAGCATTTCCCATCATTCCCAGGGATGGCTGATGGGAAAGGCTGAGCTCACCGATCCCTGGGGAGGGCAGGGGGTGGAGGGAGGAGAGGGAGAGGCTGGCAGCAGCCTCTGAGAGGAGGGAGGACAGGCCAGGAGAGGAGATTTACAGGGGAAGAGGTCGAGGTTATCGGTGCTCAGGATGAGTGGGAGAGGGTGGGGCCGGGCCTCCAAGCCTGGCCCTAAACAATGGTCAGCTCTTTCTCTACCCCCTGGGCCTGGCCCTGGCCGCGCTGCTCTGTCCCTCTGCCGGCCACCCCTCTGAGAGGCCCTGGGACCAGAGGAGTGTGTATGTGTGTTGGGACAGGAGGAGGGAGTCGGAGACCAGCAGGGGCCGGAAGTGAGGGGTTGCTGCCTGGCAGAAATACCCAGCGCCCTTTGTGAGGGGGGCCATCTCGGCCAGCGTCCACCCCCACCCCTCCCTCTGCTCAGAACTCAGTCCCCATTTGCCCTTGGGCTCATCCTCTGCCTCTACTGCACCTCACTTTTCTTATGAGTATGTGCGTGTGAAGGGGGCAGAGGCAGGTGATGACTCCATTGTGGGATCTGAGAGAATTAAGTGAGATAGTGATTTCGAAACGTACACTCTGCTGTATAAGGCTGTGTAATTCTGTGCATATGCGTGTCACTTTGATGTTCTCTCTTCCACACCTTGACAACCTGGCCAGCTCTTAGGCAACCTTCAAGTCTCGGCTCCGATGTCCCCTGCTCTCGGTAACTTCCTCAGCAGCCAGCCCCTGTTCTTCTGGAAAGAACTGAGCCCTCCCCGCCTCCCCCCCCCCCCCCCCCGCCCCGCCCTGGAGTTACTGTCCCTCTCTTTTAACTCCCTCTGGTGGTGCCTTGTGCAGGATGGTTGGTGGGTGCACCCATCACATCCACCATATGTGGGCACTGCATTCACCACAGACCCCTCTGCTTCTCAAGCTCATTGTAGTTTCGGCAAGACAGAGGTAGGATGGTGAAGGCACAGGGGGACCTGGCCTCCCGGGGTCTGACCTGGGCAAGGTCCCCACATGGCAGTTTAGCCCTTAGAATTGAGCAGCCCCCATGACTGACACAGAAGAGGCCCAGCTGAAAGCTGATGGCCAAGTCACCCAGGTACAAGGCCCTTCCCTCTCTGTGAGCGAATGCTCATGTCCAGGCCGGGGACCTCCTGCGGATAATCAGTACATCGAGGGGGGAATGCTGGTTGTCAGGTTTCCTGATGAGGGTGAAAGCTGAGGGGGGCTGTCCGGGCCTTAAGGAACGTATTTCATCATCTCATCCATCACACTCTAAGCACTCCCAGGAGGCCCATGTCCCAGTGCCTGTGGCCCACTGAGTACATAGAGCGTGCCAAGTAAACGTTGGGAGACGCGGCATGGTGGTCAAAGGCTCCTCCACGCCCCGGCTATGTCTTCTTGCCTGTGACGACTTAAGCCCTTTTCCCCACTAGACCTTAAGCCACATGAAGGTGGGGCCCTGGATAGCCCTGTTCACCCTGGCGCTGCTGGTGCCTCTCGGTGCGCTAATCCTACCACATATCGAACGTGGACTGTGTGCCAGGCCTAGGCCGACGTCAGCTTGTTCATTCCCCTCAACACCCTGCGGTAGGTTGTGTTACCCCACTATCCAGGTGAGGACGGGTGAGGTGAAGGACCGCTAAGTGCCAGGATGGGGATCCAGACCCCGTTCCCAATTGCTCTTCCCATGTCTGTCACCATTGTGTGGCCTCCGTGGGGCTCAGGGAAAAATGAGCATCTAGGTCGGGGCCGGTATAGCTGGTTCCGAAGCTGTCACTTCACACAGGTTGGTGGACAAGGAAGAGGCCAGCATTACCCCCCATGGCAGGTTTTTCACAACCTCCCAGGAAAAAGAGAGGGCACCGGTGTGAGGGGCAGGTGCAGGGTTTGGCTGGGTCTGGGGGTGTTCATTACTAAGTCCCAGGTGTGGTTTGGGGAGAGGTTTGGAGGTGCCCCAGAACGCTCCTCCCTGCTCACTGCCTCACGTTCAGCTGCTCTTGGCTGACTTCACTGTGACCACTTCATCGGCAGGCCTGTGTGTTCTTGGAAGTAATGGGAATGCATTTCTTAAAAATGCTCGATAATCCAGCCTTGTCCTGATAACAGACCTTTGTCTCTGCCCAGCACTCTGGCCTCCCAGGAACTCCTCAGACCCATTATCTCTTCTCAGCTGCCCAGGCCCCTGTGCGGTAACATGACCCCCACTGAGAGCCGGTGAGCCAGCGAAGGCCACGCTGGACAGGGACCTGCCCAAGGCCACCCAGCCCGTCTGTTTCTGTGGTGGTTGTGGCGGTGGTTCGTGTTTTCACCGCTTACAGAGCCCCGTGTGCCAGGGCCTCATTTAACACTCCAGACCGCTGACGTGCAGGCTGACGGAGAGTCAGGCCTGCCCAGCCCCCAGCCCTTCCCTCCTTTATGACGCACCTTCTCTGTGCCCGGCACAGCCTCTGTCCTGGAGCAGCTGCCATCCTGGGGGTGCAAACAGCAAGGAGGTATCCATGAGGTTGGCACCCTCAGCCGGGAGGCACAATAAAGCCTGTGTTTTCTGTGATTCTCCGTATTAAACATGTCATAAAGTACCTAGCCTATGACAAATGAATGATAAATCTTAAAATAATTGTGTGCTTTTTTGTTTTCTAAATTTTAATAAAACGACTCAGTTAAAAGTTTCAAAGGGAGGAAAACTATGATTTTTAGTTGACTGATGAGCACTTTTTCTTCCTTTCTTTTCTTTTTTTTTTTTTTTTTTAATGAGCACGTGTTTTACATGGTGATGCTGCTCTTTTAGAGAACCTCTTACATCCTCAACTATAACGTCTAGGTCCGGGCAGGTGGAGCTGGTTCCGCAGCTGTCACTTCAGACAGGTTGGTGGACAAGGAGGAGGCCAGCACTGCTCATTCCGCTAACCTTCACTCAGGACTGGCTTGTCTGGGCTCAGTCTTGGGGCTCAGCTGCTCTCTTGCTCTGCCCAGTGGCCTGGGCTCGCTCATTCCCACCTCTCGCTCCCAGCCCCCCGAGGCTGAGCTCATAAAATGTGTAGGCAAAGCACTTTGTGGATCGATGCTAACTAATAGCAGCTCCCTGGAGCTGGCGCGTGTGTTGGGAAGGAGATTGTGGAGGCAACTGAGACCAGGCTCCGGGCCAGCCCCCTGGGGAAGGCCAGTGATGTCCTCAAGGTGGGACCTGGGCAGGGCTGTGCTTTTCCTCCCCCGTCGCTTCAGCCGGAAATGGGCGTTCAGAGTTGGGAGACTGGGGAGTGGGGGGTTAGTGGCTCGGGAAGAGTTTTGCCCAGTTAGTGGCAGAGCCGGGAGCAGAGACGCATTCAGCCTACATATTTGGACACACCCAGGCTAGAGCGAGGCACGCAGCCTGTCCTGGGCCTCCTCTTGTCAGGCCTCTCCCAGTGGCCCACTCCACTATCTCTTGAGAAGCTGATGGCCTTGGCCAGGACAGACAGCTGCTGGCCCCTGCTCAGACACAGGGCTGCCTTAAGGATGGCAAGGAAGCTTCCGTTTAGCTGAGGGCATGAATGGGAAGCTGGCATGGGGCCTTGTGCAAGGGATGATACGGGCAAGTCTGCCCCCAGCTCTGCCCCAGAGGGAAGCCCTTCTCTGTGTCTTAGACGGAGCAGAAGTCTAATGGGGAACTGGTGAGGGGATAACAGATGGGGCTTGTCCCTCTGGGAGTTCCTAGGAGGAGGCATGGTCTTGTCCTGCAGGAGAGAGGCTCCTGTCTGACGGGGGAAGGTGGCTCCTGGTCCCTGGAATTTTCCTATATAAGGGACAGGACATGGTCCTTGTCTGAGGAAGGAGGTGTGACCTTTATCCTCAGAAGCCTCCTCGCTGATGGAGGAGTCGTGGCCACCTCCCTCCGGGAAATCCTTATCTGATAGAGGAGATCTGACCTCTGTCCTCCGGAAGGCCCCCTCTGATGGGGAGACTCGTCTCTCAGACTCTCACTCAGGAAGTCCCACCTGCCCTAGCTGGTTTGGCTCAGTGGATAGAGCATTGTCCCGAAGACTGAAGGGTCCCGGGTTTGGGTCAAATCAAGGGCATGTACCTTGGTTGCAGGCTCGATCACTGGCCCTAGTTGGGCCACGCGGGGAAGGCAACCAATCAATGTGTCTCATCCACATCGATGTTCTTCTCTCTCTATCTCTCCCTCTCCCTTTTGCTCTCTCTAAAAATCAATGAAAAAATTTCCTTGGCTGAGGATTAACGATAAATAAATAAATAAATAAATAAATAACTTAAAAAAGAAGCTCTATTTGATGGCTTCTGCTGTTGCCTCCCTCCCCCCACCCCGCTCCGATTCTTGGGGAGCCCAGGTCTATAGGTAATGGCCACAGAAAGCTGGGCAGAGCAATGTGTGGGTCAGGGAGGACGGGGAGAAGAGGGACTGTAGAGGAGCCCCTGTAAAGTAAGAGTGACATGGGAGATTCCCAGCGGAGGTGCCTCTATGGGACAGTCTGATGGCCAGGAGTCGCCTAGCTGTGCCGAGGATCCGCTGGGGGTAAAGGGTGGAGCTCTCCCAGGCCGGGAAGGGAGACATGAGTGCTCACTCCAGGGAGCCCTGTCTCCATGCAGGCCGGGCTGCGGTGGGCTGAAGGGCCCCGGAGACCCTCACCCTCAGCAGGTCCACGCGCAGGCCGGGGGCTGCCAGCCCAAAGACATCCGCCCTCCGCGGCCCGAGAAGCCCAGAGGAGGAGAGGAAACAGGACGCGTATCAGGAACGCCTTTTCCTTTTCTTTGTAACTCACCCCTCACTTGGGGCTGGGGAGAGCCGCTCCTGCAGGGCCTGCCCTGGCCTGGCCGCTGCTGCCTGCAGCCCCGGCTCCGGCTCTTCCAGGGTCTCCCTCCGTCCCACACAGCCCCCTGCCTGCCTGCCGTTAACTTCGCAAAGACGCAGGGCTGTCACCTGTGAAATGGGGTAAGACTTCCTATCTGCCTCATAAGGAAGCTGGTTTTTCTCTTTATAAAAGATTACATAACTGAGATGTGCACTGAGCGCTTCCTGTGTGCTGACCTCTGGGATGGTCAGTGGTGGAGAGTGTAGGGTAGGAACAGGTGTGGGCATGCAGGAAGCCTGTTTGGGACTTGTCTGAGAAGTCAGGGGGCATCCGAGTAGAGCTGTCCCAAGGCTGGTGGGTGTGGGGTCAGAGAGGGTCTGGCTGGAGATGGAGGTGTGGACTTACCAGCATCTGGTAAGGTGGCCCAGTGGGTGGAGTTACTCAGAGATCTGCTTGTCACGGGCTCTGGGAAGGGGTGGAGGCCAGGCTCTGAAGGCCACAGCCAGCGGGCTCAGCAGCGGGGCCTACGGAGAGCTAGGCACACAGCAGGGTGGGGGCCCTCGGCGAGGGCTCCAGGGGCCAAGAGGACTGGGCACTGAGATGGGGTCACTGGATGGTGCTCCCAGGGGATGTGGAGGCCTTCACCTCAGCAGGCTGGTGGGTGTGTGGGGAAGGGTGGGCCATAGATGAGGAGGTAGGAAAGAGAAAGTTGCTCGGACATCCAAGAATGTGGTCAGGCAGACTGGCATTCTTTTATTTTCTCATTATTTGAGTTAATCCTCTGCTAGCTATCGGGCTATCGCATTTATGTGGTATGTGTATGGTGTAGGTGTGTGGGGTTGTATGTGAGATAGTGTGGGGTATGCAGGTGTGTATGTGGGGTGTGCTTAGTATTTGTGTGCATGGTGTCTGTGTATGTATGTGCCATGTATAAGTATCTGTGTATGGTGTACATTAGTGTGAGGTGTGAAGTATATATGGTATGTGTGTGGTGTGTATGTGGCAAGTGTGCACAATGTGTTTGTGATGTCGTGTGTGATATGTGGTGTGTTGTGCATAGGTGTGGTGGGTGTGGTTCTGTAAGTATGTGTGGGTGCATGTCTGTGTGTGTATGTGTGGGGTGGGTATGGTGCACAAGGAGTGTGTGTGGATGAGATGTATAGCATTTGTACATGGGGCCATGTTCAGATCCTTGTTCCACACAGCCAGCATAGAGCAGGCTGGTGCCGAGCTGTCTGCCTGGGCTGGACCTTAGAAGCATCCACTAGGCTTGTGAATTTCTCTTCTCTACTTAGGGTTACACCCAATTGTGCATTGGTAACAATTTGGCCTTCCAGAAAAAAAGGGGCTGGGGGTTGTGGTATTGGCCAATTTCTATTGTGTAAATTCTCAGTTTTAACATGATGTCATTGAACATGGAGCTGGGAAGAAGTACACCGTAGGACACCATCATATAGCATTCCCACCATATAGATTAGTAGACATGAGTAGGTCATTGTATATCAGATCAAGATCATCATAGTAAAAATTAGTAAAATAATTAGTGATAAATTTTGAGTATGTATTCCCTTTTTTTAAATTTATTTATTATTTTTATTTTTTGAAACATGAAGTCTTTGTTTATTATTGTTATAATCAAGGCAAAATCTCTTAAAACAATTAGCATTGATAATGGAAATATAATCAGAACCATTATTCATGAATTTACAGTTTGATCTTCTCTGCTGCTCAGACTTCACTCCTTGTTTTTTAATGTAATTTATTTCATTACAAGTTTAGATCAGGATTTCTCACCATCAGCACTATTAGCATTTGAACTGGGGATTCTTTGTTGGGGTGGAGAGAGGGCTAACCTGTGTATTGTGCAGGCAGCATCCCTGGTCTCTATCTCCTAGAGGCCAGTAGCCCCTTCGTAACCACCCCCAAGTTGTGACAACCCAAAATTTCTTCACGATTGCCAAATGCCCCCAGTATAGAGCCACTGGCAAGGGCTGTATTAACAACTAGCTCGCCAAATTCCTAAGAATGGGACAGTTGGCTCTTATGAGTCAACTACAGCACATCGAAGGCACCTTATCTGGCTAAATGTAAGGCATAGATTCCCCGCCCTCCTCCCCAAATTCTTTCTTCAGAAAGAGCTGCCCCCTTAGGCCACAGCTGTCAGTCCTTATAGAGCCCCAGGCCACAGAGGGCTCTCAGCCCCCATAGGCCCCAGAGTGGTTGATAAGTGGAGTCCCAAATGCACCACCATACTGATCTGTTCTGATGTTTTATGAAATGGGAAAATGGGAAACATATAATGCTTCTGAATTAATCTCATTTTAATATAGTATACTAGAGGCCCAGTGCATGAAATTCGTGCACTTGGGGGGTCCCTCAGCCCGTCCTGTGCCCTCTCACAGTCTGGGAGCCCTCAGGGGGATGTCCGACTGATGGCTTAGGCCCGCTCCCTGCATTTTTAGCCCTGCCGCTGCACTCACCAGCTGTGAGCCTGGCTTCTGGCTGAGCGGTGCTCCCCCTGTGGGAGCGCACTGACCACCAGGGGGCAGCTCCTGTGTTGAGCGTCTGCCCTCTGGTGGTCAGTGCGCATCATAGCGACTGGCCTTTCTGCTGTTCTGCATATTAGCCTTTTATTATATAGGATAATTCTATATTCCTAAAAGTTTATGTGTTCAAATTGGCAAACAAAACAAATACAACTTTGAATACAACCTTCCTGCTGGGGAAATCATGGACCCTGTGGGTCTGGGGCCACTTTGTATCTAACGGGCTACTGCTGAGGCCATACACGTCCACCTGTCGACCCGCGTCTCATCCTGGTGGCAAGGCTGTGCCCGCTTCGGATTCACCAGTGAAAGTATTCCTCAGAGAGGTTGCTAAACTCACCCGAGGTCACACAGGACTCGGGCAGAGTCTCCTTGCTGCAGCGCCACACTCTTTCCTCTGCCAGCAGCCTCCCCTTCCTGCCTCTGGACCCTAGAGAAGGCCGGAGAGCCTCCCGGTGCCGTCTGTGGGCTCTTTGGGATCCAGCTGCCAGCCCACTTGGTGACCTTTTCATTAGCCTTTGACTTTCAGATCTCCAGTTTCTTGGGCTGCCAGAAAACAGGTTATGCTCCTTTAAGAAACTCTCCCCTTTGTCATGGCCTCCCAGTGGCTCCCCTCCTTCCTCACTCTGCACCCCCTGAACATCTCCACAAATATGGATCACGGGTAGAAAAGTGAAGCCATGAAGGCAGCAGAAGGCTGGAGGAATTGCTGTCTGCCTAGAAGCCGGGGGGCCGGAAGCTTGGCTTGGCCAGACCCCTCCATCCTGCCAGACACCACCTGTGCTCTGTGAGCCTGCAGAGGCCCTGGGGGGCCCCGAGGGACTGGGAGCCAGGACGTGACAGGAGTACCCGGAGCCGGGGGCTCACCTCCGTGTCTGTGGCTCTGCGCACACCAGCGAGGCTCTGAGCCGGAGTTTCCTGGCTCCAGAGCAAGACTCCTTCCTCCCTTGGGTTTTGATCTCTCCATCTGGGAAATGCAGCGGCTGCACTGTGATTCCCCAGGCTCCACAAATCTGTGAAATGGGGGTGACATTCCCTGCCTTCCTGCTTCCTCCCCCTCCCGGCTGCCCCGAGGAGCAGGTGCACGAACGGTGGGTAAACAGGCAGGCGGTGTTCTGACACAGGCGGGCTGTTCGGCTCTGGCGGAGCAGACAAGCCCGTCCACAAATAACTCTGCTACCAGGGAGAGTGTGATAAGGGCCCTAGAAACCTCTTTGCTGCCACAGCCACCTGCTCCTCACGCCTTCCTGCTCCCTGACGGCTGTTCCCACACCCAGAAAAGTGGGTCAGAATGTAGGGCGGCTGTCCCTGAGAGTGAATGCCCCCTGCGTCTCCCCACCCTGCCCAGCTAAGCCGTGGTGGCTGTCAGAGGCAGCGGTGGGGGGACGTTCAGGGGCCCGGAGCATCTCTGGGTCCAAAATACAGTCCCGGCCAATCATTCGTCCTTCCCCCAAATGCCCATGACTCCCCATTGCCTTCTATGTGGTCCAAGATCCTTAGCTTGGTTTCAAGACCCTTCACGCCCAGCCCAGAGCCGGGCGCATGGAGTGCTATGGGACTACCTGGCAGTGAGCGGACCCTTTTCTGGCCCATCCTCCTCCCTGGTGCTCCTCTCAGGTACTCGGGACACGTTTCAGCCGTGTCAGTCTGCGCACTGTCTCCCACGCACCCAGGGGACGCAGTTGCTCTCTTCAGACCCCTGCCTGCAGTGCTGTCGCGTCACCGCTGAGTGTTCTTCACACTCTCCCTCTTGGCTACGCCCTCCCTAGAAACCGTTCTTGGCTTCTGAGACAGAACCACACAACTGCACCCAGAAGATGATATTGTGAGTGGCTAAAGGTGTGATCTCTGGAGCCCGGCTGCCTGGGCTCTAACAACTAGCTCTACTCCTCACGAGCTGTGTGACCTCAGGCAAATGACTTTGGTGCTCTTTGCCTCAGTTTTCTCATCTGTGAAATGGGGATGACAGCAATACCTCCTTATAAGGCTGTTGGAAGAACAAACGAGTTACTCTTTATGACACCCTTAGAGCAGGCACTGGGTGAGTTTTCTGATGTTGACGAAAGACTGAGGAATATTTGAAGGTCTTCCCACATTCACTGATGAAAAATATATAACATTTTCCTCCAATATGAATTTTCCAGTGCTCACAAAGGAATGAATTGCTCTCTCAAGTCGCTGATAGGGACTCGGCATTCACGGATAGCCGCCCCAGGATGCGTTTTCTGATATTCAGACATGTTTTGTCTAAATGAGTTCCCATAGGTGGCCCACTCACGGGGTTGCTCTCCTGATGCGGGCTTTATGACTTCGTTACGTTATTTCGGATCACCGAGTCTCAGGTTTCTCCTCTGAAAAAATGGGACTATTTAGGTGGAATAATATCATACCCTAACGTGTGTGAAGTGCATACCTAACGGCACCTCGCTCATAGGGAGAACTTAATGCACGGAGGACATTGAGCTTGGTGGGTGTCTCTAACTTGGCCTGTTGTCAGCAGGGACCCTGATTGTTGATCTTAATGCCCCCAGAGCCTGGCAGTGGCAGGGCCAGTGTGACTGTGGATAAGTAAAGAGTAAGTGGGAGAGTCTTTGGTCACAGCTGAGCCGACGCCTGTGCTGGGTGGATCAGTTCTATTCCTGCCTCAGCCTGATGGTGGCTGGGACCCTGGCCCTCTGAAGCGTTTTCTAAGCCCAGTGTTTATTGATTCTGAGAGCCAACGAGAACTAGAGACAGATGAGGTCCCTGGTGTCCGCTCACCTAGAGAAAAGGATCCTTACCAACCACCCTCCATTTAAACTTCATCCATACTCACGTTTGACTGGTTCTCTCTTAGAACATTCATTCAACAACATTCAGCCTGTATTTATTTATTGAGTACCTACTGTGCCCCAGACACTGTGCTGTACCCCAGGGGTCAGTGTCAATAACACAAATAAAATCTCTGTTCTCATTGAAGTGATATAAGTGAAGCAGAGGGTGAGTGAACAGTCCATTACAAATTGGGAAATGCTGTGACCCGGGGGCACCTGGGTGTGGGAGTTAGGGCTCTAACCCAGCCTTGAGGGGAGTCAGGGAAAGCTGCCTGGAAAAGGAGATCGCTGAGCAGACAACGACACAGCACAGGAGTTCTAATCCCTGGCACGGCAGGCCTGGGGAGGGATCCGAGAGGTGTGGAGTCCGGATTGTAAAAGTGCAGAACCAGAGAGTCTAACTTCAAAGGATTCAGAGTCATAGGGTCCCTATGTCTCTACTTTCCTTACAGTATTTTTTTCCAGACTCTCTTTTCTCCAACACTGGAGATCTATCTTGTTAGGGAAGTCCTAGCAACTTTATAAAGTAATTTATGTTTATTTGTACAAAGTGGAAAAAATAAGAGATATAAAGAAGTAGGTGGGTGGCTGAAGGGAGTCTCAACCTCTGTTACTACTTAGGCATATGCCCTTTCCTTTCACTCATTTTTTTTTGGGGGGGGGTATTGTTTTTAGCTTTATTTTTAAAATTGAGATATGCCCTGGCTGGTTTGGCTCAGTGGATAGAGCATTGGCCTGCGGACTGAAGGGTCCTGGGTTCGATTCCGTCAAGGGCACATGCCCAGGTTGCGCACTGGATCCCCAATAGGGGGTGTGCAGGAGGCAGCTGATTAATGATTCTCTCATCATTGATGTTTCTATCTGTCTCTCCCTCTCTCTTCTCTGAAATCAATACAAATATATTAAAGAAATAAAATAAAATTGAGACATAATTTACATACCATAATAGTCACAGTTTTAGTGCAAAATACGGTAACAGTCACATTTTAGCTTATTCACAAGGTTGTACAGCCATCCCCACTATCCAATTCCAGAACACTTTCATCACCCCGGAGAGAAACTCCTGTCCTTCAGCAATCACTTCTCATCTCCCCCTCGCGCCAGCCCCTGGCAAGCACGAATCTGCTTTTTGTCTCTATCTACTTTCCTATTTTGGACATTTCATATAAATGGAATCAAACAATGTATGGTCTTTTGTGATGAGCTTCTTTCACTTAAAGTTTTCAAGGTTCATCCATGTTGTCGCATGAATCAGCACTTCATATCTTTTTGTGGCCGAATATGATTGTGTGTATATATCACATTTAAAAATACATCCGTCAATTGATTGGTATTTGTTTTATCTTTTATGACTATAATGGATAATGCTGCTATGGACATTTATGTACACATTTTTGTGTGAACATCTGTTTTCAGTTCTCTTGGGTATATACTAGGAATGGACTTGCTGGGTCATAGGTTAACTCTATGCTTAACTTTTAGAGGAAATGCTAAACTGTTTTCCAAAGTGACTCCACCACATTACATAACCACCAGCAATATATGAGGGTTCCAGTTTCTCCACATCCTTGACAACATTTGATATTATCCTTTTTAAAAATATATATTTTTATTGACTTCAGAGAGGAAGGGAGAAGGGGGAGGGAGGGGGGGAGAGAGAGAGAGAGAGAGAGAGAGAGAGAGAGAGAGAGAGAGAGAGAGAGAAACATCAATGATGAGAGAGAATCATTCATTGGCTGCCTCCTGCATGGCCCCTGCCCCCGACTGGGGGTCCAGTGTGCAGCCTTGACTGGAATCGAACCCAGGACCCTTCAGTCCGTAGGCCAACACTCTATCCACTGATCCAAACCAGCTAGGGCTATCCTTCTTTTAATTACAGCTATTCTAGTGGATGTGCAGTATCTCACTGTGGCTTTGATTGTATTTCCTCAATGACTAATGATGTTGAACAACATTTCAGATGCTTATTGGCCACATGTATATCTTCTTTGGAGAGATGTCTATTCAAATTCATTGTCCATTTCTAACTGGGTTATTTGCTTGTTTATTATTGAATTGAAATAAGGTCTTTATATATCCTGGATACTAGACTCTTATCAGATACATGATTTGAAAAGATTTTCTCCATTCTGTGGGTTGTCTTTTCACTTTCTTGACAGTGACCTTTGGAGCTAAAAAGTTTCTAATTTTGATGAAGTCGAATTTATATCTATTTTTCTTTCATTGCCTGTGATTTTGGTGTCAGATCTAAGAAAGCATTGCCTAATTCAAGGTCATGCTTTCTTCTAAGAATTTTATAGTTGTAGCTCTTACATTGGGTCTTTGATCCATTTTTAATTTATTTTTGTACACAATGTGAGCTAGTGAGTCTAACGTCATTCTTTTGCCTGTGGATATCCAGTTGTCTCAGCATCCCTTATTGAAGAGACTGTTTTTTCCCCATTGTCTTGGCTCCCTTGTCAACAATCAATTGACTATA
This sequence comes from Cnephaeus nilssonii, assembly GCF_951640355.1. Lineage (NCBI taxonomy): Eukaryota > Metazoa > Chordata > Mammalia > Chiroptera > Vespertilionidae > Cnephaeus > Cnephaeus nilssonii. Next base: position 44,800,414 of record NC_137084.1, on the reverse strand, counting down.
AATATATGGTTTATTTCTGGTTTCTCAGTTTTGTTCCATTGATTTATGTCTATCTTTATGGAAGCATCACAAAATCTTGATTACTATAGCCTTGTAGTAAATTGTGAATTCAGGAGTGAGAGTCCTCCAACTTTGTTCTATTTTTCTTTTTCAAGATTTTCTTTTCTTTTTTTGGCTCTTCTGGGTCATTTGTATTTCCATAAGAATTTGAGGATCAGCCTGACACTTTCTGCAGAAAAGCCAGTGGGGGTTTTGATAGGGATTGCATTAACTCTGTAGATCAATTTGAGGAGTGTTGCCATCTTATCTTTTTTTTTTTTTTTTGGTATTTATTGAGTACAAATTGAGCTCATGACAAATGTGTTATTTTGAGTCCTGATTTATTATGCTTAATATTCTATCATAGGCATTTCCCTGTGTTATGGAAGATGCAAGCACAATTTCAGTGCAATGTAACATTCCATTGTTTGGCTGTACCACACGGGATTATAAACTCTCAGTTGTTGGGTAATCCGTCATGGAAGGTACTTTGTTCTGGGTCCCTTGTGGTGCAGGTCTCTTCCTACAGGCTCAAATGAACCCTGGGAGGACTGGTGGCTCACGGAACAGCAGTAGAATATTAGTGTGAAGTTGATCAACAGGTGGGGATGGGGCTATCTGGAGAAGCCAACATCCTGGTTCATGGAGAGTTGACCTGCCTCCAAGAAAAACGAATACAGTGGACATGCACCAGCCCTTAAATGCTCTGCCTAGAAATGAGATGTGCCACTTCTACTCCTGATTCTTTAGCTAGAGCAAGCCACATGGGCATGCCTGACTTCATAGGATGGCAGAAATTTGCCTGGATTTGGAGAGGGATGGAGTATTGGTAAATATAGTAATATCTATATGCTACCGGTACCTCATGCTTATACATTCTATTCCATTAAACCAACAAAAGCAAAGTGCTGGTGGCAGTTCTTTAAGTTGATTTCATTATCATCTAATGGGTTGAGATCCTTGGTTTGAAAAACATTGCTCTATCGACTTTCTTCTGCCCATGTCTCACGGAACACCATATGGCACACCCTAGGCCAGTGACGGCGAACCTATGACGCGTGTCAGCACTGTCACGCGTAGCCATTTCTGATGACATGCGGCCGCTAAGGCGGCCGCATGCTGAGGATGAAACATTTGCTGCTCCTGAGGATGAAACATTTGCGAAATAATGTTTTTTCCTCAAAGTGACACACTACCCGAGTTATGTTCAGTTTTTTGGCGAAGCTTGACACACCAAGCTCAAAAGGTTGCCCATCACTGCCCTAGGCAGAGCTGATTGGCCCGGGCATGGGACACCTGACCAAAGTTGGCCAATGAAATGTCTCTCCTGGGAATGGGAATTGGGCCACTCAGCAGTTAACAGTGGCAAGTGAGTGAGAGGCAGAGTAGGAAGAGGGTCAGAGTGAGAGCCAGATGCAAGCCAAAGTGATGGAAGAGCAGAAAAGCCCCGAGTAAGCAGAGAGAGTTGGTCCACAGAGACAATGGAGCAGCCGCGCAGAGAGCAGTGCAGCCGGGAGAACCGGCCGCCCCGGAGGGAGAGGTGGAGAGAGAGAGCAACCGTCTGAGGCGCTGATGGCTTCCCTGATCCCGGCTCCAGCACCAGTGCATCCTGCCGGCGCATTCTTCCCGTGAGATTTTTGTCTCCTTATCATCCCCCTCCTCCTTTTCCAGGGCTACCCTCGGTGGGTTTCTGTTCCTTGTCTCCAGTGAGCCTTAATCAGCTAGAGAGTTTTATTTATTTATTTATTTATTTTTATTTTTATTTTTTTTTAGAGAGAGTTTTCTGTATGGGACCTGGCTGTGACTCTGAGAACCAGGCTTGTGGGCCACAGACGGGACTCGGGGTGGGGGTGGGGGTGGGGTGGGGGGCGGGTAAACCAGACGCAGCCATCCCACAGTCTGGAAGTTTGGCTTCGATCACAGTCTTGTGCGTTGGTGTTTGCTCTTCAAAGCGGACAGGCGGAAGCCGCCTGTGTGGTGCTGCACACGTGGGGGTCCCGTGGCCTGGACGCACCCCCACAGAGGCCCTCTGCTGACAGCACTGGGGTCAGGAAGCTGGTGGAGTTGCGTCAGGGAGGGCTTGGTGGTGTGACAGGGTGGAAACGTAGCCACAGTTCGCCTGCCTGACCCTCACTTTTTTCATCTCGGAAATGGGATGGTTGAAGGATCAGCAGTGTGTTTGGAAGAACACTTGGAGACATGACTGGCCCATAACATGCTCTCAGGGCACGGGCAGCTGCTGCTGTTGTTTGAGGAAACCATCGGCAGCCCAGCTCCCTGAGGAGGTGGCGTGAGGGGCTGACGGAGCTAGTGACCGAGCATCCCCCGCCACTGGCCATGCTGCCTGCCTGTCGGCACCCTCTTTCTCCTCCTCACCTTCACTGGCCCTTTCCTTTCTTCCCCTCCCCTCTCTTGCCCTCATGTCCCCTCTTTTCTGTTTCTGATCGGGATAAAAGCACCTGCTGTAGAAAGCAGCAGGGTTGGTAGGAAGGACCCAGCTTCTAGAGGCAGACAGCAGAATTGGGTCTGAATCCCGACAGAGCCCCTGGCTTGCTCTGTGCTCCTGGGCAAGTTCCTCCATCTCTCTGAACCCCTCGTTTATCATCTATAAAATAGAGGTGATAATGCTCATTTTACAGTGCTGTCAGGAAAAACAGTTAACTGGGCACTTAGCAAATGCGAGTTCCTGCCTAACTCCCTTCCTCCCTTTTTTACCATATCAGCCTGGCCTCAGCCCCCTTCTGTGCCCAGGATGCCACTGTCCCTCTCTAAGGGATGTCTGGTCCCCTCTGCAGGTCCAGCCCAACTTGGGAGCTGCTAGTTCAAACCATGTGATCTGAATTCTTTTTTTTTTATCACTTTAGCAGTTATTGCACTCCAGCTGACGGTGGCATCTTCACACTCCAAACACTGATAAATATTTATGAGGAGAAAAGCTCAGAGCTCCTAGGGGAGGTGGGGGAGGAATGTGCCAGGCCCTTCCTTGCAAGCCAAACTCAGACTCATCTGTGGTCCCCTGAGCCCCAGAATAAGGGGTAGGTGTGGGGGGCGGGGCTATGGAGGTAACTCCCCTTTTTGGAAGGATGACTGTGCTGTGACGCGGTGGCCTCACCCTGCCCGGCCCTGGATGCCTGCTGGGTCTCCGGCTCCTGGGGAGGGATTGGGGCTGTGCCATCCCCCTTGGCTGTGTGTGGGCTCCATTGCCCCGAGTCTGCCCCATCTCTCTGCTTCTGACTCTTCCTCTCTCCCTCTTTCTGTGTTTTGTTTGTTTGTTTTCATTTCTAATTCTATCCTTTAAAAGAAATTCTCATCCAAGGATAATTTTCCATTGACTTTTTTTTTTTAATAAATAGTGGAAGGGAGAGAGGGAGAGAGAGAAACATCGATGTGAGAGAGACACATCGATTGGTTGGTTGCCTCCGGCAGGTGCCAGGGCCAGGGACCGAGGTTGCAACTGAGGTATGTGCCCTTGACTGGAATCGAACCTGGGACCCTTCAGTCAATAGGCTGATGCTCTTATCCACTGAGCCAAACCGACTAGGGCTCTAATTCCATTTTTATTTTCACACCTGCCAGGCCACGTCTCTGTCCTGCCCTCTCCCTCCTCCAACATATTCTCTTATCCCCCGGGTCTCTGCCCCTATCTCTCACTTTTCTTCTCTCCCTCCCAACATTACTCTGAGCATTCCTGGGGCTCAGTGATGGGGGAGAGGTGAGGGGGGCTCAGGCTCCCACACCCAGCTGCGGGGCGGAGGGCAGGGGAGCTGCCGCAGACGGCAGTGTGCTCCGGAAGGCAGAGCGAGCACTCAGCGGAGTCCGGGGCCAGGCCTCTCTTGCTGTGTGGCCAGGGGCACATCCCTTCCCTTTCCTGGGCCTCAGTTTCTCAGCTAATTCCTTCACTAGTTCATTCGTTCACCCACTCAACTAATATCTACTGGGTCCTTGCTACCTGCCATTCATCAACACATTTATTCAACACCCACTAGGTGACTCCTCTAGGCGCTCGGGACACATCAGGGAAGCAGGGAGACAGAGATGCCAGCCCTGGTGGAGCTGACACGTTAGCAGAGTGGACAGGCACACATGTGACCAGCAGTGATGGAGTAGGTTGAAGTGAGTGCTGTGGAGAAAGGAAAAGCAGAGTGAGAGAAGGAGCGGGAGTGTGGCAGGGCACAGGGCGAAGACCCGCACTTCAGGCTGGGCCTGCAGATCTGTGGGGGAGCGTGCCCCAGGGGACGGGACTGCCAGAGCGAAGGCCCTGAGGCAGGAACCACCCTGTGTGTTGGAGGAACAGCCAGGAGGCCCCGTGGCTGGAGGAGGGAGGGAGACAAGTGGGAGTTGATGCTGGGAGGTGAAGGAGGCAGGGCAGACACTCAGACCAGACTTGTCCTCTGTGTGAACTGGGCGGAGTTCACGGAGAGCCCCGGAGAGCTATCATGGCGATAACAGTGGCTTGGGTGGGGGGTGAGGATGGCGATGGTGAGGTCTGACTATGCTGGGCACTGTTCTGGCTCTCCAGGCTTAGACGGTGCCTGAAAACCACTCCAGGCCCCTTGTCCTGGGTGCGGCAGGGCCTTCCCCTGGGTGGGACATGCTAACCCTCTTTCTCTCCACAGGGTGTTCAAGAAGGCGAGCCCAAATGGAAAGGTGAGTCTGCACCAGCTGCACCCCAGCTCCTCCCTGACCCCGAGCTCTCACCCTCTCCTGGGCATGTCTACGGACCATGCAGGACCCCGCACACCCTCCTGGGAGGCCCTAAGGAGCCTTCGCCACAGGGGGAGGGGTCTCCTTGGGAGTCTTTCTGTCTGCGGTTGGGGACACTGAGCTCTGGAGAGATCTCGCCCAGCACCCCGGCAACAGAGTATTATCCAACCTCATGGTGGTACAACTCCCCTGGACTTTAAGGAGCCCCTGCTCTGGGGTGGGGAGACGCAGCCAACCACAGAGAGACTTCAGCGTGAGAGCAGCCACTGGAGTAAGTCCAAGGGCCTCAGGGCACTGCTTCCCCCGGTGTGAGCGGCCGGAGCCTCTCTGCTGAACCGTGGTGTCATCTCGGTCACAGGGGCAGCTCCCTGCGCCTGCCCTGCTTTCTTTCTTCTCACACGCCCCCGGCTCTGTCCTGCTTTCCTCTCGCAGCAGATAGACATTACTGACATCATTCATGTCAGGCCCCAGCCAGTGGGTGGGGATTGGGGAGGGTAGATGGAGATAAATAAGGCACAGCCCGAGCCGCCCACAGCCAGACGGGGTAGGCAGACATGACAAGTGATCATTTCCATTTAAAGGGGCAGATAGGAGGTAAAGGGCTGTCCAGGGCCTGCAGGACCCAGCCCCGTGGTCAGGGACGGCTGCCCCCAGGGGGTGTGGTTTCCAGGCAAGGCAGGGTGCAGAGAGCATCTGGGCACGCACGGACATCACAGGGCGTGTGGGGGGACCGTGGCGGTTGCATCTGAGAGCCCAGAAGGAGGCCAGGGGAGCAGGAGCGGAGGTGGGGGAGGCTGCAGGGCTGGGTCCTGCGGAGTCTGGGGGCAGGCTTAGCGGCTGGGACTCCGCCCGGGCTGGCGAATGGCACCTCGCGTGCTAGCGCAGCAGACACCGCCACTCACCTTTCCTGCTGAGCCAGGATTCCATCCCAGATTCTGTCTCGGCCCAGGGCCCCAGGCGCTCCTGCCTATCGATCAGAGTTGGCATTTGGATGAAACCCATTTGTCATCTTACCTCTGGGCACTGAGGAGCCATTAAAGGGTTTTCAGATGGGAATAGCATCGTCAGATTAGCGTTTTAGGAGGGCCAGGCTGGCTGAGGAGGGGTGTGCGGCTGCAGGCAGCAGACCATGGAGCGGCTGGTGCGTAGTCCAGGCCGGAGTGGCTGTCGGAACAGAGAGGAGGGGTGCACTGTGAGGATTTAGGGGTTGTGGAGGAGCAGGAAGTGTCCAGGATGACCCTCTGGATTCTAGCCCGGGGTCTTCCCTGAAGGATGGCTACCGCATGGGGCGCCAGCTATGGATCCCTCGCTGCTCCAACACCTTGCCTGAGTGGGTTTCTGCCAGACTGTGTGGGACTCAGTGTTCAGAGCTTCACACCGGCATCCCTGCTCCGGGTTCCCCTGGCCTCTCTGAGATGCGCCCAGGACTCCGGCTTAGCAGACCTCTGCCGCGGCCGCGGCTCCACCCTCGGGGTGCTGGGCAAGATCTCTCCAGAGCTCAGTGTCCCCATCCATAAAATGGAAACAATGGCAACTTCTTCGTAGGAGTTCGGGTTGAGTAGGTGCTTTCAAAACTGCACCAGGGTTTGCTATTCTTGGTATTGGGGCTGGGGCTCAAGCGCAAGGCCAATCAGGATTTCAGTGAGGGTCAGGGGTGGGTCTAGGCATGTCAAGGGCAGCTCCCAAGGTTTTCTCCAGGGCGAGGGCCAGTGGCTTTTCAGGAGTGTGTTCTCTGGGCCCACAGCTGCTCACGTAACCTTGTGCCTCTCCTCGCCAGCTCACCGTCTACCTGGGAAAGCGGGACTTTGTGGACCACGTGGACCTCGTGGACCCTGTGGGTGAGTCTCTGGAGGCCAGGGAGGCAGGCACTGGGGGGAGTGGGCCTGGCCAGGCCCCTTCCAGAGAAGTGTGTGTTCACGCAGCCCAGTAACAGCCCTCAGACCTCTGGCGCCAGGAATGGGGTGTGAGAAGCTTCCTGCATCCGTCGGGAAACACTGACGGAGCAGCTACTTTCCCCTTAGCTGAGGGCCACGTGGGAAGGCATCCTGATGATAATGCAGGATGAGGATGAGGAGGGCAGCAGCCACCCCTTACTGTAAGGCACCAGGGGTCCCCGCCAGACACCAGGGGTCGCTACTGTTATTATCCCAGACAAGGAGACACAGCCCAGAGAGGTTAAGTGACTTGCTCCAGGTCACGGAGCTTGTAGGTCAAGGGTCCTGGACTCAAACCCCACAGACTGGCTCTGAGGAACCTTTGCTCTGCTGCCCCCTGGTGGCGAGGGCTGGGAGACGGACAGAAAACCGTGGGGCTTCTGAAATGGAGACTGTTCTCATGGACTCAGGTCCTCCCAGGGCCTGAGACACCTTCCAACGTCTTATTCTTGGTCAGGGCTTCTCAACCTCTGCACGCGTGACATTGTAGGTTGGCTAACACTCTGTTGCCGAGGCTGTCCTGGGCACTGTAGGGTATTTAGCAGTATCCCTGGCCTCTACCCAGGAGACCCCAGGAGGACCCCAGCCCGGGAGGACATAGAGTGTTTCTAGATGTTGCTAAGCGTCCCCTGGGAAGGCACAGTGACCCCTGGTTAGGATTCTAACATTGCTTTCACCTCACTGCCTTCCCATAACTGCTGGGGGGAGGGAGGCCCCAAATTACTCCTATTGGACACACGGGGACAGAGAGGTTAAAGGATATTTTTAAAGAAACACATGAGCGAACGAAAGTGAGGCAGGTGGAGGTGGCCGCTTGGAAGGATGGGCCCTGGGACTGCATGAGACCACGTCCCGGTGAGGAAGCTGGGATGTGCTGTTTGGGGGGGAATCCGGAGACGGGGCCTCTGTCTTCACTCCCCGGAGGCTGCCCCGGGCCAGGAGGGCCGGAGCAAGCTGACCGCGTGGTGACGGAGCCCAGATGGGAGCGCAGGCTTCAGCTCTCTGAGGAAGACCCTGTGCCGTTGGAGCAGGAGACCTGGGCGGCCCTGGGTCGGGAGGGGGTGAGCAGAGCCTCGAGGCTGCAGAGAGGTCAGCTCCAGTCCAGGTCCCCCGCTTCCTGCCCAGAGCAGGATGCCCCCACTCTTCTTCCCCACCCTGTCTGGGGACACTGTGTTGTGTGCTGCGAAGCTCAGGGTCCCCTCTGCCATTGGCATCTCCTTCCTGAGCTGGTCCCTCGGAGGCCGTGGGCAAGCACCCCAGTCCACCTGTGGCCTGCCTCAAGGCGCAGCTTCCGACCCAGTGGCCTCGGAGGGAGGGCAGCAGAGGTGGCACAGAGCCGGGGGGGGGGGGGGGGCGGGGCAGCAGGAGGGGCAGCACGCCGGCACCCTGAGAGCTGGGTAGCAAGTGTTCGCAAGAGCGCCGGCCTCATGCCGGCCCTGCGCTGGGCCTGGGGTCCCAGAGAACTGCCCGCAGTGCCCCTCGGTCATCTCTGGCTGACCCTCACTTGCCCTTTAAGACCTGGTTACCGCTTTGGTCCCCCGAGAGCCTCCCCTGACGCCTGGCTGGAAGGAGTGCCCCCACGGGGGTGCCCTCTGCACCGATGGGCCACTGAGCCCTGGTGCCCAGGCACCTAGGGACGCCCTCAGTAAAAGGAGGGAAGATGCAGGGCAGGCTCGGGGAGGGGCGGGCACTTCCGGGCCAGCTGTCCCTCGGACCTGCCCGGCACTGGGATGGGACCCAGGCCCTCTGGGCACTCACTTCCAGATGTGGGCACTCCCTCTCAGACCCCCTGAGAGGCCCGCTGTGGGGGCAGCGGGAGGTGGGGGTGCGGGCGGGGCAGGTCAGGGGGTGGGCAGAAGGAGACTTCAGCTTGTTCAGTGCCTGTAGCTGGGTCGAGTTCGGCCAGAGGTGACTCTGGGGATGGGAGGCAGGGGGGTGGCCCGGCCGCCTGGGGGGTTCTGGGAGAGACGATGTCCTTTGTGTCTGGCTGGGCCCGGCCTTGGGACATTCTCCGCGGTGCCCCCATGCCCGGCAGCGCTCAGTGCTTTGTATGTATTAACTCAGCCCGTCCTCACGGAGCCCCGCGGGGCAGGTCCAACCGCATCACAAACCCGATCTGCAAATCCCAGGCCCTAGAAGCCCCGAAAGCTCACATTGTTCCTCAGTTTGATGCAGGATTCATTTCATGGCAAAGCCTGACCCGAGCGCAGAGGAGGCCATTTTTGCCTTATTTGGCCGCTCAGTGAGGCTGTTCACGCTTCCCAGCGGAGGGAGCCAGGGGTCTGATCAGGGGTGCTGCCCGGAGCTGCGGAGGGAGGGGTTCAGAGTACAGGGAAGATGTACCCCACGGCCTTCCTACCACCCACAACGTCTAAATTCCCGGTGACACCCTAGAACGGGGCTCCGGACCGGCTGGTTATAGCAGATGAAGAGAGGGAGAGGCCAGTAAACTGCCCGAGCCCCCGCGGGGTCTGAAGGGCCAGCCTGGGGCTGGGGGCGGGAGGGGGGTGCCGTCCCCCGGCGCTGGCGTCCCCGTTTCTCTCATGCTGCTTTCGGACAGACTGCTGCTTTGGGTTTGGGCTTGGGTTTGGGCTTGGTGTTTGGGGCTGAGGGGTTTGAGCGGTCACATTGGGAGGGTCTGCTCAACTCGCTGTCCTTCCTCCAGATGGCGTGGTCCTGGTGGATCCCGAGTACCTCAAGGAGAGGAGAGGTGAGGGCCCCACCCCGCCTGGCCAAAGGCCTCCTCCCCCCAGCCCCAGCCTCCAGTCGGGGCCTCCCTGACTCCCAGGCGGGACAGCAGCCAATGATACTGCCTCTCCCCGCCCATCCCCACCGTCCTTCCCTCCACGGCCCCCACGCGCATCCGAGCAGGTGCCCTGCCCCATGCCCACCTGGGAGAACCCTGAGCACTTTCACCTCAATTCACCACGAGGATCGCCAGGATGGGTGGGGAACAGGGCAGCAGTTGGAGTCATTTTACAGAAGAGAGAGTTGATTGCTGGGGGGGTGAAGGGGGTGTCCAAGGTGAGCAGGCAGACAGGAGGCAGAGGTCAGGCTGGGAGACGACGCCATGCCTTCTGGATGCCACCCAGCACTTGTTTCCCCTCCGCCGCCCTCCCCACCTGTGCCCACCACATGCCCTGGGCTGGAGTCCGGTGGGGGTGGAGGACAGAACCGATCCAGCAGTCGGCCCCCACCTCCTCCAGGTGCCCCGCTTCCAGGCACCCCATGCCCCTGTCCCAAGGGCAGTGCGGCCCTCCCCGCCATGGGAACTTGGGGACAGACCCGTGGCCTCCAGTTGTCTCCATCTCAGGGCGACAGCTGCTGCCGTGGGGGGCTTGCCTGCTGCCCCCCCGGCCGCCCCCTCAGTGCCCCCTGCTCCCACAGTCTACGTGACACTGACCTGCGCCTTCCGCTACGGCCGGGAGGACCTGGATGTCCTGGGCCTGACCTTTCGCAAGGACCTGTTTGTGGCCAACGTGCAGTCCTTCCCGCCGGCCCCCGAGGACAAGAAGCCCCTGACCCGGCTGCAGGAGCGCCTCATCAAGAAGCTGGGCGAGCACGCCTACCCGTTCACCTTCGAGGTCAGGGACTGCAAGCCCCCGGGGCCCTGTTCAGCAGCCCCACCTATAGAAGCCCTCTGGGCGGGGGCATGGGGGCAGCGGGGGCGGCAGCTCCACGTCACCTAGTCCCCAGGGGAGGGTGGGACGTGGTGCACTGTCACGTCTCTTACCTCCGAGCCACTCCCCAGACCCTCCTGGTTCCAGGTCACGGGCGGGGGTGGGGATGGGGGGGTGGGGGAGGAGGTGGAGGGAGCTGCAGAGACAGAAGGAGCCCTTTCTCACCCCTGGGTCACTACAAGGCCCTCTCCTGCCTCAGGCTGGCTGCCCACTTGCCCAGCTCCCCAACGAGGGATGGCAAGTAGTGGATTTCCTGGCTCGGCCATCTTTCCATTCCGGGACTCCAAGATTCTGGGTTTTCCAATGCCCTGTTTCTCAGACTCTGTTTCTGTAAGGGGGTGAAGTCTCCTTGCTCTCTTGGAGGGCTAGAGAAGGGGAGAGGGTACGGATCCTCCTCTCCATCATCCACCTATTGGTTTCCCATGGCTGCGGTGACCAAACACCACAAACCCGGTGGCAGTGAAACTCGCCGATTACCACCTTAACGTCCTGGAGGTCACAGGCCTCCCCAGGCTAAAACCGAGGTGTCAGCAGGGCTGCATGCTTTCTGGGGGCTCTGGGGCAGGGTCCTTCCCTTGCCTTTTCCAGCTTCTAGAGACCGCCCACATTCCTTGGCTCGTGGCCTCCCCCCCACCCCCCATGTGGAGTCAGTCTCACATCCCATCACGGATGCTGACTCTCTTCTGCTTCCTGCTTTCACCATTAAGGACTCTGGCCCAAGATCCTTAACTGAACCACATCCTTAAAGTCCCTTTTGCCACGTAAGGTAACAAAGTCACGGGTTTGGGGGATTAGGATGCAGACATCGTTGGGGCCATTATTCTGCCCACCACAGTAGACATCATGGAAAAATCTCTGTCTGCTGTTCTGTGAAGACTGGGCTAGGCTAAACGCTTTAGATACAAACAACGCACTGACGTCCTTGGCTTTCCTGCAGGGGCCTTTGGCCCCACTGGGGTGTGGCTTGGGGAGGTCTGATGGCGGAGACACGGTCTGTGCTCTGGAGCCCCTGGTCTGATGGAAGAGACATGCCTGTCCGTGGGGACCCCTGGTCTGATGGAAGAGACATGCCTGTCCGTGGGGGCCCCTGGTCTGATGGAAGAGACATGCCTGTCCGTGGGGGCCCCTGGTCTGATGGAAGAGACATGCCTGTCCGTGGGGGCCCCTGGTCTGATGGAAGAGACATGCCTGTCCGTGGGGGCCCCTGGTCTGATGGAAGAGACATGCCTGTCCGTGGGGGCCCCTGGTCTGATGCCTGTGGGTGGGGGTGGGGCCCATGGGGAGGGAAGTGGGGAATGTGACAGGAGGCTCATTCTGTCTGTATTCTGTCTGTCCTCTTAACAGATCCCTCCGAACCTCCCATGCTCGGTGACGTTGCAGCCGGGGCCGGAAGACACAGGGAAGGTGGGCCACCCCCGAGGGAGCATCTCTCTGAGAGGGAAGTGGCACCAGAAGGGTCCCAGGCCCCAGACCTCTGAGCCGTTTCCTCCTCTGCACAAGGGGATAACAGGATGTGCTCCCCGCGTGGCTGGGAGGGTGGAGTGAGACCCCGAGCCAATGCACCCAGTGCCCGGTCTGCACCGGGAGGTGCTCCCACACGGGGCGCGGAGGCTCCTGTTGTACGTCTGGGCGGCTGCCCTGGTGAGGACGGCCACCTAGGCGAGGCAGGAGCCGGTAGACCAGAGCCCCGTGCGGGTGCTTGGGGAGGCCCTGTATCGGGGGAGCTGGGGAACGGCTCTGGGAGAAGGTCAGGTGGCAGCCACAGAAGGAGGCAGCACGGCCCTGGGGCCGGACCGAGGGGCTGTTGGGCTGTGGGAGCTCGGGGTCCCGTGCCGGCATCCTCCTTTGTAAAATGAGAGGGTGGCCGGCCGCGCTCTGGGGACCCTGCTCGCTCCGAGGCCCTGTGGTCAGTGACCCCTTCCCCACAGGCCTGTGGTGTGGACTATGAAGTCAAAGCCTTCTGTGCAGAGAACCTGGAGGAGAAGATCCACAAGCGGTGAGAAAGAAGGGCGCGGCTCCCGGCGGGGGTGTGGGCTGCCTGCTGGCAGAGCGAGGGAGGCCGGCTGGAGCGTCAGAAGAGATAAGTCACAATGCCTGGAAGTGTTCTGGGAGGGGCCCGCACATTCCAGCTTTGGGAGCTCCGAGAAGGCCACTCCGGAAGGCCGGCAGGCCATGGAGGGCTTCCTGGAGGAGGCGGCTCACTTGCCCTGGCTCAGGCCTCGGCATTTTTTTCTTTACACCATTGTACCTGCTTCCTCTATCTCCCTGCCTCTAGTCTCGTCCCCTCCAGATTTTATTTTATTTTTTTTCCTTTGTTTTGGAAAACCCCTGAAATCCAGACTGTTTTAAAATAGTGAGCTTAGTGATTCCCAGGCCATCCTAGGCCCCGTTTCCCAATTCTCCTCCCGGGAGGCCATCCACAGCAGGTGGTGGTGGTGGTGGGTGTCAATGGAGGCTTCGAAGCAAGGGAGGGAAGTGGAGAAAGTGAAGGCACCCAGGGGAAAGGGCAGGGGAGGTCAGCTCACGTCTCAGAGAGGGGAAGTATTCTCCTGGAGAGGCACAACCTGGGCACACAGAGAGCCCAGGCTGGCAGCCCCAGACAGCCGGCCCTGACTGTGGGGTGGGCTTCCTCAGCCCCAACTCAGACGCATCCCACTGGGACATTTCCTACAGGAGGCGGGCTGAAGGCACTGCAATCTCTCAGGGAGTGGGCTGAGTGCGCCACCTGGTGGCTGTAGGTGTATTGCAGGCATCTCCTGCCTGGGCAGCTTGTGTGTGTGTGTTGGGAGGAGAAATGGGACCCTTCTTCCTTGCTTTTCTGTCCCCAGAGAAAAGGGGTGGGGGGTGTGTGTGGATTTGGGTGGAGCCTGATCAGAGCGAGAAAGAGGAGCAGCATTGAGAGCCACCGCCCTCACCTCACCATCAATGGGGCATTTAAGTCCTGACCAGAGTTACTACTAATAGTGATATCGCAGCTATCACTTATCGAAGATTTATTAAGTGCTGGACAGTATTCAAAGTGATGGGCATGCACGAACTCATTTAATCCTCATAGCTTACCCTAAGAGAGTGGTCCTGCTACTGTTACTGTTTTCCAGATGAGGAACTGAGACACAGGTTAGTGTACTCAAGGTCATAGTTAGTAAGGGGAGAGCGAGGATCTTAACCCTGACTATCTGGTTCCAGGGGATGGAGGTGGCTTATCTGAGAAATGGGGATGCCAGCATAGCTAACCTGTCATGGAGACTGCCTCACCGAGCCCCCTGTCCTCCCTGTCCTTGTTCCACCCTGAGCCCCAGTCACCTTCATCGAGCCCCATCTTGTCTCTGGGCCTCCTCTCCCTCACTGAGTCTTTATCCTCTTCCCTGGCCTGCACCCCCTGACTGAGTCCATGCCCCGTCACTGACCCCGCCTCCTCTTCACGGCCCCATTTCTTCACAGGGTCCACGTTCCCTGCATATTTTTATTTAATAGGTAGTTAGCAGGCATTTGTTAGACGGCAGACACTGTCACAGGTGCTGAGAATACAGCAGTGAACGATTCAGACAAAAATTTCTGTCTTTAAGGAGCTTACACTATCAGATGACATAAGGAATGCAGGACGTGCTACCAAGACAAACCCACATGACGTGCTGCCGTGGGGGTGGTTCGGCTCTGATGTTGTGGGGGTTCAGACCATAAGAGGATCCAAGTGGGTAGATCCAGGAAGGCTTCCTGGAAGAGGAGGCATTTAGCTGGGCCTTGAAGATGAACGCAAACGAGGGCAGAAGCAGTGGAAAGAGGGTCTTATAGGTGGGGCCCCAGTGCAAGAGCAGCTTCAGAGAAATGACTAGATAGGACATCCGGGATGATGGTGAGGAGGTGGGGGTGGCTGGGACAGACGGAGGAGGGCCAGATGGCGACCAGGCCCCCATGCCAATCTCTGCAGTTTGGACTGGAGTCTGAGGCCGTGGGGAGCGATGGCAGTCTCTGGAGCAGGAGAAGGATGTGAGGATTGCAAGGAAAGGGGGTGGAGGCAGGGGACTCTGGTCATCATTCGCTCTGCCGTCTCCACTAGGAATTCTGTGCGCCTGGTGATCAGAAAGGTCCAGTATGCCCCGGAGAGGCCTGGCCCTCAGCCCACAGCCGAGACCACCAGGCAGTTCCTCATGTCGGACAAGCCCCTGCATCTAGAGGCCTCCCTGGATAAGGAGGTAGGCGGCTCAGACTTGGTGGGGGGGCATGGGGGGGAGGGAAGAGAGCTGCTCCACCACACTGGAGCCTCAGATCCCAGCTCTTTCATGGCCTCAGGGCTCCTCTGTAGGAGCTTCTACCCCCAACTCTAGGAGCACAGGGGACCTGAGATTTCCTTTGGGGGTTTGGGGAAACCTCTTGGGCCCTAAGGGGTGGCAGAAGAGGGCATGAGCCTGAAGGGTGTGATTGACTTCAGAAATCAGTGTACCTCCCAAAGGGTCCTGGGTCCTGGTCATCTCCCCACACCCCCATCCACCCTTGAGCTGTGAGCATCCCTTCTCCTGTCTCTTCTTGGGGCAAGATTCAAGTTGAGGTCCTTCAGTGAGGATTCAGAGCTGGTTCCTCAGTTCTCCCGACCCTTCCCCACCCACTTCCTGCTTCTTCTAGACCCTCCTGTGTCTCAAATTCCAGGCAGCCAGAGCTGGCCGGGACTTGGTACGCCATCACCTAGGCCAGCCCCCCCATTGTCCAGAGGGGGAAGCTGCGGCTTATGCAGCCTGTCCAAGTCCACCACTCTCGTTCTGAGTGTCATTATTGTTTCTGGTGCTAAGCCAGGATTGGAGCCCAGGAATATCACCTTCTAATTTAATTGTCTTTCAAGGTCCCACAAAGGAACTGAAGTCTAACATGCCTGGTGGCTTAGCATCCGCGGGAAGGGGCTGATGAACTAGGGGCCAGTGTCAGAGTGGCCAAGGTCTGGGGAGCCCCAGGAGATGTGTGTGTGTGTGGCCTCTTCTGCCTCCCCCCCCCCCCCCCCCCCCCCCCCCCCGTCTAGAGCTTTGGTGTCCTCCCATCCAACCCTTCTCCCTTCTTACGCCTCCCAGATCTATTACCACGGAGAACCCATCAGCGTCAATGTTCATGTCACCAACAACACCAACAAGACGGTGAAGAAGATCAAGATCTCGGGTACCCCAGGCAGAGGGCCAGCGCAGGGGGGCGGGCAAGAGGGACTCCTCCCAAGGATAGGGGGTACCCGAAGGCTCTCGCCTCCCTCGCGAACAGCCTTGTGAATAACGCCTGGCTGCAGGGAAGCCCAGGGCTGCTCTCAGCCGAAGAGTAAGGCTTTTGAGGCTGCTTATGGCCAGGGAATGAGTTTACTGTGTAAGCCGCCTCCTCTCAGGTTCCCTGGGTCCGGGGCAAAGCTGTCCCCGAGGGGAAGATGTTGGTTATGGAAGGGATGGGTGTGTTTGGGCTGCCCTTCGGGTGGCAGAGGGGGACGGTCTCCTGGGGAAGCCCCCAGGGGACTCTGGCCATTGCCTGGGGCTAAACATCCCCAACTCAGGGGAGCCTAGGATGCGTGGGAGCTGCCCCCCGGACTCACACCGCCTCGTTTCCCTCTCCCTCCCCAGTGCGCCAGTATGCAGACATCTGCCTTTTCAACACAGCCCAGTACAAGTGCCCCGTGGCCATGGAAGAGGCCGAGTAAGTGAGCAGAAGCCCAGCCTTGGGCACATGGGATTGGGTGGGAAGAGAAACCCTGGGTCCACTGACAGGCCCAGAGGCCTCTGGCAGGGCGCTGGGCCTCAGACTTCGCGCCACTCCTGTAGATGAACCTGAGCAGCCTTTAAACAACATCCACTCGATTTAGCTGCAAGAACATGTATGCTACCATCAAGGAAAAGACCCACTAACACTAGAATGACAGCCCACCTGGTGTGGCTCAGTGGCTGAGCATCGACCTATGAACCAGGAGATTCCCGGTCAGGGCACATGCCCGGGTTGTGGGCTCGGTCCCCAGTGTGGGATGTGCAGGAGGCAGCCAATCAATGATCTTCCCTCATCATTGATGTTTCTATCTCTCTCTCCCTTTCCCTTCCTCTCTGAAGTCAATAAAAAAATAAAATAAAATAGAATAACAAAATAAGAGCTAATGAATATAAAGGAACTTCGGTCATAATGATATTGTACCTGAAACTTATATTGAAGCGAGATACTTGTTCTGAGTTTCCTAACAGCCAAAGCAAAGAGGTTAAGGCACTTGGTACCCAGTGTTTCTAGTCTGATAAAGGTACAATCCAGCTCATTGGGTAGAAGGGGTTGTATGGGAGGGTAGAGAATAGTTATTTTTTACAAAATCTAGGTTTGAGGAGCGCTTTTAGGATTGAGCATGGAACTTTGTTCCAAGCTTGTTAGCAGCTAAGGAAAGAAGAAAGATCGCAGGTGAAACATTCTTTCTCACCTGGAAGTAGATGCTCCTATTGGAAGACATGTTGTTTTTTCTCCTGACCCTGCCTGTACATTTTTGAGTAGTTGCATTTCATTTCATTTGTCCTATATGTGTGGGTCTATTTACATGGAATAGCAATCAGTGTGTCTGTAACTAAAAAAACATTTTAAAAATGTCACTCTGTGGTCTTGGAGATGTCCCGGCTGGGCTGGGGTTGGCTCCGGGGGCCATTGCTACACCTGCCTCCCTTCTCCCCAGTGACACGGTGGCACCCAGCTCAACGTTCTGCAAGGTCTACACGCTGACCCCCTTCCTGGCCAACAACCGAGAGAAGAGGGGCCTGGCCCTGGATGGGAAGCTCAAGCACGAAGACACGAACCTGGCCTCCAGCACCCTGTGAGGACCCGCCTCCCTAGCTCCGGGCTCTCATATGTTCACCCTGTGCCGGGGGGGGGGGGGGGGGGGGGGGGGGCGGAGGGGTGTCCACACCCGCCTTGGCCCCACCAGAGCCAGCACAAGGCCTGGGTTAACCTCCTCCCAAGCGTGGTCCAGGGACCATCCTCAGGAGCTTAAACGGCCAGGGAAGCTGTCCCTTTGTCCAACCCCCCCCCCCCCCCCATGATCCAGGAATGACCCAGAGACAGGATGGGCCCCAGACCAAGGCCCCTGAGTGCTGCGCTCTTGCTTGGGGGGGAGCATCCTGGAGAGGCTTCCTGCGAGGCCGCAAACCCTAACCTGGTGCCTTCAGTCAGATGGGTTGTCCCTGAGGCACAGTGAGGAGCACAGTGAGGGAGGGAGGAGCTCCTGGAATGGTTCCAGCAAGAGAGGACGAATCAGGAGGGGGTTGGGAGGGCTGGAGGGAGGAGGACAGGTGTGGGGTGCTCCTCAAAGGTAAGGGATTCCCTGCCTTAGGGTCATTCCTTCCCCGCTCCCACCCCCGCAGGCAGCGCTTGCCGTTCTCACACGTTGCTCTGCTCGCTCCTGGCGGCTGAGTGGCCCAGGAGAGGGACAGGTGGCTTCTCCCCCCCCACCCTGCCCCGTCTTGCCCACCCAGTGGTCTCCATGAACCGGCTTCCCTGTCGCCTTGCAGGTTGAGGGAAGGAGCCAACAGAGAGATCCTGGGCATCATCGTTTCCTACAAAGTGAAAGTGAAGCTGGTGGTGTCCCGGGGCGGGTGAGTGCTCCAGTCCCGCCAGGACCCTCGGCGCAGAGGGGCGTGCCCTGCCCACCTGCAGCCTGCTGCCCAGTCCTGCCTGTTGGCTGGGCTTCGTAGCTGCATCCACTTGGAGGGCGAACCGAGCTCCAGGGCGTCCTGCTCCCTCTCTTCTTCCTCCCTGCTCCCCTTCTCCCTCCCCTGCCCCCTGCCCCTCTCTTGCTTCAGAGGCCTTCAGCCCCTTCCTTGCCCCTCCCATCCATCCCTCCTTCTCCTCCCCCATCCCTATCACCCCCATCCCCGGGCTCATGGGTCGGGGAGGGGGGGGAGGCGTCCCAGAGTCTATGCTGTGGGTGTCCAGGGGGTTCTATGCCTCTCATCCTACCTGAGGGTGCAGCACCCACCCCCACTCATGCCCATGCTGATCTGCTGGGGAAATGGCTAAAGGGGCCGAGACTCCCACAGCTGGATTGGGGGTGTTCTGACGTTCCCACTTTCAGATGGAGAAACAGAAGCCCAAACAGTTCCCCAAACATGTCCTGCAGTCTCCCCGCCTAATCTCAGGTCATGGGGGTGGCAGGGGGTGGGGTCATGGCAGTGGGCCAGACATGTTCCCTGCCCTGGAGCACAGTCTGGGGCAGGGGGCGCTCAGAAAGAACTACCTTCCCCCGCATGTTGGACCCACGTGGGGTTATAGACCTAGATTTCTGATTTGGATTTAGAGAGTTGTCACGGGGATATTTTTCTAATTCATGCGTTTCTACAAAAAGGTTGGGAAGCTAATAACATTGGATGTCAGTCCCCTTTATTACGAGAACAATGCCTCATGCAGGTGGCAGCGGGGAGCACTGACCACAAATTATAGAACCTCTCAGAACCGCAAACCCGGGCCCCACGTCCTGTGGCTCCTGCAGGACCCAGGCTGCCTCGAGCTGCTTCCTGGAGAAATCCTCGGTGAATCCCAAATGCTTCCTTCACCAGAGAGGCCTCCCAGGAGGCTCTGTGGTTAATTTTCACGTCTCCTCTGCAGACATGGATCCTGGGGCTCAGCGAGGCCTTGTAGGGGGTGTGGCTGAGCCTGACTGGATCTCAGCCCCCAGGGAACAGCGAAAAGAGCAGCCACAGCCCCGCAGGGGAGGGTGGGCGTGAGTCCCAGGGTCTTCTCTACGGACGGGCAGCAGAGGTGGTGAATGAACATGCTTTCTGTTTTCTTCCTCTGAACTCTCTCCTGACCACTCCTCCCGCCTCCTCTGACCCACCCAGCCTGTTGGGAGATCTTGCGTCCAGGTAAAGTCCCTCCCTTGGACCTGACTGACCCACCTTTCCGAGCTGCAGGGCACGCGGTTGGAAGGAATCTTATCGGTCACTTTCAGTCGCCAGGCTCGGGCATGCATTGGGACTGGAGCCCTCTCCCGTGAGTGCGGGGAGGCTGCAGTTCTTCCTTTGAAAACCTCAGGCTGCCCAAGCGACAAGGGCCTTTGCAGACAGTACGGCCGGCTTTGCCGATGTAGGGAGCAGCCCCCAATTCGTCTGCATTATAGAATGTTTTGAGGAAACGCCAGCTTCGTGGCTTTCCAACTTGTGCACTCCTGAGGATGAACTGCTGGCCGAGGGTTGCTGAGAGGCCCTGTGGAGATCTGCCTTGGTAGACAAGACTCCCTGGTCACCGGCTGGATCCACATACCTTCCACAAAGGCACACGTCCCAAACCCAGTGGTTTTGCCTCCTTCTGCCACAAGATGGCAATATTGCTCGCCCCAAGAAATCAGTCCATTTGGCAAGGGGAAATTCAATTCAGTTCAGTTCCATTCAACGCATTTCAGTCAAGATTTCCTGAACCCAGCCTTGTGCCCCGCCTCGTGCGGGGTGCTGAGGTTCCAGAGAGGGGTCCTCACACCCCCTGCCCTCGATCACTCAGGGTCTGGTGGAAGGGTAAGGTCCGGATTCTCCCATCTGTGTCTTGTACGGCCTGAGTGAAGGCTGCCGACTTGGTCTCCCACCAGCTTCCATTCTGAGATCTTCCCAGTGCACCTGGAAAAGCAATCCCTATTTGGAAGCAACAAGAGGGGGAAAAAAAGCCAAGTTATTTATATTTCTATTTTTAAAAGATATTTTTATTCATTTCAGAGAGGAAGGGAGAGGGAGAGAGAGAGAGAAACATCAATGATGAGAGAGAATCATTGATTGGCTGCCTCCTGCACGCCCCACACTGGGGATGGAGCCTGCCACCCAGGCATGTGCCCTGACTGGGGATCAACCGTGACCTTCTAGTTCATAGGTTGAAGTTCAACCACTGAGCCATGCCGGCCGGGCGTGAGAGCCACATTGTTTCAACGGCCTTATGAAACCGCCATGTTCTTGCTGAGGGGAAGTCATGGTTTGGACAGGCACACACTTCCCTGTCTAACAGAGCCTGCACCATCTTCCGGAAGTTCTAGTGGTTCTAGAACGCGGGTGCTGCTGTCCCCGTTTTCCAGATGAGCTCCGTGAGACTTAAAGGCGTGAAGCGCTGCCAACTGAGTGGTGGGGCTGGCGGAACAGACCTTTCTGGCCGTCTGTCCCCTCTGTCTCCCTGTCCCTTCTCCCTCCTAGCAGGGCCCTGGGCAGCAAGGCCAGTGAGGTGAGGCTGTGCCTGGCAGCACTCACAGTTGGCAGGGCCTCCTAGGGGGACCCCCCCACCCCCCTCAAGCTGAGAGGAGGAGCCTCAGGGCTGCTTTTGTCAGAGTGGAGAGGAGAAGGTGGGCGGACATCACCTCAGTGCTGAGCTGGGTTCACTGAGTGGTTAAGGCTGTGAACCAGGGAGTCAGACTCCTGCCTATCACTTCCCAGTAATGGCTGCGTGCCCTTGGGGAAGATACTTTTACTCCCGGTGCCTCAGTTTCCCAACCTGTCCATTGGGTGCAGGAATAGGTGGTTGTGAAGATTAGAGTTGCTCTAGGGCAGTGGTCGGCAAACTCATTAGTCAACAGAGCCAGATATCCACAGTGCAACGATTGAGATTTCTTTTGAGAGCCAAATTTTTTACACTTAAACTTCTTCTAACGCCACTTCTTCCAAAAAGACTCGCCCAGGCCGTGGTATTTTGTGGAAGAGCCACACTCAAGGGGCCAAAGAGCCGCATGTGGCTCTCGAGCCGCAGTTTGCCGACCACGGCCCTAGGGTCGTCCTTGGCAGAGTCAGCGTCATGTTAGTCTCTGGTCTTGTTATTATCCTGTCTGTCAGGAGCACTGGCTGGTGGCAGCACCTCCCTGTTCCTCCCCACTGCCCCAGCCTCCATCCCCGCTCGGCTTTAAGCCTCTATGCACAATGCCGATGGCCCCGGGCCGGGTCCATCCAACCTGAATTTGGTTGAACTGACCTCAGCAGTGCATCGTCGAGATGGCAGCGGGCGAGGGCCACCTGAGCACTCTTAGTGGAGCCTCCTGGAGATGTTGGGAGATGGGACGGAGTGAGGGTGAGGGGAGTTCCCACCAGGAAGTTGGGAAGGGCGGTGTCACGATGGCTGTGGTGATTGGAGGTTGCCAGGACCCCTTGCCACCTCTGGAACCACCAGGGACCAAGATGCACACACCGTCCTCAGCCATCCTCTTCCCACCCCTGTGGCTCCTCCCAGCTCGTGGGAATCCAGGGATCCTTCTCAGGAAAGGGGGGCGGGTTCCATTCTTTTTGGAGCCAGGAGAAGAGGTCTCCCAGTTCAACTTCCAGAGAGACTGAGGCTCAGAGAGCCAGGCTCTGAGGCAGGATTTCCTACCTCTCCGCCCAGAGCTACCTCTTCTGACCATAAAACCCGCCCCCGTCCTCAAACTGACAGGGCGTTGAGTCTCACAACCAAAGACTGGGCTCAAGGCTCACCGGGTCTGGGTCTCTGTTTCAGTGACGTGGCCGTGGAACTGCCCTTCACCCTAATGCACCCCAAGCCCAAAGAGGAGCCCCCACAACGGGAAGGTGAGCAGGATCTGTGGGTCACCGGGGTGGGGGTTTCCAGATAGCCATGTTTTCCCATCACCCCACTCCCCTCTGGGTCAGCCTTTAGCCCAGGGTCACCCCTCTTCCCCAGCTCCCCAGGATCTCTTGCGAGGCCCACACTCCTATTTACATGTAACTCCCTAGGAGACAGAGAGGTCTGGCTCTGCTCTCTATGGGGGGTGGGGGGAGGCTGGGAGTAGAGGGCCCCACTGGCCATGCTTGGAACCCTTACCTTGCATCCAGATGTAGGAGAAAGGCCTCCGTGGGTAAGGTGGCCCCTGGACACCACTCCCGTAGTTTTTCCAAGAGATTCCAGATTGGTCATACTTCCTGAAGACTATTTCAGTCAAAGAGACGTTGCATAGTATGTTCCACAAAGAAAGAAAAATGTTCCCACAATTAGACTATGCAATGCTGTTGATTATAAAAACACCCCAAATTCAGGGATGTGAAAATGTGAAAAAAGTGGTTGTTTTAGAGTAGGTGAAAGAGATGCATGGAAGACACGAAGCTACGTCACATTGGAAATAAGCCCGCAGGAGCAGGGTCCGGAGGCTCTTCCTTCTCCTGGGGCTGCAGGGGGCCTCGGGGACCCTCCCGGAGCCTCTCATCTGCCTTTAGGAAGTTCTGGGGTATTTCTGAGACCAGGGACCAGCTTCCTTCCCAAGTCCCTTCTTCCATTATCCTCCTCATCTTAGCTTGGTTGTTCTGGGGCGGGGACCTGTGTCCCCATACCCACTCACACTAACCCATGGGTGCCTGCCCATCCTGTGTTTAGTTCCAGAGAACGAGGCGCCCGTAGATACCAACCTCATAGAACTTGACACAAAGTAAGCCAAACCTTGCCTGCAGATGTCTGGGGAGCGGAGGTTGGGTGGTGGGTGGGGCAACAGGGTCATTTGCATATATGCTTATTAACCCCTGAGGAGCAGCTGGGCTAACCGTGTCTGCCGAGAGCCACCGCTGCTGCCTCTTGAGCAAGCCGCTTGCCTGCATGTGACTTGAAGGACCCTCCATGCCTGCTTCCCTTCCTCCTGCCTCGGAGGGGTTTGTCTTCTTCCCTCATCCTTTGCACGTCCATCAGTCTGTCCGCAGCACCTGCTTGGCTCACACAGGGCTGGTTCGTGGCCCTGGGCTGGGGCTCTCATGTCCCACCCAGGCCCAACCAGTGAAATCAGGCTATGCAGTGGGGAAGGTTCTTATTGCTTCTGACTCCTGAGGCCTGATGTGGATTTCCCTGCGGCCAAAGGCCACCGGCTCACCGGACAGTTGCCAGAGGGGGGGACCTGGGCCAACATCATGAACCACCTCCAGGGCAAACCAGCTTTCTCGTTCCAGCTCCAAACCCACTCTGCCCTTGTCTCCCAGGAGATATTTGGGATGTGGGATTTCAAGTCACCCCAGGAGAACACCCCCACACCGCTGGCTGAATTCCGGGGGACAGAGGACTCGGGTGGGCCTGAGTGGACCTGTTTCATAGTAGAAGGGAGCTCATTGTTCTTGAAAGCAGTGCTTAGTCCTGAAACCCACTCAGGCACCCCCTTTCCCCACCCTTCCTTCCTCTGCACCCCTATTTAGATGTTGTACCCCCCGAACCCTTCCTCTCCAAGACTCCTCAGGTAGAACGTGAGCCGGCACTTTGCTGGAGAAAGGGCCTTCACGGTTTTCTCTCCCAGTAAGTCAACCGCTCCTTCCTGTGCAGAAACCGAAATGCTTCCTGAAGGAGATCTTTAGGGGGGTGGGTGGGTTCCTTGGGCCTGTTCTTGGGGAACCCAGGGTGTGCTGTGGACATGCCGGTGGCCTGGCCTCTCACCGTGGGAGTGGGTTCGTCCTCTGGCCCCAGCCCAGCTACACCCGCCCCCAGCGCCTCAAGAACCGGGTCACTTTTCAGCCCGTAGGCACGAAGGGCAGACGTGTGCCTTCCTCTGCTGTGTCCACAACGGGCTGGAGGCCAGATGTGACCAGGTGTGCAGCCTGGCAGGCCTTTTTGCCCAGGGTCAGCCCACCGACTCAGTGTCAGTCCCATCGGCACGCTGGCCCTCTGACCCCTCTGAGGATGCCTACCCTCCCTGCCCTGCAAACACCTCCCCGTTTCCCTTGTCTTTCCCACCAGTGACGACGACATTGTGTTTGAGGACTTTGCCCGGCAGAGACTGAAAGGCATGAAGGACGACAAGGAGGAGGAGGAGGATGGTACTGGCTCTCCACAGCTCAACGACAGATAGGCCGGGGCCGGCCCCCGCGGGCAGCTCCAGGTCCACCCTCCTGCACTAGGCTGCTTACTCGTCTTCTTCCTGTTCTGGTGCCCCCTCCCCTTCGTTCTTCCAGTCTCTACAGGGGCCCAGTGGTCTTCCAGGTTGTGGTGGTGAACCTCTGGCCTCAGGACGGGCCCCACATCACCACGCCGACAGGGCCACGTGCACCACCATAACCCTGTCACTGCAGTCACCTCTCCATCCTCTTCCTGCTGACTCCCAGAAAGGCCACTATGGCTCTGGCCTTGGAATTTGACTTGGGATGGGGAGCAGGGGGGACGATAGGGTACAGGACTTGGAAGGGTGGGGTTGAGGGGTCCAGATGTGTGAGGGAATGAATGCCCACAGTCCCAGGCGGTTAACACAGTCTGGCAGCTAAGAGATGACCATGGTGAAGGCCACGCTCTTCTGGCTGGGAGGACAGACTGTGGATAGATTCTCAATGCCTTTTTGCAGTCCTGACCCACTAAACACCTCCCCACTTCCACCCCTGTTCCTCTGTGTCTGACAGTGACATTAGTTTAGACCCCAGGAATGGACAAGAGCAACTGGACCGACTTTCTTACCAGCAGTTAGCTAGTGTAAGGCAAGCTGTAGTCTATTTCAGTATTGTCAGGATATAATCTCCTAGCTACCCTGTATCTTACGTGTGTGTCCTACCTATAAATATGCACATAGAGAGAGAAAAGGAGGGGTCTTCAGAAAGTACCCCCTGCCCCTCCTCCAGACAGAGTGAGCCGAAGCGACAGAGGAGGTTTCCGGAAGGGTGGCTCTGAGAGATGGGTGCAGGGGCGGAAAGGTGGGAATCTGTCCTGTTCCCTTTCTTTGTGGACTTGTGGTTGGCGACGCCATGGGAAGCAAGCCTGGACGTCTAAAGGGTCCGGGGACACCGGTGTCCTCCTGCCTCCACCTTGCCGTTCTCCAGGGCTGGGCTGGGCTGGGCTGGTCCTGTAGGCTGGGAGGCAGCATCTGTGGCCACCATACCCACAGGCAAAAGAGGTCCTTCCAGAAGGTGGCAGGGTCCATCGGGGGGCCCTCAACTAAAAGGGTGGGGCTGCTGCATAGCAAGGAACCTTTTGTTTCCTTGGGGAATTGATGATCCCTCTCCCCCTCCTCCCCCCCAATGTCATGGGGACCCAGTACCCATTGGCTGGTGTGATTAAGACCTGGGGTGTTTCCAGGGCAACGGGACAGGCAAATGAGGTAGAAAGTGTTCAGAGGTCTCTGTTGTCTGGCCTTTGCTGCTCACTTACTGTGTGACCTTGGGCAAGTTCCTTTCCCTTTCTGGACCTCAGTTCTTCACCTGGAAAACCAAGGGGTTTGACCAATGATCACAAAGGGTCCTCCCAGCCCTGGCCTCCTAAGAATGTGTGAACATTGACGTTTCTGGTTTAGTGGGTGGAGCCAGAGCCTCTGACCCTGTTCTGGCTGCCTCCCGAGGGGACTCATTAAAGCCCCGAGGTGGCAGGATCTTGGAAAGCTACCACTTCTCCACCCCAGGCCTGGGAAGGCCCCTTCCTGGGCCTCTGGAGGTTGCCTGATGTCAAGGTGTGGCCATAGCTAGCATGAGCTGCTCGGCCCTGGGGCCCGATTATTACAAAAGGACAGAGCTTGTATTTGCTGAGCCTTGGGGGGTGGGGGTGGGGAGGAGTACTTGTGATAGGACCTCCAGTAACTCACAGCCCCTGTGAATGCTGATACCTGAGGTTTACCTTAAACCCAAGCAAGTATATTGATTTATGGAACAAGAGGCTCTCTCCTCAATTCCTGCTTCCTTCTATTTCTATCCCATACCTGTCTGAAAGGAGACAGCAAAATTTTATTATATAAATTGAATCTCAATCCTTTTCAATTGGCCTGGGCAACCATTTACCATGATGAGATTACCCAGTTCCCATGCTTGGCACTGTACTAGCCCTTCACTTCTGAATCTCATGAAGATTCAACCCTAGCAGCCCCTACCCAGGTGAGAATCAAGTCAGCTCAGGACAGTCACCCCACCCCCACCCCCTGGCCAGACCTTGGGTCCTAGCTGCAGGTGCCTCAGGCATCGAGCCCCTACCAGAGCTTGCCGGGCTGTGTGCACCTCCCTGGGCAGCTGTAAAGTTGGTGAAATGCTGGAACAACACACCACAAGCATATGGTCTCCAGTGTCTTCCTCTGGAATCTTTGGAGCTGGCATAAGACCCTTTAGGATTTGGGATAATCACTCCCGACACCCCTTCTCCTCCATCTCTAACCTGTGCGCACAAAAGACCTGCCACTGGTTTCTTGAGCTCCTACCCCAACATCTCACTCACCCTTTTGTGTTTATCCCAGTGTTTACCTGAAATTTCTCCAGCTGCAGGAAGCATCATAGGCCCACCTAGCCTTTCACTCTTTGGGTGCAGGACTGCAGCAGGGCAGTGGTCAAGTTCATTGGAAGTTGTCTTAACCATCCTTGGCTGATAACTTCATTGCCCTGTGCCGAGCACTGGAGATCCTGTCCTCAGGGAGCTCATGGTCAGGGGAAAGTCATGGGGGAGGAACGGGGCCGTTTATTCAGAGCTCCATGGCTGCTGCTAGTCCTTTTAGTGCCTTGATGTGAATTAGACATGGTGCCCCTTCCAGGTGGCCTCCGCCCACGTTAGCATGGACAGTTTTATGAATGGTGCACAGGCTGGAGTTTAGCCCTCCTTGCCCCTGGGCTGGTGCCCACCTGCAGAGTCCTATGCTGCAGCTCAGGGGACTCTCAGACCAGTATTTCCTCTGGCCTCGTCCTGAGAGAAGGGCCCACGGCATCTCTCCACGCTTCTGGTCGGCTCCACTCCCCCTGCAGCCCAAACATGACCGAGTCCTCTGCAGGGCCCCTCTCCATCTGAGTCATGAACCTGGGGGGTTGGAGAGCCCCACTGGGCCCAGGCACCAGCCCACAGTGTCCGTTCTTCCTGTGCACACATTTGGGGCCTGTGCTGACCACCTACACGGGGACTTTCTAGTAGGCCATGCGGGTGGCATTTAGGTTGCAGTCTAGGCAGGAAGGAGGACCATGGTTCTGAGTGAAAACCCCCAGGCAGAGGGTCAGTGGACTCGGCATTCCCGCTGTGAGAAGAGTCGGTCCCAGGGAAACTAAGGACTGGGTTATTTGGTGAGACTCCACGGGCCTCCTCAGCCTCAGAGCCCAGACAGGTGAGAGCGGCCTCACTTGGGGTATGGCTTCAGCTGGGGGGTCGCTGACAAGCTGGCTCCCACAGGGTGCAGGAAAAGCACGCCGGCCTGGCAGTCCACAGTGCCTCTCAGTTCCGACCGTCATCAGCCAGCTGAGTAGCCTTGAGCAAGTCACTCGACCTCTTGGGCTCAGTTTCCCTAACTGTAAAATGGGACAGCAGTGCCTTCCCCACTTGACTCAAGGAACTGTGAGGTCCAGATGGGTGGGAGTCAGTAGAGATGAAAGTCAACCCTATACATTGCAAATGGCTGCACTGACCATGGCCCTGCCACCGCAGGGGCGTGGCCCAAGGCCACCCAGGAAGTGTGCTGTGGGCTGAGCCTTCCTCCCACTGGCCACCTCTTGCCCCCTTCTCACTTAGGCAGATGTCAACCAGAATGAGATGTAGCCAGGTCGGCTTTGGGACCCAGCTGAGGGGGGAAACTGAGGCACTATTCAGGAATTCCATGCCCACATGGTCTCAGCAATCAGGACAGAGAGACAAGACATGGGTATTGTCAGTGATTGGGACTGGGGCACCTTTGTCCCTCCCGGGCTTGGTGTCACCCACATCTTCCATCTCTCAGACCCCACAGAGGCCAGGAAGCCTTGGCTCTTGTCCCAGGTTGGTGAGAACCCCCAGCCCCAGGCTCCAAATCAGTGCTCCACTGAAGAACCTAAGAAGGAGGCGGAATAGAAATTGCCTGCCCCTTCCCTCCAAGTACAATGTCCCCTCCAGGGTCAAACAGGACGGCCAATGCTTCTTGACGATACTCGGGAGGTATTTGGGCTCAGGGAAAACCCAGGCCTCGGGCACGGAGAGCCGACCCCAGCTGTCCGGTCCCCAGTCGTCTCAGCCAAGGCTGCTTCTCTCCTGCCAGTGACTGGTGACTGGACATCCTCTCCCTCTCCCGGAAGGAGGCATTAGGCCCCAATCTTGAACTCTTATAGGGTCTCATGGACATAGGCCTAAACCTGTTCTCATGTGTTTCTTTTTAAAGCCAACAAGGACCAAAACAGACTCCCTCCACCCTCGTGCATAAGCCTACATTGGGCCTGCACCTTGGCCCAGGCAGTTCCATCACTCTGTCCTCCCTCCAGGACGGAAATGGCCTACCTGTTGGGGCAGGATTTTCACCTCTGATACTCCCCTGCAGGGTCACTGCCCAGTGGCTTCAAAGAGAGGTCTCTTGAAGGGGGAGCATCCTCCCCCGCCATCGCTCTCTCCCAACTCTTCACCCTGAAAGGGAAGTCAAAGCACAGGTCCCCAGGACCCATGATTTGTAGACATGCTGACACAGGGGTTTTTCAAACCAGGTGCTGTGGAACCCCTGGTGTTCCACAGAGATTTGCCAGGGGCTGCTAAAGTGGGAAGGGAGGGGTGGAGGCGTAGGATAGGTCTCCAGCCCTCCGCCATTACCACTTCCACCAGAACAACTCTGCTTTTATCTGACTTGCCTATTGAGGTTTCACCTTCAAATTTTCTTTTGAAGAAAAAAAATTCTTCAGACCACCATTCGGAGGTTTGATCTTCGACCAGCAAGCACAGGTTCTATTCTTGCTTTTCATGTTGGAATGGCTCTAGCATTCCCATACAGATTTGTATTGGAACTTGGGTCACACACCCAGGCCCAAGCATTTGCCTATTCACACACACACACACACACACACACACACACACACACACACACACACGTACCCATTTGATGATTTTGTAGCCCCCCCACCCTGTGGCTGGGGCTTAAGTTTCATTGGGGTCGAGCCTGGTGCTCAGCGAGGGTGGGTCCTGACCCTGATAGTGGCCCCTGCAGCATCGGGGAGTGTGGAGCAAGGGAACAGGCCCAGCCCTCACCCCAGTATGATACCCAGATCTCTTAGCCCAGGCACGTGGGATGACAGAAGGGACAGGGTGATGGGAGGAGAAACTAGAGTCAGGGTCCTCTTTACATCTAGCCAGATAGATGCAAGTCCGGGTTTCCTAAAAGAAATGCTGGGGCAGGACTTGATAGCAAAATCTCTCCTGTGAGAGCAGGATCTGTCCAGAGACCTTTTAGGCAGCAAGTCACCTTGAGCAATTCTAATAGGATTCCACACCCACATTGGTGGGCAATCGGGTGTGTGGGCCACAGGAGGGTGCCTGGAGAGAGGCTGGTCCCCTACCTACAGGCTCCCAAATCCTCTCCCTGCCAGCCTGTCCCTTCACCCAGGCCCCTCATCAGGGCTGAGGGTGGGCACTTTGGTGAGACCTAGACCAGCCCTTGGCACAGAATCCTGTCTCCCCCTGCCCAGGGCATTGTAGGTGGAAGTGTGAGGCTTAGGGCACTGCCAGCCAGACGGTGCTCCACGTTCAGCTGAGTGTGCTCTTGGGACCCACCGACCTCAGTTTCTCCTTGTGTAACATGGGGCTAGTGCCAGGCTCTGCCCACCTCACAGGAATTACAGGAAGACTCACGGGAGGTGTGGGAGGTGGTATCACAGGAGAAGTGGGAGCCTCATGAACTCGGGGTGCGATCGCGGTCTGTGCTGCAGATCAGTGGAGCCCTCAGGGGAACGCGTGCAGGACGCCCGGTCGCACTGGAACGTCTGCTCCGTGTTAAGGGCCAGCCACAGACCCCGGGGGCGGGGGAGGGGGAGCTCTTCTACTCAGTGGGAGCCAGTGCTCAGCCTGATACAGTGACTCTGTGTGGGTCCTGGGTGCCGGGAGTGACAGGTGGTGACTGGGACAGGTCCCCAGGTCTGTAGCCCTTCTGTGAATGATTATTTTGTGACACCCTCACTCCTGGGCCGCCTGCCAGGTGTATGTGTTGTACCTGTGGCATTCCTTGTTATGTCAGATAAGTTATTAAAGTTTATTCAACTCTAACAGGACAATGAACAAAGGAACCATAAATAGGAGACCATTAAAGATCTTTTGTGACAGGTGCTGGCTGTGCCTTTATTTCTGTCTCATAAGCAGGACAGAGACCATCAAACGCTGACCTGGTGCCCTGACAAAGCTTGTGGCTGGGCCAGGCGTTGTCTTCCCTGGCTGTGGTCCCAACTCCAACCTGGTTCCTGCACCCACTTCTGGGGACAGCCAGGAAGTTTTCTCCTCCCCTGCCCTGCCATTTACCAGCCTTATGGCCTTGGGGACGTTGCCAAAACTCTGACCCCTCTCAGACACCACTGAGTCCCATAACCCCCGGTTTGCTCCTGGGGTGAAGCCATCCCATCCTCTTGTGGGCACCACTGACCACTCCAGCTGGGGTCTTGCTCAGTCCCAGCCCTGATTCTTGTTCAGTTCCCATCGCCTGCTCTTCTGGGTCTTCATGAAGTCGCTTCAGTTTCCCACGACTCACCTTGTCTGCCTGTTGCAGAAGGACCCCTGGGAGGAGCGGGGATATAGGTGCAAAAGAGTCTAAATGATCATCTACTGTATTATCACAAAAGGAAGATGCTGATGAACACAAGACAACTTTCTTAGAAAGTGGATTATATATGAACAGCGAAATCTTACATTCCTGTAAAATAATGTGCAACTTAGATCAAGGCCTTGCCCTCCGGGTTGGCCAGAAGGTGGTCTGTTTCCTGATGTTCCCTTTCAGCCAGAGAAGGGCAGCAGGGATACTGACCTGTGAATCAGGAGACCTGAGCTAGAGTTTTCTTCCTGCCCTCCCACATGGACTGTGTCCGTCTGAGTCCAGGTAAACCGAGTCTATGCTGGTATTTCAGTAGCAGGAATTCAATAGAAGAAACTGGTTACAAAAATGTTGCGAGAGTTGAAAGGGTAAAAGGGATGTGAGGCAACCCCGAGACCAGGTAAACGAGGAACCACAACCACTTGTTGGATGGAAGGCTGGGGAGAGGAGGTGGCGTCCTGGAGCTGAGGAACCAGGGCAGCTCAGCGGGGACGTTGGGGGAAAGGGTATCTGGGGAATCTAGACCGCAAAAGAAACACAGCTATTGCTGCCTGAAGCAGAGAGTGGGAGAAATACTCTGATTTCTCCTCTCCTCCTGCCCTCCAATGTCATGTGCGTGCCTCCTATTGGTGTAATCTCATTAAAGCTAATTGTCAAGGAATCTTTGGAAATGTAGTTTGTAATGGTCAGTGCCCTGCATGCAGTACAGAACAGAAGAGGGTCTGGGGATTAGATTGGGGACCAAATCGGCAAATCACCAGCTCTTTCTTACTCTTCTCATCCAGAAAACAGAAATAATCCCATTGGTCTGGGTATCACAAGTTAGAAGGAGTGCCCTCACATCTAACCAGGACTCTAAACATGGGAGAAGGATTTATTTCCTCTTAGCTTTGAGCTTTTCTCCTGCTGTCACTGTCTTCTTGATGCTTTGGGACTTCATTTATCTAGGTTTTTAAGACACTAGCAAATCAAAATAAACTGGGTAGGAGTTTCAAATTCTGGGCAAGACAGAGTAATTCCACTATAGTTTATATCTCCTATTGATTACATAAAACTCTGGACAAAAATAGAAAACAACTACCTACTGACTGAAAATTAAACAAAAGCAGGAAGATGGTGTCGAGGAGTCAAAATTTGGAGAAGTCATTTGTGTGGGGTAAATTTTCCTTCCTTTTCTCTTTTCTCTTGTGGATTTGTGCTGAAATTAGAACCACCACCAACAGAAGATGAGATAGACTTAGGGCCTGACCTAAATTAGTTTATTGCCTCTATAAACAACAACAAAATCAACATTCTATAAAGGATTATAATAGGACTGAGTCTACACAATGTCTAAGATATAATCTAAAATTGTTCAACATACAAAGAGCCAGAAAAATATGACCACTTCTCAAGGGGAATTAAATCAACATATGCCAACTCTAAGATGACTTAGATGCTGAAATTATTAGAAAAGTTTTTGAAGTAGCTATTACAACCAATTGATGTGTCTCTCTCACATCGATGTTTCTCTCTGTTTCTACTCTTCCCTTCCACTCTCTCTAAGTATCAATGGAAAAAATATCCCTGGGCGAGGATTAACAACAAAAATATGTTTTCTGACAATAACAGAATTAAGTGAACTAGAAAAAAATAACAGAAAAGTACCTGGAAAATTCACATATACTGGGAAATTAACATATTTTTAAATGGGTCAGAGAGAAAATTAGGACAATTAGAAGATATTGTAAATTAAATGAAAATGAAAACACAACCAAATTTATGGGATGCAGTTAAATTATTTCAATAGACACAGAAACGGCATTTGACAAAATTCAATATCCATTTATTTAAAAAACTCTAAACTTTCTTAATCTGATAATGGACATCTACAAAACACCCACAGCTAACACCATACTTAATGGTGAAAAACCAAATGTTTCTCCTCCAAGGCAAGGATGATTGTTCTCAACACGCATTTTAACATCCTCCTGATGGTCCTAGTCAGTGCAAAGAGGCAAGAAAAAGATATGGATTATAAAGGAGGAAATAAAATGATCTCTATTCATAGACAATGTGATTATTTATATATAAAAAAGAGCTACTAGAATAAGTGAGTTTATATAGGTTGCAGGATATATGATCAATATACAAAAATAATTATATTTCTCTACAGTAACATCAAACAACTGGAAATTGAAATAAAAAAGATAATGCCAATAAAAAGATAATAGCATTAAAATAGAAATATTTAGGTATAAATATAAAAAATATGGTCATAATCTCTGTGCACATCTCTAAAGTACAGATATGTTGAGAAAAAAATCAAAGGTGACCTAAGCAAATTGAAACATGTACTATGCTCATGGATTGGAAGATTCAATATTGTTAACATACCAATTCTTTCCAAACTGACTATGAATTCAATGCAATCCAAATCAAGATCTCTACGGGATATTTTTTTTTTTTTTTGTAGACATAGACACGCTGATTCTAAAATTTATATGAAAAGCTAAAGAAACTAGACTAGCCAAGCAATTTTTAATATCCTATCTAATAAAGAGGGAATATGCTAATTGACCATCATGCCCTCACAAAAGATGGTGGCATCCACAGCCAATAAGGAGGGAATATGCTAATTGACTGACACACCTTCAAAGATGGTGGCGCCCATAGCCACAAGACGGTGGTGCCCAGTCCCCTCAGCCCTGCCTGGGCGGTAGGCGCTCAGCACAGCCCGGCCTGCCCCCAGGTGGGCCCGGCCGCTTGGCGCACCTGCCTCTGGAGTCCCCCAGTCCTCTCAAACCCCCAGCTGCCCAGGGCCGGCCCAAGGCGCAGGCAAGCCTCGATGGCGGCTGCCCAGCTGCCCAGGGCCACCTAAGGCTCAGGTAACCAGGGCTGGCTGAGGCTTGTGCTGCCGGCAATGGCAGCAGCAGAGGTGTGATGGGGGCGTACCTTCCCCTGATCACCAGGTCACCTCCTGCCCCTGAGGGCTCCTGGACTGTGAGAGGGGGCAGGCCTGGCTGAGGGACCCCCCTCCAGTGCATGAATTTATTTAATTGATTTCAGAGAGGAAGGGAGAGGGAGAAAGAGATAAAAACATCAATGATGAGAGAGAATCATTGATCAGCTGCCTTCTGCACGCCCCCTACTAGGGATAGAGCCCGAAACCCAGGCAGGTGCCCTTGACCAGAATCGAACCCCAAACTCTTTAGTTTGCAGGCCGATGCTCTGTCCACTGAGCCAAACTAGCTAGGGCCAAGCAATTTTTAAAGGAAGAACAAAGTTTGAATTCTTCACTACTTGGTCTCAAGACTTACTATGAAGCTACAGTAATCAATAAAGTATAGTAGTCATGAAAGAATAGACACATACATTGATGAAACTAAATCCAAAATCCAGAAATAGACCTACACATATACTGTCAATTGATTTTCCAAAAAGGTACAAAGGCAATTCAATTGTTGTCTTTTCAATAAACTGTGCTTGGTGAGGAAGAACCGGAATGCTTGTGGTGGTGACGCAAAATGGTAAGACACTGTCTTAAAAATTCATTTTTCAATTACAGATGACATATAATATTAGTTTCAGGTATACAACATAATGATTCGACATTTATATACCGTATTAAGTGACGAACCTAGCACCCATCTGGCACCACACATAATTATCACAATATTATGCTGTGGTACAGACACTTTGGAAAATAGTTTGGCAGTTTCTTATAAATTTGCACTGTAGAATTGTACACCTAAGCCAATATAATTTTATTAACCAATATTACCCCAATAAATTCAACAAAAAAATTAAAAGAAAACATACTATAAGACTTAGTAGTTCCACCCCCAAAATAAATGAAAAGTTACATTCCTACAAAAGCCAATACCGCCCCTGGCAGGTGTGGCTCAGTTGGTAGGAGTGTCTGTACACCAAAAGGATGATGCTCTAACCAACTAAGCCACCCGGCCAGGGTGGAACTGTTCTGTATCTTGATTGTCCACATCAACAGTAAGCCAAAAAGAGTGGATTTTGCTCTATGCAAATATGTATCTCAATAAAATAGCGAAAGGGGAGGGGGCAAAAAAGAAACTAAACAATTTATAGCTCACAAACTGCGAACAGTATTTACTGGGCATGTACCATTTGCTGGGGATTAGGCTGGGCCTCGAAGACACAAAGATAAATAAGACAATCCCTTCCTTCAAGGAGCTCACAGATTCGTAGGAGGATAAGGAACGACAACAAAGGTTTAGAGTTGTTGAGGGATGTTGGAGATGGGGCTGACATGACCTCATGGCATGCCATGAGAGCACCGAGGAGGGGTCCTCACGCTCAGCTGGGACGGGTGAGATTGGGAAGAAGGCAGGCTTCCTAGCGGAGGGAGTGCTGCAGCTGAGTTCTGAAGGACGAAAAGGAGTCGGGCAGGTGAGGAGAGGCTCTGGACATTACAGGTAGAAGGGAAGGCACATGGGAGATGACCTTGGGCCCTCAGGGAATTGTTAGGACTTTTGTGTAAGTGCGATGAAGGGAACCAGAAGAGCCGGCGGGAGATAGGACCAGACCATTGGCATGGTGAGGGTGGTTACAGATAATCAGTCCAAAGAGCTTGGTTTTTATCCAGAAGACAGTGGACCAGGTTTTTTTTTTTTTTTAATTTCTTTATTGATTAAGGTGTCACATATTTGTCCTCATACCCCCATTCCCATCCCACACCCCTCCCCACGGATGCCCCAACCCCCTGTTGAACTTAACCATTGGTTAGGCTCATATGCAGGCACACAAGTCCTTTGGTTGATCTCTGGACCAGGTTTTAAGCAAGGCAGTAAAAGGGCTCAGATTCATGCAGTTTTAGGATTACTCTGCAGCATTGTGGAGATGGATTAGAGCAGGAGGCTAGAAGCAGCGGGACCAGGGAGGAACTGGGGCAGGAGTCCAGCTGAGAGATGCAGAGCCTGGGACCAGGTGGGGAAGCAGAAGAAGGCCAATTAGAGAGGCATTTGGGGGCAGAATGGCCAGGACTCGCTTCCCATTCGATATTTGAACATTCAGTCTCAAAGAAGAAACGGCACTCGCTGTTTCTTCAGCCTAGATCCGTGGTCGGCAAACGGCGGCTCGCGAGCCACATGCGGCTCTTTGGCCCCTTGAGGGTGGCTCTTCCACAAAATACCATGGCCTGGGCGAGTCTATTTTGAAGAAGTGGCGTTAGAATAAGTTTAAGTGTAAAAAATTTGGCTCTCAAAAGAAATTTCAATCGTTGCACTGGTGATATTCGGCTCCGTTGACTAATGAGTTTGCCGACCACTGGCCTAGATGGATCTTTTCTTGGCTCCTTACAAAGCAGGCTCCTTCCCATTCTTTAGGGTAAACCACCTTCTCAGGGGGTTCTGCCTGACTACCCCATTCAAAGGACACCCTCCACTCTCCCATCACTCTGTTTATTTACCTTCTAAGAAATGTATTGTTTGTTTATTTACTTGTTTACCGTCTAAGCACATGGCTCTGGGTTCTAAGCCTAACGTGGCCTCTTATTAGAGGGCCTTGACAAATTACTCATCTTTATGTGTGTTCGTTTCTTCATTTGTAAAGTGGAAATAATAATACCTACTTCATAGAACTGTCATCAGGCTAAAATGGGTTAACACGTCTTAAGTGCCTAGAACAATTCCTGGCACATAGTAAGCATGTACGTGTTATTTATTACTATTATTATTTTATTGTCATTTTTCTTCAATACTGTGTCCTCAGCTTCTTCCTAGCACCGTGCTTGGCACATAGGCATTTTAAAATACTTGTTGAATGGGTTGTGACTAAATGACAGAAGGAACTTGCCCACCTTAACCAGCAGATAGCGCCTGTAGGCAAAGAAAAATTAAAACTGGTTCGGCTTCTACACCACTTGGCCAACAGAGGTCGCTGCGGTTCCCTGGCGGCAAGGAACCTAGGCTGAGCCAGTGGTGCAAGTTGATCAGACAGGACTCTGGACGAGTATTCCAAATGGAGGAGCCAGAAAGCCATAATTGTATTAAAAAGTCAGAGTCAAGGAAGCTAAGGATAAATGATGTTTTGCATGATTACATATTCTAAAGCTGCATTTTCTTTCTGTGTTCTCACTCGATTGAGCAGCAGCAACAAGGAGCTGGCCATGCAGGCTTCTTATGTAACTGAGACCTCAGTTCAATGAGGGGGGAGGCGGTGGGAGTCAAAGGGAATGAGCATCTGCTATGCAGCAGAGGGAGGCCACAAGCCCTGCACGATGCTTCTCCCCTGTGCGGTGGATTTCTGTGGGGCAGGGACAGTGCTCACACATCTTGTCTGTGAGCCAGGACTGGGGACATGAAAGGGAGGGAACGGGGCCCCTGGGAGGAGCGTCGGGTCTGGTGTGGACAAAGGGCCAGAAAACCAATCAGGACGAATAAAGGGTGGGTTGGGAGTGCAGTGGCAGGAACCAGAGGGTGAGTTCAGGAAAGCGGAGGGGACTCGAGCTGCCCTGATGCTCTCGGTGGGTGGGAGGAAGGCATCCCAGGTAGAGTGTACTGTGTAAGCAAAAGCACGGGGATTGGAATACCCGGCTCAGTTACTGAAACTGGAGTAGTTTGGTGTAGCTGGAGGAGAGTGTTTAAGATGCTATTTAGAGGCCCTGGTTGGTGTGGCTCAGTTGGTTGGGCGTCATCTCAGACACCAAAAGATTGTGGGTTTGATTCCTAGTCAGGACATATGCCCGGATTGCAGACTCGATCCCCAGTAGGGGCGGGAGGGGGATACACAGGAGGCAGCTGATTGACGTTTTGCTCTTGCACTGATGTTTCTCTTTCTCATTCCCTTTCTCTCTCTCTCTCTAAAAATCAATAAAAATATATATTTTTAAAAAGATGCTGTTGGCCTGGCCGCATGGCTCAATGGTTGAGTGTCGACCCATGAACCAGGAAGTCATGGTTCAATTCCCCATCAGGGCACATGCCCAGGTTGCAGGCTTGATCCCCAGTGTGGGGCAGGCAGGAGGCAGCCGATGAATGACTCTCTCATCATTGATGTTTCTATATCTCTCCCCCTCTCCCTCTCCCTTCCTCTCTGAAATCAATAAAAATTTATTTTTAAAAAAGATGCTGTTGCCCTAACCGGTTTGGCTCAGTGGATAGAGTGTCGGCCTGCAGACTGAAAGGTCCCAGGTTTGATTCCGGTCAAGGGCATGTACCTTGGTTGCGGGCACATCCCCAGTAGAAGGTGTGCAGGAGGCAGCTGATCGATGTTTCTCTCTCATCAATGTTTCTAACTCTCTATCCCTCTCTCTCTCTGTGTAAAAAAAAATCAATAAAATATATTTTAAAAAAAGATGCTGCTTAGTGTAACTGGAGGACAGGGTGAAGGGCAGGGAGTGCATTAGTTACAGAGTGCTGGCAGACTAGCTGGTCTAGCACTTTTTCTTTTCTCCTCCAGGTCTTTTAAAAAGTCACTGGAATCCAGGGCCCACCAGCCTGGCACAGTCCTAGCTTATTCTTCTCCCCATGTAATTATTAACAGTGATCCCTTCCACCCTCCAAGGTTTCCTAGTATGGATGGTCACCTTCGTTAGGGACCCCTGGTGTGCTCCCATTATCACAGCGACCCCATCTTTCCTGAGGGCAGGGGCAGGCTCTGGTCCACCGCAGCCGCTACCCAGTGAGACGAGAGGCTGAGGAAGAATGAGTCTTATGCCTGGGACCTCAGAGACTGGGGGTCCAGAACAGACCCCTTTCTCCTCTCAGGGAGAGGTGGAGATGCCCTCCCATGAGGAAGGGTGCCCCAGCAGGGTTTCTGCCTGCAGGAGGCTGGCACGGGTGTCTGAGGCCTGCTGGTAGCTGCGATGGAGGCTGAGGAGCCCTCCCCACCCCTTCCTTGTTTGCTTCCTTTATCCTTCTCCAGGGCCGCCACAGCCTCGGGTCTGGCTGCAGGAGGCAATGCCCACAGGGGTGTGGACACAGAGTCAGGAGGTGGGGCCGCCCTGGGTCAGATAGTCAGACCCAGAGCAGGACCGGGATGCCCCCAGGGAGCAGCCTGGGCTCTGGTTCTGCTTTGCTCCAGATGTCCTGTGTCCCCTGGAGGAGGGCTGCTGGGCTTCCTGGGCCTCCGTTTCCCCA
The DNA here is from genome assembly GCF_951640355.1 of Cnephaeus nilssonii. NCBI lineage: Eukaryota > Metazoa > Chordata > Mammalia > Chiroptera > Vespertilionidae > Cnephaeus > Cnephaeus nilssonii. The sequence goes on along the minus strand of NC_137084.1, from coordinate 44,761,602 downwards.
CCAGTACAATGACAGGTTAGTTGAGGTGGTCTGCATGGGACTGGCCAGCCCTGAGTAAATTGCCCCGAGGCATCACTGAGAGAAGAAGGCGGGGCAGTGAGGGAGGAGGGAGGGGTGGAGGAGGGCATTCTGAAGGAGCCAAGTGCATTACCCCAGGAATATTAACTGCCCCCGTCACTTCTCCCAGTCCGGAAAAGGCCATGCCCATAAATTAGGGCCATGAGTCTGCCAGGCAGAGACTTAATGAAGAAGGAGATGGACTCCAGCGAGAGCAGGCAGTGCCTCTGGAGGTCACAAGCCCAGCCCCGGCCTGGACAGAAGGAACATGGAGCCAGAGACGGGCAGGGATGTCAAAGTCAGTGCTGGACTGGCCCAGGATGGCAGGAGCCGGCTCTGCTGTGTTCACTGCTGAGTCCCCAGCACCCAGCGCACAGTAAGATCTCAAGAGATATTTCTGATTAAGTACCAAGAGACAGGTTTCAGACTGCACCCCCATCCTCTGGACTCCAGCGGGGCCCTTGCTGGTTCCCACCCCAGACCTAAGGGGCAGGGAGGGGAATGGGGTCACGGAAATAAACTCCTCAAGGAGACGGCTCCCTTTGTTTTCGAAGGGAAATGTCACATTGTTTACAGGGTCACAGAACTCCGGGGAGTCTGACATGTTCCTCACGGTGCATAGCTGATTTATGTCTGCCACATTTCCGACAGCCACACCCCTTCTCTCTCCCTCTCCTGCTCTCTACCGTACCTGCCCTCTCAGGGGACATCCTGGAAGGAATCTCCCCTGCAGTCCCCCGCAGTCTCCTGCCCACCTCAGATAGCCAGCAGCATTCCCAGCATGTGATGAGACGGGGAGGCTGGCCATTCAGTGGGGGCCCTGGCACTGATGAGAGAGGGTCTGAAGCAGGTGGGTGGCACCAGGGTGTCAGGGCAGGGCAGATCCCTCCATCTCACCTTTCCCTATAAGGTCTCTTCTGGGCTCCTTATCCCCTTGCCCATCTGCCTCCTGTAGGCACTGCTTAGTTCTGATTCCTCTCGATGCTTCCAGTGCCCAGCATGAGGTCTGCCACAAAAAGGCAGGGCAGAAGGAACCAGGAAGAGGCACCAGGTCGTCTCCTGTCCCACATGCCACACGACTCCACTTCCTTGCCCTTTTGGAAGGTGGGGGTCCCTCTACTACCGCCCCGTGGAGAATGTGGGGGACGCAGATCCCTCTTACTCACATATCCTCCCAGCCATGAATGGTCTCCCAGTTCTCAAACGAACAAAAGCTTCCTGCCTGCAGGCCTTTGCACAAGCCTTAGCACAAGCCGACAACTTCCGATCGTCCTCTGTTCTGCAAACTCCTGCTCATCCTTCTACACCCCATTCCAATGTGATTTCCTAGAAGACGTCTCCCTGGGTGGAGTCAGGGGTTCTTGCTCTGAGCTTTCAGTGTCCTGGGACTTCTTTTCTCTAAACCTTGATGAACTACGACTCCTCCCCAGGGTCCTTAGCGTGTCTGGACTGGCAGAGGCTGAGTGCATGGCTGGGTTTGCAGAGGAGGCAGGGTGGGGGCCCCTGGGGACCCGTTGGTAGTCTCAAAAGACCAAAGGCCACTAACAGACCGCAAGCAGGGTGGCAGCCTAGAGATAGCCTTTCACGGGCACTAAGGTTAAACATCAACTGGCACGCAATCAGTTAAGTTTTGACAACTATTGATTTGATCCTTAGCTTAGCAGCAGCTCTCATGTGAAACTCTCCAAGATTCTTGCTGACAATGAACCCGCAGCGAATAGCATGTTCTGTGTGCCAGGACTTACTGCAGATTTTGGCTACATTACCAGAGGGCACGTCTTTGGAACTGGGGAGGTGACCTGTTAAAGACAGTTCTTGAACCCTGTTAGAGACACCACCACTTCTTTGTCCTGGAGGATTGGCAGAGAACCCTTTGAAGGTCACTAACAGAAGGGAATGCTTCAAGGGAATGTAATCCCTTCTCCTGCAGGATGAGCGGGGTAGTGGATTTGCTGGGAGGAGATAAGGTCTCACGCACGGTCGCACTGTCTCCGACTCTGTAAAGAGCTAATCTAGGGTGAGCTGCGCTCCTGCCCCCAGGCAAAGCTGCGACTGGACTGTGGGGAAGTCCCAGGCAGATTCCTCCGGCAATGAAAGGGACGTTCCCAGGAAGAGAGAGAGTGAGCACCTTATGAGAAGAGGGTGTTCCTTGGTGAGATGGCTCCTACCTTACCCCTGAGGTCCTTTTCAGTGTTTAGAAGGCACCATTTCTAGGATGAGGTGGCCCTAAAATTCTGAAATGCCAGCGTGCTGCACTTCTACCATGTGGTTGTAGGACTCTGAGATCCTAAATGTGAAATAACCCAGCATGGGCACCGTGAGGCAGGAGTTAGGCCTCCTGGCCTGACCCTACTGGCCCAGAACCCACCTGCCTCCTTGCTCCACATATCTCAGGGGGGTCATTTCATCCATCCCCACCTCCAGGCTGCTTCTCCTCTCGGCCTCTAGCATACCCAACGAGCAGTTCTTACCCCTCTAGCCAGGAGGTTGTGGCGTGACAAGGTATATAAGGAAGAATCAGGTAATTCGTCAAGAGGGGATGATGCCAAAGCAGCAAATAATGATCCATCCTCTTTCCTGTCTGAACTGCCTCAGTTCTCTGTGGCTGCATCTCCTCCCTGGTAGCCTCATCTGAGGCCAGCATTTGTCAGTCCAACTCTATCTCCCCCACAACCCCCCACCCCAGCGCTGTGATGAGGAATGAAAGGGGAAGAGGATGTAGAGGAAGCACAAGGTCCCACCCTGGCTGCGTACAACCCCATCTCAGAGGGTAAACAACAGACTGGTTTGGAAAGCAGTGCCATCCCATGGGAGGGCTATGTGCCTAGCTTCCATCCTGCTATGTGCAGTCAGATCCCATTTCTTTCCCCACAGCCCAGGAGAAGAAACCAAAGGTCACTGCCCCTTAGGGAGGTCCACAATGCCCTCCAAGCGTCCCTCCCAACCCCCTTCAAGTGCCCCAAGGCCAGCCCGAATGATATGGCACCACTGACAAGAGCAGAGTATCAGAGGTTATTGCAGACTTTATAGAAAACTGCCCAAGGGGTTTCCAGACTTCTTGGGTAGGGGCGGGAAGGCAGGCCTCAAGCCAGTATGCCGAAGGAGCGTGACTTCCTGTGTGCGGAAGCAGCACAGGCCAGCCATTCTGCCTGACCAAGGGGGTGGGAGTCAGGGAGAGGCAGCTCCCTCCCCACTCACCGATTGTGCTTTGGGATCATGCAGAAGGCAGGGCGCCGAGGCTCTGACCCTGAACGGAAGGGCTTGTGCCTGAGACGGAAGGTGAGACCTCCCTTCCTCCTCCAGAAGGGATGGGGGATGGTGCATGGCAGCAAGGGATCCTTAGGGGAGAAGAGCCAGATGGACGGGAAAGAGCATATGGGCAGCAGCTCCCAGCCCTCCAGAGCCCCTTTCCTGACCCCTGAGGCCACGGTGGGTGGGTGACCCTGGTTCTGAGGCCTGACTTCACAGCCCCAGGACCCTCCGTTCTCCGTGGGGATCTGCTAGCATGGTTGGGGCACCTGCACCTGTCTTGCAGTGCTGGAGAGCTCATTTTAGGATGTGTCCAGTGGGCACATTCCAGGGATGGATGCCTCGCTGGACCCTGGCCTAGTGAGTGGCAGGAGTTGGTACTGAGTGCAAGCTATGGGTGTGTGTGGGGGGGATTGAGAGCCTAAGACTTGGGCAGGGGGATGAAACTCAGACCAGGTTAAAGAGCTGAGAGTTTGAGATCGGGCCAAGCACTGAATACTGGGGGATCAGAGCTCTGGTGGGAAAGGCTAGAGATCAGCTCCACACCAAGGCTATAACTGGGTGTGCCCCTCCCTGGGATGGGAGAGACCAACGGAGCGGAGCCCCGAGCCCCGAGGAATGGGGGCCTGAGCCAGAGCTGAGGTGGTGGGTGGTATGAAATACAGCCTCTGATTGGGGGAGGGTGCCCAACCCTTAGAGCCCGAAGGTGTGGGTCTCTCTGCAGGATGGAGGGCTCAGAGCTCTGGTATGAGAAAAAAGGCTGAGTCCTCCAAAACCTCTTCGTGGGAGTGCTCTGCTCCTGAGGCCAGAATAGGATGCGAGGGTCCCAGCGCTGGGAAGGGAACCGAGGGCTCCAAGCTGGAGATGGGGGTCCTTGAAGTCTAGGATGATGTTTCCCACCGAAAGGTCGGGGCTCAAAGATGGGGGTCGTGGAAGCAATCTCAGGGCTTTGGGATTTTAGGAGAAGGTGTGTGGGTGAGTCTTAAAAGGGGGAGGGAGGTTGATGGGTCTGGGGCCTGGAATGAATGGGTAGGGCTTCTGGAATCGGAAGGGGTGTCTCTGGGTCTTTGATGGTAAGAGCTCTCAGAGGCTGGGAAGAGGGGTACAGTTTGGGGTTTCCATGTGTGTGTGTGTGGGAGGGAAGGGGGTGGTGATGCCAGATTCCAAAGGTTTACAGGTAGGTCAGGTCCAGGTCTCAAAAGCCTCAAGCTCGCGAGTGTCTCATACCCACTCCTTCAGGCCAGGTAGCCCCAGTAAAGTCATCAGTTGGCAGGGGCACCCCCAACAAGTGAAGCTCAGAGGCCCGAGCTGGGGGAAGTGGCTCGGGAGCCGGCGGGGGCGGCTGGGGCGGGTACGCGGCGCGGGTCGGCGTCCTGTTCGTAGCGGTAGTGGTAGCCCTCCATCTGGTCCCGGCAGGCCTCGCGCAAGTTGCGCATCCAGCGCTGGATGCCCCGGCGGTTTAGGTAGAGCACCATTAAGAAGATGAGGCCGATGAGCGCCAGCACCAGCCCGAAGAAGACATAGGAGGCTTCCAGCTCCGGGCCGGTGAGTTCTACATCTTCGGCGTCGCGGTCAGCGCAGCGCAGCCGCGCCTCGTCCAGGTCCAGGAAAGGCCGGTCTTGCAGCTGCCTTGGGGAGGCGCATCGCAGGCGCCGCGCGTCGGGGACGCGCTCCGTGGCGTTACGCAGCCAGGCCAGCAGGGGGCGAGCGGCGCAGCCGCAGCGCAGGGGGTTGTCGGCCAGCAGCAAGCGCGGCGCGGGCAGGCCGCCATCGCGCTCCAGAGCGCGCAGGTCGTCGGGGCCCAGGCCGGCCAGCGCATTGAGGCGCGCGTCCAGCTGCTCGAGGCGCGGCCGGAGCAGCGCGGCGGGCGGCAGGCGGCTCAGCGCGTTGCCCGCCAGGCCCAGGAGGCGCAGCTCGTCCAGCGGGGCGAGCGCGGCGTTTAGCGCGGCCAGCAGCGCGGGGCCGCCCCGCACCAGCGCGTGGTTGAGCTGCAGCGAGCTCAGCGCCCGCAGTCCGCGGAAAGCGCCGGCGCCCAGGGCGCGCAGCGGGTTGTGGCTCAGGTCGAGCGCCGCCAGGCTGGGCAGCCCGTCGAAGGCGCCGTCCTCCACCACCTCGATGTTGTTGTGCGTGAGGCGCAGCGCGGTCAGGAACGGTAGGCGCACGCCGCCCGCCGCCCCCTCCTCCCCATCCGCGTCCTCGCCGGCGAAGGCGGCCGCGCGCAGCACCGTCAGGTTGGCGCCCACGATGGTGAGGTTGCGCGCGTCGGGCGGCACGTCCCGAGGTGGCTGCCGGAGCTCTGCGCCCGACGCGCAGCGCAACAGCAGCTGGGGGCTGCCGAAGCAGTAGCACTGGAAGGGGCAGGGCGCGGCGGGCTGGCTTAGCGCCGCCGCCACGAGCAGCAGCCCGGGTAGCAGCGGCCCCCTTGGCTCCCGCTGTCCCGAGCGCGGGGCCATCGCGGCTGCCCCCGCATCCAGCGCCTGGGCCACCGTGCTCACCAGTGAGTTCTGAGCGCTTTGGGGGCGGGTAGGGGGCGGGTGGGGCAAGTCCTTGACCTGGAGAGGCTGGCAGTCGCGGTTGTTCCGTCCGTTGGCTCTAAAATCCGAGGAACCTTCTCACTTTCCGGGCTGGGGCGAGAGGGGTCAGGCGGGGAGCGGTGCCCCCCACCCCCCGGTGCCCTACTCGCCCTGCGCGCTGGCCTCCGGCTTCCGCGGCCGTTCCGGCTCGGAGCCGAGTGGGCAGGGTTTGCCTCCCCCCTCCCCGCCTCCCGTCCTCCTCCTCCGCCCCCAGCGGAGTCTCAGCGCCCTGCTCGCCGAGAGGCGGGGTGGGAGGCTCCCTCCCGAGAATCTGGGCTTTTGACTGCTGTGCTTTCTCGTCCCCCCTCTCGGGTTCCGGATCTGCTGAGAAGTTTGGCTCTCCCAGGTCTCACTTGCAGCCTCCTCGTCTACCTCACTTCCCATGTTTAAGCTGGATCCTTCCTCTTCCCTCTCCAGCACGTGCGGGGCTGGGCTGGACCTAGGAGAGCAGGCAGGTGGGTCAGACCAGGGAGCATGAATTGGGTGGCAGAACTTCATCATCCTCCCTAGCAGCGCAGGAAGGAATGAGGGATGCGCTGAGAAAGTTACTCTTCCTAATCTAGGAGAAGGCTGTGCCCCCAAAGACTGGAAAATCCCCAGCCCCCGGCTCCCTCCGCTGGGACCCTGGTTACATTAGGCCTGGCTGGGTCACCACCACTGAAAGTCCCTGGGACTAGCGTTTTCTGGACCCCATCACATCCCACCTCTGAAAGTCAGCGACACCCCCTTAGCTCCTCCCCGGCCCCCAACTCACTGGCTGCTGTGCCTGGAGTTCTTTCATCTGGTTTCCTCCACCAGGCTGGACTCCTCGGCAAAGCACTGTCCCAGGCTTTGGGATCAGTGGGTGTGGTGATTCAGCTCTTTGCTGTCCCCTCCCTGCTGGAGCATCCAGGCAGGCACCCACTAAACTGTTCCACTGGGTATCAGGACCCTGGGGTTGTTGGACACTGTGAACTGCCTCCTGGATACACCTTCTGTGAATGATGAATGTGTGGGAGGTTTGAGGCTCCAGCGGTTGGGAGAACAGGAGCAGATTGTGCAGCATGGAATGGGGGAGGGGGTGTTTCCGAGGGGGCCAGGGTGGAGCTGTTGATGGGTTTGTTTTGTTCTGGGAATTTTTAAATTTTATTTTTTTGGTAGAACTGAGACGCTCCAGACCTGATTTAAAGAAACAGGCTTCTGAGAAGGAAGCACTCCTGGCCTTGGCATGAATTATTTAGGCTGGAGAGGCTGACACTTGATCCTGCAGGCCATTCTGGTATCAGCAGAGCTGGTTGGGATAGAGGCTTCCCCCACCTAAGAATCAGGCAGTCTCTTTCTCCTGAATTAGGGAGGTGGTTGGGTTGACTCCTTCCCTGAGGTTATATTTAACAGATCAATACCACTCAAGGAAAAGAGGCAGACCCTGCGGTGGCTTGAGTCTCCGGCAAGGACCACTGTTAAGGACCAGGGCTGTTGATGCTGGGAGGAGTGGGGGAGCTGGCTCTTCCCTCCCGCTTCCCTCTCCCAGGTATTGGCATATGAGAACAATAACTTACACATGCATGATTGGACATGTCTGTACATATGTACATGTGAGGTTGTCCACATGTGAGTACACACAGACTCATGCTCACTTGAGTGTGCATAAGAAGGTTTGTATAAAAGTGTACAGGGTTCCAGGCCAGCTCAGATGTGCCTCATGCAAGTACATGAGGGCTCATTCATACATGTGCACATATGAACATAGACTTGAGTGCATCCTGGTATATGTCCATGTATACAAAAGCACATTCATACTTGAACATTCATGCTTCAGGGCCCTTGCAGGTTCCTGGGTGTGTTTTGGGAGGGGCAAGCTTACAGACCCATGCTTGCAAGCACGTGCATCCAGAGGTTGGCCAACACACTCTCAGCCCCGTCCTGCCCTCCACCATGCCCTTGGTCTGTGGAGGTAGCCAGCTGTGGTGTCTTTTCTCATATAAGCACAAGTGCTCAGATAGCTGCCCTGGGGCGGGACCCTGAGCTCTTGTACTCTCCCCAGTCCTGGCTCATGTCAGCTCCAAGCTCCAACTCTGTCATCTCCCCCAGTGAGAGGCACTGGCTTTTCTTCACTATTGTGTTTCTACTGCAAGGACTAGCACAAGACCGTAGTGTACAGTAAATGTTTGTAGATGACTGACTGACTGACTGAATGAATGAATGAAATAGTCTTCTGCCCGTCCTGCTGCTTAGAGCCCCTTTTGCTTCCAGCCTCTAAGCAACTGCCAAGGTAAGAGCCCCTTCCCCAGATCCCCACGGTGATTGGTTCCTGGTTGGCTGATGTTCTCCCCCATCCCTCCACCCACCCCTATGAAAGGGCCACAGGGCAGTAGGCAGCCTTGATTGGGGGGTGCTAAACACCTCAACTGGGGAAAGAAGACCCGAAGAGAACCAAGAACCATTAGGTACCAGAGCACAAGGCAATGATTGTGTTTTATAAATGGGGAAACAGGTCAGAGGGCCAGGGACTTGTCCCAAGGCTAGTGGTTGTCAGGGCTTTGCCTGGAAACCTGGCCCCAGGTCCTTGCCCAGGGCTTTGTCCAAGGTACTGGCTGCATCTTAGTGGGTCCAGTGCCACAGAGAAATCTCCTGACCCCAAGGAGCTGAGGCCAGGAACAGATGCTGGGGGCGGGTGGTGTCTGGTGTGATCTTGGAGCACTCTCTACCTTTGGGCTGTCAGCTTCTACTTCTGGAAAAGTAGGTGGGCTTCTGAATTCCTAGCCTTTGTAGTCCTCTCAAAGCTATTGTGATAAAGTGAATGGAAAGTGCTTTGGAACAAAAGCCATATCACCTAGGGTGTGGGGGCCTAGCACCCACTCTGCCACGCTTTCACCCTATGGCTCTAGACGCGGCATTGCCCCTTTCTGAGACTAATTAGCTGCCATGCCATTTGCCTTGTTCCATTTTTCTCCCTTCCCAACACAGCAAATGCATGGTAGATAATAAAAGAAGTGAGTTGCCTCTATCTGCCGCCCCCCCTCTTTGTGCATGTGTCCCCTTCTCTGTCATGGTTCCCCCTGGAGCCGAGTCTGTGAGCCACTTGGAGCCGAGTCTGTTCTCTGGAGGAAGAGCCCTGTCCATCTTCGGGCTCACAATAGCGCTCAGCATATCGTAGGTATTCAGTAAGTGTATGTCCAATTGCATTTGAGGCTGTGTTTATTCCAGTCTGGGGAGTATCTTTGCCCAGACTGTTTGCCACCTGGAGTGCTCTCTCCCCTTCACCCTGTTTCTGCAGTCCAGTCCACTGCACCGCAGGGCTCAGCTTGAGTTCTACCCCCTCCGGGAAGCCTTCATGGCTTTCTTCTCTCCTTTGAATTTCACTTAACAGTCAGAGGGCTAGAACTCTCCTGAACCCCCTAATTGTCAGCAACTGGGGCTCAGGACTGGTCTGATTCCCTGTATTGCCAGCACACAGCTTGGAGATCAGCATGGAGAAGGCACTAGGGAACATGATTGAATGAAATAATGATTTAAAAATCTCTGGCTTGATCATTCTGTGAGGCAGGCCAGGTGAGGATCCCCCATCTACCCTTCACACCAGGAGACACCAGCCCAGAAAGGTTAAGTGCTTTTCCCCGAGGTTGCACAGCTGACTGGACGGGAGTCTGACAGGAACTCGGGTTTCCTGCGCCTCTCCTTTGCTGCAGCTCTCCCCATCCTAGGCTTTCTCTGGGGCGTGTGACCGGGTCAGATCCCAGGGGATCCAATGGACAAAGAGCTCCGGCCCCACCCAAGCAGAGTTACAGTCTGCCCTGTGCTGGGTGGAGAATCCCCCATGTCAGCCACTCTAGATCCCAGTTCTTGAATTTGTTATCCCACTAGGCCCCAAAACCCCTCTCTGAGTCTCCCTCCCCTATTCTAGCTCCTCCACTGGGGTCCTATTCACCCCACAAAAGCCCTGCCCTCTGTAAGCTCCACTTCCTTGGTAGGAAGCCTAGAGAGGTTTGGCAACTTCCCTGAGGTTACCCAGCAGGTAGCCCTTCCCCATCGCCTCCCCCTCCATTTTGTCCACTAGAGGGGTCTGTGGGAAGTCTACCTTCCCAGATCTAAGTTTCCTTATCTGCAGAGAAGGGGTGAGTGTGTGTGTGTGTGTGTGTGTGTGTGTGTGTGTGAGAGAGAGAGAGAGAGAGAGAGAGAGAGAGAGAGAGAGAGAGAGAGGTGTGTGAGAGAGAGAGAGAAAAGAGAGAGAGAGGCCTGGAAGGCTTTTGAGTCCTGTGCCCTTTGGCCTTTTTAGGGATGAGGATCATGGAGGAGGAAGTAACACCGTGATTTGCCTGAGTGCCCCCACCTTCTCAATGTGTGGTCTTGAAGTTTCTACCCCAACTACAATGGTGGTAGGATGGTCTGGGGGTCCTCTTAAGTCTGATGCTGTAGCAGCTTGTAGGACGCCTTTATCCTGGTGGCCTCCCTTTCCCTCTGCTCCTCCTTCCACTGAGGCAAGTGGAGGCACAGCTGGCAGGGCTGACATGATGGAGCTCAGTCATTAGGTCACAGCTGGGGAGGCCCCAGGTTCTCTCCTCTTGTGTAGCCTCTGCATTGGCAGGAGGGGAAAACTCCACCATAGGCTCTGCTGTTCCCCTTTCTCACTCCTCCTTCCCCCACCGCTGTGAGACACGGGAAAATCCATAGGCCCAAGATTCATTTTCTCCACTGAGTCAGCAGAGGCCACACTGCTTGTGAGGGGCAGCCAACTGGCTATTAAATAACTCTCTGATATTTTATACCCTCCTCCGCTTTGTGGCCTGGGCCTCTGAGGAAAGGCTAGCGTAAATGAGCTGGTGAGTCCTCTGAAAGTCATAAGTGCTCCCGACCCCACGTCAACCCACCCTTACACCACCCCCAGACTCTAGGCCACGGGGAAAACCGTATTCCTTACTACCTTTGCACAGTGTTTTACTGCATAGATCGAAACTCCCAGTCTCTAAGTGGCGCCCCAGGCTGGAGTTGTTATCCCTGGTTTAGAATTGGAAACGGAAGTTTAGAAAAGGGAGGTGGCTCCATCTGGCTTTTGTTCTTGGTCTGCTGCAGGCTGGCGGGCTGTGCGGCTGTGAGCAGGTCCCTGTCTCTTTCTGGACTTGTTCCCTCACTGGTGTTTGGGGTGGCCACCGTATCCCTCCAGCTGTAAAATTTCATGAATCGCTGCTCTGGTCTAGATTTTTCATAGAGCTACTCTTTGCCTCCACACTCTTCTTCTTGGGGAAGCTAAAGGGCAGAGAAGACTGAGGCTCAAGGCCAGGCAGGGGCTGGCCCCAGGATTCCAGTGCAGATTCAACTGGAGCAGGAGTGGGTGGGGGAGGGGGAAGGAGCAGAGTTGGACTCTTTCTCTCTTCTCTTGCCTTCCTCGCCCCTCCTTCCTTTCTTTTGAAGGGAGAGGTCAGGACAGACCAAGGGCAATAACCTATTTAAATCTTAATTTTCTTAAAACTCAGGGTCTCAGAAGCTGTAGATGCAGTTTGAGAAGGTGGGAGCAAAACCCGCTTCTTAAGCTGCACCAGGGTCAGGCTCCTGATAATGGAAGTTAGCGGGCCCAGTTCCCCGGCTTCACCTGTTCTGTATCCCTCGGAAGACCGGATTGATATTTCTGCTGGTTAGATTGATATCTCTGTTGGTTATATGAGAACACTGGGAGGTTAAGAGCAATACTTGGGGTCACACCAGATCAATGATGTACGTTTTCTGATTTCCCAACTTGGTGCGCATGCCACTGCTCTTCTCCAGGCAGGAAGTTGGGGGCTAAGGGATGGAAATGGGAGAGGCAGGTGGGTTCTTGCTTAGCTCTGGGAGTGACCTCAGTGTGTTTGACTTCCCTGGCATCCTCTTGGGTCCTCACGATCCTCCTCAGCTGTACCAAGCCTTCTACTTCTAGAATTACAGAATCTTGGAATCCAAACATTGAATTCTAAGAACTCCACAGACTGGGAGAGCCGTAGAACCATGGTCTGTTTGAATCAGAACATGAGACTCTGACGGTGCTGGTAATATGAATGGTGGTGAATGAAATACTTAGAGCCTGCAGTAGGTCGTTACACGAATGTTCCCCGGTGAGTCCTGCCTATTTCCATGTGCTCATACTGTCCCTTTGCACACTGACTTTGGCTTGGCTGTATGAATTCCTTTGGCTACTGAGACATCAGCCAGTGTGATGCAAGCAAAGGGTTAAAAACTGCGTGTGAAATGGGACTCCCCCTTCTTGCTCCCCTGAGAGCTCCATGTGTAGAAACCCAAGCAGGCCTCTCAGAGGAAGAGACCAGAAACAAGCCATCCCGGTTACAGCCCTCTAGGCCCACCAGCTCCCAGATGATCTTCCAGCTGACTCCAGGGAGTGACCCCAGATACGACAAGAACTACCAGGCTGACACAAGCCCAAAGTGCCGACTCGGAATTGTGAACAAATAAAATAGTTGCTGTTGGAAGCCATTACGTTCTGGGAGGAGGGCGGAAGTTGTTACACCGCAGTAGTAGATAACTGAGTCAGAGCCAAAGAATTAGAATTGTAGAATCTTAGTCATAGATTCCATACAGTCACAGTATCAAAATTTCTGGGATCAGAAACTGAAATTTAAAAGAAAATATTTTGGGGTTTTTTTAGAGAGGAAAGGAGAGGGAGAGAGAGAAACATGGATGTGAGAGCGCAACATCGGCTGCTTTCTGCGTGCCCCCAGCCCCCCTACCAGGGATTGAGCCTCCAACCCAAGCATGTGCTCTCCCTGGGAATGGAACGGACAGCCCTTCCGTGCATGGGATGACGCCCAAGCAATGGAGCCACACCAGCCAGGGCCAGAAGCTGAACATTTTGTTATAGTGTCTGAGGAGTAGAAGGGTCCTGAGAACTCATTCCTTTAACTCCTCCTGTAATTCACAGACCAATTGGCTCCCTCATCCCCTTCTAACCTGGACCCCTCCCGCCACCCACAGGGCCCCTTATTTTTCAGAGTTATGTTTATTCTATCACACAGTCGTCTTGTTCCACCTGTCAGCTGGTTCCTCAATCCCTTCTGCTTTAGGAAGCTTTCCTGTGTTGATCTGCTTGCTCTGGTCTTGGGACGTAAGTGTAGACCGGGTGGAAATTTGTCTTGGTATTTATCCCAGTTCCTGGCACAGCGCCTGGTACAGAGTGGGGGTTAATGAAAATATTTTGAGGAAAACAACAACCACCACCGCAAAAAAAAAAACTCCCTTTTTCCTGCCCTGTCCCCGCACTGTTGCGTTCTAGGATCTATCCATGGTGCTGAAAGTCTTTATCCTCCTGGCCACCGTCTCCCTCAGAATAGCTGTATTCCCATGTCCTAGGATTCAAGCTCTATTTTTCTCCCTCCCTCCCTCCCTCCCTTTCTCCCTCCATCCATCTCTCCCGCTCTCCCTCTCTTCCTATCCCTTCCTCCCTTCCTCTCTCTCTCCCCCCTCCCCTATATGCTATCTCCCCCTCCCCCATCTCCAGATCATTGGCCTGGACTATTGAAAAGCAAACTAATACGTGCTGTTGTATACTAATCAAGTTTAGGTTCGGCTGTCTGCATTAGAATGCCCCAAACAACAATCTCTTAAATGATATGGAAACAGAAGTTCATTTTTTTTTTCTCATAAAGAAGTCCAGATGTAGCAGTCCAGAGTCTGAGTGGTTTCTCCACAGTCACGAGAAACCATTCTGCCTTTCCTAGTGTGCAGTCCCCCTTCTTGTGGTGAAAAATGGCTGCCAGAGCACCAGCCATCACATCAGGTAGCAGATGGAGGCAAAGGATAAGAAAGAGTGCCCCTTCCCTTCATGGGTCTTTCCCATAATTTCATTCAACACTTTTACTTACATGGTCACATGTAACTAGTTTCAAAGGGCCTGGGAATATAGTCTATTATATAGACTCTCATCACCCTGGCTGGCTGGCTGGCTCCAGGCCTGCTCTTCATCATCACGATCTCCTGAGAGGAACAGCAAGAAGCTTGCCTGTCTGCACCCCATGGCACACCCAAATAAACAGTTCTGCCTCAGTAATAATGACCACAACTTTTTGCTGGGAGTCAATGCACCCAGCAAAAAGTTGTGGTCATTATTACTGAGGCAGAAGGAGAAATAGCTATTGAGAAGTAACTAGAAATCTCTGACATTCGTATAGGAACAGTGGTGTTGACGGTGACAGTTACTGTGGTATGTTAGTTGTGGTGTTGATAGTGACAGTGATGGGAATGGCGGTGGTGGTGATGTTGGAAGAGGGGGTGATAATGGTAATGGTGATGATGAAGAAGCAGGAGGTTATGGTGAGGGTGGGGGTGATAAAACTGATGGTCAGAATAAACTCTGGTCCAGGAGCACAGACTTATTCAGGCATCAGCCTGGATCAGGAGAATTCCAGAAGGCGGACCCAGTGACGACAGGTGTCTGGAGCCGGAGGCGTGCTCCAAGCCACAGGGGTGTGATTTGTGGCACTGCTGCTCCTTTGCAGCTCACCAGCCATGAGCCTCTCATCATCTTGAATCCAAGTCACCCCCAGCAGAGCATAAATCAGGTTCTCTCTATTTAGGCTGGAAATAACTATGGAATAAAAATGTAGGGCCTTAGGGAGGTGGAGCAGGAAGGGCGATATTGAGCTTCCTTTTATTGGACAATAAATACTGATGGAATTTGTTGTTACAGTCAAGGAAAGCTTGGCTGTGAAATACACAGAGAAACACATGGACCCATAGCTTCAGAAATAGAGACAAATGGTTACAAGGACACGCATGCAGAAAGAGTTACACAGAAAGAAATTGGGCCCTCAGTTATGGAGACCCTCAGGCACCGACACGCTCAGTCTCACAAGGAGGCACCGGGCCAGCCCAGGTTCTGTGGCTGAAGGTGACCAGAGGGGTGGGACTTGGGTAGGAAGAGGTGTGTCCTTCAGGATGTCTCCCCCATGGGCCCAAGGACACACCTGGAAGCCATTAGCAGAGGAGCCAGCAGGCTCCGGCTCCAGGTGAGAAGGCGTGATGAGAACATGTGGCAGCCTCCTGCCTGCTGGAGTGGGGCCTGGAGGACACCTTGGCCTGAGTAGTTCCAGCATCACTTCCCCAGCACCCACTCGAATGCAGAGGTAACCACAGCGCAGGCGCTGGCGCTCAAGATGGTTGGTGAGTCCACCTCCAGTTCACTCCCCGAATTTTTGACACGAGATTTCCTGACTTTTTATTTTTTTCAAAATATATTTTTATTGATTTCAGAGAGGGAGAGAGAGATAGAAACATCAATGATGAGAGAGAATCATTGATCGGCTGCTTCCTGCACAGCCCATACTGGGGATTGAGCCCACAACCCAGGCATGTGCCCTGACTGGGGAATCAAACCATAGGTTGACGCTCAACCACTGAGATGTGTGGGCTGGACTCCTGACTTTCTTTTTTAAAATATATTTTTATTGATTCCAGAGAGGAAGGGAGAAGGAGAGAGAGAGAGAAACATTAATGATGAGCGAGAATCATTGATTGGCTGCCTCCTGCCTGCCCCACACTGGGGATCGAGCCCACAACCCAGGTATGGGGCCTGAAGGGAAATTGAACTGGGACCTCCTGGTTCACAGGTCGACACTCCACCACTGAGCCACGCCAGCCAGGCCTGACTTTTCTAGTGACATTCCTTTTCCAGGAAGACTTCCCGAGGCCTCCTCTGTCCTCATGCCCTTGTCTCTTTCTCAGCTTCTGCTCAGAGCTTCTGGACGACATCTTCCTGACCTGCCTGCCCTTTCCATTGATCTGTGCTGCTTTGTACGTGGCAGCCACGCCTGGCTGCAGCCACAGTGGCCCTCCTCCTCTCTGCCCGGCTGGAGCAGCTTCATTTGGCTGTGGCTTCAGTCCCTTAGAGATTGGAGATGTTTGGGTGCCACCCTGGGTCTCAGCTCCCTCTGCTGCTGACCTTTGGCCCTGGGACTCATGGCTGACTCATTTCCCACCACGGGAATGGTGGAGCCCCTCTCTTTGCAGACAGACCATCTATTGCCACCAGCCTAGGCCTCAAGAACGGGAGGTTCCCTGACCCCGCAGAGCCTCTCTCTCTTTCCAGCCTCACGTTGGCCAGTCCCCAGGATGATCTAGTGCTGGTTCGCCCCCATGGGTCAGGAGCTAAGTCCCTAGATTTCCCCACTGTATTTCCAAATGGTAGAGAAAGCATTCAGCCTCGGGTGGGGCTGGGGTAGCTTCCCCACCCTCATGAAGGCACGATATCCCTGCTAATCTCAAAGCTCATCACTCTCTGGAAGGCTTGGGTGGGCAGGAAGACCTTGAAGGCTGACCAGAATATTGGCTGTTCCACATATTCCTGGGCTTAGGACAGACGGATGGACAGCAGCCTGGTCAGTCAAGAAGCAGTTTTCTGTTGGGGCCACCCCAACTTCTGTGCCTCAGCAGCCCCCATGGCACACCCAAGATAAACAGTTCTCACCCCCTCCTTAGTGTAGGGCCTGGCTAAGGCGGAGGCTTCAATTTGGCCATGCCAATGTGTCTTCAGCCCTGCCCTGGGGAAGGAAAGAAGAAGCCATTTGGGAGTTCAGAAAAGGAAAGGCTAAAAAGGAACCCACAATCAGCACTAATTAGCCATTGGGAGAAAGAAAAGGAGGTCAGAGGACTGAGTCTACTTCTGAAAGAGAGCACCTGGCAGGCAGACCATGCTGGTCTGCACCCCTACACCACCCAGCAGGGGCCCACACAGGCCCAACTGACCCCGACTCATAGGTCCCCCTGCTGGGAGAGGGCTCTACCTCCACCCATAGACCCCATTGTGACCCTCTCCTCTGGAAGAGGCAGCTGGCTATAGGGAAAGAGGGAGGGAGGGAGGAAAGAAGGAAGGAGGGAGGGGAGGCAGGCAGACTGGACTGAGCATCCACCGCATGCAGTGCACCGAGAGAACTTTATTTAATTCTCACAGAGCCCTGGAACGGAGGTACTCTGGCCCCCATTTAAAATAAAGAAGTGGACCCTCAGGTTAAGTAGTTGACCTAAGATCACACAGCTTAAAAGGGGCCGAGTGGAGAGTCCAGCTCAGGCTGTGCCTCTGCAGCCTGTGCTCTTGTTGCTATAAAATGAGTGCTTGGAGGGCAGAGCCCTGGCCTGAGTCATCTCTGTGCCCCCAGCGCTCAGCCCGGGGGAAGGGACGGGCGCACGTGGCAAGTGCTGGGAGAAGCTGTTGAACCAGGGAAGGACATGATGAGACACTCGGCAGGGGGCCCTGCAGGGAGCTTTCCTGGGGCCGAGGACAATCTGGAGTGAGTGCATCCTGTGCCCGGCCACGGGGGAGGCAGGGGAGGAAGGAGTGTGGGAACAGTGCATTTCTTCTTCCCTCTTTGCCACTCCTCCTTCCCCCACCCCTGCCCAGATGGTTAAGCTGTAGAGAAAACAGAATGAAGAACCTTTAGCCCTTGCTGGAGCCAAGCCACCTCGCTTAGTCTGGGCAGGTCACCAGCAGTCCAGCTGGGCCAGGGCCAGGTGTGGTCCGGGTGGGGTGGGGGGAGGAGAGAATTAAGTACACCAGCCTCAGGGCAAGGCACGGTGCCCCTCCACTCAGGCTGCAACTTCTGGCAGGGGCCAAGTGTCCCTAACAAAAGAGAGAGGCAGCAGGATGGGGAGGGGGAAGGGGACCCCTCTTTCGCCTTGCTCATGAGCACCCCAGTAGCAACACCTTTTGAGTAGAGACACATTTTGAGTCCGGCAGACTTTCCATAGCAGCCAGTTCCGCCTTCACCCTGAAAGGTAGTGATTCTCGGTCCTGACTGTAAAGATAAGGAAACTGAGGCACGGAGAGGCTAAGTTACTTGCATAAGGTTCCAGAGTGAGTAGGAGGACGGCTGGGATTCCAACCCTGGCTGGCTGGCTCCAGGCCTGCTCTTCATCATCACGATCTCCTGAGAGGAACAGCAAGAAGCTTGCCTGTCTGCACCCACCAGCAATTAGGGGCCCCTCGGCGTTGTGAAAAATGCCAGTGGAGTGTGTCTGATTAGGCTCATCAGGGCCCAGCATGGGGCACATGAGTTTTTAAGATGGATCACCATTATCCTTGGCTGAGGAATTGCGTGGGGTTTTCTAATTACAAATTATTCCTGCTGGATTTCATTATGCTCTCTCTCGTACTGGCTTTTTGTGTTCTCAATAATCTTACAAAACTTTGAAAATTATAGCCAGCCAAGCTTATTTTCTCAGTCTTAAAATATGCAGCTAAGCTTTTATTAAGACACAATGTTGTTATATTTTTAACAAGTGAATGTTTGACCCAAGATTACAGGAAGACAGCAGTTATTTGAATCACACCATTCCCCATTTATGATGAACCAGAAAAGCAGGACGGAAATTTACCTTCCTATCGAGAACCTTCCTTCATTTCCTGTGGGAGAGGGAGGTTCTCACTCACGTGTTTTAAACTGTTTTCAACCAACAGCCAACTGGTGTAGGCAAGTAACCTGGGTTAATTTGATAATTTCTAAGTGAGATTATTTCACTGAGGACTGAAAAAAATTTTTTTCCGATTGAACAGCACTCACAAAGACAGTAGAAAAAAGATTGATTTATATCACTTAAAGTGAAGAAGAAAGCATAGTGAGTGGGCCCAGGACTCAGCATAGGTTTACTTAAAGGAAGCCAGCCTAACTTCCCCTCTCTCCTCCTTTGGGAGAACGGAGTAATGGATCAGGTATCTATCAGAGTCCTGAGGATCTTGACTTTGAAAAGACATTTGGAACATCTCCCAAAGTATTTTTATGGTGAGATCGGGGCGGCATCAAATAGTGATACTCTAGGGGAGTCCCTGGCTGCCTGGATGACCAGAGGAAGAGAATTGATTAGTGGATCAATAGTAGCCTGGAGGGCAGACCAGAGCCCTGCTTGGGGCTTGGTCCTCTGTGCTGACTTGCTCAGTCTGATGTATTTTTGAAGTACTCGGTCAGATAAAACTCATGTATCAAAATCTGTAGGCAGGAGAGTGACTGTGACAGATGGCAGAACTGGGTTTCAAAATGATGTGGATTGACTTGACCTCTAGGTTCAAGTTCATGGAGGTAAATGTCATGTCCTTATTGGAGATCAAAGGTCGGGGTGAAGGAGAGGAAAAGGAATTATTGAGCATAGACTGTATGCTATACCCTTTGCATAAGATAGCTCGTTTAGTTATGAAAATGCTTAGAATAGGATGTTGGTCTCATTTTATAGGAGAAGAAACTGAGGCCCTAAGACACTCAGCATTTGCCCAAGGTCACAGCTAGTAAGAGGTGTACTGAGATCAAGACTGAGGCTGGTCAGACACGTAGGTGCACCTTCTCACCAAAAGTTCAGGGGGAAGGAGTCATAGCTGAACAGTAGTTTATGTAAAAAGAAGACAAACATACATATGCATGTGATGTTAGTCCCAAATTCGGATGCTGAGACTTTTCTAATCCTCTCCTCTGGGACCACCCTTGAGCCAGGCTAAGGGTGCAAAGATGAAAAATGAGCCTATGAGCAAGCTGAGCCCTGGTCTGGGAGAGAAACGGACACAACAGCAAACGAATCTGACAGTGCTGGGCATACTGAGCGCTATGGGAGCCCACGGAAAACGAGGCGTCCTCCAGGACGTCCCGGAGAATTGCACAGAGGAGGCAGTGCCTGGCCTGAGGCCTGAGGCGTGAGGATGGCTGGCTTGTCTGGGAGCCCAGGGGAAACGTGGGATGAGGGTCCAGGTGTACGGTACCAGCCTGAGCACTTCATTTCTGGGCTCCACTGTAAGGCCCAGGAAGGGTCTTGGCTGAGGGGATGGGGAGGCTAGCCAACTCTCCATCCCAGCCCCCAAGCCAGAAATGGAAGAAGGGAGTGGGAGGGGGGTGGAAGTTCTGGAAGGCATCCGGGAGCTGGAATCGGGGACATGCTCTGGGAATGCCGGGAGGTTCTGGGGCCACAGGCTCTAAGCATGCCAATTACTTTCCAACCATTGGCTGAATCCAGCAGCTGTTCCTGTTAGTGAGAAGGGCCAGAGACATGTTCAGGGACAGTGAACATGCAAAGAACAGATGTCCCGGGAGTCATTTGGAAGAGGCAAGGAGGGCTGCCCAAGGCTTTGTGCCTTTGGGGGGACAGTGTGGTTAACGTGTACAAAGGTATTGGAGGTGGGGTCAAAGCCAGGTAGGTCGGAGACAAGAGGTCAAGAGATGAAGGAGGAATGCTACCAAGTACAATTGGGCAGGCCATGCTGGGCCTTACAGGCTTTGTTCAAGATTTTAACCTTTATCCCAAGGCAGGAAGAAGCCACTGAAGGCTTTTAAGCAGAGAGGAGACAATTTTATTTGCATTTTGGAGAGCTCATTGTCACTGCATGATTGAAGGAGGCTGAGTGCAAGGAGACAAATGAGGAGGCGTTTGGAGGGAGGAGCACAGGTGGAATCCGGCCACGCTTGGGCTGGGTGGTGGTGGGGAGAAGTCGGGTTTGTCACTTGGGGCCTGGTGACAGGCTGGATACTGGGCGAGGGGGATGGCTCTGGGGTGTCGGCTTATGGATAATGAGATCATTCACTGAGGGAGGAAGACCAGGTACAGGGTGGGCAGAGAGTGTGAACTTGGCCGTGGTCCTGGTGAGTTAGCGATGTCGAGATATCCGAGTGGAGACATCGAATGGGCAGTTGGACATTTAAGCCTGGAGTTCAGGAGCTGTGTCACAGCTAGAGATGCAGAGCTGGGAGTTTTCAGCATTGAAGTGGTCATTGAAGCCGCCTGCTCATTCAGGGCCCGTGGGTCCATTGTCTGCTGTGGGAAGCAGTTCCTGACCTCCCACCCTGTCCGAAGGCTGGCTCGCTGCCTCTGGGCTCCCACAGATTCCCTGTCGCAGTGTGTGGGCAGTGTCTGCCTCACCCCGTAGAAGGTGAGCTCCCCGAGAGTATGGACCATGTGCCTCTCTGCACCCCCGGAGCCCAGCACAGGTCCTGGCACAGAGGAGGCATTGGTGGAGTTTGGTAATTGGTGCATGAAGCGACTCTCAGTGGAGTGGGCGAAGGGATGAGCTTCCTGCCCAGAGGCTTGTGAGCAGGGGATCTACAGCTCAGGAGGGAGTAGAGGGGGTCCCTATAGCCAGCATGTGTCCTCTGATTCCCGAGGCCAGGATTGGGCTGGGACTCTGTGGCCTCTGGAGAGATTGCTGGAGGCTGTGCTGACCTTAGCAGAAGCCCCCCTCCCCCACAGGCCTCTCCACTCTGGAGCTGCCACCCAAGCGCAGACGCCTTGCTAGAGTTTAGCAGAAGCTGCTGAGGTAGCTTTGGCTTGGGCTGCTAGGGCTGGCTGCCTGCCCTGCCCAGCCTTCTCGACCTCGGCCTTGGCTTGGGCCCTCCTCCCTCCCCAGCCACCTCTGCTCTACCCCACTGCATCCTTTACTGCAGCAGCTTGGCCACTGCAGGAGCCAAAGTGGACCTCTGCCTGGAGATTCTGAGAGCTTGGCAAGAAGAGGGTGTACCTGGAAGGAGGAGGAGAGGGAACACGTTGGTGAAGATTCTGGGAGGGGAGAGAGAAGAGGAGGGGCCGGGAAGGAGCAAAAAAAAAAAAAAAAAAAAATGCTCCCCCTGGTTTGGAGGACCTTCCAGATTATCTGGCTCCCTCACTTTGTCCAGAAAGAAACTGAGCAGTGGGGTGGGTGTGGCGAGGTGGGTGCAGTGGTGACTTGCCAGAGGATGCACCAGGCACCAGAAACCTTGTGCTTGGAGAGGGGAGGGAGGGGAGGGAGGGGAGGGAGCAGAGGGCCCTGCAGGCCAGGGCAGGCCATGCTGGTGACTATCCCACCTGGAGGAATGGGTGCAGAGGTGTGGGGGTCCTGGGTGTGTGCTCACCGTAGAAGGTTCAGGAGTCAAGGTTGGCTGAGACTGATTTCTTCTTGTACGAACCAGCCCCCATTCTCTCCCCCAATTGTCTCCCCATCACACGAAGAGCTCCTGAAAAAAGAGAGACTGCCTCTTCCATCTGATTGGGACGTTCCTAGGGCAGGGAATAGTCAGGACTCTTCCTGAGGTTGGAGGCCTGGTTCCTCCACCGGACTGGGGCCAGGCCAGGACCAAACCTCCATCCTGTTTATCCACAGCACTTGGGGTTGGGGCCGTGCCGAGAGGAGAGGGGACTGGGACAAGGAGATGCAGACAGCACCTCAGAGGGCCTACACGTCACATGACTGAGCAGTCTTGCCCCATTCACAGAGGGGAAGGTAGAACTTGAAGCCTGGGAAAGAGATAAAACCAGCAGAGAGGATTCCAGCATAATTCTCAGTGTAGCTGGGTCTGGAAACATACACGTTGTTACCAGAGGCGGGCACGCTGGGCTGTTCCCAGCCTGGCTCAGAGTGTTCAGCTCTGGTGGCAACACAAACACTGCAAGGGACTGCCAGGCTGCCCCAGAAAACCCAGAACTCCTTTGGCTTCCAAACTACTCGAGGACATGACTTCAGAAATTTAAAAGGACCAAAACACAGCAGCTAATACCACTTCTTTGTTAATACCATTTTTATGCTTGGTTTTAAAATACAGTTGATTTTACTTCTTTTTCGAGTATGCTCACCATAGAAATTTGGGAAAATGTAAGTTGAAAGAAAAACATATCCATAATCCCACAATCCAGAGACTTTTAAAAAATGTATTTTTCAGTTACAGTTTATATTCAATATTATTTTGTGTTAGTTTCAGGTATACAGCATCGTGATTAGACAATCATATACTTTACAAAGTGTTCCCTCCAATATTTTCAGCATACATAGTTATTACAATATTATTGATGATATTTTCTATGCCGTACTCTATTTTGTAACCGCCAATTTGTACTTCTTAATTCCTTCACCTTTTTCGCCCAGTGTTCCCCCATCCCACCACAACCATCAATTTGTCCTCTGTGTCTATGAGTCTGTTTCAGTTGTGTTTGTTAGTTTATTTTGTTCTTTAGATTCCACATGTAAGTGAAATAATGTGCTATTTGTCTCTCTCTGACTGACTTATTTCACTTAGCTTAATACCCTGTAGGTTCATCAATACGGCCCCAAATCGTCAGATTTCATTCTTTTTTATGGATATTAACCCCTTATCAGAAGTATCATTGACGAATACATCCTCCCATGTTGTATTTTCATTTTGTTGATGGTTTCCTTTGCTGTGTAAACACTTTTTAGATTGATGTAGTCCCATTTGTTTATTTTTTCTTTTGTTTATGATAGCAATATATCAGAAAAAATATTGCTAAGAGAATGTCAGAGATTTTACTGCCTATGTTTTTTTCTAGGAGTTTTATGGGTTCGAGTCTTACATTTAAAATTTAACCCATTTTGAGTTTATTCTTGCGTATGGTGTAAGAAGGTGGCCTAGTTTCATTCATTGCATGTATCTGTCCAATTTTCCCAATGCTATTTATTGACTAGACTGTCTTTACCCTATTGTATGTTCTTACCTCCTTTGTCAAATATTAATTGACCATATAGGCATGGGTTTATTTCTGGGCTTCAGAGACATTTTTGACAAATTTTCTTCCAGTTTTTTTCCTGTGCATATTTTCTTCATAATTGTGTTAATACTGCTATAACCTTTAAAACTTTTACTTTATTTTTTCTTATGAATATAAAGGTTTTTAAAAATGAAAATAAAGCCTGGCCAGTGGTTGAGTGTTGACCTAAGAACCAGGAGGTCACAGTTGGTCATGGGTTGATTTCTGGTGAGGGCGCATGCCCAGGTTGTGGGCTAGAACCCAAGTGTAGGGGGTGTAGGAGGCAGCCAATCAATGATTCTCTGTCATCATTGATGTTTCTCTCTCTCTCTCCCTCTCCCTTCCTCTCTGAAATCAATAAGAAAATATATTTTAAAAAAATAAAAGTAAAGAAGAACATTAAGGAGCAGGAAAAATTACTCATAATCCCGTATTTCATTAACCATTGTGCAAAGACATTGGGATATTTACTTCGAGTCATTTTCCTGTGCTCCACACTTTTAAAAAATATATTAGAACCATAAGTATAAGTGCTCTGTGTTTACGATTTGGGAGTCAGCATAATGTATTTATAACAACAACCCTCCCTGCCCCGCCCCCCCCCAAAAAAAAAAATGCCAAGCTTTTGTACATTTGGTCCACGCCTTTGGACATGCCAATCCTTCCACCCAAAGCCCTCCCTCCTTCAAATACACACACCTGTATTTGAATCCTGGCTTTATCACTCACTTCGGGAAAGTTACTCCACCTGGCCATGCACGCAGAACTTTGTGAGTCCTCGATGAAGGTATGAAGGTGTAGTGGATACTTCTCACATGTTTGTTTCCTAAGACTAATCTCTTGCTTTGTATTTTGAGTGAATCTCCCACTAGGTGAGTCCTTCTGGAAACTAGGACCCGATCTCCCACTTCTAAGCCAAAGGCGGCCAGATTCCCTCCCACTGTCTCCCGCCCCAGCAATTTGGCCAGCTGTACCTGGCTCAGGACTTCGATGTGACCATTGGTGAGGCTGGGAGGAAGATGGGTTAGAACTCATTTGTGCCTATGTCATGTAGCACGGCCACATCTGGGCATGCAGTGTGGTGGTGATGTTTAAAGGCTGCACTGGTGGAGGCGTTGGGACCAGCTGTGCCTATGGTATGACCTTGGCGATGAATCCAGCTGCCCACTCATTTGGTTGTCCAGCTTTCTCATCCATTCTGAGCTTCCCAGTGGAACTGCCAAAATTTTTTTGCTGTTTTGCTTAGTCTGTGACAGTTTCTGTTGCTTGCAACCACAAAAGTTAGTTCTTAAATCTTTTCAACAGTAGAATAAATTTCAGGCAGTAGCTTTAATTCCCAGCCAAATTTTTCATGCAGGTAAGTCCTGGATGTGTTAGAAGAGTTGTGCTTAATGCTGGCCTTTTGGACAAAGAACAAGGCAACCCTAGATCTGTGTCTCACTGCTCAGTCCAGAGCCTGCTTAGAGAGAGGAGGTACTGAGAGCTGCTGAAGGGAAGAGTAAAGGAAGGGAGAGAGCAAGCAAGGGAGGAATTTCCACATGCCCACTTACTGCAGGCAGCTTATGTGTGCTCCACTTGAGTTTCTAAGGCTCTTTGGGCCTCCATCGCCATTATGGGCTCCTGTGTTTCCCAGAAGATGGCATGACCCAAGTTAAAAGCCCTGGTGTCTCTCAAGACTCTTCTGGTTGACCTAAGTGTTTCTCCATCCCTGCCTTGCCTCCCCACTACACCATCTCCGCCTGCCACTATCTCTCATCTATCCAAAATTGCAAATGGTGACCTTGCTCGACACAGAACTTGTCTTCAGGAGGCCATTTGGGTGGCAGGAGCAGGCCCCCAGAGGCCAGCTCACTTTTGATAAGCAATGCTGCTTGCCTGGGATTCTCAATGTTTAGGCAAGGACTATGGGCAGGCCCAATCAATAAGCAGAGCTCCAAAGACTCAGGCCAGACCTGAATCCCACCTGGAGCCAAGCTGGGACTATCCATCCTGGCAGAGGGAGATATTTGTGTGCCCTTCTAGAATTCCCCGTGGGCAGGGTCTGAGTCTGGGTTCATCTCTCTTTCCCTCACTCCCCCGTCCCCAGTTCAAGCACAGAGCCTGGCCTGCTGTCAGTGCGCAGAAGTGTGGATTGATTAGGAACTCTGGGATCATTGCCTCAGGCCTTTCTTGGCATGCACCAAAAGTGAGACCTGGCAGGGCCGGTGTGGCTCAGTGTTTGAGCATTGACCTATGAACCAGGAGGTCATGGTTCCATTCACAGTCAGGGCACATGCCCCGGTTGCAGGCTTCATCCCTGGTAAGGGGCATGTCAGAGGCAGCCAATCAATGATTCTCTCTCTCTCTTTTGAAATCAACTAAAAAAAATTAATTAATTAATTAAAAAAATATATATATATACTGTATATATCTCCATATATGGATACATATACATATACATATACACATATACATATATATACATATATACATATATATACATATATATACATATATATACATATATATACATATATACATATATATATACATATATACATATATATACATATATACATATACATATATATATACATATATATATATATATATATAGAGAGAGAGAGAGAGAGAGAGAGAGAGAGAGAGAGAGACCTGGACCCAGCTCTCTCTCCTGCCTCATATCCCCAATTCCTCCCGTGAGCTCTAGGCTCCATCCACACCAACCCGTTCCCTGAATGTGTGCCAAGCTTTTGTACATTTTGTCCACGCCTTTGGACATGCCGTTCCTTCCACCCAAAGCCCTCCCTCTACCAGGTCAGCCCAATGAACTCCCACTAATCCATCCTTCCTTTAAGGCTCAATGTGTGCAAGTGCTGTCGCCCATGGGAAGCCTTCTGGAACTTGCCCAGGAGGCTCCCTCATTGTGCCCCTTTGGGCCCTGCCCATGCAGGCCTCTGTTATACCACTTGGCACAGAGAGTTGTGGGTATGTATTCCTCCACTAGGCAACACTTCTGAGGGAACTGGATCTGTTTCTCTCTGTACCTCCAGTGCCTAGCCAGGGCCTGGCACAAAGAGAAAACCAGGATGTTTCTTCCCTACCCACCCGCACTCCTTGGCAGTAGGAAATGCAGCTGGAAAGCTTTCAGGGACTTGAATGCCAGGCTAAGAAGAGACTTAATCAAATTTTAATTGTTGAATGATAGTGGTGGCTGGACCCCCTCATTTGGGGAAAGAAGAGTGATTTTTTTAAATTTGGCTCTCTCCCACCCCAGAGATCAGGGACTTAGTTCTCAGCAGGAAGATGGAAGAAGCGCCTCTGCCTGGGGGCTCTGCGGCCCCCTCCCCTGGACACTGCTTCTGCATTCACTCCCAAGTCCTGATGTCTCTCTCTCTTTCCAAAGGCCTGGGTTCTGGGATCCACCCCCACTACTCAAGGGCCAAGTCCAAACCTCAATCCCTGTTATGTAAGTGAATTATCTGCTGTTCCCAACCAGCGCCAGCCAGATCTCCTCCTCCTCCTCCTCCTCCTCCTCCTCCTCCTAATTGATTTAATCTTCTCATACCAGAGAGCTGGGCGGGATTGGGGAGACAGAAGCCAACACATCAGTGACGTCGGCTCATTAATGACAGGGAATCTAGGTCATGGATTGGCTCTGATTTCCCCCTCCCAGTCATTTGGGTCTCTGAAAGGACACTTTCAGCTCCTCCTCAGTCCTCAAACCCCAGTCCTATAAGGAGAGAAAGATGAGGGTCTCACAAGACCTATCTATCTCTCAAGTCTCCCTAAACCCCGAGCTTTGGATAGAAATTCCCAGCATTCTGATCTGAGCGCAGGGCACAGCGAAACCCAGTGTTTTAAGGAATGAAGAGGTGAACAGATGATTTCATTTTGAGGTGGGACGAGACCTTAGAGTTGCTTTCCACACCAAACAAGTCCCCACTTGGCAACTTTTCTAATAATGTTCAGATTCTACTTATACATGCCCAAGATGGGAAGCTCACTCCCCGAAGATAGTCCTTTCCTTGTGTGGTGGCCTTTCTCACCGGGGGCTGAGACATCGGCCTTGTGACTTCCTCTGGGACCCAGCTTTGCCACTGAGGCCACATGACATGCCCCAGGAAAGCGAGACATAGTGATTGTCATCCATGACTTTGCTCTTCCCTGGGCTGAACACCCTGGTTCTCTCACCAGTTTCTCACTTGTGCCTTTAGAGATTACTCCTCCCTGTATTTCCTATGGCTAAGCCATGGATGTCATCATCCCAGATGGGAAGAGCAAACACAGACTCCAGGGCAGTGTGAACAGCTCAGGTTCTTCATTTTGATATTAGACTTCCATTGATACAACCTGAAATTGCCCGAGATCATTTGGGGTATTGGCACGTTTTTTACTTAGCTTAAACATGGAATTAGTCAACCCCCATAGAGATTTTTCTGACCTTAGAATGAAAAGTTTCCATGAAAATGATCTTTGTGATATTAGGAATATCTCCATGTTTCTTTCCCATAATTCTTTTCATCTACCCTAAAATTTATTTTTTCAATATAATCATGCAATTATCCATCCATTCCTTCACCCACACAATTATCTATGTATTAATCCATCCATTCACCAACCCCAATATCCACCTACATTCCCTTCTACTCAGCTGTCCATAAATTCACTCATTCACCTGTTCATTTACCCATCTACCTACCAACCCACTTACCCACTTTATATCCACCTATCTTATCATGGGTTTATCTTTCCATCTATCCATTTACCCACCATACACCCATATACCCATTCACCAATCTATACAGCTATCTCTTCATCTACTCTCTCTCCTAGTCACCCATACATCTATATTCATCATCCATTCATCCATCTAATAATTACTGAGATTCTATTACATTTCAAATCTTGAGTAATTCTGAATGATTCAAAACAGAATGAAATACAAGTGCTTTCTCTCTCTCTCTCTCTCTCTCTCTCTCTCTCTCTCTCTCTCTGTGTGTGTGTGTGTGTGTGTGTGTGTGTGTGTGTGTGTGTGTGTGTGTTTTCACTCTTTGGGGAGAGGGTGGGAGCCAATAAGGCAGATGATGCTGAGTACTGTAAAACAGCAATGAAGAAAGTGCTTTGGGGATTCAGAGGGGCATCTGGATAAGGTTATGGATGCCTTCCCACCAGGGGAGACTTTTTGTTTGGGCCTTAATGGAACAGCAGTATTTGGATATACACAGATGCATTGGAAGTAATTCTAAGTAGAAGAAGCAGCACATCAAAAATATAGAGAGCAGAATTCGAGTATCATTCTTTATATCTCTGCCTAAGTGCATAGTACTGAGCAGGGCACACTATAATAACCTAATATATACTTATTGATTGATATTTTCCCTTCTCTCACAGAGGCACCCTTCCACCTCTCCCCCCCTCCCCTAACACTTGATCTGAATAAGATTTCACTCTTTATCTTTAAGAGGGTTCTACTAGATGGCCTTGGACAAGTCATGGAACTTTTCTGGGCTTCTTTGAGTTTGTATTTTTTGAGTTTGGGGTTGTATTTCTGTCTCTATCTGGTGGTCCTCCCCCCCCTATTTTAATTATTTCTACTATGCTCTCTGCTTTCTGCTGAGAGACCAGCATTTCCATATATCTTAAATTTTATTATCTTTTGTCAGCACCAGTGAACTCAATCCCACCAGTCTTCAACTGCCTCAGCCCCATACCCAGGCAACAAAGTGTGTGAGTGGATAACGGGGGAAGTTCTGTGCAAGTGAAATAGGATTACAGTAGAAACCAGGAGCCACAAATTTAAACCCAGCTTTGCCATGAGCTTGCTGTAGGACCTCAGGCCAGTCTCTTTCCTTTTCTGTTTCAAAGGTTCCTCTTCTTCACAGAATTTTAGCACTGAACACAGAATTTGAAATTGTCTAGCCCAATGTCCTCATCCTACAAATGGAAAAACTGACTCATAAAAGCCATGTGACTTGCTCTAGAGTCTAGATCTAGAGTCTAGATCATATCTAGATTAGTGGTAAAGCCAGAACTAAACTTCAGATTTCCTGACTTTTGTTTCAGGGTTTTCTTTACTTAACCATTCATTTCAGACTCCATTCACAGCCCGTTTTTCTCGGGGAAAGTTTCCTCTCCACCTCCATTCCCCAGGAAGAAATGTATGAATCCCCCAAGAGTTTCTGGCTGTGTGTTACTGATTCATGCCTAGGTGGGGGCTGGGCAGGCAGTATTTAAGAGCAAGTATTCCCAGCCTGGCAGAGTTAATTATGCTCATCAGGAAGAGAGAAGAGAACGGAACAAGGCACTCTGGTTATCCACTGGTCTTTAATCAAATTGAGAAAAGAGGAAATCCATCACCCAGAGGCTAAGGGAGTTGGAGAGCTTGGCTTCTTCCGCTGGCTCCAGAGGCCTGTAATGGGTTGGGCGCTGTCCAAGGTGCTGACATCTTCACTTACTGCTCCAAGTTGCTGGGAGGAGCTGGGAGGAGCCCACTTGCACAGAGGGATAGCTTGTAGGAGATGCCCCAGGATAGATAGAGCAAGGGTCAGGACATATTGGAGATCCAAATTTTCCCTTTGCATCCTGAATCTTCCCTTTTCCATTCATTTGTCTATCTGCTTTAGGAAAAATATCCTTTTTTACGGTCAGAGTCCTGGGCTGGGATTGTAGGAATAGGAAAAGAGGGGAGAGCCCTAGACTCTTTGCTCTTGAGGCTACAGCCCCCAGTATGAGGGCGGAAGCCCAGTCATTGGCATTGGGGACTTCATCATTTTAAGGAGAGATGTGGCTTCTGCTTTTACAAAATCTTCAGTGCAATAACAGAGACATGAACTTGCCTTTGAGAATTTATTAATCTGGTGGAGGAACATCATTCTGCCTTTAACTCTAGCTCAAGTATAATAGAAGGGAGTCATGGCTCATGTCTACATGGTGCCTCAAGTCTGATGGGGAAAATTCTCAGTCTGGTTGAAGAAGACATGCTATTGATTTAGGGGGAAACCTCAGTTATATTCAGGAAGACAGGATGGACAGGTAACTTAAAATGTGCAAAATAATTAAAGAGCTCAGATCTTCACACATGTAATTGTGGTTACTGGTATTAGATATTTAGTGTCAATCAAGAAGTCTTCCTGGTAGAGGTGAATTTGAGTTTAAAGGAAAGCAAGGGTCTTGAGTCCATAGATCTTAGGCCCCCTGAGAATCATGACCATACTATCTTATTTCCTTATATCCCCTTTGTAATATGCACAAGCCTGAGCCCAGAGAAGGCTCTTGTTTAATGAACAATCACCAACAGATAGAGAGTGAATGTATCTATTTGGTGAGTTGGAGACAGCAGAGAGGGAATGGAGTAGGGATCAGGGAGGAGGGTTGGTTGGAATGGAGAGCCTGAGGCTGGTGTGGGGGTATGGCAGTAGAGTGATAACAGGGACAGAGGGAGTTGCCCTCTGTGTGTGCAGGCCACTGAAGCACAGCATGTAGAGCAACGCCCTCATGTTTCTGGAGTTGGTGAGAGACACTTTATTGAATCTTGGGTAGTTAAAGCTAGAGACTATTAAATTATAAAATCATAGACTGCTCAGCTTCTAGAGCCACACAATCATGGAAAGTTAGAGAATTAAAACCATAGCATTGCCCTAGCCAGTTTTGCTCAGTGGATAGAGTGTCAACCCACGGACTGAAGGGTCCTGGATTCCATTCCAGTCAAGTGTACATACCTCGGTTGCAGGGTCGGTCTCCAGCCCTGGGCAGGGTGGGAACGGGAGGCAAACAATCGATGTGTCTCCCTCACATGGATGTTTCTCTGTGTGTGTGTCTTTCCCCCTTCTTTCCACTCTCTCTAAACATCAATGGAAAAATATCCTCAGGTGAGGATTATCAAAACTATAAATAATCATAGCATCTTAACAGGGCCGAATCACGGTGTGTTGACATTATAGAACTGTAGTATCTTAGAGCCAAAGTGCTAAAAATTCACATTAGAGAATCTAAAATTCAAGCTATTTCAGTGTTAAAGGGGAAAAGAAACACTATTTTATGGACTCCCTCTGGTTTTATCTGTTATGGTGCTAGGAGTATTCTAGTATATTATGCCATTTAATTCCTTTCACAAGTTTTAAGCCATTCAGTCCCATCTCTATGCAATTGCAGTACTTCTGACAAAGGTCTATCAAACACAGGCTCCCATAAGTTTCTTTACAGAGGAGTCCTTACCTCTGTGCATACCTTTACCCCCTGCTGAATAGCAGCTGGAAAGTCTAACTTACATAAACTATACTCTGACTCCTTGTGGTGTTCCCACATTAGTCCAGTTCATGCCCTTAGAGCTACATGGAGTAAGTCTAATCTCCATTCACATGACAGCCTTTCAGATAGGTAGAAGTCCTTCTTTCTTTCTTCTCTCAGATAAGCTGGTTGTTCTCATGCAGCTAGAAATGGGACAGAAAATCAAAGAATATTTGATCTGGAAAGGCCCTAAGTCATGTTGTCCAGAGACTTCCATTTATTGCCAGGCAATACAGCATTATGGTCAGAAAGCCTGGGCTGTAGAGAGAGAGAGAAGCCTGAATTCAGAATCCAGAGACACAGCACTAACTTGCTATGTAACCGCTGGCAAATTACCTAATGTCTCTGGGCCTCACTCTCCTTATCCATAAAACAAAGAGAATAATAATATTGACATAGCAGAGTTGATGTGAGGGTTGAATGGGATAATGCAAGGGACGCTCTTAGCAGAGTGCTTGGCACACAGTAAGCAGTCAGTAAATATTAGCTATGATTATTAGAGGCCCAGAGGGGCAGGGACTTGCTCAAGATCACAGAGTAACTCAGAGGCAGAGCTGGAGTTAGACCAAGGACTCTTGCCTCCCAGCCCAGGGCCCTTTCCTATTCCACATTTCCACTCTGCCTTCCTCGGGAAAAGGAAATGATCCCAAAGGGAACTGGACTACTTTGTCACTGAATCAGTTGGGATGCAAGTAAGAGAAAACCCGGTAAGAATGGCTTAAACCTTTTATTTCTTTAACAAGGAGGCCAGAGGAAGTTGGATCCAGGGTTGGTCTGGTGATTCGCCGTGTTTCTGATGACACAGACTTTTCCCATTCTAAGCCTTGAGGGAGACTCTACTTGTAATCACAAAGTGGCTGATGTGACACTGAGCACCATGTCCGCCCAAGCAAGAAGGGCATGGGAGCAAAAAGGGCCTTCTCCTCTCGTGCCTCTCTTTTATCCAGGAAGGAGCTTTCCAAGTGGACCATCTCCTTATATGCCATTGACCAAAATGAGGTCACACATCCCCTCCTAGACCACTTACTGGCAAAGGGGAAGGTGTTTCCATGAATCCCTTGGATCATCCCTGTTTCTGGGCATCTTGCTCCTGAAATAAGGATGAGGGGATTGGCCGTGGGGAGGTAACCAATGGTGCCTGCCATACTCACACTCTGCCTTCTCTCTAGATTGGCCTCATCTCCTTTCCAGCCTCTGCCAGGGAGCCTTCCCTATTTATACCCCTTTGACCAGCACACCCTCTTCTACCATGTAATCAAACATTACCCAGTTCAATTCACAGTCTACTTTGACAAGGTCTCTCATCTTTTCATGTCCAAATCTTGTCTTCTCAACCTGTCAGCTTTGGGAGGCTGATAGCAGCTACTAATGAATAAGTACCTATTGTGTGCCAGGCACTGTTCTAAGCACTTGTGAGCCAGCTCCCAAATGGCTCCCAATGATCCACACCTTCTGGTATTCCTAACCTTTTGTATTCCCCTCCCACATTTTACCAAGGTTAGTCTGTGTAACCAATAGAATATAGCAAAAGTTATGATATGTCACTTCTAAGATTAGTTGTAAAAGATGAGTGGCTTCCATCTGGGTAGCACACATTCTCTTTCTTGGATCATTCATTCTAGGAGAAGTTAACCACCATGTCATGAGCAGGCTTGTGGAGAGGCTTGTGTAGAAAGAAACTGACACCTTTGACCATGGTTTCAGAATAAGCCTGGAAAAGGATCCTCCTGCCCCAGTTGAGCCTTCTGATGACTGCAGCCCAGGCTAACATTCAATTGCAACGTCATGAGAGATCCTAAGCCAGAAACTCCTAATTGATCCTCTTCTGGGTTCTTTATCCTCAGAAACTGGGTGAGATAATAGAAATTTGTTGTTTTTTTAAAAAAATACATTTTTATTGATTTCAGAGAGAGAGAGAGAGATAGAAACATCAATGATGAGAATCATTGATCAGCTAACTCCTGCATGCCCCCCCACCCCCACTGGGGACCAAGCCCACAACTGGGCATGTGCCCTGACTGGGAATCAAACTGTGACCTCCTGATTCATGGGTTGATGATTCAACCACTGAGCCACACCAGCTGGGAAAAACTTGTTTTAAGATGCTAAGTTTCGGGATAATTTGTTACTCAGCAATGGTTAACTACTTACTATAGTGCCACATTATCACATTAAATCCTCAGAACCAACGTGAAAGGTAGAATTTTTCTCCCATTTTTCAGATGAGAAAACCAAGGCTGAGATGAGTGTAGTGACTTCCCACACCTGGGAAGTGGCTGAGCTGGGATTTTCCCCATGTCTATTGGGTTCCAAATCACAGGGAACCTGGTTCTGTTTTCTCAGCTGGAATGTCTCCAGCTCCAGGGTGAAGTTTGAGGAATCAACAGGAGGACATGGTCTCTTTGTCTGAGGTGTTTCTCTTCCTCTTTTCATTTCAATCACATTAGTTTGCAGCTATGGCATCTTTTGTGTATATGTGAGTCAGTGACAAGTAGGTTTATTAGAAAAAACATCAGAGTTTTAAGAGGGGGATACTTAGGCTCTTGAGTAACCTTGGATAAGTTCTTACACTCTCGTAGGCCTCAGTTTCTTTATCTCCTTTATGGAGATAATAACCCCTGTTCCTCATTCCTCACCAGGGAACCATGAGCGTCCAGTACAAAGGGACTTTGTAAAATGTCAAGTATGGTGATCCCAGAAAGGTTTGCTTTGAGTAAGGAGCACGCCTCACCCGGGGCTCTCACGGTCTGCATGGAGGTAGCCCCTCACAGTCTGAAACAGTGGCCAGTGCTCCCCCTTCCCTCCCACCTGAGTCTAGGTTCAGGAGACAGAGAATACTGAGAGGAATTGAGAGCCCCAACCCACTTCTTCAATCTCATCCCTCACTATCATCTCCCTCTTAAGCAACATTGCAGTCCTACTGAAGTAGTGGAAATTTCCCAAGCCTGACAGGAGCTTTTCTGTATGCTGAGCCTCTATCTTTGCAGTTTCTTCTCTCTGGACACCATTCTCAACTTCTCCACCTGGTGTGTCACTACTCATCTTTCATGACTCAGATGTCCCCACTCTCAGGATACCGCTTGACCTGGTTCAAAGCCTGCTTCTCCTCTGCATTAGGGCACCAGTCTCCTGCCTGAGCACTTGGACTCCAGCTTCCCTTTTCTACTCAAAAGCCCCCGTGGCACAGCCAGCAGTCTTTCTAAAACACACATCTTGTCATGTCGCTCCCTGCTTAAAATAACCGCCCAATGGAATAATCCATCCCTCAATGTTTCAGAAGCTCCTCCTGGCTCTCAGGAAAACATCCAAAGCCTCCAGCTGGAACTCAAGGCTGGCTGCCCACTGGTGTCTCCAGCCTCAGCGCTCCTCTCTCCTCATCGCCCTGCATAGGTGGTACATCCTAGCCGCATTGATCTCGTTCCATAACTCAGACATGCCTCGCTCTCTCGTGCCTTCTGATCTGCTGGTCCCATTGTTTTCCGTGCCCATTCCCATCTTCGCCACCTAGTGACTTCCTGCCTAACGTAGAAGGCCAGCTCTGACTTAACCTCTTCGGGGAAGCCTGGCCTGGTGATCCCAGGAAGAGTTTATGGCTTCTTCTTCTCTCTCCTATATGACTTCTCAAGCTTTTGTTACTGTTGGTCAGTTTGCCTGCTTACACTGGAAGTTTCTTGTATCTGACACATGGTTGTGTCCCCAGCAGGATCCACACAGGTGCTTGGAGCAGCCATGTAGGATTGGTTGGCTGGTTGAAGGAAGGAAGGAAGGAATGGCGAATGAATCCATCCTTGAACCATCACTTCTTGGCCAGCCTCAGAACTGTTATTTTCCAGGGCAAGCCCATCTTATAGCAAGAGAGGAAGCAGAAAGGACTGCTCTGGAATGAAGAAAATCAATTAAATGTAAATCTGGTTGAGAAAAGCTGTCCCAGGTTGGCTGTGGGGAGAGATAAGACTGGGATGGTGAGCCCCGGTTGACAGTAAAAGAGATTAGGGGACAAGCAGAGCTGCAGCCAGGGCAGGGCAAAGGGAGTGTCTCCCTTCAGTGGTACCTTCCCCCTCTGTCTTTGCCACTTTCCCTGCCCCCATGCTCTATGCACTCCTTCAGTTCTCTCAGGGATCCTGGACGGAGAAGGAAACTTAAAAATGTTGATCATCAAATGCACTCATTATTTGGTCTTCACAACTTTTGGGAAACAGGAGATAGGAATGATCAACCTCACTTTCCAGGTGAAGAAATGGAGGTGTATTGAAGTTAAATCACTTGTTCAGGGTCACACCATGAATAAGTGCCAGAGTCAAGATTTGAGTTTCAATCTGACTCTAAAACACTGTTCTTTTCCCTCCATTGCACTGGAGGTCTTGAGCCAGGCTTCAAAGGGTCCCCAGCCTCTGAAATCAGATGCACAATTGTGTTTATGTGCATTTTTTTTATGGAGAGTTTATATCTTGTATGGTCCAAGGTGATTGTCACCCTTCCCCTTGCCTATACCATGTTCCCTCCCTGGAGGAGGCCTTTGAGCTGAGTATAGAAGATTGGGATACAGTGGAGTGGGATGAAGAAGGCCAGCTGGGTAGAGAAGAACCCATGTAGGGGTAGATTAGGAAGAAAGAATTCAATAGGTCTAAAGAATGCTGAGGGAGGGTGCTGTGGGTTCTTGCTCCTCATTTATTTGTGCTCCAATCATGGCTCCTGGCTCCCAACTTCTAAGGAGCATCTGTCTGCCCTGCAACGTCCCAGCATGGGTCTACAGGCCAAAGGAACTCCAGGCCAGGCTTCAAGATATCCGCTCTGCGTCAGTCCTGTCCTCTGCTGGATTTGATCACCTGTAGAATCTTGCAAGAAATTTCACACCTTCTCCTGAGCACACAGGTCAATTGCGTGTGGTTCCTCATGGACCAGTGGCTAATATTAGGGAAGAGGGCTGCATCCTGGGCCCCTCCATCTCTGGGAACCCCTTCAGTCCTTACCTGCTCCACTCCTGGCTCTCAGCCCACATCTCTCTTGCGATGACTCCCTGACCAGCCTGAGAGGTTTTAAGCACAAGGACCTCATCTTCAAATCTCTGCTGAATGTAGATTCAGCATCAAGACCCAGCTTGATGGGGCCCCTGCATGTGTTCACATTGTCATGTTCTTGGGAAATTTGCAAAAGTAAGATACATTAACCACAATCAGTTAAGATAGCTAAGTCTCTTAACGCCAACTTCCCTTGTGTCCCCACTTCCCTTTATATGAGGTGGTTGGAGAGGCCAAGGGCATTTCTGGGATCTGGCTAAAGGGGAGTTGAGTTGGGGATCAATTTAATTTGGGTCCACTGAGATATATTTATGTGGTTCTCCGTCATCGCTGCATTTAGGTAAATCATTGCCAGCCACCTCGATGTACAGAATGGCTTCTAGGAATCTTCCTACACACTGTCCAACTCACTCAGAATTGTGACATCAAGATGTCATATCCAGAGGTCATCTCATGACATGAATGTATT
This sequence comes from Cnephaeus nilssonii, assembly GCF_951640355.1. Classification (NCBI taxonomy): domain Eukaryota; kingdom Metazoa; phylum Chordata; class Mammalia; order Chiroptera; family Vespertilionidae; genus Cnephaeus; species Cnephaeus nilssonii. Next base: position 44,724,532 of record NC_137084.1, on the reverse strand, counting down.
TCATGCCACCTGGCCCTGGAAGCACATGGGCAATGGAGGAGAAACAGGCTGAAAATGTACAGAAACAGAAGCTAATCTGTGGGAAATCTTCCCACTTGTCAGGGGGAAAATGTATTTTAGAGGTGTGCATGGCAGAGGTGTACTGTGCTGTTTCTCTGAATTGTGTGACAGTTGTTTTGACTTCTTTTCTCATTCTAAGTAAATACTAATTTTCTTACCTTATTTTGTGTTCTTTTTCTTAGAGGGCTCCCCAAATTATATAAGCTTCAGTTCCCACAAAACCTGGATCTAACCCCAGTGCCACCATTTATGTTCTCGGTGATCTTAGGCAAGTTACTTAACCTTTTTGAACCATTTCCTCTTGGGTAAACGTACATGATGATTTGGACAGGTGAGTACTCAGAAAGCTTCACGCACTTATTCCAGTTCTGAAACCATTGCTAGAGGAAGTAACCCAGCCAAATGAAAATTAGACCAAAATATACAGATAGGGGAAGATGTAGTACACAAGAAATAATGGTGAGCAGTGAATCCAGTAAAACTTAAATCTAAGTAATTGGAAATAATGCAGTTGTTGCAAATTCTAATGCAGTTTGTAAGAAAGGATTTTTGTAATAGGAGAGACAGTATGCAAGAACAAATTTAATAACAAGCTGTATCTATAATTCCAGATTATTTCTGCATATCCTGGGAAATGGGGGGAGGAGAAGGAATATAAACATATGAACAGCCTCTTCCTGTTGGGAACTTTGGAGTTCTTGACACTGATAAATAAAGGCTCAGAGAGTTGTTAAACATTTAAAGGTATCAACAAATGGTAGGATAAAATGGGAATGAGAACTTCTGTACTTCCCTCTTCTTTCACCTGAGATAGCCTCAAAGCCTGATGCTGGGAGCTGCTCAGAGGGCCACAGCCAGGTGTGTCCCCTGCCCTTCAGCTCCCCCTGGCCCCCGCCCCCCACATGGCTGGATACAGCGTATGGGAAGCTGCTGATGGCTCCCTGTCTCCTGCCTCTGGAGCAGCAGGTCCCAGCTCGGTCAGATAGGTGAAGGCAACAGAATGGGCTGGGAGCAGATTAGGAAACTCTCTCCTCCCAGGGAGATAAGCAGGCCTGGCCATAGCATCAGTCAAGGCCTGACATACACAGGCCTGGTTTGTTTAGACCTGAGCATTCCACAGACCCACTCATTACACAGAGCTGGGCAGTACTGCTCCCAGCATTACATTACTCATTACACAGAGATGAACATTACTGCTCCCAGCATTCTAGGCCTGGGCAGTACAAAGAGCAGGTCCTTATACCAACCCCGGCATCACAGAGAACCAGTTTATCCCCCAAACTTAGGTGTCATAGAGACAGACATTATCTACAGAGCCCCAGGTGACACCGATTCAAGCACCTAGGAGGAAATGGTGAAATTAGGATTCTAGTTACAAAAGCCACAGTAACTTTGGTGGGGGGCCCTGGTCAAATGTGTAAAATCTTGGCAATGCATAGGGTACCAGTGAGTATGTGGTGGGTGTGTTTGGTCTTTGAAGTTGGAAAACACCCAAGTGAGGGGCCCGGGTCTCCCCCTTCACCGAAGCCCCTCACCCAGACGGTGGCTCCCTGAGGGCAAGGTCTGAGACGTCCTGAGTCCAGAGAGTGAGCCTCCCCAAGAAGTTCAGACCCCTTAGGGCCCTGACACAAGATTTCCTAAAGGCCCTGCCCAGCCTGGATGCTCACCTCCTTCCCCGGTGGATCTCTCCTCAGAGCTCAGGGCTCTGCCTCCAGGGGGCGCCAAATGGACACTTCTTGACAGAGGCTATCCTGGCCCCACCCCAGGCTGAGGAGGAGACCTGCGTCCATCCTGACGGCACAGATGGTCACAGGGCTCCTGACAACCAACCTCAGGCCAAGAGCCTGGAGGAGGCGCTTGCCGTGGCTGCCGCTCTTGGCCAGGGTAGGGCCTTGGGACAGATCACACTCTGGATTCTTCAGGCTTCTTCTCTGGTCCTGACATTAACGGCTGCTGCTGTAGGCCAGGGCATGTCACCACCTTGGTCCCCTCCTCTTTGCCCTGCTGCCTTAGGATAGCCATAATCAAGGCGAAGCAGGCCAGGGAGCCCGTCTTGAAGAAGAACTGGAGGCCAATGAACCTGGGAAAGAGCAAGAGACCTTGGGCTCAGGACCTTCCCGTCCAGGGCTTCGGTGTCCTTGGGCTGGGAGCAGAATGGGGTCAGCAATCACCACCTATTGTGCAGGTGGAGACATTGAGGCCCTGGGGGGAGAGACCTCCAGCCTCAGTGGACTCTGCATCACCATAGCCTGGGAGAGGGGGATACACTATGCAGGAGGAGCCCTGGGTGGGGAGCAGAAGCCTAGGCACCCTCCCTGCCCTGTCCCTGACTGCCTTGTGGCCTTGGCCAGTGTGCCTCTGTCTAGGTCTAAGGGCTCAGAGGCCCTGCCTGACAACTCTGGATTGCCCCCCCCCACCCCCTGCCTGCTCCACCAAAAGAAAAAGAGGGTTCCTTCTCCCCCACTTGTCTAACTCGGTGATTTTCAACCGGTGTGCTGCAAGAATGTTTAAAACATGCAGTACCCGACTGTTTAGTCAGGGGCACTGACCTCTTTTCCCTTAGATTGTCAAATGAAAAAAATGACAACAGCCAACATAACAATAACTGTCTGGTGTGAATAAATCCAAATTATACCTTTTTTTAAAAAAAATCAGATCATCAAAAAAATATATTTCAGTAATTAGTTAATGTGTGCCATGAGATGAAAAAGGTTGAAAATCCCTGGTTGAACTCACCAAGTCTCTCATTTGACTTTTTCTCCCCTAGGAAGTCCCTGGATAGTCCCAGCCCACAGGAACCATGCCCTCCTCAGAGCTGGAAGTGACCAGCTCCATGCTCCCAACCCTGCTAGCTAGTCGTCGTCTCCTCCTCCTCCTCCTCCTCCTCCTCCTCCTCCTCCTCCTCCTCCTCCTCTTCCCCCTCCTCTTCCTCCTCCTCCTCCTCCCATCTCCCAACACATCTCAGGGCCAGCAGCCTCTCTGCCTTCAGGTTCCTTTGGGCTTCCCATTGTACAGGTAGGAAGACTGAGCCCCGAAAAGGCGGGTCTCACAATGAGGAAGAAAGAGCTGGGCCCAGATTGCGGGCTCCAGTGTTATACATAGATAGGGCCTCCTTCCTACCCCACCCCAATTTCCTGTCTCTCTCACAACTGGGCTGCCCCCTGGTTCCCCCACACTCAGCCATGACGATGCATGTTCCTGCACAGACTGCCACCAGAGGGCTAGTTCAAGGCCCAGCTTCGCCAGTTATCAGCTGTGTCTTTGGGCCACTTAACTCTCACTTTTCCATAAAGGAGGAGACAGTATCTAGATCACAGGACTGGATATAGCACCTGTCACCAGCAGAACTTGCCCTCCCCGCTGGTGTCCTGCCTGGGACCCCCCCACCCCCGGTACTTTCAGCAACCTTCCCACAATCCCCTGGCAGCCCCCACCAGGGGTCTCACCGAGTTCGGAGCAGGTCATGGTCATAGTAGCGGCAGACGGCCCGACGCCCACAGCTCCAGGCCCAGTGCACGCAGGTGGTGTCGATGGCACTGCCGTGGATCACAGGACTGGGCATCCAGGCTGGAGGAGGAGGTGCTCAGGGGACAACGAACCTGGAATTCCTGTACCCCCTCCCCTTATCCCCTGTCTACACAACCCCTCAGGGGCTCTGAGCCACTGGAGGCCTCTGGGCCCATCTGTCCTTGGCCCTCAAGCCCACCCCTCACCCTGAAGTCAGATGCGACCTCCCTGCTGGGGTGTCTAGCTGCTTATACACCCACCTGCAGGTACCTGGGTTGGATCTGCTTCCCCATGGGCCAGTGAACCCCAAGGTCAGGGACTGGGTCTCACTCATCCCTGTGCCCCAGCCCCGGCACACAGTGAGTGTCTGGACCGGAGGTTCTTTACCTAAAACTCTCAGGAGCATGAACTGGATTCCCACGGCCAGAGTCTTGTCTTCTTTCTTCACTCCCCTGACAATCAGGGAAATGGGTGACATGAGGATCGAGAGGGGCCCAGCCCTCCAGGGGCTCTCACCATTCCTGCTCTCCCGCCACCCAATGCCAGCCTTCCCCCAGTCTCAAGGCCCTTGGGTGGGATGGGGCCGGGACCTCAGGCTCTACCCTCCATTTCCGATCAACCCGCAGAGCCTGATCCCCGTGTACCAGGCATAGCCACTGACCGACCGTCAGGGTCCTATGCTGACCTCCCTATGTTCCTGGTCACAGATACCTCCCATCCCTACCCCCTGGCTCCACCAAATTCTCCCCTTCCTCATACACTTGACAAAACCTGGAGCTGGGCAGCCAGACATGCCTTCTAACTTCCTCAACCACGGTAATGCTATGGCCCAGCCGCCCTGAGAAGCACTGGCTCCTCTCCTAAGTGATACCAGCAACTGGCAATCACGAAGGACTCATTCTCTATTGCAGCCCCTCCTCACCCGCATGAGGTAGGTGTATCATTAGCCCCATTTTACAGATAAGGAGGCTGACAGCTGCTTGGACAGGCTAAGTGACTTGGCGAAGATCCCACGGCTGATGGTTTCAGGAGTTAGAATTTGTGCAGCACGTTGCCTGCCTTAACTCCTCATATGCAGGCTGCCTGCTGGGGCATCCGATTCCTCTACTTGCTCTCTTGTGGCCAGACTATTTTATGGATCTACATGTCTTCTAATATTTGTAAGGGGTTCCATCCCCATTCTAATTTTCTAGAAAACAAACAGGGAATACAAATAATCCCAGCATAGTGAAAATTGGAATTATCCTTCCGTGAGGTCCCCTTATTGCAGCCCCACCCTGGGAGCTGCTGACTTTGGCCTCAGGAGACAATTTGCCTGTCCCAGCAGGCACCCTCAGGACGATAGCCAGGAAGATCTTGGATCTTGGGCTGGTTCCACAGTGGGCCCTTAGGTGCTTGTTGGTCGGAGTGGTGTTCAGAACCATGGACCACACTGATAGCTTTTGGCTTTCTGCCTGCCCTCCTGTGGCCCGCCCCTGACAGACAGGTCCGGGTGGGGAGTCAGAGGACAATCCTCCACTTCCTCCCCCCGGTGACTGGGAGGCAAAGGCAGGGCCTTGGGTGTGGCCTCCCCTCCCCTGGGGCAGGTAGGGGCTTGGGCTTGCTACCCAACACGTGCCACATGACCTGTGGTTAGCTTCTGAATTGCTCTGAGCCTCAGTTTTCTTATCTGTAAGATGGGAGAAAACTTCATCTCAGCACGTTGCCATGAGGATGAAGACAGGACGGTGGGAGCCTGCTGTGTTGCGGGGCCCACCCCTCCTTCTTCAGACTCCTCCTTCGGGTTCCTGTCCTGCCTGTGGCTAAGGACCTCTTGGTGTCCACCAGCTCTGACCCAGCCCTGCTCTCACCTTAGGATGAGCATGAAGGAGGGAGTGTGGGTGACACTAGCCATGGCTGCACCCAGGCTGATCAGGAGCATGAAGGGCAGCACCAGGTGGCTGCAGGCCGAGTCGCAGGAGCCCGCAGGCACGGGGCCGCCCCCCGCCACGCAGCTGCAGTTGGAGTAGAAAACCTGTGGGGGAGAGGGGGGAGAACCTTCAGGGGCAAGCAGCGGGCCACGGGCCTGTGGCTCAGAGGCTTGACAGACCCAAACCAGCTGGGACAGAGCTGATGGGAGGCTGAGTCAGATGGCAGGCCCTGGACCCAGGCTGTCTGTCTGCACACAGATGGGATGAGCCTGCATGAGGCTGTGGGGACAGAGGGGAGTGGAAAGGAGGAAAGGGAGAGGAGCCTAGAAGAACATCACCCTCAACACACCACACACACACACACACACACACACATAACACATTCACACATACACACTCATACATACACATTCACACACACCATACACACACAGACACACACACACAACACACAACACACATACACACTCACACATACACATTCACACACACCATACACACACAGACACACACACACAACACACATACACACTCACACATACACATTCACACACACCATACACACACAGACACACACACACAACACACATACACACTCACACATACACATTCACACACACCATACACACACAGACACACACACAACACACAACACACATACACACTCACACATACACATTCACACACACCATACACACACAGACACACACACAACACACATACACACTCACATATACACATTCACACACACTACACACACAGACACATTTACACATATCTCATACACACATACACATACCATATAGGGCAAAAGTTGGTTTACAGTTGTTCATATGGAAAATAACACAATAATTAGTAAATAATAATATAGACAAATAAGAATAAACTGTTTCGTGTACTCACAACTGTAAACCTACTTGTGCTTTACCCTGTATACACAGACACACACACATACACATACACACACCCTCACATATACCCCCCCCCCACCGCCCACACACACACACCACACACAAACTCATTCTTTTACCTGGTGATGTCAGAATGTTCCAAACTCCTGACCATACGTGCAAGGAATCAAAGCAACAAAGAGTTTTAGGGAAGGAAATCCGATTTTCAGCTCAGTGCCCCCTCCCCACGTTACCCAGGTCTTCCGGAACTCAGGGCCCTACAGGGGACTCTCAAGGAGAGACTGAGGCGGGGTGGAGAGATGCAGCCAGACTGCAGGAGGAAGGGTTGGCCCAAGACGGGGGCTGGACTTGGGTCTTGAGGAACGAATAAGAGTTTGCCAAGAGGAAAATTGGGACAAGTAGGGGAGGGTCCAATGTGAAATCACAGTGGCATGAAAGACCCCAGCCAATCTTTCCTTCTGCCCGGAGCAGAGAGCGCAGAGGGCAGAGGGGCCGTGCTCAAAGGGTGCGCTGTGGTGGCGTCGTGAGAGAGGAACCTGGACGCTGTGTGCAGAGACACGGTGGACCAGGGCCCTGCCAATCATCCTGCTGACAACAGCTTACAATACTGGACAAGGTATTGAACGTATTGTCCCGAATGCACCCACAAGCTGGCAGAATGTAAACAATACTGAGGTTCGGTACTCAGGGGGGCCGGATGCTGAAAGATGCGCAGAGTCCTGAAACAAGCTTCTGTGCAGTGGAGTGTAGCTTTCTGAGGTTTGGGGGCTACAGGGCCAGAGCAGGAGTCCCAGCCCTCTCTCCTGCCAGGGTGAAAAGTCTAATAGGAGACCCCCCCGCCCGCCGCCCAAGAAACTGGGACCCCTCTAAACGCTGCAGTAGGAGTAAAAGCTGACTGACCTCTTTCCAAACTGCACGGAGCCGTCCCAGGCTGGCAAAGGGTGTTTGATTGCAGCCCACACGCCTACCCTCTAGTGGCCTGGAAAACCTCCAGCCAGAGATCCTCTCAGAAGTGGTCTAGACTGGCAGTGCCCTCGGGTGCCCGGCAAACACAAAACCAAGCCAGGAAGCCAGGCCCTTCCTTTGTTCCCCACACACAGTGTCAGCGTTTCCTGACCAGCGTGCCCCAGGGACCCTCGGGCTGCGGCCGGGACACAGGTGTGCAGGGACTGGCCCATGGTGGCCTGGCTGGCCGAGGGCAGCTGGGACCCGGGTGGGGGGCTCTCACCTTCAGCCCGGGCGGCCTCACACACTTCCCAGTGCGAAAAGGGTTGGGGAGCCCTGAGCTGGATGCCGGGAGCCTTGGAAAGACTTGAAGCACGGGAGAGAAAAGACCAAGCTGCTCTGGCAACTGCCAGGGGAGGGCCCTGGGGAGCTGGGTGTTGATCTGAGAGAGGGGACCCCTAGGATTCGGGCGGGGGAAGCGGGTGCACTTCCCATTGCTCTGCAGCGCACCTGTGCACGGCGAGGGGGGGCCATGTGTGTGTGGCCTCCTGAGCACACACCGTGTGGACCTTCTCCTACAGGCTGAACAACCCACTGGGCTGTGGGCACGCGGGAGGGGCAGGAGAGTGGAGAGATGAGCCAGGGCAAGGTTACTGGAGAGGAATACCCTGCCCTGCTCCTTTTCCGAGAGGCTGGGGTGGACACAGAAGCTAGGGGCCTTTCTCTCGGGGATTTTCCCAGCCCTTCATTCACATTCATCCAATTCTATGGCAGAAAGTTCTGCCCTAGCTGGTTTGGCTTAGTGGATAGAGTGTCAGCCTGCAGACTGAAGGGTCCCGGGTTCGATTCTGGTCAAGGGCACAAGCCCATGTTGCAGGCTCAATCCCTAGTAGGGGGCGTGCAGGAGGCAATCAATCAATGATTCTCTCTCATCATTGATGTTTCTATCTTTCTCTCCCTCTCCCTCTCCCTTCCTCCCTGAAATCTATAAAGATATATATATATATATATATATATTTTAAAAAAGTTCTTCTTGTGAATGACTTCTATCTCTCCATCTGCCTCTGATGCAGCCCTATCCCCTGAGCCCTAGATCCCGCCAGCCAGCCACCTCACCCCATCCTTCCCCAGTCACTTCTTCATAGCTGGTTACTGAGCACAGCTGTGCTGGACATGGACCCACCCACCCCTGGGCCCAGGAGCTCACAGTCAGCCGAGGAGGCAGGCTCACCCAGAGACAATTCCAGAACGGAGTGACAGTTCCTGAGTGCTGACCAGGGCTGGGCGCCTCCAGCACTATATCCGAAGGTGCTCCGGAAAGGGGGCTGGGCTGGGAGGAGAGAGCCCTGGGTTCTAGTCCCAGCTCTGGCATTAAGACTTTGGGCATTTGTGCAATGCCTGGTCCTTTCCTGGGCCTCGATTTCCCATCTGTTTAATGGGTATAAATAGGAGTATTACTGAGTGCTTAAAATCCCCCAGGCACTGTGCTAAGGGCTTTTCATGGATTATATCATGTGGCTCTTCACTTCCGACTTAATGAATTCATCTGGGGAAAGCATTTAGCACAGTGACTGGCATACAGTAGGCACTCACTACTAGCATCTCCATTTTACAGACCAGGAAACCGAGGCACAGATTAATTCGCCTAAGGTAACAGAGTCAGAGGCAGAACAGGGATTGGAACCACGTGGCCTGGCCTCAGTGTTCAGGGGCCCACATTCACAGTGCACTGTCCCCTTGGGGATACTGCCCCAGCCACTAGGGCCTGGAGGCTTCTGGAGTGATTTCAGGGAGGTCACAGCAGGTCAGGACAGGGAGTGCTAGGAGGCTCCAAAGGCTTGGATTACATTTATTCCAAATGCAAACAGTTTACACAGCCCAGGTGCCGCCAGGTGCTTTACTCTGCACCAGCCAGTGGGCCAGGTTCCCCTCCCAGAGAGCTGCAGGCTTAGAGGCTGGTGCCAAGTAGGACACAACGGCAGGTGGGAGGCTCTGGAGGGAGGGCAGTGTTGTCATAACAATAAGCCTGACCCTACCACCCAGCACACACATGCTTTACCACCCGGGGCTGGATTTCGTGCCGGTTTGTCATTTGCTGGGACTGAGGAGAAAGGGGAGGAGGAGCCAGTTGGTCTCCATGGCCTCTCTAGGGCTCACAGAATGCACTGCTGCTGCTGACACCGCCCCTTTCCCACCGGAGAGTTCCTGGAAGGCAGGGCCCCCGGGCTGACTGATGGGCTCACTGCGCAGCCTCCCCTCTGGTCTCCGTCTCCCAGCCTGCACTCTGCTCACCTTCCCCCCACCATGGCCTCAGTGTGATCACACTCAGGCCTGACTATCACTCCCCTGCTTAAAAGTCATCCAGGGCTCCCGCTGCTCTCTGGATGAAGTGCCCACTCAGGGTCTGGCATTCAAGGCCCTTACAGGTCTGGGCCTTGCTTTCCCCCCCATGAACCCTAGCTTCTGCTCCAACAGGCTCTTTGTATTTTCATGACACATTGTATTTGTGTGTGTGTGTGTATGGTGTGTGTGTGTGTGTGTATGGTGTGTGTGTGTGTGTATGGTGTGTGTGTGTGTATGGTGTGTGTGTGTGTGTATGGTGTGTGTGTATGTGTGTATGGTGTGTGTGTGTGTGTATGGTGTGTATGGTATGTGTGTGTGTGTATGGTGTGTGTGTGTATTGTGTGTGTGTGTGTGTGTGTGTGTGCGCACCCTGTGAGTGGGCTTGCTTCCACACTGTGGGCTCCTGCTCTTCTCCCGACTGGGACTCAAATGTGAGCTGGCATCGCAGCGTGGAGGAAGGAGACCTGCCAAAGAGCCAACGGCCCGCTGAGAGCAGGCGGCCAGACGGGCAGCGGGAGGCGCTGCGGGCCTGGGGTGGTGCCAGCAGAGGCCCAGGCAGCGATCAGTGTCATTAGTCGAGCTGGAGTAATTCTGTTCAATTTGCCCACTTGGTCCAGAAAGGCTTCTTCAATGAATTAGGACCCAAAGCTCAGTGAGTAAATTGCAAGAATATAGCCCTAGCCTGTTTGGCTCAGTGGATAGAGCATCGGCCTGCGGCCTGGGAAGCCCTTCCCTAGTTTGCCTGCTCACCCTTGAAGATCCAGCACTAACGCCACCTCCTATGAAGCCTCTGTATCTCCTTCCATCCTTGTGTGTGTGTGTGTGTGGGGGGGGGGGGGGTACCACTTCTCCTACCTAGAAGCACCCCGGGAATTCCTGAGCTATTTCCATTTGCATCTCTCCTCCATGGGCAGCTGGGGCCAGATCTGCGTCCCCTCTGGGCGCTGGCACATGGCTGAGCCCAGGCTGGCAATGAAAGCTTATTGAGAGAATAACGTTCTCCATCTGCCAACAGGAGGCAGACAGACAGAAGCGCCAGAGAGTGAGAACATTCCGAGCTGGGGAGTGTGACAGGCCCAGAGACAGGGAAGGCAGAGAGCCCATGAGAGGCAGAGGGAGCAGCCAGAGGCCTGACCCACCTGGCTTTTGTCCAGAGCCTCCTGGACCACCCGGTTTGTGCAGCCTGCGTGGCAGGGGGTGAGGTACTCCACACGGGTGCTGGGGTCGCAGACGGGGTTAAAGTCGTCCGGAGGGCAGGCGCAGGGCTCCATGCAGCCTGGGGAGAACTCCAGTCCAGGCTGGGACCTGGTGGGAGAGAAGGCCAGAGGGTTGGCCTGGCTCTCCCTCCCTCAGGCCACAAACCAGAGATACCCTAGCCCTCAGCCTGGCTCCCCACTGAGAGAGCAGTGGCCGGAGATTTCTACCCCATGCGGGTCCTACACTGTCCGGGCTGCTCCTCCACATGTGGTGGTGAGCTCCTTGCAGTGGAGGTGTGTGAGCAGGAAGATGGCCAGGAGCTTCAGGGCCTCCCGATGGGAGAGGTGGGGAGCAGAGGGGAGCAGAGGCCTCTGAGACTCCTCCCTCCCCAAGAGCCTGTGATGTTTGAACTGCTTCTGTGAACATCTCTGCTCCTCAGGGGCCCTTCTTTGGAGAACATAAGATAAATTCCTCCTAGAATCTAGTCTCAGATGATAAGTGCCTTTTTCTCGATGTAACTGGATTACTTCTTTTTCTTGGGAAATTTGAGCTACGTGTGTGGAACTCAGGATACGTGACTAGCTGTGGGGTCTCGGACCTGCTCCTGCCTCTCTCTGGGCCTCAGTTTCTCTTTCTGTCACCTTGACTGAGGATCCCCCGCCCCATCACCATTCTCCAGTCTCAGGACCTCTCAAAACTCTCACTACCCTGTTCACTGTGTCTAGGGCACGTTTTATGTCCCACCTGCCTTCCCTCAGCGATTCAGTCCCCAAGTCCCGGGAGAGCCCCCACTCTAGTGAGCCAGGGCAAGATGGGGCAGGAGATGAGGAGAGAGGTTGAGTCCCAGGGGCAGGTCACCTGGGAGGGACAGAGGTGCCCTGGGACTCAAATGTGAGCTGGCATCGCAGCGTGGAGGGAAGAAACCTGCCAAAGAGCCAATGGCCCGCTGAGAGCAGGCGGCCAGCCGGGCAGCGGGAGGCGCTGCGGGCCTGGGGTGGTGCCGGCAGAGGCCCAGGCAGCGATCAGTGTCATTAGTCGGGCTGGAGTAATTCTGTTCAATTTGCCCACTTGGTCCAGAAAGGCTTCTTCAATGAATTAGGACCCAAAGTTCAGTGAGTAAAATGCAAGAATACAGCCCTAGCCTGTTGGGCTCAGTGGATAGAGCATCGGCTTGCAGACTAAAGGGTCCCAGGTTTGATTCCAGTCAAGGGCACATGCCCCGGTTGCAGGCTTGATCCCCTCAGTAGGGGGCATGCAGGAGGCAGCCAATCAATGATTCTCTCTCATCATTGATGTTTCTATCTCTCTATCTCTCTCGCTTCCTCTCTGAAATCAATAAAAAATATATTTTTAAAAAGACTATAGATGAGAACACAGGTGAGATGAGATGTCAGAGTCAAGGTGAGAGGGAGAAGAAAAGAGAAATAAGTTATGTGGTATAGGCTTTTTAAAAAATCCTCACTCGAGGACGTGTAGAGAGAGACAGGGAGGGAGGGAGGGAGGGTGGGAGGCAGGGAGAGAGGGAGGGAGGGAGAGAAGGAGAGGGAGAGAGAAAGAAACATCCATGTGAGAGAGAAACATTGATCAGTTGGCTGTCGCGTGCTCCCTGACTGGGGATCAAATCCATGACCGAAGTATGTGCCCTGACGGGGAACTGAACGGGCAACGTTTTGGTGTACAAGATGATGCTCAACCAACCGAGCCATTGCAGTGGGGATAGGCCAATTTAAAAAAGAAAAAATATATGTGGTCACATATTCATTTACTTTTTACTCCAAAGATCTATTCAAGGCCCTGGCTCCCTCCTCAGACCCAGGGCCTGGCTGAAGCCGTCTTGCTGCGCCCAGACCCAGGGCTCTGCACACAGAAGGCCCCACCCTGGACAGCGGAGATGCCTCACTGGGGAAGGAGAAGGGAAGGGAGGAGGGAACAGGGGGTGGGAGAGGTCTGTGAGGTGGGGCCTGGGACAGGGAGGCCAGGACTGAGCATTTCTGGAGCCTGAGCCAAGTCCCCACCCACTCCTGTCACACAGGAGCCCCAGGTGCAGAAAGCTGGCAGCCGGTGGAGGGAGGAGATGCCTGGGAGAGTCGGGGACAGAGAAAGTTGGGAAATTCTAGCTGAGTGTCAGGCCAGCCTAAGCTGGAAGAGTTCCTAGGAAAAATGAAATCATCCTGGAGAAGAGGCAGCAGTGTAACTTCCAACATCCTCTCCAGGTTGCTCCCCAGGGGAGAAGGTATGTGTTTGGGGGGGCGGGGGCACTGGAGAGGGAAGGAGATAGTCATCAGAGGATTTCCTCCTGGGAGCTGGAGGCAGATGCTGCCCCACAGATGGAAAAAGAATTCTGGAACTTCAGGGCCATGGGACGACAGAATTCAGCTCTCAGGCTCTAAGAACCAAGAATCTCCGAGGTCTCCAGGGCAACCCTTTCCCAAAGCATATGTCTCCTCTGCAGTGTCCCTGATAGGGGCCTCTCAGCCCCTGGTCGCCCCCTTCTCCCCCTCGCCCCCAGGATGGAGAGCCTGCTCCCTCCTGGGTAGGCCTTTCCTCTGCCTGGGAACAAAGCCTTCCTTAGGCTGAGCTGGGGCCTGCTCCTGTGGTGCACCCCACCTCCACCGGCACACAGCGCTTGTCCACTCTGGAGATGCCATGCCCACAAGAGGCTTTGCCCTGATGCCCTGATTCAGCCTCCATCCCTCCCCAGGCCTGAGCTCTCATGCCAGTGCAATTCCTTCCCTCCCTGCCCCTTTGAGTGTTGCCCGACACATCCACTGGAGAGACAAGTCCCACTGCTCACAACTGAGTCCAGTGGGGAGAGGAGGAGACAGGGATATGGGGGAGGTGAGATTTGAGGTGCCCCATTGACCTGGCCTTGTTTGGGCCACACCCTTCCTTCTCCCACCCTCTTCCATGCTTTTGTTCACGGGACCTCGCACATACTCACCCAGGCTGGTGGAAGACGCCTGCGATCTGGTGGGTAGGGCAGCCCATGAAGAAGAGGGGCAGGGTGAAAAGTAGGCAGAACAGCGACCCCAGCAGGCAGAGGACACTGCAGCGCATGGGACCCAGGTGGAGGCGCTTGACCAGGATGCCCCCCACGACGATGCCCACGATGGCCGAGGGGATGGAGAGACAGCCAAGGAGCATGTTGGCATAGGACGCTGTGATGGAAAACTGGCGTTCCAGGAACTTGGGCAGGAAGGTGGCCATGCCTGCCACCATGGACGACACGCACACCTGGGACAGGACCACCAGCAGGAAGATGGGGTGTCGCAGGGTTCGAAGCAGCACCCTGGGGAAGACTGTTGGGGTGAATGGGGAGAAGGTCAGGGTGGGCAGCCACTCATGTCATTCGTTTCTGTTCCATCCTGCCCTGTTCGGTTTACACTGTTCCATTCCTTCCACCCCATCCCATTCCATTTAATTGTTACATTCAATTCTATCCGAGTACATCGGACTCCTTTCCATTTAATTCCAGTTCATTTTTGAAGTTCTGTTTCATTCTATTCCATTGAATTACACTGCATTTTATTCAACTGTCTTTCTTTCATTCCATTCAGCTCAAAATTCTACGCCATATACTTCTATTCCATATCATCCTATCTGATTCTATTTCATTCATGCCACCCCATCTCATTTCATTCATTCTGCTCTACTTATTTATCTTTCCTTCTTTTTCCCCCCACTTGGCCCTTTCCATCCTGTCCTGCTATAGCTCTTTCAAAGCAAGCCCAGGCCTTTGTCTTTCCTTCTTTGTCCCCAACACGGGACATCGTCTCCCCTGATCTCTCCATCCTTAGTTCATGTTGCTCCATAACATTTTACCTAACATACTCCACATTTTACTTATTTGGCCATTGTGTTGTCACCCACCAGAATGCAAGTTTCATTTAGAGCAGGGATTTCTGTCTGTTGGGCCAATTGCCGAATTTCCAGAGCCTGGGGCACAGTAAGCTCTCCACACACAGTTATGGAATGAATGAGGGCATGAATGAAAGGATATAGAGACTAACATGTGGTCAAATGTCAAAATGTTGGGGCACATCTCAGACCTCCAGGTAAGGTGAAACCTGAGCAGGCTGGGTGCTGGGCAGCCTCCTGGAGGTGGGGCCTGAGGAATGGGAGGGTCTGCAGAGGTTGCCTGAGAAAGAAAAGGAATTCCTAATAGGGGGCACAGCAGCGGCAAAGGCCTGGAGACAGGAAGAGAAGTGATGAGCTCCCCAGTCTCTTGCTGGCTCCTAACCCGGTGCCTGGGTACAGGTTCCTCACTGCAAGTCTGCTCCATGGCACCTGACATGGGGAGCCCAAGCTCTGGGCTTCAGGCCTTCCGCAGCAGGGGCCGCCGAGGCATAGCCAAGAAGGCTTCTGTCCTGACAGGGGCGACTCCACCACCAACAAAAGAGGAAGAGCTGTGTGTCTGCCCGCGGGTGAGGTGGAGAGAGGAGGAAAGGCCTCTCTGAGAAGAGGTATCAGAGGAACAAACCACTTGCCAGACTGGGCTGGTCGGCAAAGACGGCCATGGGGCTTCTCTGGGCCCCGTGGGCGGGGAGGGTCCCTTCATTTCCTGCAGCAGCAGGGCCCGGGCCTCTGTCCGGGAGAGCTCTGCCCGCCCTCAGAGCACGGCCAGAACCAAGCCAGCTGGTTCCCTAGCCCCCAGCGCCGGGCCTGGAGCTGTCTTCACGGGAGCCAGAAAACAAAGACAAACAGTCCGGGCAGGGGAGGTGGGAGCAGGGCTGTGGAATTCCCCTTCGTTCACGTCCCAGGCCTGCCTCCTGTCCCCAGTCCCTTATCACAGACAGAGAACAGTCGGCCAGGATTCGAAGCAGGGAGATGTGATGCCAGGCCTTCGGCTCCAGTCTCCCTCCCTCCCTCCCTCCCTCCATGAGTTGCCGGTCCAGGATTGGCCTGGGCTTGGCCCACGCTGTACAGGTGCCCTCCTTGTACAGGTGGCAGGGACTCAGCCCAGTTTGGCTGGAAAGGCTGGGGCAAGGCCAGGAGTTGCTGGGGGTTTCCTGACTCAGTATAAGGGCCATTCCCTCCCCACCCCCCTCCCCCACCCCCAATTCCTGGGCCTCTGGCTGCCTGACTCCATCTACTGACTGTTTCCATCCCATTCTCCGGTGCTAATCCCTGCAGTGCCCATTCGCTATCTCCAGCGTCTGCAGCCTGGTCCTAGAACAGATGGAAAATTCTCAAAGGGCACTTAGATAGGGATACTTGAAGGTATCCCCAGGGTCCATCTCTCGCTCAGAAGTGTGTCTGATCCATTAGGCAGAGGCTTCCCTTAGCTCAGCACAATGTCTCCCCATCAGACAAGCCAGGCCTCTCTCCACTCAGAGGCTACATCTCCCTTATCAGAAAGGGCCTCTCACAGCTCAGAGGCCAGGTACCCCCCTCAAATAGAACAGTTCCCCCCCCCCCCCCGCCAGTTTAGGGACTGTGTTTCTTCCACTTGTCAGAGACTTCCCTTCACTCAAGGACAATGTCCCCCATCAGATAGGGGCCTCCTCCAGCACAGAGGCCAGGTCTCCTCCATTAGACAAGGCAAGTGGGTTCTCCCTCCATTCAGGGACTATGTATCCGCCATTGGACAGGGACCTCCTGCAGCATAGACTCTTATCTCTCCCCTCAGCCAGGGCCACTCCCACTCAGGGACTGTGTCTCCCCTATCAGACAGGGGACTTCCATAGCTCAGGGACTATCTTCCCCCAAGAGTTTAGGGCTCCTCCAGCTGAAGGACCATGGTTCCTCCTCCCTCTGCTTCCTCCATGGTTCCAGGGGGTCAAGGCCAAGCCTCAGGGTCAGACTGGTCCTCTGGAGCTCCGCAGAAGGCCCAGCAGCCAGTTGGCTGGCTGGTTTCCCACAGGCTTATGTAGAAGTTAAAACCACCAGAGACAATCCCAGACACCCACTCCAGGACTCTGTTTCAGTGACTGGCTCCAACTTCTCTCAGGGCGGAAGCCAAAGCAATGATTAATAAGCTCCCCCATGGAGCAGCCTGCCAGCGCCCCCAGCAGCTGAGGGTGACCTGAGCTAAGGAGGCCAGGCCCCTGCCTCTAGGCCCAGCTCACAGGGGTCCATGCCCCCTTTCCCTGGGGACTGTAGAACTGGGGGCTAGATGACTGATATCCCAACATCATGTCTTAGGAAACGCTTCCCAAGGATTGGGCTTAATTAACTTCCTGTTGCAAAAGTCCTCAGTGGGAACATGACGTAAACCCTGTGGTTATCACCCCCTTAAACCACAAGCAGCTTGATTTACTGTCCTAGGACACAGTCAGAATAATAACAGTATGGCAAGGAGTAATAATTGAAAAAATAATTGTACCTTATATAAGTAGAGTTTAAAAAATAATATACAAAGGGCTTTCCATTCATCATCCATTTGATTTTTCTAATAGTCCTTGAGAAAGGATTACAGACCCGATCTTTCAGGTGAGGAAACTCAGGTTAGGGGAGGAAAGGAACTTCCGTAAGACTGTACACTGGTCAGTGTTGGGGCCTCTAATCCAGGTCTCTGACTTGCCGTCCAGGGCTGTACAAGAGCATGGCTCACAGTAGGCAATTAGTGGTCATGGGATCAGAATCTTCAGAGAGGACGGCCTGGTTATAACATGGACCCTGGTTACTGATCAACTGAGCTCATAGTCTCAGGATCAGAGTGGCATGGATCTTAGATCATTGAGTCTACCCCAACCTCCCCCTGCCCCCAACACACACACACACACACACACTGCACAGATGGGAAAAACAAGGCCCAAAGGGGAGCAATCACCCAGGACAAAAGTCTAGGTTTCTGCCCAGCCCATGTGGCTCAGTGGTTGAGCATCGACCTATGAACCAGGAGGTCACAGTTCGATTTCCAGTCAGGGCATATGCTCAGGTTGCGGGCTCGATTTCCAATGTGGGGCATGGAAAATTCTCAAAGGGCACTTAGATAGGGATACTTGTACCTATATAATTGGGCTTGATTCCCAATGTGGGGCATGCAGGAGGCAGCCAATCAATGATTCTCTTTCATCATTGATATTTCTATCTATCTCTCCCTCTTTCTTCCTCTCTGAAATCAATAAAAATATATATATTTTTTAAAAGTCCAGGTTTCTGCACTTTAGCCCAGAGGTCCCTGTACCCCTACCACCGCCTGGGAATTTAATCAATATTTACTGAGAGCCCTATGCTAGCGGGCTCAGTGGTAGCTGGGAGAGGGCGTCACAGATGACACAGGCTCTGGCCTTCAGGAGCTCACTGCTCGGGGAAGGACTGGACTAGTATGCAGCACAGATCTGAGCTGATCTGGAAGCCCTAACGGTTCGGAGAGCTGAGAGGAGGGGAGCCAGGCTAGGTGAGCAAAGGAGAGAAGTGGCACTTGATTTTGACCTAGAGGAACAAGGAAGATTTTGATAGCAATAAAAAATGATATTCCAGGCAGAGGGGATCATATGAGCAGAGACTCACAAGAAGTGTAGGGTGCTCATGAGGGGCCTGTCGGTACGGAAGATGAATCAAGAAAGACAGGAAGGGGCTAGACCCTGTACAGTCTCAAATGCCCCTCCAGCTCTACCTCCACCTAGTCCGGCCTGAGTTTACCTACCTTTGATGAACTGGACCACGGTCAGGTCTGGTGCAATCTGGGCTAGGCCATCCTGCTTCTTTGGGGACTCCTCGGGGCTCTGCTCAGAGGAGTCTTCACCCTGGGAAGACATAACCAAGGGGGTCAGCTGGATGAGACATCCTGCTCAGAGATGCTTGTGGGCTAGGGAAGGGAACTCTGGGAGAGGAGAGGGTGGTGGTCTGTCACCTCCTCAGGAGCAGTGATCTATTTGTTCTTGGCCCTATAGGTACTTAACACGTGTTTTTTCTCTCTGTGTGTGTTTTTAAGAAAACAGATTTTATTGCCCAGCAATTACAAGTATTCAAACATGTGTTTTCTACATAATTTATTGTGAGGTGACCGATGTTAAATAAAATATTAATTTTCATCATTTGCTTCAACTCGCGACTTCTTAACTAATTCTTTGTTTTTCCTTCCAAAATGTCACTGCCACACCTCTGAGGCAATGAAGAATTTTTAAACACCACAGCTAAGAACTTGAATATTCATTCATCTGCAGTTACTTATATGCATGTTACATGCAATTGTGCTTCTAGTGGTTTAGTCATCCTCTATGATAAGTTTTTGGAAAACATTCAACATACAAGTAGTTTTTTGAAAGAATGGATGAAATTCCAGTGGTCAAACTTTGTCATCATCATCATAATAATCACCAACATTACCATGAAAATTACCACCATAACTACAAGCATCATCAGTATTCCCATCATCTTAAACATCACCCCATTCATATCACCAATATCATCATGAATAAATGGCCAATATTGTCCTAACTATTTTCATTGTTTCTGTCATAGTCACCCCCACCAGCACAATCATTATCATCACTGTCACCTGACACTTCAGAAACACTAATGAAATCATGACTCTAAGAATCACCAATACCATTATTACTGTCTCTAACATCATCATTATCCCTGCCACTGTCTTAATCACCATCAGCATCACCAACCTCTATCTGAAGTTAACACCACACTGCTGTTTTCAGTTATTATATCACTAATGGCTATCATCACTTAGGAAGTCACCATATCAAGAGCCTCCAGTGACCTATGCCTTCCTAGAGGTTGGGGTTGGTTGGGCCTACAGGCTTACCTGTTCTATACTGTCTGCTGAGAGAAGAAGAGAAGTAGGTTGGGGGAGGCAAGAGGCAACAGCTCCTCTCCTCTCGGATGAGTCAGACCACACTCGGAGAGGGAAAGGATCGCTCAGCTCTGCCATCATGCTATGAGGAAACTCATGGACACCCTGGAGTGTGACCTCCCATCTGCGTGAGGGTGGCCTACAAAAGAGGTCTTTTATCCTGGGAAGGAAGAGACGTCAGGCCACAGTCACAGTCTTCTGATTGTCAGAAGATAAGGATGAAATTATGATAATGATTAATGGTTACTAAGCACCTATTACAAGCCTGGTGCTATTCTAACAACTAATGCATTAACTCATTGAAACCTCACAGCAACCTTCTGAAGTAGGGACCATTATAATCCCTATTTTTAGGGGATAAAATGGAGACACAAAGAGATAAAATAACTTGCTTGGTCATACAACTAGTAAGTGGTCTGGCTATGATTTGAACTCAGACAGCTCGACTCCAGAGCCTCTATGCACTTGGCTGGTTCACCCTGAGGGAAGAGGGAACCAAGGTCTCAGAGTGTTGAGTGTTCTACCTGCCTTGCTCTAATATGATATTTTCATGCAGGTATTATTATTGTGCACAGTTTTTAGATGAGGAAACAAAATCTTGGAGAAGTTGCTACTGGCACAGGCTCATCTATACTAATAAAAGAGCAATATGCTAATTAGACCAGAAGACCTTCCAGAGACCTTCTGGACATCCTTCTGGACAAAGCCATGGTGGCGGGGCTGAGGCAGAGGTGGTTAGGGGCGATCAGACCGGCAGGGGAGGGAAGTTGGGGGTGATCAGGTCGGCAGGGGAGGGCAGTTGGGGGCGATCAGGCTGGCGGGAGGGGCAGTTGGGGGCGATCAGGCCGGCAGGCAGAGTGGTTAGGGGCGATGAGGCAGGCAAGCAAGCAGTTAGGAGCCAGTGGTCCCAGATTGCGAGAGGGATGTCCAACTGCAGGATCGGGCCTAAATTGGCAGTTGGACATCCCCCGAGGGATCCTGGATTGGAGAAAGTGCAGGCCGGGCTGAGGGACCCTCCCCACCATGCACAAACTTCGTGCACCAGGCCTCTAGTTCAAATATAAGTGATCAAGTGGGTCTGATTTCACTACATTTTTCTATGTAGCCTAAGGCCAGAATTAGAAGCAACATGTTCTATGAAGGAAGACTGAAGCCCAATGTAAAGAGCACTTCGGATGAGGCTGTCCTGGGAGGAAGTGAGTTCCCCATAACTAGAAGCATGCAAGCAGAGGCTGACTTCTCCCTGGTCCATGTGGGAGGGCAGGTTGGGCTGGAAAACTTATCTGGGGATCCTCTGGTTCTGCCTCTTAAGGACAAAAAAGAGGTTGTGTAATAAAACTGACAAGTCCAGTAATGGAAAATAACCTCACAGGATGATCTGATCATAAATTTCTAACTGGGCAGGTCATGTGGGTAGTCACACCCCAGGCCTATGACATTTATAGTAAAAGATTTATCAAGTCCTGTCCATTGTCCTTGTGCATCTAGGTTAACACACCTTGAAATGCCAGAGTAATCCTCTTTTTCAGACCCCTCAGAGACATCCTCAAGGGAACCTATATCTTAACTATGCTATGTCTTGCTTTCTCCCACCTTCGCTGCTCCCTAACTCCAAATGTATAAAGAAAACTGCAGAACTGTTATTTTCCGGAGCATTTGAAATCTTGCTTCCCAGCTATTGTCATCAGGTTGGCACAAATACGTCTTATAAAGCTCTTCTCTTCCCACGGAGCCTTTGTCCTTACAGGCCTCACCTTTCGGTCTGTGTCTAACACTTTCTCCTTTCTTTCTCACCTTTATTTATTTTTAAGGGAGCCACTGGAGGCAAATACTGGATTTTCCCACATTTCAGAACCTCATGCTCACCCCCACCCCAGGGGCACACTGTTCCAGCCTTCTCCCACCTGGCTCCCTGGTGCTGTTGGCTCAAGACTGGCCTCGCCCAGCAGGGAAATCCATTCAAACATCAATTCCTGTGTGTTTTCCCTTCGTGGGCTTTTCCTTTCTCCTCTTTTTTATTTCAGCAGGTAGCAAGGGCTCTGGGTTTCCTGGTTTCAGGGGAGGTTTGCAGCAGGACAGAAAGCAGTCCTCCACTGCTTTCAGATTTTCCTTCCCTGCCTTTGTTCCCAAAGCCTGAGTCCATTGAAAAAGCATGCTGGGTGTTGTGTATGTATGTGTGTGTGTGTGGGGGGGGGGGGGTGCAAGGAGAAGGAGAGGCCTTTGGGAATGAGGGGTGAGGGGGTGGGGTCAAGCAGTCTGTGGGTTCCATGAGCAACAGAGAACAGTTAACCTCGAGGGGGCAGGCTGCAGGCTAACCTAGGGAGGCTGGGCTCCATTGTCCTCAGCTACACCAAACTCCTATGCTCCAAGCTTGTTGAAGGGGACCACGTGGGACAGGATGGACTTATGCTGATGCCTGCTGGGTGGCATGGCTCCTCCCTGGTGCCTGGGCACCCTGTAAGACCTCAGGACCTTCGCTTCACCTTGGTGAAGGAGCCCTGAAAAAGGCTGAGATTGCATTTCCTTTTTCTTTTTTTATATATTTTTATTGATTTCAGAGAGAGAGAGAGAGAGAGAGAGAGAGAGAGAGAGAGAGAGAGAGAGAGAGGAGATGATGAGAGAAAATCACTGATTGGCTCTCTCCTGCACACCCCCTACTGGGGATCAAGCCTGCAACCCGGGCATGTGCCAGAATTGAACCCGGGACCTTTCAGTCTTGGCCAGCGTTCTATCCACTGGGCCAAACCGGCTAGGGCTGAGATTGCATTTCTTGCTGATCTGGCAGGATGGGCGTTCCATGAGAAAGTTAATTTTCAGAGAAAATAAAGAAGTGTCTATCTCACACATACTTGGCTATGAGCCAAAGTTTGTTCATTATCTCTCCCCTGCTAGTCTCTGAGATCTGCAAGAGGCCCACCCCCACCCCAGGGGCACACCGTTCCAGCCTTCTTCCACCTGGCTCCTGGGTGCTGGTTGGCTCAAGACTGGCCCTCAGGGACGCTGTTCTCTGTCAAAACTCTGGTGCTTGCCCAGCCGGCATGGCTCAATGGTTGAGCATTGAACTACGAACCAGGAGGTCCTGGTTTGATTCCCGGTCAGGGCACATGCCCGGGTTGTGGGCTTGATCCCCAGTGGGAGGGTGTGCAGGAGGCAGCCAATCAATGATTCTATCATTGATGTCTCTATCTCTATCTCCCTCTCCCTTTCTTTCTGAAATCAATAAAATAAAAACAACAATAACAAAAAACCCCTCTGGTGCCTAGCCAAGGGCCTGGGGCAAAATAGCAGATATCTGATAAATATAGGAAAGAAGGAATGCAAGAAGTGGTTCCAACAGGTAGTGGGTGCAGCCAACGCCAGGCTCTTGGAAGAAAAACGAGAACATCAACGGGAGATACTATCACACTGCAAGCAAACTCCCAGACTGCTGCTGGCTCAGAGCGGGGCAGAGGGTCCACACCAAGCACCCCAGGGGCCTAGCAGAATGGAGATGGCAGTCACAACAGGCCACTGGCTGTGTGTGCTCCGGCCCCATCCTCACTGGGACCTGCAAAGGAAGAGACGTAAGCACTCCACACACAAGCAAACACGCTGTGAGGTTAGGTAACTTGCTCAACATCACGCAACTAGAGAGTGGCAGAACTAAGATCTGAGCTCAAGCCTGCTGAGTAGAAAACTCACGCTTTATCCACTAAGCCCTGTAAGTCAGAGCCCCTGGTGCAGAACTGGCAGAATTAGGAGGCCCCTTTGTGGTGTGAAGTGAAGGAGCCTGAAAACCCACCATTCTGTCTTGTTTCTCCTGGTGAGGTATTGTAGGGCCTTAGAGCTGTGCTGTCTGAGCCACCAGCCCATGTGGCCACTGAGGACTGGAAATAGGACTAGTCCCAACTGGCATGTGACATAAATATAAAATACACATTGAATGTCACAAACTTAGTATGAAAATAAAAGAATGGACAATATCTCATTATTAATGTAGACAAAAAGGGGCTCTATAATAAAACTGACTAGTCCAAGTAACCTCACTGGGTGATCTGATCATAAATTGCTAACTGGGCTGGTCATGATGGGTAGTCACTCACCAGGCATATAACTTCTTTAGTAAAAGCTTATATTTGCCTTACGCAAGTTCTGCCCCTGGTTTCTGTTCATCTAGGTTAACTCACTTTTGAAAAGCCTTTTTTTCAGACTCCTGGGAAGCCTAACCACCCTTAAGGGAGCACATAATCTTCTCTTTAAAAAAATAATGTTGAGAGAGAGAGAGAGAGAGAGAGAGAGAGAGAGAGAGGGAGAGAGAAACATTAATTGGTTGCCTCCTGCATGCACTCTGACCAGGAATCAAACCCACAACCTGGCATGTGCCCTGACCAGGAATTGAACAGTCAGCCTTTCCGTGTTGGAGGTGACACTCAACCAACAGAGCCACACTGGCAAGGGCAAGGGAGCACATAATCTTGTTAACGGTCCTGTAATCCTAATCCACCTTGCTTTCTCCCACTCCATGTAATCTTCCTTACATCCCCTCCTTAATTCCAAATATGTAAACTGTCATTCTCCAGAGAATTTGAGATCTTGCTTCTCAGCACTGTCATCAGTTTGGCTCAAATAAACACATAAAATTTCCCTACAGGTTTGAAGTTTCTTATGTTGACATTAATTTTTTATATTTATGATATGCTACAATGATAATATTTTAGATGTAGTGGGTTAAATAAAATTTATTATTAGAGAATTATTGATTATCTAAGAAAATAACATCTACAAAAAAAGCAAGTGCAGCCATACTTATATCTGACAAAAGAGATTTCAAGATAACAAAGGTAACAAGAAACAAAGATGGACATTTTATAATGATAAAAAGAACACTACATCAAGAAGACATAACATTTCTTAATATACACCCAATCAGGGAGCATCAAAATACATAAAACAGAACTAAAGGGAGAAACAGACCAAAACAGTCATAGGTGGGGACCTTAATACTCCATTGACAGCTCTAGATAGACTATCCAAACAGAAAAATCAATAAAAAATATCAGCCTTAAATGACACATTAGACCAAATGGACATAATTGACATTAACGAAAGTAAATTGACATTTACTTTCGTTCCAGAACATCAGATTATACATTTTTCTCCAGTGCACATGGAACATTCATAATGATAGACCATATGTTAGGTCACAAAACAAGCTTCAACAAATTTAAGAAGATTGAAATTATATCAAGCATATTGCCTGACTACAATGCTTTGAAATTAATAATCAACTGCAAAAAGGAAGTAAAGAAACCCACAAATACATAGAGATTAAACAACATACTACTAAAAAATGATTGGGTAAAGAAGAAATAAAAGGTGGGATCAAAAGGTATATAGAGACAGTATGACATTTCTGAAATGCAGCAAAAGCAGTAATAAGAGGGAGTATATATCATCACAGGCCTATCTCAAGAAACAAGAGAAATCCCATGTAAACAACCTAACATTATACCTTAAAGAACTAGAAAAAGAAGAACAAAAGCAACCCAAAGTCAGCAGGAGAAAGGAAATAATAAAAATGAGAACAGAATTGAATGAAAGAGAGAACAAAAGACTATAAAAAAAACTAATACAACCAAGAACTGCTTCTTTGAAAAGATTAATAAAACCAATAAACCCTGCCTAGGATCACTAAAAAAAAAAAAGGAAAAAGACTCATATAAACAAAATCAGAAATGAAAGAGGAGAAGTTACCACAGACATTATAGATATACAAGGATCATACTAGAATACTAAGAAAGACTATATGCCACCAAATTCAATAACCTAGAAGAAATGGGTAAGTTCCTAGAAATATATAACCTTCCTAGACTGAATCATGAAGAACTGGAAAATCTAAGTAGACCAACAGTGAGTAAATTGAAACAACCATCAAAAACCTCCCCAAAAGTCCAGGACCAGATGGGTTCACTAGTGAATTCTGCCAAACATCCAAACATACCTATCCCCCTCAAACTCTTTTTTTTTTAATATATATTTTATTGATTTTTTAACAGAGAGAAAGGGAGAGGGATACAGAGTTAGAAACATCGATGGGAGAGAAACATTGATCAGCTGCCTCTTGCACACCTCCCACTGGGGATGTGCCTGCAACCAAGGTACATGCCCTTGACTGGAATTGAACCCGGGACCTTGCAGCCTGCAGGCCGACGCTCTATCCACTGAGCCAAACCAGTTAGGGCCCCCCTCAAACTCTTTCAAAATTAAAGAAGAGGCAATAATTTCTAACACATTTTATGAGGTCAACATAACCCCAATACCAAAACCTGGCATGGGTAACACAAAAAAAGAAAACTACAGACCAATAGCTCTGATGAATACAGATGCAAAAATCTTAAACAAAATACTAGCAAATCAAGTACAACAACACATTAAAAAAACTATACATCAAGTAGGGCTCATTCCAGGAGCACAAGGATGATTCAACATATGCAAATCGATCAATGTACTACACCACATTAACAAAAGAAAGGATGAAAATCATATGATCTTATCAATAGATACAGAGATAGCATTTGATAAGACACAACACCCATTTATGATTAAAACACTCAGTAAAATGGGTATAGAAGGAAAGTACCTCAACATAATAAAGGCCATATATGACAAACCCTCTGCCAATATCATATTCAGTGGTGAAAAACTGAAATCATTTCCTCTAAAATCAGGAACAAGACAGGGATGCCGCCCATTCTCACCACTCTTATTCAACATAGTTCTGGAAGCCCTAGCCAGAGCAAACAGGCAAGAGAAGGAAATAAAAGGAATCCAAATTGAGAAGGAAGAAGTGAAAATGTCACTTTTTGCCCATGACAAGGTTCTCTATATAGAAAACCCTAAAGACTCCACCAAAATACTATTAGAAACAACAAACACATACAGCAAAGTTGCAGGATACAAAATCAATGTACAAAAATTGATTTTTATGCTGCATTCCTATATACTAACAATGAAACTTCAGAAACAGAAATGAAAACACAATTCTTTTTGCAATTGCAACCAAAAGAATAAAGTACCTAGGAATAAACTTAACAAAGGATGGGAAGGACCTATATACTGAAAACTACAAAGCATTATTAAAAGAGGTTGAAAAAGCCTTGGCTGGTGTGGCTCAATTGGTTGGAACCTTGTCCGTACACTGAAAGGTTGAGGGTTCAATTCCCAGTCTGGGCACATACCCAGGTTGTGGTTAGATTCCTGGTCAGAGTTGTATGGGAGGCAACCAGAGGCAACTGATTGACGTTTCTCTCTCTGTCTCCCACTCCCTTGCTCTCTATCTAAAAATCAATAATAACATATCCTTGGGTGAGAAATAAAAAAAGAGAGAGAGATGGAAAAGGACATAATGAAATGGAAAGATATTCTGTGTTCATGGATTGGAAGAATCAACATGGCCATATTACCCAAAGCAATATATGGATTTACTGCAATCACCATCAAAACCCCAATGTCATTTTTTAAAGAAATAGAACAACAACAAAAATCATCAGATTTGTATGGAGCCACAAAAGACCCGAAGAGCCAAAACAATCCTGAGAAAAAAGAACAAAGCTGGAGGTACCACACTACTTGACTTCAAATTGTACTACAGAGCTATGATAACCAAAACAGCATGGTATTGGCAGAAAAACAGACACACGGACCAATGGAACAGAGCCTTGAAATAAAACCACAGGTATATGAGCAAATAATTTTTGACAGAGAAGCCAAAAACACACAGTGGAGAAAAAAAGGCCTTGTCAATAAATGGTGCTGGGAAAATTGGAAAGCCACATGCAAAAGAATGAAACTAGATTACGGTTTGTCTCCATGTACAAAAATTAATTCAAAATGGATCAAAGACCTAAACACAAAATCTGAAACAACAAATTATACATAGGTATTAAACTTATGGACCTTGGCCTTAGAGAACATTTTATGAATTTGATCCCAAAAGCAAGGGAAGTAAAGGCAAAAATAAATGAATAAGACTATACCAAACTCAAAAGCTTCTGCATAGCAAAAGGAACTGCCAACAAAACAGAAAGGCAACCACCCAAATGAGAGATGATATTTGCAAACAAGAGCTCCAACAAGGAGTTAATATCAAAAATATATAAAGAACTCATTCAACTCAACACCGAACAAACAAACAATTAAAAAAGGGGCAGAGGACATGAACAGCACCCCTCCCCAGAAGACATACAAATGGCCAACAGATATATGAAAAGATGCTTAACTTCACTCGCTATTGGGGAAATGCAAATCAAAACTACAATGATTAGAGTGGCTATTATCAAGAAGACAACTAATATCAAGTGTTGGATAGGGTGTGGAGAAAAAGGAACCCTCATTCACTGCTGGTGGGAATGTAGACTGGTACAGCCACTATGGAAAACAGTATGGTGGTTCCTCAAAAAATTAAGAATAGAGTTACTCTATGACCCAACAATCCCTCTTCTGGGTATCTACCCAAAAACTTGAAAACATTAATTCACAAAGATATATGCACCCCTACGTTCACTGCAGCATTATCTATGGTGGCCAAGACATGGAAGCAACCAAAGTGTCCTTCAATAGAGGATTGGATAAAGAAGAGGAGGTTCATACTACTATGAAATACTACTCAGCCATAAGAAATGATGAAACATTTCCATTTGCAACAACACGGATGGACATTGAGAAAATTATACTAAGAGAAACAAGTCAGTCAGGAAAAGCTAAGAACCATATAATTTAACTCATATGTGGGATATAAAACAGAAACTCATAGACACAGACAACAGTATGGTGGTTACCAGAGGGAAGGATGGGGTAGTAATAAATGGTAAAGGGGCCAAAAATAGGATGACTGTGGGTGGTGGGTGTACAATGCAATATACAAAGCACGTGTCATAGAAAGGTACACTTGAAACCTATATGATCCTATTAACCAATGTCACCCCAATAAATAAGAAATATATATTATTAAAATTAATGTCTTTTGTTTTTGAATGTAGCTACGAGAACATTGAAAATTAACACGTGGCTCACATAATATTTATTTTGGACCTGCTGCCTAAAGCGAAGGAGCATCTCCTTGTCCTGTCTCAGTCCTAGCCAGGCTCCGGGAGAGCAGTGTGGGAGGGTCCTGGTACCTGAGGGAGAGGGGTGCTAGGAGTTCGGTGCTGCCCCAAGAATGGAAGTAGGGAGGGCAGGGATAGACTGACGACTCCCCAGCTTCTCTTATCACGCAAGAGCAGGCTTTCCCTTTCGACAGGCAGAATCTTGTGAGTTCCTTGCCTGGGACTCCTCGTCCTCAAGTGAACAGTAAAAACAACCAGTGTCATCTCTGGCCACGTGTACAACCCTCTACCCTGCACTTTCACTTCCACCATGTCCATTAATTCCCACAACAGTCTGGTGCAAGGGTTATTACTGCACCTATTCCACAGAAGAAACTAAGGCCCCAAAAGGGGAAGTGTCTAAACTGGTACAGCCACTATGGAAAACAGTACGGTGGATCCTCAAAAAATTAAGAATAGAGTTACTCTATGACCCAACAATCCCTCTTCTGGGTATCTACCCAAAAACTTGAAAACATTAATTCACAAAGAAATATGCACCCCTACGTTCACTGCAGCATTATCTACGGTGGCCAAGACATGGAAGCAACCAAAGTGTCCTTCAACAGAGGGTTGGATAAAGAAGAGGAGGTACATACTGGGGAGAATTTGGCAGAACAGGCTCTTGAACTCAGATTCTCTAGTCGCCTCACCTCACGCCTGTCCCGTGCTGTGAAAAAGAACATGGGAACTGGAGATAGAAGAGGACAACAGACTTTCAGGGGCTGGGGGTTCAGGGAAGGCATCCAGGGAGAAGTGAGGTTTGAGATTTGGATAGACAGGAAGGGATAAGTCATCTGAAGCAAGGGCATCGTGACACAGGCTAGGAAGCCAGGACAAGTAGGAGAGGGAAACTGAGGCAAATAAACAGCCAAGCAGTTGACAGCCCTCGGGTGCCAGGAGCACTCTCTGTCCCTGGCTCCCGTCTCTGTGCGCTCCACAAATGCCCACCCCCTCTCCCCAGATCTGTGTTGAGGACTCCTGACTAATAGCGGATTCCAGAAACAGGAAACATGCCTCTGCTCAGAGCAGGGCTTGAAGTCCGACCCATCTGGCTGTGGTTTGCCCAGGTCAGCAGGCTGGGCTGAGAGCTGGTTAGAATTTCCCCTCTTGGGGCTGTGTGGTGCTGACTGCTGCAAGCCTGCAGGGCTCGGGACACTGTGTGGTCTGGTGCAGTGGTTGGCAAACTCATTAGTCAACAGAGCCAAATATCAATAGCACAACAATTGAAATTTCTTTTGAGAGCCACATTTTTTAAACTTAAACGTCTTCTAACGCCACTTCTTCAAAATAGACTCGCCCAGGCTGTGGTATTTTGTGAAAGAGCCACACTCAAGGGGCCAAAGAGCCGCATGTGGCTCACGAGCCGCAGTTTGCCGACCACGGGTCTGGTGCATGGAAGGCCCCACGGTCTGCCGGGCCACCAGGGATCCAGGAGCTGTCCGCATGGGAAGCTGGAATCCTAGGAGGTTCTGGCCCGGAGCTGTGTCCCCAGCCCCCGGGAGCCAAGGCTGAGCCTGGCAAGTGATACGGAACCTCTGTCAGCCCTCAGCTTCCATCACGTGTGGCCACAGAAAGCAGCCACAGGGATGGGGGTATCCATTACACTTCCTTTCCCCCACAGGAGGGAGGCCGTGGTTTGTAGTAGAGCGCCTGGGGATCTGAACTTCTGCGAGGAGCACAACATGCTTCTGGCTTTCTTATCATGAGATTCATGCAACTGGCCGTGCTTCTCTTTCCCTTTGGCTGCCAGCAAGCTCAGAAACAAATAAGAGGCTCAATGACATGAACTGACTTTATCTTTATGTTCCATACTTCCATGTTTCTCTTTTAAAAAAAATATTTTTATTGATTTCAGAGAGGAAAGGAGAGGAAGAGAGAGATAGAAACATCAATAATGAGAGAGAATCATTGATCGGCTGCCTCCTGCACGCCCCACACTGGGGATCAAGCCCACAACCCCATGACCTCCTGGTTCACAGGTCGGTGCTCAACCGCTGAGCCATGCTGGCTGGTCACACTTTGATGTTTCTTTCTCTAAGTCTGATAACCTTTTTCTGTTATTTCTGTTGTCCTGCTTTTTGGCCTTGGTTGAGCTCTGGCAATGCTCTTCCTGGGTCTGGATCGCAGCTTCAACATTCACTCGTCATGTGATCAGGCTATTTAATCCCTCTGTGACTCGGTCCCTCGGGTGTAAAATGGGGATAGTAACGAACCCTACTTCATAGGTGGGTAATGAAGATTAAATGGGAGAATACATCAAGGACTTAGAGCAGCACATGGTACAAAGTAAGCAATACACGTTAGCCTAATTTCCCACTTGTTTACTAGTACTGCACATGTGTTTGGTGTAAGCTGTCTTAAACCTTCTATGGAATATAGTGAAAGTAGAATATAGAAAAGCCTATAAAAAGAAAATTAGAAAAAAGGTAATTTTCCACTAGTTTTCCTCCGAAGAGTTGGCCTGATCAGGGAAAGATACTAAGAACAAGTGCTCTTGGTTATTGAACCCGCGTGTCAGGCATTAAACTGCCTACCTCACCACTTTGCCTTATTTCATTCTTCCAAAAAACTCAAGATGTAGATTTTATGATTATACCCATTTTATTTATTTATTTATTTAATCCTCACCTGAGGATATTTTTTCCATTGATTTTTAGAGAGAGTGGAAGACAGAGAGAAATATTGATGTGAAAGAAACACATCAATTGGTTGCCTCCTGCATGAGCCCTGACCAGGGCCTGGACCAGGGAAGAGCCTGCAACCGAGCTAAGTGCCCTTGACCAGAATCGAACCCGGGACCCTTCAGTCCACAGGCTGACACTCTATCCACTGAGCCAAACCGGCTAGAGCTGATTATACCCATTTTATAGATTTCAGAATCAGTAAGTGTCAGAGCCAGGATTCATGCCCGGGTCACTATGGTGCACAAACCATGTGTCTGACTTCTGCCTCTGTTGGTGCCTTTTGGGCCACATCAGCTGCCAATCTCCTCTCTTTAGCCTCAGTCTCTTCCTCTGTCAAATGGGGGTACTGGACTAGATAAGTGTTTTTAAAACTGGTTTTTAGCAACAGAACCCTTTTCCCAATTAAAATCTCACTCAAAAGACTGAAATAAAAATACATAAAAGTAGAACTGTCCCATTGAAGTGAGACTGAGTTCAGAGACCTTCTCTGGGCCATACAATCCTTGTATCACATCCCACCGTCTCCTGGGTATCATTAGAAACTGCTTTTGCTTGTAGGAGCGTTTTTAGGGGACCCCTGAACCTGGGAGGGGATACTGGAAGGGATTTCAGAAGTAATCTTTTCTTCACTTTCTCCCCCTGTCTGTCCCCACACCCTGCGGAGGATAACACACCCCATGCAGCCGATTCCACCTAATGGGCCCTTCCTCCTGGTCCATCCGCCTCCCCATCAGCGGCCTGAGCGAGCTGGGCCAGCCCCAGTAACTTCAGCAGACACAGTCAAGGCAGCCTCAGGAGGCAGGGGAACAATTCCTCCCACATCAATATTTATTGCCTGAGAGCTGCTGGAAGCAGATCATCATGTTCTCAGCCTTTGGTTCTTTTTTAAGAACCTCTCACCCCCTTCCCTCCCTACTCCTCACCCCCAATGCACTGACAGAATGAATCCAGACAGCCAGACAAGTTCACAGCCTGGGGACCAGGGTTTCAAGGCATCACAGACACAGACCTCTTAACATCCAAATCTCTGCATCACAGCAGCTCCAACTCAAAGAATCGCACATTCTCAGAAGCCGGGTGCACAGGATATGCTCCAGGGATCCAACCTCAGCATCTTCCACAACAGATCACGATAAGGAAGTGACTTGCTCAAGGTCACATGACTGACATGTGACTGAGCCCAGCAATGACAAATCTCTTCTACCGAATCCACCCCAACGCCCACGTGGCCATTCTTTCTGTTCTGTATTAAGACTCAGCTTGGAGATGATCCATAACCAGCGACCCAGGCTCTCCCTTTCCTCTATGATCACCCTCGCTTCTAAGAACTCTTCCCCCAGTTCTAGGAATCCTAGCTCATTCAGATTTTGACCTGGGCTTGGCAGAACCGGGAAGGACCATCTGTGGTTCCAAGCTTTCCTTTTCCCCGAAACTGCTCCCTCTCAGTGCGTCACGTGCCTCCCCTGACTCTGATCCAGCACCAGCACAGCCCTTCACTGTCTCTGGGACATCCCACAACAGAGCAGCGGCCCTGGTTGTCTCCCGGACTCCTTCCCATGCCCCACCTCACTGCCCATGCACTGGTTGCTCCCGGGCCAAGGCCATCACTGCCACCTCAGCCTCCCGGCCTGCAGCCGCTCTCTACACACTTCACTGCCTGTTGCAGTTCGGTCTCTGCCTAGAGCCACAGGACCCCTGCCTACCCTCCCTCCGGGGCCACCTGCTGCTGTTGAAGCTGACAGGCAGGCAAGGGTCCTCCGGGTCTGGCCCCTGCTGGCGGTTCCAACATCCTTTTTCTTGGGGCCCCACACATACACCCTGTGCTCCAGCAGGGGGATGAGGCGGGAAGCTTCCTAAAGAAGCCTGGTCTGGGGTCAGAGAGACTTGGGCTCAAATCCCAGCTTTTCTAGGCAGAGCCGTTTTCAGTCCTTGCTCCTAGGCCCAAACGTTCCTGCTCTGAGAAGGAGGCGATATCATATATTACAGCAAAAGCATATGTAAATGCACCACCCTGCCACATTAAGTAGAATTATTCTTGCTGCAAAATATTCAACATGTTTTTTTATAAACGTCCCTTTGAAATTAGAACTACTTATCAACAACTGACTTAATTTATGCTTGTGATTTATCACCAATGACTTGCCTGTGGAATAATTATATATGTATATTATATTGTATATGTTATACATATGCAGGTCTCTGTCCCCCGTTCCTGACGCAAAGCTCCTAAAACACTTGTAAACAGGCGTGCTAGGAGAATTGTTTGTTCTAATATGTAGTCTTTGGCCCTGGTTCTGGACACACAGCTCCTAGGATCTTTGGAATTTCCTGGGTTGATAGGAGCATCGTTTGTTTTGAACAGAAGACTTTAGTGGAGTCCTAGGTGAGGGCTGGTCACAGAAAGACCAAGTGATGACGAGAAAGTTGAAACGTCAGCCCCATCTTTCCATTCTTCAGCGAGGGGAGAGGGGCTGGGAACGGAGTTAATAACTGATCTCGCTACTTGATGAAGCCTCCCAACAATGTGGGCGTGGGGAGCTTCCAGGCCAGGGAACGCATCCACCGGCTGGTGAGTGACACACCCCAACTCCACAGGGACAGAAGCATTGGGGACCCTCGCAGACCTCGCCTATGTATCTCTTCATCTAGCCGTTCATCTGTATCCTTTATCATACCCTTTATTATGTAATAAACTGATAAACATGTTTCCCTGAGTTCTGTGAGCCATCCTAGCAAATCACTGAATCCAAGGAGGGCGTGTGGGAACCTCTGATCTGTAGCCAAGTTGGAAAGAAGTTGTGGGGAACCTGGGACCTCCTCCTTGTGATTGGCCTCTAAAGCAGGGCAGTCTTGTGGGACGGAGCCCTTAAGCTATGGGATCTGATGCTCTCTCCTGGTAGATAGAATGAAGTTAAGTTTTAGGACACCCAGCAGATGCCGCAGGGAATGTGGTCACAGAAGTATATGTGTGAGTAAAGGAGAAACCCAGGAGTGCTATTCCTTTACACTCCCATACTTGGGGAAAGAACACAACGAATGCACAAAATTTCAGAGCATAATAAAATTTGTGATCTTGGGCAGGTCACTTCCATCTCTGGCCCTTAATCACCTCAGCTGTGGGAGGGGCAGGAAACGCTCCCTGCTTAGGGATATTGGGGGGATGCAGTGGAACAACAGGAGTGGCTTTGTAACTGTGCAGTGCCCAGGAGGGATGAAGTTTAATGTTACATAGGAGGACACATCAGTGGGGTCTTGAGCCTGGACCAAGGTAGAGACATAGAGGGAGCTTACTTTGCTGACAATTGCCAAGACCCTTCGCCGGAAGTGAAGTTCATCTTTCTCCTTGGTCATCTCCCTGGGGAAGAAGAAGTAGGGGGTGGCAGCCAGGGCCACGGCGACAGCAGAGATGAGGAAGCCCAGCCACCAGGCACCCACCCATCGGGGGTCCTTCGAGGTCAAGTTGATACCACCTGGAAGAGAAGACCATGGTGCTATTAGGTTCAAGATGGACCCTCGATTCTTGGCCACCACCCTTGGACTGACCTCTGAGACATAAGGTTGGCTAGGAGGGAGTCAGGAGACCTAGATTATGATCCTGGCGCTGCCATTTATGTCCTGCATGACTTTGGGCAAGTCCCTGACCATTTGGGCCGTGGCTTTTTCAACTGCTGAAGCAACGTGTGTAATGGTCAAGGTCATGGACTTTGGAAATGGGCTGCTGGGTCTGACTTCCATTACTAACAGAGCTTTGGGCAAGTTACTTAACCTCTTTGTGCCTCAGTTTCTTCCTCTGTAAAATACCGATATTAGTAGTACGTACATTGGAGGGTTGCTGTGAGAATCATAGAAATAAATACATGTAAAAAGCACTTAGAATAGTACTGGCACACAGTATGTTCTATATAGGTGTTTGCACTTCTCCATTTTCCTGTTACTATTGTTATCATTATTAAACTAGAGGCCCAGTGCACGAAACTCGTGCATGGGTAGGGTCCCTAGTGGCTGCCGTCTGCCAGCCAGGGCCTTCCTTTGTTCCACGCTGCCCCCTGGTGGTCAGTGCATGTCATAGTGAGTGATCAAACTGCTGAGGGGATACTTTGCATATTAGGTTTTTATATATATAGATTGATGGTTAGGACTACTCTTGTGGTTCTCAGACATGCAGGATGATTAAAATCACCAGAGGTGCTTATCAAAAATACCTGGTCTGACCTAAAACTAACTTAGAAATACCATGGGGTGGGGTGGGAAGGTGACCAAGGAATCTGTACCTTTAACAAGTTCCCCAGGTGATTTTGATCTTCCACCAGTTGTAATTAGGAC
The DNA here is from genome assembly GCF_951640355.1 of Cnephaeus nilssonii. Taxonomy (NCBI): domain Eukaryota; kingdom Metazoa; phylum Chordata; class Mammalia; order Chiroptera; family Vespertilionidae; genus Cnephaeus; species Cnephaeus nilssonii. Next base: position 44,688,772 of record NC_137084.1, on the reverse strand, counting down.
TAGATTATCCCAGATAATCTGGATAATTGTCTGGAGTGCCCACATCCCCCCATCAAATCTCTTGACCCCAAGGCTGAGTTGGATTCCTCCTCCATCAATTGCCAGTGTATCTGCAAACACTTTATAATAACACTAGAGGCCCGATGCACAAAATTCGTGCAAGAGTAGGCCTTCCTTCCCCCGGCTGCTGGTCCCAGCTTCCCTCTGGCACCTGGGACCCGTGCTTCCCCAGCTTCATCCGGAAGGTCATCCAGAAGGACATCCATTCTAATTAGCATATTACCCTTTTATTATTACAGATGGATGCAGCCCCATGAGTCAGACTGGCTCCCAGGTAGTTGATCCCGAGCGCCTCCTGGGCAGAGGCCAGGGTACACAGTTGGCACTCAGCAAATGTGTCTGTAAAGCTGGGAATGGAGTTGGCTTTAGCACCGATGCCCTCATCCACTTACTATTCCCCCAGTTTCTGTGCCAGGCTGGTGAGAGCTTACATATGTGTCTCCCCAACTCCTCCACTTCTCACATACCAGTCTGTGCCTGCAGCGGACATGACCCACCCACCCCATGAAATTCCCCAGAGAGAAAGAAGATACCAGGAATTCACATCTGTCTGTGGCGGTGCCACATCTGCAGGATGATGCCAAAAGAGCTGGGGTGTGTCTTAGGAACCTAGGGAGGCCTGATTCCCACGAGTTATACTTCAAGAGAGAGAGAGAGCAGAGTGCCAACCAGAGGTCCCACTTGGCTCCCAGGCCCAGTTTTCTAGCAGAAAGGGAGGTGTGGTGGGGTAGGGCGGGGCTGTCCTAGTGACTCTTGTTCAGAGCTGCCCAGACCTGTCCTGGCTGGAGGCATCATTGAGCAGAACCAGAGAGCAAGAGCAGAATCTTCATGTCCACCTAATTGTATATCTATCACCTGAGGCTTCTAGGGCTTCCTGGGAACTCTCCAGGTAAGGGACAGGACTTCTGAGCAGCAGAAGGCAGAAGGCATAGCTGGGGCTCGGAACTGCTTGGTGTGACAAGCAGGCGGCTGAGATGCCCACAGTGACCTGTTCTAAAAGGAATGTTTTCCCACTCCCCACAGGGCACCAGAGCGTCAGGACCCCCTCCCCCCCAAACTCCTCCCTCTTGGTTGCCTTCATACCAAGCTCCAGTCCCCCTGCTTGGCCCACTCTGACCACTACCTGGGTCAGAGACCACTGTTCCCCAAATGGTGCCCTCGACACAGGTCCCCAAACTCTGAGGTGGTCAGAACTAGAAGGGTCCTTAGAGGCCACCCAGTAAATTCATCAGAGAGAGGCCCAAGGGAACTGAGTCCTGCTCCAAACATTTTCTCTGACGCGCCAGTGTCCTCTCTGCTTCACCTGGGTCTTCTCCCCCTAACGATGGGAGCTCCCCGAGGGCTAAGAGAGTATGCACCCCTGTCTGCCCACAGGGCTGGGGACCGGGGGGACTCAGGGATGGAACAGGGTGAAGATGTGATAACAACAGTGACAACAATCCTAGTTCCTTATCTCGTGGCGCTTCACAGCTTATCTCCGTCATCCCACTGGATTCTGATTGCACCTTTGGGAGGTAGACAGGACAGAGGCTATCTCAAAGATGAGAAGAAAGAGAGGTTAAGAAGCATGTCCAAGGTCAGCGGAATTGCTGGGATCTGAACCTGGACTGCCTGGCTCAGTGTCTCCTGGGAGACCAGCAGTCAGTTAGCTAGCATCCATGTGCCCCCAGGGACAGCTGTGTACCCTTGGGGCTCACCTTCTGGCATTCGGTCAATGTCCACATAAAGGCGCAGCATGAGGCCACCCAGCCCATAGGCCATGCCTGGCCCCATCATCGTCACTGCAAACAGGAACCCTGCAACATAAAACCTAGGTTAGGCCATTCTGACCCTGGCTTCCCTGCAGGTCAGTGCCCGCTGGGCAAGAGCAGCCTATCTCCCCGGGTTGAGCCCGGGAAATTTCCCAGGGCTACTCTGAACTTCCACTGGCCACATGGGACAGAGGCTAGCCCCCCTGGCCCCCCTCACTCCAGGCCTCTGGTCCTCCCACCTGAGCCTGGCCCTCCCTCAGAGCCCGGAGGGTGGTACCACTCCTCACCGAGGTAAAGGGGAGAGTTGTTGTCATGGGCAAAGTCGTCGATATAGGAGATGCCGAAGGGCTGGATGGGCACACCGCCCACACCGAGCAGGGTCTGTGCCATGAACATGATTCCCACCGCGGCCAGATGCTGGGTCTCCGTGTAGCTGGAACAGCTACTGCCATTGGAGGGGGCCGGGGCAGGGGCCGAGGTTGTGGTCAGGCACAGGGAAGCCTCGAAGTCCTGTGGCATGTCCCCTGGGAGGTGATAAAAACATGATGACAATAGCGAAGGCTTTTATACAGCACTTCCTGGACGCAAGGTACTGATCTAAGAGCTTGTGTATTTCCATCACAACAAACCTCAGGGAGGATTGCTCTCATTACCCTGAGTTCACAGGTGAGGAGACTGATGCTCAGGCAGCAACTCGCAAGGGTGGGGTCAGGATCCGAACCCAGGCAGCCCGGCTTTGAGTCCTCGCTCTTAAACCACCCTATGCTACCTTTCTGAGCAGAGGTATGTGCTCTCGCGTGGGGTGGGGCTGTCAAAGGAGGTCGAGTTTGAACTGGGTTGAGATGAACAAACAAGATTTTCCAGAAAAAGAACTTGGGGAGGGCTGTTCCAGGTCACAGTGCTTTGCAAACCCGGGGCTTCGGAAGTTCAGCACTGCTGGCCCCAGAGTGTGAGGGGGCAAGGCCAGGGCTGAAGGTAGGGCTGGCAGGGGAGGGATGCTGGGGCTGGATTGTGGAGGGTTCTAGGACCCTTGGCCTTCATTCTGAGGAGGGCTCAGTGTCAGCTCGGGACACAGATGTAAAGTGCAGTTAAAGGGCATTTCTTAATTTAGTACCAGACATTTGTTCCCTGTAACTAACCAATATTTGGTGAGCAAACTTAAGACCCTCATGCTATTATTATCCCAAATATGGGTGCAGAAGTGGCCCTCCCTCTGCGGCCTGTCCAGCCCTTTCCAGGAACTGGGGTTGAGGAAAAGCTGCATGAACCAAGGTTAACAATCCAGACATTCCATCTGTGGTAGGCAGTTAGACAGACATGAGCAGAGCGAGGACAGTGGGCCAGGTACAGAAGGTCACCAGGGCGGAAAGCCCCAGGTGCCTAGCAAAGGATAATTGCAGGGTGGGACCTTGCCCCCAGGGTGACCTTTCCTCCCCTAGCATATCACTGGTCATGAGGTTTGGACCCCCTCACCTCTCCTCCCTAGAGTTAACATCTCCGCCTCAGTTGTATTTCAGCTTTGGGCCCAGGAAAGAAACAAAACCAGACCAGCGACCCCATGGCTGACCTCAGGACCAGCTGCACTGGATAATGACCCCCTGCCTTGGTGCTGGCCAATCAATCAGTGGAGACCGGGCCCTGAAAGGACACACCTGGAAAGCTGCTGAATGTCCTGTTAAGATCATCCCCTGGGAATTAGTGTCCTGATAAGAGGCGATTAGGACACAGACACCCATGCAGGGACAGCCACCGGAGGACACAGGGAGGAGCCAAGGAGAGGCCTCAGGAGAAACCAGCCCTGCGGACACCTTCGTCCTGGACTTCCAGCCTCCGGATATGGGAGAGAACTTCTGTTGTTTGAGCCGCCCAGCTGGGGTAGTTTGTCAGGGCAGCCCCAGTGAGCTAATCCACTCCCCAAGCTCCTGAAACTAATCCTCTGCTCTCCAGCGGGGCTTTGCTGGCTCCAGCCCACCTTGACCGACGACCAACTGCTTCTCATTTTCCTGACCTGACTGTGACCCCTTCAAGAGCAAGGGCAAGCCTCAATTTTAAGTCATCAAACGCTTTTTTGGAAAGGGCCAGATAGAAAATACTGTAGTCTAGCTGGTGTGGCTCAGTGGTTGAGCATCAACCTATCAACCACGAGGTCCCGGTTCAATTCCTGGTCAGGCACATGCCCGTGTTGCAGGCTTGATCCCCAGTGTGGGGCTATGCAGGAGGCAGCTGATCCATGATTCTCTCTCATCATTGATATTTCTATCTCTTTCTCCCTCTCCCTTCCTCTCTGAAATCAATGAAATATTTATATATATAAAAGCCTAAGTGCCTGTTTTACCGTTTGACCTTTCAACCGGTAGCTATGATACGCACTGACCACTAGGGGGCAGATGCTCAACGCACAGGCATGGAAACATGGAACAGACTGATGAATCTCAGAGGGAAGGGGGTTGGGGGGAGGGCAGGAAGAAATTAACCAAAGATCTTATATGCATACTAGACGGCCAGATCCATGCACTGGTGGGGTCCCTTGGCAATCTGGGACCCTTCGGGGGATGTCAGAGAGCCAGTTTCACCTGATCCCCACAGGCCAGGCCGAGGGACCCCACCAGTGCACGGGCCTCTGGTATATATATATGTATATGTATATCTTCCCCTGGGACCTCCCATAAAATCTCCACCCTTAAACCCTTAGGAAGGAGGACCCAGCACAGCTCTCCCTCTGGGGAGCATGCCTATGCCTTTCCCTTTCCTCCTCTCGGCCTTCTCCCTCCCCACCATGTGTTACCATTACCTTCCTCACTCCCAAGCTCCAAGGGCCCATCCTTTACCTCCATAACTTATTTCCTAAGCCCATTTCTTCTAGGATCAGCAACCTCTGTGATTTACCAAATAAATGTTCTCTTACAGCTTTGGTCTTGGCTCTGAATTCTTTCCTAGCCAGAACCCCAGTACCGAGGTTGCTAAACCCAGGTCTGGTCTGACCCCACCGGTCTAACACCTGGTGCCGTTCCCGCCACCTACAACACATCGAGGCTGCCTGAGCTGAAGACTGTGACCCGTTTCAGCCCTCTGAGCCTCCATTTCCTCATTTTTCAAAGGTCTCCTACTATGGAAGTTCTACAGAAATGGAGAATTCAGAACCAGAATAATTCAGTAATTCAGAGCAAGGGTTCTAGGGCCCGGCTACCTGGGCGTGTCACAGCTCTGGTAGCTGTGTGCCTTGGGGAAGTCCCTCCCTCCCTGAGCTTCAGTTCCCCTGCTTGTAAAACAGGATGATAGCACCTGCTCAGAGCGTTGTAAAATGCGGGGTGGTGGGTGGGTGGATGGGAGAAAGAAGGAATGAGCAAAGAAGGAATGCTAAGGCTGCTTGGGTTGTTCTCTAAGGGACAGGCGACCAGTAGGCCTTTGACAAAAAATCCCAGTGGGCTGAACAGGGGCTTCACTATTCCTGTCTGAAATTCTTTCATTTTTCAGTTTGTTTCTTCACTCACTCATTCTTTCTTTCATCAGCCTCTTGGCTTCTTGTGAAGATTAAATGCATGAATACATGCAAAGTGCTTAGAACAGTGTCTAGTCTAGTGCATAGTAAGTGGTGTGTGATACTGTGATTATTCCACAGGCATTGCCTGAGGACCTACTACTGCCAGGCCCCAAAGCAGACTGTGGTGTAAATTTGCCTCAAAAGAAGCAGTGACATACAAGACTGGCCCAGAGAGCTTTGCCCCAGGACCGCACCCTACCCCACTCCCCAGGACCAAGCTGGGATGAGGGAGGCAGTGGGGGTGGGGTGGGGAAGTGTCCTGGGAAGCAAGGCCAGAATGAAGGCCTGGGGGTGGGCCCTGGTGCACTGTAATGCTGCCCCTCATGTCCACCTCCTGCCCAGCCCCTCCTGCTCTTACCGGGGCTGGTGCGGTCGTAGTGGTATGGCTCCGAGATGAAGTGTGGGACGGTCATGAGCAGGCCCGCCAGGGCCACAAGGATAGCCCCGCAGCCGATCAGTCGGGGCCGGTGTACCCTGCTGCCAAAATAGCTCACAAACACAATCAGGGCTGTGTTCCCCACCTGCAGAAGGATGAGGGGACCCATTAAAGTGGAGTAGAACCCAGAGCTGGAGGTCTACACCATCCATGCCTCTATCGCCAGCCCCAGTGTTCCCATCTGTATAATGGGCTAGCAGACTAAATAAGAATCAGATTCTGGGCCCTCCTAGGAAAGGCCCCACTACCCTCTTAGGGGAGAGAAATGAGGGCAGAGTGGACACGGTTAGAAGTTCAATTCCATTCTGGAACATGGGTTGGATCCCATATTACAGCGATGTTCAACAGGTGTGCCCCCAGAATTTTAGTTTATGAGTGCCATGAGATGAAAAGGTTGAAAGTCACTGCCGTATTAGAGTATGAAGGGGGCAGTCAAGGAAAGGGGTTTTGATTTCTGAGATGTCATGAGTGAGAGAAACAAATAACGATGACTAAGGCTTGGAATTTTGAACCTTGGAATCAAAATCCTAGGATATGGGCACTGGAGGGGACAAGAGCTTGAAAGTAAAAAGCAGGCCCTTCTGTCAGCATCTGTATCCCACTCTACTGCTTCCTGGCTGCTGACTGTGGGTGAGGTCCTCACCACGAGCCCCAGGCTCCTTGCTGGAGGAGTGGGGCAGTATCAGTAGAGGGCTGGGAGGAGGACTGACCCTGAGAGGTGTGGTAGGCAGTTAGACAGATGTGAGCAGAGCAAGGACAATGGGCCAGGAACAGAAGGTCACCAGGTGGAAAGCCTAGCAAAGGACAATTGTAGGGTGGATTTGGATAAACTGCTTTGCATGGATTTGGAGATCAGAGAGTCCAGCTGTGCCAGCTGCTCCTCCACCAGATGTTTGGAGAAGGTCATATGGTTTGGACCCCCTCACCTTTCGTCACTAGAGATAACAAGAAGGCCTCAGTTGTATTTCAGCTTCAGGCCCAGAAAAGCAGCAAAACCAGACCAGCGACCCCATGGCTGCCCTCAGGACCAGCTGCATTGGATAATGACCCCCGGCCCTGGTGCCAACCAATCAGTGGAGACTAGATCCTGGAAGGACACCTGGAAAGCTGCTGCGTATTCTATTGAGATCTTCCCCCAGACTTCCCCTAAAATCTCCACCCTTAAACCCTTGGCTGGAGGACCCAGCCCAGTCTCCCTCCCAGGAGCACTTCCTTACTCTTTCCCTCCCCTTCTCCCCCTCCTCCCCAGGCGAGTTACCATTAGCTTCCTCACTCCCAAGCTCCAAGGGCTCTTCCTTTACCTCTAGGACTTGCTCACTAAGCCCATCTCTTCTAGGAATTACCTTTTCTACCTCTGTGATTTACCCAGTAAATGGTCTCTTATAGTTGGAGTCTTGGCTCTGAATTCTTTCCTGGCCAAAACCCAAGCACCAAGGTTGCTGAACCCAGGTCTGGTCTGTCCCCAATGGTCTAACACCTGCTGCCCTTCCCGCCACCTACAACAGAAGGACAGCCACTCTCCACTGTATAGATGGGACACGGAGGCCCAGAGACAGTGGCTTGACCAGGGTCCCAGAGCTAGGCAATGACTTCCTCTTCCCCTCCCCTGAGGTCTGGAGGTGTGTCTAAGGGACATCTGGGAACACTGTGGAGCTGGCAAACTTGGTTTGGGAAGAACGTGACACATCACCCAGCGGGGAGAGAAGTTCACAGGAATCTGCTGGGGCTGGGGAAGTGAGAGAGACTTCTGGACAGTGGCCTTCTCCAGACATCTGGTGGGGGAGCGGCTGGCACAGCTGGACTCTGATCTCCAAATCCACACAGAGCCGTTTATCTACTCCTCCCTGACGGTTGGCCCCAGAGGCAGAGGCCCTGGATCCCTAGACAACTCTGAGGTCAATACATCCTGCTCTGGTATCAACCTCTCCCCAACCACCCCAAGGTTCCAAAGTTCTGCCTCTGATCTAACGTAACCCTCTCTCACTGCCGTTGAAATGACTTCCTCTGATCCTTTCCTGGGACAGACAATAGCCAGGTGCCTGAAAGGGAAAGGGAATCAAAGGGAGAGGGGTGGATATGGGGACAGTGGCTAGCTCTAAAACAGCCCCACTAAAGGGCCCCCCAAGGCAGGATTGCCTATACTGTGACTGTACAGGAAGGGGAGGTCTTCTCATTAGGCCTTGTCCTAACACGTGGCTTGTCCCTTATTGGCCAAGACAACGCTGTGATGGGGTAGCCTGCAGGTCCTGGGAGGGGAAGGATGTATGTTGGACCAGTGAGAGAGGAGGATGGGGGTTGGTGGGAGTGCGAGTCTACCTCCCCCCAATCCTGTGGCTGGGGCAAAGCCAGTACCTCATTGAAGGCAGCCAGCAGCCCCGAGGTCTGGCTGGAGAGGCCAAAGCGTTTCTCCACCGTCGAGATGGAGCTCTTGAGGTAGCCGGAGATCATGAGCTGTGCCAGCTGCAGCAGACTGTGGCACAGGACGAAGAACTGCCGGAGGGAGGGAGGGGACACAGCGATGCAGTGGGCAGAGGGACAGGGAGACAGTGGGGAGATAGAGGCGCGGGGAGACAGAGATGGGGTTGGGGAAGGAGGAAGAGTAAGGCCATGAGAGGAGCAAGGAATAGAGATGGGGAAACAGTGAGGGAGACATACACACAGGAGGAGAGAGTAAGGGAGAGTCAAGAACAGGAGGAGAGATGGGGAGAGGGAGAAGGAGGAGGAGAGGGAGAGGGAGAGGGAGAGGGAGAGGGAGAGGGAGAGGGAGAGGGAGAGGGAGAGGGAGAGGGAGAGGGAGAGGGAGGGGGAGAGGGAGGGGGAGGGGGGAGGGAGGGGGAGAGGGAGAGGGAGAGGGAGAGGGAGGGGGAGAGGGAGAGGGAGAGGGAGAGGGAGTTATTGGAGTAGCCATAGCTTCTCACACAAATGAAAAAGCTGCCAGGGTACCCTCAGGGGCCTGGGGTCTCAAGTAACCCACATGACTGAGAGTAGGGTCTTCCTGGGCCTAGACTGGTGAGAGGCCCCTCTGATCCTCAGAGCCCCTCCAGCTGGACTGGCCCACGTCCCGCCCCTTTCTCCTGGAAGCTATCCCACGTCCTCCTCCAACCCCCACCCACCTCCCCTCAGAGCTCCCCTGGGAGACAACCTGTACTCACCAAATCCCCAAGCTGCTCACCCCCCTCTACCCAGCCCCACCTCAAACATCCCCTCCTGCTTCCTAAAAAAATGGCAGAATTCCTAAGAGGAAAAAACCCTAGCCTCAGAGAATTAAAAAATAGAGGTTTTATGCCAAAGCTTAATAACATCCACTCTGTTCTTTTGAGTCTGGTGTCCCCGTGTACAACAAGGGCAATGTTTCCACACCCGCCCCACCCCACCCCCGTGTTACTGTGAGAACTAAATGAGATCATGTGGAGACAGCACTGGCTCAGGGCCTGGCACCCTGTAGGTGCCAGTGGGCGTCTGAATATTGAGGCTGCCTGTGCTGGAGACACAACTTCCCCTGTGCCACACAGGTTCAGGATCCTGGGCCCTTCTCTTTCCCTCTAGCCCCGTGGTCGGCAAACCGCGGCTCGCGAGCCACATGCGGCTCTTTGGCCCCTTGAGTGTGGCTCTTCCACAAAATACCACGGCCTGGGCGAGTCTATTTTGAAGAAGTGGCGTTAGAAGAAGTTTAAGTTTAAAAAATTTGGCTCTCAAAAGAAATTTCAATCGTTGTACTGTTGATATTTGGCTCTGTTGACTAATGAGTTTGCCGACCACTGCTCTAGGGAAACGAGAGGTAGAGACACTGGTCTCCTATCATCACAGAGCAGCCCCTTTTTCATTTCTGGAAGAGGGGAAACTCATGCTGGGCATCTTCCATGTGCCCCAAACCAAGCTAAGTGCTTTCCTAGATCATCCCTTTGATTCTCACAGCCACCCATTCTGCCGATGAGGAAACTGAGGCTCAGGAAGGCAGCAACTTGCTTGGTGTTACACAGCCGGCAAGTGGCAGAGATTCCTCTACCAGGTTTGGGTGGCCCTGCCGCGGCCAGGCCCTGAGAAGTACCTTGATGCTGTGGAACACACTTGGCCGCAAGTCCCGAGAGTCTGGGCTGGCTTTGTCCCCAGCTGTGTCTTCTGTGCCCATCACGGCCTTGGTGTCCTTGTCTGGCATCTGGGGCTCCATAACCACTGGCCCTGAGGGACAGACAGCCAGAGGGTCAGAGTGAAGATGGAATCCCAGAGAACGGCCCTGACCCAGGTAGTCCACGGTATTTCAGGGGTTGGTTAGGATCTGAGAGTCAAAGCGCCTTCAGACTCCCGAGTCCCAGGTGCTAGAGGGTGTGTACTCCTTGTGCCCGCTTTGGCCAGATCCTGCCTGGGACCACCTATTTCACACCTTCGTCCCAGTCCCAGCATAAACTTGCCTTCTAGGGAGAAGCTGCTCACCACGACACAGCCTTCAAGCAGTGGCCCCGGGGGTAGGGACGCACAGTCTCAGCCCGCCTTGGGCAGGAGCAGTGACATACAGGTGCTCCTGGACACTGAGTCTGTGTCTGGGTCTGTCTGGCTTAGCCTGGGATCAGACGTCTGGGGCCAGGTGCAGGGGCCAGGCTTGGTGCGTAGTCAGGGCATAAAGACTTTTCCTGGGGGTCGTTTGGAATAAATACCAACACCTCCAGAGGAGAGCACCCTGCATGCCATCACAGAGCTAACCAGCCCAGTCCCCAAATCATATATCAAACCATGCTGTGATTGGTGCAAAGAGGGCCCTCAGAGTCATCCTATTCAACATCCCTCCCCCGCCCCCCCATCTGAGGCCCCAAGTGGTGTGACGACTCAGGAGGCAGAGAGGTGGTAGAACGGGACACTGGCCCCATCACACAGGTCCGTTTTCTCCCATGGCAGCCACAGCAATCATGTCAGTATCCCACTCACTGTCTTGAGAGGAAGCTGAGCCCCTTCAGAGGCATCTCCTAGAGCAGTGGTCGGCAAACTCATTAGTCAACAGAGCCAAATATCAACAGTACAACGACTGAAATTTCTTTTGAGAGCCAAATTTTTTAAACTTAAACTTCTTCTAACGCCACTTCTTCAAAATGGACTCGCCCAGGCCGTGGCATTTTGTGGAAGAGCCACACTCAAGGGGCCAAAGAGCCGCATGTGGCTCGGGAGCCGCAGTTTGCCGACCACTGTCCTAGGGTCTCCTGAGGTTTAATAGCAACGAGGAGCCAGAAGTCCGGCCTTGGGAGACTCCACCCCTGACTTAGATGGAAACCCCCTGTACCTTCTGGCAGCCCAGGCCTCCTCGGCCTCCCTCCCCTCCGGGGCTCTGCTTCCTGTGGAAGCCTCCTCCATTGTTTCATATGCTTCTCAACCTGCAGGAGTTTCCTCCCATTCAACAGGCTCCTTCTGGAGCCTGGAAACCGATCTGAGGACACCTCTGCCCAGGCCTGGAAGGCACGCTCAGGGAGGGGGCTCCAGAGGCTGGGAACTGCCCCAGCGGGTGGTTTGTGCTCCTCGCGCTAGGAACCTGGGAGCCTGAGGACATTTTTTTAAATTGAGATATAATTCACATGCCATAAAATACAGCCCTTTAAAGTACACAATTCCGTGGTTTTTAGTATAGTCAGAAAGTTACATACCATCACCACTAATTCCAGTGGGGTTTCCATCACCCCACTAAGGAATCCCATACCTACTAGCAGTCACGCCCCATTTCTCCATCCTCCAGCTCCTGGCAACCACTAATCTCTTTCCTGGCTCTCTGGGTTTGCCTATTCCAGGTATTTCATATACATTCATATACATGAATCCACACACGACGTGGTCTTTTGTGACTGGCTTCTTTCACTTAGCACAGCTTTCAAGGTTCTTGCATGTTATAGCATACATCAGTACTCGTGTCTTTCGATGGCTGAATAATATCCCATTGTATGCACAGACCACATTGTGTTTATTCAGTCATCTATTGATGCACCTCTGAGTTGTTTCAGGTGCTCTGAACATTCACGTACAGATTTTTACTTAGACATATGTTTTCAGTTCTCTTGGGTATATAGCCAGGAGTGGAATTCCTGGGTCATCCGGTAACTCTGTTTAACTTTCTGAGGAACTATCAAACTGTTTTCCCAAGTGGCTGCACCATTTTATCCTGCCAACAATGTATGATGACTTCAATTTCTCCGCATTCTTGTCAGTACTTATTGTTAGCTGTCTTTTTGATGATAGCCATCCTTGTGGGTGTGAAGTGACATCTCATGTGGTTTTGATTTGCTTTCCCCCAAGGGCTACTGATGTTGAGCATCTTTTCATGTGCTTGCTGGCCATCTGTGTATGTTCTTTGGAGAAATGTCCATTCAAATGGCTAGAGGAGCTTGACGGAGGAAATGAAAGTGTGTGTGGCTGGGGAGGGGTGCCTTTTTGGGGCATAAACACTCAGAGGAAACAGGAGATATTGAAACAAAAGTGACACCTGACGGGGAGGCGATGAGGCGTTGGCTTAGTGAAGGGCAGCGAGGGAAACTCTGCAAAGCTCACGGAAGGGTTCCTAACAAACTCTCAGAGGATATAGGCGGGGCCGTTCTAAGCCCCAGGGCTCTCACCAGCAGAAACCAGGGAGTCACTATTGCAGGTGCTTCGCTACATGCTCTACCTGCTCGTGCAGGCTCTCCGCAGCTCAGTGCCTTTGGTGCTTTCATTGTCTCTGTGCTTCTGTGGAGGGCACCGAGGCTCAGCGGTAACTAGGTCTGCGGGGTGACATTGGTGCGGGGACTCAAGCTCAGGTGTTAATCCCACCATCGCTCGATGCTCCTTGTACCGGTTTGATGAGGGGAAGAAACACAGTGCACTAGCCCAAGCAAACCTCGCCAGGCACCCGGAAGACAGCAGTGCCAAGGGGCCAGGCCAGCCAGATGATGGGCTGGAGCCGAGGCTGGGAAGGCAGAAGTCACTGACTTGGAGGCCCAGCTCTGAAAGAAACCCAAGGGATAGAGGAGGGAGAGGGACAGAAGGTCAGTGGACCCGCTCAGAACCTTCCACTTCCCTGTGGCCCATTCCACAGCCTGAGCCTCTGAGCAGAAGAGGGAAGCACTGGCCCGACCCCCTGGGTTCTGAGACCATGAGTCAGTGTATTGAGTGGTCAGTTGGTCACTAAATGGGGCTGGTCCGGCAGGTTGTCCGTCCCCTCTGAGCCCTTCCTGCGGGCTGAGGCCTCTCCTGAGGGACCGGCAGCAAACAGTCCTGATAGAGATCAGAGCTCCCCTCAGAAGGAGGGTCCTGAGTCCAGGGCTGTGTGTCCTTCTCCTGTGACATCCTGGGGGCCCTTCACGGTCCGTGAAGACTGTCAGGGGCCAGCCTTGACAGGAGAGGGGCAGTTGGGGGAGTGAACCTGGCCTGGGCCGGGTAGCTGTAGGAATGAAGGGAAAAGCAGAGAGCCAGACCCCAGTAAAAAATCCCAGCCTTTCACTCCAGGTAGGCAAACAAGTTTTGGGGCCCCAGGAAGGTCAGGTAGTTCCAAGAGCCGGAGCCCTCAGCTCCAGAGCTAGCAGGCAAGGGGTCTGCGTGCCTGTCCGTGGGTTGTGTGGCTGGTCCACACACGGGCCCACTCGTGTCCATCGGCTGGCAAGTCACCAGTCGGGCTAGCCTTTCAGGAGACTTGTCCACTTGGGGTGTTGCCTGGCCACCTGCCTGCAGCTGGTCAGACAGTCGCCCTGAGACCTTGTTTTCCAGTTCAGTCAGACTCCGGAGGTAGGTCCACAAGGCAGAGGGTCTGCCTCTAGCTACCCCTTCCAGGGGCAGGAATTATCTTCCCTCTCACCAGCTGAGTCCGGGGTGGTGAGGGCCAAGGTTTCAGAGAGCTGAGAGGGAGGGCCGCCTTCCCCACTTGCTCTTTGCTGGAAAGACTCAGGGGCTGCTTTCTCTATCACCTTCCAGCGGCCAAGAGCAAATCCCAGGCACATGGTCGGTTTCCAGGTCCTCAGACCCGGTCTGAGCCCCAGCCCTCCCCACCACCACCGACCTGCTACATGGGCCTGAGTGAGACCCTCCACTTTTCTGAGCCTATTTCTTCATCTGTAGAGTGAGGACACAACATCTACTCCCAGGAGATAAGGCATCTAGGGCGCCTGGCCCAGGCCTGGCACACCGCAGGCCCCACTGAGCCCCACCGCCCTCCCCTCTCCCGGTAAACTTCAAGCCCTCAAGACCACGAGGCCCAACTGATCCCATTCCCTTCCATGCACATCTGACTCCTCCAAGTTAACGCCATCTCTGGATTGTCTCTCCTTCTCATCCTAACCCCAGTCAACCATAAGCCCTGAGCACCTGGACCCCTTCCCTCCATGCACACTCACTGTCTTGGGAGGCAGCTGCCCAGGTTTGACTCCCCAGCTGCAATCCTGCCGCGTGGCCTTAGACGAGGCGCCCCTTGGCCTCTTCATCCCAATGCAGAGATGATTATCCCCACTTCCCAGTGCAGACAGGGTCCACCAGGACACGTCCACCTCACATTCAGCTGGGACACTAAAAGCCCAAAACCATACCTTAATGTCCACATTAACTTGATTTTGATATTCCACTGTTTTTATTAGCATTTTCCCTTCTTACTCTTCCCTGACTGACCAGACCAAGCAAATGGCTTGACTGCTTGTTACAGGAACTTCCTGAAAAACCGATCTGCTTTTCAAGGGAAACCATCAACAGAGTGTGTACCCACAAATTCTTTGAATCTCTATCCCCAAGAGCTGTTTCCACCCACAAATCCTGTAGTGTTGGGTCATGATTCTTACCCAGTTCTAGTCAGGATCCTTCACCCTCTACAGCAAGTGGCTCGGAGGGAGGAGCTTGCCCTAAGAGCTACCATAGTCGAGCAACACTGTGAGGCCAACTGAGCTGGGCACACTCACCCATCATCCTAGCAATCCTTTCAGGTGGCTGCTGTGACTCCATAATACAGATGAGGAAACTGAGGTACAGAGAGGGGAGGTGACTTATCCAGGGTCCCTGGGCTGGTAAATGGAAAAGCCTGGACTGGAACCCAGATCTGTCTGATTCCAGCAACCACAAGATGGTGGCTATAACAATGGCCTTAGAACAAACGCAAAAATAATCCCCATGGAGCCATTTCTTCTTCAGGCCTGGCTTCCCGAATTGTCAAAGGTGGTTGTATGGGGACAGTCTGTCATTCTACCAGCTGATTCTTCTTCGTGTTTTTTTTTTTTTTAATATATATATATATTTATTGATTTCAGAGAGGAAGGGATAGGGAGAGAGAGATAGAAACATCAATGATCAGAGAGAATCATTGATTGGCTGCCTCCTGCACGTCCCCTATTGGGGATTGAGCCCACCTCCTGGGCATGTGCCCTTGACCGAAATAAAACCCGGGACCCTTTAGTCCGCAGGCTGACGCTCTATCCACTGAGCCAAGCTGGCTAGAGTTTACCAGCTGATTCTTTACCTAATCAGGGAGTCAGTCAATTCACTGGTCAGTCAACACCCTTTTCTGATGGCCGCAGGGCAGGGCTGGAGAGGGGTGTGGTGAGAGGGACACGTGGCCCCTAGTCCAGGGGGCTTGAGGATGGTTGGAGCTTAAGACTCAACCAAAGCCCAGATTTGAACTTTTAGGAGGGATCTGCTGGGAAATGCCTGAGGATGAAGGAGGAGGTCTTGGATCAAGCAGGAACAAGGCAATGATACTTTCTCTCTAGAATGTTCCAGCCTGCCCCTCAGCAGAGAGAGCAAGACCTAGGGTCACTTACACCTGGTATGGCCTTGGGCCAGCAATTCAACCTCTCTGAGCCTCTAAACTAGAGCCATAGCCTTGCTTCTCAAGCCTGTGTGATGGTCACACAGGATAACGTCCTTGATCAACTCCAAGATGCCTCATGAACGCCAGTTTTGTCAGCTTTTGCCTCCAACTCACCAGGGAGTCTATTTCCAGGTCGGGCCACCAGGCCTCAGAATAACTTAGTTTCCTTCCTGTGGGGGGCTCAGCCCCAGCATTACTCTCTCACCTCCTTCTAATCCCTGAGCAACACCAACCCCTCTGGGTGCCCCCCTCCTCTGCTGTCTCTTCTCCTCCCTCCCCACCCCATCCCCACCAGCTGCATTCTAAGACCTTTTCTTTTTTCCCCCTAATCATTTCCCTGTGCAAGAGAAGGATAGGTCCCTCTCCCACATATGCCACCACTCACACTTTGCCAGAGCCATCAAAGGACCTGGCAGAGACAAAATATAAGGCAGAGGTTACAACTGGGAGGGCCCGACCCATGTGTAGCTGTGTGAGCTGTGGACCATGAAGTGAATGACACCCTACGGAGTTGGGCCATGCATAGTCCTGCCTGGGGTACATCTGACTCCTGGACATTTTTGGAGGGCTTGCACAATGCTTGGCTTGTTGAGTGTTTTTAAACAAGTTAGTTTCCAGCATTTAAAAGTCAGAAAATTTCACATAAAACTCCAGATTTTTGTTTTCTTTTCTTGGAAGATTAGCAGATCTGGAGACAATGGGCCCACATTCCCATATGGCAACACTCAGCTAGTCCAAGCTGCTTGGCCTACACGTGGCAATTTGTCCTATTGGAGTCTCTTTGGGGGTGCCTGCCTGGTCTGCTTCCTGGACCCTCTTCACCTGCCTGGAGGATTCCCTGCCTGTGACCCCACAATAACACTGGGCCTGGGGAATCCACTAGAGAGGAAGCCAGGGCCTGGTTAACCCTTTGCAGAGTGAGAAAACAGAGCCAACTAGGGCCATGACTTGCCCAGAGTCACCATGGCAGGGACAGAGCTGGTCCCTGTTGGTTTAAGAGTGAGAATGAAAATTCATTCCACACACACTGACAGCTTCCCAAATCAGGCCCCAGGGGACCCAGAGATAAGCAGACCCACTCCCTGCCCCTGGGGAGCTTCCAGTGTGTGAGTGTGATGGGGCAGGGGTGGGAGAGGGAAGGGGGGTGGGGGTGGGCAGACACCTAACACAGAATCACAATGACATGTGCTCACTAATGTGACACTAGGAGTTTGGGGACTATGGAAACACAGTGTAGAGGCCCTAGCCTAGATTGGAAGATTCTGGAAGGCTTCCTACAGGAAGAACCATCAGAGAGAAAGGCAGCAGTATGAAAGTGCAAAGACTGCTTAAGGAACAAAGAGTCTGGCAAGACTGGAATGCTGGGGTCAAGGTAGGGAGGTGAGGCTAGAGCAGTCGGAGGGGCCAGGCGGAGGGGCTGGGATTTGTTCTGAGCCCAGGGATGAGGTCTGATTGGGCTTCCTAGGGAGACCTCCATGCCTGTGGGGGGGAGAGTGGAGAAATCAGGCTGCGAACAGGAACCAAGGAGAAGGCAGGAGTGGGGTCTCGGGCAGGGAGTGGTAATGGGCCTGGGCCAGGTAGTGGCACATGGAGAGTTACCCGTGGATGCACCCGTGGGGAGTGGGATGGGCAGGGCTTGGTGGGAAAGCAGCGGTGGGGAGTGCAAGAGGCCGAGTTGTCCTGGCGGCAGGGAAGGGGCACAGCTTTCTGTCTGGGTGTGCCACCACTGAGGCCAGAGCTGTAGGGTGGTGGTGAGTCCAGCCATAGACAAGGTGAGGTTGGGGTGGCACCCGGGGCACCTAGGGGGAGATCCCAAGAGCATGGGCTTCAGGAGGGCCCATGAGAGGGTATACCTTGAACCAGACCTCTGGAAGCCTGGGAGGCACGTGTGGAAAAAAGGTAGCAGAAGCCACAGGTGGGTAAACTTGCCCAGGGAGCCTGAGGAGCCCCCACCATGGGCCTCAACTGAGGAGAACACAGCAAAAGGAGGAACCATATTGGAACTCTGTTCAGGTGCCAAAGGTGGTGGTGATGCGGGGGGGGGGGGGGGGGGGGGGGGGGCGGGGGCGGTGTTTGTCACTAAGGAGCCAGGATGTTTTTGGAAAGTCCACCAGCTTCCAGCACTAACACACCCACAGCCCAAGCCTGCAAAGGGAAATATCCCCAAGAGCAGATATTGGTCAATCCATTCCTCATTACGATGGCACATACCTCTCTCCGGAGGTGCTGGCGTGGAAGGAGGGAGCCGCATGATAGCCAGGGCCTGCCTTGAGCCTCGGCCTGCTGGCCTTCCTGCCTCGCTCCTGTGGCCCAGGCCAGCTATCTCTCCCTTCATAACCCCCGCCCCCCTTTGTGGGGCAGGTCCCTCAGCCCTTCCTCTGGGCTGCGGAGCTCATCACCCCCTTGCATTCTTTCTGGCCCCTCTTATCTGATTAGGCAATGATCAACCCAACAGAGCAGAGGCCGTCCTGACCTGTGCCCTGAAGGACCACGTGAGGTCCCTGCTGAAACCCTCTTGGTCAAAGACTTTGGGTTAAAATATTGGTGTTGCCACACTGTGGCTGTGTGACCTTGAGCAGCTTATTCAGCCTCTCTAAGCCTCCGTTTCCTTCTCTGGAAGTGAGAGAAGAGTCTCACAGGAAAGTGCCCTGCCGGTTACACTGAAGTCTTCAACCATGGTCAGCCCCTCCTCCCTCCCACGCCATCTGCCGAAGCCCGAGTACAGAAGCCTCAGCCTCAAGGAGGTCAAGGCCACTGGGAGCCACTCTGTCTCATCCCCTCACCCCTCGTAAACATTATTCTCTGGGCCCCACTAGGTGCTTGCCATTCCCCAAATTCACTGCGGTTTTTTCCACCCCTCAGCATTTGCACAGGCTCTTACTCATCCTGGAGTGCCTTCCTCCTCCTCTGCAAACCACTTCTCATCTCTCAAGACCTGGCCCACCTTAAAATCATGATTGTTGATTTTGAGGTAAACTGAATGAGGGAGAAAACAGAGTGGGGGTGGGGGGCTGTAAGGGAATTCCAGGGCAGGGTGGGGGCTCTGTGGGGCCCCTGGGTGATCCAGGGCTGGGCAGGGAGGGGGAAGACTTAAAGGCATAGATCTTGGCTGTCATCTTTGGGAAATTCCTCCTCCTAGCAGGACCCTTGGGTGGTCTGCTGGGCGGACAATAGCCTGCTTGAGGTCCAGCTGTTGCAGGCCTCCCAGCTGCTGCAGGCCTCCCAGCTGCTGCTTCTTGAAGGAGATCCATGCAGGGTGGGGGAAGGGGCCAAGCACTTTCTGGTGGTTTCCAAGCCAGGTCAGGGACCCTGTGCTGGGACTTTCTGTTCCCGGTGCTGGCCCCAGCTACCCATCTAGACCCAAGATGACCCTAAAAATGGTGACGAGGGCTTATGGGGAGGGTGCGCCCTGAGCCCAGTTTCCTTAGGCCTAAAACTCAGAGCCTGAGGCTCAGAGATAAGTGTCATTGGCCCAGGCCTTGTGGCCTCCAACCGCTACTTCCAGCTCATCACTCTCTGTGCTTTACTCCCAAAGATCCCCGTTGTACTTCGCCTCACTCCACATCATGAATCTCCAGTCTTCAGGGGGCTTTCAAAACAGGTTGGAGGGAGGGAAGCAATGCCATGAGGGGAGGGGAAACATGAAGAGGACGGAGGACAGTTTAGTACTGAGCCTTCCCCAGTACTGCCTGGGCTGAGTTCTGGGGCCTTAGGAATGAATCAATTCAGGCCCCACCCCCAGGGAGCTGCCAGTCTGGTGAGTTGGGTGTTGTTCTTTGGAATGTCAAGCATTGGTGCTTAGGGCTCAGGGCTGCAGGCCATGAGGGGCGGTAGGGGCGGTAGGGGCCAGGTTTACTTCCTTTCCACCGCTAGGGTGTGGCTGAGGCCCAGGCTGGCCCCCTACAGATAGCCAAGGCCCCTAACACTGAAGGGAAGACCGGACCCTGCCCACAGCAGAGGCCTTGCTCCACTGCTCCCGCCAAAGACAGAAGACTGAGCTTCTCAGAATAGGAAGGGAGCAAGTGACCACCTTGGCCAACACTGTACAGACGGAGAAAGTGAGTCCCAGAAAGGGACAGAAGCAGACTGGACATTGGATGCCTGGCACCCGGCTGGGCGGTCCAAGCAAGCGCTCCATTTGGTTCACAGCTGCCCGACATCTGGCTCAGCAGACAAGGCCCAGCCTGGAAGGAAATAACTCCTCCCCACATACATACTGCCCGCTCCCCAGTCACTAGCACCCAGGGAACAGCTTGCTTTGTCTGGAGTCGGGGTGGGGGAGCAGGGGGGGGAGGGAAGTGCCCAACGTAGGTGGAGGCTCCCCAGTGTGGGGTCTGTGGAAGGGCAGATGAAGCCACGTGGGCACTGACAGAGAGGAAAGGGCTTTGGCATCAGGTAAAGCTGGATTCTGGCCCCCACGCTGCTGCTTGCTTGCAGGGCAACCTTGGGCGAGTCACTTGCCCTCTCTGAGCATCTGTTTCCTCTCCTATTAAAAAGGGTGAGAGCATGTCACTGCAGTCTCATAAAGCCAGTGCTGCAGAGCTGAGATTTGAACCTCGGGCTGCGGGTGTTTTCTCTTGCCCCAGCTATCTGCCCTGGATTGGCTCACATTTGAACCCAGAAGAGCTGGGGAAAGCAACAGAAACAACACCATCAAAGGAGGATGAACCACAGAGAGAGGGTCAAACAGCATATGGGAGAGAGGCTACCGCTAGTGGAGAATCAGTCTGAAAGGCTTCCTGGGGGAGTGGGTGTTTGGAGGCATTGGAAAGTGGCAAATTTCACCAGAATGGGATGTGGGTGGAGGGCGGGGCTTCCAGGTGAAGGTAAAGCTGAGCAAAGGTGTAGAGGGGGGACAGTGGCTTTTCTGAATCACAAAATGGGATTGGCTTTAGATCAGGGGTGAGGAACAGCTTGCCCTTTGGGCCCTGGAAGGCCCACAAAATCATCTGGTCTGGCCCTGCCAAGGCAGTAAGGGTGAGTTAATTAAATGTTTGACCAAATACATAGCAGGCTAATTTTTAAGTTGATAATTTTGTATGGCCCACGACTGATGTTATAATTATCCAAATGGTCCTTGTAGAAAAAAGGTTCCCCACTCCTGCCTTAGCTCATGTCCTCCAGCCTCTCCCCCACAGACAAGGAAGCTCTACGGGTCTCTGCTGAGAGCCACATCTGACCACGACTCCTCTCTGCCTCTGGCTGGGACTGCTGGTCCCTCCCCCTCCAGCGAGCT
The DNA here is from genome assembly GCF_951640355.1 of Cnephaeus nilssonii. Taxonomy (NCBI): domain Eukaryota; kingdom Metazoa; phylum Chordata; class Mammalia; order Chiroptera; family Vespertilionidae; genus Cnephaeus; species Cnephaeus nilssonii. The sequence continues at coordinate 44,667,955 of NC_137084.1, read as the reverse complement.
GGGACTGGGTCTCTTTTCATGCTGCAGGCTCTGGACCTGCCCCACCTGCATCCCCACGTCCCTCAGAGTGCTCTCGGACCGGAAAGAGAGCCTGGGGAAGCGGCCACGGCTCGGGTTGGGACTTAGGAAGATAGGCCAGGTGTGCCTTCTGGTGGCAGAGTGGGCCAGCTTCCTGCTTTATGGGTGTAGGTGGTGGTGGTGGTGTGTGTGTGAATTAGGGGGCAGCTAGAGATTATTCCAGAACGGAGCCTAGCAGGGCTCAGAATAACAGTCAGGGTAGGGCAGGGCTGGGGAGCTGGTGCAGTAATGGCCAAAGTCTCTACTTTAGTTTCTTCCCATACCCATAGGATCGCCAACTCTCCCTCCCATAGCTCACCAAGGCCGAGGGGGAAACTGGTTTGTCAGTGGCCCATCTCCAAACCTCATTGTCATCTCTCCTGTCATCTCTCCTGTGCGGGCCCCCAGAGGAAGTATCCATCCCCACCCTTCCTGCCAGGCCACAGTCCCCAAGCCATGGCTGTGACATAGCCCCGTCTGCCTGCTGGGCCCACTAAGCCTCAATCAGCCCACAGAGCCCTCACGGCCGCACTCCAGGGAGCAAGCCCGGCCTTGCCTGAGTTGGTGTGAGGCTAACACGGTTAGGAGGGGTCAGACAGCTGAAGGGACGCCAGAGGCGATCGCTGCAGGGTCCAGCACGGAGAGCCACCCTGTCTGAAGATCAAAGATTATTTGTTTCTTCCACTTTCCTCCCCAGGCCTAAGAAAAGTTCAGCGCTAAGTTCAGAACCACCGCCCTCTCCGCACGGTGCTTCAGTCACTCCCCAGGCTTGGCTCCTCAAGGCTTCCAGGCATTTCCCCTCTGGCCTCCTCCCCACCTGGCAGCCGATGCACACCGTCTCTGCTGATCTTTCTGTTGCTCTGTCTGCAGATCTGTAGGTCTGTCCTGTATCTGTCTCCTTCTGGTTGTCTTTCTCACTATCTCTTCTCCTAGTCTCTTCGGCAGCCCTCTCTCGGGGGCTGGTCTCTGCATGCTTCTGGGTCCCTGTGCACGCTCCCGCAGACACCTGCTAATCTTTGTCTTCTCCCTGTGTCTGTCCTGGCCTGGCCTTTGTCTGACTCTGCATATCTCTGGGCTTGTTCTGTCTCTGACTACACTTCTCTCTACCTCTCTTTTTTTCTGCTGTGTTTGTCTCTCTCTTTGGCTGCTTCAGAGAGGGGAAACAGGGCTTGGTGAAGGAATCAGGGGGCCGGGGGGAGGGGCGGGGGGAGAAGTTGCCTTTCTATTGCCCTGTTGGTTGTGTGGACGAAAGGGGCCACATGCTGACCTGACAAGCTCAGGGGAGGCCTGCATGGCGGTCTTGCAAACTCAGAGACCTAAAGTAACCACAAAGGATGGTCTGAAATGAAACTTTAACTAAAAGCAGTTATGGTGCGTAGTCCTGGGCCCTTTACTTTAACTGGGCCTATTTGCATCTATGGTAACATATCCTTGAAATGTCAGGGTAACATGTAACTTCCCTTTTTCTGGACCCCTTGGGGCACAACCTAATGTGCCTGAGCACCAGGATACCACAAATTCCTTCATTGTTATCATGTTAATTGTTGACTGTTAACTATCCTGTACCCACCTAAGTACGTGTCTATCATCTTACTTTTTATCCAATCCCAGAGGTTTCCCTGCTTTGCTTTCTCCCACCTCTCTCTCTCACCAGTGGATTTCATATAACCCACCTATGTCCCCCTCCTTTGGTTGCAATGTATAAAAATAGATGAAAAAACTGCCATTCTCTGGAGCACTATCCCAATTCGTTGAGATACTGCTTCCTGGCAATAGTCAACAGTTTGGCTCAAATAAACTCACAAAAATTCTTTATAGGTTTGAATGTTTTTACGCTAATAGTCGCTATGTCTCATAAGGTCCCCTACCTCCAGCTGAGTAAACAGCGTCCCTTCCTGCCCCTCCCGCAGTTCACTCATTCATTCCACACACTCTCACAGGTGCCGGGCCCTGGGTAAGGAACGGCGAGCCCCCCACCTCACCCCAACACACCCATTTTGGCTCAACAGCTGCACCCTCCACATTGAGAATGTGGCCCCCATATTCCCTCCCAATACCCCTTCCTTACTTCGTCCGGACTTACCTATCCTGGGTCCCATGACTGCGTGGGGTGCAGTGAGTTCCAGCCCCTGTTTCAACCCCAGGACTGGAGTGTAGCAGGAAAGAGGGAGTGAGCTCTTATCAGGGACTCCCAGAGACAAGTCTCAAGCCGCAGCAGGCACGCGCTAACGTGGGGCCTCCAGGCACTGGCCGGTGCTTCTTCGATCAGAAGGCAGCTACTTTTTCCAGGTGTGGGTAGGGAAGTCCTGCTCAAACTTGACCCCACTCTCCAAGTGCCTGTCTGCCTTGATCACTTGTTTCTTCTGTCTCTCTCTGCTCCGGCCCCCTATCTGCACCCTGGCTTACAAACTCACAATCTCTCTTTCTCTCTCTGAATCCCTCTGATCTCTGCCTGGGGCAGCCCAGGGCCAGTGGTGTAGGAGGCTGGGTTTGTTTAGATCCAGCCCCACTGATGGGAGGAGGCTGCTGTCAGCCTGCTTCTTCCCAGCCTCTTGCCTCAGCATTTCCCTTGGATATTTTTTCTTCCTCTGTTAGCAGTGGAGAGGTGGGGCCAATGGGAGTGTCCCCAAGCCCTGGGGTCATTCAGTCCTGATTCTTCTCACTGTGCTCCCTGATCCACTAAGCTCTTAACCCCCTCACTGAACTTCTGTTACTATTCATGAGCCCCTGTTTCCCCACTGTCCTCCTTCACCGAACCCCTGTCCTCCTCAAGCTCTGGTTCCCTCTCACTGAACCCCCATCTCCTCCAAGGATTTAGAGCAAGGAGGGACTCTGTCCATTGGGAATCGCAATGGCCAGCCCACCTGGTAGGGACTCACAGTAGCAGCTCCATAAAGCATGGCCCTCTCGATGCGGGGGGGGGGGGGGGGGGGGGGAGGGGGGGGCGGGCCGTGGAAGGAAGGGGGAGGAAGAGCAGGAGGACAACTATGAAATGAAATTTCCAGAGTTTCATGGGCTGAGGCTGAGGATGGAGGACTTGGAGCCAGATGGACCTTGAGTCCCATCTCAGCCCATCTCAAAATGTCAATCACTGGTCAAGTGGACTTAGGCAAGTCTTTGCACCTCTCTGAGCATGTTTCCTCATCTATAAAGAAGGGACAATATTCCTCACCTGCAGGGCTGCTGTGAAAGTTTGGTGAGCAAGAAGCCATGTCTGAAGTCCTGGAGCTCAGAGAAGGGAGCAGCAGAGGTGCTCAGAACCAGGCAGCATGAAGGAAAGCTAATCCGCCTGCCTCTTCCTGCTTACTCAGCATTTTCACACATGCAGCCCCCCAGGCCCTCCTATTGACCTGTAGGCCAGGAATTTATTCCCTCAGGTGACAGATGAGGCATTGAGTCTCTGGATCTGCCCAGAGGTCACCGAGCTAGTAGGGGAACCTGACTCAGTTCCAGGAATAAAGTCTTTGCATGAAACGGGAATGTGGGTTTGGAGTCTAACTTTCAGGGTATAATGACTGAGAAATATCATCAGCGCCACTTGGCTCCTAGTGGCTGTATGAGGATTTTAGGAGGAAGTGAGGAGTATCCTATATAATAAAAGGCTAATATGCAAATCAACTGAATGGCGGAACGACTGGTCGCTATGACACACACTGACCACCAGGGGGCAGATGCTCAAAGTAGGAACTGGGCTCAGCGCTAAGGATGTCCGATGGCTAGCCATTAGTCAGACATCCCCCGAGGGCTCCCAGACTGCGAGAGGGTGCAGGCCAGGCTGAGGGACACCCCCCCCAAATGCAAATATTTTGTGCATCAGGCCTCTAGTTGGAAATAATCACAGATTGGCCTGGCCCATAGTAGGAACTGCGAGTCCTCACTGAGATTGGTGGAGGTGCAACTTTCCTGATTCCAAATGGAAGGTGCATGGTTGAGAGAAGGAAGGTTCCTTTAGACTTTCTGGAAGCCCAGTTGCCCCTAGCTTGGCTCTGGGGGATGAAGAAATTATGCACCTAGATGGGTCTGGGTGTGTGCTGGGGATGCTGTAGGCAGTTAGACAGACATGAGCAGAGCAAGGACATTGGGCCAGGTACAGAAGGTCACCAGGATGGGAAGCCCCAGGTGCCCAACAACGGACAATCAATTGTAGGGGGGACCTCACCCCCCTCCACCCCAGGGTGACTTTTCCTCCCCCAGCATATCTCTGGTCATGAGGTTTAGACCCCCTGACCTTTCCTCCCTAGAGATAACAACTAGGCCTCAGTTGTATTTCAGCTCTAGGCCCAGAAAACCAATAAAACCAGACCAGTGACTCTAGGGCTGCCCTCAGGACCAGCTGCATTGAATAATGACCCCCTCCCCGGGTGCTGACCAATCAATCAGTGGAGACCACAATCCTGAAAGGACACACCTGGTTAACTACTGAACATTCTATGAACATTGCGGACGGATCACGAGAATTCTCGCTTCATATGACACAGTGTTTTACAAAGTATCATACTTTAAAAAGATATTAGCCTGTAAGAACATGTAATAAATAACTTCAAAATGCAATGGGTATTTAATTTTAAAGCGTGCCTTTAACATTTATGTAAAACGTGTTTTGTACTCATTCAATAGAAACTTATCTGGCCACTGGGTAAAGCTAGCAATAAAACTACTGGTCCACAATGTGTTAAGATCTTCCCCTGGGACCGGCCCTAAACTCTCCACCTTTAAACCCTTAGGAAGGAGGACCCAGTGCACTCTCCCTCCAGGGAGTACGCTTGAGCCTTTTCCTTCCCTTTACCTTTTCCTTTCCCCGCCCCCTCCCCAGTCGAGTTACCAATAGCTTCCTCACTCCCATGCTCCAAGGGCCCTTCTTTTACCTTCAGAACTTGTTTGCTAAGCTCATTTCTTCTAGGAATTACTTTTTCTACCTCTGTGATTTACCCAGTAAATGTTCTCTTACAGTTTGGGTCTGGACTTTGAGTTCTTTCCTAGCCCGAACCCAAATAATGAGGTTGCTGAACCCAGGTTTGGTCTGAGCCCCACCAGTCAGACACCTGGTGCCATTCCCTCCTACACTAGGACTAACTTGCCTGATAAAGTTCACCTCAATGCATAGCACCCCACGGGGCATGGAAGACACAGGAACGGTCTTCATTTACCACCTCAGCCTCCCCATGCTGACACATCCTGGTCCAAGAATAACCCTGAACTCACCTGTGGACTTGGAGCAAGGGTCATGTACCCAGGAGCCTCTGGGAGTTGGGCTGACAAGCCCTGGAATGGCTCTTGGGCTAATCCTGCATTGAGGCCCCACTGTGGGCGGCCCAGGCTGAGGTCTGACCAACGTGTTTGCACTCCAGCTCTGCCACTTGCCAGTGTGGTGTTCGCTGAGCCCTGTGCACTTTACAGAGCCCCGCGATATGTGCGGATTGCAACACCATCTGCGAATTCCCCAGTTTGCAAACTTGATGCCTTTTTTGAGTCCTGTGCTGTCGGCAAAGCCTGGCACAGCGTGCAGCTTCCAGGCCCCATGACGTTCACACAGTCCCCTGTCCTCGTGCCGAGCCTGACGCTGTTAGTAAAACCTCAGGGAGTTTGCAGAACCCAAGCCCTTCCCCTCTTTGCATCAACCCACATAAGAAAATGTTTTTTGATGTTTTGTTTTTGTGTGTGTGTGTGTGTGTGTGTGTGTGTGTGTGTGTTTTGCAAACTAGGCAAAATAGGAGACTTCATTTTCTAGAACTCGCTAAGCTTGGGTACAAGGGAAGAATCCTGGGCTCCGGGCTCAAGACCTCAGTTCTGGTCCCAGCTCTGCCACTGCCTTGCAGTGGCCCTTTAAGCAAGTCCTTTCTCCTCTCTGAGTCTCGGTCTTTGCATCTGTTTAATGGAGATTGTGAGGTCAAGATGCCGACCTTCTGAACTGTTATGAGAATCGCTGTGAGGATGCCCAGAAGAGGGGGTTGGGGGGGCAGGAGGAAGACTGGCCAGAGGCTCCTTCCTGAAAAGGTTCCAAACTGCCCGCTCAGCACCTTTGCTCCCACTTCCCCCTGGCCTGGCAGCCAGGGAGCGGATATCTATAAATGAGCCCTTGTCTGAGCAGACAAGTGAGAGCCTCAGCCAGAGCCTCAGCCTTCCCCACCCCCAGGTGCTGCCTGGGGGTCAGACCCCAAGCTGTGTAGACGTGCCCCCATGCATGGCTCTTTAAATCTGTCCAAGGAAGGCGAAGTCATCATTATTCCACTCATGAGGACTCTGACCCTCAGCGACGCTGGTTACTTGCCCAGGGCTACCTGTCAGGTATACGCACAGCAGAGGTTGGGATCTGAGGCAAGGACAGCAAAGATGGATGCACGGCACTCAGGAGGTCAGAGCTGGAAGGAACTTCAAGTTCATTTCATTCAACCCTTCCCTTTTTGAGATTGGGAGACTGAGGGCCGAGGAGAGGCCGGCTCTGCTGTATGTGTCGTGACTGTCTGTCCTTAGGTTTCAATTTCTCTCTGTGGTGGATGAGAAACAGACCCCGTCCTGCCAACAGTTCAGGACTTCCCCATCTTTGTTGGCACGCTTCTTGGGTCAGAACCCAGGAAATGTCCCAACCCTGTGAGGAGAAGCTCAGGTTGGCAGGCAGGCGGGTATCTGGCCTGGCTCCGCAGCCCCACCACCTTGGCTCAGCACAGCCAGCCCTGCACATCTTAACCCCTCTGGGAGGTTCCTCTCAGGAAGCCCTTTTGCCCAACTGCCTCCACTTCCCACCAGCCTCTCGCTCCAGCCTAGAGAGAATGCATATCATGCTAGAAGCTCTGGCACCCCTCCCTGAACATGGCAGCCCTGTGCCCCAGAAAGAGCATGAGCTTTTCCGTCAGAGAGTTCAATCCTAACCCAGTAAGAAGATCTGAGACTCCGTTTCCCCATCTGTAAAATGGAGATGACAGGAAACCTCCTGGAAGAACTGCACTAAATTCTATCATCTCGCCCTTTCGTCAGCGTGGTACGTGCATAGCTTCTCTCTCCCAGGAGAGTGTAAGCTCCCCGGAGGCCTCGCTGGGGAACCCGAGGCTGGTTACTTGCCCTTTCTGATCCTCAGTGCCCTTGTCTGTGAAATACTTCCCATGGCTGCTCTAAGGCTCAGATGAGCTGATGGATGGATTAGTCCTTGCTAAGTTCTGGAGAGCTGAGCAAACGCACGCCATTATTTATATGGAGATGATGACAATGGCAATGACTTATAATTCTGGAAGCAGAGGAAAGGGAGAAGTAAATCAGGGGTGTGCCAGGTGGGTCTGACCTCACTGACAATCCCATGAAAATAAGTCATAGGAAAAGGCCTCCTGAGGTGGGAGGGAGCTCAAGGGCAAGTTTGGGTTCAGCGGGCAGGTTGGGTATTAGCAGGCCATTGTTAGCAGCCATTGTTCTGTGGGTGCTACAGGGTGGTCCCTCTCAGAGGTCCAGACTCGCTGGCCTGTGGCCCCAGCCCCGGCTCTGCCACCAGCACATTGGCATTGGTCAGGTTCCACTTCCTGCCTGGTCCTCAGTTTCCTTATTATAAAATGTGTGTGTGGCGGCACGGTGCGGGGGGAGGGGGGGGGGTTAAGAGGAAACGTCTCATTGTGCTCCATCCCTGCCTTTTGGGAGGGACCGTGGGAGGTTGGCGTTTGTAAAGTGCCACGTTCGGGACGTGAGGGATTACAGTAATTAATAATTAAGCTCCTGGGAGAGAGGGCATGGGGGCGGGGATGCTGGGAAGGCTGGGAGAGAAGACCAGGAGCAAGCATATGCCCCTGGCTGCAGGTAGTTTGGAGCAAGAGCCCCAATTTCCTGAAGACTTTGCAACACTGCCCCCTGGGGGCCAGAGAAGAGACTTGTGCTCGGGCTTTTTCTGCAAGATGACAATCAGGGAAAGGGGGCTGGAAGGACTACAGTCAGAAGAGGCTGACATGGACAGGCCAGAAGCAGCCCAGGAAGAGCAATCACTGCCTGCTCCTCACTCTCCCTCCCCTCCACACAGTCTACTCCTCTTCACACGCCTCTCAAACCGGCCCACTTCCTCCCACCACCAGCAGCTCTGGCTGGCCAAGCCCCAGCCTCCTCTCCACCTCTGGCCTTACCTTCCAGCCCATCTTCTTGGGAACCAGGAGAAACTTTCCAGCCATTAAATCTAATCATACTCCTCCTCCCTGCTTAAGACCCTGTCCCTGCCCCCGACCCCGGCCCTCGGGATAAGCCCATCATTCTAAGCCTGCTCTAGAGGGCCCTTGTCCCGCTGTCACTGTCTTCTGCAAGTTCAGTGTCTTCACTTGCAAGTGAGGTGAAATAGTGGGTGGTCAAGAACAAGGCTTTGGGGCTGGACCATGAGGGTGTAACTCCTGGCTTCTCCACTTGGGAGCTATGCTACTTAATTCTCCATAGGTATTTTTGTTGTGGTAAATGCCCATAACATCAAATTTGCCATTTTAACCATTTTAAGTATACAGTTCAGTGGCATTAAGTACATCCACATTGTTGTGCAACCATCACCGCCATCCCTCTCCAGAAATTCTTCGTCTTCCCAAACGGAAACTCTATATCCATGTGTTACTTCATTCTTTATGCCTCTGTTTTCTCGCCTGTAGGATGGGGCTAAAAAATGGACATGCTTGGCACAGTGCCTGGTAGGTAGGTGCTCAACAATGAGTACTGTAATTTTTTCTATCTCTTTATCTTTAACAGACAAAATAGACTTTATTTTTTTACTTTTTTATTGAATTTATATAGAATTATATAGGTTTCAGGTGTACAAATCCATAATACATTATCTGTATATTGTATTGTATGTTTACCACCCTAAGTCAAGTCTCCTTCCTTCACCATTTATCCCCCTGTACTGTCTTTTACCTTCCCCCACCCCTCTTTCCCTCTGGTCATCATCATACTGTGGTCTATGAGTTTTTGTTTGTTTGTTTTTTGCTTAATCCCTTCACCCTTTTCACCCAGGAAACTGCTCTGGAAAGGAAGTGAAGCAGCACACATGGGTTATCTAAAGAAATCCAAAGGCCAGTCCCGCCCATCACTGGGACGCCAAGACCACCAAGCAGACCCTCGCTGACCTTGTTGTCTCGGCTGGGACTTCCTGCTGCCACCACAGCAGGCCCTCTCTGAAGAATGCAGCCGTCCTCTGTCCAGGGTATTTCAGGCAACTAGGATCTTTCAACTGGGCACCAAGTCTTGCCCCTGTGCCACCTCTTCCTACATATGGAGGAAAGGCTTGTCATGGGCTGATCCCTGAGGAATTCTTCCAGTTCCTTTATCCTAAAACCAGTGTACCAGGACCCAGTGTGCTCAGAACTGGGCTGAGCCTATATTTTCTGCTCAAAGAAATACATGTGATTACTCCAGACACCATCTCTGCCGTATCAACAATAGGGTTGATTGTCTGTGTGATTTAAAAATATGGCACCTCGATTGGGGGATTTACTGATAAACTCAATGAGCAAAAAACGCCCGACTGCTATAGACGTTGAGAAACAGGCTTCCATCAAAAACATCCAGGATGTGCCCTAACCGGATTAACTCAGTGGATAGAGCGTCAGCCTGCGGACTGAAAGGTCCCAGGTTCGATTCCGGTCAAGGGCATGTACCTTGGTTGCAGGCACATACCCAGTAGGGGGTGTGCAGAAGGCAATTGATTGATGTTTCTCTCTCATCGATGTTTCTAACTCTCTACCCGTCTCCCTTCCTCTCTGTAAAAAAAAAATCAGTAAAATATATATTTTTTAAAAACATCCAGGATGCAATTGACCTGGAGAAGTGACAGCAGGCAGTGCTCAAAAGCACCACTGCCTTTTTCATGTCCAGAGGACTAACAGTGCTATGGCCTGGAAAGGTTACTTACCGGAAACGGCTGCATCGAGTGTACAAGGAGGCGAAGAATCGCCTGGACTGTCACATCTCTGTGCAGAACACGGTGCGTCGAAAGGAACAAGAGCACATGGCACGATGGGTGGAGAAGCACGTGGTGCCGAGCATCTGGGCACAGCAGGAAAAGGGGCGGCTGCCAAGTGCACTGCAGTTCTGAAGCTGCTGGCAAAGCAGGCTCAGGCCAGCCAGTCCCGTAAACGCATCTATCCCGATGGAGACCGCGAGGAACAGTGACTAAATGGAAACTGAGCCTTGTGACAAAATCTTTCTGTATCACCGTTTTGCTGGAGTTACAGTTTACCCCACATAAAAACGAAAAGTTGGAGTTTCATAGACTCTCGATTCCAATAATTACAGGCTGTTGTTCCTTGTGTTAAGCCCCTATCCCAGTGGTCAGCAAACTCATTAGTCAACAGAGCGGCAAACCGCGGCTCTCGAGCCGCATGTGGCTCTCGAGCTGCAGTTTGCTGACCGCTGATCTAGTGAGAGAATTAAAACAATCTATTGGCCAGTGAGCAAAAGAAAAAAAGAAATCCATAGGCCGTTACTGCCTGATTCATTGCTGTGACGGGGGTGTTTAGGAGAGCTGCTGGGGCAGCCTGCCGCATGCTTCATCCAGCAAGATGAGTCACTTCCTCTCCTGGTGGGGCTGTGAGCCTGAGATGGGGAAGGTAGGAAGCAGAGTGCGTGTAGGCAGCTGCTTCTCCGCCAGGCTGGCCCTCCACCAGTGAGAAGTGCGCGGGCAGGGAGAATTCTGCCTGGCATCGGGCCCAGGCTGGGCTGGTGCAAGACCCCCAGCTTGCCTCTGTTCTCTTTCCGGAGTGGCTGGAACAAGCTAACTTGTTTTCATCAGTGTTGTTAGTTGGAACATTGTCAGCTTGCATTTTGCTTAATTCTCTCCTTCCCGTGTTCCACCCCAAACACTACTCCCTCCACTCCACACACACTATTCCTAGATTTGTTCACTCCAGCTGTTCCTGGCACTCATGTCTATAATCTTCTCACCATCCGAGTGGTTCCGCCCTTGTGTAAATGCCTGCTTTTTTCTTTTTTCCTCTGGATGGAAGATAGATCTGTCTATCTAGGGGCGGGGAGAGCCCAGGCCCAAGGTGCGCCATGCGGAGCAGGCCTGGTCTCTGGCAAGGGCAGGAGTGGATCTCTCTAGCACACAGGCTTCCTGGTGGTGGTGTTACCAGACAGGGACTGGGCTTGGAGTGGGCCTGCCTTGGCTGGCCTGTAGTGTGTGGGTTCCTCCCTTTGTGTAGGAAAAATTTCACAGCACGAGTCCAGGTGATTTTGAGAGTATGTTTATTACAGCTGGGGGCAGTGAAACAAAAAGGGCCGAGGATAGAAGCTACAGGAGAGAGCTCTAGCGATGTTAGAGGAAAGAAGTGAGCCACACTGGGCTGCGTGAATTCACTGAAAAGTGAAAGTCACAGTGCAGAAGTGAGCCAAGGGGGGCTGCTTTTAGCTCACTGGAAAGTCAGAGAAAAAGGGGCCTGGGAGACAGGTTCAGAGGATAAGCCCAGGATGAGCTGCTGCTGCCCATTGCTCCCCTGCTTGAAAGTCTTGCGGGGAACCTTAGTGTTTAGGAAAAGAAAGTAAAAAAATTGGTGCCCAAGTAAAGGCGTGGGTGTGCTCCAGAGAGAGCCTGTGCTGGGTCCTTTGTCCTGAGGCTTTTATCTCTCTTCTGAAGGGCATCCTAGGGAAGGTCTCCAGGGAGGGTGATAACGGAATATATTAGTTTTTCAGGTGTGTCCTTCAATATGTTGATTCATCAAAATGAGTGTATAGAGGAGTCAGGGTCATTCTCTGGTTAGTTTTATCTTTTTATTTTATTTTTTCTGGTTAGTTTTATCTTTACAGAGTGTCATTGGAGAGGGATGGGAGGAGATGGGCCTGCCCCTGCATGGTCTAGAATGTGAAAATCATTGCTACTAAGTGTCCTTGGTTAGGAAAGGCAGCCCTTGTGATTCACTAGCTGACTGCAAATTACTTACATTGATGGGCTTTATTGAATTATTTTGTCTCAATTTCCCTCATTGCACTTTCGAAAGAATTTTCCTAGCTTCTTACCATCCTGCCTCACTGTCAGAATCAGAGCTCGGCCCTGACAGGGAGCCGAGAGGGCCACAGAATCTCCTCTAAGAGTCTTTAAGTTGGGTACTCCTGTCTCTTGAGTTAAAAACACCAACCATCTTCCAGAAATGACCACAAGAGAAGGCACTTCCGCATAAGCAAACCAATGCAGTCTTTGGAGTCACGCAGGCCTGAGCTGTGCCAACTGTGTGGCGTTGGGCAGTTAGTTCACCTTTCTAAGCCTCAGTTTCAACTATAAAATGGATACGATATTAGGACCAACATTCATATATGTCAAGCACTGTTCCAAGTATTTTACTTGCATTAACTCAGTTAACAATTCCCAACTACCCATTATATTTTCAGGCTTCCAATAACATCCACTTTCCCCTTCAAGATGGCGCGGTCTCTGCTTCTGAGCCGGTGGCTCCGGGAGGGAACCCACCAGCAGTGGGGGCTTCCCGGTCAGGGGAACCCCATCCAGCAGTCCCCCACCTTCTCCTGGAGTATAGCTGTCCCTTAACTCGCCAACAAACACTCCCTGTGCGACCCTCAGCTGTTCTTTCTTTCTTCTCTGGGAAAAGGCTCGGGACCCGTCTATCTATTCCGCTGCCATTTTTTCCGTCTCCCCAACTACACATTATAACCCCCAGTTTACAAATCAGGAAGCTGAGGCACGCAGAGGTTAGGAGACTTGCCCCAGGCTACACAGCTGGTAAGAGGCAGAACCAGGATTTAATCTAGACACCCTGGCCCTAGAATTCATGAACAATGGGGCTTCGCTGTCTCCAAGGTCCTAGTCATCTGCCCCCCAATCCCTGAGTCATGGGGTTGATACGGAGTTGAGTACTAAGCTGAGCACCTTCAGCTGGGTCCCAGGCCTCTTCTGCGGATGACCATCTGAGTGACTTTCGTACGTCACTTTCTTCCTCAAATCTCATGTTTCCCTCCCACAACAGGAAGAGCCTGAACCCCAGCTGGTGACTCCTCGATTCTGCTCTAGCTGACAGCCTCCTGATGTCCACTCCTGTCTTGGTGCTGTATGTGCAGTTCCCCCTGGTCAGATGCCCTTCCTCCCTTGGTCAGAGAATTAGCACTTACCCTTCAAGGACCACCTCCAAGTCTCCACCAATTCCCCCTGCCCCCGAGTGTTTCCTGACTCCTCCAGAAAGAAAACGGACAAGGTCAGGATCATATCCTAGTTTTCTACATGGCCTTGGGCAGCGAGCATTGCACAGGTTGACCAGACTCTCCGGGAACTTTTCATCAGCCCGTTCCTCTGCCTCCAGCCAAAAGGCAGCCTTGAGGGTGAAAAACCACCGAGGTGAAGAAAGACATCCAGGGGGTGACTATGGTGCTGATGACAATGGAAATCTTCACAGCACTTCACGGTTTGCAAAGTACTCTCACCCAGAGTATCTTAACCTTCACGCTAGCCCATATTGCTGGTACCTTCACCCTATTCACAAAGGGAGACAGCAGCAGAGACAAGTGAAGTTACCTGTCGAAGTGGAGCTGGTAAATGGAGGAGCTGGGATTTGAACCCCTGTGTTTGGTCCCCAAAGCTGATGCCACTCTGCCTCCTCATGGCAGGAAGGATGATGCCAGTGATGAGCATGTGGGAGGCCCCAACAGTGGTCCCTGATTTTAGACTCCTCTCCGCAGAGCTCCGTGGGCCGTCTGCCCACAGCCAGGAAGGCAGTGTGGGCTCTTCCTGGACGTTTTTATAACTTCCCTTTCCTCCTTGGTACTTTTCTTTCTAGCCTCTCGTGTCCATTGGAGCCTCACGCTGCTGAGGATGAGGAGCAATGCTGGTGAGATGGAGAGGGACAGAGCGTCACCGATGACTTTGCAGGGCAGGCAGCTGGCCTCCACTCTGGTGGGACCTTCAGAGTTGTTTTCTGTTCTGAGCTCAGAAATGTTCCTGAAATACACGGATTTCCTCCTGGAGCCATTTCTGGACCTCCCCATTCTCTGAGGAGGGTGAGACCTGGACTGTGAATGCTATGGACCTTCCATGACCCCAGGATAGAGAGACAGGGCTTGTCCAATTTCAGTGGGCAACGCTAATGACACCTGCTTGTTTCCTTCACTTTTTTTTCAACCTGCACCACACTAGCACAGAGCTTGCTCACAAGAGATACTTACTCAATGAACAAACCCATTTTACAGATGAAACAGAGTCTTCAAGAGCTAAATGCTAGGCTTGGATCTATATCAGTCTGGCACTAGGATCTGAGTATGTATTTACCATACGGCCTCCCGTTAGGTGGAGAACAAACTCTCCTACAATCTCAGCATCTTCACAAAACCTTCCCACCACTTCTGTCTTAAGTGAGACTTCTCCTCAACCTGGGCCACTAGATTTACAAACTTGTCTTTATCCCCCCCCCCCCCGCCCCACTTTTTTACCTTCTTCTCTCTCACCAGACTCATGAGAAGTCTAGATTCTGGGCTCAGAAGCTTCTCTTCTTCTCTGTTAACCATCCCTTCCTCTCCCATTCCTTCCACTGGCTAATTCCCATCAACAAATGGTGGGAAATCTGCTCAAACATCTCTGATTTAAAAATACAACAAAATCCTCCCTCACTCCTCATTGCCCTACAACCATTCACTTCTCTTCACAGCCAAACATCTTGAAAATGTTATCTACTCTCTCTCTATCTACTCATTCGCTCACCTTCCATACCCCCCTTTCCACTGGACCTGTTCACCAGTGACCAAAGCAGGAGGGACCAAAGCAGGCTTGGTTACTTAACCTCTCTGAGCTTCCTCATCTATAAAGCAAGAGTAATAAAAACCACTGCTCAGATAGACTGACATGAAATATGTGACCACCTGGACACAGTCATTAGCATAAGCAAGCACTCAGTAAAGGGCAGCGGCTTCTGTTATCGGAATCATGATTACTTCTCCCTGTTCCTCGCCTTGCTATCCAGCTCTCTGCTGGGTTTTCCTATTTCTAGAATCCTCTCCCACTCACATTTTTTCTCATTTGTCTGGTTAGTTGTTTCAGAGCTAGACCGAGAGTTAGCAAATCTGAGACCAGATCCTGCCCTGTCCTTGGCTTGCTGTGGCATGGGCCATTCCTTTCACATCGGAGCCTCGGTTTTCTCATCTGTCACATGTTGAGATACCAATTGCTGCTCAACAGGTGGGAAAGGCTTCATAGACCACAGAGTTCTGTGCCCCAGGGAGGACTATTCATCTTGTTGTTCTAATATCAGTAAATCCCAGTGGTAGCTGCTAATCAGCCACTTGGGAATCCCCAGAAAAACATTACTCAGGGCCCCAGGAGAAGGGGATGTCAATGGGCAGGGCCCCAGCAGGCTAAGGATGGGCAAGGCCTAGGGGTTTAATGGGACCTGGCTCAGCCCCACTATGCTCCTCCCCATTGAGGCTGCGTTGGCTTGGGGAGAGGAGGGAGCAGCTGGAGTGGCCTGGGTTGCAGGTGAGCTGGGCCACCTTGCAGAGATCTCGGGTATGAAAGCTACTGAGAAAGTGCCCAGAGCTGGTCAGAGCCCAAGGAGGGACAAGGTTCTGGGAGAGCAGGGTGTAGGGGGGCAGTTAAGGACCCTCACACCACCATGATAGGAGCTCTAAGAGAAGGGAGATGGGCTGAAATAGTTCTGCCCCAATTACAGCATTCTGGCTGGCTGGCTCTGCTGCTGTCTTGCTAACTGTGATGTTGGCCAGGTCATGGCCCCTCTCTGGGCCTCCCTCACCCTGTCAGCAACAGCAAGGAAGCAGGACCAGAAGCTCTCCATAAAGTCAAGCATTGTCTCCCTGCAGGGATGCTAGAGAGGGAGGCCTGGAACCTCAGGCCAGCCCTGCTCCCGTCTCTGCCTGTGGAAACACGGAGAAGCAAGGTGCCCCCCTGCGACTCCGGTTTTATAGGGGAGGAGGCAGAGCCAACCTCCAGCCCCAGCGAACCCCCAGGCAGGTGAGGGGAACACTCAGAATGATCTGTGCTGCCAGACAGGGCTGCTTCAGTGCCTCTCCCACGGTGGGCCCTCAGGAGCCCTGGCTTCTCGTGCAGCAGCTCTGCCAACAGCTCCCTGTGTGACCTTGAGCAAGTCACTCCCTTCTCCAAGCCCTTTTTATTTGAAAAATAGGGGAAATGGGGATTGGACGACATTGCCTGCAATTTAAGGACAATTCTGGCTCTGACACTGTGATTGCCCAGCAAAGCCTGCACCACCAGCTTCATGGGCCCAGTGAGTGGAGGGAACGGCCTCTCAGGGAAATGCAGTTTGTGTCCATTTAGATGCTAAAATAAAAGAAAATAAAAATCCCTTCTGACTAGTCCACTAAGGGGGAAAGTTCAGTTTAACCCAGGTTAACCCATTCATTCCTTAATTGATTTACTTAAAAATATTTGCTGAGGGTCCATTGTGAGCTGGGTTTCCCCGGTTTTTTAGAAAACCAAGTAGAACTGCTCCAGGGTATGTGGGGGCGGAGAGGCGGTGATCTGAATGTCAGCACAGCCTGGCCCTGGATCGCTCCATCAAGGTAAAGAATGAGTCACACTCCCCTCAGCTCAATTCCGTGGGTTGGAAAGTCTCACTTCGGAGGTCTTGTGCTGCCACGATGCGCGGGGACTTCTTCACTGCCGAGCGCTTGGTCTTCTCTCCTGACACTGGTTCTGGGACGTCTCAGTTCTCTGTGCTGCCCTGTGAGCTGGGGCCACTGCAGGGAGTGGGCATGAAATGGCTAAATAGTAACACCTGCCAAGCTGCAGCAGTCGGGAGAAGAGAGACATATGGAGTGACGCGGGAGGGACCCTGGAGTCTGTTTTTCCCCAATAGAAGGAGAATGCACCTTCAATTTGGATTCCATTTGGGAAATGTCTCCTTCTGCCAAAGGCATACACAATGCCTCTACCCTCCCAGGGTGACCAATATCCGGGTTTGCTGGGAACCGAGTGATTTCTTGGAACATGGGGCTTCCAGTGCTAAAACTAGGCAGTTCTGGGAAAATCAGGATGGTTAGTCCCTAAATATTACCAAGAAACAGAATACAAACACAGGTCACAGGGCACCCAGGTTAGACTGAGGCAGATGGAGAACCCGGCAACAGCTTAACTCGTTCTGTGCTAAGCAGACAGCATCCTGGTGAACTCCGTGGAGGAGGAGGCCCTCCTCTCAGCACCACCACATCATATCACAGAATGGGAACCCTCAAGTGAATGGGAATGTAGAGACAAAGAATGCTGATTCAGGAGACACGGCACCCTAGCTCAGAAGGAGTGGGACGAGAATGGCCTGGGGCATGGAAGAGGAACTAAATCCCGAGCTGCACAGGGTGGTTCTTGCAGCCATCCCTGAAGAAGGGTCCCACCGGCACCTTGAGAGCTCCCGAGCTGGAAGTCCTTATCAGAGGCCACTGACAATCACCTAGGCTCAGAGGTACATGAGTAGAGTCAACAGAACCTTCAAGTACATGGAGTTTTCTTTCACTCCTGGGATTAGCTTCATTACTCTCAACCAGTCATCCTGGTGTCTTCACCAGGCCTCAAGTTAAAGAGCTCCATCCAGGAACTGCTGTGTAGATATATCTGGACGGACTGGACTGGTGCCAAAGGACAGCAGTCAGGATTCCGGTGCTGATAGCGGACAAAGTCTGGTAAGTGGTCCATCAACATTATCACACCCAGAGTGTTCCTCTGCCTGTGGGAGCAGGAACGAGGCTACCACATCGGACATCCTTAAAGGAGCCACATGAACTAATAAAGAAGCTACTTGATTTTTTACATTTGAATTTAAATGGGTGCTTCTCAAGAATATTTCTCTCAGATAGAATAAATTTGTCCCCCAAAACCTGCAATCTGATTGATGTGGTTCATTTATGTTACTTAAAAAAAAGAGAGAGAAAAGAAAAAGAATCAATGGATCCAGGTTTAGAAGGTTGCTTAAAGGTCTTTACTTTGGCTCCTATCCAAATATTGAACTTCCTATGTAGCATTTCAGTCAAAAAGATCCGGGCCTTCCATACCTCTAGGTACATGAAATTCACTAATTTTGAAGCCACTCTTTTGCTTAATGGGCTAGTTCTGATGATAAGAAACGTATCCATATCTGGGCCCCTAGAGCTGCTAATCCTGGCTCTAGTTCTCTGTAAGTGTCGTTCCTGCCCTTTGACAGCCCTGCAGGGGTTCACCAGACAGGACCAGCTCTTGCAACCATTGCTCACTAGACACTTCGCTATCCTGGGCACCTCAGTTGTGCAATGAAATTCCAGGCACAAAGAAACTGTCAGGATTGAGATCCAGGCGTGGAAAGAAAAGGGATGCATGCTCTAGTTCATGTTTCCTGGGTTGATCTGACTTCCAGATGTGCTGATGTTCCAGTAGCTGATTTAGGTTCCGTGGGATTTTTAAAAATTCTTCTTCTTTTTTTTTGTTTAAATCCTCACCCGAAGACATGCTTAGAGAGAAGAAGGGGGCTGGGGCGGGAGAGAGAGGGAAACATCAATGTGAGAAAGAAACATCGATTGGTTGCCTTCCATACATGCCCTGACCGGGGACTGAACGAGCAACCCAGGTATGTGTCCTGAATGGAACTGGCAGCCTTTCAGTGCACAGGACAACGCTCAACCAACTGAGCCACTCCATCTGGGCATGTCATTTATGAATAACGACTTTTATCTATTCCTTTCCGATACTTACGCCTTTTATTTCTTTACTTACCTTTTTTGCACTGGCTCAGACGTCCAGCACAATGTTGAATAAAAGTGGTGAAAGAAGATAGACTGTCTACTTCCTGGTCTGAGAGTAAAAGGCATTCAGTTTTACACCATTAAATATGCTAGCTGTGGATTTTTCATATATGCCCTTTATTAAGCTGGGGATGTTCTTTTCTATTTCCCATTTTTCTGAGAGACTTTAATATGAACTCTACTTTGGAATTCTAATAGGATATCTTGGTGAGTATAAAATTCTAGGCTAGGAGGGTTTTTTTTCTGTTAACATTGTAATGATGTTATCCCATAGTCTGTTGGCTTCCAGAGTTTCTATTGAAAAGACAGCTCTCAGCCCTATTGTTGCTACATTAAAAGAAAAGTTTCTTACTTTCTGTGGCTATTTTTTAGTTTTTCCCTTTCACATAGGTTTTTAGAAGTTTGACTATGATGCAATGTGGTTCCTTTATGGGTTTTTGTTGGTTTATTTTTTTGGCTTGGGATTTGCTGAGCTTCTTAAATCTGTAGGTTGATTTGTCACCAGTTTTGGAGAATTCTCAGACATTATTCTATACAAATTGTTTCTGCATCATTCTTTTCTCTCCTACTCCGGGGACTTAAAATGCATGTATGTTAGATCTTTTGAACAGGTGCCACAATCATTTGTGCTCTTTTACATTTCTAATTATTTTTTTCTCTGTGGTTCACTTTGGTTATTTTCTATTTATCTGTCTTCCTTTCATTGATCCTTTCCTTTGTATACCCGTTCAAAAAAAGTGAAGTTCACATATTATATTTTTCAGTTCTGAAATGTTCATTCATTCTTTTCTATAGATTCCAATTCTCTCTTGAAATTCCCCATTTCTTATATTTTGTCTATCTTTTCCTCTATGTGGTGAAGGGGAAGACTATATTCATCACAGTTCATTCAGGGGCCCTGTCTGCTAATTGGGATACCTAAATCATCTGTGTCTTTGCTCCTACTGTTTAATTTCTCCTCATTTGGTCTGATTTAACTTTTTTAACCTTGACTCATAC
The DNA here is from genome assembly GCF_951640355.1 of Cnephaeus nilssonii. Classification (NCBI taxonomy): domain Eukaryota; kingdom Metazoa; phylum Chordata; class Mammalia; order Chiroptera; family Vespertilionidae; genus Cnephaeus; species Cnephaeus nilssonii. Next base: position 44,648,221 of record NC_137084.1, on the reverse strand, counting down.
TTTTTGATTGGGTGCTGGACATTGAAGATGAAAACGTTTTAAAGCTCTAAATGATTTATCTTCCTCCAAGAAGGATTGTATTCTTCTAGCAAACTGATTACCAATAGATCATCCTTGTTGTGGCTTGATTGTAGGCTATGTGATGCCTCATCTACTCTAATTTGGTTTGTATATTTAGGGTTTAGCCATTATTCCTAGAGTCTGGCATTTCCAGGGTCTCAACGGAAGTCCTGGGGAACTTACCAAGGTCCATCCACTTAGATAGGGCTTGGGTTCCAACCTCTGACTCTCCAACATCATGTGGCTGCTCAAATCTTTCTGCAGCTCTGTAGCCTCCCAGCTGCCATATTCTCCTAGTTTCTCCAGGTCTTTCCCTATACATGCACTTTAGGAGTTGGTCAAGGACTTGAAGGGAATTTGTATACAGATTGGAATCTTCTTTCTTTCTGTAAGTACCCTGCTCTCCAGGATTTTGCCCCTCAAGCGTCAGTCACTTAGATTACCCAAATTCCAACTCCATATCTCCTCATCAAGGGAGACTTCCCTTGTCTAATTCAGCTCTATTCTCCAGTCCTGCAAATTGGGAAATGCCCTCAGGTAAAAAGCTGGAGTCCTCTGGAACTCACCTCATGAGCCTTCCTTCTTTCAAGGACTGCAATTCTTCAAGACCTGCCCTTGGTTGTTCTCTGAAGCCTTCAAACAATTGTTTTATATCTTGTCCAGCTTTTCTAGTTGTTTTCACCAGGAAGGTTAGTTAAAACAAGTTATTCTGTCATAGCCAAAACTTTAAAATCCTCTTTGAATTTTTGAGGTAACACATGCTAGTAATAGGAGAATCATAGCACTGGACCTAGAATTTTAGAGTGAACCCGCACTTTTTTCTGTAGACAACTATTCTCCATTTGAAAAATAATTCCTGGTGCAGACTGAATGCCTGACCAGGGAACACTTAATGACTATGGGACCCTAAGCTGTCCCTTATGTATTGGGTATGAATTTGAACAAACAAAGTATAAAACTGGATATATACAGAAACATCCCATCATCAATTGCAAATAATAAATGTTGTATTAGGTCAAGCAGATCTCAAAGGCATAAGTAAACTGCATGAGCTGTTGTCTTAGACTCCCATGACACACAATCTTGCTATTTTGACACCTTTTCATCAACTCTAACATACAGCCTCATGGAAAATATCCTATAACCAACTCCCTCAAGAAGAAAAACATTCAGGCCTGACTTACAGTTTTTCAAAATATGCTGAATCCACCCAAAAGCGGACTGCTGCTGCATTATGGCCCCATTCAGAAGGGCCTGAACGATCAACAAGAAGGTAAATCCTGTCAGTGGGCAGAATCTTGGGCAGTGCATCTGGCTTTTTTCCTGGTAGGTGTAGAAGGTGCAATGGAAAGAGGTAAGGCTCTATACAAATTTATGGGCAGTGCCTAATGGTTTGGCTGGAATATGAAGGAACTTGGAAAGAACAAGATGAGAGGATTCATAAAGAGGGAATCTGGCCCTAACTGGGTTGGCTCAGTGGATAGGGCATTGGCTTGTGGACTGAAGGGTCCCAGATTCAATTCTGGTCAAGGGCATGTACGTTGATTGCAGGCACATCCCCAGTAGGGGGTGTGCAGGAGGCAGCTGACCGATGTTTTTCTCTCATTGATGTTTCTAACTCTCTATTTCTCTCCCTTCCTCTCTGTAAAAAATCAATAAAATATATATTTTTTTAAAGAGGGAATCTGGAGAAGAGATAAGGTATTAGATCTCTCAGAAGGGGTACAAATTGTGAAGATACTTGAGTCCTATTTAGATGCTAAAATAAAAAAAAATAACTATTTACCAAAAGGTATCCATGGTAGAAAAAGCTCTCCAAAATCATCAAGAGTAGGCAAAGTCAGGTAGACAAGATGATTGTCCCATGGAGATCAATCAGACTCATAATGAGAATGAAGGTTACACCATTGGAGTAAAGTGTTGGGCCACTGAGGGCTGTTAAAGATATTCTCCTCATTATCAGCAAAGCCTGGGGACATCCTTGCCCCCTCTCATTAGGAGATGTGAGGGAGTCCATCCCTGAGGAATGGTGGGTGCTGTGGCCCATAGGAGCATCATCTCAAGGGAAGTACCCCAGGAGGCCTCCTCGAAAGGAGGGGCTGTGGGTTGAATGGGCTATGACTCAGCCTTCAACAAGGGCTTGCACAGAGACACCACCGGGAACACCAGCATGGACAAAGCTTAACAGGTGAGAAGAGTTAGGGACGGAGTGCCCAGAGATAGGCAGAGAAAACTGGGGTGGGGAGGCAGGGGCAGGGAGGCCAGAGCCTATAAACCAGGGATCAAGAAGACTTATTGGGTGTGCACAAAAGGCAGGGAACTAGGATCCAGGGTGGCTGTGCATGCATGGGCTGTGAGATCTTAGACCACATATTCTGGCAGGTCTGAGTAAGAGAGGGTGCTCACCGGTGGGATTCGAATCACCTTGGCCAACAGCTTCCCACAGGAAAGCAAGACTGATGACAGTGGTAACCATTGGAAACACTAGCAAACTTTGCACTCTTACATGTTCCAGGTTCTGGTGTAAGCTTTGTCCAGAACTCTCTCTGTAAAGACTCACAACAACCCCAGGAGGTCACAATGAGGGAAACGGGCTGAGGGGGGGCGGGGGGGGGGGGAATGGCTTGCCCAAGGTTACACAGCTGAAGGCAGGAGTTGGGATTGTAATTCAGTCCTTTCTGACTCACAAATCCACACCCTTAAGCACTAAGGTCCACGTGACATAATGAATGTAAAGAACCCACTGGCGGCAGATGCTCACTAGGTGGACTTTTCCTCTAAGCTCCTCACTGAACCAATGAGAAGACCAAGGCTCAGGGCCCCAAAGTCACAGCAATGAGTGGCAGAACTGGCTCAGGAGCCAGCACTCACAGCTGCCAGGCGGGGCTCAGTCTCTTACAGCAGGTCGGCTAAGGAACAGCCTCTCCCCAGCCATGGCCTTGGACAATTGCCTGTCATTTTCTGATCCCTAGTTTCTCATTTGTTGAAGGGGGATAACGACACCCTGGCAGGGCTGGATGAGAAGCGATGATGTACATAAAGTATGTAAAGTGCACACTCGGGTGATTGGTTGTCTGTCCTTCTCTGTCCCCACCAGCACCGGAGCTGGCTCACAGACCATCCTGACGAGGAGAACCTGCTGGGGCAAGTTCTGTGCCCTGAGAAGCAGCGCCCTTTAGGCCCTAAGCACGGGCTGCGTCACTCAGGTGCAGTATGTAATTCCAAATAAAACAAGAATGGTGCTTTGAAATATCAAAAGTGAAATTCTTTCAGGAAGTGTTTTTGGTGCCCCTGCCTTGTGATGCCCCAGCACATGTCTGCTCTACCTGTTGGGTAGTCCAGCCCCACCTGGCAGTGAGTAGCATGTGCCACCTCCCCATCAGGGCCTCAGCATCCCTACCTCCATCTATAAAGCAGTGGGACAGAGGAGGCAGGAGAGAGGCAGAGCTGGACTGGATGGCCCCTTAGGACTCCTCTGGCTTTGGCCCTCTTTGTTTCTGCCCCTCAGACCCCCTACTCTGCCTCACCTGGAACCGTCAGCATGACTGCCTCTCTGAGAACAGAACTGTCCGGGGCAGGGCAGTTTGCACCCCTTTGGGTGGGAGTCAAACCTGGTCACGAACTTGTTGGATGGGGTTTGGTTAACTAAGGGATAACCCTTTCAATTTGGGACAAAGCAGCTTCACTCTTTTGCTAGGTCTGGAGGGGGAGCCGACTTCTGGATCATTGTTTCAAACAAGGATTTGCATTGTCAGGTACCGATTCTCAACTTAGTACTTACCATATACAGACTCAGATAAAATTCTGAAATAGAGATTTGTCTTATGTTATCCATGGGGAAAAAAAACACACACAAAAACACACAGGAAGGGAAATAGAAAACCTTGGTCCTAATATTTTCTCTCCTGTAAACTTGAAATTCTGGATTCTCCGGGGGGGGGGGGGGGGGCGGGGGAGAGAGAGTGGGGGGAAGGGGAAATGACATAGAAGAAAGAGTCCTGTCCTAAGAATCAGAGACCTGAGTTCTGGTGGTGACTCTGCAATGCAGGTGGCACCCGAGAAAGACCCTGCTCAGTCCCTGGCCTTCAGGGGAAATTGGTTGGCCTTGAAAATAAAATAAAATAAAAAAGATTTTTCCATTTTTTACGTTGGTGGTTTTATGCATAAGAGGTGTTGTGAGAAGAGAAAGAAATTAGAGGTGACTCCAGGAAAATCACAGGGACACTGCTCATGGAATCACCAGGATCAAAGAGGCAGTCATACCACTGTCAACATGAACTTGCCGGGGGTGGGGATGGGGTAGTTGCTTAGTCTGAGGGACAAGTCTAAAGTGGAGGGGGGTGGATCAGCACTTCCTTTAGCTCAAGTCCCCCAGGTCTGTGGGTTGAAAACACTCCCTTCTGATTCCTCTGGGAAGAGTTCTTTGGCTTTGAGCAGCTACTGCAAACGGATCTTCAGTTCCTATTAACCATGCCTCCCAAGCCTTCCCAGGTCACATGACAACTTCTGACCAGGGACTTGGGAAGCCTGCTGGGCAGTGGGCACTCGATGGTTAAACAGGAGCATCTGCTGGGCTGCAGCAGCCAGTAGGGAGGTGAATTCAATGGAGCAACACAGACATTGTCTTGGATTCTCTGTTGCTACCCAACTGCGGGAGAACCCATTCTGAGTTCAGACTCTAATCAGAAATGACCCTTCCCACCAAGAGCATGTTCATTGTCATTCCCCTCACTGTAACATGACAAAGGCCCCACACCCAGAGACAAGATACAGAGTACTCAACTTAGATGGAGACAAGCAGAGCCATAGCACCAAGCAAACGAGAGAGAAAGAAGCCATTCCCTGGTTAGTAACTACGGTGGGAAGGCAACATGTCGCTGTAAACCTTGGAGAAATCAGCCCTCCCTAGCAACGTGGTGACAAAGATGTCACCTTTTTTAAAACTTAAAGTAAATGCCCAAAGAGAAAGGAGTGTAGAGGCCTGGTTTAAGAGATCTGATATCCCCAAAAGGATCAGATGGGATGTGGAAAGAGGGCCAGTGGAAGTTCTTCCATAACACTTAACACAATTGCAGTTAAGTAATGATGTAATTTATTGCTTAATGTCTTTCTCTGCCACTAGAATTTCAGCTCCATGAGGTTGGAGCTCTCTGTCTTGTTCAATGTGACTACTACAAAACCATGTGTTATATGTGCCAGCATATAACACATGGTTTTGTATATCATAGGTGCTTTTTCCATACTGGGTTCAAAAAGAAAACAGAGATTCTGGGATGGGATGAAGAGAAGGCCCATCATGTTTCCTTGAAAGTCACTGTAAATAAATATGGTTACATTAACTATACAGTGATCATTATTTAACTCTCATTCCAGAATCACTGATTATTCTGGTTGCCAGATGTGCCTGGCTCCCACGTTTTCACTACCCGCCTTCTGGGCATCCAGCTTAACCCATCATGCAGACCACAGCCTGTAATGGATCAGAGGATTCCTCGACCATCTTCTACCTAACAGGCATCCCCTCTCTGCCGAAATCTCTCTTCCTTCCTATCTTCTGTGTCTTTCTCCTCCTCTATCTGCTCATTGTTGCAGGTAACACCCTGATCCTGGTGGCTGTGGTGGCAGAGCCCAGCCTCCACAAGCCCATGTACTTTTTCCTGATCAATCTCTCTGTCTTGGACATCCTTTTCACCACAACCACCGTCCCCAAGATGCTGTCCCTGTTTCTGCTTGGGGACCACTTCCTCAGCTTCCCTGCCTGCTTCCTGCAGATGTACCTCTTCCAAAGCTTCTCCTGCTCTGAAGCCTTCATCCTGGTGATCATGGCCTATGACCGCTATGTGGCTATCTGCCGCCCACTACACTACCCTGTCCTCATGACCCCACAGACCAATGGGGCACTAGCAGCCGGTGCCTGGCTCACTGCCCTCCTCCTGCCCATCCCAGCAGTGGTGCAGACATCCCACATGGCTTTTAGTTCTGTGGCCCAGGTCTACCACTGCTTCTGTGACCACCTGGCTGTGGTCCAGGCTTCCTGCTCTGACACCACGGGCCAGACCCTCATGGGCTTCTGCATCGCCATGGTGGTGTCCTTCCTGCCCCTTCTGCTGGTGTTGCTCTCCTATGCCCATATTCTGGCCTCCGTTCTTCGCATCAGCTCCCGAGAAGGACGTTCAAAAGCCTTCTCCACCTGCAGCTCCCACCTCCTGGTGGTTGGCACGTACTACTCCTCTATTGCCATAGCCTATGTGGCCTACAGAGTTAATCTGCCCCTGGACTTCCACATTATGGGCAATGTGGTTTATGCTGTTCTCACACCTGTCCTCAACCCTTTCATCTACACGCTGAGGAATAAGGATGTCAAAGCAGCCATCACCAAAATGGGATGTCCCAAGGGCCTAAAGAATGCTGGGAAACCCTGATTCATAGGTACAACTTGATCTATTCACAAACACCAATAACAATAGAGGGAAAAGTTGACAATTGAAGCAGCCAGATAGTTAGAACAATAATTCTCAAAATACAGTCTTAAGTATTCCTCCGCTGTAATAGAATAATAATTTTTTTTCCTTAATTCACAGACAAAATGGATGGAAGTTTTCTATTTCATTTTTAAGCTGTGAATCCCACCTTCACTAGATTGTGAATACAATTGTGGTCACATTTCCATTAATTCAAAGTATTTTGATTCTCTGAGACTCCAAGTATTTGACCAGCAATAAATTCAGTCTTTTTCCTTGTATCCCTTCTTCCAGTATTTCTAAACATCCCCAGGATTGTTGACACCTACACACGAATCTGTCTTGCCCTTAGTGTTAGAACGGCACCTTAGAAACCCCCTTCAGGGATACAGTCTGACTGCTACCATTTCAACCCTTGTTGCCTAAAAATTCACTGCCACTACCAATATTTCAACACCAGTCACACAAGATATTTACCTCTAGACCCTCATGGGGTCATTCAAGAGCAGGCCCTTCCTTTAGCTTATGCTTAGGCAAGTGGTGTTCCCCTTACCAAACCTGTGTGGGCACCAAAGCATTACAGTTCTTTTGGTTCTCAGCCACACCATAGTTTTCCCATCCATGACAATGGGAGGCTTAGTAGAGAAGTTTGCCCTTATCAGTAGGATCCTGGGTCCAGGACCTCTACTCTTTCTCAAAACACTGTCCTACAAAGTCTTCTGTCTGGCTTAGTGGCCAGCCCCGTCTCCTTGTTCCCTTCCCCTATGTCTCATTTCCTCTTGAAAACCTGTTGAATTTAACCTAAGGGCTTGGAGAGAAATTGTTTCGCTCTCTCCTCCACTACTACCCAATAAACAACTTCAAAAGTACCCTCACGTCACCACTGAAGTTCTGCTTTGTGCAACTCTCTTCTGGTATCTATTTCCATTTCAATTCAGGGATTTGGTTTCCTGGATGAGCCTCATGACATCCTTTCATGTTCAGTTCCCTTTCTAGATGGAACATGAGTTAATCACATGAAGACTGGATCAGAGCAACATGGAATCCCAGGCTAGTTCCACCCCACACACATTTTCCATGAGTGGACATGAAATAACAACAACAATGACAACAATAATAATGTTTTTAACCTGGAGCTTTATCTGCTAATTGGCAAGTCTCTCTGTATTTCCAAATTTTAAAAAACTGTTTTAACTTCATGCATCAAAGGACACCACCAAGAGAGTGTGAGAAGACAACACACAGAAAGGGAGAAAATACATCTAATGTATTTTCTTGCAAATCACATATCTGATAAGGTATTAATATCCAGAATATATAAAGAACTCCTACAACTCAACAACAACAAAAAACAAACAACCTAACTTAACTCTAAAAATGGGCAAAAGACTTGAATAAATACTTCTACAAAACAGATATACAAATGCCCAATAAGAACATAAGAAGATGCTTAACATCACCAGCCATCAGGTAAATTAAAACCATAATGAGATACCACTTTGAACCCATTAGGATGGCTATTATAAAAAATAGAAAATAATAAGCATTGGTGAGGATATGGAGAAATTGGAACCCTTGGAAAAAAATGGTGCAGGCACTGAGGAAAACAATACAGAGACTCCTAAAAAAAACCCCAAAATAAACATAGAAATACCAAATGATCCATCAATTCCTCTTCTGGGTATATATTCAAAAGAATTGAAAGCAGGGCCCTATGAGATATCTGTAAACCTATGTTTATAGTGGCTTTATTCACCATAACCAACTATCCATCAACAGATGAACAAATAAGCAAAATGTGGTATTATACATACACTAGAATATAATTTAGGCTTAATAAAATTTGAAAATATATTAAAATAATAAAATCCTGATACATGCTACAACATGGGTAAAACCCAAAGATATTATGCTAAGTAAAATAAGCCAGACACAAAAGGACACATCATATGATTCCACTTTTTTGAGGCGCGAGGAATAATCAAATCATAAAGACCGAGAGGAAAACAATCGTTACAGGAGCTGGGGGTGGAGAGGGGGAGGGAGAGTTCCTGTTTTATGTCTATGGAGTTTCCATTTGGAATGATGAAACGCTTCTGGAAATAGTGGTGATAGCTGCACAACATTGTGAGTGGATTTAATGTCACTGTAGATTATATTAAAAAACTGTAAATGTTATGTTACATATATTTTGCCACAATAAAAATATATTTAAAAAAACAGTTTCACCAGGCCCTAGGTCCCAGGCCCCTGAGTAGCCGGGGGTCTGGCTGCTCGTTGTCAGATGCCCACCCCTGGGTCATAAGCTGTGGCCAGAGGGAGGTATGCTGTTCAATCACATGGCTTAACGCGGACACAAACAGTAGAGGAGCAGCTTGCCGTAAAACGTGGGGTGGGAAGAAAGGCATTGACACCTGCTGCACTTAGGGGAGTCCTTTCCCCACCTGCACCAGGAGATTGTTGTGAAGATCTGAGTGAGAGCAGGTAATTTCATCCCCCCAATATCTTGAGGCTGCATCTGCTCCTCTCCATCCCCACTTCATCAACCCTGGGGCAGATGTTACCACCACCTTCTCTCTCCTGAATGAGCACAACCGTCTCCTCACTGTTCCCCCCGCCTGTGTGCCCGCCCTCCATTCCATAAGTGGGCAGAATGGGTTTTCCGACAGACAAATCTGGTTACCTGACCACCCTCCACATAACTGGAAGGCTCTCGCTAAGGTGGCCTGAAACGACCTCTTTGACCCCAAATCTCACCATTGCCTCTCTCACGGCAATTCTGAACTTCCTTCAGTTTCTCCAACACACCAAGTCCTCATTCTCACCAATGACTCACTCTTCTCTCTCCCCAAAGCCCTCTTCCTCTTTGTCTATGTCAGCTGGAATTTTTACTCGGGCTTCTCCTGAAACATCATCTTCTCAGGGGAGCCTGCCCTGGCACCTCACCCTGAAATGCGAGGTGGGTGCCATTCACATGTTCTCCCTCAGCAGTTTATAACTCCCCCCGCCTCCCCCCATGTGGCACTTTTTCATTTCTGGACCTTAGGAGAAGAGAGCTCTGAGCACATTATACCCATTAGTCTGTGCACGCTCCTCGCTTGTTTTATTCGTCTTCCTCTTTATCTCCATCCCCCCAATTCCCATCCCATTCTCCTTTCCCCATTTACGCATCCATTCCGATGTGTTGGATGTACATCCATAAATATAAACACATCTTTGTAAAATATGTAATGTGCTATGTATGTATGTACACTTTTAATTTATATATGATGTTACACACCTCAGCTTATTTCTTACATTTGCATTCAGTTGCAAGTTTTAGATCTGCCTATGTTGCTGTTTATACATCTAGTTTCATTGGTACCAATTGATGTATAATATTTCCATAGTATGATTTCATCACATATTACTTCTCTCTTCTCCCAGTGGGGGACACTGAAACTACCTCCAACGCTTTGCTACTGCAATGTCTTCATAAATGTCCTTGTGTATGTCCTTTCACGGACCCCTGGAGGGTTTTCCCTGGAACATAGGACAAGGAGTCGGGTTAGTCATCGGGTATGCATAGACTTGAGCTAAACATAGTCTCTCCTCATTATTTGCAGATTCTGTATTTGCAAATTTGCTTACTCACTAAACCCAAAACCAATACTCACGACACTTTCAGGGTCACTCATGGACATGCTCAGAGCAGCAAAATATCTGAGCCACCCACGTCCATGCTCCCAGCTGAGGTCTAACAAGGCAACACTCTGCTTTCTTTTTCAGCTTCTACTGCATACAAGTGTCCTTTTCATAGTGAATTTAGGACCATGGTTTTTTGTTTTTGTTTTGCATTTTTTGTGCTCTTGGCGTGGGGTTGGTGGTGGGGGGGGGGGGGGTGATTTTGCTATATAAAATGTTACTCAAGCATAGTACTGAAGTGCTGCCTAGTGTTCCTAAGCACAAAAAGTGTGTGATGTGCCTTATAGAGAGAATACACGTGTTAGGTAAGCTTCATTCAGGCATGAGTTACAGTGCTATTGGCCGAGTTCAATGTTAATGAATTGTAGTGAACCCCTTTCATGTCCTGCGTGGTTCAGGGTTCAGGTTCAGGGTTTGGGCTCTGGAGGAGGCTGCATACAAATGAAAGAGACTAGACAAGAAAGTATAAATTTGGAAATATTGGGGGCCAGGCGGGAGCCCAACTCAAGGGGAAGGACTCCACCCCACTCTGGCCTTGCTATCCCTTTTATTAAGACTATGGGATCCACCCAAAGCCTTTAGGCAGGCAATTCCAATAATAGCCAATCAGCAGGAATTTACATAAAACTAGAAGGTGGAAGTTGCTTTAGCTACCATTGTCTCAACTAAACAGTGTGTGGTTGGCTCTGACCTTTCAGAGCTTCAAGGTTGACCAGCCTTCTGGGTTTCTTGTCCACACCTCTCTGCTAGTGAGGACAATGGGCGGCTTCCAACAATGAATCAACAATATATTAACTAAGATGCTTTTAAATAGAAACACACATAAAACAAGGGTATGTATTTGATCAGCTGATGATGTTGTGACCAGAGGCTCACAAGAAAATAACCCTGTATTTTCCCTAGAAGAATAATTCAGTATTCACTAATTCAGTGTTCACTGCTACTTTATAGCACGTAACTACTACAAATAATGAGAATTGACTTTACTTTAATATTGTTTTCTAGAATAGTTGTACCATTTACACTCGCAGCAACAATGGACTATGAAGTTCCCATCTTCCCACATACTGACATTTGGTATTATCCAACTTTCTCATTTTTTGCCATCCTTATCAGGCTAAAGTGGTACCTCATTCCATTGAATCTGCATCTCTATAATTACTAATGCATCATCTCTGTAAATACTTGTTAGCAACCAGCATTTATCCTTACGTGAATTGCTTATTGAGAACATTTGCTCCTTTTCTTTGGAATTCCTGTATTATTTTATTGCCTTCAGGACTTCTCTATGTTTGTTCCTTGGTAACTTTAAATATTGCAAATATATTTTCAAATTTGTGATCTGTCCTTCATGTAGCAGACATTCTTAATTTTGATATATTCAATTCCATCACATTTTTTACCTTTTGGTATGTGAGTTTTCGCTTTTTTTACCACTATTTCACCAAGATATTTCCCAATGTTTTCTTTCATTAGCTTCCTAGTTTATCTTTCACATGTATACTTCAATCCATGTGGAATTCCTGTCTGTTTAACATGTAAGGTAGCAATTCTGTTTTATTTTTCCTCATGCTGAAAGCTATTTTTTTTCCCAATCTATCTTTAAAAATATGTTCTTCCTCATTGTTGTATAGTGCCATCTTTATTAATTTCAAATTCCTATACACCTTGTCTACTTCTGAGCTATTTAGTTCTATTATCTATTTGCCTATGGCTAGACCAGTACCATATTATTTTATTATTGTAGCTTTGCAGTATGTCTTTTTACCTACCTGATTCACCATATACATATTTAAATATATTTTAATTTATTTCAGAGAGAAAGGGAGAGGGATAGAGAGAGATAGAAACATCAATGATGAGAGAGAATCATTGATCAGCTACCTCCTGCACACCCCACACTAGGGATCGAGCCTGCAACCTGGTCATGTGTCCTGACTGGGAATCGAACCATGACCTCCTAGTTCATAGATCAACACTCAACCACTGAGCCATGCCAGCCAGGATACATATAAAATCTTCTTTTATGTCTTTCCTTTAAATTTCTAGATTTTTTTCAACAAACATGGTAGTCATTTTTGACTTTATAACATTGTTACTACTATAAAAGGCATTACAATTTTTGTTCTAGTTAATATGCTAGAAAAAGAACACAGTTTCTAGCTAATATAAAAGCTTCCCAATCATAGCCCTTATCACAGTGAATTATAATTCCCTTTTTGTTACTTGTATGTATTCTTCATTAGACGCCAAGCTACATGAAGATTGGCACGGGGCCTGCCTTTTCTATCTTTGCATGCCCAGCACCTCTCAGAGGGCTGGCACACAGCAGCAGCTTAACAAATGGCTCAGCCCTTGACACATGCTGTCATTCAGCAATAGTTCCCTTCCACTCTCTAAACAATCATCTCATCAGATGCCACGTTGTGGAGATGGATGGCCTTACAGCCAGAGAGAGGGGGTGTATTTTCCAAGGACTCAGAGTAAATGAAAGGAAAAGCCACAGCCCAGTTTCCTCCCTGAGATCCATTTAGCTGATCCATTGCGTGCCCTTCTTAACGCCGCGGGGAGAACAGACAGCAGATTCTTTGAAAGATGGAGCAAAGAGAGCAAAGTTATCACTTGGATCCCTAGGTCAGCCTCACCAGAAGCCAAACTATGCCCTTGGACTTCCTGGCTAATGGCACAACAGACCCACGTTTTATGCAAGCTGCTGTGTCAGACATGTGTTATTATGTTGGACAGCAGGAGAACGGGGTTCCAATGGCACTTGTCACAGCCCTGCTATGTGCCCCTCACCAAATCCTTACCCATCTCTCCTCTCCCTGTAAGACGAGGGGATTGGACCAAGATATCCTAAGGGCCCTTCTAAGGCAGACCCTCTACGATGCTAAACATTGCTTAAAGTTCAGGGGATCTCAATGCTTTGAAAAGGGCTGCCTTCAGGGGACATTCTGAATTTACTACTTTCCTCACTGCCTTTTCCTTTGGGCAAATTGGTAACATTCTTTCATTCAACAAACATCTATGAGGAAAAGACTATAGCTAGGCATTGGAAACAAAGATGAACAAGAAAAAGTTCTTGTCCTTGTATAGTGCACATTCAAGTGAGAGCACACACAAGAAGTAAATAAATAAACAAGATAATTACAGTTTATGTAATGCTATTAATAAAACAAGCCATCAGACACATAGGTGGCAGACCTAGCTAACAGTGCGTCTTCAGGTAAGTCACTTTCCCATTATGGGCCTTATTTCTTTTTCTGGAAGGGGGCAAGGGGAGGGCATGAGCACAGGGTGAGTTTCCTGCTACACAGCTGTGAGAGTGGGAGGGAGAGAATCACAGTTGTTGGAAGGAACACACACATGCTGTGGTTAAGGAGAGCACACTCGTTCAGGACGCAGAGGGAAGAGGGAATGGGTGGGGGAAGAGGGAGAGAAGGAGAAAGAACCTATAACGAATGTCACTGAGCACTTGCCGGAGTTTTAGGTCATTGTAAGTCTCACAACAAACCAGCCATGTAAGCATTGCTGTCCCCATTTTACAGAGGAAGAAACTGAGGTTCTGAAAGATGATGTGATGTTACAAAGTAGCAGAAAGAGGATTCAAGATCAGGTTTCTCTGAAGCCAAATCTGATGCTGATTCCGATATGACAACTGTATTGAGATGAAAAGAGGTATGATATTGCAACTCTACATTCTGTGGGAAGAGAAGAGAAGAGATGTGTGAGGGCTGAAAGGTTAGGAAAGTCTGGAGTAAGTGGGTTGTTAGCTGTGCCTTTGAATGTGAGTGGGTTTGAGAAAAAGAAGAAGAAAGACGTAGAGAGCATGGGGCATTGAACTGAGTTCTGGGTCAAGTTATGGGTACATAAAGGTGGTTCAGGAAAGATGAGGCTGGGAAGGTAGACTGGCCCAAATAAAGAGCCTGGTGTGCCTTATTGAGGAGTGTGGTCTTGGTTCTTGGGCCTTCGGGAACTGCAGGAGACATGCAAACAGGCGAAGGGTATGGCACAGGAGAGTAGATTTGGTGTCAAAAGACCTAGAGTGGTCCTGATTCTCCACTTATTAGCTATGTGGCCTTAGACAGTTTACTTCATTTCTCTGAGCCTCAAATCCCTCATCTAAAACATGCCTGACTTAAAGAGTTGTATTCATCATTGTATTCTCAAGCACCAGGATCCATCATTTAGAAGGTGTTCCATAGATGTTTACTAAATGAAGTCAGATTAAAAACTGCCTCTCCCAAAGACCTAAACACAAGAGCTAAAAGTATAAAACTTTTAGAAGAAAACACTGAAGAAAAGCTTCGTGACACTGGATTTGGCAATGATTTCTTTCATATGACAGCAAAAGCATAGGCAACAAAAGAAATATATAGATAAATTGGGCTTCATCAAAATGAAAGTCTTTTCTTCATCATAGGATGCTATCAAGAGAGTAAAAAGGCAACCCACAGAACAGGAGAAAATATCTGATAAGGCATTAATTCTCAAGATATATAAAGAACCCACCACCATCAACAAAACAAAACAACCCAATTTAAAAGTGGGCAAATTAATACACATTTCTCTAAAGAACATACACAAATGGCCAATGAGTACATAAAATGATGCTCAAAATGCAAATCAAACCACAACGAAATACCACTTCACACCCATTAGGATGGCTAGTATCAAAAAACAGAGAACAACAAGTGTTGGTGAGGATGTGGGAAAATTGGGACCCTGTGCATTGCTGGTGGATCAAGAATGTAAAGGACTAGCCCAGGGCTTGGACCCTAGTGAATGCCCATTACAGGATTACGGAGGGGAGGGTGATTTCTGTGGTGAGGACAATGCACTTCATACAGTTCTTAGATGATGAAAAGTTCTGTGATTATCTTTGCACTTGCACGTTTCCTCTAAGTGGACAGGGTGCCCCTGAGGCCTACTCTCCCCCGAGAGGGACCCAGGCCAGCAGAGTGGAGATGGGTCTGCCTCAAGCACATACACACATACCCCGCCCCCCCACCACCCAAGTTTCCAGATATCCTAATTGGCCTCCAGAGAGGAAACAGATCTCATTGGCAGGCCCTAATTAATTCCTAGGGATCTGGGTCCCCACATTCTCCTCTCATTCCACTCCAACTCCCCAGTGATGTGTTTCAGACAAGAAAGGAAGGTTGCAGACTCCCCAAGGAAAGAGAGGCCTTGGGAGGGTCTCATGTGTGGTCTGTGCCGACTGTCATAATGAGGCCTCAGGAGAGCCTGCCTCATCAAGGCAGACCCAGAACTTGGAAAGTAAATGCTAAGTACCCTTTCCTTCCCAGCACCTGTTCCAGTTGCACGCCCACACCCACCTTTGCCCCGTGTTATAGACATGTGTATTCTCACCTGGCTTCCCCAGGGGCATCTAATTTGGGCATCTCTGTTCATATAGCTCTTTCCACCCCATGGTTCTGGAGCCATGGTCTGGGTCACTGCCCTGTCTTGTTCTTAGGGACTCTGATTGCCTCACCGATCCTGTGCAGAAATCTTACAGATGGGGAAACTGAGACCTGGAGGTGGCCCTGTCCAAAGTCACACCGTGAGGTAGTGGTTAAGACTGTTCCGTGTCCAGGCGTCCTTTTCCCCACAATAGCACAAACAGCAGTAGGACCATGCAGGTCTCACAGAGCCTTGAATGCCAAGCCTGTGAATTTGGGCCATTCTCATGAGCAATTGGGAGCCATGGCATCTTCTTAATATTTGGCAGCATTCCCTTCCTTCCTTCCTTCCTTCCTTCCTTCCTTCCTTCCTTCCTTCCTTCCTTCCTTCTTTTCTTCCTTCTTTTCTTCCTTCTTTTCTTCCTTCCTTCCTTCCTTCCTTCCTTCCTTCCTTCCTTCCTTCCTTCCTTCTTTTCTTCCTTCCTTCCTTCCTTCCTTCCTTCCTTCCTTCCTTCCTTCCTTCCTTCCTTTCTTTCTTTCTTTCTTTCTTTCTTTCTTTCTTTCTTTCTTTCTTTCTTTCTATCTTTCTTTCTTTTGCCTTCCCCCAACAGAAGCTGGGTGTCACTACTAGAGATCTTGTCCTCACAAGAGCTATTTCTGCTCATCCTTCGAGGCCCAGAACAAACATTCCTCCATCAAGTGTTAGCCGAGTGCCAGGCCACCTGGTCTACCCTGGGGCACCCATTGTTTCTGGCTCCAGGCAGAGCTGATAGCACTGTGGGCCCTGCAGCAGAACTGGTCATTTGCATATCATTCTTCCTGGCCAGACCCCAGATCCACAAGTGAGGAGAAGCTGGATCGGAGGCAGAGGAGGCCTCAGGCTTGGTTCTACTCTACTATTGTCTTCACTCCAAAGTGGATGTCTGCATAGTGTCATGGCTGTTATTGAAAAACAGGTTCTGTCATCAAATAAAATTAGGAAACGAGGCATAAAGGTTTACTTCCTGCAGAACTCCTCGGAGCCTTCGCTATGTGCATGTCCATGGTGAATCTCTAACAAGGCTCTGGGGTGCAGCAGTCCCTCAACATTTTTGACTACAGATCTTTTTGACTCCTGCACGTCTTATAGGACCAGTATTCTGTAGAAACACTCTGGAAAATTCTGACCTAGATTGCAGTTCACATGTACACAGTCCAACTTGGGAAAATCGTTTTAGAGTTTCGCTTTATATCATATGCCCACGTAAACCCTAAGCGAGTTAAAGAACGAAATATCAAATGAAATGATAAAAACTAAAAGAAATGAAAGCATGGACTGTGGGCCCCCCCAAGCCTGGCACTCAGTCTCGCCCACGGTGCTCTCATTATTTGCAGAATGAACACAGGGTTCTGATTCACGGACAGACATGCTATGTAGGTAACATTTGATTTTGCATCTTGAATAGGCTGCTTCAGCTGTTGGCCATATTCTCCCTATGAAATTACATCTAGGAAACTAATAACCTCACACTTGGAAAAGCTCCCTAACGGTGTCACTTAATGCAACCATCACATTGGGCCTGCATAAAATAGCCTTCCACGCAAAGCAGTGACTTCAGCCCCGAGACAATGGCTCCCGGGAAGGTGGAGAGGGGCCTGGGAAGAACCTGCCAGCCCTTCCCCTATTGGCCAGTTTGGGGAAAGCCCAGGCCTGGTGTCGGAGCTGGAGAGAGGGCAGGGAAGGGTGCAGGAGAACAGCCTGAGCAAAGGCGTGGAAGAGGGATGCGGAGGCCGGCCTGAAAGGTGCAGACAGTGGTGGGGATAGAAAGACAAGGCAGGGCCAGGTCCTGCAGGATCTTTAATACCAGTCTAAGGAGGTTGACAGGACAGTGAGTCGCTGAGGAAGAGCTTGGCACAGTGAAGGGGGCGGCATGGGCAGATATATGCTTTGACTAGAGTATGGACTGGGGTGGGTGGAGACCCTTTGCTATGAGACCAGCAAAGAGGCTACTGGCCCGGGAGAAAAGAGGAGTGCTGAGGGAAGGCACGGCCATGATTGGAGGAAAGGGATGGAGTAGGGGACACTTGGAGAGACAACAGAACTTAGTCATTGACTGGTTCTTAGGGACCCTGATTGCCAGGGATCCTGTGCAGAAATCTTACCGATGGGGAAACTGAGACCTGGAGACGGCCCTGTCCAAAGTCACACCGTGAGGCAGTGGTAAGACTGTTCCATGTCCAGGCGTCCTTTCCCCCACAATAGCACAAACAGCAGTAGGACCATGCAGGTCTCACAGAGCCTTGAATGCCAAGCCTGTGAATTTGGACCATTCTCATGAGCAACTGGGAGCCATGGCAGGTTCTTAATATTTGGCAGCATTTTTTTTTCTTTTTTTGCCTTCCCCCAACAGAAGCCTTCCAGTGTTGTTGCTAAAATGCACAATCTGGCTGCTTGTAGGCCAACCCAACTCCCTCAGTCTTTCTGTAGAGGAAAGAGTCACCCTCTCCTCTTTACAAGGAGAAAGCACAAAGTCCAGAGAAGTACAGAGATTCACCTAAAGCCACACAGCAAGTTAGCAGTCCAGACCTCCCCCACCCTCAACACAGCTCTCCCATAGCCTGGTTTTAAAAAAGCAACACCTGGGAGCCTGAAATTATGGGCTTGGAGAGGAAGGGTCTGATCGAGGTCATCACAAATGGTGGCAGAAGCAGGACCTGGGTCTGGGTCCGAGGCCTGGGGCCAGTGCAGCCAGCTATCTGCCTTCCCTTCTCTAGCCTCCCCTCCATGGCTGCAGTCCCGTGAGGCGGTCTGTGTCCTGACTCCCTCCTTCACAGTCATTGTGCCCATCTGTCTTGCTGGGTGCCAGTGCTGGGACGTCTCCAGGCTGCCTTCAATTACGAGCCAATAAATATGGGATGTGCTGTGCCACAGCAGTCCCGCCCCCACGCACCCCTGCCAGCCTTTGCACCAAGGAAGATTGGATTTTGTGTCGTTCATTTTTCATCTCCAGTCCATGTCGGATGGGAAGGTACAGGACGTGGGCAGTGGATCATTTCATCCTTCCCCCACTCACCAGGCACAGCACTGAGATGAGGTGTGTCATGTCCTCAGGTCGCCTGCTGCCCTCACGTGGAGAGGTTCTCCACCCCAAGCCACCCACCCTGGGCTCCTGCTCTCTGCTGCGAGGAAAGAGTCCGGGGCAGGAAGACAAGGGACCTGGGTTCAAGCCTGGGTCCTGCTGCTCACCGACTGTGTGACCATGGGCAAGTGTCTGAAGACATTCTGTGAGGCCCTTCTCTGAGCCAAGCCCTATGCCGCCAGGCGGGGGCCACAAAGAAGGATCCAGCCTGCTCCCTGTCCTCAAGGAGCTGGCCGCCAACTCCAAGGAAAGGGACACCCCAGGGGGGTAGGGGGCGGGCGTTGGCACAGGGCATGAGGGTGGGGATTTTCTAGGTAGGGTGTGAGTAAATGGAGGGAAAGAAACATACAGGCAGAGGCAGAGGGAGTTGAATAAAACATGGCAGAAGGCAGTGAGTGGCCGTGTGCTTAGAGACCTGAGAGTATGGCTGGGGCATAGGGCAAGACGAAATGGGGGAGAGAAGAGGTTTAGGCAGGTAAGTGTCATTATCATATTTGCATGTTCAAGAAATAATCTCTTCAACTACTTTCTGAGAAGCGGATTTGGGGATAGTGATGGAGAATGAAGGCAGAGGGTTCAGTGAGGAGGCTGATGCAATGGTCTAGAAGAGAGAAGATATCCTAGATTAGGGCAATAACAGTGAATCCAGAAATAATAATAATAATTATCATCATCATTATGATGATGAATACCATTATTAAGTGTTACTATTGGACAGGCACAGTGCTAGGTATTTACATCATTGTTTATAATCCTCACAACTCTTCAAAGTGGTTAGTACCCCATTTTGTAGATAAGGAAATTGAGCCCTGGGTAAATTAAGAGAGTCACCAAAAGTCATATAGGCAATAAGTGACAGGGGCAGGATTTCAAGCCAGGCCTGTCTAACCCTAAAGCCCATACTCTTTCTAATGTGTTGTTCTTCCTAGAAAGTTTGCAGAGTCCAAGGGAGTGTGAAATCCATCTGATTTCTGATCTTGGTTGGATGTGGAAAGCAAAGGACAGAGAGGATTCAAGGAAGCCATGAAGGCTTCTGACCAGGGAGGCCAGGTGGAGAGAGAGAGCACAGGAGGAGGAGCAGGTTTGGGAGCAACAGAGGGGTGTGGTCTTGGCCGGTTGAATTAGAGCAGGCGTCCTCAAACTACGGCCTGCGGGCCACATGCGGGTGTTTTTGCCGTTTTGTGTTTTTACTTCAAAATAAGATATGTGCAGTGTGCATAGGAATTTGTTCATAGTTTTTTTTAAACTATAGTCCGGCCCTCCAACGGTCTGAGGGACAGTGAACTGGTCCCCTGTTTAAAAAGTTTGAGGACCCCTGAATTAGAGGGTAGTTGAACATCTGCATGTAGAGGCAAGGCCTAGCCTGGAGAGAGACTTGGGAGTCATTCACCAACAGGTAGTCACAGTTGTGTGAGTGGAGTAGATCATTAGGGGGAGTGTGTACAGTGAATGGAAGATGGAGGCTGGAACTTCAGAGAATTCCACCCCGTAGAGGAGGATAGACAGGGAATTAGAGTGAGGCAATGTGCCGTCAGCCCAGGGGGAATGGAATTGCTTCAGGAAGGTCAAAAAGTAGGTGGTCGCTGGTCTGCCCAGCGGTCAGTCACATGAAAGCTAAAAACTGGTCCAGGGACCAGCAGGCACCAGGGCAGTGGGTGCTCCGTGGAGCAGTCACTGGGAACCTTGGCAAAGCAGTTTTCAAGGGCCCAGTGCAACCAAATGGTTGATAGGACCTATACCTGCCCTACCCATGGTCCTGAGTTATCTCTCTGACTAGGCTTCAGATAGCCAAGGGTGGTCTTTTGACCCTGGCACACTAGTGATTCTTATCCCACCTCTCACAGAAATCCCAAGCCAGGTGAGGAAAAAAAAATGTGAAGGGAAGGAAACAATAAGATTATAGGAGGAAGAGAGAAAGGCTGAGGAATGCATACCAACGGTTAGGGAGGTGTGGTAGCCGAGAACCCACAAAGAAAAGGGGACTTTATTTTTAGTGCTACTTTCTAATAATTTTAGTTAACAAGAAAGAAGCCACGATCCACCATGGCTGGATGTTAAATAAGTGAAGAAGAGTAAGACCTGTGTGTACGCAGGGAAATAGATCACTCCAAGTGTCAGTTCTGTTGCTTTTAAAGACACTTGGGCTGTTGCCTTTACACTTGAATGACACATTGGCTGGGTATAATATTAGAATGCATGTGAGCAGAAAAGCAAAACTTGAGCTAGAAGGAGAAGACTTGGCTCCAGTGTCATCATCAATTGAGTTATGCCAAAGTACTCAGTGTTTGTCTTTGCAACTCTTTTCAATCTTGATGAAAATGTTGTCTAGCAACGTAACATGTTTTACACTTTACATAGCTGATTTCATGCTTAATTGACAGTTCTTTTAGGCTATTGATGGGCATACAATTTTTTTCCCTACAATCTACCTATGCTTAGGATGGAGTTTAGGTGGAGTGGGAGGGGTGGAAGCCAGTGTGAAGAGGGGTGAGGAAGTGTAGAGAGCATGTAGAAAAACCCAAGAAAAATATACTGTGCTGTGACAGTGAGGAAAGAGTAGCTGTAGAGTAACATGGGATGGAGGCCATTTCTGAGATGGGAAAGGTATAGAAATGTTGAATGCTAAGGAGCCAGTGGAGAGAGAGAGCTTAAAGAGGCAAGGCAGTGATTGGTGGAACCAGTTCCTGCAGGAAGTGGGCTCCAGGGCCCTAAACTGGAGTGGGGGCAGCTTTGAGGCCACTATACTATATAGCATGTGCGTAAGAGGTTGGGGTGTGTAGCAGATGATCTGGCTTGAAACCTGTTTCCATCAGGATGGCGTGGCTTTAGTCAAGTTACTTAAGCTCAGGCTGAAGTTAAGTATTCCAAAATGGGGATAGTGACAATACTGATCCCATATCCTATCTAATAAAGAGGGAATATGCAAATTGACTGTCATGCCATAACAAGATGGCTACACCCACAGCAGAGGCCAAGTTCCCCTAAGGAGCATTAACCCTTTGCACTCACTTGCTTTTTTCTCGATTCCTTTATTCTAATGCTAACCGTGTCAAGTCACACTCGACATCCGAGTGCAAAAGGTTAACAAGCAATCAGCAGGGACCTGAGGCTGCATGGCACTGGGCCGGGGCAGGGGACCTGAGGCTGCGCCCCCTGCCTGGTGGGGCTTGACAGGGGACCTTAGGCCACGCCCCCACCCCGGCGCCAGGCCGGGAGACCTCAGGCCGCACCCCCCATCTGGCGGAGCTTGACAGGGGACCTTAGGCTGCACCCCCTGCCCCAGTGCCGGGCCGAGGGACCTCAGGCCGCATCCCCTGCCCCGGCACCAGGCCAAAGGACCTGAGGCCACGCCCCCCACCCAGTGGGGCTTGATGGTGGACCTCAGGCTGCATCCCCACCCCAGTGCTGGGCCAGGGGATCTGAGGCTGCACCCCCACCTGTTGGGGCTTGACAGGGGACCTCAGGCCACGCCCCTGCCCTGGCACCAGTCCAGGGGACCTGAGGCCACGCCCCCCACCCAGTGGGGCTTGACGGTGGACCTCAGGCTGCATCCCCACCCCAGTGCTGGGCCAGGGGATCTGAGGCTGCACCCCCACCTGTTGGGGCTTGACAGGGGACCTCAGGCCACGCCCCTGCCCTGGCACCAGTCCAGGGGACCTGAGGCCATGCCCCCCACCCAGCAGGGCTTGACAGTGGTGGGGCCGGCCAGGTCTGGATCTAGCCCAATGGGGTGGGGCCGGCCGGGTCTGAGTCTCGTGTGATTTCAAGGCGCACGTGGGTCGGTGGGGACTTGACTCTGGTTCCTGTGGCATGCCCCAGACTCTGACAGGAGGAAGATTTTCATATACATTTTACTAATTTTCTTTTATCTCTGACACTTCTATTATAGAGAAAGGGCAAATAGCAATATTAAAATATTTCCTCTAATTAATTCCCTTTTAATGTGCACAAATTTCATGCACCAGACCACTAGTAGTTATTATAAAGATCAAAGGAGTTGATACATGAAAAGTGCCTAGGACAGTACATGGTACATATTAAGTGCTTGATCAAAGTTAGCTGTTAGTGGTCAACAAAATTAGCTGTTAGTGAACTCATCTTGTAAAGCTATAGAAAGGGGGAAGTTGGGGGGTGGGGGTAATGGGGGAATAAGGACACATATGTAATACCTTAATCAATAAAGAAATTAAAAAAAAGAAAGGGGGAAGTATTAGCATGGCCTATGGAAACTCCACTTAGAAGGTAGGAATGATGACAAAGCTCACACCTTATCTCTTGAGCCAAGTTTTGGAGATAGAGCTGGGTTCACCCCATTTTACCATGCCAAACCTCAGTTCCTTCATCTGTTCAGAGTCCATCCGAAGGGGGATTGTGAGAGCCAGGCACTTATAGGTGTTCAATGAATGGTAGCGACTTGCAATTATCACCTACTTCCTTCCCAGTGACATAGACTTTGGGAAGAGGAAGAGCAGAGCTGGGGTTTGGAGCTTTAAGTGTGAGAAGGTTTGTGGGGGGTAGGGTGGTGAGTGCTGGACCCTGCAGGGGGTCTGCATGGGATGATCTCCAGGATGCCAGGAGAGGAAAAGAAGCCAAGGAAAGTATCAGAGGTGAAGGGATCCAAGGCTCAAGACCTTCATGAAGGTGAAGGCAGAGGAAGAGGCCAGGAGAGGGGTCTATGGTGTGGGAGGAGGGTTACTGAGCTTCACTCAGTCCAACTTTTCTGAGCACTTACAAGTACAGCACTTATGTACATGAAGTCATCTAACCCCAAATCCACCCCCACCTCCACCCAGGACCAGGCATGTCAGTAAGTCCAGGGGCCTATCTCTCCCACAGATCTGTGAGGGCCTTCTGACCCCCTGATCGGGTGCAGACCACAAAAGATTCTACAGTGTCCGGCAAGGATGGCAGGACAAATGAACAGGGCCAATCAGATTCCCTGTCATGCATATGAATTGGGGATGTTGGGGCATCTGGTAGTAAGACGTGAGAACTGCAAGGTGGCCCAGCGGAGGAGGCATGGAGTTGAGTTGTAGCCATAAAAGGTCATGTGTACACAGAAGCCGGGGGGTGGGGGGTGGGGTACAGGGCCTCTGAGGAAGGAGAAGGTGTGAGGCAGAGCGGAGAGTAAAGGAACCAGCCAGTGAGTCTGGGAGGTAAGCAGAGAGCAACAGAGACCCACTAAGAGGTGGGGAGAAGCACCAGCTTCCAAGTGGCCTCGGTTCTTCTCAATGTTTAGGTCCAGTTCCAGCCCCCAGAGCTGGCTCCTTCCCTAACCCCCTCCCTGCTTCGTCTAAATGGACTCAAGTGATTTTCTGTTCTTTGCAACTAAAGGAATCCCCATTTTAATGTGCAAATAAAGTATATCCCATTTTGTAGATGAGAAAACTAAGGCTGAGATAGGAAATGAATTGTGAAGTCACACACAGCTAGCTGGCTAATGGGCAGAGCTAGAATTAGACTCCACGAGACTTCTTTCTCCAGAGCACACTGCTACTCCTTCCTTAGCCCCGAGTAAGCCAGGCCCCTTCTCTTTATCGCCCGCTCTTACCCTCAGACCCTGTTACTTCTGAAAGAGGGGGATGACAAACCCCTGTAAACCCAGCCAGAGTCCTGCTGAGAGAGCGACATCTGCCAGCAAGAGGCTTGCCTACCTGGGAGGTTCTCTAGATTTGCCTTCCCCCCAGGGCCTCTTCTTGGGATCCCCCAAGCCCTAGTCCCTTTTGGGTTACCCCATCCCACTGGGAACATTTGCCATTCGTATAGAAAGTGCCCAGAGTGGCTGGGCATCACATTTTAGGGCTCTGGGGCGGGGGGGGGGGGGGGGGCGGGGAAGGGGGCTTGCAGGACCCAGGCAGGGGGGTCAGGGCCAGATCTGAGCGGTGGGAGTGAAAATGAATTTCCCCAGAGTAGATCCCAAGTCGACATAGGTAGATCCCCACAATCTCCTTCGATCCTCACAACTTCCATTTGACAGCTGGGGAAATTGAGGCTCCGAGATTTCCTCTCTGGACTCAATGCCCAGGCCCCCCGCTGCTGCTGTCGCTGCCCATCTTTCCCAGGAACCAGGCCCGCTCGGAGGAGAGCTCTCACCCAGCTCTGCTGTGGAAAGGCTTGGCTCGGGGCCAGTCGCCTCCCTCACTGGGTCTCAGCTCGCGTGGGCAGGGGTCCATTGATTTCTGAGGTCTGCCCGCCTGCTCTCCGGATGGGTGACAGTCTCCACGGCCGACACCACCCAGGCCACTCCCCCTCCTCCCCAACAAACTCGGGCAAACAGCCCCAGCTGCAGTGCTCTCCTCATCCAATTACCGGAGGAGCTGGCACAATACATCTTGGTCACACAGATGCAGGCAAATCTGCAGCTATTTTCATGGCCATTACTGTGCATAGGACATTGAGACTCAGGTCATTTGCCTTTTGGATGTGGAGTCTTGCCTGCCCCCTCCTCCAACCCCATCAATCCCCATCTTCCCTGCCTTCTTTCATTTCTCACTGGTAGCTGCCCCATCCCCCATCCTCCGTCTATCCCCCCCCCCCCCCATCCTCTCCCTGAGCACACACACTCCTCTCTTCCCCTCTCCTAGCGTAGGCAGTGGGGCCAAGATCAGAAGACTGTGTGACCTCAGCCAAGTCAGTTCATCTCTCTGAGCCTCTATTTCTTCACCGGGGAAACAGAAATAACATTACTCATCTCGTAGGGTTTTATAAAAATTAAATAACCGAAGTGTGGTATACACCTCACTGGCGGTACATAGGATGTTTGTTGGTGGTCTCTGCTATTTCTTAAATACCTACATATTTATTTTAACGTGTATTAGGAAAAACGTGACTAAGATATCAAGCCTGTGATCTCCTGAGTACCTAAGAGACAATGGCATTGGGTATATACATAGAATAGGTTAAAGAAAAATATGAAGAATAATACATGGCTTTAGCTACAATGGTGGGAGAGGAATGAGACTAAGAAAAGCTTGGAAACCTTGAAATAATGGCTGTGCGATGCTTACCTCCATAAATATTTGTTCCGCTCTCCACCCCCTTCCTGTGGAGGGGAACGTGGAGAACTACGCTGAGGACAAAAGGCTCTAAGACCACACACTGTAAAGAGATATAAAGGAACACACACACACACACACACACACACACACACACACATACACACACACACACACACACACACACACACACACACACGCGGGAAAGGTCGGCCGGAGCCTCCTGAGGAGTGCCCTGCTCACGCTGAGAAGTGACTGCCCTGAGGGAGGGCGGGGAGTGTTCCCAAGCTCCTCACAGACCCTGGGCATGCCAGCCAGGAGCACCGCACCTCATCCAGGCAGAAAGCTTGCTGAGCTGGAGCCCAGGGGCACGCCCTAGGGCTGCCACTGAGCAGCACAGGGCCTGGGCCGGTTTGGGGAGAGCTAGCCCGTGCAGCACTCCCACCGGGAGGAGGGGGTGGGGGTCCATTCCGGCCCGGAGCAGAGAAAGGAGCACGGTGAGGTGCTCCCCGTGTTTCCTGGATGCAGCAGTTCCCACGCTCCACACAAAGAGCACGCAGGAGAACACACACACACACACACACACACACACACACACACAGAGGAAAACTCAGCTGCCATCTCTGAGCCGGGCCTTGGCAACAGAGGGGGCCGAGGGGAAAGAATTCTGTGCCAAGAAAATCTTGCCCGTCATCTCTCCGCTCATGCACACACACAGAACTCTGTCCTCTGGAAAGCCATGCCCCCTCGCTGGCATCAGTTTCTCCTTGGGGACAACAAAACTAATACACGATGCCTGGGGCAGTATTGAAAGACTGACAGATGGCGGCTCTGTCACCAACTCCAGGCGCTTCTGTTTAAGCTTCCAGGTTGTCTGTGGCCAGCAGGGAGTTGGGGGAGATTGCCACCTGGTGGTCAATGTTGGCAGTGCCACCGAGCTACAGGCGAAACTCGTATTGGAAACCCCAAGCCTGACTTCAATTGAGTGAACTTGGGCAAGTCACTGCCACTCTCTGAGCCTCACATTTCTCATCTCAAATGTGAGACAAGTATGCCAACCGCGCAGGGCGACAGTGAGCATTAAACTAGACAATTTCACTGATGTACCTGGTCTTGGGCAAGTCCTCTGAGTTCCGGCAGAACTGAGAGCAAGGGTCAGCCCCGGGAGACAGAGGGCAGGGGAGGCACTCACAGAGATCCCGCTCCTGGGGTTCCCTCGCTGGCCCCTCCAGGATTGCCATTCTCTGGACCTAACAGTTCATTTTAGGGAGCTGTTCGTAAGCCACACCCACACAGCTCCTGGGGTTACAGAAGTTCAGAACATTGAAATTCGGCTCAGACGGTCTCTGGACCACCTGGTTCCGGCTTCAGCCCACCACTAAGTTGTTGTGTGACCTTCAGCAAGGCACCTGGTCGGTCTAAGCCTCCACTTCCTCTCTGTACAAAGCAGGCAATCACTCCTGCCCTGGAGGAGCAGCGAGGAGGGATTAGGCAACCCTGACAGGACATGGTGGGGCCCGCAGCCTTCTGGTGCCAGGGCCCCCCACAGGGAGAGGGAGGAGGAGCCCACCCGGGTCTCTGTGCCTTGCATCACATAAGCACACTCTGAATCCTCATGTTATTGTGTCCACTTTACAGAGAACAAAGAGGGGATATTCAAGTAATGATATTTTCTTTTAAAATGGTATTTCTTCTTTTTTAAATCTATGCTTCAATTACAGTTGACAAACAATATTACATTAGTGTCAGGTATACAACATAGTGATGAGACATTTATATACCTTATAAAGTAATTACAATAAATTGCCCAAAGTCTCACTCAGCTGGATTTTTTAGTTTGTTTTTCTTGTGTGTGTGTGTGTTTTCTTTTCTTTTCTTTCTTTCTTTCTTTTCTTTTCTTTTCTTTTTTTTTTTTTTTTTTTTTTTTTAGTTAGAAAGGAAGGCAGGAGGGAGGTAAGAGAGGGAGGGCTAAAAATGAAAGAGCCAGCACCTAATTTAGCCTCTGCTCCAAGCTGCCTCTTGATTCCCAGTCTAACCCTACTCTACTATCATTTTTGCTCTATTCAATGAATTACATTTTCCTAAATGTCACCTAAGTGTTACCCTCCCTACTTCTGAGTCTTCAAAGAAAAAATGTTTTACTTATCCCAACCCACAAGCCAGAGGTCCCATTGTCAAGTACAAAGGCCTCTTTTGAGAGTGGTCTAGAGCACCCACCTTTAGATACAAGGCAGGCAAATCCCTGGCCCAGGACAACCTCAAACAGGGCGAGGAGGAGAGCCAGCCCGTGGCCCCAGCTCCCCAGCCAGAGCTTAGCCCCACCTCAGACACCCAAACCCAAGCTTTCCCATGGACTAATCTGTGCTAATGAGAAGAAGATGCACTCTCTGGGCACCTATATGTATGGCTTGGGGAGCTCCATGTGGCTGGATGTTGGGCCCCAGTTGTCCCTTGCCCAGGCACTTTTGTATGGTACAGCCCTCCCTAAACACATCACCTACCTGAGCTCTGAATCTGGAACCCATCTGTCCCTGGCTGGCAGGATCGGCCTCAGCTTCCCAGCAAGTGTAACTGCATTTGCATTGTGGATCCTTGCCAGGCCTTGCTGGGCTCAGGGAGGTCTGAGGAGGCTCTGCCCCACCTCCTGACTCTGGGCTGTGCCTCCCACTCTGAAACACTGGGACACCCACCAGCCTGGAAAGTAAATGTGAAGCCCCACCCCCCAACCCCACACTCCCCTCCTGAGTTACTTTCCTACAAGAGTGACTGCACGTGAGAGGTAGAAGGTAGATGGCACACCAGGCTCTGACCGCACTTCAACTTCCCCTTTAGAGCTTCTCTCACCGAGCCCTGCTGCCACCACCAGGGTGGCCTTTGAGAAACTCGCCCTCCACTGCCAAGGCCCCCGGTCAAGTGCGCCCACCCAACCACCCCTCAATGCCGACAGCGCCGTGCACACCAGGCCGCAGTGCGCTGGGCAGGCTGTAGGAAAGCGTGTGAGGAACAACAGGATGTGGAATGAACCTGGATTACTGAATGGCAAAGGTGTTCCTCCGCACAAGCCTGGAATCCTCTTATGGTCCCTCCCTAGGTCCAGGGTTCACTGTAACTCGGGCTACCAGGGATCGCTCCTTGGGTCACTTGGATGCCACGAAGTTTCAAGCTAAAGAAGTGAGGTTGGGAAAAGCAGGAGTGGCCCATCTGCCTAAGCCACTTTCCCAAGTGATTGAAACTGGAGTGGCCATTGGTTCATTAACTCAAAAATACAGGGTGGGGCAAAAGTAGGTTTACAGTTGTTCATATGGAAAAATGTAATAATTAATAAATAATACAAAGAATAAACTGTGTTTCACGTACTCACAACTGCAGACCTACTTTGCCCCGCCCTGTATTATTAAGAACCTACTATGCGAGGGGATAAAATAATACCAACAACAAATGGGCATGGCACCCTCCCCTCAAACTCCAAGTCTATAATCATGGCCTTAACCCAAACTCCATGGCCTATAACCATCATTTAATTGCAATTAAAACAAACAAAATAACCCTGCCCTGGCTGGGTGGCTCACGATGGGCTAATGTGATTACTACAGGGAAAAATAACAATTATGGCCGCTGCCATTTTTTACTATCTATTATGTGCCAGATATTTTTAAATTTGTATCTACTTTTAATACATGATCGCATATAACCTTCACAACAACCCCATGAGATACTTTTCTTGTCCTAGTTTTTACAGATGAAGAAATTATAGGTAAGATTCTTGCCCAAGTTATTTAACCTTTCCAAGGCTCCGTTGCCTTGCCTGTGGGTTAGGGACAATGATGCCTCGCTCCCTGGTGGTTGTGAGGTTTGTGAACAATGTGTGGAAGACCATCCACATTGCATAAAGGCTGAGGCAGAGTTGCTATCCCCAACTTGTGGCTCAATCAGAGACCTGCCCGGTGCCTGCAGCCTCTGACCTTCTCACTTAGCACTCAGCAGCTTCACCTGCTATCAAGTTCTATGTTTACCTCTCAAGGGAATCTGTACTCTCATTTCTGATTCTATTCCTAGTGGGTGACAACAAAGTCTATGTTTAGGATAACTCTGGGTCTTGGAAGGAAAATGCCTGAAGGTTGGGGGTACTGGAAAGTAATCTCCAGCTGGGCTTCCAAGGAAGAGAAACTGTTTCTTGTGGATGAAACAGAAGGGGAAGAACTTGGTTGGAGACGCCACCCAGTGCAGCTGTGAGACATGTTCCTATAGGGAGGATCACCAGTCTCTCGCCAGCTGCTGAACGCCCCCATGTTGCAAGGACTTAGGCACTAACTTTGCCTCATCAATCTACAAGGTCTTACCCTCAGTCTGTCTCTTAGCTGCCATGTGACAAAAATATAGGTTTGGAATCATATCAGGCTTCATCGCTTACAGGTGTGTGACATTGGGAACATGGCATGTAACCTTGTTGAGTCTCAACTTTCCTCTCTCTAAAATGAGCTGTTGAATTACATAACAGTACATATAACTCACAAGTAGGTACTTTTAAAATGTTACTCCCCTTGCCCGGCTGGAGTGGCTCAGTGGATTGAGCATCGTCCCATGGACCAAGAGGTCCCGGGTCCGATTCCTGGTCAGGGCACATGCCCAAGTGCAAGCTTAATCCCATGTTGGGTGTGCAGGAGACAGCTGATCAATGTGTCTCTCTCATCGATGTTTCTCTCTCTCTCCCTCTCCCTTCCTCTCTGAAATCAATAAAAATATATATTTTAAAAATTAAAAAATAAATAAAATGTTACTCCCCTTGCAGTCTTCTTTCCTATACTGTGCTATGTATGCATGGCTATATGGTGGGCACAGAGAACAGAGATGACTCAGACCACGTCCCTTCATGCTTGCGGCTAAAATTTCCTTCCTTTATACTCAGGCTGGGTCATTCCTCACAGTAAGGGAGTAAAAGGTCTGGGGCAAAGTCAGAAGGCTGCGCAAAATCTTAAGGCCTGCAGTTTGCTAAGGACATGGTGGAGGTGAGGCGAGGCGGCTGTCCAGACGTGGACTGCCCTCCTCAGTGGGCTCTGCCTTCCTGCTCTCCTTTCTATCCATCATCCTTGTTTTCAGCATTCAACTGTCAGATGTTGCCAAGACTGATGGATAATGAATGGAGTTCAATGGGTGAAAGGTAATTTATCTGCTATTTACATTACACTGCACTGTTTCCTAAACCCTTTTGAGAACTCACTAGCTCCGTGGTCGACAAACTGCGGCTCATGAGCCACATGCGACTCTTTGGCCCCTTGAGTGTGGTTCTTCCACAAAATACCACGGCCTGGGCGAGTCCATTTTGAAGAAGTGGTGTTAGAAGTTTAAGTTTAAAAAATTTGGCTCTCAAAAGAAATTTCAATTGGTACTGTTATTTGGCTCTGTTGACTAATGAGTTTGCCGACCACTGCACTAGCTCATCAAATCCACACCACTCCCTGTTGAGGGGCAGGGCACGGATCATGCTCCTGCTATAGCTGAATAAATGGGTTCCCAGAGATGGTCAGTCACTGGCACAAAGTCGCCCATCATACCAGTGGCACGCTCTAGAACAAGGACCCTGGATTCCTGACTCCTCCTAGTCCAGTACTTTCTCCATTTGATCCCATTGTCTCTCCTGTTAATGTATCCTTTAGATAATAGTTGATCAAACTTCAGTAGACTGAATTAAGAGTTAATCTCTCATGGTTGTTGTGCTGCTCCACATCGTGACTAACAGATTGTAGTACTAATTAATCAAATTTTCTGTAAAAATGTGTATCTTCTTTCCATATACATCCAACTCAAGCTAGCTTAAGAAATAAAAATTAAGTAACAATTGGGGTTTATAGTTTCCCATGAGGGAGGACCTCAGTGGATATCATAAGGGCTGTGTCTGCCTGGCTCCACTCTTTCAGGCTTCTGCTGCACACAGGCATCTCCACCACCGAGGACAGCCTCCCAGTTTAATGCGCCCGTGGAGAGAGCTGGTCTGAAATGGCGTTCTTTTTCCTTTGGATCTGCTATTACTAAATCCCTGGGAGAGCAGAGGGGAAAATCTGGTAAAGACACCAAAACTCTAAAGAGTTTAAAAGCCAAAAGTCCCAAAAGGTGTAAGGATAATAAGGAACAGTGTTAAATCCATAGCATCAACTCTTTTAGCTCCATTTGTATGTAAGCTTGTGTTTTATAATCATTGGATGTATATGTATATGTTTTATCTACTATGTAGGGTGTTTGAATTGTTCAAAAGACCAGCTATACTAAATTTGTAACTGGTATTTATGTTTAAGGCAGTTTAGTCAAATGTTATTGTTTGAATACGCGAGAGATTTTCAATGTTTTATTGAATATGAGTTTAATAAACAGAGCACTAAAATTTACGTAGTGGTGCATATTGCTTTCAAACCCAGAGGTTCCTCAGACATTAAGCAATCTAACAAAACACACAAAAAAAGATCATTGGATTTTAAAATATAATTCTATAATTATTATAAAACTACTTTTAGAGGCAAATTCGCAGTTCTCTCAACTTCATTCTTTCATCATTGTAAGACTCTCAGTGGTACGACAAAAGATATGTCCATTTGAAACTTTTTCAATAGTCAATTTTTTTTTAAGAGGCAGCTGACCTAGTGACAGGACTGGAATAGTTATGCTGAAACATTTGGCGGAATCAGTTGTGCCTTAAGCTCCCAATGTAACAAAGAGGAAGTCAAGCAAAAAGCTATCACCCCACTTCATTGAGGTAAATATTTGTGGCCTCTCCAACTGTACTTTGAGAGTAATCTCAAGGTATTTTTGAAAAAAGAAATTAGACGTGGGTGACAAAGCACTGAGGCTGGTGCCAGAGGGGGACTCTGTGCACCCAGGCGCCTCCACTTAACAGCTAATGTGTAATCAAACCAGCCATGGTCACCTCTGCCCTGCTGCCCTCAATTGATGACTATGTTCAAATAACAGTGTGTAAAAGTGCAAAGGATTATTATAATAATGTTTTCTGAAAGTTAAAGTTCGTATGAAAAGCAAGAAAATGCCTCAAATCCAAAAAAAAAGTTGGGTATAAACTAAATATAAGTATTAGGATGATTATGATCTCAGTTTCCTTAACAACAACAAAACCAGTAGTCGCCAGAATTATGCTTTTTATTCGTCTTCGTTTCAAGGAGTCATGGTAGTTTTCACAGTACAGAGAGCATTTGTGGCACCTGGTATCACAGAACCAAGATATGCATGGAACATGCTGAGCCCCAGCATCTCCCTCTTGAGTCCTGGAGGAGTGGTAGCTATAGAAAATCCAATTAGATGGGGGGGGGGGGGGGGGTTACTAGTGAAATGAGAACCCCAAGTCAAGGCTTTGCTTTGGGCTTAGGCTATGATCCTTGGGATGTCCAGGCAGCCAGAGAAAGCTCATTCCCAGGAAGTCCTGTGACTGACGTGGAAGCGGGCCAGCACAGAGAAGACCCATTTGGAGTGAGTGCTCAGCACCTTTAGGGTGCTATGAATCCAGAGGGGTGCGACGTGCTCCTCCGACAGGGAACTCACCCCACCCTTCTCAGTTAGCCTTGAAGGCCAAGGGTCTTTAACTCCTTTAGTAACTCAGCATAGCTTCACTGTCGTCCATTCTGTGCCAGGCCCTGTGTTGGGTGCAGAGGACAGAGAGGACTCAAGAGTCCTAAACAGGGAAATAAAAATAGGATAGAAAAAGCATTTGTTCTATCATATGCTAGAACGAGGCATTGTGATTCAAGGTAAAGAGGATACAGTGAGGAGTCAGACGTGGCCCTCAAGGAGTTCAGGGCCTAGCAGAGGCCTAAAGGGCACAACAGACAACAACACAGGGCAGCCTGTGGTAAGGCCCGAAGGGAGGCGCAGACTGCACTGTGGCAGCACAGGACACGACACCTACTGAATAGTGCAGTGGGGAATTCACGGCCTCCTCAAGAAGCCTGAGCAATTTACTCTGGCCCAGGTGGAAGTCTTGAATCCCCTGTCCTGGGGCAGAGGCTGTGGCCTCTGTGGGTCCCTCGGGCTACCCCACGGGCAGGCTGCAAGGTCTCTTACCTATGGCTGTAGTTACATGATACCCTGTGGCTATCTGAGGGGAGACTGGTGACCAGGAAAAACTGATCCAAATAACAAGAGCCAAACAACAAAGGCCTGAGGTAAATATTAGGAGCCTGCCTAGGAGTGAGGAACCAAGAGTTAGGGAGCATGAGCAGGACCAGCAGATTGAATAGATATCAGCAGGAGGAGGCCACTCACTACCGGTGTTCTCTTGCACTTCCGGGGAGGGGCCACCTTTGCTAGATAGATACTTACTAAGGGTTCAAGGACAGGATGGGGTATCTGGGAGCACAGGACCACAGCCTGTGCAGTCCTCTCTTCATGTCAGAGGCCTTCAGTCTTTCCTCTTTTCTTCACAGCTGCCATCACCTGCCCTATCTTTTCCTTCTACCAACCTGAAAGTGGCTGAAATGGGCTTAGTTAGGACACCAGCATCACGGTGTCGGTCCCAGGGCCCTGAAGATCTGGGTAATTGGCACAGAGTTGAGTGCCTATGGTGGTTTTTGTTGGTCAAGTAGAGCCAGCTTAAAATTACAGGGCTGGGGAGGAATTTTCCTGCTGCCTGTGCAGGCCTCTGTTCCCACACATTTCAGGAACAGCTCCAGCCGGTTATCATTTCTTCACAGCACTACCACCTACACCATCTCTCCAGCTTAGGCCTCATGTCTGTCCTTTCTAGCTCGAAGGTGCCAGGACTTCTACCTGCTATTCTTTTTCTTCACAGCTGCCAACACCCATCTGTTCCTCTCTCTAATCCTCATTCTGGGTTATGCCTGCCCCAAAATGTGCATATAGGCCCTTTGCCTATTAAGGAAATTTCTCTCTAAGGAGAAGCAAACATGAGGCAAAGTGGAAGGAGAAAGGGGAGGGCAATTTAGAGCTGGGTAAGTCTTTAGGAATACCCATACTGGACATCTGCGGTTCGCACTGGCATGTGACTGAAGTCCCTCCCTTCTTGGATAGTCCCAAGAAGTCCTGATATTCTCATTCTCTCCACCCTTTAGCCCTGATGTAGAGTTTAGCCATCTTGCCTATTTCTATCCATTTAGAGTACAGTGCTCAGGAAAGCTTTGCTGAACAAGAACTCAGGAGGGGGATGCCCTTTCAATCCTCCCCCTACACCACCACTCTGTCCACCTCACCCCACCTGCCTCCACGTGCCAACTTGACAATGGGCTTGACAGTGGCCTTCACATAAAGAAGTAGAGATAAGTAATCATTATTTCATCCTACATGCCAGGCTAATTGTAGCCTTTAATAGGCAATGAGGAGCCACAAATTATTTTCAACCAGGGAATGGCAACAGAAAGCACCTTACATTATGCACAGGAACTCAAGAAATAGCTACATAAATGTATAAATGAGTGAATGATCATAGCTGACTACTGAGAAGATAATGGCGAATGTATGACAGGCCACCCTAAGACATTGGCTTAAGCTACATGCTGAAGTAGGTGAAGTTAATCCCTACTTTCCTCCTATAGGACTTCTCCACCATCTGACAGGTGCATCCTAGACTATGCTCTACCATAAGACTTGCTCTCTGGGCCATTACCTAGCACCATATATACAGGGTAGGACAAAGTTCTAAGTACATGAAACACAGTTTATTCTTGTACTATTATTTATTAATTATTGTATTATTTTCCATATGAACAACTGTAAATCTACCTTTGTCCCACCCTGTATTTAGCTGATATACCGATTTAAGAGGGACAAAAAAGAAACATCTCATGATAGAATTTCCCTCAAAATAACAGGCTACGGGGGAAACAACCTAAAATAAGAGCAACCAATCTGGTATCATCTGAGAGACCCAGTATTAGTAAAGTTGAACCCCAAAACTATTAGACAAGGGTCATCTCACTTCACAAACAGTGACTTCAGTAGGTCCAAACAGGCCAGATTCAGTGGTTTGGAGGGTCCGAGACCTTCCTAGAGGTGAAGAGTTTCTCCACTGGCAAACAGAGTGGCTGGGCCAGGACAATATTCTAAGAAAAACAAACTTAGGGGGAAGCTAGCAGCCTGGACAAGCCCTGGGGCAGATGACTCCAGACACTAAGATAATGATCTACAGATATGCAACTTAGAGCCCAACATCTACTAACTATCCCACCAACTGCATTTTTAAAAATTTTTCTCCCTCTTCTAGCCTCATAAACTGTGAGCTCCTTGAGGGCAGAGACCGTGGGAAGTTTTGTCCAATGTTTTAAAGCCCTAAGTCATGTCTTTTTCTCATCAGGAACCATCCTAGTAAATGAACTTTAGGTTATCTTTCATAGAAATAATGTCATCAGAAACAATATGGACTACTGGTATTGAGTCTCTCATTTTCTCCCTAGGATATATTGCATTTTGGATGCGTAAGCGCAGGTTGAGCAGAGTTGCAAAGCTAAAGAAGGTAGGTGACCTCATGATTCTGTTTTGCCCAACTCCTCTTAGATTGCCTATAGAGCTCATCTATTACTGAACAAATCATCCAGATCCTTCTTCATGACATGATACCTGCTTGGAACCTCACACCTGGATGAGTAGTGAGTCATTTGAAAAGATGAGTCCTATGATTTCCATTTTCATACCAGAGTCCTATGTGCAGCCAGGACTTGATGATCATGCAGCAAGCAGGCCCTCTGCCTTCCCTAGGGATAGGAAGGAGAGAGATCACAGACCAATCCTCTCATTTTACAGATGGAGACCTGAGGCCCAGAGAGTTCAAGGTCCCAGAGCCAGCCATGGCAGACCCAAGCTCATATCATGGTCTCCCAATTCACACAGTTCAGTGCTATTTCGGCTACAGTAGCTATGGCAAATTGTTCATTATCTTTGGAGAGGTGAAAAAAGGTAGGGAGCAGAATATTATGTTTTGGGATTCCCTGTAGGCTTCCGTAACCTCTGTTATCCTGGCCTCCATGATCCTGGCTATCGTTGCCTTCTAATGGCTTCCCTTCTATGGAAAGTTGGATCCTAAGCCAATTAGTTTTGAATTGGCTCAGAGTTCCTACCATGGCTGGTGCAGTCACCTTGCACATGGCTCAGGATCTCTTGGTCTGTAAACAAGCGGAAGGCAATCTGCTCACACTCCCGCCTGATCCCACACTCAAACAAACACCCAAACAAGCCCTCCTCCAGAGCAGCCAAATCAGAGTAGCCACAGGGCCCGCAGTGCAAGATCCAGGGGGAGGACCAGCAGGCAGCCTCCAAGGGGGTCCGGTTGACGTAGATGCCTAGGTTAACCCTCCGTTTCTTACTGGTTGGGTGTGAGTACAAGAGCCATGATTCTGACAGTGTACCAGCTTCCTGCTCTAGCCTCAGAGAACTGCCCCGCAGAGGGTTCTGCTGAATGGTAGGAGCATCTTTGCCATTAGGGTCCTGGCATTCATTTGGAATCTCCAGGGGCCGGAAACTCACCACACTACCCTGGCAGCCATGCGGGGGCTCACAGAGCTGTTGGCTCAGGGCTGGTCTCTGAAAACATTCACCATGGTCAGTGCTCAGAGCCTCTGCCCGGCATTTGTTTGGTGTTCGGGCACTGCAATACAGCACAGGGTGGCCGGCCCTCCCAGTCACCTCTGCCACTTCGCACTCCACTGTCACCATAGGCTTAATGAGCCTGCCATGGTGCCATGTGGTCCCTAGGTCATCACTGTAGATCATCAGGGAATGAGGCCTGGCTTTACATGGTAGCCGGAAGCAAAAGAACCAGTAAGGGATGTAGTAGGTGTATGCAGGGATGATGAGCCTCCCGGACTGCAGCTGGATGCCATGACCTGGGCCCACAGCAAATGTGGCCCAGCGCTTCACTTCTGGCCCAATGACCTCCTCAGTCAGGTCCCTCACGTTGCTCCATGAATAGCCAGAATCCCGACTGCAGATGAAGCAGAGGCGAGCAGCATTCCTGCCTGACATAATCTGTTGACGCTCGGTGACATGGCCCTGCACACAAATGAAGAACAGGTACACACAGCCAGTGTTTCGCTCCCATACAGGACAGGGGTTCATGGTCCGATGCCCAGGTAACATGGCTTCCTTCAGTGGTGTTAGTGGTCCCCACTAGACAAGAGTAAGGGAAAGAGAGCGGGAGTGAGAGACTAATAGGAAGACATGAGGTTCATTAAAAGCATTGGAACTTTTCAGAGAAAATAAATAAATGGTATTAAAATCTATAAAATTGTGAAGGCCCAACTATTCACTTAATTCTCATGCTATCCCCTCTGTCCAAAACATTCTTCCTCACTTTGTCTAGATACCCAAATAAATGGTATCAAAACTCACCTCCTGTCTTATATCAAAGGCTTTCTCTTTGTATATACAAAACACTTAAGCAATTATAATATAACATATTTTATGTGACTGGCTCCCTCCCTAAACTATGAATCTTTTTAGAGTAGAAACCAAATTATTCCAATTTTGGTTTTTAGAGTAGAAACCAAATTATTCCAATTTTGTATCTCCAATGCTCAGTACATGATAGGAGCTACATAAATATTTTTAAAAAGAAAGGACTCACCTCAAAAAAAAAAAAAGAAAAAGAAAAAGAAAAAGAAGGAAGAAGCACAAAGTAAGACAGACAAACATGGAAATTTTAGGCATATAAAAGGAAATTTAAGACAAAGATTTTTTTCCTTCCTCTACTATCCTGGGGAGGTAATTCATAACATTGTCATTAAAAACTCAAGCATGGAGTCAGAGACACCTAATTTAACCCTGCTTTCATCATATATGTGACCTGGTGCAAGTTATTTAATCTTCCTTTGCTTCAGTTTCTTCATCAGTTAAATGGAGGATGCAATAACATGCTCAGAGAGTTGTTGTTGCAAGGATAAAATAAGATAATGCCTAATAAGACATATCACAAAGAGAGGCCTAATCACCTTAATATATATTTAAATATACACATATATTTAAATAAACACATATATTTAAATATATATATATATTTAAAACAATATTAGAAATTGATAAGAAAAGTTCAAAAGAGAAATGGACAAAGAGCAAGTTCAGACAACTCACAGAAAGAAAGAAAAATGAAAATATGTTCAACCTCACATATAAAAGAGCAAATTAAAATTAAGATAGTATTTAAAAAATACTTTTATTGATTTCAGAGAGGAAGAGAGAGAGAGAAAGAGAGACATCAATAATGAGAGAGAATCATCAATTGGCTGCCTTCTGCATGCCCCCCACCAAAAATTGAGCTGGCAACCCAGCATGTGCTTGACCAGGGATTGAACCTCAACCCCCTGGTACATAGGCTGACACTCAACCACTAAGCCACTCCGGCTGGGCAAGATAGTATTTTTCATCTAATGAACTGGTGACATATAAACTTTAACAATACTTTTCTGTTGGCAAAAAAAATGTGAGGAAACAGACACTCTCAAGTATGAATTGGAGTGCAACATGGTTTAACATTTATATAGGATCTATCAAAATTACACATGCATTTAGCCTTTGCTAGCATGCCCAATTTTGGGAAATTATCC
Source organism: Cnephaeus nilssonii (assembly GCF_951640355.1). Taxonomy (NCBI): domain Eukaryota; kingdom Metazoa; phylum Chordata; class Mammalia; order Chiroptera; family Vespertilionidae; genus Cnephaeus; species Cnephaeus nilssonii. The sequence goes on along the minus strand of NC_137084.1, from coordinate 44,608,950 downwards.
TAAGATATATCTGCTCATCAGATTAAGTATATACTAGTGGCCCAGTGCACGAAATTCATGCATGGGGGGGGGGGGGGGTTGTCCCTCAGCCCAGCCTGCACCCTCTCCAATCTGGGACCCCTCGGGGGATGTCCTACTGCCCTATGGGATCGGGCCTAAACTGGCAGTCAGACATCCCTCTCACAATCCGGGACTGCTGGCTCCTAACCGCTAATCTGCCTGCCTGCCTGATCACCCTGAACCACTCTGCCTACCAGCCTACTGGCCCCCAGCTGCCCCCCCCCCCCGCCATCCTTCTCACCCCCAACTGCCCCCCCCCCTTGCCGGCCTGATTGCCTCCAACTGCCCCCCTCTGCCGGCCTGATTGCCCCCAACTGCCCCTCCTGCCAGCCTGCTCACCCCCAACTGCTCCCCACTGCCAGCCTGCTCATCCCCAGCTTCCCCCCCTGCTGGCCTGCTCGCCCCCAACTGCCTCCCCTGCCAGCCTGCTTACCCCCAACTGGACCCCCCCTGCTGGCCTGCTCACCCCCAACTGCCCCTCCCACTGGCCTGATCACCCCGAACTGTCCTTCCCTCCTGGCCTGATCACCCCTAACTGCCTCTGCCTTGTCCCCGCCACCATGGCTTTGTCCGAAGGACGTTTGGAAGGTCTCCCAGTCTAATTAGCATATTATCCTTTTATTAGTATAGATTATCATCCGCGAGCCGCAGTTTGCCGACCACTGAACTAGACTAAGGATAGGGAACTCGCTATCTCTGTACTGGAGCAACCCATTCCACAGCAGAGTGCCTTGTGCGCTGTAAACACTTCAAACACATGCGCCAAAGTCAATGTAATTATTGGACAGAAGCCCTCCTTCCTCTACAAAGCTCTCCCAGATTGCTAACTAACTGAAGACTGCTTCCTAAATCCTCCCAAATGGCATGTTACTCTCTGGAAACTCCCTATGCATACGAAGTTCACATTGATATCTGACTGCATTATAAACCCCTGGAGGCAGGACCTCAGTTCCCTGTGATTCTCAGGGAATCAAGGTCCAGGAGGCCACCAGTGGGAGGGTGCAGCCTTCCTGCCTTGAGGAGGGGAAAGGCACCCACCGAGCAGACTCCAGGATCACAGATACCATCAGATAAAGAAGAAAAAGCACCATGGATGTCAGAGAAGGAAAAGACCATGTGGAGAATCCAGGGAGAAACCTTTGGTTCTGCTCATCTTAGACCCACTCACTTCGAGAATCAGCTTTAATGCTGTGGCCCACACAATAACTTCTCCGACCCTCAAATGCATTTGCACTCCTTCTTCTAAGGAAATACCCGCTTCTGAGTGGACCTGCTTGTGACACTTCATGGGTTGTGTATGGGAGTTTTGGACAGTAACATCTGTGCACAGTTCTGCTTTCTCCATGCAATTCAGTTGCGCAGGTTCTTCACAAAGAGAGGCCAGAATCTGTCAACTTTTGTATCGCCTCTCTCCCACATCCCCCTTGACTTAATGTTTGGTATATGGTAGGTGCTCAATAAAGGAGGAAAGGACAGAGAAAGGGAGAGAGGAATGGAAGGTGGGGGGAGGGAAAGAGCGGGGAGAATATAAGGGAGGAGTGAAGGGAAGATTACAGAAATGCTCTCATATAGAAATAATACTCTATATAAACAATGCCCAGAGGCTCCTCTCCCTCCCAAGTGCCTAGAACAGGCCTGGGGAGCAGACTTAATTCCCTACTGTTGCTCTGAGGATAGAGCCCCTGTCTCTTCAGCACCGTGTGGACACCAACACTTTATGAATAGCACTGAACGTGTTTCCAATGAGAAATAACTCATCTGCTGCAAAGTCATTTGAATAATTAATATTGCTCAGATCAAGAACCTTGAGACAGATATAAGAAATCCATCAGCACTGCTACTCCCTTTAGGAATAGGAGGGTGGGGAAATTACTGTACTGGGCAAGCTAGTCATTGGCAAGTCAGAAGCTTAGCCATCCTTAGTAGCTGAGAGGAGAAAATGATTTGGACCAAATATGTCTAAAATAAAGTTTATATGAAGCTAGAAGAAACAGTAAACTAAAGATGAAAGCACTGGAATCCAAATTATATCATCCAGCTGCAGCAATGGAATATAAACAAGCTGAGGCTTGACAGAAATGTAAAATGAGTCTTGGGTTTAAAAGTCTGGATGGAGAAACATGAGTAAAGAACAAATGTAATAGCCAACAAGCATATGAAAAAATACTAAACATTGTTAATAATTAGGAAAGTGCAAATAAAAACTACAATGAGAAATCACCTCATATCCATTAAGATGACTACTACCAAAAAACACACCCAAAATACGTGTTGGCAAGGATATAGACAAATTGGAAGCCTTGTGCACTGTTGATGTGGAAAACAGTATGGAGGAATCTCAATAAATTAAAAATAGAATTACCATATGACCCAGCAATTCCACTTGTAGGTATATATCCTAAGAATTGAAAGCAATGTCTCAAAGATATATTTGCACACCACGTTCATAGAGCATTATTCGCAATAGCCAAAAGGTGGGAGCAACCCAAGTGTCCATCAACAGAAGAATGGGTAAACAAAATGTATAAACCAATGAATGGATAAACATACAATGAAATATTATTTAGTCTTTACAAAGAAGGAAATCCTGCCATATGCTACAAGATGAACCTTGAGGATATTATTCTAAAATCAGTGATTTTCAACCTTTTTCATCCCATGGCACATATAAACTAATTACTAAAATTCTGCAGTACATAGAAAAATATGTTTTTTGCAAATCTGACAAAACACAGGTTTAATTTTGATTCATTCACATCAGACAACTGTTGTTGGGTTGGCTGTTGTTATTTTTAAATTTGACAATGTGCGGGAAAAGAGGTCAGTGCCCCAGACTAAGTAGTCAGGTATTGCATGCTTTAAAAATTCACTGCTTAAATTTTTGAATTTTTAAAAATCATTGCTCTAAATGAAATAAGTCATCATAGAAAGACAAATACTGCATATGAGATACCAAAAATAATCAAACTCATAGAAACAAAGTAGTATAATGGTTATTAGAGACTGGGCGGGGGGGGGGGGAATGAGTTGTTCAATGTGTACAGAACTGCTGTCATACACAATGACAAAGTTTTAAAAAGATCTGTTGCACAATAATTTGCATACAGTTAACAATACCGCAATGTAAACTTAAAATGATTAAGATGGAAAATTTTGTTAGGTGTATTTTACTATAATTAAAAGTTTTTGTTTGTTTTTTTAAAAAAACAACAAATGTAAAAAAGACTTGGAAATTTTAGCTACTTAATATTTATTAGTCAACTGTGTTATGCAGGATCAAAAAGTAAATGCTACTTTACCTTAGGATGTGTGAAAAGGATACAAGATGGGATAGCCATCTCATTGGTGGGGTGGCTCTATCCTTGGGGTCCTATGTTCAATTCTGAGTACCAATCTTTTAAAAAGGACTCTAACATACCAGAGTAATCAGTTTTCAAGGGCCCAGAAACCAAATCCAGACCATGACCTAAGAAGACACTAAAGAATTCAAGTTGTGAGTCCCCAAAATAGAAAACTCAGTGGGCATGAATACCCACTTTCAGGTATCTCAAAGAGCAGACTCAGCAGAAGGGACTTTATATGTATAAACTGACAACCACAGAAGGCAGAACAAGACCAACGGGTAATTATAGAGGAGTATGGGTCATCTCATCCTCCAAAAAAAAGTTAACAGTAGCCACAGGATGAATTCCTTATTTGAGGAGCAAGCAGAACCTTTATAGAAGATGACTAACATTGAGTTCCTACCATGTAACTGCTATTATTAATCACATTTTGCAGTTGATGAAACAGAAGAGAGTCAAGTATCCTTGGTCACTGAGCCAATAGATAGGAGGTCTTGCCTGACTACAAAGCCATGCTCTTAACCACTAAGCTATTAGTAGCTACCAATGGATTACAGAGGATTTCTACACTGGAAAAGAAGTTGGGCTTATGACTCCTCTAATGTCAAGATTCTACAACTGAGTTAATCAGAGAATAAAAACGAATAAAGCATGAGGTAAGAAGAACAGTAGTAGGAGAGAATGATTGTTGTTATCATACACCCTCCAATCCATTATCTGCTAGTTGTGGTCTTAAACAAGCTACCTACCTTGCAGAGTACCAGGATCCCTCATCAGCAACCCTGGGCTAACAATGTCTACTTTTTTTGGTGACTTAGAAAGATAAAAGAGAATGTGAATGAAAAGTACATATGAACCATGGAGGCCTCTAGAGTTAGAGAGCAAGTCTGAAGCCTGCTTCTACTCCTTTATTGTAGCTGTGTGACCTTGAGCAATGATGGCAAGCTCTCTGAGCCTGTTTCCTCATCTGTAAAATGTGACTGACAATTCCTGTCACAGTGGCCGAGGGGACCAATGTGCCCCTGACACACAGGAAGTACTCAGTGAGAGGCATTGCTTTTATGGTTTTTTCCTCTTCAACTCCTACACAGGGTTTTTCTACACCGGTGGGAAAAGGCACAGAGCAAATGTGGAGAGAAACTGAGGCCCAGGCTCAGATCTGGGATGAGTCACCTGTACCGTGTGCCCAGTCCTCAACCCTCGTCTCAGCACCAGGTGGAGAGCATCCTCATCCCTGCATGTAGAGCGCTTCTCTGCAAAGGCCAGGAAGGTGTGGGTGGGGGGTATGTAGAGCAGGGCTGGGATCCGGTAGGTGACCCCTCCCTTGTCTTCTTGCTGGAACAGGGGGTTGTTGAAGGAGCACGATGTCACTTCTTCCATGACCTCTGCAAGGAGAGGAGGCAGCTCAATGTGTATCCATATCCAAATGCTGGCTTGTACACAAGTTCTGTTCTATCATTCCATTTCTGGAGATCACTGAGAGGCAGAGATGTTTATTTTTCTTAACATAAAAATAACATTATGGTCCCAGCTGCACAAAGCAAGCACTACGCATTCTTGTTTAACACATCTATCCTCCAGACTGTGGGAATCCTACATAGCCTGCGCCATGTGGGTCTCTCCAGAGATTCTGCTTCTGGTTCTGCCAAGCATCCAGGGCTATTACCACCCAGATGGCTTCTAATTCCAATTTCCTGGCTTGGAGTTTTTAGACCATTTGGGTAACATATACATAAACAAACCCAAATCCATATGAAGAAATGCCTGTGTTTATGAATTCTTTGGGGAAACTTTTTCCCTCTCTTTGAAATTGGATAAAAGGCAATTTTCTTTGTCATCTCTGCATCAGTAGCGATTTTTTTCCTAGTCCATCCACCCAATCAGAAGGTGCAGATTTTCAAGAGACATGATTTCATGCAAGGATCTCAGTGTCAACCAAAGTCTAGACCATGCAGGCCCATAGTTTCATTCACGGTAACAACATGTCTATTAAAGCCAAGCTTCAAGGTAAGACCAGGAAGCATCCAGGACTGCTGAGGTCAGGTTACGGGAGCAACTACTCTGGTTTTCAGTTTACTCTTGGTTTTTCAGCCCCTGGGGATTTCTCTTACTTTCTTGTAAATTCAGCTATATATTTTATAGTTTATCCACCATTTTACAGGTTATATAACTGGCCATAATCCTGAAAACGGAAGTCAGAAGATACATTTCTCAAAGAAAATCAGTTCTACTTTTCAGAGGCCCAAAAAGCGAATTAAGCCAGTTACACAGAACCAGGCTTAACATTATTTTTTTTTCTCTCTCTCACCTGTCATCCATGCCCTAGCTTATAAATAATTTACAAAAATTATCAGGCTGTAAGAACAAGGCCTGTAAGACCACATTCATTCATTTATTTAATAAATATTTCTGTGTGCCTACTCTAAGTTAGGCCATATGGTAGGTGCTGAGGAGATAGAAATCAGAGGCCCCTGCCCTCAAGAAACCCACACCCTGGTGAGGGAAAGAGACATAAACACGGACAATCACAACACCATGTAATAAATGCTACTTTAGAGGTAAACCATGAGAGCATGTAGGAAAATAGGAAAGGGCAGCTGTCCACATCGAGGCTGCAGAGGATTTCTGGAGAGCAAACAACATAGCTAAGGGAGCTCTGGTCTCATATATCCTTACTAGAGGCCCGGTGCACTAATTCATGCATGGGTGGGGTCCCTCTGGATGGCCTGCAGAAACCCGCAGTCCAATGCTGCCTGCAGCTCCTACCTGCCTCTCCTGCTCATCCAAGCCCTACTGTGCCTGCCACGTCCAATCAGTCCCGATTGGGAGAGGCGAGCACTGCATCTGGCGCCCTCCCAAAGGGAGTGGCCTGCAGGATCGGGGCTCTCCAACATCCCCTGAGGGGTCCCAGATTGTGAGAGGGTGCAGGCCAGGCTAAGGGACCCCACCAGTGCACGATTGGGCTGATTGGGCTGGAGAGGGACTGCAGGAGGATTCCAGGGTGTGTCCGGCCCATCTTGCTCAGTCCCAATCGGCCGGACACCAGCAGCAAGCTAACTTACCAGTTGGAGCATCTGCCCCCTGGTGGTCAGTGCACGTCATAGCAAGCAGTTGAGCAACCTTAGCATATCATTAGCATATTACGCTGATTGGTTGTTCAGTTGTTCTGCCATCTATTTGCATATTACCCTTTTATTATATAGGATATTCTTCTTTCAGATAGCCACATACCTCACTCCTTCAACTCCTTCAACTCTGTTATAATGTCATCCAATGGACAGCAGGAATATGTGTTTTATTCTCTGCTACACTTCTACACCTAGAACCATACTTGGTAATTGATAAGCACTTGACTAATATTTGTTGAGTGACTGAATGAATGGCTGAGCTGGATCTTAAAGGATAAATAGTGGTTTAGCCAACTGAAGGGTAAAAAGGAGGTGGGCATGGAGAGTGGATGTGAAAAGTCTATAGGTGACAGAAAACACAGTGAGCTGTGGGGAATCTCAGGAGTCCCGTATGACTATCCTGGTCAAAAGCTGTGAGCAGACATGGGACTGAATGATCAGCAGAGCCCAGATCCTGGGAGGCTCTGATACCTTATTAAGGTGTTTCTCCCACAGACAGAGAGTTTTGGCAGAGGAATGGCATGATCAAGTATGCATTTTAGATCAATGTCTCAGGTAGCCTTGTGGTCCATGAACTGAAGGGGAAAGTTACACTGCTTTTGGCTGCATCCTCCTAGTGTCAATCAAGACCAACTTTCATCAATAGTTTATGAAAGATTCACTCAGCCACTATTTCTAAAGAGAACCATGACTCACTATCATGAGAGATGTGGGGAGGTGGTCTCCGGAGCCCAGAAGAAAAGCCTCCCTCCTCACTCCAATTCTGGGCTCTCAATGGCACAACTGAAAGGCATGGGTGAATAGTCTTCTTCCCACAATACTAGAGCCTCTCTGTTTCCCCCCGTTCAGGCTCTCCTGCCAGGGAGAGGCAGGCTTTCTTTTAAGTAAAAATCAGTCCCTGACCAAGCTGGTATAAAGATTGAGAACATAGGAATTGGACGAGGCTAAGACTACATGACTTTGAGCATGTTATTTAACTTCTTTATGCTTCAGGATCCTCATTTATAAAATTCAATACAGTGGCTGAGGAATTAAGTAAAAAAGCTTAAGTGGCTGTTACGGAGCCCATGACAGTATGAGTTCAATATATGACAATTACTATTTTTAGATTGTCAATCATTACATATTCTAGTTTTATTCCTTGAAATCTGTGGATCATGATGATAATAATATCTACAATTACAACTCCCCTTCTTAAAAGCATTTAAATCCCTCTGTGCCTCTGGGAGAGATATTTTAAACTCTTATAAATGAACATTTCAATTCTGAGTTAATACTAACACTAATAATCATCAGCCAACACATGATTATTAGTTAACATTGAAACAAGAATTCTCTAGGTCAGTGGTCGGCAAACTCATTAGTCAACAGAGCCAAATATCAACAGTACAACGATTGAAATTTCTTTGGCGAGCCAAATTTTTTAAACTTAAACTTCTTCTAACGCCACTTCTTCAAAATAGACTCGCCCAGGCCGTGGTATTTTGTGGAAGAGCCACACTCAAGGGGTCAAAGAGCTGCATGTGGCTCTCGAGCCGCAGTTTGCCGACCACAGCTCTAGGTGATAAGAATGGAACACAGGAAAGGCACAGAATGGGAGGAAGGACGAGGAAAAAGAAAAGGGAGAGGAAATGGAGAGAGCTCCAAAGGAGAAGCACAGCTTGTCACATGGGACCAGATTGGTGTCCCCGCTTTATGTCTTTATTGTGAGACTTTGTGCTAGTAACTTAATCTCTCTAGGTCTTGGATTCTTTGCTTGTAAAATATGGGTAACAATAATACCTACCAAGATGATCAATATGAAGAACCACTGGAAAGTGCTTTACAAACTTTAAAGCACCATAAAGAAAAGTCTTTATTATAAATTTTGATGTTTTCAGAATTTCACTTATGGTCTTTGCTATCACTACAGCCATTATCGTCACTATCGTTAGTTTTTCTTGCGATTAGGCTGATCGTGTTGATGACAGTGTTAGCACAGACGGTGGCTCTGGCACTGACACCCAAACTATTTCACACCAACCCTATGCTGAGAACTACAGGTAGAGAAGAATCTGATACAGCTCTGCCTTGGAGATGCTCGTTTTTAGCGGAGAACTCCTATTATTAATTGCTGCTCCATAGGAACACCTCTCAGTGAAACCCTCCCTTACTGGGAGATAGGATAAGTGTAGCACGGCCTTTGAGGTGTCACTTGGCTTTGATACTTCGTAGCAAATTGCTTTACTTTTGGGTCTATTTCCTCTTGTAATGGAGGTAAGACCACCTATTTCTCAGGCTGTAAGAACTATGTAATTCCACAGGCTCCCAATGAATCCAACGCAGCCGTCAGCCTCCAGGGAACCCTAGAAGGAGACCTCCCTATCCCATTGGTTCACTCTTAAAAAAACCAAGTATTTAAGGAGCACCCATCATCTGTCAGGCTTCTGCAGATCCTGTAGGCCAAACCCTGCTCATGGTACCGATGGGAAAGCTGAGGCCACGGAGAGGAATAAACGGAAGTAAGGCCCGTGAGTGACCAGAAGCAAAGCCTGGACCAGGACCCGGGTCTCCTTTCAAGTCCCCGCCCAGGGCTCTCTGCGGCCCGCAGACCCCTCTCTCCTAAGCCAGGTTTCCCCGTCTCGGTTCCTTTCATCTCCAAAGCGCTAATTCTCGGGTTTAACTTTGGCTTCAGCAGAAGGAACTAGAACTAGAACTAGCCAAGAACCCTCTGGGTAAGTGGGAGATGCTAACCGACTGGGTGGCTCTGACCCAATAACATCCTCCCGAGACTGGATGTCCTAAGCCCAGAGGGTGCTGCGAACTCGTCCCCACAGCCGCTCTGCCCCACCTTCCGGGACCCCAGCCTCCCAGGCCCGCTCACCTGCGTAGGCCCTCGGTTCCCCCGTCTCTCTCCAGGCTGCGGGGGCGCGGAGGCAGGCCCTCGGGTCTCGGGCACCAGAGCCTGGGAGCTGACCGAGGCTGGGGAGACGGAGGCCGGAGAAAGCGCGGCTGCGGACAAGAAAACAAACCCCCGAAAGTGAAGAGAGAGGGGGACGGAGACATCGAGAGGCCGGGAGGCGGACAGACCCGGGAAACGGGCACCGCGGAGGCGCGGGGGGCAGGAGTGCGGCCTCAGAGGCCACGGCCGGTGGGACCGCCGGTCGGCGGAGGCCCGGAGCCAGCCCCGCCCCCTCGGACCGGTGCAGCCGAGGCCCCGCCCCCTCGCTGCCCGGCCTCCGACGTCCCTCCTCTCTTCAGTCCCCAGCCCAGTCCCAGCCGGGGTGAAGAACCTGACCTTTCCTCTTCCCCCAGGGCCAAGCTCAGTTCAGGTTTTGGCCTGCCACGTCTCCTAAAGGCTGCGCAGCTCCCTGGCTCCGCCCCCACCCTTCCTCTTCCTCCCCCCAGCCCCTCCTCAGCTTTCTATCCCCGCTCTGTGGGTGGGTAGGTATCACCGCCTAAAACTTCCCCGGACAGCCTGAGAGGCAAGCAAAGGTTCCGGACCTCAGAGGGGACTCCACAAAGAGGACCAGAGAGCCAGAGTATTGGGCCACCCCTACTCAAAAAATAAAATGTTTATATATATATATATAATGAAAATAATAGTATTCCATTATATGAGTAATTGAAGCCCAGCCGGTGTGGCTTGGTGGTTCGGTGTTGACCCATGAACCGGGAGGTAAGGGTTCCATTCCCCGGCAGGGCACATGCCTGGGTTGCAGGCTCAATCCCCACCCAATGGGGGGGCGTGCAGGAGGCAGCCCATGGATGATTCTCTCTCATCATTGATGTTTCTCCCTCTCCCCCTCTCCCTTCCTTTCTGAAGTCAATAAAAAGATATATTTTAAAAACACCTTATTATGTCTGAAATATTTCATTTTTAAAGATGAGCCTATACAAAGTGCTAGGGTTCTTCACCAGACTTCCCCAAACTCACAACCAACTCTGTGGACCACCAAGCCAATTTTAGAAAAATATCTAAAACTAATGCCAACTCGCTCTCAATTCTTCTTTGGCTGATGGGCTCAGTCTTATGCTTGAGGCAGTGAGGTTTAGTAGAAACCTCTAGATTTGGAGGTGAAGAGTGTTATGCCCAGAATTCGGAGTCCCCAAGAAAAACCACCAGGGAGCCAGACGAGTCCGATGCAAAAGCAAAGAGCCTGTATTCAAGCTAGCTTGAGCTCAGTCCCACACGCGCGCGCACACACACACCGGCACAGCGGAGAGGTGGGGAGAGAGGAGGAGCCTTGGGAGAACCAAGGCTTTAAAGGGGGTCCAAAGCTCTGGGCGGGGGGAACGTTCGTGGCCCCGTTGATTGGTCAGGGGGCAGGGGCAGGGGCAGGGGCCTGGTTACACGGGGGGTACTGTGCAGCTTGCCTAATTTGGACTGAGTCTACTTCTCTACATTCCTATTGGCAGGTTTATGCAACTGTTACATTCTTGTGGTTTTCTAAGAAAAAGGAGTCATATACATAGTTACACAGGATGGAGAGTACAGTACATTTTGTGCTGTCCTGCTCTGCCCTTTCAAAGAAATCTTGGCTCCAATTCTGACTTCCCACTTCCTAGCTGAGTGACATTGGCAAGTTATTTAATTTCTATGCCTCAGGTTCCTTATCTGTAAAATGGGCACACAAGACCTACTCATGATCTACTTCATGACGCAAATAGGACAGGTTTCACTTCCTGTTTAAGGACCTCTCAGTCCTCCATGCTAAAATAGTTACTCCTATTCAAGCCTCCACAGCACTTTGTACAGATGGCTTCTAATGAGTTTTCTGAGTATGCCACACCATCACTCTGATTAATCTGACAAAAATGGGGACCAAATCCATTCTAATGGTCTCATGCAGCATTTAATTAAGGATATTGTCGGAGAAACCAAGATGGCGGCATAGGTTAAACACCTAACCTACAGCCGGGCACAACAATATCAAAAACACAACTAAAAGTCAAAACGGACATCATCCAGAACCACAGGAAAGCTGGCTGACTGAAATGCCCACAATTAGAAGGAAAGAGAGGACCACAAGGAAAATCAGAGAAGCCGTAAAAGCTTGAGGTATGGAGACACAGGCGGAGACACGAGCCCGCGCGCGTGCGGGGAAGCCGGAGCCGGAGAGGAAGGGGCGGCTGGCCGCCTGGCTGGCGTTCTCTGGCGGGAAGGAGATAAAAGCGCCAGATTGTGCTGAACCCCAGCTCCGACTGCACTGAACCCCAGTGCCCGGCGAAACCCTGGGAAGCCGGGCTCATGCTGGGGGAGTCTGGGCTGTGGGGCGGAGACACAGAGGAGTTGCGCCAGAGCCGCGCACGGGAATGTGCGCAGAGGAGGGTCTGTTGCCTGTGCCGCTGGATTGCCCTAGCGGGAAGGAGACAAAAGCTCCGGACTGTGCTGAACCCCCAGTTCCAACTGCACTGAACCCCAGTTCCGGGAAAGACCCGGGGAAGCCATGCTCATACTGGGGAAAGCTGGGCTGTAAGGCAGAGATGCAGAGAGGCGGCGAAGAGCAGAGCACCGGAGGCGCACACAGGATTGTGCGCGGAGGATGGGCTGTTGACTGTGCCGCTGAGTCGCCCTGGAGGGAAGGAGACAAAAGCGCCAGACTGAGGTGAGCCCCAATTCTGACTACACGGAAACCCAGTTCCGGGAGAGAATCTGGGAATCCAGATTCATTGGGGGAGAAACTAGACTGTTTGGCAGCGCGCGAAACTCCAGGGCGCTTTTCTCTCAGAGGTGTTTGCTGGGAGTACAGAGGGACACTGAGACACAGGAACCTCATAGGGCGGGGCTGACGGGAAGCCAAGGCGGTAGGCTCCGCCCTGTAACTCCGCCCCATCCAAGCTGAACACAGAGGCTTTTACAATTTTGCAAGTCTGGTTGAATGGGGCTGTCTCCCGGCATAGACACAGCTGATCCTCACAGCCAATTGGACTGGAGGTCACATCCTCCCAGTGTACCAACAGCAATCAAGGCTTAACAACACCAAGACTTTGCACTCAGCCCACAAAGGGGGGTATCAAGAGCGACCACCTAGGGAGATTGGGGAAGCTGAGCGATAGGGAGGCAGCCAAAAGGGGAAGACACCGAAACAGGTCACGAATATAAGGGATGCTGTAATTCCTGCTGAGGGGCCACAGGCAGTAGCTGACCTACACTCCATTGGAGACCCAGAAACGAAGGCATCTAGTGGTCGGTGTGAGATGACATCAGATTTCGACCACTCTCATAAGGGACACATTCAAGAGGCAGACGCAGTGAGCGCCGAAGCCTTGCTGCACCAAGACCCGGCACATAGGCGTGTCTCCCGCACAGCAACTCTTCCTTTATAGACACAGAGGGTCCGCACGGCCAATAGGCCTGGAGGACAATTCCTCCCAGTGACACCAACAACAATCAAGACTTAACTATACAAACAAGGACCAAGATGGAGGCATAGGGCAGAAGCCTGATTGCTGCCTACCACAACCGTTTTGAGACTACAACGGGAGAGCGGAGCGGACACCATCCAGAACCACCGGAGGGCTAACTGAGCGGATGCTATACAACTAGAATAAAAGAGAGGGGTACGCGGGATGAAGCTGATGCCGGTGACCCAAAGACCACACTTTAAAAACTACGGCTCAGGCGACACAATGGCGGCCTGGAACGTGCTCGGCGCAGTTCCCCCAGCGGTCTCCGGCTGAGGGGAAGGCTTCACTCGCTGCCGAGCACGGACAGATGAGCCCCTGGGAGACATGGGGCGGGAGACTACGCGCTTGCTGACCTCCGAGTCCTTCAAGAATCTCAACGCCCCGGAAGCGGCCAGGTGCGCACGCTCGGCGACCGGCCACCGCTGCAGACCCAAGGGCCGACGCAGCCACCCCGGACCAGCCCGCCGCCGCGCACCGGGCACACCGGAGCTTTGCCGAGCCCGCCGCCCAACGAGTTCTGCAGTGGCTGCCCTGGAACTCTGAGAAAATGGCCGAAGGAATTGCTGAGAGGGAATTAACCAACAGGAATTGGGATCAAGAAGACGAAACTCCGCTGGGTCCCGGATCCGGGTGAAGCCGCGTGCCCCTGGGTCCGGGTGAGGCTGGGAACTGGGTCAGGGTGAGGCTGGGCCCCGGGTCCGGGTGAGGCCACGTGCCCCTGGGTCCGGGCGAGGCCATGCGCCCCTGGATCCGGGTGAGCCTGGGTCCCGGGTCCGGGTGAGACCGCGGGCCCCAGGATCAGGGTGAGCCTGGGCCCCGGGTCCGGGTGAGGCCGCGGGCCCCTGGATCCGGGTGAGCCTGGGCCCCGGGTCCGGGTGAGGCCGCGGGCCCCTGGATCCGGGTGAGCCTGGGCCCCGGGTCCGGGTGAGGCCGCGGGCCCCTGGATCCGGGTGAGCCTGGGCCCCGGGTCCGGGTGAGGCCGCGGGCCCCTGGATCCGGGTGAGCCTGGGCCCCGGGTCCGGGTGAGGCCGCGGGCCCCTGGATCCGGGTGAGCCTGGGCCCCGGGTCCGGGTGAGGCCGCGGGCCCCTGGATCCGGGTGAGCCTGGGCCCCGGGTCCGGGTGAGGCCGCGGGCCCCTGGATCCGGGTGAGCCTGGGCCCCGGGTCCGGGTGAGGCCGCGGGCCCCTGGATCCGGGTGAGCCTGGGCCCCGGGTCCGGGTGAGGCCGCGGGCCCCTGGATCCGGGTGAGCCTGGCCCTGGGTCCGGGTGAGGCCGCGGGCCCCTGGCTCCGGGTGAGCCTGGGTCCCAGGTCCGGGTGAGGCCGTGGGCCCCTGGATCCGGGTGAGCCTGGGTCCCGGGTCCGGGTGAGGCCGTGGGCCCCTGGATCCGGGTGAGCCTGGGTCCCGGGTCTGGGTGAGTCCGTGGGCCCCTGGATCCGGGTGAGCCTGGCCCCGGGTCCGTGTGAGACCGCGGGCCCCTGGATCCGGGTGAGCCTGGGTCCCGGGTCCGGGTGAGGCCGTGGGCCCCTGGATCCGGGTGAGCCTGGGTCCCGGGTCCGGGTGAGGCCGCGGGCCCCTGGATCCGGGTGGGCCTGGCCCCGGGTCCGGGAGGGGCCGCGGGCCCCTGGATCCGGGTGAGCCTGGCCCCAGGTCCGGGTGAGGCCGTGGGCCCCTGGCTCCGGGTGAGCTTGGGTCCCGGGTCCGGGTGAGCCTGGCCCCGGGTCCGGGTGAGGCCGTGGGCCCCTGGATCCGGGTGAGCCTGGCCCCGGGTCCGGGTGAGGCCGTGGGCCCCTGGATCCGGGTGAGCCTGGGTCCCGGGTCCGGGTGAGGCCGTGGGCCCCTGGATCCGGGTGAGCCTGGCCCCGGGTCCGGGTTTGACCGCGGGCCCCTGGATCCGGGTGAGCCTGGGTCCCGGGTCCGGGCGAGGCCGTGGGCCCCTGGATCCGAGTGAGCCTGGGTCCCGGGTCCGGGTGAGGCCGCGGGCCCCTGGATCCGGGTGGGCCTGGCCCTGGGTCCGGGTGGGGCCGCGGGCCCCTGGATCCGGGTGGGCCTGGCCCCGGGTCCGTGTGAGACCGCGGGCCCCTGGATCCGGGTGAGCCTGGGTCCCGGGTCCGGGTGAGGCCGTGGGCCCCTGGATCCGGGTGAGCCTGGGTCCCGGGTCCGGGTGAGGCCGTGGGCCCCTGGATCCGGGTGAGCCTGGGTCCCGGGTCCGGGTGAGGCCGCGGGCCCCTGGATCCGGGTGGGCCTGGCCCCGGGTCCGGGAGGGGCCGCGGGCCCCTGGATCCGGGTGAGCCTGGCCCCAGGTCCGGGTGAGGCCGTGGGCCCCTGGCTCCGGGTGAGCTTGGGTCCCGGGTCCGGGTGAGCCTGGCCCCGGGTCCGGGTGAGGCCGTGGGCCCCTGGATCCGGGTGAGCCTGGCCCCGGGTCCGGGTGAGGCCGTGGGCCCCTGGATCCGGGTGAGCCTGGGTCCCGGGTCCGGGCGAGGCCGTGGGCCCCTGGATCCGAGTGAGCCTGGGTCCCGGGTCTGGGTGAGTCCGTGGGCCCCTGGATCCGGGTGAGCCTGGCCCCGGGTCCGGGTTTGACCGCGGGCCCCTGGATCCGGGTGAGCCTGGGTCCCAGGTCCGGGTGAGGCCGTGGGCCCCTGGATCCGGGTGAGCCTGGGTCCCGGGTCCGGGTGAGGCCGTGGGCCCCTGGATCCGGGTGAGCCTGGGTCCCGGGTCTGGGTGAGTCCGTGGGCCCCTGGATCCGGGTGAGCCTGGCCCCGGGTCCGGGTGAGGCCGCGGGCCCCTGGATCCGGGTGAGCCTGGGTCCCGGGTCCGGGTGAGGCCGTGGGCCCCTGGATCCGGGTGAGCCTGGGTCCCGGGTCCGGGTGAGGCCGCGGGCCCCTGGATCCGGGTGGGCCTGGCCCCGGGTCCGGGAGGGGCCGCGGGCCCCTGGATCCGGGTGAGCCTGGCCCCAGGTCCGGGTGAGGCCGTGGGCCCCTGGCTCCGGGTGAGCTTGGGTCCCGGGTCCGGGTGAGCCTGGCCCCGGGTCCGGGTGAGGCCGTGGGCCCCTGGATCCGGGTGAGCCTGGCCCCGGGTCCGGGTGAGGCCGTGGGCCCCTGGATCCGGGTGAGCCTGGGTCCCGGGTCCGGGTGAGGCCGTGGGCCCCTGGATCCGGGTGAGCCTGGCCCCGGGTCCGGGTTTGACCGCGGGCCCCTGGATCCGGGTGAGCCTGGGTCCCGGGTCCGGGCGAGGCCGTGGGCCCCTGGATCCGAGTGAGCCTGGGTCCCGGGTCCGGGTGAGGCCGCGGGCCCCTGGATCCGGGTGGGCCTGGCCCTGGGTCCGGGTGGGGCCGCGGGCCCCTGGATCCGGGTGGGCCTGGCCCCGGGTCCGTGTGAGACCGCGGGCCCCTGGATCCGGGTGAGCCTGGGTCCCGGGTCCGGGTGAGGCCGTGGGCCCCTGGATCCGGGTGAGCCTGGGTCCCGGGTCCGGGTGAGGCCGTGGGCCCCTGGATCCGGGTGAGCCTGGGTCCCGGGTCCGGGTGAGGCCGCGGGCCCCTGGATCCGGGTGGGCCTGGCCCCGGGTCCGGGAGGGGCCGCGGGCCCCTGGATCCGGGTGAGCCTGGCCCCAGGTCCGGGTGAGGCCGTGGGCCCCTGGCTCCGGGTGAGCTTGGGTCCCGGGTCCGGGTGAGCCTGGCCCCGGGTCCGGGTGAGGCCGTGGGCCCCTGGATCCGGGTGAGCCTGGCCCCGGGTCCGGGTGAGGCCGTGGGCCCCTGGATCCGGGTGAGCCTGGGTCCCGGGTCCGGGCGAGGCCGTGGGCCCCTGGATCCGAGTGAGCCTGGGTCCCGGGTCTGGGTGAGTCCGTGGGCCCCTGGATCCGGGTGAGCCTGGCCCCAGGTCCGGGTTTGACCGCGGGCCCCTGGATCCGGGTGAGCCTGGGTCCCGGGTCCGGGCGAGGCCGTGGGCCCCTGGATCCGAGTGAGCCTGGGTCCCGGGTCCGGGTGAGGCCGCGGGCCCCTGGATCCGGGTGGGCCTGGCCCTGGGTCCGGGTGGGGCCGCGGGCCCCTGGATCCGGGTGGGCCTGGCCCCGGGTCCGGGTGAGGCCGTGGGCCCCTGGATCCGGGTGGGCCTGGCCCCGGGTCCGGGTGAGGCCGCGGGCACCTGGATCCGGGTGAGCCTGGCCCCGGGTCCGGGTGAGGCCGTGGGCCCCTGGCTCCGGGTGAGCTTGGGTCCCGGGTCCGGGTGAGCCTGGCCCCGGGTCCGGGTGAGGCCGTGGGCCCCTGGATCCGGGTGAGCCTGGCCCCGGGTCCGGGTGAGTCCGTGGGCCCCTGGATCCGGGTGAGCCTGGCCCCGGGTCCGGGTGAGACCGCGGGCCCCTGGATCCGGGTGAGCCTGGCCCCGGGTCCGGGTGAGGCCGTGGGCCCCTGGATCCGGGTGAATCAGTGCCCCTGGGTCCGGCCGAGACCAAACCAGAGGGAGTCGGACCTGCATTACCACCATTTGTCCACCATCCAGAGCTGAGGGGTCAGTGCCGACATGTACTCACAGGGAACTGGTGGACATTGATATTGGGTCTCAAAAGAACTGTTGGTCCAGAAAGAAACTCACTACAGACTGATTCATTTGCCTGTCAGCATAACTATTATTGCTCGTCGCACATTCAATTCTTATAAGTATATCTCTAGTGACACATGATTTCGCTCATCTAGGGGAAATGATGAACAACATAGACTGATGAACAAGAACAGAACCAGAAACAAGGAGGCATCGATCGGACTATCGGGCCTCAGAGGGAGGATAGGGGAGGGTGGGGGGAGGGGGGAGAGATCAACCAAAGGTCTTGTGTGCATGCATATGAGCCTAACCAATGCTTAAGCTCAACAGAGGGTTGGGGCATCCAAGGGGAGGGGTGTGGGATGGGAATGGGGGGATGAGGACAAATATGTGACACCTTAATCAATAAAGAAATTAAAAAAAAAAAAAAAAAAGGATATTGTCAACAGAACTCCAAGAAACAGGATGAGATCTGCAGACTTGACCTCTATCATACCCAAAGGTCTTGACCAAACCAGCTGGAAATACAAACAACAACAAAAAACCCACAAAGAAACAAAACATCCCCCCAAACCAACAACTAAAAGCCATCAGTAAGTCATCAAGGTCTACCTTAGAAAGCCAGATGGTATTCTCTACTTTCTTTATTGACCATGTACCTGGCCTAAGTATTCATTCTGGTACACAGGATACGTCGGCTATTACAGATTACCTTGGCCCACAAGGAAGTTGAGAACAATTCTATCATCCATAACCATACTGGCCAGTGAGTTGAGGCTCACCTGAACGTATTCCAGGGCTAAGGTAGTATCATTGATGGCTTCAGCTAAAGACAGGAACAAATTCCATAGCCATGTTTCTAATAGAATGAGCCTTAAGATAGGGATAACCTCCTGCAGAGTGTGCATGAGTCAGCACCCCTCCAGGAAGCTCCCCCTGTACCCAAGGGTAGCCTCGTTTTAGAGCATTTCCACAGTTATTTGATGACTATTTGGTCTATTGGTGATGCTTCCCTAAACACCTGAAAGTTGCTTATGACCCTCCCTATGGTGCAAGGCACCATGTTTTCAGGGAGAAAGGCAAGTTTGTGCCTGGCTTCCACACAGGGATATCCTGGGAGCATATATGATGCCCTGTTTACAATTATTGGGGCCTCCCAAATGGGACCTACATCTCTCAGGGAATACAGGTTGACAGTATCCCTGATGTGGCCTCATGGCCACCTGGTAGGCCTCAGAGCTCTCAGTTCACTTGGAACCGCTGCTGTAGAGCCTAAGACCATCGGAAAACACAGATATTTATATTACGATTCATTAACAGCAGCAAAATTACAGTTATGAAGTAGCAACGAAAATAATTTTATGGTTGGGGGTCACCATAACATGAGGAACTGTGTTAAAGTGTCACGGCATTGGAAAGGTTGAGAACCACTGACTTAGAACAATTGAAACCAGTCCTTACTTTGGAAAGACTGCCTAATGGCAATTAGTCCAACCTTCCTACATGCCTACACAACCAGCCAGGTGGCATTTGTCCTCCCCATAGGATGACTAAGAACTACAAGGGAGGTGGGAGGTTCTGGAAGTTGTGACATGATGTGCATGAAGTATAGGAGCTGAAAGTACTGATTTTTCCAATAGACTTCTCAGTAGATTAAAGGAAATGGCTATCAAATTGTGGTCAGTCATCTAGTGGGGATGGCAAAACCAGTAATCAGTCAAGTTTAGGGAGCTTACAACAGTTTGGGGGAGTTTATATGCCATTCTCCTCTGAGAGGAAGGCTCCAGGGGCGACTCTTTTTAAAATATTATATCTACAGCCATGTCAAACCAACAAAAGAATCCAGGTGGCTAAACCAGAATTAAATGTGAATACTTAAGGCCTCCTTTTGGCTAAGGTGCCACCTGAAGGGTGTGGCAACCAGGTTGGCCTGGGGACACTATGATGGCAAAGAAAACATACCCAGCAGCAGTCAGGGCATCAGAATACTGTATTTTCAAAATAAATCTATACTACACTCCCCAATCCCTCATTCTGATCATTACTCAGTAAGCAACTATAATTAATTCTATGTCTTAACTTGACTGGAACATGAGACCCCCAAATATTTGGTTAAGCATTATTCTGGATATGTCTGAAGAGTGTTTCCGGATGAGATTTGAATCAGTGCTCTCAGTGCAGCAGACTGCCCTCTGAAATGTTGGTGAGCTTTTATCCAATCTGTTGGAGGCCAGAACAGAACAAAAGTTAGGGTAAGGTAGAATTCACTCTCTGCCTGTTTGCAAGCTAGGACATCAGTCCTCTGCTTCTGGACTAGAACTTACTCCTGGTTTGCAGGCCTTCTGATTCAGACTGGAACAATATCATTGGGTCTCCTGGTTCTCCAGCTTACAGAAGCAGATCATGGGACTTCTCCAACTCCATAATCATGAGCCCATTACTTATCATACATCTCTTTATATATGCACACACATATCCTATTTGTTCTGTTTCTTCAGAGAACTCTAGCATAGCAGTCAAGAGGAAGTAATTGCTTTCAGTGGACAGGCATATTTAGTGACCAAACTGCCTTACTAAAATGTATTGACCAGGATGAGGTCAGAGAGGTAGAGTCAGAAATCTTCTGAGTACATTTTTAACTAAGCTGTTCCAACAGTCAACAATACTAAATTCCTATGGATGGAAGAGTTAAGGTCCAACAAATACCTTGGCCGACAGCCCACCATTAAGTGGCTTTTGTAATAACAGTTGCACCACTGTCCAACTGCATGTGGCCAAGATAACCAAAAACATGAGACAGATTAATTTGAGTATCAAAATAGTGTGGAGTTGACTGAACTAGAAAAGCAACACTAACCTGAAAAACATGTCAACAGTGGTGAGGTACTACTGATAACCCCCAGAGGGAGCCAAAGGTCTGATATAGTCAATCAGCCAAGAGTGGGTGATGGCCATACCCTGTGCTATGTGGTCTCACTCAAGGCTAGACAAACAGGACTTTGGAAAGGAGTCACAGTCTGGCATGCAGCAGTAGCCTCTGCATCAGAAACATAAGTGTTTTACTTTGTGCCTAGGCTACTATGGTGGGTGTAACGCCACGTCTGGTATGATAGATCCAGGCAACAATGGTGACAATCTGAGTAGTACAGGCTCCATCAGCAGTAGCTTGATTCCAGTTGGTCTCATCAAATAACGGCCCCCACTGAGGGCATCTACATGAGTGACCCAGACAGTTCAATTAATAGCAATAATTCATTTCTGGTTTGTGGTCCTGAAGAAGAGTGTCTTTGTTTTGACACTCTGTTGTCTTCCAAGTGGAACACTCAGGGCTCGTGACAGATTGCCTCTCCCAGCAGTTTCTCATTCGTCAGTGGATCACCTTCAATAGCATTATAAACCAAATCCACGCAGAGTACTATTCAATACTCATCAGTGGTTCCCAGAAGAGTCTGTCAAAGGGAACGCTCCCCCAAAGGGTCAAAGCTCCCTTACAGCAGCCAAGGCCCATTGCAAAAAAATTTTGAGACATTTACTCTTGTCTCTAAATGGATCTAAGGTTGACATATAGGATGGGGTTGGCTATGAGACAAACCAATAGTTGCCATTCTTCCTTAACAAGTATCATGCATTGTCTCTGTGATTTTCTCATTTCCTTCAATAGAAAGTAAAAGTTTTTTTTAAAAAAGTGAAGATAACATGTTTATATATGTAAAGAAAAAGGTATATCCAAGTATGCAAGACTCCAAGAAATCATCTTGGAGAGGGTTATTATCTATCTACAAATGCAAGTCTTGGGACCCCTGTGTCTAACAATAACTCTAACTCCTTCATTGTGAAAATACAATTATCCAATTACACTCTTTCAAAAGCTGACAGAATAGCTTACAGAATAGAACTATCATCTAAAAAGGGTTGTGGAGGTAGAGGGCCCTAGAAGCTCAGAGAATCACATGACTTACCCAGCTTGACAGGAATAAAATTCCCACCTGTTGATGTTCCACACCCGCTCGGTGTGACACTAGATAGGGGGCAACATTCCCAAGTCAAAGAGCAAAATGTGATAAGTGTGATGTTTTATAAAGTAAATATGGTTTTAGGTACTAGGTTCAGTGAGAATTATACTTTTGTAAGGATAGAGGGACAATATCCTTATAGCTCACAGGATCTAGACAAGTGCTCAGTTCTTCTCTACCACAGTAGGAAAATACTGGAAAAGAAGATGTTCACAATTTTGGAGCCAGACTACCCAGGTTTAAATCCCAGTTCTATCACTAACTTTTGTGTCTCAGTTCCCTCAAGCTATAAAATGGGGATAATAATAATAATACCTACTTCTTAGGATGGTTGTGAGCATTACTGAGTTAATACATGTACACTACCTGACAAAGTAAGTACTGAATGTCATTGTTATCACTGGGAAGCTACCAGTTCCTCACTACAGGTTCTTAGGGGTCTCTGACCAATAAAACAGTCTAGAATGTAAGAAACCTATGGTAGAGTAAGACTGTTAACACTTGCTGCTCTGTTCCTTCCATCAAAACTAACCATCAAAAACTCCATTTTTTCATATCTTCTTTCTTTTTATTGAAAAAAATTTTAGAAAATGGCAGTTAATAAAGGACACAAACAAATCAGCAAATCAACAGGGATATACTAGTGAAAAGCATAGACAATATAAAACTAAAAATGTCATTGGCTTCTTTAATCGGTTAAGAGCACACAAAATGTAACAGGCAGAGGATCTATTTTAAACAAATTAAAAAGCTGGGTTTTTTCCCCAATTCGCCTCGTCAGATATATACACACCACAAAAAATGGTGTGTGAAGATGTATACAAGTAATTGTATCCTGAATTAAGGATACAATTAAAACAGCTATTGAAACAGGAATTAACAACAGATTGACAATTTTAAAAACTGAGTCTTAATACGCTGCATGGCACAAAGCTATACTATTCTGCTAGATATGAAGGAGAAAGTCTGTTCAGTTTTTAGCAAAAATGCTTCTCCAGAAAAGCAAATGAAAACAGTGTAATCAGCAGACCAAGGAAGCTACAGCTAGATATCAGAGCTATAATTTCTCATATCTCAGATAGAAAATCCTATTTATCCAGAATGGACTAAATTTCAGGACAAAACAGTAACATTTAACATTTTTTACATTGCTTCTTTCCTTCTCACCCCATAATTTTGCCTGATCTTGCAAAAAGATGGCTGCTTTTAGAATTGGCTATTTTATTTTTCTTTCTGTGGCAAGACTGTCATGAAGTCTTGATATTTCAGGCTCATATGCATCCATGACCAGTGTCCCGCTGTGGTCAAAAAACTTAGCAATGGACCTGGTGAACTCAGCTTCCCGTTGCTGCTTTGTTCTCCCACTGATGAAGGTCAGCTTCAGAGTGTATTTGTCATCAAACCTAAGCAAAAACAATAAATCAACAATCATAAAAAAACAAAGGAAGAGATTCACCCAGTAATAGCAGAGTACCAAGTATTTTCAAAGAATAGAGGTGAGAAGCCTACACAAAGATTTCTCTCAAAAACTGCCTTCAAGATACAAATGCTGATTCATAGGTGTTGTTTTGTGTCCCTGATTTAATTACTGTGTACGTCCTTCATCTTTCTTGTCATAAACTGTTAAGCCATATGGAACATCTTCTCTCACCTCTGAACTCTGTTACTTGTTATGCTAGATGGGTCTTCCTAGTAGCCACTTCTCTCCAATCTCAACTGACTGGTTTCCATCCTATATAATAAAAGGCTAATATGCAAATCGACCGAACAGCGGAAAGACTGGTCACTATGACACACACTGACCACCAGGGGGCAGATGCTCAATGCAGGAGCTGCCCCTGGTGATCAGTGCGTTCCCACAGGGGGAGCACCGCTCAGCCAGAAGCCGGGCTCATGGCTGGCTAGCACAGCAGTGGTGGCGGGAACCTCTCCTGCCTCCAAGGCAGGGCTAAGGACCCCTTGGGGGATGTCTGCCAACCAGCTAGGCCTGCTCCCTGAGAAGGAGCAGGCCAGACTTAGGGGACACCCACCCCCAGTGCACAAATGTCATGCACCGGGCCTCTAGTTTGTTAATAAACTTCCTCAGGTCTTAAACTTCTCTGAGAAAGCCTTCCCAAATTAGGTCAGATGTCTTCCCCTTTGTCTTGCACAGCACCATCAATCAATAGTCAAATACTGAGTGCCTATCATATGCCAAGTTCAATGATAGGCTCCCATGCTATCAATAAAATTACCTATAGAAATAATGTATTTGTATTCTTTCTTTTTTTATTTTTTTGGTATTCTTCACTGGACTCAAAGATTCTTGAGGGCAAAATGTTTGTCTTTTTTGTATTCTATTCTTAACTTGGCACTTGCTGGGCAATCACATTTTTATAAGTAAATGAAGAACCTTTGTTTTCACAGATGCTCCCCAATTCCAGGCTGCTCAGTCCTTAGACTGTGTAATCAATCTAGCTCCATGTTCTACCCTGATGCTAGGCAAGGGATGTCTTTTGCTCCATGAACTCTTAGAGATTCCTTAGCTACACCTTAAGGCCTTTACTATCTCCATCCATTCAAAAAGGTTTATAACATCAAACTTTGGCGGGCTGACAGTCTTCCCCTATTTCCACCTGTTTCTGCCTCCATTTATTAGGGTAGATTCTGGATTGTCAGGCTAGTAGTATCTTTAAAGGAAGCAGTTGTTTTAGCCTGTTTCTATGCATTTAAAATAGGAAAACTACCCCCTACTTTTCAGGATCACTGTCATGGTTAAAAGTGCCTATCATTAACCAGTGCTGAAAAAAAAATCATAACTTAAAAACTGTCAACTAGCCAGTTATTTGTTACACCTGGAGAGCTAGGAGTGAAGACTTTTTTTTCAAGCTCTGACCAACTACTGCTGGTATCACACCAATATTTGGACTTTTGGATCCAGTTCCATTGGCAGTTCCATGACTTTGATGGCAGAACATGATCTGATGAGCTGTGATCTAATGCATTTTAGAAATAATCACTAATTCAATAAATATTTTATTCAGCCCCAACTATGCATGTCAGGCAGTTTTACATGCTAAGGATATAGAGCAGTGAACACAAGGACAAACCTGTCTTTGGGAATTTTAGTGTGTATAAGGAAACCAACAATAAAGTAAAAAAATACAATGCCTGAGCAAAGCCCTAAAGAAGGTAATAAAACAAGCTACCTGAAAAAAGACTATCCCAGGCAGAGGAAACAGCAAATGCAAAGGTTCTGTGACAAGAACATGCCTGGAATGTGTGAAGAACAGAAAAGAGACCAATAAGAAAGAACATAATAGAGTAGGAGGCTAAAAGCCACAAGAGATGAGGGGTGTATTTGCATATGTGTATGGGATGCAGAAAAAAATTTGTATGGATTTCTAAGCTATGCTTAAGATTTTAGTTTTTTTTCCTATGAGTAAAGGTTTTGAGCTGAGGATTGAGTTGATCTGCCTTAAGTTTTAAAATGATCACTCTGCCTGTTGTACTGGGAATAGACTACAGGCAGGGAGAGCAGCTGCAGAGGTCCATTAGGACATTATTACAGTAACCTAATTGAGAGATGATGGTAGCAGTGGAGATGTTAAGTGGTCAGACTGAATATATTTAGAAGGTAGGGCTGACAGGATTTGTTGGAAGAACTGAGAGAGAGAAGTCAAAATGATTCCAGAGTTCTGACCTAAGTAATCAGACGGATGGCGTTGCCATTTATTGAGGTAGATTTAAATGAGGGATAGCAGAGTTATGTTTTAGATGTGTTCATTTTGAGATGCTCATTAAGATCCAGTGTTAAATAGAAAGCTGGGATACATTTGGAATTCAGAGTAGAGGGCTAGTATGAAAACTCAGATTTAAAGATCATCATATAGATGGTATTGAAAGTATAGTAAGATTACACTTAGTGAGTGAATATAGAGAAGAGGTGCTAGGAACAAGCACTGGTCGTATCTCAAATTTAGAGAAAGGGAATAATGAAGAATTATAAGACTAAGAAACCGACATTACGGTAAGAAGAAAATTAGAAGATTATGGTATCCTAGAAGCCTATTTTAAAAAGAAAGTATAACAAGGAGAGAGTGATCGACTGTGTCAAATGCTGCTGATAGGTCAAGTGCAATGAGGAAAGAGAAGTGAAGAGGAACAGATCAGAAGATAATGGGAGAAGAAGAAAAGGGGACAGAGAAATGAGAACAATGTGCGAGAAGAGTAAGGAGAAAGAAAACAACTTTTTTAGTTGGGAGAAATTACAGCGTGTTTGTATGTTAGAAAGAATAATTCAGCAGGAGAAACATCAAGTCAATGAGAAGGGGTAAGAATCTAGTGGACAAATGGAGAGGCAGCATCAGACAGGAACTTAGAAAAGCGGAATATGATGAGCAGGAAATGATGCGAGACTTCCGGTTGCTTCTATCTTCTCAGGAACAAGAGAGGCTGAGAGTAAAGGTGCAGGAGGAGAGAAGGAGGTTCAAAGATAGAGAAGGTATGAAAGATCCTCTGTGAGAGAGTAACTGGACTATAGAAATGCCATGGAACCTAAGATGGGTAAAGAGAAAATGAGGGGAAGAGGGACAGTGAAGTGAAAAGGTGGCAGGCTCAAGGGAAGCCAATGGAGCTGAAGAACTGTTAGGACAAGAGAACTACAAGGAGATAGACTACGAAGCAGTGGCCAGAGAGTGGGATACTTAAAACTGAATTATTGAAGGTACTTACCTATCAGTAATAGCTAGGTCTAGTATATGACCAGGGAAATAAGTGCTTAAGACTTGGTAGAGCTGAGCCGGCACAGCTCAGTGGTTGAGCATCGATCTATGAAATTCAATTCCCGGTCAGGGCATATGCCTGGGTAGCAGGCTCGATCCCCAGTGTGGAGCATGCAGGGGGCAGCTAATCAATGATTCTCTCTTTCCCTCTCCGGGGGAAAAAAAAGACTTGGTAGAAAACAAGATAATCAGAAAAGAGAAAATAAAACTGAGAGGCTGAAGTACTAGAATAATCATCCACTAAGATTTCTGGAAAGAGCTATGTTAGAGAGAGTGCCAATGAACCAGAAGCTTTCTTCAAGGAAAGAGCAGTGGGTCTATATTTAACTGCAATCAGAAGGAAAAGAGGTGGCATTATTTCCTCTCCACAGGCACCAATAACGTGGCAGTTGGTAAAATTCAGCAGGGAATATGGAAAAATCAGAACCCTTATACAATGCCAGTGGAATTGTAAAATGGTGCAGCTGTTTTGGAAAACAACCTGTCATTTCCTCAACCAATTTTAAGAGTTAAAATTGGATCCAGCAATTCCTCTCCTAGTTATATTACCTAAGAAAGGAAAATGCATGCCCACACAAAAATGTACACAAATGTTTACAGCACCATTATTCATAACAGCCAAAAGATGGAAACAACTCAAATGTCTACCAACTAATAAATGGGTAAGCAAAATACATGCCGTGGGACATTATTCAGCATAAAAAGGAATGAAATATTGATACATGCTACACCACAGATGAACCTTGAGAACATTAGGCTAAGTGAAAGAAGCTTGTCACAAAAGAAAACACATGTTATAAGATTCATTCATATGAAATATCCAAAACAAGAAAGTCTATAGTGACAGAAAGTAGAATAGTGGTTACTTAAGGTTGTGGGGAATGGGAGGATAGGGTACAGGCTTTCTTTGTGAGGTGATGAAAATGTTCTAAAATTGATTGTGGTGACAATTGCAAATATCTGTACATACACTAGCAACCATTGAACTGTACATACTTTAAATGGGTAAACTGTATGGCATGTGAATTATATTTCAATAAAGCTGCTTAAAAAACACAAGTCAGAATGAAAATAATGAAATCAAGATGACATTAGGGTCTAGAATTCTGCAGCTATGTTTCAGTGGGCCCTGCCAGGAGGAGATAAGAACTCAGCTGCAACATCAGAAGGAAGGTCTGCTTCTCCTCACAGGCATCTCAACAAGTTGGTAATGAGAAGCTTTTTTACAATGATGCTGCACTTACCTTCTATTTGTGAATAACTGTACTTGTAATTTGAGAGCCTACTATATGCTAGAAACTGTACCATGTTTTTAGGATTATGACTAAGAGCATGAATTCTACCCTGGCTGATGTGGCTCAGTTGGTTGGACATTACCCTGTGCACCGAAAGGTTGCCAGTTTGATTCTCGGTCAGGGCACATGCCTGGGTTGTGATTCGATCCCTGGTAGGGGGCGTGCAGGAAGTAGCCAATCGATGTTCTGCTCTCACATTGATGTTTCTCCCCCCACCCCTCCTTCATCTCTAAAAAAATAAAGTAAAAAATCTTAAAAAAAGGAGCATGAATTCTTGGCTCAGGCGTGGGCTGGAATACCTGCTAGAATTCACTTTTGAGCTGTATGACCCTGAAAGAATTAACCGAACTCTTTGGGCCTGTATTCTTATTTTAAAAAGGAGTTGTTCTAAGGTTTATATGAGATAATGCACTTAGCACAATAACCACTACATGCTCAATAGAAATTTGCTATTATTATAACTAGTATCTCGTCTTCTGAACAACTCTACAAGTCATTTTTGACCCTCCTAAAGCTCATAGTTTACATGACATACCAGAAGTCACACAGCTGGAAATAGATGAGCAGGAATTTGAACCCTATTCTAGATACCTAGAAAGATCTCAGTTGTCAGCTGGACAAAGTTATACCTACTGCTGGTCAGAAACAGACTGAATTTTCCTTCTCTGAGTTGCCTGGCACATTGCTTCAGAGATTCCTGATTGCAAAGAAATGGAAACTAATGGGATTCTTCAAAGATAACTGACTTTAAACCTTTGGCCTTTATAATTCTGCACCCTAACTGACTCAGTTAATTAGCCACAGGAAAAAGAGAATCATTCTTCATTCTCCACCAAAGTACTTTTTCCCAGAGTTTATCCTCAGAGCATATCTGTGATAATGCAACATCAGAACTGCAATGCTAAGAAAAACTTTATAGATCATTCATAATCCTTCATTTTACATGACTAGTATGATCTGCATAGAGTAGGCATACAATAGTCTGTTGCTGATAATGACTCAATACCCAGAGAAAAGCCAACACCAGGATTTAAGAATCTGTGAGGATAGTCATACCTTTTGAGACTGGAGGACAGTTGCCAAATATCATCAGGATCCATCCCTGTAGGATCTTTCCTGTGGGCCACGAGAAAGATGCTCTTCTCCTTATATGAGGTATAAATGGTCAGGATCCCCATCATCACAAAATAGGTTCGAATAAGGTTAAGGGGAAAACACACAAACATATTCACAAAAGAGGACTAACACATATTGGAAAGCAAGAGCTACAAAAACTACTAGAGTTCTGTCTTGCTGTAAAAACCCTGAATATTTAGCCATTTCATTTTCATCCTTATGTTTATGTACCAAGAGAAGCAAGGCTCTCAGGTTAGAATACTTCAAAGGGGAACTTCAAAAGGGAAGAAAGAAAACCAGCTATCTTTTCTGTTCAAAGGGGAACTTCAAAAGGGAAGGGCATAAACCAGCTCTTATCTTTTCTGTTCAATGATAACACCTAGTTTGCCAAGACTTGTGCTTATTTCTCTCTAAAATACAAAACTAATAATCACAGTGAACTTAACCGAACTCAACCAATTTGATGAGGCAATAAAAGAGAAGTGACTTTAGATTAGTTTACTATAAGAACAATTACTTCATATACATAGAACTTATTATATTCAGTTTTTGACAGTATTAACTACTATTTTGAGAACCTATTATGTGCCAGAAATTGGCATAAGAGCTTTGTATACACTGTATAATTTAAATTTTATGACCATGAGGGGCAGGAAAGTATAGTGAAAAATTTCATAATGGGATGATTTGTAAATGCCACGTCTGGGGACTATGATTTGGGATCAATTTGGATAATACCATTTTTGACCAGAACCTGATTTATTAAATGGTTTGCAAAATACCTTTGAAGAGAAATTCCCGAAGTGAAGATTTTAGAAATATTTCAGATTGTGGTAACACTGTTAAGAAAAGTAAACTGCCTACCAAAATGCTAATTCTGAGTATATATTACCCATATTTACAAATAAGTAACATTCAAACAGTTCCAAAAAGGAGTTCTTATTAGCACAAGATTACAAAACAACCTGGATTTCAAACCTAGGTTTCTCTAGTTCCACAATAGGTTATTTCCACGGTTACACAAACACCACCTATATACCTCATGCTCAGTAACTCCCAGTCCAGCCTCTCAGCTTCAAGGAAACCTGACACAGATCTAACCTTCAAAATCTGATCCTTTCCTAATATCCTGGAATGAGTGGCTTAAAGCAACCTGGTCTAATGGGAGAAGTTCTAGACTAGAAATAAGAAGAGCTAGTCATCATTGTGTTTTGCTATCAGGTGCTCACACTTGGATTATGACCTCTATTAATAACTAAATAGAATCCTATCTAATAAAGAAGGAATAGGCTAATTGACCCTCATGTCGTCGCAAAGAAGGCAGCACCCACAGCCAATAAGGAGGGAATATACTAATTGACTGTGCCGCCCTCAAAGACGGCGGCGCCCACAGCCACAAGATGGCGGCACCCAGTCCCCTCAGCCCCGCCGGGGTGGCAGGTGCACAGCAAGGCCGGGCCCATCCCCAGGTGGGCCC
Source organism: Cnephaeus nilssonii (assembly GCF_951640355.1). Taxonomy (NCBI): domain Eukaryota; kingdom Metazoa; phylum Chordata; class Mammalia; order Chiroptera; family Vespertilionidae; genus Cnephaeus; species Cnephaeus nilssonii. Next base: position 44,578,833 of record NC_137084.1, on the reverse strand, counting down.
AGCCGCTCCGCACACTTGCCTCCGGCCTCCAGAGTCCCCCAGTCTCCTCAGCCCCCCAGCCGCCCAGGGCCAGCTTAAGGTGCAAGCAAGCCTCGGATAGCAGCTGCCCAGCCGACGCCCGAGGCGCAGGCAAGCCTCAGATGTCGGCTGCCCAGGGCCAGCCCAAGGCGCATGCAAGCTTCAAATGGCAGCTGCCCAGCCGCCCAGGGCTGCCCAAGGCTCAGGTAACCAGGGCCGGCCGAGGCTTGCGCTGCCGGCAGTGGCAGCAGCAGAGGTGTGATGGGGCGTCGCCTGATCACCAGGTCGCCTCCCACCCTTGAGGGCTCCCAGACTATGAGAGGGGGCATGCCAGGCTGAGGGACACCCCCTCCGGTGCATGAATTTTCATGCACCGGGCCTCTAGTTAAAGATAAAACAAAACATATTAAATCTAAAATGTCAGTGATAATTACTAGATAAATTTATAGATTCCCATAGCTGATAATATTAAATTCTAACATTGGCAGACACCCAGATCAAAGTTTGTCTTTTGTAGGAAACAGGGAGGTTAAGAGTAAAGATTTTAAAATAGTCACTAGAAAACAAACCTGAGTATAAATAAAGGATATGATATGACGCACAATGCCAAAACAGGCTTGGACTCTGGAAAAGGGTGCATATAATCCCAAATCAAAGCCACTATGGCAAAGAAACAGGAGATGGTACAGATGGTGAGGCGACCGTCAATTAGACCAAAATTCTCCACATACTTGTACTTTTCCAGTAGTACCTAGTGAGAAGAACAAGGAATCAAGCTAACAGGAATGCTTCCTTCCTAGAATCTGCTTTTATTCTTAATTTCCATGATAAAAGTTATATTGGAATCATATAAATTACCAAGTAGTTCTTTCTAATCAGAATTTTATCGTTCCAAGCAAATGGACTCAAGCTGTTTATAACAGATCCCAGCGAAAAAGTTCATCAACTTCTCATACATTTTTTTAAAATCCTCAACTTATTCTCTGGAATGAAACTAAAATTTTATTTTCCCTTTTTAATTATAGAGATGACCAATCATGGATGAATGTGTTATATTCCCTCAACTTTCTTGGCTCTTAACTAATTAACCTAAAAACAACAGATTAGTAGCTTTCTGAAATTGAAATGTTAGAGAACTTGAAGAGGGGCGTTAGGTAACTAACATTTGTATTTTTACACACGCTCCCCCACATACACTGTAAGGAATTTAGAAACTGCTTTCTGGCTCAATTCCTAACACTGGAAAACTAAGGTCATTCCAAATGACAGAAGAAAAAGATCCTGCAGATGAGCCATCAGCTGTACACACACTAATAGACCCCCACCTCAAGAAAGTACCTTTTTGGCAGAATCATCCAAAGAATTTTTCACAGCTGATCCATCCCATTTGTCAATTTTTACAGGCTTATCATCAATCTTCCACTGTAAAATAAAGAGTTGTACATCAAGAAATATGGCATCTTACTGAAAGTAAAATGAACTACTTCCTTAAAGGCATTCTTAAGTATAGTACCATTTACTCTTTCTCTTCCGATGTTGGACATCTAAAAGACAGAACACTTAGAAATGAAGGTGAAGGAGACTAGGGTCACTAGAATCAGGTGATGCTCAGGATGTTGCCAGTCTCCATGCTGAGAAGTCAAAAATCTATAAGCCCAAAACCAGAACACTTACATGGGCTACAGAGTAACTACAGTGTGAACTCACATATCCCATTCCTGTTCTACCCAAATGTGAGCATAGAAAAGATCTCCACTTGGTTATCCTTTCATTTGTGACCACAAAATTCAAAAAATATATATCTATGAACTTTCAGACACAAATAAAATGAGGAAGGTCTCCTTTAATATACTAGTATCTTCATCAGCAAACAACTTTTATGTTTTACCAGTATGTCTTAACTATAGGAAAACAGCCAATCCAGTGTAATCTGTTGGAAAGAACATTTTGAATTAAAAACCAAGTTATATCACTAGTGAGTTGTGACTTTTGGACAAACCCTGCTTCAATTTCCCTCATCTGCAGAGGTTGAGAAAGGTTACCAAATACTGTGCTACTTAGAGGAAAGTGATTCTCTCACACATTGTTGGCAGAAATTCAAAATGTGACACCTATAGAAGACAATTTAGCACCTTGGATTCAAGTTCCCACTTCTGGACACTTTTCCATATCCACATCAACATGAAATAATATACAAGTCTATAAACGTAGCAGTATTTATAGCAGTAATTATTATATATTTACCATATACAAAATAGAAATATATATTAGACCATTTAAGTGGAGATGGCAAGTAGGCAGTTGGATATATAAGTCTAGGGCTCAGAGAGGTCCAGGTTGGAAATATAAATGTGGAAGTCATCAACTTACAGATTATATTTAAGCCATGATACTGGGTATCTCTTTGAAATGAGTGTAGATAGAGAAGAGGGCCAGAGACTTGCCAATATTTATAGGCCAGGAAGAAGAATAAATAAACAAACAAAAAAGAAATAAATGATAGAGACCAGTGAAGGTGGGAGAAAACCAAGAGTAATAAGTGTTCTTTAAGCCACATAAAGAAAGCATGTCAAGAACGAAGTGATCAATGAGTCAAATACTACTGAAAGGTTGAGTAATATGAAAAACTACTATTGAGATTTCACAAGAGGGAGGCCACAGCAGAGAAATGGTGCAGACAATAGCCAAAAAAGGGACCTGGGCAAATGGAAGTTATTAACTTCTGTGATATCACTGAGCTACAAAATGGTGAATAAGCAGTTAATAATAATATTAATAATTTGAAGCTTCATAGGTTACTCAGTAAGCACTATAAAGATTTTAAAAAAGAGTTTAAATTAAAATACAATTCACATACTATAAAACTCGCCATTTTAAAATGTACAATCCAGTAGTTTTTTAAATTATTCTCATAAGGTTGTGCAACTATCACCACTATCTAATTTCAGAATACATCCGTCACCCAAAAAAGAAACCTCATACCCATAAGCAGTCACTCCCCTCCCAGCCTCCCTCCAGCCCTGACAACCACTCATCTATTTTTTGTCTGCATGGAAATGCCCCTTCTAGACATTTTATATACTAAAAGGAATCATATAATATGCAGCCTTTTGTGACTGACTTCTCTCACTCAACATAATGTATTGAAGGTTCATCTGGGTTGTAATGGGTATCAGTACCTCATTCCTTTGTATAGCCAAAAATTCTATTGCATGGATATACAATATTTTGTTTATACATACTAGTACATCTGTCAACAAATACTTGGGTTGCAGCTACCCTTTGGCTATTATGAAGAATGTTGCTATTATAATTTGCATATGTTTTCATGCAAGACTTACATTTTCAATTCTTTTGGGTTTATACCTAGAAGTGGAATATGCAGAGTCATATGTTAACTCTATGTTTAACTTTCTGAGGAACTAATATGCTGTTTTCCAAAGTAGCTGAATCACTTGAAATTCCCACCAGCAATGTAAAAGGATTCCAATTTCTCCACATCCTCACCAACAATATATATATTTTTTAAATTATAGTCAGACTAGTGGGTGTGAAGTGGTATCTCATTGTGGTTTTGATTTGAATTTCTCTAATGACTAATATGTTGAGCTTCTTTTCATGTGCTTATTGGCCATCTATATATCTTCTGTGGAGCTATTCACATCTTTTATTCTTTTTAAAATTGGGCTGTCTTTTTATTGAATTATATAAGATTATATAGTCTAGACACTAGACCCTTATTAGATATATATTATGCAAATATTTTCTCATTCTATAAATTGTCTTTTCACTTTCTTGATAGTGTCCTTTGACAAAAATGCTTTTAAATTTGAAGTAAAAAACAAGGAGTTTTGAGATACTATTAAATTTTAGTTTGCAACACTATGTTAAAAAAGCCAGCACCTTGTTGCTTTTTTTGTTTTTAATCCTCACCTGAGGATATTTTTTCCATTGATTTTCAGAGAAAGTAAAAGGGAGGCAGGAGGGAGAGAGCGAGCGATCGATGGGAGAGAGACACATCGATTGGTTGCCTCCCTGACCGGGTCCAGGGGTAAAACCCACAATCCAGGTACGTGCCCTTGACTGGAAATTGAACCTTGACCCTTTAGTGTGTGTGGGCCAATGATCTAACCACTGAGCAAAACAGACCAAGACAGCACCTTACTTCTTTAAGCACAACACACTTACAGTAATGCCATAAAACTGTTCATTGTCTTTGTCAGAGCTGGGTCAGGACACAAGCATACCATGCAGAAGTTTGACAAACTAAGATACCATCACTGAGAGTAACAGAGGAAACCATCACTGAGAGTAACAGAGGAAACATGGTTGGTAGGTGACAAAGCCAAGGCTTAAGCCCAAGTCTTCCAATCTCAAAACAGATGCTCTTTCCACTACTACATTAGCTAGCACATGGCCTGCTCCAGAATGAGAGGCAACATACTAAGGTAAGAGAACTGATTGAGAACTGGGGAAGCCAGGTTCTGGATTGTTACTAACGCACTGTGTGGTCTTGGGCAAGTTGCTTCTTTTGCCCTCTCCAACTGTATCCATGTCTACAAAATGAGGAGGTTGGAACAGATGAGCTTCAAGATCTCTTCATTACAAGCATTTTAGAGAAAACACTATTGATTAAGCAGAATAGTTAATAAACAAATAAAAAAACTTAAGATGTCTGAACCAGAAGAGATTTAAAAAGTCATCTAGGACAGCAGTTCTTAACCCAGAATTGTTAAAATGTAGAGGAAATAAATAGTATGTGTGAAAACATGCAGATGTCCAGGCCCCACCTCTAGAGAATCGGATTCAGGTCCGGAACGAGGTTCGGAAATCTGTATTTTTAACCAGGATCCCAAGGGGGTCTGATGTAGACAGTCTCCATATCATGTTATAAAAAATATTTTAAGAAAGTGAATATACTCAGAATAACTGCTAGTTAGCAATAGCTACATGTATTTTGTTGAGTACTTACTATGTGCCAGACACCACCTTTTAAGGTAAATGCTATAATCATCCCCACTTTGCAGATGAAGAAACGGATATAAACAGATTTACTAACTTGCCCAAGAACATACCTGGTAAGTGGCAGGCAGGATTCAAAGACAGATGGCCTGGCTCCAGAGCTTGTGTTCTCAATTACTAAGATACAAAAGCTGGACTTTAAGATTAAGGTGATAGTCTAACCAAGAGACAGAAATCCAGCTATGAGGTTAAAAGGGTCTAGATATAGCTTCTAGAAAGCATGGTTTAATACCACAGTTTAATAGCCAAAACAAATCCAGTCAGGAGACAGAAAAGGGTTTAGTTTCTGGAAAGAATGATTTAATACAACATATTAATGTTAATAGTCAAAACAAATTAGGCAAGCAACTTCTCTTTATAGTCTACTAGGCAGAACAAAATGCTTTGGTGTATTTTGGGCAAAATAACTTTTTGCAATGATCTAAGTTATTCTGTGATGGAGTTTAGATTATATTTGCATACCTATTTTTAAGACCAGGAAACTAGAAGTGTTTTGTTCTTAAAGTCATTTTCTCTGGAACAGAAATTCACATCTGCCTAGGGAAGGCTGTAAGTACCCTTGCATTGCTTTATTATATTTGTTTATGGCAAGTGAAATTACAGCTGGAGGATATAAAATAAAAACCCTCCAAAAAATCAAGACAAATCAAAGATACTGTAAGCCTCTCATTCCCACATAGCAAAAGTTTCTCTAGTCATTCAGATCTGTTCCAGTGAGAATATTTTTCCTATGTTCTCTTCCACAGTACCCTCAGTTTTCAGACAACTTGAGGCACCATCTTCTAAGACTGTTTCTGAAGACTGAAGTGGCAGATCTGAAGTTTTTTCTCTGTTTAATTCACTACTGCAAGTACTTACTCTAGAACCTTTCATGGGAAAATGGACAAATACAAATTGGAATAACAATACAAGACAGTATGTCACATTAATTGACAGCTTAATACCCATGTGCCATGAATGCTAGAGAATTCAGAAGGGGAACAGCTCAATGTAAGGCAGCAATGAAGTTTTCCAAAAGGAAGTACCTAAACAACTCCTGACTTATTTTTTCATTCCCACGTGCCATGAATGCTAGAGAATTCAGAAGGGGAATAACTCAATGTACGGCAGAAAAGAAGTTTTCCGAAAGTGCCTAAACAGCTCCTGACTTATTTCTATCTCACTTCTTGGTTAATTCTGCCAAGTGTTCCTTTGTCTATTTTCGCCTACTTCTGTTATTCAAGTTGGGGGTTCTCATCACCTTGTCATTCTATTTTTATAGCCCTTTACAAGGAACATTTACCAATATTATACAATTTAATATTTACAACAAGCCTGTAATATGTACATACTAGAGGTCCGGTGCAAGAAATTCATGCACGGGTGAGGTCCCTAGGCCTGGCCAGTGATCGAAGCACAAGCGTCTGGCGTGGAAGGGCAGGTCCCAGCTGACCTCTGGGCTCTGGGCAGCACCTGGACCCCCCGGCCCCCCACCTGAGTCACGGTGCCCGAGTCCCCATGAGGAGATGCAGGCTGGGCAGTGTGGGCCTCTGGGCCACCCAGCGGCGCAGCACGGAAGCCAGGTGGGCAGTGCACTCTCTCCCGGCCTGCTTCCCAGACTGGCTCCTGAGCAAACCCACAGGAGCCCAACTGGCCCTGTGGTCCTGGTGGCTGCTGCCTGGCTCACCCAGAAGAGGCCAGAGGCCACTCCAGTGGGAGGCGGGCTCCTCACAGGCCCCTGGCACCTAAGCATGGGGCTTCCCAGGCACATGAGCCCTAGCGTCCTGGGGGAGGGTTGCAGGGGGAGTGAGAGCGAGCTCGGTGGACACCCCGCATCCTCACCACACCTCTGTCCCCATCACCCCCACCCTCAGGTAGCCAGCGAGAGGTTGCAGAGCATCACCGACGCCTGCTATGTTCCGTGCTGCTCCCTGGTGGTCAGTGCACATCATAGCAAGGAGTGGAACTCCTGGTCTCCTGGGCAAACTCCCGGTCAAACGACCGCCCAAGGGGACAATTTGCATATTAGGCTTTTATTATATAGGAGGATGAGCATCCACAATATTTACATAAGAAAATTTAAGTTCAGGAATACCAAGTAACTTATCCAAAGCCATGCAGCTTTTAACATGCTGCACTAGAACTTAAACTTGTCTTTCATTTTACATTAAACCCTTTAAACTACTATGGTATAAGGCCTTACTAGAAGGCTTTTAATTTTTACCTCTCCAAACTATCTGAATAATTTTCCTAAACGCACTTTAGTCTCAAAAACCTTCAACAGCTTCCTGCTCCTACTTCAAACAATCCATGCCCTATTTATTTATTTATCTATCTGTATTGATTTCAGAGAGGAAGAGAGAGGGAGAAAGACTGAAACATCAATGATAAGAGTCATTGACTGGCTGCCTCCTGCACGCCCTCTACTGGAGATCGAACCCGCAACCCAGGCATGTGCCCTTGGCCGGAATTGAACCCAGGACCCTTCAGGCTGCAGGCTGACACTCTATCCACTGAGCCAAGCCAGCTAGGGCCCATGCCCTCTTCAATCCTGTCACTACAGGTTTCTTACAGAACTGTCCAATCAACTCACTACCTAAGAAACATCAGGCACCATCTGTGTACCTTTGCTCAAGGACATTAACTGGTATATGCCTTCCCTCACTCTCCCCCCAAATAAAGTCCCAGCTCCACTTCAGACAAGAGGTCATCCCCTGGGGCCTTACCCCCTTATCAATTAGATCTCAGGGATCATTTTCCCTCTCTCATTTGAACTTCTGTAAAAAGTACACAATTAAATACACCAAAAACTTCTATGTTTAATATTCTGGGTATCCCATGTCTGATACTCAGCAATACTGAGTACTTTCTGACAATAGGATTCTTGATTTATTCCTATGTCATCACACATTTGTATTAGACACTATAGGTTATAGAGATCGTTAATGCTTATCATTTGGTTCTCCCCAAACCCCTAACACTTCAGATGAAGAAAAGGAGGCTTAGTGAGGTTAACAAAACATTCATACAGTCTGAAAGTAGCTACTTCAAAGCCCAAATCTGATGACCCCCAAATCCAGGTTCTTTCAATAACACAATGATGCCATATATACTTTTCAGTAATCACTACCTTAGCAGAATGCCCATGCTTAATGTTTGCTGGTGGTACTCCGAATACAGGGAAAGGCAAAAGCAGTCAATAGGGTGAGCACAGGCAGTAAGGTGCTCACCCAGCAGGAAGGCAGGATTTGTGTGTGAAAATGACCATCAATTCCCAACATTTTCACATGTTTCAGAGGAATCTGCTCTGAACCCAACCCGCAGAACACATTCTGTCCCTTAAGAAGGGTTCGGAGTGTGAGAATTATGTAATTCAAATCGGATGACACCAAAAGAGAAGCAAAAAGATCAGGACCCCTCGATTTGATATGTATTCATTTCTTCAGCACCTACCATGTGTTAGGCACAGGGAAGTCTGAAAGCTGTTTTCAATGAAAGTAAAAAAAAACACCACTGACTACTTACTACATTAAAGACCCAGGCTTACCATTTCTCATCCAACTGGCCCAGGGCCCTACAATGACAGAACTGAAGGGAACCTTCAGGCTAGTAAACCCTCCTTTCACAGATGAGGAAATACATAGGAAGAATAAGCATATTTCAAGGTCACACAACTAATTAATCGGAGGCAGAACCAGTACTAGGACGCAGATCTCTATGCAACTGTTTCTTCCAAGATGCTATGCTATGCAAAGGACAAGAAGGAACAACCCAAGAAGAGAGTTTTCCCTTTTTTTTTTTTTTTCTTTTCTTTTCAACCCTTGTTGCTAGGACCGTAGTTTTTTAAGACGTGGCTGGGCGGAGGGGGAAAGAGGCAAAGCAGGAACAAGCAGCAAACTCGCGAATTCGATTCACCGGGCACTTGGAGGCAGAAAGAGGAGGAAATGGGGGGGGGGGGGGGGGGAAGATGGCGAGAGAAAAAAATAAATCTTAAAGGCTTCCTGTCGGTCCAGCAGGGGAAGTCAATACTCAATTAAGTTCAGTATTCGGGGTATCTGTGATAAAACGCCTAGAAACTTGAATCCTTAGCGATACGCAAGGGTGGCAGTCGTGGTGGGGAGTTTAGGGACTATGGACTTCCAGCAGATGCTTTCATTCCTTCGGGCTTCAGTTTTCCCCATCGGTGAAATGGGCACATGGAACAGGAGCCCCACCACCACCACCGAGGAAAAGCGACGGCCGCGTAGAAACGTGGAAATAATCAGGTGATCCTAAGAAGCTGTGGTGACCAGCATTAAGGACCAGGAGCACTCCCGAGAAGGAAAGCAGACCTGAAGAGGAAAGAGCCCGCGTCTGGAGCGAGCGGGCTGTAAGCGCCCGTGGGGTTCCCATGGTGTGCCGGACCAGTATTCCCCCCCGAGAAACCTCTGAAGAAAAGGGGGGCGGGGATGGGAAGGCTGGCTCGCCGCCTCCCCGGCCTCCGCTGGCCTGGACTGTCCCCCAGAACTGTGTCCTCACCTTATCCAACAAGCCGCTGCGGCCACTGCCTGTCCCGCAGCTAGAGCCACCGCCAGCCCCACTACCGCCTCCGCCACCACCAGATCTCCCGCCCTGTCCAGCCGCCGCCATCTTGTCTGCCTAGGCGTCTCCCTCCCACTCCTACTTGTCCGAAGCCGATTGGCTGAAGCCCACGGCGTGACGTGTCGCGCGGAGCCCGTCGGGATCCGTAGTTCGCAGCTGGCTGACGCGAGGTGGCCCTCAGAAGTGGCCGCGGGGCTTGCTGGGATTTGTAGTAGTTAGACGCGCTGGCTGCCGGTTGCTGCCCAGAGGGCTGGCCGCCGCGTCGCGGTTACTAAGGAGTAGAGAAGGTAGTGGCAGGCGCCACCGTGGAGCGGCTCCGAGATCCCCGGGAGACTCGCAGGCGCGCATCCCGCCTGACCGGGAGGTCGCCCCCTCGAACGCCTCGGAGGCGGAAGCGACGCCGGAGGCCGGTGCGGCTTGGAAACTTAGTTTGCGTGAGGGGGTTAGAGCCTCCCCCGTCCCAAATGCAGTGTTTCCAGAAGGCGGGCGGGAGCTCGTTCTTCATCTTTTTCTAGGCCTGTTGGCACCAGTTATTCTCCCAGGCGACTGTCCTCTTAGCCGTTAGTAATGTTTTCGTGTGTACTGTCAGAGAATTATGGAAAACTCCTTCACTGACTGCTGTCCGCCAGGCAGTGTCCCGTGTGCATTTACTTATTTTCCTATTAAGCATAGTTGATATATGCTAGTCTATTAATAGTTTCCGGCGTATAATGTAGTGATTCGACATTTACATGCCTTACAATGTGATCACCATACAGCCTAGTAATCATCTGTCACTGTGCAAAGTTATCACAACATTATTGACTAGATTCCCCTTCACCCTTTTCACCTATCCCCCTAACCCCTCCCCTCTGGCAGCCATCAGTTTGATCTCTGTGAATCTGTTTTTGTTTTGTTCGTTTTTGTGGGTGTTGTTTTTTTTTAGATTACACATGTAAGTGAAGTCATACGGTATCTTTCTCTGACTTAGCGTTTAGGTCCATTCATGTCGCAAATGGCAAGATTTAATTCTTTTTTTTATTATATATATATATATATATATATATATATATATATATATATATATATATATATATTTTAAATGCCAGATGGAAGAATTTTGTGGTTTTATTAAACTCAAATACAATGTGCACATAAGCTGTCTATTCATTTTCTTCTCCGTGCAGCCTGGCTTTGGGACTGGTGACCCTGGTGGCCAGCTGGGCCGTTCTTTCCACAATGGCTTTGCAGTTGTGAGAGGAAACCTCGGGAACAGTCTCCGCAAAGTAAGATTTGCTGGACGTCAGCAGCACTCCAAGCTCCTTGATATTGTGGGCCGGTGACTCTCAATAGCCACTGGGCAGCACGAGCTCTGTTTTCTTGTAGCTCCCATAACCAGTGCTGGACATCAAGGTCTGGCCCTGAAATCTCCTGTGCACCCTATTGTCCATGCCTCTGGGTGTCTACCAGTTCCACTTAATTTTGACACATCTGCCCGACTGGTGATAGATGAGCTTCTTGGTCCTCTTTCTGATGATTGATCTTGGGTTTCTTGAGGGGTCTGAGGGCTGCCATGAGGCAGAATAGGAAATGGCTGCCTCCTCTGCAGGCAGCTCTGAAGAAGAGAGCTCATTCTTTTTTATTGCTGAGTAATACTCCAGTGTGTGTGTGTGTGTGTGTGTGTGTGTGTGTGTGTGTGTGTGTGTGTGACTTGTGCCACACCTTCATTGCATCCATTTTGTCCCCTAACAGCCCTGTCAGGTGAGGAAAGTAAGGAACTTACCCAAGACTACATAGCATGTATCAGAACCTGATTTAGAAGCCAGGTGTTTTTTAACATCAAAACGCATGGTATGTTCCCTCTGCTGCTCTGCTTGTATAATTCTAGGATGTAATAGTATTCTAGATTTTTACTCATTCACTTTTTTTTTTCCACAAATTTTTTTGAGCAGCAACATTGCCCAGAACTATACCAAGGGATACAGGGGGATCAAGACAGATCTGTCTCCTACTCTCGTAGAATTCCCATTCTCGCGACCCAGAGTTATCACATAATGCTCTGTTACATTGCATCACGTGTGTGATTTTTATTTCCATAAACCCCTAAGTGTCCAAATGATTAAACATATATTTATTGAGTGCTTACTATGTAGCAGTCACTGGGGATATTTTGTTGAATAGAGCTGACAACATACCTGTCGTGGCAAAGCTAACATTCATCTGGTAATTATCACTAAATAATATTAGATGAGATGTCCTCATCTCGGTGAAGATGCCCCTGTAGCGTTTTGTTGTTTATCTTTGATAACTTCTCATTTCTCATGACCCAGCTCTAACGTCACCTGCTCTGGGAAACCTTCCCTGACCCTTCCTTCTTCCTTCCTCCAGATAGAATGAAGTGCTCCGTAGCATTGTGTTCATGGTTCAGTTTATTTCAGTGAACGTTCATTGAGCCTCTTCAGTGGGCTGTATGAGGTGCTGGTGATGGAGAAATATGTAGGACCCAGGCCTAGCCTTAGAGCGGCTCACAGCCTGGGGTTGGGGGATGGGGTGTTTGGAGTGGGGACAGGCAGTTGAGCAGACCATTATAATATACTTAATGGGGCATTGGGCCTCCATTAAGAGGCAGGCCTTAGATAGTAGCACAGAGAAGGGTCAACCTGAGGAGAAGACACCTGCATGAGCCAGGCAAAGAGGGCCACGTGTGATAGGCCAAAGGAATAAGACAAGCAAATGTATGCAGATGAAAAGCGTGTGTGTGTGTGTGTGTGTGTGTGTGTGTGTGTGTGTGTGAGTGTGTGTAGCTGAGAGGCACTACAATTAGACTGATATTAGCTCCTTCAAATGAGACCAGAAGTAACTGAAGCTAACTAGGCAGGCAGCCTCTAAATCTGGAACTTGAACTTTATTTTTTCTATCCTGCAGGTAAAGTTCCTTTTTCTCTTTGGGTTACTTTCTAGACAATGTGACCTGGGGGTTATGTGCCCTTTCTAGGTCATTAGTTGTAAATCCACACCTTATCACCTAGGGTTCCACATAGGGAATTGGAATTTCTATGATTAGTTGTGTGCAGGTCTGTATATCCCCCGTGAGCATGAGTCTGATTCATTCTTTGTGTTATGTGCATAGCAAATGTCTTTTCCCAGATTGTATCTTATCTTTCAACATTGTCTTTGCTACTGTTGCTATGCATAAATTTATCTTGTGTAAATGATTATATAAACTGATTCTTACTGATTTGTGATTTGCACATCTTATTTAAGCACTCTAGCCACATCCCATTGTCATAAAATTATTCTTCTGTTCCACCTTCCCATCTAGGTCTCTGTCTCTGTCTCTACATATGTATCAACCTACTTCTGGGCTTTTTAGTCTATGGTATTTTTCTAGGCCCTAGGTGAGACACATTTTGGAGCAGAAGAGTAATAGAAGAATATAATTAAGGAGCAAGGTCAAGAGCTCTGAATGGCAGGCTAAAAAGGAGTGTAATATCTATTTTACAGGTGAAGAAACACAAAAAAAGGGAAGTAAAGAGACTTTTCCCAAGATCAAAGATCAAGTAAGTACTATGCAGACCAGAAGCAAGGTTCCTGTGTTCTATAAGTTACTTGAGCCTTCTCCAACAGTCATCATCTCTATCATTTCCCATTCATTCATTCATTTATCTATCTGGCAGATAGGTGTAGTTGGTCACAAGAGAGATTTCCTAAAAGATAGATTGAGTAAATTACTGTTGATCTTTCCCCATCGATCCATTCATCTTCCCAACACGTTTTTAGTGAGTTCTAGGCTCTAAGCTAGGCTCTGGGATTACATAGGTGATAAGGTATCATAGGCTCCACAGCAGGTGGAAAGTTGGTAAGGGCAGCAAACAATTATAGTAAAGTAATAAGTACTACACTAGAGGTATGGGTTGTGGTGGGGACACATAGGAGGGGCCTCCAATCCTTTTGGGGGTGGTAAAGAATCAGGAAATTCAGAGTGCCTTGTGGTGGACCAACGAAGATACCAACATCACTCACTCATTTCACAAATAATTGTGGAATCTGTTATGTGCCAGGTGCTGGGTTAGGTGCTGGGGATAAAGAGATGAACATCATAGATGCTGCCCTTCCTCTGGAGGAGCTTAGAGTCTAATTAGGGAGCTCAGAAATATGTACAAAAACTCTTGGGTCCTGGGAATACTGCCGTATCCTTCATTTGGCTATTCGGGGGCCTTAAGACGAGGCTCAAACATTTGACCTTCATGCTCAGTGGGAATCCACTCAGAAGACTGTTGCAGTATTGGGGGTGAGGCGGTGGGGGGGGGGGTAATGAAAGATTTAAAGCAGTGAGAAACAGAAAAGTACATTGAACAGTATTTCTGAGCTGGAAGTGTCATGACTCAATGACCAGTTAGTGGAATCCCATTTTTTCACCTAGCATTATTTTTATCAGATCTCTCTTTCTGAAGCACGGCTTGGGTCATAGCTCTCCCCAGCTCAGAGATCATCCATGGCTCTCAGTTACTTACATGGTGAAACCCAAGCTCCTAGCCTGGTACTGAAGGCCCTTCAGGAGCAGACACCACCCTTCCTGTCTAGCCTTATTGTCCAAGACTTGCAAACACTCATCCTCTTCCTGGGTCAGATTGTTTCTTTATTGCACCAGGAATGCCGACCACCATGTCCTCAGTCATATGGCTTTTCTGTTTAGAAGGCTTATCTTTCTATCAGTAAACTCAATTCATCCCTCAAATTTTACTTACCCAGTTCAAATCTCATTATTTGCCTATCACCTTGCCGAAATGTGAGCCCCCCTCTTCCCTGAACTCTGTTAAAACAAAGAACATTTCTAGTGAGCACTTAATGTGTACCAGGCACTACCTTTCTAACGTGATCCTTTTATCTGTCTATGAAGGTAGGTGTTATTACCCACATTTTGCGGGTGAGGAACAGGCTTAGAGGGATAGAGTAACTTTCCCACTCATGGAGCAAGGAAATTCACAGCCAGTATTCAAACCAGGTCTGCCTGAGTCCAAAGGTGATGCTCTTGCTGGGTTAGGATTGATTTGAACTAAAAAAAAAACAACCCCCCCCCAAAAAAAAACTAACCCAAGGCTTTGTCTCCCTCTTCATGTAAAGCCCATTTCTGAAGCAGGGCAGTGGGCCTCTCGGCCCTCAGAGATAGGGTGTAATACTGTGTGGTGGTATGAGATGAGAGAGCAATGCCGCACCTTCTCACTCTTCTACTTCCTCTTTTTCCTTGCTTCGCTCTCAGGGTGATGGCCTCCTCAGGAATCTACAAGCTGGATGAAGGGAAGCCTTACCTGAACAACTGCTTTCCAGCCAAAAATCTGCTTCGGAAACCGGAGGAAGGTCAGGTGACTTCTCCAATTTGCTACCTTTGCCTCACAGCCAGCTCCTGCTTTAGAATGTCTCTCATGTCCATTTCTTTTTCTCCAGCCCCTCGACTTCTGTTCCCTGCCCCACCGATTCCCATCCCTTCCAGTCCATCTTCCCCAGCAGCCTCAGGGAGCCTTCTAAAGTGCATGTCTTACCATCGTGTTCCCTTCTGTTCAGTGACTTCCCATTGCTGGCTCCTTCACCTGCTGTTTTGTCTTCAGAGTCTGACCTCCCATTATCCTTTGTGCAGCCCCATTCCTTTATTTATGCCCTCTTCCATAGTGCTCTCATTTCACATAGTTGTTTATATTTGCCCAGAATGTTCCAGCCCTCATTCCAGTTATCCATATTCTTCCCATCCACCAAGCCCAGCTCTTCTCCCACATGCAGCTCCCACAGTGCCCACCCTCTCTGGCGAGCCATCTTCCTCTTTCTGTTTCCTGTTTAATGATGAATTATATTCTGCCAAGCTCCTAAGTAAAATGGCTTAAACTTGACTCTGCTAAGTAGTTTTTCAAACTTTTATCTAGTTAAAAACACCTCTGCGGCAGGGACTCCTCACAACACGAGCAGAGCCATGCAGGTGGAACACTGCCAAAGCAGTGTGGCTTCACTGGACTGGATTTGTTGCTTTGAAAGAGTAGAGCAAGGAGGAGTACCCCTAGTTTACTCTACATGAAGTGACTTGCTGGTCACTCTGTGCATTGCATTTTGGAAGAACCATCTTCTCCTGTCTGTCCTCCCCACTTCTCTAGAGTGATTTCATTTTTCACATAGAGACCTTCTCTGGCTCCTATCTGTTTCAAACCCTCCCATGGAATTCTCAGTATGAAATTATGATGTTATACCCATTACCCACCCCCCAGAGAGAGAGAGAGAGAGAGAGAAGTAAATATACTCAGATGTATCTGCATGTGTTAGTATATGTGTGTATATTTCCTAGTCCACTGAGAGCAGTGATACCTCAGTCATGAAGTGCGTACTGGCACCTACATTGTGGTTTCTAAATACTATTCTCCAATAAAAGAAGCCAGGGCCCCTCAGAGAACAAGTTGTTTCTAGGGCTGGGTCAGGGAAAAAACAAGTTGAGCCTAGAACATCATGTGGTGCCAGAAAGTAAAGAAGTGGTCAGAAAAGTGATAGGTTCATGTCAAAAGGACTTGAAAGCCAACTTAAAAGAGCTTTCAATAGCCAAAGCTGGAACATTCTGAGCAACAAAATAGATAAAGGTAGATTTGGGTTATAAACCATTGAATAAATATTCGTCAGCACATAATTTTATATATATATGTATATACACACAAATATATGTATGTATACGTACATTCACATATCATACACACATATATATTCCTATATAATAAAAGCCTAATATGCTAAGTGTCCGACTGTTCATTTGACCATTTGACCAGTCGCTGTGACACGCACTGACCACCAGGGGACAGATGCTCTGACCGGTAGGTTAGCTTCCTGCTGGGTTCCGGCTGATCGGGACTGGGCAAGATGGGCCAGACATGCCTTGGAGCCCTCCTGTGGTCCTTCCCTGGCCCCGATTGTGCACCGGTGGGGTCCCTTGGCCTGGCCTGCATTGGGCCTCTAGTATATATATGTTCATTATAAGCACACACACATTACACACATTACATATTTAAAGGAATAGACTTATAAAAATGATGGACTGGCAAGTCTAAAATCTATAGGGAAGGCTGAAAACTTCGGGAAGAGCTGATGCTGCAGTCTTAAGGCAAAATTCTTTTTCCTCTGGGAAACCTCAGCTCTTGCTTTTAAGTTCTTTCATCTGATTGGTTGAGGCCCATGCACATTATCAAGGTTGGTCTCCTTTAAAGTCAACTGATTGTAGATGGTAGCCACATCTACAAAATACCTTCACAGCAATACCTAGATTAGTATTTGATTGAATAACTCCTTACTATAGCATATCCAAGTTGAAACATAAAATTAACCATCACAGATGCTAGAATTAGTGGATCAACAAATTTGATGAGAAACAGATATTTGCATAGTCTCAAGCTATCTTTATTAATTGCAAAGAGAAAAATAGTAACTTTTCAGTAGAGAAACTATGCTGACACCACCTTATCCAAGTGATCAATATTAACATCACCAGTAATAAGACATATTAACATCATGTACCCCCTCTTCTGATGTGCTGACAAGGGCACAGCATCACTTCTGTGGTAGTTTTGTCAAAGTGCAAAAGCCTTAGTCTAATTATGGGAACGCATCAAACAAATTCAAATTGTTTTGGGTCATATCACAAAATAATTGACTGGTATTCTTCAGAAGTGTCAAAATCACTCAAGGAAAAAGAAAGATGGAAGAACTGTCACAAAATTGGGGGAAACTAAGGAAACATAACAACTAAATGAAATATGAGATTCTAGATTGAATCCTGGAACAGAAAGAGGACATCAGTGAGAAAACTGGCGAAATTCAAAGAAGGGTTATTAAGATTAGTTACTAATATTATACCAATGTTAATTTCTTGGTTTCAATCATTGTATTATGACTAAATAAGACATTAGCAAAACTGGATGAAAGCTGTACAGGAACTGTACTATTTTTACAACTTTCTGGGAGTCTAAAATTATCTCAAAATGAAAAATGATGAGGGGGAAAAAACCTTCCCACAGATACTATTTCTGCTCTAAGCTTACCCCGTTATAACCCAAGCTCTTTTTCTAGTCCTCAAGACCTTTTCTGATCTGAATCTGCTCACCTCCAAGCCTCATCTTTCTTCCCTCATGTTGATCTCCTGACACACTCTGGGCCTTCCTTCCTAGCAGTGTTGGGCGTTTTGGCATCAACTCAGACTGGAGTCTCCAGGAGTCGGGGCTGTTGGAATATGGGACAAAGGTCTATGCCTAAATGGGGACAGCTTTGGGAAATGGAGCGCTTGAACTTTCAGGCCCAGAATGGGAATGGGAACTGGCTCACACCAGACTTGGGCCAGGAGCTGCGTCCAAGAGGCAGGATTGGCAGCATTGGTCAGGTGAGCTGGGGCAACCCCCCAGGCAGGGAGCCAGTGGTCAAAGGCACCAAGCTGTTCCCATAGCTCCGTGCTGTTCTTTTGTGTGGTCCCAATCGTGTGTTTTTAAAATATATTTTTATTGATTTCAGAGAGGAAGGAAGAGGGAGAGAGCGATAGAAACATAAATGATGAGAGAGAATCATCGTTTGGTTGCCTCCTGCAAGCCCCCAACTGGGGATCGAGCCCACAACCTGGGCATGTGCCCTTGACCAGAATTGAACCTGGGACCTTTCAGTTCGCAGACCGACGCTCTACCCACTGAGCCAAACCGGTTAGGGCTGGTCCCAATCTTTTATACCTCTGGGTACTTGTGCTCTTCCCTCTGCCCAGACTGCCTGGTTTTTTCATCTCCACCCAGTCAACTTTCAACTTACTAGATCTAGTTCATACCTTAGGCTGGTAGCTCCCATCTTTGGACTTCCATAGCAATCCTTATATATATTTTTTTAGCTCCTTTGAGTCAGGGCCTCTATCTTATTCATCTCCATAGCCCCAGCTCCCAGCGCAAAGTAGATACTCAGGGAAAGTCTGAATGGATGATTATGGGGGGGGGGGGGGCTGTAGCTCATGGTTCATTCAGCAACACTCACAGTGTGGTAAGCTTGTTCCAGGCCTTGGGAATATTGACATGAATGAATAAATTCTATACTCTGTGGAACTACCACTCTAGAGAGCAAGAAAGACAATAAATAAGTGAATAAATAAAATAATTACAGATTGCCATGAATGTCTTGCAGTAAAAAAATTGCTGATGGAGAGAATAGATTCTAGAATGTTGTCATGATTTTTTTTTAATGCTCACCCAAGGATATTTTTTCATTAATCTTTAGGAAGGAAGGCGCGTAGGTGGGGGAAAGAGAGGGAAAAACATCAATGTGAGAGAGACACATCGATTGGTTGCCTCCTGCATGTGCCCCAGATACCCTTTGGTCTATGGGCCAACTCTCCAACCACTGAGTAAAATGGGCCAGGGCATGATTTTTATTAAGTGAGTTTACTAGTAAACATCTCCTCCTCCTCCTCCTCCTCCTCCTCCTCCCCCTCTTCCCCGTCCACCCTCCCCCTCCTCCCCCTCCTCCCCCTCTTCCCCGTCCACCCTCCCCCTCCCTCCCCTTCCCCCTCCTCCTCCTCCTTTTCACATTTATTCATTTTATGTTCTTCTTTTTTTTTACATCCATTTTCTAGTTCTTTCTGCAGTGAACTTGTGTTATTGGTGTGTGTGTGTGTGTGTGTGTGTGTGTGTGTGTGTGTGTGTGTTTTAATGACAGCTGTTCTATCATGTTCTTACCCTGAGCCTCTGAAGCAATTTTCCCCCTATAATGATGGGGTCCTGGGTAACTTCTGGGAAGATGGAGCCCATTGAACGATGCCACACATTGAGCTTTACCCAAGAGATGACAAATGGGCCAATAACTAGCCGGCATAGGAAAGAATGATCAGCTCTGCTGAGGGGAGTCCGTAAAGGTTTTACAGAACAGGAGATACTTGATCTGGGGTCTTGAAGAACAATTAGAGTTTAAAGGTAAAAATGTGGAGGAAGTAATTAGGCAAATCATTTCATCTCTTTGAGTCTTAGCCTTTTCATCTGTGCAATGGGGCAGTACCATATCTTCACTGGGTTTGGGGGCCAATTAATTGAGATAATTATGTAGACATCTTCTCCCTAACCCCCATTGCCAGTAGCAGTACAGTATCTGGTGCATGTTAGGTAATGAGAAGCCTTTTTGGTTTTAGTATTTTAGGTAAATAATCTGTAAGTACACTAGCTGTGGTTCTGAAAGAGTTTGCTCCTCACTGTTCTGATCTTCTCAACAGGCCGAGGACACTGGTTAGTGGCTCGGAAAAACCCCAAGAAGAAGCCCAAGGGAAGTGCGGTTGAGGCACCACCTGAAGGTCAGAAAAGCCAGAAGGTTTCTTCTGAGACCAAAGGGAAGAAAAGGTCTCCATGGAAAAACCAAGCAGACATTCCTGGACACGTGCTGGACCAGGATTTTCTGGTGAGAGTAAATGCATCCTGGAATGGCTGGCAATATCAGCTGGTGGCTGTCCTGGCTGCTCCACTCTACAACTACTCCAATCCACCCCAAACTTTTAGAGGGGCAAATGGAGTACAGCCAGGATGATGAAGGAACCCAAAGATTTGTGTATAAAGCTTTCTTTACGCCTTGTGAGATTTATCCCTATTTTGTTGTTGCCATTGTGCAGATGGGAAATCTGAGGCCCCGAGGGTTAATTTGCCTTGGCCAAGGTAAATTATGGCTAGTAATTAGAACTCTGGTCTACTCAGGATTAGAACTACTCAGGGTTAGAACTCTGGTTTACTGACTCCAAAACCTGTGCCTTTACATTATATCAGGTAAAAATTCTTAATTGAGTTGGGGAGGCAAATGAGTAAATCAAGGGGAACAGTAAATTGAAAATCCCATTCCAGCACCTAGTAGGGTGTAGCAATTCCTGCTCTGCTCTGGGGAGATCTCTCTAGGAGCAGGGTGGCTTGGGGAGCACTATCTACACTCCTCAACCTTTGTCCTATGGATGTAGTGTCTGGCTGACGGCCGGGAGAGGTGACCAGATATCACCCAGTGCCTGGGGCAGGCTTTCCAAAGAGGACTGGGGTCGCTGTGTTGCAGACCAGCCAGGTAATTTCATGTCTGCTCTGTGCAATGCCTCAGTGGCTTACCTTCTGTAAGCAAATATTAATGCACAGTCCAGTTCTCACAGTTCCCTACGAAGAACTCTCTGGCAGCCTACTTTGTTCCAGGCTCTCTTGTGGTTCCCAAGAGATGGGTTTCTGCACAGATCAGATGTTGAAAGAGAGCTTTGAGGAGATAGGTAGTTGAATCTTACCTCAAGTGGTGAGGTGTAAGCTTTTCACAGAGTCCTATGGAATTCCTTTCATGATTTGTTCACTTCTCATTGAGGGTGAGAAGGACTGAAACACTTCTCATTGTGGTCTTTTCCCCTTTGTTTCCAGCAACATATAAGGTCCACATTAATTGAGATGGCTTTTTATCCACGTTGCCACTTCGGATAGCATCTAATGACTGCCTCCCTAGCCTTCTCTTGTTTTCCATCCTCTCAAAAGCACCTTGCTTTTTCCTGTCTTGATAGCATTCACAGCCCCTGCCACCCACTTTCATGGGACCAACTCCTACTTAGCTCTTAGGTCTCAGTTGAAATATTACTTCCTTCAGTAAATATGGCCTCACTTCCACCTCCTATAATTGTTTCCCTTAGCATCTTGAATTTCTCATTTAAAATATTTATCACATTAAAAACTTGCTTGCTATTTGGCTCCATGTACTTGAAAGTTGTATGAAGACATGGATTATCTCTGTTTTCCTTTATTATCTTCCCAGTGCCTAGTTCCATGTCTAAACATAAAACACATCATAAATAAATGATTAACAGAAGAAAGGAATAATGCTCAGTTAAACAGAAATAGAAGCTCCAAAGCTGAACTTTTCTTCCAACGCTTTAGTTTTGAGGGGCAACATATGGTAGTCAAAAGAGCACTGAGTTTAGTGATTATAGATTTGGGTTTAAATCATAGATCTCTCACTAGCTCTTAGTCTTAATTTTCTCATTTTAAAAGCAGTATAATAATAATTAAGGTTAGAAGAAAGTTTGTTGATATATTTAACATAATGCATGGCCCAACATAGTGATTAATAAATATTCAGTGAATGAATGGATGGATGGATGGATGGATGGATGGATGGATGAATGAATGAACGAACAAATTATGACAAATGTGTAAGATTGGTAAAGCCTCAGAAATAGATTTTTTTAGAACCAGGTAGAGAAAATGGGGCCAAAAAGACAGAGAAGGAACAGAGAGAAAGGAATCCTCCTAAGAACCCCATAAAGTCAATGTTACTATGCCCATCTTACAGATGGGAAACTGAGAGGTGGAAGAGCTGAGATGGCAGCTCAGTTCTGAACAACTTCAAAGCCCATGCGCTTCCCACTGTACCAGGCTACCTTCCTCTACAGCAGTGGTTCTCAACCTTTCTAATGCTGCGACCCTTTAATACAGTTCTTCATGTTGTGGTGACCCCCAACCATAAAATTATTTTCGTTGCTACTTCATTACTGTAATTTTGCTACTGTTATGAATCGTAATGTAAATATCTGTGTTTTCTGATGGTCTTAGGCGACCCTGCTAGCGGTTCTCAACCTGTGGGTCGCTCTACAGGAAGTCATTTGTTGCCCTGGCCAATTAGATAAACTATGTTGGGACCTGGAGAATTAACTCTCTGCACTGTGTTCCAGCTGAAGCACCACTGTGTGAGGAGCCCGTCAGAACTGTGCACCATTAACGTGAGCGGCCTGAAGTTCTCTAAGGTGAGGCCACACAGCAGGGATGTAATTGGGGTGAGCCACACCTGAGGTGGCTCCTGGCTCTTTGTCCATTGGACCTCCAGAGTCCCTGGGGCATGGGGATCTGGTCACAAGGGAAGGGGAGGATCAGACAAGGACTCATGAGTGGAAACAATATTAAGACACAATCTTTTGTTCTAAATTTGGTCTTATCATCGTCCCATGTGAGGAGAATTAAAGGAAATAGCCTTGTAGAAGTGTGTTTGAATTGGCCATCAAATTTTTGGGGGGCATGATTCATTTTGTTTCCATCAAAAGAGCCTACAGGAGAAATTTCTGTAAGGTTTCAGTGCCAGAAGTGGTAATGTTTCTCCCAAGATGCTGGTTTGTTCTTAACTTATAGATACTGTGACTCATGTACAGACAGTCCTCAGGTTATGTTGGACTCGACGTACGTCGTTTCATGGTTACGTCGCCATCTCCCATTTATTTATATATATAAAAAAAGTTCCATCATATGTACTTTATGTTTTTTATTATTTATTTACCACAAGTAAAGGTCAGGAATTGTTATCTTTCTTTTAAAATTTTTTTACTGTTTTACTTCATTACTGCTGTGTATGTGCTCCATGTGAGTGACATAGGTTCTTATATAGGTGGGTTCTGACTTACGGCGAAAATCACGTTACGTCGTGCTGTAGGAATGGATCTCCGATGTAATCCGAGGACCTATTGTAATGAATCCTGTTTCTTTCTTGCATTGGCTAATAGGTATCTCAGAGCCAAATGTGTGGCCTACCATTAGCCAATGTATATACAGGATATTATGGCATGCATTTTTTGTTTGTAGGCCTTCCTTGGCATACAAAGAGAGATTGCTTATATAATACTATACAGCAATTAAAGTGAATGAACTAGAACTACAGTAGTAACACAAGTAAATCTCAAAAACATAGTATTGAGCAAGAAAGGCAGGTTTCAGAATATCTACAGTATGATTGCATTTAAGATGGTTTTAAAAATGTAAATAATACTATATATAGTTTATGGATACATATGTAATATGTAATACAAGTATGGGAATGATAATCACCAATTTAGGATAGCTGTCATCTGTGGGAGAGAGGGAGAAGAATGCGATCAGGAGGGATATGAAAGGAGGGGCAACTCTGAAATGTTTTTCTTTGAAGAAATTTGAAGCAAAGACAGCAAAATATTCAGATTTATTGAAGGTGGATAGTGGTTACATGGGTCTTCAGAGTATCATTCATTGTACTTTTCTGAACATTCTTTTGAAATGCCTTTCTGCAGGCTAAGGAAAAGGACTTCAAGCATTTTAATTCCGTGATTTACATCAATGCCTCAGAAAACTTGCTACCTCTAGGTGAGCTTTTTCTTCCTGGAAACTGTCTTCTGCCTCTTGGCTGGCACAGGCAGTCACTCAAGTTAGAACCTGCCTGTCAGCCCATCTGTGACTGGCCACTCATCTGTTTTTTGTAGTACAGTAAGCTGGGTGCTGGAGAACACACAGATCTGGATTGTAACCCAGAGCGGGCACTACCTACTGAGAACATTTTTCTGTGAGCTGATGCTTCTCTGTCTGTAAATGGAGATAATTTGCTTCCATTTTCCTCTCCGAGACATGATGCCTGGTAGGCTCAGATGAGATGGGTATTTAAAGGTGTTTTTGAGCCAGTAAGAGCTCCTATTGGAGCATAAAGCCTTCTTATTTATTTAGCAAATCCACAGCGACCCCTGCTGGATGTCAGGACTGTGTGAATGCTTGGCTTTTAGAAATGAATGCAGCCACGTTCTATTCTGCTGAGTCTTAGTTTAGTGGTAGAGATGGGCTCAGACACAGTTATAGCAGAAGACAGTAAATGCAGTGATAGAGGGAATCACAAAAGGCTATGGGAGAATATAATCAAGACATCAAACCAGGCCAGAGTGTCTGGAGAAACTTCTGAGAAGAGGAGCACCTAACTGAGATCTAAAAAAATGAATAGAAGAGACTCAGGAATTAGAAGGTAAGGTTGACTGAGCAGATGTGGATGGCAGTGCCTGATCAGGGTCCCTAAAGAAGCTTTGTATGTTTGCAAGGGATGCAGGTAGTAGAGAACAGAAACTAGAAAGCTTGGTAGGGAGTAGATTATCAAGGGCCCTGAGTGGCTTGGACTTAATCCTACAGGCAGAAAGAGAACCTTGAACAGCTTTTAAATAGAGGGGCTCAGTGGTGGTTCAGAGGAGGGTGGATTACAAGAGAAGAAGAAGGTGGAGACCAGGAGACCTGGGAGATGGTTTTATTTTTCCAAGGGAGGGGAGGTGAGACCTGAATCAGGGCAGTGGCAATAAAGATAATAGGGGTTAAGAGAAGGAGGTCCAGGAGGAGGCAGAGATAACAGGACTTGGTAACTAGTGGGCATATGGAGAGGGAGGAACAAGGGGATTCACTGAGACAGCACTAGAAGAGAGGCAGGTTCGGGAAGAAATAGGATGAGTTCCCTCTGAATGCGTTGTTTGAGGAGTGATTTTGAAGAAGCATGTGATGAAGTCCCTGCCCTTGAGGAAACAGTGTAGTCTGTCAGGAACATGGGCTTGAATACAAAGGCCAACAGGAATATGAAAAGATGCTCAACCTCACTCATAATTAAAACAGCATCAAAATACTATTTTCTACTTATCAAATGCTGGCAAAAAATGAGGACTGATGACAGTTGGACCACATTGGTAGGGAAATGGATACTCTCGAATTCAACTGGCAGAAGTGTAATAAATTGGTGCAGCATCTTTGGAAGGCAATTTGACAGTTTCTCTTAAAATAGTCATTGCCTTTCATCTAGTTGCTCCACTTGCAGGAATTTATTCTATAGAAGCACACTTGTTCAGGATGTTCGTTGGAAATATCCTGAAATATCTACTTTTTAAAAATTTAGGCTTTACTGAACATTCTGACTTACAAGACCACCATAGGCCACACTTGACACCATGTTCACTTAGAAGGATACAAGTAATTCCACACAGCCACACAGCATCACCAGTTCCTCTTCAGTGAAGGCCTCAGCATTTCGTGTAGCAGTCCATGCAACCATCTGTGAGTCATCTGTGGCAACCAGGTCAGGTCCAAGACAATGACACTCTCATTGGGTGGATGTAGGAGCCATTCTGGCTTAAAAACATCATTTCCCACTGGAACAAATAGCCACTGTGAAACTCCATGGACATAGCTCCTAGAGCAGTGGTTCTCAACCTTTCTAATGCTGCGACCCTTTAATACAGTTCCTCATGTTGTGGTGACCCCCAACCATAAAATTATTTTCGTTGCTACTTTATAACTGTAATTTTGCTACTGTTATGAATCGTAATGTAAATATCTATGTTTTCCAATGGTCTTAGGCTCTACAGAAGTAGCAATGAAAATAATTTTATGGTTGGGGGTCACCACAACATGAGGAACTGTATTAAAGGGTCGCGGCATTAGAAAGGTTGAGAACCACTGTCCTAGAGTTTCTGCAAAGGACATATCCAATTATAGGAGTCACCACACACAGGGAAGCCCAAAGTTTGGTGTCTCCACCAGGTATTTATTGTTCATTTATAGTTTCTCTTAGTCCAGGTGTGATTTTTATCACAGCGATATTGCTCAGTAACATAGTTACCATACCATTTGTTTCAGGTTACAGGAGAACAGACTAGAAAGTAAACCCAAGGTCCAGTTGTCATGCAGAAGGGGAAAGTGTTTTTACCTTTTATCCAGATAGCCTAAAAGCTGTCAATAGGGGAATTGTTAAATAAACTAGGGTATGTCTATATTGTAGAACATAATTCAGACATTATGCAGATTATAGTTTTGACATGGAGTAATCCTTAAGTCATATTGTTAAGGGGGAAAAAAGCAAGTCACAGTATAGTGTGAATGGTATAATTCCATTTCTGTAAAAAGAAGTGTGTGTGTGTGTGTGTTTCAGTAGACACATGAGAAAAAGTCTGGAATATATACATGAAACTTTCAATAGTTATCTTGGTCTTGAGATTAAAGGAAACTATTATTTTCTGTGTTTTTTACTTTTTTGGTGGACATGTTTTACTTTTATGATCAGAAATTATTTTTACTAGAGGCCCAGTGCACGAAATTCATGCACGGGAGGGGGGTGTCCCTCAGCCCAGCCTGGGACCCCTTGAGGGATGTTCAGCTACCCATTTAGGCCCGATCCCATCTGGTGGTATCGGGCCTAAACGGGCAGTCGGACATCCCTCTCACAATCCAGGACTGCTGGCTCCCAACTGCTCGCCTGCCTGCCTGCCTGATTGTCCCTAACTGCTTCTGTCTGCCAGCCTGATCACCCCCTAACTACTCCACTGCCAGCCTGATCGATGCCTAACTGCTTCCCTGTCAGCCTGATTGCCCGATTGCCCCTAACTGCCCTCCCCTGCCAGCCCGATTGCCCCTAACTGCCCTCCCCTGCTGGCCTGGTCACCCCTAACTACCCTCCCTTGCCAGCCTGGTCCCCCCCAACTGCCCTCCCCTGCTGGGTGGTGGCCATCTTGTGTCCACATGGGGGCAGCCATCTTTGACCACATGGGGGTGGCCATCTTGTGTGTTGGAGTGATGGTCAATTTGCATATTACTCTTTTATTAGATAGGATTTTATATTTTATTATAATGTTTAAAATGGGCTTTGGAGTTAGACAGTCTTAGAGTCAACTTTTGGCCCTTCACTTACCAGAAATTCTATTTTAGCAAATCACTTAGCCTAGCGGAGCCTCTCATTCCTCAGCTAGTTTTCAGGATTGTTAGAGACTTAAAGGTCATGCATGTAAAGCACCTTACCCAGTGACTGGCCCAACCCCCTGGGAACTTAGTAAGTGACCACTGTTAATACCTTTATCTTAAGCCCTTCACCAGCTGAAGATTCTCTTTCTCCTCCCCCTATAGAGGCATTTCACACGTTTCCAGCCTTAAGGGAACTGGAGCTTGCGTTTAACGGCATCAAAACAATATACGTGAAACATGGAGACTTTAAGTTCTTGGAAGTAAGTTGGAGGTAGGGAGTTTTTGGTACCCACCTGTCTCCCTGTAAGGAATGGGTGTAGCGGTCTCTCTTTACTGCTTACAACTGTTGGGAAGGGGCTTTCTGGGCCTTGAAAGCCAGACCCTGGCTTCTGGGCAATCCTCTGGGGAGGGTAGTAGGGTTGATGGGAGTGATGGGATTGGTGGTGGTAGTGGTGGCAGCAATGGCAAATAGATGAGAATATATTATTCCTATGGCCATGGTGCAGGGCCCTGGAAAATAATTGCCAAAGGTCAGATCCAAAGGAGTCTATGCAGAAAAGTGAGTTTAAACAGAGTATTAAAGGAAGGAGAGCTTGAGGGGGTCCTGGATCCAGTGGGGGTTGAGGAGCCATGAAGCTAAGTGCTAGGTACAGCAGATTGGACCAGCTGAACTAGAGGCATGTGGACTGATTCCACAGACCATCCTGGTGTGAGTGAGCCAGATTGGTTCCACCGGGCTTAGATAAGGCTGGCTATAGGCCTAGTCCACAGGCCCAGAAAGGAGTATGAAGTAAAATTGGACTTCTATCAGTTCTATAGCAGGCTCTTTACATTTGAACATCCACAGCTGTTCTCTAAACCCCAGATTCAAAAATACAGAAAAATTAGCTTGCATTCTTGGCTTTCTCTTAAATTAAATTTCCTGTAGTCATGCATTTTCTGTGCATGTTCTTGTACTTCAAGTTAATCATCTCTTCAACTTCCACGAAAACTTGAGTGCCACTTTTCACAAAGAAACAGCTTTTGTCACTACCTGAGAGTCAATGTATACTTGGAGAGTAGAGGACAACAGAGCTGGAGCGAGGTGTGAGGCTGGGCATCTGGCCAGGCTCACTTGCTGAATAACGGACTCTTCCCCACACTGGCCTTGTAGCAGAAGTGTTTCCGACTCACACCTCAGCAAAATGTCTGTACGTCATGAGCCTTGGGGTTCACTCCAAATACTTGGTAACTTAAATTACTTAATCTTCAAACATCAGTGGTCAGCCTTTCTTCATAAAAGCCCCCACTTAATCTGGGGAAGGGAGGAGGAGGGTGGCAGCAAGAAAAGTCCTTCCACAGAGTGAATTTTTTAGGAAGTTGATGTCCTTTATATGTCAAAGTTTTGACTGTTTGGGATGGCAGTCCTCCTAAAATGGATTAAATACAGTTATATCCTTGCATTCTTAAAGCATGCCATACTGAATGTAATGGTACCTCCTCTCCGTGTTATATTGAGGATAACAGGGATTTCTATGATTCAGAACAGGAGTGGTCCTCAGACTTATCCTAAAAGTCCAATAAAACAGTAAATTTACAACAACTGATGCAATCGTGTGTGCTATGTTAGAAACATCTTATGCTAGATTTCAGTATAGATAGTGGGAAACAGGTTCCAGGCACTCTAGAGATACAGGGAACCATTACCCTGACCTACAGGCCCGTGAGCTTCTTATGAACTTCCATTTATTCATTATTTTACTTTTAAAAAGGTAGTTACTGAGCTCCTTCAAGTCATGCATGGAGCCAGGCATCTTGGTTTCCTTACCTACTATTTTAAACCCCTGTTTCAAGTGCCAGTGGGCCATGGGGAGGGGACATGACTAGGGGCTCTGACCCCACAGCTGACTAGCTTGGCTCTACGGGTTGATCATGACTGACTTCTTGGAGGCTCTACTTTATAGTTTGACTAAAGGCCTGATGCACAAAAATTCATGCAAGAGTAGGCCTCCCCCCCTCCCCTCCCCGGCTGCCAGCACCGGCTTCCCTCTGGCACTTGGGACCCGGGTTTCCCTCCTCTGGCCACCCGCAGGCACCTGGGACCTGGGCAGGCTGTTCTCCTCCCCCGCCCCCGCCTCTGGCTTCATCAGGAAGGACGTCCGGAAAAGATGTCCAGAATAGTCTGGTCTAATTAGCATATTACCCTTTTATTATTATAGATAGCTTCTGATGGATTGTATTTATCCAGCAGACCCAACCTTACCCAAGGGAATTTATTTACATAAGAGAGCAGACCAAAGTCATGATGCAGAGTATAAATGAGAAGACCAAATCTCTTGGCCAGTCATTTAAATTCATCTCTCTTGGAATTGCAAGGGCTCTCTCTAAGAAAAAGAATAAACCTGTCAAATGTCCTGAGTTTGCAGCTCACAGTAATGAATATTTTGAGGTGTGATAAAACTTGATATGACTCAGCAGATATAGTAGCCAGGTTAGGAATCTTGTTGGCCAGAAAGGCTGCCACCCAGAGTAAAATTCTTCAGGAGTCAATTTAGAAAAACTTAATTTTGTCATAATTTGATTATCTGCAACCGGATCTGAAAAAGGGTCAGCTAGAGCCCTGCCCTGAGAGTCAGGAGAACTTGTTTCTAGTCTTGGTCCTGCCACTACTTTGGCATACCTCCTTGGCCAAATAATCTGGGACTTAGGTTTCCTCCTCTGTAAATTCTGGGCCAGCTGTGAAATTCTGTGACCTACGATGCTAAGACTATTCATTTCTTCGAACTGCCCTTAATTCTGTGGAAAGCAAGTTTGGACCCAACATTAAATGGCTAAAGAAGCTAGGACAAGGGTCAGCAAACTTTTTCTGTAAGAGGCCAGACAGTAAACATTTTAGGCTTTGTGATCCATATGGTCATACTTAGTCAACTCTGCTGTTGTGGAAGGAAGAAACCATAGACCACACAAAAACAAATGAGGAGGGCTGTGTTCCACTACAACTTTATGAGGCTGAAATTTGAACTTCACATAATTTTCACACAGTGTTATTCTTCTTTTGATTTTTTCCAGCCATTTAAAAATATAGTGACAGGAGAAGATTTGACTTTGGGTGATGGGCACATGGTGCAATATACAATATACAATATTACAATATCTTGTAACATAGAAATCCACACCTGAAACCTATATGATCGTGTTGACCAATGTCACCCCAATAAATTTAATTGAAAAAAATAAAATAAAAATCATTCTTAGCTCATAGGCCAAGCAAAACAGTCAGCAGGTTGGATTTGGTTCACAGGCCTTAGTGTGCCAACTCCTGAGCTGCAACACAGGTGAAACAGCTCAGTATGGTTGGAATGGAGAGTGAGGAATGGTAGAGTGTGGGTAGATGAGCCTGGAGAGGTAACAGAAGAGAAACTGTGGAGAACCTTCGAAGTCTTGCTAAGGAGTTTGAACCCTATCCTCTGGATACCAGGGATCCACTGAGGGGTTTGGGACAGGAGTAATAGGATCAGAACTGCATTGTAGAAAAACTACTATGGATACTGTATGAAAAATGGGTTGGAGGGAACAAGTTTGAGAGATATTAAGGAGGTAGAATCCATTGTTTGTTGACTACCCACATATGGATATGAGGGAGAGAATTTTCCCCACCTTTACCTGTGCTTCTCCGAGCTAGCTTTCCAGGTCTTCCTCCTTGAAGGCTTGCTTCTCTGCCAAGTGGGATCACCCCTTTGTGTGAATTCTCAAAATTTGGAATTTGCTGCTGAAGGCATAAACTTGGCACTCGTTAGGTGCTTGGCACCTGTCATGGCCTGTCTAGTCTTATCAAGATCTCTCTTAATAACATGGACTCTTATTATAGCCAGACAATTTATAGCTCTCAGAACAAGCAAGGCTGTCTCCTGCCTCCTGGCTTCTATACGTGCTACTTGCTGCATTGCATGTTTTTTTGCTTTTAGCAATTTGGTGAATACCGACTAGTCTCCGAGGACAGCTTAGGTGTCACCTGCTCTGTGAAGCTTATCTGGACTCCTGGTAGGGCTGACCATTCCTTCCTTTGTGCTTCAGACCTCTGTCCCAGCAGCATTGCTACTTGATACACATATATGTATCTAGCTGCCTAACTAGGTAGTGAACTTGCAGAGGACAGGAACTGGTTCAAAGTAAACCTTCAGTATAGGAGCCTTGAATGAAGGGATGGTGATGATGATGATGATGACAGTCAACATCAACTAAGCTTTTCCTATGTACTAGACTCCATGGTAAAGGCTTTACCTATATAATTCCTCTTAAGAGTTCATTAGTATTTCCACTTCGTAGGTAAGGAAACTCAGATTAGGTAATTTGCCCAAGATCACACAGATTGCCAGGATTTAAACCCAGGTCTACAGAGTCCATCAATTAATTATTAATGGAGTCAGACCAAACCCAGTCCTCCTCTGGCCATGACCTACAGTCAGTTGTATGTGTCTGACCGACTATGTAATCCTTAAGCCACCAACCAAAGACCTTGCTCCTGCACCAACTGGATAAGATGCTGAAACTGGCCCCATTCGACAGGCTCCAATGGGTGTGTGAAGGTGGAGGGGAAGGGAAGGGAAGGGAAGGGAAGGGAAGGGAAGGGAAGGGAAGGGAAGGGAAGGGAAGGGAAGGGAAGGGAAGGGAAGGGAAGGGAAGGGAAGGGAAGGGAAGGGAGAAAGACTCATACATAAGAGCTAAAGTGAGTGAGTATTTAGAGAGGCTCAGAAATGAGAAAACAAAGACTGAACTGACATCATTTATCCCAATTGCCTTTGTCTTTGTTGAGAGAAACTCAGTTTCCTGACTGGCCTCCTGACCCCCCAAGTATCTCTTAATCTAGTGGCCAGTTAAAAGGTGGTTGATGATAGGGTGACAAGTGGGGTCATTATCCTTATAAGCCAACCGAATAAGCCAGTTCATTCAGCTTTTTTTTTACGTGCACCTACTTAGTGCCAGGTCCTAAGCTAGGTTACAGGGATACAGAGATACTGTGGCATGGCCCTTAACCTCAGAGGGTTTGTGGTCTAGTCCACTACTGTGTGCCAGGACTCTGCTAGGCACATCCATGTACCAAGATCCTTATTCCTCAGACATATATCCAGCTATGGCAGATACCTAGCCTACTGTGAATAAGACCCCCCCCCCCCCCCCCGCCCAAAGCAGTCTAGATAAAGCACTCAAAGTCAGAGGAGAGCGAGAGAGATTCCATCTAGCCAGAAAGTTAGGAAAGGTTTTATAAGGCAGCTTCTGACCTGGTCTTTGGGGCTTAGATTGAGATACATGGAGACAGGGTGTTCCTGGTTGAGTGAAAAGCTGAAGCTAAGACCTTAGGTAAAGTGAGGCAAGGAATGTGGGGGGTAGGGTCACTTTGGCCAGCACCAAAGGATAAATAAAGGTTTGCAGTGGGAGCTTAGGCTGACAAATAGGTTGGGAACTGACTCTGATAGACCTTAAATATTAATCCAGAGAGTCAGGATTGTTTTAGCTTGTGGGTGATACCCCTCCCCCAGAAGTTTAAAAAACAAAAAAAGTAGCTAGCTAGCTCCCACCTCAGGTATGAAAATTATTGTCCTGCATCGTGCTTACGTTCCCCCTTCTTTTGTCTTTGCTCCATAGTTCCTGGACCTTTCCTTCAACAGCCTGAATCCGGAGGCCATCTGTGACCTTGGGATTCTGCCACGCCTCCGTGTCTTGCTCCTCACAGGCAATGGGCTTACCTTCTTGCCAATGAATTTGGCTGTCACAGAGCAGTAAGTTCTACAGTCGAGGCTCCATCTATGTGTCTCTTCCTCTGGGTACAAGTAACCTGTTCAGTAGTCTTGTAAAGACAGGCTCTCAGTAAAGGCAACCATGGGAGCAGGACCCCAAAGGATAGGGAGGCCTCCGATGAGCGTCCCCACTCCTTTGTGTTATTAGGAGAGACACAGTGTCTGGCAAGTTGCTCTACTTGCCTCTGATTGGTCACTGGTAAATTGTGGCTATTGCTCTTGCCAGGCTATTCTTCATGAACCCTCTAAATAAACCTTGCATATTCCCATTCCACACATTTGCTGAGGCCATGCCTTTTGGCCAGAATATACTGGTTCTTCCTTTCTTAATAATAATAATAGCCCTAGCCAGCTTGGCTCAGTGGATAAAGCGTCAGCCTGCAGACTGCAGGTTCATTTCTGGCCAAGGGCACATGCCTGGGTTGCAGGCTCGATCCCTAGTAGGGAGCGTGCAGGAGGCAGCCGATCAATGATTTTCTCTCATCATTGATGTTTCTATCTCTTTCTCCTTCTTCCTTCCTCTCTGAAATCAATAAAGATATATATTAAAACTAGAGGCCCGACACACGAAATTCGTGCATGGGTAGGGTCCCTAGGCCTGGCCAGCGATCAGGGCCGATCGGGGCCTTCCTTCTGGCTGCCAGTTGGGGCCTCCCTTCCCTGGCTGCTGGCTAGAGCCTCCCTTCCCTGGCTGCCGGCTGGGGCCTCCCTTCATTCCGTGCCACCCCCTGGTGGTCAGAGCATGTCATAGCAAGCAGTCGAACTTCCGAGGGGACACTTTGCATATTAGCCTTTTATATATAGAGATAATAATAATAATAATAATAATAATACATATGCAGTACTAACACATATTAACTCATTTAATCTTCACACCTATGAGTAGGTATCCAATCATCCCCACTTTATAGACAAGGAAATTGAAGCATAGCTAGGATAAATAACTCACCTGGAGTTACAAAGCCAGTAAGTGACAGAGCCAGGTCCATCTGACTCCAGAGACAACACTTAAGATCATTATATCCTCTTCTTACGTAGATTTTATATATATTTCAAGGGTTAGCTCAGACCCTTCTCCGTTCCCTATCAGAAGCGTTCCCATCTTAACCATTTTTTTTATAGTTTTTAAAATATATTTTATTGATTTTTTACAGAGAGGAAGGGAGAGGGATAGAGAGTTAGAAACATCGATGAGAGAGAAACATCGATCAGCTGCCTCCTGCACACCCGCCACCAGGGATGTGCCCGCAACCAAGGTACATGCCCTTGACCGGAATCGAACCTGGGACCCTTGAGTCCGCAGGCCGACGCTCTATCCACTGAGCCAAACCGGTCAGGGCCCATCTTAACCATTTTTAAGTGTACACTTCCATGGCATTAAGTACATCCAAATTGTTGTGCAACTATCACCACCATCCCTCTACAGAACTCTTTTCATCTTCCAAAAATTCCAATAACTTTGACTACTGAATCAAACACTTTAAGAAGAATGCCAGATAACTCCCTAGATTCCAATCATATTCCTTTTTGCCGTCAAGGTATACCAACAATCATATCTACTTTTGATAATTAGTGTCAACCACCCAGCCAATATAATAAGCCCCTCTTTTCCTGCCGATTGGTTCAGTGGAACAGAGAAGCCAAGTGGCCAGTAGTAAACTCAATCTCCGGTTAAGTGGAACTGTGCTTGTGGCCCCTGTAAAAGTATTCCTCCTTAGGAAACTAAGACCTCTAACTCAGAAGAGCTCAAAGTTGCAGGATGAGAAGCAAAGATGCTGCATATGGAGTGTTAGGTACACTGGTAAGAGGAGCAGCTCTCATTTTCATTCCTTAATTCCTAGATCCTCTGTTCTGGTTGTGAGGCTTTCTCAGCCTCTGCCACTTCTGGAGTCAGCACACAGCCCTAGTGGAAAAGTGGCCCTTAATATTGCATGAACCCCTTTGCATCTCTTCTTCTAAATACTGACCTCCCCAATTTTTTATAGGTGGTTAATTCTAAGAAGCCTTAAAGAAGATTGTTTTTTAATATCTATATCTATATCTATATCTATATCTATATCTATATCTATATCTATATCTATATCTATATCTATATCTATCTATCTATATCTATATCTATCTATCTATCTATCTATCTATCTATCTATTTGGGTCTGTATTTTCTTTCTTTTTTTAATATATTTTATTGATTTTTTTACAGAGAGGAAGAGAGAGGGATAGAGAGTTAGAAACATCGATGAGAGAGAAACATCGATCAGCTGCCTCTTGCACACCCCCTACTGGGGATGTGCCCGCAACCAAGGTACATGCCCTTGACCGGAATCCAACCTGGGACCCTTGAGTCCGCAGGCCGACGCTCTATCCACTGAGCCAAACCGGTTTCGGCTGGGTCTGTATTTCCTAATTTATACTCATTATTTAGTCGGCAATACCATGAACTTTTCCATTTATTTTGGCCAAGTTCCTAGGGGCACTCAATATGGAGCCATTTTAAACTACGTTAAACTAGCTGGATATTTTCTGAATCACTCTGATGATACAAATTTGGGCTACAGTTTTGTGAGAGTACCAGTCTGCCCTCTGCATTGCCCTTTTCTGTTCACTCCAAGGCAGTCTTCCCCGGCCATGGGATGAGGGGAATGGAGGTAGTTCTGGTGCACTCTCTCCCAAGGGTATATCCCTTTAGGGTCCCAGATTCATATAGGGGGTCTGCAAGTACAGGCCCGTCCTTCTGTTTCAACAAGACCAGCAAATGTCCTCAAGGCAAAAGTGGCGTCTTGTGCTCAGTTCCTGTCTCTGGATTTTTAGATTTTGGCATAATATTTCCTTACATGTTTTTAATTGATAGGTCTTTTTTGTTTGTTTTTATATTTTATTCATTATTCCAATTTCAGTGGAAAGTCTTGTTACATAAATTAAGGCAAGTCTTCACTACTTTACACTTCTATTTCCTTACATATAAGATGGGGAGAATAAATGCACTTCTACTTACATCAGAGTAAAAATTGAAATAATTGTGCTTTAAAGTCTGTGAGGCTCCAGACAAATGTTATTGTCATTTTCTTCCCACTCATCTGTCCACACCCAGTATGCTCTGTGGGTCAACCTCTTAAATGTTGGTGATCCCCAGTTGTCCTCTCTTAACCTGCTATTTTTCTAAATCTTTATGCTCTTTCTTAATGTTCTCATCTTATTCGGTCTGTTATTTCTCTGCCTCACTTCTAGCTTCTGAGCTGTAATCCCATAGATCCTGTTTATCATACAAACTCATCACAGACATGCCCATGCCAAGTGGGCCTCAGTGGTGGGCACTGCTCTCCATGCTAGAAACCTGGACATATGCCTGCATTCTTCCCTCCCTCACACATCTATCCAGTCATCAGATGCTTTGAATTGTACTTCCTAACTTTTCCTCAAACTTGCCCATTTCTGTTTGGTCTCAGTTTCCAGTTTCTTACCTCCCAACCCATCCTCCTTACCATCAGCCAAAGTGATGTTTCTAAAATGCACATCTGTTTCTACCACCTCCCTGCTTAAAGTCCGTTAGCAGCTCCTCACTGTGCTAGATAAACTCCATTAACATTGATTGTCAGGCTACATGAATTGACTCTACCTACTTCTCCATCCTCTTTTCTCTTTACCTTTCTCCATTTCACCATATACCTCATTTATTCGGAATTATTTGCATCTCCATTTCTGGATAGATCACATTATTATCTTTGGGTGCGTGAAGAGAATCATATTTGACCTACTCCATCTTTTGACTGTTCTCATACTTGTTTTGACTGACAGCTGACACTTGAGCTCTCCCA
Source organism: Cnephaeus nilssonii (assembly GCF_951640355.1). NCBI lineage: Eukaryota > Metazoa > Chordata > Mammalia > Chiroptera > Vespertilionidae > Cnephaeus > Cnephaeus nilssonii. Next base: position 44,542,138 of record NC_137084.1, on the reverse strand, counting down.
TTAGGCCTATTCCCTTTCCCCACTGGACCACACAAGTCAGCTCTCTCAGGCTTGACCAGCACAGATCAGAGGGGGATTGTTACCTCCTTTTTTCTAATCACTGTGTTCCCAGCACTACCTAAAAGATCACTAGCTTTGTAGCAGCCACATCCTAAGTCCTCTTCTACTCAAGTAAACTGTTAATCCATGCCTCCCTCATCCTGTGTTTGGCCTGGTGGGTTTTCTGTATCTTATCACAGGCGCTGATCTGACATTTGAACATACCTTAGAGCTTGCTAAATCTCATTTTGTTTGCCACAGCCCTTGGTTCAGTCAGTTGAACGATAATTTTAGCCAAAGTCTTGCAATGTAAAATAAAAGAAACCCCCTTTCACCAGGCACATAAAGGAATTGACCAGAGATGCTTGACACCACCTAGAACTGACAGCAAGCAAAGCAGCAGCAGCCCGAGAATCAGAGCTCAGGCCTCCTGATCCCCATTCCCATGCTGCTTCTAAAGGGACACACAAAAAAAATTAAGTTAAACCTATCATATTTTAAATGCTATTAATTCCTTTGGCCAAGAGAAGGTATAATAAAAATAGCACCACTCTGAACAGCTGGAAACCTCGGCCTCTCCACTACGAACAGACTCCTCCCACTTCTAAGAGCGCTTCTCCCAGGATTGCCCTGGGAAGGGCTTAGTGGGAGAGCCCGATGCTTTCTTCCGAAGTCATGCATCTCATCCTCCTCACCCACCTATGGACTGTCCCCCTATTTTAAAACAAACTTTTCTATGTTATAATTAGGGTGAAACTTTTAAAAGGCAAAGCACTGTAACTTGTCACAAGAGACAGGACAAAGCCAGCTTCTCCATTATGGTGAGGAATTTATTTGAAGGCTTATTTCTTAGCTGTTTAGTATTTCACTGGAGTAAAATAAAGGCCAGTTAGTTATAAATCAACAGAGCTGCTGTGCACCCTCCTGTACTTCTCTCAGGTAGAAATTTAAATTCAGTACATGAAAGTTGGTCCTTTCAGAAAGGAAAAAGGAGTCATCAGTGACCTTGAAATTCATGAACAGAGGCTTCTTTCCTTCTCTGTTGTCTCTGGTCTTTGGATGTCAAGACTATTTCCCTTCACACTTGCCAGGGCTCTTTCTGAAACCATATCTGACTGGTTCCCTTTCTAGTCAGAGCTGTCATGGTCATAGCTAGAACACTGGGGAATCTCACAGCCATGCCTTAGGACCATACTAAAGGTAGGTCCTAGGCATTACGGAGGAGCCAGGCAGTTCTGTCAGCTTTCGCATCTGCTCCTCTCTGACTTGCCTCATTTTTCTGTGCAGGTGAGCTGCCTGGGTCTCTCTGACCCCGTGATGGGAAACATGACTTCCCAGAGCTTCTAAATACATTACAGTTCAGCCACAAAGAGATCCTTTTCCTCCCTCTTCCTTTCCCTCTTATCACTGTGGTTAAGAGCACGGCAAATTCCCTCGGCATTTTTCATGGTGTAACTTAAATATTGCCTTCCCTGGGCCTTCCTCACCGAGCGGGTAACGCCCACCTGCTTTGCACCTCTGTTGTCGCCTTTGTCCCACTGTGCGCAGTGTGTGCTCCTCCTCCACTAGACTGTAAGCCTCTGGAGGGAAAGGATGTATTTGTTCTTTTTCTCTTTGCATTCTCAGTGCCCAGCTCCATAAATGGTTGTAAAAGAAATTTCTGAGTATGAATGGATGAGTGAATGACTATTATACCCTCTCTAAATTCACCTTGGAAATATTCCTGACTCTAAGTGTACTGTTATAGTCCTTTTGGACTTTTGAACTCACCACCTATCTTTATCAAGCTCTCTCTGGCACAGGCAACAAATACCCTTCCATCTCCCCACCCTTGAATCCACATGGGCCTTGAAGATGTGATATGAGAGGTGAGGGCTGCAGGACAGGGCCTGGGGTTTCGAGTCAAGTTTGAGCTCTGCCACTTTCTAGCTTTGAGACTATAAGCAAGTCACTCTGAGTTTGAGTTTCTCATCTGAAAAGGAGATAACACTTGTCTTCCATAGTGCCGTTCTGAGAGGACATATCTAAAACAGCTAACACAGCCCTAGCCGATTTGCTCAGTGGTTAGAGCGTCGGCCCTCAGACTGAAGGGTCTCAGGTTCCATTCCAGTCAAGGGCATGTACCTTCACCTTCGTTGCAGGTTCAATCTCCGGCCCAGTTGGGGTGCAATTAACAACAACAACAACAACAAAAAAAAACACCTAACACAATGCCAGGAATGCAGTAAGCTCTGAAGAAATGTTACCCTACCTTCTTGCTATTTGTGGCTTATATGCATCTATATGTCTTTGTGACTGGATGTCAATGTGTTTGTTTATGAGTGTATGGAGGAGACGGAATGAGAAGATGACTTGAGTCATCTTCCTTCGTGTACTTAAAAAGAGTTACCTAGACCTCATCCACCTGGGGACAAAAATGAGGTCACATTAATGGTAGTACCTAAAATGCCACTACTTCCTGCCCCATCTGTGTGACTCAGGACCTCAGCCTGTTAGATCCCACTTTTGGGTGTTTCTGGGAATCCTCCAAGGGTTTAAGTTTAAAAAGAGACTTCTCAGTTTTTCACTGATGTGTGCATTTTATGAAGGCATGTTAGCCTTACTGCAGCCAGCCTACCTTACCCCACCTACTCAGTGGCAAGGCTGTGGTCCATGTCAAGGGCATTGTCTCCTGGTGCTCTCATGGTGAGCATCCTTGGGATGAGAGAGCATACCAGGGTGTCTGTCCTGACCCCAAAATGTGCAGTGTTCTCCCTGCAGAATGCTTTCCCCAACTCAGTCATGCCTCATTCACTCTGGTATTTTCCATGAGAACTACAAGTGCCCCTCCCCCCCCCCAATCCTGCCCCAACCCATGGGGGGGGGGAGGGGCACTTGTAGTTCTCATTCCGTCTCCTCAACCCAGTCTCACAGAGCCTATCAGTGAATGGATGGAACCTTTCTCCATACAGAAGACTGTATGTATGAGTGAGGTTGGGGGAGGGAACAACATGTTCTGGTCCTTCTCTGAGGGACCTCTCTGGGCCACTAGAGAAGTTTCCAAGTTGGTTAGACTTCTTGATTGATTCCTTATCCTCCATTTCTTCCTGGGGATGGTGGAGTTTGTCCCCTGCCCTTGCTCATTAACCAGGATCTTTGCACTCACAGGGAGACATCTGTAACATCGCTGACAAGCAAGAGGTACATCCTGAGGTTCCCAGCACTGGAGACACTGATGCTGGATGACAACAAACTCTCCAACCCCAATTGCTTTGCCAGCCTGGCCGGGCTCAGGAGGTAACGCCACAAGCCTCTCTCTGCAGGGCCCTCTATAACCCCCAGCCTAGCTCACACCCTGAATGCCACTCTGGAAGCTAGAAGGCCTGGGTTTCCATTTCAACTCCACCACTTATCTCTGCTATGTGGCCATGGGTAAGTCATTTCTCCCCTCTGAGCTTTAACTCAGCCATAAAAGTAGGGTATCAGTAAAGGCACTTCTGATCATGTGACTGGATTAGAAGCCACAAAGAGAAAGGGGGAAAAGGGGAGATATTACCAGAGACAGGATCCTGTCCCTGAGAGAGGAGAGAGAAGAAAAGAAAAAAGAATCAGAATCAGAAAGATAAATTTAACGCTTTTTTGGTTGAAGTAATGAAAATGCTGGCACTTAAATGGTTAAGCTTAGATCCCCGGAAATTTTACTTTGGATTCAGCTACCATTTACTGAACACAACTTTGTTCAGTAAACCATTTACATTACCTCATTTAATCTTCACAAGAACCTTGAAAGGTTAATAAATATTATTCCCATTTTAGAGGTAGGGATATTGAGGCCCAGAGAGGCTAAGCCACTGGCTCAAGGTCACACAAGAGGAGTAAGTGTCCAAGACTGAGTCCATATTCTTCCCTAAAGTTGCTTGGTATGTGTCCCTGAGGTATAATATTGCCGAGATTCTGTATTCACTTTCCTTAATTGAAGACTGAAGAAGTTAAGCCTGGACCAAAACAAGATTTTCCGGATCCCGTACCTACAGCAGGTTCAGCTCCGCAACGGGTCGGGGGATTGGGTTGGAGACAGAGGGAGTCCTCGGAGAGGGCCCCCATCCATTCTGCAGCCCAAATCATGGGTATTTGAGGCCTCAGATGAACATCCGGATTATACCATACTGCCCATGAAAAAGGATGATGACCGGACAGGTGAGTGATGCCCCTTGTTCCAGAGACTCTAGCCCCATGGGGAGAGTATGCTTCTGAGAGTTTATTCTGAAAGTCGGTGGCTCTCTGGGGAGCTGCTACACTTCAGCTATTGGGCCTGGGGAGGTGGAGGTCTCACATGAATTATTTCAGTGACTTTCTAGCTAGTTCTCAGTTAAGATGCTTCTAAAATCTAATCAAAAGTTGATTAAAAAAAAAATCTCAACAGGAGATTCAGAGGTAAAGCTTTCCGGAGATGGTTAATTCTGGGGGCACTGATGTCCTCAGAGGACTCAGGTTCTTTCCAACCTCTTTTTTGCCGTCCTTGGCCAGCTTGCTTGTCTTTGTAGGTTGGTTCCTGTTGAGGTCTCAAGATGGCCACCCCACTGCCAACAAAGCCAGATGGCAACAAACATAGTTTCCTTTTGTGTGTTGCTTTTCATTTTGCTGTTTAAATTACTCTTTCAAAGAGGGTTTACAAGTAGTAGACTTTCCTGAGTTTCTAAATATTCAAAATCACCTTTATATTTGAATGCTAGTTTGGTTGAATAGAGATTGCTAGCTTTAAAATAATTTTTCCTTAAAACTTGGATGATATTACTCCATTGCCCTCTACATCCATTGTTGCCAGTGATGCCAGTCTGATTCTCATCTCCCTATAGGAAATCTATTTTTGCTCTCCAGAATTTAACATATTCCTCTTATCCTTTGGAAGCTTTACTAAGGTGCATCCACATGTACACCTCGTTTTGTTTATCCTGTGAGGTACTTTAAAGGTTCTTTCAATCAAAGACATGTGGTTTTCTTCACCTTGGAGAAATTTCCTTTCTTTTCCCCATTCCATTCTCTTTGTCATCTCCATTTGAAATTCCATAATTTGCTTAAAGCTGGATCTACCTTCTAGTCCTCTTTTCTATTATTCTTTATATTTCTTTGCCTTTTTGCACTGCATCCTGAGAGTCAGCTTAGTCTTTCATTTTATGAATTAGCTCTTCAATTGGGTCTGCTCATTTATCCAGCACATTTATTAAGTCTTTTATTTGATTACCCTATTTTAAATTCACAGAATTGTTAATAGCTTCTCTTCCCTGCTTTTGTTTTAGGAATGAAATAGCCTTTCAAATTTCTCAGAGGATACAATTATTCTATTTTAAAGTTTTTCTCCTTTTTGTTAACTAAACTCTCTTGTGGTTTTTCTTTCAGATGCTAGTTCTTCTATTTTTCATATTTAATGACTTTTTTATAGTGTTAATTTTCCTAAAATACAAGAAGATTCTTAATTGTCCATCTTTTTGGTGAACAATTCCCAATCAGAACCTGAGGATGCAGGTTGCAATGTCTGGGCTGCTTCCTGAGACTGCGGAGAAGGGTAGGACGTGCATTCAGGCAGTACTAGTATGCTGCAGCTCATTTTCTAGATGTGGGGGGGGGGGGCTCTCTGCCTCCCCAGAGGATTGCTCCTCAGCACCCACACCTGTGACCACAGTCCTTCCTCCTGCTAATTCCTACTTTGTTCCTTGCACAAACCTTTCCCAGACTCCTTTCCAGCCCGAGTCACAGGAGACGTTATTTATGCCATGTGGTATTCCACCCTATCATTGTTTATGTTATTTCATGTAACCTTTTATAGTATATCATTAACATGTGAAAAGGGTCTCATTAGCTGGAGCAAAGGTGAGTGGTGCCTGCACAGGATGTAGTCCCGGTCAATGCTCTGATTTATTAGGTTGAACTCAACTGTTTATTGGCTCATCTCTTTCTGATGGTCCCTAAAATGACGTCACTCTGCAGCCTCTCCCTTACTACAGTGCTGCTGGTTATGCTTAGCCTTTCTCCTGAATTCACTGTCTTAACACATTCAATTTCTACTAATATAACAAATAATATTTTTAAATCCTCTGACATAATATCTTTTATCCACATTTCTCTCTTCTAAGACACATTGGTTTGTCTTCTGATCAATACTAACTGCCCAGTAGTTCTGAAGCTAAAAAGAGCTTGTACGTTGCAAAGTCAAAAAGAAGGTCTAGTGAGGGGTGCAGGGCAGCATGAGATAAGATTGGAAAAGTAGGCAGGGGCCAGGTCAGGCAGGACCTCAAAAGCCTTGCCAAGGAGTTTGGATTTTATTTTAAGTGCAAAAGGCTTATTACCTGACAGATGTCACAGCCAGCTCCTCCTCCCATTTAGCATTGGCGCTAACCACCAGTGAGGACCCCTCTAGGAGGCAGTCTGCTGTACACAGTGGGTGGCTGGCCCAGACTCTGGCCTCTCTGGAGTCACTTCATGCTCTCACCAACCTTTGTTCTATTTCTCTTTTGTTTCAGAGGTTGTGTTCTCACCTTACCCTGGATTCTCAACCTCAGAGGTAAGCACTGTTTATTTTATATTTGTGTCCTTTATTAATAAACAAAAATGAGTTATTGGAGCCATTTGGAGAGACATTTATACATATCACATTTGGAGTTAAGGAGAGACATTTATACATATGACATTGAAGAAACTGATTCATTGAACAAATATTTCCCATGTACCTATCACATGCTGGGCGCTGTGCTGGCCTGTGGAGATGCAGTGATGGACTAGGCAGGCAGGTCCTGGACCACCTCACACAGCGCACGGGCCCATTCACTATGCTCAGATGCTACTCAATAAGTGGAGGTTACTGCCTCAAGTGATCAAGCTGGCATTGAAGTAAAGCTGCCACCAGATGGATTTCATTAGCTCCTAATGAGAGTCCCCCAAAGCGAGTGGTCCTTGCCAGTTACACCAATCCAGGGTCTAATCCTTGATGCCACTGGCTTAGACACTTTATTTTTGTTAGACCAGAATACTGGTTTTTCTATCAAGGTAAACACTTACTACCCAAGCTCACGAAGATTTATGCACTAAGTGTTGATTTATTTTATAATATGAAGTACAACTACACATTAGCTAATGGAGCCTGGAAGAGAATCTTGTTCATTTGAACCCAGTCAGTAGCCCAACATCTACCTTGTAATTTCCTTGGGTTCCATCTAACTCAGGAACCAGTGAGTGAACTGAGTTAGGCACGGTTAACCCAGCTATTTCAATTTTCTGTTTGATCAAACATGTTGACCCTCAGGCAAGTGGGGTTGTGCTGAGAGGCCAAGACCCTGCAAGTTACCCAGATGCACACTGGGCCACGTTCAGGCCCCACGGCCTGCCTGAAGTGATTCAGGACTTAGCTGTTGTTCCATCCTGCCATGAAGAGCCTCCACTGTAGGACGTGAGCTAACCCATCAGCCAGGTGTTCAAGGTTCAGGTCACTCTTCTCCGTCTCCCCACTAGCAAAAGTCCCCTTAACAATGCAAGCAACTTCCCTTTGTCCTCTGGAGAAATTTTAGCCCAGTTGTGTAGAAGGAGGGTCCAGTGCTGTAGGATAGTGTGGGAGGTGGGGACAAAGAACCTCTGATGTCTACACCAGTGCTACTAGCCTTTGGCCTCAGAGAACTTGAAACTGGAACTTTGGGTGCTGGAGAATTCGCTCACATGTGACCTCAGAGAACTTGGAACCAGAACTCTGGGCCCTTGGAGACATCTTCCTTTATGACCCTAGATGTATCTTCTGTCCAAGTTTCTCTACAATGGCTGTTCTTTTCACCACACCCATAGGAAGGGCATGCCGGCCCTCGGTGGCTGTCAACTCCTTTATCATCAAGGCACTTTGACTTGGACTTTTTTTTTCCTTCTAAGACACCCAAGGTATGTGCACTTCCTCCCATATTTGAGATTCTTCCCGTGAAGTTACTGAAGGCCAGGAACCAGACGCTGGCCCCACCCTTCCCAGAGCTGAGGTGCCTTAGCCTGGCCTACAACAAGGTGACTTTTTGCTTCTCTACCTATTCCCTCAGGGGCACAGATGGGGGAGGGGGCGGGGATGCCAGCTGCTCTGGCCTAAAGGCCAGCCCTCTAATTCCCTGTATTATAGGTCTGAATTCTCAGGGTAGAGGAAGTGGAGGGAGTTTAGGCCAAGGCAGGAGTCCGTCCATTCAGTTACAGATATTCATTTAGCAGTTGTCATGTATCAGGCTCTGTTTTCGGCTTGGGTATACAGCTGTGTAAAGAAAGATTGGGTCCTGCCCTTATGGGGTTTGTCACTGTAGAGAAGACTAATATATATATATTAGTCTCTCTCTCTCTCTCTCTCTATATATATATATATATATATATATGTGTGTGTGTGTGTGTGTGTGTGTGTGTGTGTGTGTGTGTATACATATATATATATATAATCACAATATAAGCATGTTTAGTGTTACAAAGAAATTGATAGTGCTATGAAGTATATGATGGGAATGGGGAAGGGTGTCTAACCTAAAATTTGGGGTTAGGGAAGATTCTGGAGAGAGAGGTATTTAAGTTGAGCTCTGAATCAATGAATTTAATGAGGTGAAAAGTAAGGGTAGAATATAGAGAAATGTTCTAGCCCTAAGGAACAGCAGATATAAAGTCCATGGGACAGATTTAACATGTGTTTCCTTAACATGTTTTATGTTAATATATTTTGCCAATATCCATGCCCTGTTTTAATTCCTGTAAACCCCACTAACAGAGCCCTACTCAAGTCTGAAATGCAGACAACTTTCAAGGTACTCTGCTTACATTCATCTAAGGCAATCAGCTAAACCCCCCAACTGTTTTCTTCTAATGGTTGTATCATTTTAGCTTTGAAATTTAGGTCTTTGATCTATTTTGAGTTCATCTTTGTATGTGGTGTGAAATAGAGGTTTTCTCAACATCATTTATTGAAAAGACTATTCTTTCCCCATTGAGTGATCTTCTCACCCTGTACAAAGTGGACCATAAGTGTGTTATGGAATCCTCTTTCATTTTTGCAATTGGTAATTTGTGTCTTATTTTATTGATCCAAGATAGAAGTTATCCCTTTTATTGAATGTTTTATTATTAAACTAGCTGCTGGTTTCACTGTATTTCTCTTTTATTTGTCTGTTTTCCATTTTATTAATTTCTGCTCAAAACTTTACTTTTGTCCTACTCAATGAATTTAATTTGCTCTTCTTTTTTCTAGTTTCCCAAGTGGTATAATTTTAGGCTATTGATTTAGACCTTTTTTCTTCTTTTTAAAAAAATATGTTTTTATTGATTTTTAGAGAGAGAGGGGAAGGGAAAGGGATATAGAGATAGAAACATCGATAAGAGAGAAACATCATCGAATGGCTGCCTCCTGCACACCCTCTACTGGGGATCAAGCCCACAACGGGAGCATGTGCCCTGACCAGGAATGGAACCAGTGACCTCTTGGTTCATAGATCTATGCTTTACCATGGAGCCACACCAGCCGAGCAGACCTTTCTTCTTTTTAATATAAGCATTGTTTTAGCTGCATCCTATAAATTGTGATTTGTGTTTTTATTTTATTTTAAATATATTTGTATTGATTTCAGAGAGGAAAGTAGAGGGAGAGAGAGTCAGAAACATCAATGATGAGAGAGAATCATTGATCGGACCCCTGCACGCCTCCTACTGGGGATCGAGCCCGCAATCCAGGCATGTGCCCGGGATCCTTAAGTCCGCAGGCCAAACCAGCTAGGGCATGTTTTTATTTTCATTCAATTAAAATATTTAAAAGTTTTATTGTGATTTCTTCTTTGACTCATGGGTTGGGTAGAAGTGAGTCAATTTCCAAATATATGGAGCTCTTTTATATGTCTTATATTTTTTTGTTTCTAATTTAATTCTGTTGTGGTCAGATAACATAAGCTGTAGGATTTTATTCTTCTGAAATCTGTTTAAGCTTGTTTTATGGTCCACCCTATATTCTATCTTCATTGACATTCCATGTTCATTTAGGAAAAAATGTGTATTCTGCAGTGTTGGGTTTTTTTTTTGGGGGGGGGGGTAGTGTTCTCTCTCTCTTTCTCTCTCCATATATATATATATATTAAGTTAAAGTGGTTGGTAGTATCACTCAGAGCTTTTCTGTACCATTGTTTTGTCTAGTTGTTCTATCGGTTATGGAGAGCTGTGTGTTAAAATCTCTAGTCATGATTGTGTATTTGGTTTTAATTCTCCTTTTAGTTTTGTCAGTTTTTGCTGCATGTGTTTTGAAGCTCTATCAGGTATATACACTTAGAATTTTTATATATACCTGTATATGTTGATCCTTTCATTATTGTGACTGTCACTCTTTGGATCTAATAACATTCTTGTCTTGGTGTCCATTTTGTCTGATTTTAATAGAGATCCTTTTACTTTCAACCAAACTATAGTTTTATATTTAAAGCACTTCTCTTTGAGACAGCATATAGCTGGTTTTTGCTGGGGTGCCAGAGCATTTTTCTCTGTTCCCACTCGGGCCTCAGCTTGCAGCCTTCCCTAGGTTCACTTGAGGGGTTTATATGCACACACTTGTTGCTTCCCCATCAATAGACTGGCTTTTCTTATTACTTAGTGCTGGCTAGTCTGGTGGTAACATGGGTAACATGGCCAAAGGGAGGGTCCAACCCCAGTCTTAAGTAGGCCCTGGGTCCCTATGTCTCAAGAATGGGCCTTTCTCATAGTCCTACCCCTCTCTCAGCTGTAGAAGACCTCTATCTAATTCCTGCCTCTCCTGCAGTGGCAGCTGCTCAACTCCTCCAGGCCTACACCCTGAGGAGGGCGTTCTCTAGCCTCCCTTCCTGTGTCCAGTCTTTCACACACAAATGGGTGTGAATTCCCCTTGTGTCTGCAAAGGGAATTTCCCTGTTCTCTTACTCTAGCCCTCACTTGGCCTTTAGCAATTCATTAAATTTTTTAGCTGATTTCTTCTTTTTATTTATTTTTTGGTTTTTTATTTATTTATTTTTCTTTATTGATTAAGGTATTACATATGTGTCCTTATCCCCCTATTACCCCCACACACTCATGCCCTCACCCCCCTGGTGTCTGTGTCCATTGGTTATGCTTATATGCATGCATACAAGTCCTTTGGTTGATCTCTCTCCCTTACCCCCACCCTCCCCTACCTTCCCTCTGAGGTTTGATGGTCTGATTGATGCTTCTCTGTCTCTGGATCTGTTTTTGTTCATCAGTTTATGTTGTTCATTATATTCCACAAGTGAGTGAGATCATGTGATATTTCTCTTTCTCTGACTGGCTTATTTCGCTTAGCAAAATGCTCTCCAGTTCCATCCATGCTGTTGCAAATGGTAAGAATTCCTTCTTTTTTTACTGCAGTGTAGTATTCCATTGTGTAGATGTACCACAGTTTTTTAATCCACTCATCTGCTGATGGGCACTTCGGCTGTTTCCAAATCTTAGCTATGGTAAATTGTGCCAGTATGAACATAGGGGTACATAAATCCTTTCTGATTGGTGTTTCTACTTTCTTGGGATATATTCCTAGAAGTGGGATCACTGGGTCAAATGGGAGTTCATTTTTAGTTTTTTGAGGAAACTTCATACTGTTCTCCACAGTGGCTGCACCAGTCTGCATTCCCACCAGCAGTGCATGAGGGTACCTTTTTCTCCGCATTCTCTCCAGCACTTGTCATTTGTTGATTTGTTGATGATAGCCATTCTGACAGGTGTGAGATGGTACTGCATTGTCATTTTGATTTGCATCTCTCAGATGATTAATGACTTTGAGCATGTTTTCATATGTCTCTTGGCCTTCCTTATGTCCTCTTTCAAAAAGTATCTATTTAGGTCCGTTGCCCATTTAAAAATATATATATTTTATTGATTTTTTACAGAGAGGAAGGGAGAGGGATAGAGAGTTAGAAACATCGATGAGAGAGAAACATGGATCAGCTGCCTCCTGCACACCCCCTTCTGGGGATGTGCCCGCAACCAAGGTACATGCCCTTGACTGGAATTGAACCTGGGACCTTTCAGTCCGCAGGCCGACGCTCTGTCCGCTGAGCCAAACCAGTTTCGGCCGTTGCCCATTTTTTTATTGGGTTATTTATCTTCCTTTTGTTAAGTTGTATGAGTTCCCTATAAATATTGGAGATTAAACCCTTATCGGTGATGACATTGGCAAATATGTTCTCCCATGCAGTGGGCTTTGTTGTTGTTTTGTTTATAGTTTCTTTTGCTGTACAGAAGCTTTTTATTTTGGTGTAGTCCCATTTACTTATTTTCTCTTTAGTTTCCATTGCCCTAGGAGCGGTATCGGTGAAGATATTGCTTCGGCATATGTCTGAGATTTTGCTGCCTGTGGATTCCTCTAATATTTTTATGGTTTCCCATCTTATGTTTAAGCCCTTTATCCATTTTGAGTTTATTTTTGTATATGGTGTAAGTTTGTGGTCTAGTTTCATTTTTTTGCATGTATGTGTCCAATTTTCCCAACACCGTTTATTGAAGAGACTGTCTTGACTCCATTGTATGCTCTTGCCTTCTATGTCAAATATTAATTGAGCATAGTGGTTTGGGTCTATTTCTGGGTTCTCTATTCTATTCCATTAGTCTATATGTCTGTTCTTGTGCCAGTACCAGGCAGTTTTGAGAACAGTGACTTTGTAATACAGATTGATATCTGGTATTGAGACGCCTCCTACTTTGTTCTTCTTTCTCAGGATTGCTGCAGCTATTTGGGGTCTTCTTTTATTCCAGATGAATTTTTGGAGAGTTCATTCTAGGTCTGTGAAATATGCCCTTGGTATTTTAATGGGGAATACATTGAATCTATAGATTGCTTTGGGTAGTATGGACATTTTAATGATGTTGATTCTACCAATCCATGAACTCGGTATGTTCTTCCATCTGTTTATGTCTTCCTCTATCTCTTTTTTCATTGTCCTGTAGTTTTCTGAGTACAGGTCCTTTACCTCCTTGGTTAAATTTATTCCTAGGTATCTTGAGGTGTTTTTTGGTGTGATGGTAAATGGGATTATTTTTTTAATTTCTCTTTCTGTAAGTTCACTATTGGTGTATAAAAATGCCATAGATTTCTTGGCATTAATCTTGTATCCTGCTACATTGCCGAATTCATTTATTAACCTTTTGCACTCGGATGTCGAGTGTGACTCGACACGGTTAGCATCGGTAGCAGCTTGTATGTCGAATTGTATTGAATGTATCAATAATTTGAAATATAAAAAAATCCAAGTAAATAAGTTTATATGAAAAGAAACTCCAGTTTTTTATTCTACTGCCATGCTTTGTAAAATCTGGGGTATTTAAAAAATTAAATCCCGAGTAGAATAAAGGAATCAAGAAAAAAGCAAGTGAGTGCAAAGGGTTAAGTATAATCATTTTTTTGATGGAGTCTTTAGGGTTTTCTATGTACAGTATCATGTCATCTGCGAATAATGACAGTGTTACGTCTTTTTTTCCAATTTGGATACCTTTTATTTCTTCTTCTTGTCTAATTGCTATGGCTAGCACTTCCAGTACTATGTCGAACAGGAGTGGTCAAAGTGGGCATTCCTGTCTAGTTCCTGTTCTTAGGTGAAATGGTTTTAGTTTTTGCCCATTGAGTATGAGGTTGACTGTAGGTTTGTCATATAAGGCTTATATTATGTTGAGGTATGATCCCTCTATTCCTATTTTGCTGAGGGTTTTTATCAAGAAAGGGTGTTGGATTTTGTCAAATGCTTTTTCTGCATCAATTGATATGACTGTGATTTTTATCTTTCAATTTGTTTATGTGATATATCACGTTTATTGATTTGCGGATATTGTACCAACCTTGCATCCCCGGGATAAACCTACTTGGTCATGGTGTATGATCTTTCTGATGTAATGCTGGATCTGATTTTCTAGAATTTTGTTGGGGATTTTGGCATCTATGTTCATGAGGGATATTGGCCTGTAATTCTCTTTCATTGTGTTGTCTTTATCTGGTTTTGGTATTAGGGTAATGCTGGCTTCATAGAATGAGTTTGGAAGTGTTCCTTCCTCTTGAATTTTTTGGAATAGTCTGAGGAGGATAGGTTTTAGTTCTTCTTTTAATGTTTGGTAAAACTCCCCTGTGAAGCCGTCTGGCCCCGGGCTTTTGTTTGCTGGAAGCTTTTTGATGACTGCTTCAATTTCCTCCATAGTTATCGACCTATTGAGATTTTTAGATTCTTCCTAATTGAGTTTTGGAAGGTTGTATTTTTCTAGGAATATGTCCATTTCCTCTAGGTTGTCTAGTGTGTTGGAATAGAGTTGTTCATAGTATTTTTAAACAATCCTTTGTATTTCTGTGGGGTCTGTTGTTATTTTGCCTCTTTCATTTCTGATTTTGTTTATTTGTGTCCTCTCTCTTTGCTTCTTGGTGAGCCTGGCTAGAGGTTCATCAATCTTGTTTATCCTTTCAGAGAACCAGCTCTTGGTTTCATTGATCTTTTGTATTGATCTTTTTTTGGTCTCTATGCCATTTATTTCTGCTCTAATCTTTATTATCTCCTTCCTTCTGCTCACTCTGGGCTTTTCTTGTTGCTCTCTTTCTAATTTTTTTAAGTTGTAAAGTTAGATGATTTATTACCATCTTTTCTTGTTTGTTTGTTGTTTTTTTTTTGAGGTAGGCCTGTCCTCATCCATAGGTGTACGATTTTTGTCCAGTCTCTTCCTGCACCCCCATACTCCTTTCCCCCTGAGAATTATCAGTCCACTCCCTTTCTATGCCCCTGATTCACCAGTTTATTCTGTTCCTCAGATTTTTAATTCACTTGATTTTTAGGTTCACTTGTTGATAGATATGTATTTGTTGTTCATAATTTTTATCTTTACTTTTTTCTTCTTCCTCTTCTTAAAGAATACCTTTCAGCATTTCATATAATACTGCTTTGGTGATGATGAACTCCTTTAGCTTTTTCTTATCTGTGAAGCTCTTTATCTGACCTTCCAATCTGAATGATAACTTTGCTGGGTAGAGTAATCTTGGTTGTAGGTTCTTGCTATTCATCACTTTGAATATTTCTTGCCACTCCCGTCTGGCCTGCATAGTTTCTGTTGAGAAATCAGCTGACAATCGTATGGGTGCTCCCTTGTGGATAGTCAACTGTTTTTCTCTTGCTGCTTTTAATATTCTCTCTTTGTCTTTTGCTCTTGGAATTTTAATTATGATGTGTCTTGGTGTGGTCCTCTTTGGATTCCTTTTGTTTGGGGTTCTGTGTGCTTCCTGGACTTGTAAGTCTATTTCTTTCACCAGGTGGGGGAAGTTTTCAGTCATTATTTCTTCAAATAGCTTTTCAGTATCTTGCTCTCTCTCTTCTTTTGTAACCCTCATAATTCTGATGTTGGTACACTTGAAGTTGTCCCAGAGGCTTCTTACACTATCTTCAAATTTTTGGATTCTTTTTTCTTTTTGCTTTTCCAGTTGAGTGTTTTTTGCTTCTTTGTATTTCAAATCTTTGACTTGATTCTTGCGTTCCTCTAGTCTGCTATTGGGTCTCTGTATAATATTTTTTATTTCAGTCAGTGTATGTTTAATTTCTAGTTGGTCCTTTTTCATATCCTCAAAGGTCTGGCTAAATTCATCGGCCTTTTCTAGGAAATTCTTGAAAAACTTTATAACCGTAGTTTTGAATTCTATATCCAGTAATTTTTCCCTCCATTTCTTTCGTTTGTGATCTGTTACTTTGTCTCCACATTTTCACTGCTTCCCTGAGTTGGTAGGGTAGCTTTGTGTGCTAGGTTTCCTATATGGCCCAGTGGGTTGGCCTCCTCAGTCACCTGAGGTGGACACTATTGGTGCACCCCTTTGTGGTCTGTGTGTACAGCCTTGTTGTAGTTAAGTCTTGATTGTTGTTGGTATCACTGGGAGGAAATGACCTCCAGGCCAATTGGCTATCTGTATCAGCTGTGTCTACGCCGGGAGACCTGTGCTGGAGACAGCCTTATAGGACCAGACTTGCAAAATTGCAAAAGCCTCTGTGCTCAGCTTGGATGGGGTGGAGTTTCAGGGCTGAGCAGACAGTCTGGGCTTCCTGTCAGCCCTGCCCTTGCGCGCTCGCCTCCAGACCTCTGCCTTCCGCGGCTCCCCTGAGTTTTCTGCCTAACAGCCCAGATTCCTCCAGGCTCGCCCGGAACTGGGGTTCAGTGCAGTCGGAACTGGGGTTCAGTACAGTCATGAGCTTCTGACTCCCTTCCGCTAGGGAGAGCTAGCAGCAACCTCAGCAGTCAGTCTTCTCTGCATGCGCGTGCCTCCAGACCCCTGCCCACCGCGGTTTCCCCGAGTCTCCGTGTGCCTTTCTCTGTACCTGACAGTCCAGACTCCCCGAGTATGAGCCTGGGTCCACGGGGTTTCGCCCAGAACTGGGGTTCAGTGCAGTCAGAAATGGGGTTCAGTGCAGTCGGGGGCTTCCTTCCCTCTCCCGCTAGAGAAAGCCAGCCATGCACTCAGCTGCCCTTCCTCTCTGCACGTGCGTGTCTCCGTACCTCAGTCCTTTGCGGCTCCTCTGATTTTCTGTGAGCTTTTTTCTTTCCTTCTAGTTGTAGAATTCCACTCAGCCAGCTTTCCTGTGGTTCTTGATGATGTCCATTCTGTCTTTTAGTTATAGTTTTGAAATTGTTGTGCGAGGCAGCAGTTTAGGTGTTTACCTATGCCACCATCTTGGTTTCTCCTAAAGTTATTATTAATAGGTACTTGTTTGTAGCCATTTTTATTTTTTTGTGCCTGTGTTCCTTCTTCCCTTTTTATTTCTTCTTTTTATACCAATCCCTTTAGCATTTCTTGCATTGCTGGCTTGGTAGTGATAAACTCCCTTAGACTTTTTTTTTTGTCTGTGAAGCTCCTTATTTCCCCTTCAATTTTGAATGATGGCCTTGCTGGATAGAGTATTCAGTCCCTTTCTTTGCATCACTTCACTTTGTAAATTTTCTTCCATTCCTTTCTGGCCTGATGTGTTTCTGTTGAGAAATCATTTGATAATCTAATGGGAGATCCCTTGTATGTAACTTTCTGCCTCTCTCTTGCAGCCTTTAAGATTTTCTCTTTGTCCTGAATGTTTGCCATTATAATTATGACGTGTATTGGTGTGGGTCTTTTCGGGTTCATCTTGTTTGAGACTCTGTGCTTGTGTGACTTTTTTCTTCCCCACATTAGGGAAGTTTTCTGACATTATTTCTTCAATAGGTTTTCTAACCCTTGTTACTCTTCCTGTCATTCTGGCACCCCTATCATTTGTATGTTGCTTTGTTTCATGTTGTCCCAAAGCTCCCCCTTAGGCTCTCCTCCTGTCTTTTAATTTTTTTCTCCAATTGCAGTTCAGTTTGGTTGTGTTTTGCTTCCCTGTCTTCTAATTTGCTAATTTGGTCCTCCGCTTCTCCTGGTCTACTGTTGAGACTTTCCATGGTGTTTTCTATTGCAGCTTATATCACTCTTTATTTCTTCTTGATTCTTACATAAGTTGTTGATTTTTTCATCAATCCAGTTTATGAACTGTATGACCCTTATTCTTTTCTGACATATTCCATGCCTCTGTTTCACTTAGCTACTTCTCTGACAATTCCTCCTTTTCTTTCCTTTGGGGGCTTCTTTGTCTCCCTATTTTTGCTCTCACTGAAGAATCTAGGTGTCAAGTAGTGCAGGAGCTGCTCCTCAGGTGGTGGCTGATCCTCAGGTGGTCATGGCAGTGGCTGCTCCTCAGTTGGCAGTGGCTCCTCTGGTGGGTGCTGCTCACAGCAGTGGTGATTCCCCTGGCTGGTGGGGGCAGACTGTTCGTGCAGCTGCTGCTCCTCGGACAGGGGTGGGCTGCTCACGAGGCTGCTGCTCCTTGGATGGGTGCGGGCTGCATGCGGCTGCTGCTCCTTGGATGGGGTGGGCTGCTTGCACAGCTGCTGTTCCTCGGATAGGGGTGGACTCCACACAGCTGCTGCTCCTTGGACAGGGGTGGGCTTCTCGTGGGGGCTGCCGCTCCTCGGCCGGGGGCAGGTTGCTCGCAGGGCTGCTGTTCCTCAGATGGGGGTGGGTTGTTCACGGGGCTGCTGCTTCTCGGATGGGGGTGGGCTGCTCATGTGACTGCCACTCCTCAGACAGGTGCTGGCTGCATGCGGCTCTAGCTGATTTCTTCTTAAATGCTTGTGTGGCACTTGTATTCTGCTGCAAGTAAGCCAGTGTTTATGTCCCATCTCTCCTTCGAGTCGCCCATCTAACTTTAGATTTCAGGTCACTTGATTACCCTGAGACCTTAACTCTCTGTTGGACTTAAGAAAAGTTATGATGTAAGTTATTCAGGTGTTTTTTTCTCACTTGAGATTTTAAGTGATGTTTTCCTTTATGGCAGTAACCACCTAACATACTTATATTTTTGTCTGCTACCAGTTGTCTACTGCCAGAATGTAGGGTGGGGTTTCTTTTTTTTTGAGATCTAAAACATTGTTTTACTTACAACTATATCTCCGTTATCTAGAATAGCACCTGATACATGATAGATAGTAAGTTTGTTAGATGAATTAATGATGTTTTGATCATATCAAATAATACTGTGCTACCTGTGTTGAAATTAACATTCAACATGCTAAAGTTACAAATTTTAAAACCAATTTTGCCTTGAAATGGAAACTTACGCTCATAATATTCTCTCAGAAGTCTAGTAATTTTTGTGTCAAAAATAAAATAATCACTTTCAACTTTTTTTACTTTAAATAATTACAGCTTGACATACAATATTATATTAGTTTCAACTAAAAGTGATTCTTACATTTTTAAATGGTTGTGAAAAATCAAAAGAAGGATAACACTTCATGATGTTAAAATTATATGAAGTTCAAATTTTAGAGTACATCAGTACAGTTTTGTTGGAAGAGTCACACACTTATTTGTTTATTAATTGTCAATGGCTGCTTTTGTGCTACAACAGCAAAGGTAAATAGTTACGACCTGCAAATCCTAAAACATTGATTGCTTGGCCCTTGACTGAAAAGGTTTGCTGTCCATGGTCTAGATCAGTGATTCTCAACCTTTGTAATGCCGCGACCCTTTAATACAGTTCCTCATGTTGTGGTGACCCCCAACCATAAAATTATTTTTGTTGCTACTTCATAACTGTAATTTTGCTACTGTTAATGAATCGTAATGTAAATATCTGTGTTTTCCGATGGTCTTAGGCGACCCTGCTAGCGGTTCTCAACAGGTTGAGAGGAACATGAGGAACTGTATTAAAGGGTCGTGGCATTACAAAGGTTGAGAACCACTGGTCTAGATGATCAAAGCCCACCCCTAGTTCCTTTTCTTCTCTCACTCTGTACTCTCAGAGGATGCATGTCATAATCCTCCTAGGGGTGGCTTCACATACCCATTGGCCCACTGACTCACAAATTTATAACTCCCATATGGACCATTCCTCTTTACTCCAAACCAGGGTATCAACTACCTACATGAATATCTACTTAGAGGTCTCAAAGGTACCTCCTAAGTACATGTATACAAGTGCATTAATGATCTTTCCCTTCAAATCTGATATTCTTTCGTTACTCCATACCTTAGGGAATAGCTCCATCATCTACCCCATTACTCAAGCCAAAACCTGGTCGTCATCCTTATACTTCTTTCTCCTTTACATTGCTCCTCCCTATCATATCTCCTCCATTACCAAATCTTGTCAAATTTAGGTCCTCATATTTCTAAAAATTCATTTAATGGGTTCCCCAAGGACCAAATTCTTTAAATAGCTTCAGTCTTGCTCATATTTGCATCATCGGCCTCATTTTGCAGAAGCAACCTTTTTCTCTGCTTTAGTCACACTACTTTCTTTAAATCCCCCCAACAGGCTTTTCTCCTCCTTGCTGTTAGGCCTTTTACACATTTTTTCTTTGCACGGATCACTTTGTTTCTGCATTAATCAGAGTAAGTAATACCAGTTGCTGCAACAAACTTTTAAAAATCTCAATGACTTAACACAATAAAAGTTGCTTTATTGCTTTTACAAAATCCACTGGTTGGCTGGTGATCATTCAGAGACCAGGTCCCTCTGGCTCTGGCATCCCATAGGGCCATAAGAGTACTTTATTGGATCCTAGGCATCTGGTAGCTAGGTGGTTGAGAGATGTAGAGGACAAGCAGGAGGTTTTGAACAGTTTATACCTGGAAATGGCATTTATCACTTCCACCGAGATTGCATTGGCTAAAACTGAGTCATATGACCACATCTGGCTGCCTGGGAGGCAAGAAGATGCACAGTCTAGCTGTGTGCCCAGAAAGTAGAGGAAATGGTTTTTGATAACACAGAGGTTTCTCTGCCACATACTTTATCCCCCACTGCATTCACTAATTACCTTCTACCCACCTTTCAGATCTTGGGATCACCTTATCTCCCTCACTAGTCACTAGGTCACATTACCCTAGTACTTCATATGCTTCCCTTTTATGCCACTAATCAGAATTATAAATCTACTCTCTTTTATGTTACTGGTTCTTCCATGCTTGTTTCCCACTAGGCCGTGCCCCGTGATGACAGGAGTTATTTCTCTTTTACTCATTCCCAGCCCAATGCTTGGCACATGTGTGCATTCAGTAAATATTTGACTGAGTGAACAAAAATGAAAGACAATGACTGGTTAGTTGCCCATTGGGCATGTTCTGTTGCTAATATATGCCTTCCTAAGGTTATCCCCAGATGTTCCAGACACTCTGCTCAACAAGAATTGTGTATTTTTTTGCCCTTCAGAGGCTGGCCTCACAGCGATAGAGCGGCCTCTGGGCCCCAAACAGCCAGGAGGTCTCCCTTACCATGGGCTCTGCTTATCCCTTAGATGGGGGGGTTCCCTGACCTCCTGTCCCCTATCCCTCCACAAATTAGTACCCAGAACAGGCCATCAGGATTGCTATTGAGAGGGTGTGTAGAGGTTGCTTTGAGGAAGATGAAGTGTCAGACAAATTGTATACTGAAGTCAAAGTCAATGCTCTGCCTACCTCTCAGATTCCTTGCAAGACAAGTGCTATATGTGTTTGTTATTATTTTGTCACCAACATCCTCAATACTTGGTCTAGGCCAGTGTTCGGCAAACTCATTAGTCAACAGAGCCAAATATCAACAGTACAACGATTGAAATTTCTTTTGAGAGCCAAATTTTTTAAACTTAAACGTCTTCTAACGCCACTTCTTCAAAATAGACTCGCCCAGGCCATGGTATTTTGTGGCAGAGCCACACTCAAGGGGCCAAAGAGCCGCATGTGGCTCGCGAGCCGCAGTTTGCCGACCACTGGTCTAGGCTATATAACCAGTGTGGAAAAGGGAGAAAAATTCTTAGCTTTCAAACATAAAACAGTGATGATGGAATTTTGGACAGAAGGGGCAAGGTGTTCTGGGTGTGAGCAGGTGAAATTACAGGGATCAGAGGCTGCTCAGCATGAGTTCCATCCACAGCCGCATCACCCCATCCGCACCCCAATCCTAGCAAGCATGTAACTCTGCAGTGTGGACCCGGGGGCACTTGGCAGAGGTGAGGAACGGTGTTGACCTGGTGCTCTCTCCTGCATGCCTCACAGATTGCGAAGGAAGATGCCATCCTGCCAGTAGCTCTCTTCCCATCTCTCTGTGAGCTCGTCTTTCATAACAACCCTCTAGTGGCCCACAGACGAGGTATGGTGCATGCAAAGCTTCCCTCCAACCCGGTGCCCAGGAAGCATAGTGGGCACCCTCATTCCCACCTCATTGATGCCAAGCCCCGGGCTCTGCTCTCCATCATGGGTGGACAGGGGGATGGAGAAAACATCAGACACTGCTGAATACCTGTCATCCTGACAGTAACCCTGTTAGGCAGGCATTACTGTCCCTGTGCACAGTGGAGGCAACTGAGAATCAGAGAGGTTTGTGACCTACCCAAGGTCACACATCATGAAAGAGGCATAGTTGGGAATGGAATACAGAATTATCTAGATCTGGCATGAGCTATTTAAGCGACACCCTGCTTTGTGGAACAGGTCTGTTGTGACTTCGTCTACCTGTTGGGGAGGGTGCAGGTGCTGGGCTGTCCCCTCCCAGAGCTCACTGAATGCAGTGGATGCTGTGTCGGCAGTGGAATGCACTGTCCACGTTGAGGCAGCTGAAGGCGTTTTAGAGTCCTGGGCCCTGGAGTGACACCAGTGGAGTTCTAATCCTTGCTCCACACTATCTTTGTTGCTTTAGGCAAATTCCTTAACCTCTCTGTGCCTCAGTTTCCTCATCTATCAAATGGAAATAATATGGGTACCTGCCTCCTAGGGTTGGTGTGAGAAGTAAATAAGTTAATATATGTACAGCTATTTGAACAGTGCCTGGCACATAGTAAGCCCCAGTAAAGGTTAGCTAACTGCAGTCTTATTTTCCCATCATGGCCCAGGGGTCCCTCCTCTGCTGAAAAGCTTCCTCCAGGAGCGGCTGGGAATCCACTTAATTCGAAGGAAGACATCAAAGGCTAAACATCATATTTTTATGCCTCGGAAGGCCTCAAGGAAGGTAAGGCTTCCAAGGTGGGACCCCCTGCCCCAGAGGGAGTGGAGCCTATGTCAGTGTAGGTGGACTAAGCTGGCGGTAGAGCTGCACTCTCCCACAATGCCCGGAATCCCTCCAGCAGGTTTGTAGTAGCAGCAGTGTCTTCTCCTTTCCTTGCTCTATTAATACAGATAAACCCAAGAGGGATGAGAGACAGAGAGACCCAAAGGCAGAGTCAGGAGGAGCCTTGCAGGTCATTGAATCTGGCCCCCTAATTTTACAGAGAAACTGAGGCCCAGAGAAGGAGCTGTGAAGATGTGGGGAGAATCAGAAGACCCAGGTATGAGCCTGGCCCCATCACTTCCCGTAGCTGTCTGAACTTGGGCAAGAGTTTCACTCTCTGAGCTTCAGCTTCTCAACTCTAAAACCTCTCAGAGCTGCTGAGGGGACTGGATGAAGCAACAGATACGAAAATACACGATAAACTCCCAAACCCATACCAATGCGAGTCATAGTCACCTACGGCAATCACGAAGGCTGTGCCAGGCCTAGAACACACACCTCCTGCCTGAATGCTAAGAAGCATTTCCTTATGCCGAGAGCAGTCGGCTCTCTCTGTACTTTCCCCAGCCAGTGCTCGTAGACTTGCCTTCTGGGATGCCGTAAAGTAAATTAAATCCCTCTTTCATCGGATGGATTTCAGAAATTTCTGTGAAATGCTCCTCCGTCCTTGAACTTACGTCTTCCTATAGCCGAAAGCTGGACTAGGGGTTGCTGGTACCAAAAGTTAAGTACAGTTTTACCATTGCCACGGCTCTACAGCCTGCCTCTGTTCAGCCAAGCTCGCTCTTGTCTGGAGCCCTCATCGGACCAGAGTAGCATTTAAAACTAGAAAAAGAAATTCAAGGGGTTTCCATCATCTTCCCCCTGTCTGTTGCCTCCTCTAAGGATCTTACTACCTCCTTCCCCATCAGCAGCTGGGGACAGGCAGAATCAGAGTGAGTCGAATGCTAACTACATAATCCTCTCTCCCATGTACAGAGCACCCATGCCCAGTACTCTGCTGAGCACCTTCACGTGTGCTGTCCCATAATCCCCCCAGCAGACAGGGAAGCAGGCTCAGAGAGGTGAAATAATGTAACTTAACTTGTTAAGTTAGTGTTCAGGTCCAGAGGAACCTCTAAGGTTCTGACTGATAGAGAATAAACACAAATCCAGTGACCAAATGAGAAGCAAATCAGTGCTTTGTAAAACTAGGCAAATACCATCTAACCTCCAATGCAGACAAGCCTGGAGAATGTGGCTAGACCTTTAGCTGGATAGGAGATGCCTATATGTCCCAGTGTGCTCACAGAGATGGCCTGACGTACACAGCAGACTCTGGGCCTTTTACTCAGTTACATGGACAAAGACTGCTGGCGCTCCCTCAGGACTAAGCATGGACAGAACTGGGGGAAATGAGCAGGCCCAGACCCACCCAACATGTAACCAAGACGCTGTATGAGCTCTTGACATGCAAGACACAAATGGAAGACCAAACAGCCTGCCCTTGGCCAATCCAGCTCACCAGGGACATAGGGTCCAGTGACTGTCAGCCTCTGACCAATTACATTATCTGGTCTTTCCTCGAGAAGGAGCTGGGAAAGTGGTGGAGGCCTAGACAAAGAGCGTCTCTCCCCCAACCCCACCCCGGCTCTCCAGCACAGACCGGAAAGAGACAGGAATACCTGCTGCCCGGCTCCTGCCAGCAGCAAATGACAACGCTGGGTGTGGTGGGCGCTGCAGCAGGGGTTCTGAAAGAAGACCCTAGATCCTTAGGCTTCAAGTCTAAACAGTAAAGCTTTATATATTTTAAAAAGGAAATATTGTTTTTAAAACGCTGTCTTCACACTTTTTAGTTTGTTAGTTAGTATGCCTGCATACGTCATCTCATTTGCAGCATAGGCAGGGCAGGGACTGTTCTCCCATTTCACACGGAGGAGATGGAAGCTCAAAGGGTAGGACTGCATTCCAGCCCATATTTTTATAAAAACAGTGCTTAGGATCTTTCCATTCCCCTACATTGTCTGTCAAAGTATAGATCTAAGTGGACCAAATGCCTTCGACTAAGAATAAAATCAAGCCCTCGTATAACCTGGGAGGGAGGAAGAACTAAGCCCAGCTGAGGGCACTGAGCACATGGCTCCCTCCTGGCAGCTGAGGTGAAGGAGGAGGGTGGAAGGATGATGGGCTTTTGCTAATTAAGGAAGCTGAGCAGTTCAACAGAAAAGAAGTTATTTCCTTGGTCCTGAACCCTAGAGAGATTTGCCTCATGGATCTTTTTTATTTATAAGTATATTTTGTATTGACTTCAGAGAGGAAGGGAGAGGGAGAGAGAGATAGAAACATCAATGATGAGAAGGAATCATTGATTGGCGTGTGCCCTGAACGGGAATTGAACTGTGACCTCCTGTTTCATAGGTCAACCACTGAGCCAAGCTGGCTGGGCTACCTTATGGATCTTTATATAAGGTGCAGGAGCAGCATCCTGAATAGGCCTGGTGCTGCTGACTTCCAGAAAAGCAGGACCATCTCCCCCTTGCCCTCCTAAGAGACCCTGAGGAAAGTCAAGGGAACTATGTTAAACCTTGGACAGAGGCTAAGGCTCCTGCAGGCCATAGTAGTATGGTCAGGGGTTTATAATGAGGCCTGGAGCCCACAACAAGCTCTGCCACTGAATAACTCTGTGATGCTGGACAAGTCATTTTACCTCTCTGAGCCCATTTCCTCATCTATAAAATGAGGATAATTATTCATTGGGTAGTTTTGAGGTATGTCACGCTTAGGGCACATCGTAGGTGCCCAGTAAATGTGATTTTGCTCCCTCCCTCCCCCTATGAGCCCTCACCCAGTGCTCCGATCACTGTACCAAGTGGTCTTAGGCTGGTGAGGGTCCATGGGAGAGATTCCAATTAGGAAGCAAGCCAATATAGCCCTTCTCCCATGACAGGTACAAACCCAAGTTCCAAAGGTGCCAAAGCAGCCTCTGGTGCTCCATCAGCCACCTGATACCACAACGGAGTCTCCCTCGGAGGAGACATTGGAGTCACAGATGCTTGACGTGCTGCCGAATGCCAAAGACTCTCCTGTGAAGCCAACGATGGCCATTGAGGGCCTGGAGGGCCTTTCCCTGCACCGCCGGCCCTTCGTGCCACTTCCTCCCATCTGCTCTGACTCCACCGTGCATACTGAGGAGACCACGTCTCGCCCAAGTGACACTGCTGGCCACCTCAGCCCAGAGCACCCATCAGATGAGGATACCAGGAGCACAGAGTCCATCTTCTTGACGCAGGTGCCTGGATCCACCTGCCCCTGCCCACTCGTTCCCCATTCCCACAGCTTCCTGTGCCGCCCTTAGATGGCTGGACTGCTATAGGCAGCCAGAAGCAAGCACATGGCGGGTCTGGAAACCAGAAGGCAACACCTAGCAGGGCCTGCCAGTGACTAATCCATGGGTACTGGTAGGGACACCTGTGGGGACAAGTCACGGTACTGTGGTAGAGACAGCACCTGGGGTTAGGATACGTTCTGAACAGTTTTTAGGAAGGGTTGCTGCTGCCTCTGCCCATCTGCTTAAGGTCACCTCACTTCTGATGCCTCTGAATCCTGGGAATACAAATGGATGAGACATGGTCTTGCCCTTGAGATGTCCTTAGTCTAATGGGGGAGATGGACAGGAACAATGCACACAGCCAGTGTTGAGAGTGAGAAACCCAGGAGCTGGAAGCCTAGAGGAAGAGGGGATGGCTCTGTCCCAGACCAGGAGGGCAGGCTTCCTGGAAGAGGTGCAAATGAGATGAGCTTTGCAAGCTGAGTAGGAGTTAACATAGTGAGGACGTAGGCAGCAAGGGCAGCATGAAGCAGGATACAGAGGAAGGAAATTAATGGTATGTGCAGGAACCATGAACAGTTCAGCGGCAGTGCAACAGAAGGGTTCCGTGTAGGAAAAGGGGCATATATGGCTGGAAGAGTTGGCAGGGCCCCCTTAAACTTTATTATTGTGCCATTGCCCTCCCCACTTCCAGTCTTGCCCCTCCAATCTGCCAGATCTTTCCAAGATGCACATCTGTCCACACGGTTATGTCTAATTCTCTATCCATCCATTTCTTACTCCACAGAGGACTTACAGCAGCATACATATTCATATAGTATAAAAGTATCTTTTTAAAAATATTTTTTATTGATTTTCAGAGAGAGAGGAAGGGAGAAGGATAGAGAGATAGACACATCGATAAGAGAGAAACATCATCAATCTGCTGCCTCCTGCATGCTCCCTACTGGGGATTGAGCCCGCAACCCAGGCATGTGCCCTGACGGAGAATTAAACCGTGACTCTTGGTTCCTGGGTCAATGCTCAACCACTGAGCCACATTGGTTGAGCTAGTATAAAAGTATCTTTATGAACTATAATAACAGTTTTGGAGTAGAGTATAAGCAAATAAGCATTAAAAAATAGACAGAACTAAGATGGCAGCGTAGGTAAACTCCTGTGCTCGCTGACTCCCACAACCACATCAAAATTACAACTAAAAGACAGAACAACCATTATTCAGAACCGCCTGAAAGCTGGCCAAACGGAAGTCCTACAACTAGAGAAGTAAAGAGGAGACTGGTAGGAGGGGCGGAGACACAGAACAGGCTCCTCTGACACCCAGGTGTGCCGTTTTGTTTGTTTGTTTGTTTTTTTAATCGGGAGGGAGATCATCTCTGCGGAGGCCGCCTGTGAGGAGCAAGGGGTGTTTTCTGCTGCCTTCTCCATTCTTCTTTAAATATTTGGTAGAATTCACTAGTGAAGCCATTTGGTCCTTAGTTTTTCTTTGTGGGAAGTTTTAAAATTACTAATGCAATCTCTTTGCTTATTATAGGTCTATTCAGATTTTCTATAAATCATCAGTTTAATAAATGAGTATAACTACATCCCTAGATGAAATACAGGTTTCATAAAGTTGTTTCTTATAAAACCAGTTGGGGTAAGCTAAAATGTGAATTCAGTTTCACTCACCCCCTTCAACTGCATTGCCATGCATCACAGTGAGGATAAAAAAAACCCACAAACACAAAACAAACACCCTCGGCTTGGCATTTACAGTCCTTCCTGGTTATTGCCCTGCTGCCTACTTCTTCATGATGCACTCCAACTATACCCATGTCAAGTTTCTCCTGATGCACCTTGCTGTCTTACCTGTGCACCTTGCTATGATTGTATCATGCTGTTCCTTGCTTGCAACAGTCCTTCTTTCTCATCTCTTGCAGCCCTGCCAGGGAATGGCTCTCCTGGTTCTTTAACACTTAGTTCAGGCTAAGACATCACTTCCTCCAGGAAGCTTCCTGTCACCCCAGGCTGGCTTAGGGCTTCCTGTGGGCTCACCTGGAGCCCTTGTGTGCTTACCAGGGAACATGGTCACTGTCTATTTTCATGTCTGTGTTCTCTCTCCCAAGTCTTGGTTCTTGTCCTTAACAGGGCCCCGCATGAGGACACACACAGCACTGATGATAAATGTTAGTGGAATGAATGAATGTGTTTTCTTTTTTGGACACAGGTGAGTGGGCTGTCTTACTCCGTCCTCCATAGGGATGATTCAGAGGTGGATAAAGACCAAAGACCATCACCACCGGCCTCAGCTCCCAGAGAGGTGAAAAAGACTCGGAGGAAGCTTTCATCTGCCACACTCTCCAGCAAGTACCGTGGCTATGAGGAGCTGCTGACAGCCAAGCCTGACCCGGACTTCATTGAGCCAAAGGGTATGAGGAGAATGCCTCCGAGGCAGGGAGCCCTCTCCATAGCCCAGGTCAAGTCAGGGCAAAGCCAAGGCTGGCGCCACGACTCTTTTCCAGACCTGGGTGCTGTCTTCTATCTCATGTCTGTCAAGGGGCCCCTGTGGGTATCCTGGTTTGGAGTCCCACATGTCAGGACCCCTGGCCTGGGCCTTACTAGGCTTTGGGGAGCCACAGCTGTTCAGAGCTTCCAGCCAGTCTGGGCCCAGCTCTGGTTGGAAAAGTGTCTCCAGGAAGGGTTTGATGAACAAACACTCAGACTGGCCAGATTCCCAGTTAAACCCCAAATTGAACATCCAAAATCCTCCCTATTTGGTTTGAGGCAAGGGAGGCAGTGCCCTCTCTGAGCCCCTTATTTCAGACTGATGTACGAATAGTCTCGGCACGTTCACAGGAAGTGCTGTGCTCTCTGGGTGTCAGTCCCTGCAGTGTGAGCCCTCTGAGGTTAATGTGGTTACACTGGGGCCAGCCCCTTTCCCCTCCCCAATGCTGTTGTCCCATTGGGATCTTTGCTTATAGGGGACGGGCTTTCACTGAATGAATGATGGACCTCTGACACAGCAGCAGACCAGGGAGAGATGTGGGGCTTCACATCCTTTTACCCAGGGCCGCTGTTCTATGGGGAATGAAAAAATTGGGGGAGGCATGTGGGAGGCGGGGGAAGGCCTGGACTCCACCTTGCCTTCCTGCCCTAGGAATCCAGAAGAATGCACAGGCCCTGCAGCACATGCTGAAGCACCCACTCCTGTACGCCTCCTCCAGGCCCAAGCTGGGCACTCCTCAGAAACACTACGTCCCCAAGGAGAAACGGGTAACCCTGCACCGCACCGAGTACACAGATGCCCGCTCAGGCCCCCACGGGGACAGAGGTGGCTGTCACCGCCCGGCCTTCTAAGGGCCGTGCTTCCCCAGAGCCCCCAATTGCTTCCCGGCCTATGGCTGTGATATGGTGAGGAGGTGAGGCCAGGAAAGTCGGAGCATAGGACTGGGATAACACTCTCCTCTCTCACCTTTTGTCAAACCCAGAGGATCCCCGTTCCACCTCCTCGGAAGACTCGAGCCCAGATGCTGGATGACATCCTCATTCGCATGCGGGACTCCCGGAACCTTACAGAGGCTCCGCTAGGTATGACCCTGGCCCCCAGTCCTCAGCTGCTATGACCCGAGATAGAGCGGTTTACTCACCTGCTGGCATAAGGCAAAGGGCTGTGTCAGGCAGGAAGAGCCCTTAGGAGCATGTGCCCCGGTCCTTCCCAGGTGCAGATGGAAAAACAAGCCTGAGTGAGGCAGGGAGTTGCCTAACGTCACACAGCATGATATAGACTAGAACTAAGGCCTAAGATAGAATCAGGAGGGGACGCTGCTGGCTTCCTAAAGCCCCAAGCTGGAGAGGCTATTTTCAGTCAGTCCCCTGAACACCCTTCTCTTTCCCCCTCCCACTTTCTGGGAACTCTGGATCCAGCCCCTTCCACCCTACCCCCCACCCCCACCTTGGACTGGGTGAGACCCAGAGCGAGCCGGCTGCCCCTCCTGGCTTCCCTCCTGCAGGAGCTGTCCTGCGCCAGCGGACGGAGCGGCGGGGGCTGGTGAACCAGAAGCAGTACCTGGAGGCCAAGCGGCTGCTGAAGGAGTTTCAGACGCGCTACCGGGAGATGGTGCGCTGCTCGCTGAGGTCGGTGTTCAGGGCACCGGCCCTGGCCCACCCGGCCCTGAGCGGCCCCAAGTTAAGCCGCTTCCTCCAGTTCGTGGATGAGTTCTACCCGGAGCCCACAGCCAGTGACTCCAAAAGCTAGAGCTGCATACAGGGCTATGGGCGCCACCCGGCCTGTGCCCCTCGCCCTGCGCCTCTCGCCCTCCCTGAGGGCTCCGTTCCCTTGATGGAGCTGGAACCTTGGGGCTGGCTCGGCTGGGCACAGGCCTCAGAGCTAAGCCCAGCCTTGCTGGCTGGCTGGCTGGCTGGCTACAGAGGGCGGAGCTCCCCTTCCCAGGCCCGGCAGGATCCGGCGCCTGGCCCAGCAGCAATAAAGACTGGGTGTGCAGAGCAAGGTAGGCCACGTTCTTTCTTGGAGCCTGTACCAGGCTGTCACACTGGGGAAAGATCCTGCCACATGTGTCCAACAGAGCTTCATGGACCGCTAGGATAGAAAATGGAGTTGATGGAATAGAGAAGTAGTACAGAACCTAATGCTCCGAGAAGATAACTCACCCACAGCTAATAAAGTGTGTTTGGGGGCATGGCGGTGGGGGCAAAATTGAGGCCATCAAGCTCCAGAAATGGTACTTTTTCTATTGGGCAGCTTTTTCTATTGTGAGGGTAAATGTGGGAGAGGGAGGAAGGAGGATTGGGAATTCCCTTATCGGATAAGGACAAGCCAGGCCATAAAATTGGGACAAGCTTAGGAGAGGGCTTACATGGAGTTTCCCAAGGTACTCTAATCTAGGACACAAACTGAAGTCCCATATGTAAGCATGATGGGCTGTGGCTCTAAAATGGACCCTGGGGCTGTGCAAGGTCAACCTGGGCTCATGTAAGTAAACTAGTTCTGGCCAAGGCAGCCGGTGGGATTGTCCTATTCTTGTGAGTGCCCAGTAGTCAGCACCTGCTGCAGAGGAGGATCTGGAGAAGGCCATGGGGCTGAATTCCAGAGATGTGCATTTGAGGTAGATGCTGGGTGTCACCTAGCAACCGTTGCTCCTAAGGCTATTCCCCTGCAAGTGCCTATAATTCAGACCTGAAGAGCAGGCTGCAGTTCCCAGGGTCCAGGAAGCAGTGGCACAAGAATTAAGGATCCTCAGTGAGATACAAACTTCCACAACCTAAGTTGTAATTACAGTGATTATAGAAATATAGTCTTGTAGCCACAGCTGACAAGACAAGCACAGAGTATATGCTGTATTTCAAGTGTGAGATTCTATTAGGACACAGAATATTTGCATCCTATCATACTCAACCAGTCTCACATGTGACCAGTTAAATCCTCATCGTATAGAATACAGATATATTCTCATTCATGTCAAGTCCAAAGTCAGTCATATCTCACTCATTCACACAGGCACCTGGGCAGATACAGGTAATGCAGGTGTTAGCCATAGCAGCACTCCTGTGCAGGAACATGTGCTGACTCATCACCTTAGACCTCCTGGGGCCCAAAACCACCCTTCCCCTAATGTCATGAGGGAGAATCACTCCATCATTCACACCAAACCTGGCTAAGTTCCAGTTCCAGTTCTCTGCTGCCAGAATCATTCTACATTCCTGATTATTAGCTTTGCCCTCATGGAGGCTATTTACAGAATGAGTGTAGACAGCTGGCCCCCTTTCCCTCCTATGTAACCAAAGCGTGCCAATGTAGAACTCCCAGGAAGGAAACCACTAGGAGGCTACGCAGTGACTACTACTCATCTAGGAAGAGACCTAGGTAGGGACACATGGGAGCTGATGTTTCTTATTCATCCTTTCAGCCTCAGCTCAGGTATGTCCTTGAACTCTCCTTTCAAGCTGAACTGGGCTTTCCTTTTTTGTTTATTTTGTTGTTTTTTTTACCTAGTATGACATCACTGGGCACCACATGGTGCCAAATGACACCTCTGGTGCTAGGCCCAGGGTCTGCATCCAGGAAATACTCAGTAAGATTGAATTTGTGGATGAAATGGAAAATAGCTCAGGCTAGCTGTCTCAATGGGATTACACACAGCTATGGCTAAGACACTCGAAGCCAGTGCTGGACTTGTTCCCACAGGCACTGCCTTGGACTTCCCTTAAAACCACCATGATCAAGAAAACACAGCACTGCAACCTGGCTGCTATTTTAAGGCAGGGTATCAGACTACTGACCCCTTCCCATACAGTGAACTGCTGCATCTCTGAAGCTATACGATCATTTACCACTTGTGTCGAACTCTTCTCTATCTCAGGAGTAATCCAGACTTAGTCACATTACCAGGGTTCAGTTTTTAACCTTCTTATTTGATGTATCTCATAGGGCAGCTCATTTAACCTTACCCATAACAGCAATGGAGTTTTCAACCCCTATGGGTCCTTCTGTGTTAAAAACACTCTGAGGGAGGGTTCTTCACAGAAATTTTCAGTTGCTTGGTTTCCTGAGTTTTGTGCTTTGGAAGAGACATGGCCTAGTCCTATCTCAGTGAATAAAGCCTCAGACTAGATTTGTCAAGTGAACCAGTATTCATGACTAATCCAGAAGGCCTTTGGGGTGATAGCCACCCTCCCTGTTGTCAGGATAGTCACTCTCCCCAGCACATCTGATCTGTCATTAGATTCTTCACCCCCCAGGCTGGCTCTCACCCACAGCCCCCTCTCCATAAGCAGATGGGAAACTGGCTGCCACACTCTTCTGAGCCTTCTCCAACCTTCTAATAAGAGCAAAACAAGACCAAAACAGAAGAAATCGTTTCTCCCACCAATTCTTCAAAATTAGGCCCATCTGTTTTCCAAATCACTAACCCAGAGCGCCAGTGAGTACCCTGGAGGGTCCACTGTGGCCACAGGAGGGAGAGAGGACCGACTTAGATGCAGTTTGTGTCTCACCATACTTGCTACTTCAGGATGCCTCCCACCCCTGCAGTGGGTGCAGAAGGAAGACTCATCTCTCTAGCCCCGTGAGGCACCGTCCCGGAGGAAAGCCAGCCCAGAAAAAGCCATCAGGGGCTTTGGAGTCAGAGGACCCAGCTTCCAGGCTGTCAGGTCAGTTCCATCTGTGAGTGAGGGCCACCCCTTTCACAGCACCAGGCTGTGACCAGGCTATCAGGTAATTAGTGAGTGTGGTGTGTAGAGCTTTAGGAGCCAAGAGACAATCAGAGATACTGACCAACCGCATTGTTTCTTGAAAATCATTTTAACGAACCTCTTTGGAAGAGGTTGGGCCAGATGATTTCAAAGGTCCTTCAAGTGCTGGCTTACCATGTATGGCATTGAATCGTATATCAGTTCTTCAAATTGGTTTTACAAGTTTAGATGAAACAGGGATATATTTGTTCTCTGTTGGATAAACTGACACCAAGCCTATTTTGATGAGTTCCTGAGCAGTGATTTCAAAAGAGGGTATTTTAAAAAATCAGATGGCTCAGTTGGTTGGAGTGTTGTCCTATACACCAAAAGGCTGCAGGTTTGATTCCTGGTCAGGGCACAAAACCTGGGTTGCAGGTTGGATACTTGGTCAGGGCACATATGGGAGGCAGCTGATCAATATTTCTTTCTCACATAGATGTTTCTCTCCCTCCCTCCCTTTCTCTCTCTCTAAAATCAGTGAACAAGTAATCCAGTGAGGATTAAAAAAACATATCAGATGTTCTGAGTAAAGCCCTAATGTGCAAGGAAAATGTCATCCTATACATTAGTTCTTTACTCGGGTTCTTTTTTTGGTGCATTCATTAGAAGAGTGGTTGAATATCAGAATAACAGTTGTAAATTGGAAACTCAGAACTCAGAAGACATAGTTGTACACTACAGGAACTCCATCTTACTTAATTTCCCCCATAATTCTGAATGCCAAAGCAAGACATTCCAACATGGGGCATCTCCCCGAGGAAAGCTAGCATCAAAAATCGCAGTCACCCAGCCAACGTGACTCAGTGGTTGAGCGTCAACCTATGAACCAGGAGGTCATGGTTTGATTCCTGGTTGCGGCTCAATACCCAGTGTGGAATGTGCAGGAAGCAGCCAATCAGTGATTCTCATCATTGATGATTCTATCCCCCCCTCCCTCTCCCTTCCTGCCTGAAATCAACAAAAATACATGTTTTTAAAAAATCACACACAGTCTAAACTTAGCCCAGATTTGCCTGAGATTTTTTACTAGAAACAGAGTATTTACTTTCATGAGTTTGCTTTACTATTCTCAGCTTGGGCTTCTCCTCGAGAAGGGAAACATCCATTGAAGAATGCTCTGTGGTACTGTTTAAATAAACAACACATCATCCCATTTGATTCCGTGCCATTTCCTTGTTGGCAGAAGCATCCTTGACAGGGCATGACCTGTTCTAAGTCCTCTGTCTTTGTCAAAATAGTCTCTGCATGTGCGAGGTGGCCAGCAGTGGCAGTCCACAAGGATCTAGACCCCTTGTCCAATTCTAACGCACACAGCAGGTTGAGTAAAACCAACCCATTTCCTATTTCTAGGTGGGAGGGGGAAAGGCCCTAAGGACAACTGTGTTTATGTATAAAGAACTGAGAGCAAACAGCGTGTGCGCGCGCGCGCACACACACACACACACACACACACACACACGGGCATTTACGATAAC
This sequence comes from Cnephaeus nilssonii, assembly GCF_951640355.1. Classification (NCBI taxonomy): domain Eukaryota; kingdom Metazoa; phylum Chordata; class Mammalia; order Chiroptera; family Vespertilionidae; genus Cnephaeus; species Cnephaeus nilssonii. The sequence goes on along the minus strand of NC_137084.1, from coordinate 44,507,540 downwards.
CATTGTTTGCTTTGTAGTTACCCATTCTCTCCTTAGGACTTGAAGTGTTCTGCTGGAGGCTAAGGGATGACCCCACCTGCTCCCATTGGTGGCACAGCTTGGAGGGTGAGCGGGAGAATCTGACTGTTGCCTTCCGTAGCCAGGGCCCAAAAGCTACTTAAGTTGTGACAGCTTGATCTTTGAGCAGTCACTGCCTGTTTTTACCCCTTCTTGAATGAGAGAAAAGGAAGGTGAGCAAGCCTGGCCTTACCTTGGCTTTGTTCTACCAGTTCTTGATTTAAGACACCAGGAAAGGCAGAGAGGCAGCCTGCTCCAAGTTTGAGGTTGCCTCCCACACTTACTGACAAGGCATTAAGGAAGCATTTACTCACTCAAAGCAAAGTGTGTAAATATTTTTCTTAGGAAGAAAAAGAAATACTGATAATACATAGAACAATGTGCACATACAGTCTTGGCACTTTTCCTTCATCCAGTTTAACCAACCTCTAAACTGGTGACCTCTGTATATCTTGAAATATCTTTTTCTGTAGAACAATCCTCTTAAGAAAGTTACAGTGGGTAACACTGATGTATAAGGATACATTTCTGGATCCTCTTTGGAGGAAAATCTATTCAGCAACCTCTTTCCCTAGAATCCCACTGCCCTCCCCTCCTCACCACCTTTCCCAAAGCAGACCTGCTTTCTCTTTGAGTCCCCAGAATTCATAAGCAGCTATACTTACTTTTAAAAACCAGGCCCAAAGACCATTCTATAGGTTAAAGGAAAAGGCTGGCGAAGAGAGATTTAAGTCCCTAAGTTCTCAATTTTTTTTTAAAAAAAATGAAGGGCTGGCTGAGTTTTAACCCTTGGTAGTTAAAATGACTGTTCCAATAAACATATCACTTCCCAAGATTCCATATTCACCTTACACTATGGAGGATTTTCCCTACCTGGGTATATATTCAGGGGGATATAGGTACCTTTTAAATCTAACTTAAAAAATCAGGAAGAAAACTGTTAAAACCAAAAGCCTTCTAAATCATTTGGTTGTCCCCCTTATTACCAAATAGTGTGTGTGTGTGTGTGTGTGTGTGTGTGTGTGTGTGTGTGTGTGTGTGTAACTTAAAGGACTATTTATTCAGACCCTAGAAAACTATAATATAAAACTAGAGGCCCGGTGCACAAAATTCGTGCACTGGGTGTGTGTGTGTGGGGGGGGGTATGTCCCTCAGCCCAGCCTGCACCCTCTCCAATTTGGGACCCCTTGAGGGATGTCTGACCACCCATTTAGGCCCGATCCTGTAAACAGGCAGTTGGACATCCCTCTCACAATCCAGGACTGCTGGCTCCCAACCACTTGCCTGCCTATGCCTGATTGCCCCTAACCACTTCTGCCTGCCAGCCTGATGACCCCCTAACCACTCCCCTGCCAGCCTGGTCACCCCTAACTGCCCTCCCCTGCCAATCTGGTCACCCCTAACTGTCCTCCCCTGCAGGCCTGGTCGCACCCCAACTGCCCTCCCCTGCTGGCCCAGTCACCCCTAACTGCCCTCCTCTGTTGGCCTGGTCACCCCTAACAGCCCTCCCCTGCAAGCCTGCCCCCCCCCCAACTGCCCTCCCCTGCAGGCCTGGTCCCCCCTGCAACTGCCCTCCCCTGCAGGCCTGGTCCCCCTCAACTACCCTCCCCTGCTGTCCTGGTCTCCCCCAACTGCCCTCCTCTGCCGGCCTAGTCACCCCTAACTGCCCTCCCCTGCTGGCCTGGTCCCCCACAACTGCCCTCCCCTACAGGCCTGGGTCCCCCCAACTGTCCTCCCCTGCAGGCCTGGTCCCCCCCCCCCCAACTGCCCTCCCCTGTAGGCCTGGACCCCCCCAACTGCCCTCCCCTGCAGGCCTGCCCCCCCCCAACTGCCCTCCCCTGCTGGCCTGGTCTCCGCCAACTGCCCTCCCCTGCAGGCCTGCCCCCCCCCCCCAACTGCCCTCCCCTGCTGGCCTGGTCTCCGCCAACTGCCCTCCCCTGCAGGCCTGCCCCCCCCAACTGCCCTCCCCTGCTGGCCTGGTCTCCGCCAACTGCCCTCCCCTGCAGGCCTGCCCCCCCCCCAACTGCCCTCCTCTGCAGGCCTGGTCCCCCCCCTCCCAACCGCCCTCCCCTGCAGGCCTGGTCACCCCTAACTGCTCTCCCCTGCAGGCCTGGTCCCCCCCCCCAACTGCCCTCCCCTGCAGGCCTACCCCCCCAACTGCCCTCCCCTGCAGGCCTGGGTCCCCCCCAATTGCCTTCCCTTGCTGGCCTAGTCTCCCCCAACTGCCCTCCTCTGCTGGCCTGGTCACCCCCAACTGCCCTCCTCTGCTGGCCTGGTCACCCCTAACTGCCCACAACTTCCCTCCCCTGGAGGCCATCTTGTGGTGGCCATCTTGTGGAGGCCAATGGTGTCCACATGGGGGCAGCCATTTTTGACCACATGGGGGTGGCTATCTTGTGTCTTGGAGTGACAGTCAATTTGCATATTACTCTTTTATTAGATAGGCTAGGACACAGGGTGCTGGATAATAAGTTCCTAATTTCTTAAAAAAGAAGAGGGATGGCAAGGGAGAGAGTTTGACTTGATTTCCATGCCTGCCTATTCCAGCTACATGATATTTTATGGTTATGATCCAGCCTTCAATTGTTCTTTCCTTCCTCTCCTGCTGGCCCTCCATCTGAATGAAAAGCCAGGCAAGAAAAAGGAAAGAAATGCCACGTTGCTGCCAGCTCCAGTTGAGCGGTTCTGATTGGGGAAGAAGTTAGGAGGTTACTAAGTTGAGATGTGGCCATAGATGCTTATGCTAAAAGCAGCTTCTGAAGAGATCTTATTGTCCTATGATCACTGGAGGATAACATTCATTCTCTTCTGGCAAAATTATGTAGGAAATGGAAAGCAGTGTTGCAATCACACCACAAATACTGATGGGAATATCTAAAATGTTCAAGGCAGCCTGCTTGGTGCTAGACAGTATCTTGAATGGCACCATCCAAGAGCATCTCTATGGAAGAAGTGGCCTTTCATAAGACCATTAACAAACTCTCCAGCCACATATACATTCAAATACATTCCATTAGACACTGAGCTCCACAAGAGCAGAGACTGTCCTTTCCGTCTTTGTATCTCCACGACCCAGCACAAGTGGGCACAACGTTCGAAACTCAGCAAATGTCTGTCAAATGGAACAGAAAGGATGAACAACAGCACAGCCTTCGGTCACCAGCTTCACCAGTCAAACACAGTGGCAGCTTCCGATTTTAGTCAGTTTGTAATCATACAGCAATTAATTAAGCAGCTTTAATCTCTTAAGAGCATTTTAGGGAAAATGAACAAAAAACACAGAGAGAAGGCATTCATCACCAGTGCTCTCTCCAGGCAAAAATTTTAAAATTAAATTTACAAAATAAATGAAGCCACTTACAAAAAGTTTTCCTGGGAAGCCTCAGCCAAAAAGAATTAACCCTTTAAAAAGAGGCAATTACATGAAAGGGGCCAAGGGCTGGATACACACTACCCTGATCTGACACCAACCCAACAGGCCCAGATGATTTCTTCCAACAGATACAATCAACAGAGTCAGGAACATGTTCCCAAGTATCATTCCCTCTTCAAGGAAAAGGGCTAAGAACCCCCTTCTCAGGGTACCACATTTCTTAGATTTCCCATTAGAATGACCTCCATCCTTCATAACTGTCCCTTTAATAAGAAAAAAAACAAAGAATGCATATACACAAGAAACAAAGATAGTAGGACATGAGAAATTTGTACGGTGAATCAGATTCCAATGATTTGTGACAAATACGTTTTCTTTGTGAAATAGTGCATCTCTCATTCTAGCTGATAAACCCTCCCCATTATTCTATTTCCCTACCTTGTTGTTCTTTTTCTCCAAAGAATTCATGTCAACAACTCCATATGTGATCAACTTCACAATCAAGCAACAGGAGAGGGGAAATTTTTCAGAAAGAAAAAGTGTTCAGGTTTTAGTTATTAAGTATGGGAAGAATCTTAAAATACAGATAATACCTTAGTGATTTTGCCTCCTCTGAAGCCAAGCATATTAAAAATTAAGCCTCATCCCTCCCTAACCTAAACTGCTTTGCATATATTTGAAGTACTGCTGCTCAGCTGAAGTATGGGAAACAACAACTGTCAATACCATTGTAGGCACCACAGCAGGGCTAAGGGGGAAAGTCAGTAAAAGCTGGATCCATAATTCTCTTACCAACAAGTAGCTTTTCACTCTGTACCTGAAGCTATAACTTGTTGCTACTACTATGTAATTTCTTAAAATGAAAGTATTACTCTGGGGAAATATTTAAAATATATATCTTTTTCTATTAAAAATATTTATCTTTTTTTCCAAAAACAAAAATCGGTTCCAACTGAAAAGTATTTTTTGAATTATTGGAGATATAGAAAAAGGTGGAAAGTGGAAAAATAAGTCTTTCCTACTGTCAATGAAATTAGCCTCCCAATAATACTAAGATCAAAAAGGAACTATCTGAAACGGCAGTAACTGGTGTTTTCTCTGTGGGCATTTAGTAAGTCACCCTCTCTGTCTTCTGCAGACCAGTGCCAGCTCTTCTATCCTGGGTACCAAGGTGCCCTCCAGCAGCCTTTGGAGGGCATATGTTGCTGGTAGGACCTAGAACTGAAGTGGTGTGAATATAAAGTAATGAGACTGATGTGTTTTTTAAACACACATCTGCGTGTGTGCACGCACAGAGAACACAGGATACATACATTCAGGTGAGTGATACTCCCCACCAAAGTAGTCACTGAGGAGGTTCCACATATCGCAATGATCACCAAAATACTTATGACATCGCTGGAACTTATCTCTGGGAACTGTTTATGAGCTGCACACGAAATGGCTCTGATGACTTTAAAGGTGCACCTCATTTATTATTCCAAGCCTTCTTGTTATCCCACCTTCTCTTCCAGAGGTTTCAATAGCTTCTGACTAGTCTGAAATGTAAAATTCTCTCTCCTATAACCCTAAAAGATTACAGATTTTCTCAGAGAAGGGAGACAAGTCTCCTGAGAAGAAGCAAAATAAGGGGACAGATAAATCCCTAGTGACCCTGATCAGTGAGTCATTGTTCTGGATCTTAGCTTCTGCCTGAAGAAGAGGAAGAAGTTGGAATATTTGGCCATTAAGGTCCCTTCCAGTTCTAACATTTTAGGAGTCTATGTTTCCAGATGTTTCTAGACTTTGAGGACAGTTCCAGACATGTTTTCACCAATGGCAACATCATTGGAAAAATGATGCAGTATCCTGTTGGGGCCACTCAAAGGGGACAACATACATTGGGATATATAAGCTCTGAAAGGTTTGTTAAATGCCAGTCATATGACTTTATAGTAACAGCTCATACATGCACAGGGAATGTCAGCCCATCTGAGATTCCCTAAAATCACATCTTAATCCCTATTCTCAATGAGCCCAGATGGGCAGAAGCACCAAGCACCACCAGGGATGCAAAAGACACATGGTGTCAGCTGCTAAGGAAAATAAACCCCAAAGGTCCATGGGACTGAATTTACCAGCTGCATCCAGCTAGATACCTTGTTTCCATAGTATGGAGTTTCAGCATTGTTCTTGCCTGACTTCTGGGCAAAGTTTTTGGACTTTAGATCAACATTGCAGATAACCCTTGGCCACGTGGAGAGTAATAATGATGTCCAACTGCCTTTTATCTCACAGCCTGGAAAAAAGGAGGCTGTCAACTGTGGGGGTGGGACTAATTGCACAGCAAAGGTTTATAGTTCCAGTCAATCTCATTATCTGCAAAATGGGTACTCAATGCCTAGCCAGCTTTCCCTAGGCTCCCCTGGCATGACCTTGGGTTGTAGTCCATAGAAACACCTGTCAGTGTGGAAAATCCATGGGATTTGTTGTCAGGAGACCCAGTGGTCAGTCTGGGCTAAGCCACTTAGTTGAGAGAACCTGAACACCTGCATTGCAGTTTCATCATCTAAAAATGGGGTTAATCCCACTTACACGTTAGGTCTCCTGGTAAGACCAAGTTCAACAATGACTGAAATGGTCTGTCAACTATACAGCATTAATCAAATGTTACTTTTTCACAGGGAATGTTAATTAGCTTTTGTAGAAGCATAAACTCACTGATCTCATTAGGAATATTTACTTGTGGCAAGGGTCAGGAGAAGGGCTACATGATCTTTTGGAATCTGCCAAGGAATTATATTGTTCCACTTCTTTGGAAAAGATGGAACTTATTTTTATCTGCAAGGTCGATTTAAAAATACACTCAGTTAAAAGAAGTCAGATCTATCGGTTTGAGAAGGTATCCCCTCTTTCCGCTACCATTTCTACCTCTGGCCGTTGTGCTCCTGAATCTCATTCCAAGTGGGTGCTGCCAGATTTGGCCCGAAGCCCGCAGGCCTGGGTCACCTAGGAGGTGGGGAGTGCTTCTGGCCTGGGTCACAGGGAGGCAGAGACACAGTTCCCTTGGATACAGACTACAAAGGCCCTGGAACCTCTCAGAACCACATCAGGGTGTTTTGCCATGAAGAAAAACCCCAAGTCAGAACACTGCGCTCTTCAGTATAAATGACCAAGCCCCAAACAAAGACCTCTTCAAAATAGGTAACACTGTCCATGAGGTGCTACTTGGCCCCGGCCACGCTGCTGGACCGTAAGAGATACTGATCCACACTTCCTTTTCGCCGACTCACAGTCCGCCTCTCATTGTCAAACATGCGCTGCAATTGCAGAGCCAGCTGCCTGTCTTCTTCCTCTTGCTGCAATTTCTGCTCCATCTCTCGCAGGACTGGGTCCGCTGGGGCCAGACCCAACTCACCACTGCTTTGTCGCAGTTTCTTAAGGGACCCATTTTGTTCCAAGTGCTTGGTCTTACAGTGTCTTTTCCGGCCCCGACGTAAGGCAGGAAGTGGCTCCTCACCTAGGTTGTCTGCCAGAACACCATTGGGCAGATCAAAATGATTCACTGTCTTCAGCTGTCTCTTTGTTTTGAGGACCCCACCTGAAACACTGTTTTTGGGTATCACTGAATTAATCGCTGAGATTTTCATGGCTGTGCTTACACAAGTTTTGTCTAACTTGGCATCTGGGGTTGACCCTGACCCTTCAAACTTTTCATTCAAAGCAGTACCACTGGCTCCCGCTCTGAATTCTGAAGAACAGCAGGTTTCCAATGGGACCTCAGTGCTCCTTTTACTGTCACTGCCCTGTTGTGCTTTTGTTTGGCTAACAGAGGGGAAATAATCCGGGTCAGCGGGGGCGGGTCCAACACACTCAGAGAGCACATGTCCCCTGGACAGTCTTGTATTTAAAGCCAGACGCGGCCTCTCCTTGCTAGAATGGATAACTTCAGAAACGAGCACGTCTTCCCCTGTTTCTGGAGCCAAGGAGGTGAGGGTGGCTTTCGAAAGGGTTTTTTTGATCTGTCGCTCCTGGAAGATCTGTTCCCACTTTTTGAGGATCCGTGGACTGGCCTCATAAGAAGTCTGCTTCTGTAGACTTCGGTTTAGGTTGCGGGGTGTTGATTTGATGATGAGGGGACTTAGCACACGGCCATCAGGGAGTCTCTTGGGAGGAGTACATGGTGAGCAAACTATGGGCTTGAAATGGTTGAGTTCTTCGGAGATGCTGTCATTGCTCTCAGGGCTGATGGAGCGCTCGGGCTTCTGCAGGGAAGCCAAGGATGAGAGGGAGCTGAAGGGCAGACGCTTTTCAATGGTCAAGTCCGGGGCGGAGAGGCAGCGGTTGTTCTGAGTGGACAAGAGGACACCGATGATGGGGTTGGAGGTTGGGGTTATAGTTGTGACCTGTAAGAGGTTAAAAAGATTATACATACATACATATATACGGGTGTTTTTTTCTTCATAATTCCTTCATAATGGTAGAGGGATAGGGGGGGAAAGGGTAAGAAAAGGGATAAAGAGTGATATAAGCCTAAGAAAAGGGGAAAATCCCTAACCTAGAATGTACAACATTTTCAGAAATTCCTAAAACTTGAAACAATACAATTAAAAATCTATAGGGAAAAAGTCATCTACAACTAAAAACGTTCATCTACCAACCCTCATGCCACCCATCTGGCTACCAATTCAAACTGTCTTTCCATCATTGCTATTTATAAAATTCCCCCACATAACTAGTCTGCCCAGGACCCTGTGCCTCTTCTCATGGAATGTTTTCTTTCCTGGCCTTGGACAGGAGGTGGCGGACGGGACTGGACGCCCAGGGCCTGTGTCTGAGGTGTACCTTGGCTTTGCTGGTTGGGGCTGCTCGGAGTCTGCTCCTCGTTCTGTCCTGAGCAGTGTCACTGCAGCTCTGACTCCTTTCTACCTTTAGGTTCCTAAAAAAGAGTAAATAAAAGACAAATAGTCAAGCGTAGCCCATAATGCTAGCTAAGGGGAAAAAATGAAAATCTCTTCTGTCCTTTCAAAGCCACCCACCAAGAAAGACAATTCCCTTGGGCAACTGCAATGGAAAATGAGTTAATTTAGTAACAAAACACATTCAAAGAACAAAACCTGTCAAAAGAAAAGGAGTTCTCCAGAGAGGACATTTGGTTTACGCTTTTGTTTCCAAACTAGAACTGCTTCAGTAACACAAGACCAATGGCTGTTCTGCTCATGCTGTGAGAGATACGGGGCTACTTCACCTTCCTTGATAGAGTGGACACACTGTCCGATCACCTGTGCAAACAACAGATTTTCCCCCTTCAAACGTCTCCACAAACAATCTAAACCAGCCATGAAACAAGTGCCTACAAATATGTAAGTACCCAAAAATGTCACTCACTGATGAGCATTATCTGGGCAGTGAAAACACAGAGAAGAATAAGATACCGTCTAAGTCTTCAAGGAATCAGAGTCCAGTGAGGCATACAAATAAATAATTCAATACCATACAGTGAAATGGTACAACAAAAAAAGTGTGCCTAAAAGACAGACTGGCATAAAAGAGGGGGTTATTAGTGACTTGGATGGAGTGAGAGCAGGGCAGGAAAAGCCAAAAGTCAAGGTGGACACAGTCATGCAGATGATTCCAAACAGAAATTATTTCCCTAAATAGTTTTACTTAGCTTTGGAATGGAACACATCATATCTATTTTTTATAGCAAACGACCTACTTTTGAAGTTTTACTATGTCAGAGAAAATTTATAAAGGTGGTAATGAGGTATATTTTCAGGGCACCTCTCCTCTTCCTACATTTCTAGCAAAGGCCTGTCCTACCTATGACTTCCATTCCAGCATTTCTGTGATATTCCTCCCATTCAAAACTTCTCATCCTGTGTCTGAGGGCCACATCACCTTGCTAGATGGCTTCAATCTGATGAACAAATCTATGCTGTGTTATCAACAGGAGAAAGTGGTGGCCAACCTGCATTACATGTCTGCACCTCAAGAAAATTCAACACTGAACCTAAACAATGTGAGAGTTGTACCCTCTAGTGTGAGATTTACTTTGGAACAGGTGGTAAACTTCAACATCACCCTATAAAGGCAGCTTGGAAGTCAGCTTGGTTGGTATTTTACCTAGACCAATATTGAAATCCACTTGTACTCCCAGAACTTACACAAACTGTCAGTGTTGTAAGCCACCCAGAGGTAAACTGGATTGCAGATTAAAATGCTGCAGTGAGTAACATGTACTTTGGGTCAGGGGGAATGGATACGGAGCTGAAAAAGACAGCATTATTATTTCAAATATATTACTTGTTTGGCATGATTTCATCGGAGAAAGAAGTAGACACTTAGACACTCATCAACCTAAGAAAGAACTTTGTGAGTTTCAATAGAGCAGTTCAGTGACAGCCCTAGGGGGTACTAAGCTCTGTCATTAGGTGTCCAAACTGAGGCTACACCTACACTTTAAGGTCCAAACATTCCATAATTGAGAATTAGCTTAATATAATTTTAAGAAACTGTTTATAAATCCATTTCATCAGCAGTAACAGAATCAAATTTAAAGACACTGATTACATGCCCAAGTTATCAGAGGTACAAATGACAAGTACACAGTGCTAAGGAGAACCTCTTTACATACACGCTAAACATGATTTGTGGTAAAAATAATAAAAAGGCCCAGGAAGGAAAGCCACACTTGCATCACTCCAGCACACCAGAAAGACACCGAGAGCAGTTTCTGATCATTTAAAATCTTTTGGGTAAGCCTCAGTATAACTGAAATTGTCATTGCTTCTTCTATTCATTTGTTCAGCAGAGTTCACTGAGTGCCAACTCTGCAAAGCACTAGAGACAGACTGACAAAAAGGTAACCTTGACCAGCAAGACCATCCAGTCACTGACGTCCACTGCACCATAGCATGACAGCGCTATAGGAAAGCAGTATTTTGTACTGCTAAACTCTCTAAGAGTTATCTTCTAAGCGGTTTATAGTTTTAGCTCTTACATTTAGGTGTCTGATCCAATTTGACAATTTTTGTATATGGTGTGAGGTTGGGGTCCAACTTTATTCTTTGGCATGTGGGCATCCAGCCGTCCCAGTACTATATGTGAACAGACTATTCTTTCCCCTATCAAATGGTCTTGGCACCCTTATTGAAAATCAGCTGACCACAGATGAATGAGTTTATTTCAGGACTCCCAATTCTATTCCAAAGATTGATATCTCTATCCTTATTTCAGTACTACACACTTTTGATGGCTGTAGCTTTGCAGTAAGTTTTGAAATCAGAAAAGTGTGAGCCTCCACTTCTGTTCTTTTTCAAGACTGTTTTGGCTATTTGAGATCCTTTATAATTCCATATGTGAATTTTAGTATCAGCTTTTCATTTCTGAAAAATAAAGGAGATTGGCATTTTAATAGGTATTGCAATGAATCTGTGAAACCAGTTGGGGAGTATTGGCATCATCACAATAGTAAGTCTTCTAATCCATAAGCACAGTGGTGTTTCCCTTTATCTAGGTCTTCTTTAATTTCTTTCAGCAATGTTTTGTAGTTTCGAGTGTCAAGTCTTACACCTCTGGGGTTAAACTTATTCATAACTATTCTATTCTTGTTGATGCTATTGTAAATGGAATTGCTTTCCTAATTATATTTTCAGATGGTTCACTATTAGTGTATAGAAATTCAACTGATTTTTGTATCCTGCAACTTTGCTAGTTTATTAGTTCTAATAGTTTTTCATGAATTCTTTAGTATTTCCTATGAATAACATCAGGTCACTTGTAAATAGAGTAATTTTACTTCTTTCTTTGCAATCTAGATGCTTCTTCTTTTTTCTCAACTTAACTGAGATGGGGCAAAAGTAGGTGTACAGTTTTGAGTACATGAAACACAGTTTATTCTTGTATTATTATTTATTAATTGTATTATTTTCCATACAAACAACTGTAAACCTACTTTTGCCCACCCTTATTATAAGGTTGTGTAAGTTTAAGGTTATTTTCGTAGTGGTCACCCTGGGGATTACAATTAACATCTTAATTTATAACAATCTATTTCAAATTATTATGAACTCAACTTCAATAGCATACAAAAACTTTGATCCTATATATAATTCTATCCCCCCATTGTATTGTTACAGGCACACAAAGAATCACAAAAATCATGAATGTGAAAAATATTGTATAAATAATAAACAATATACAGATATTATTATTGTAGTATTTGGTCACTTTAAGAAGCTTCAAAATGCTGGCTGGAAATTGTCAAGGACAGTAAACTTGATATTATTCTTAGGCCTGAAAGAGCTTGAACAATAACTTCACTAAAAACAGGGAGGTAACCTCTCCTCCCACCTTTGTATACACCAGTTTCTGTATCCCCAAACCCTAACACAGTGCTGGGCACACAGTGGATAGAGTCAATAAGTTTCTTGTAAATGAATAAAAATATTGTATAGAAATGCCTCTCTTTTCTTTAAGGAAAGAAAACTTTAACATTTATTAGGAATCTTATCTGTCGGGCACTGTGCTGGGTGTTTTAGATATAGTGTATCTCATTTAATCCATACGGAAGCCCTATGAGATAGTTATCACCCTCCTCAATTTATGAAGAACTTAGGGACGTTATCTTTCCCAGGTTATAGAGCTGAAGTCAAGATTTCACCCTGTATCTCTCTGATTCCATGCCTGAGCTCTTTCTACCACAGCATACTGATCTTACACTCTGCTCTATTTTGCCATAGAACAAAACCAGCACATCTAGGAAGCTCTCTCTCCCAAACACATCATTAAATCATAAACAAGAGAAAGCAGCATTGTCTGAAAGGCAACTCGTTTAAAATTTCCGCTGCCAAGAAGCCAGATGGTTTCTGGGATGTCTAGGTAGGCTAAAAATGCCCATAACCATAATGATTTACAAACAAAGAAAAGGAGGGACAGCCAGTATAAACATGCAGCTGGAAAGCTAGAAGATTTAATCCTTATAAAACACTGCTTTAAAAGTTTTGAAATGTTAATCCATGATATAAAACATTAGACAGCTCATACTCTCAACTGCTCACTCATCACTCTCACCCATAACCACATTAGTTTTTTTTAATCAAATTCTCAGGTCTGTCAGAGCTGAGTACCACCAAGAAGCTAAAGGCTGGAGTGTGTGATCCCGCTTTACCGACCCCCAACCCCCAACATACACACATATTTGAATGAAACCAGCTACTTCCTTAGGCCTAGTTGTAGCTGCCATACAACTAGAAATGTGTGAAATTTTGTTACAATCCTTCCCTTGTGTGTTTATGATCTGGGTTATTGGACTTGTACATACCAGTATTCTTTTTTTTAAAAGTGTACAATTACGTTTTTAGTATATTCACAGTTACTAAGCATCACCACAATCAATTTTAGAACAACTCATACCCTTTAACTAATACTCCCAAACCCCACCCTTCTCCTCCTTAGCAACCACTGGTCCACTATGTCTCTACATATTTGCCTGTTGTGAACATACACTAGTATTCATTTGCAGATGGACAGAAACACTGCTTCCACAGCATAATGCAAAAGGATTTGAGTCTCCTCAAACAGCATGATAACTGGACAGCTTCTTAGATCTCTGTAGCAACCTGGTATCTTTTTAGAACAAGCAGGGTATAAATTATCCAACAGAAAGAAGAAAGGCAGCTTTCTGCTGCAAAGGTAGATCATTTCAAGGCAAAGATCCAAGCACAGAGCCTTTTAGCACAGGGTTCTAAGAATGGTTTGATAGAAAGAGCATAGATTTACAGTCAAGAGTTCAATTCCATCTGTCACTCTACAAAGGTGATACATGCTTGGGTGAGTTATTTAACTTCCTTGAACTTCATTTTTCTTAGCTGTAAAATGAGGATAATATTACAAATTTTGCAGGCTTAATGTGAGAACTAAATGAAATGTGGTAAAGCCACTCAACATGGCAGGAAGCACTGGGAAAAAGCTAGCTCACTCACCATCTGGCCAGGCGCCCCCCCCCCCCCACCCCCGAAAACTACTACGATATTTGTATCCTATTATATCAGAGATATTACTGACACCTCTAAAACCTGCCATTCTTCTTAAGTTCCACATCACTTCTCCTTAAGTTTTTGGTGTTTTTTTTTTTTTTTTCATTTTCTAGCCATATTCCATTACTTTTAACAGCATAGGGATCTTTAAGAAGGTCATGAGGACAACCAGTTTTATTTTTTATTCTAGTAGAGAAGAAAGTCATTAGGAGTAAAAAGAAATAAAATTTAAAAGCAAACAAACCAGTTTTTTAGATATTTAAAATAAAATTTAACTTTACAATTGTACATCAAGTTATTTTTTTTCAATTAACATATATTTGTGATTAACTTAGAAGTGACCTAGGTTTAACTATTACTCTGTCTGCCTATTTAGAAGAAGTTTCATTTTCGAAGGGCTGTAGAACTTCATTAATAGTGCTGCAAAGCCCTCTTAAAGGCTTTTAATTTCTTAAATAAAAATAGACCGAGCTGTTGGCAATATTCAGCCAGAATCTGTCGATGGATTCCTTCCAAAATAACCATCCTAACAGACCTACTAACGCTTACCTCCTTCATGCTTTTGGGCTCAAGAAATAAAAGTGTATAAAGTAGGTAAGTAAAACAAATGCAGACTTATTTGATTTAAATACAGTTGTAAAAACTTTAAAAGCTTTTACATATGAATACTCTTTAGGAAAAGAACTTGCAGAGAAAAACTTTTGTTGCTGCTTGACAGACAGAAAAAAATGCAATTGAAATATCCAAAAACTGTTAACACTAATTCTTTATTTTTTTAAATTGTGGTAAAATATCCTATATAATAAAAGCCTCATATGCTAAGTGTCCAGTCATCCAGTCAGCTGTTCAACCAATCAAGTCATAATATGCTAATGATATGCTAAGGCCACTCAACTGCTCGCTGTGACGTGCACAGACCACCAGGGGGCAGACACTCTGACCAGTAGGTTAGCCTGCTGCCGGGGTTTGGCTGATCAGAACTGAGCTAGATGGGCTGGACACGCCCTGGAGCCCTCCTGCGGTCCCTCCCTGGCTGGCCAACCTCCCGCATCCCTCCCTGGCCCCGATCATGCACCAGTGGGGTCCCTCGGCCTGGCCTGCACCCTCTTGCAATCCGGGACCCCTCGGGGGATGTTGGAGAGCCAGTTTCAGCCCACCGGCGGAACAACCGGTCACTATGACACGCACTGACCACGAGGGGGCAGACGCTCAACGTACTGTCCTTCAGTGGCAGTGCTAAGGATGTCCGACTGACGGACATCCCCTGAGGGCTCCTGGACTGCAAGAGGGCGCAGGCCGGGCTGAGGGACCCCCACCCCCCGCCGTGTGCACGATTTCGTGCACCAGTCTAGTATGTAACATAAAAGTTACCATTTTAAGTTTATGGTCACATTGTTGTGCAACCACCACCAAGCTAATTCTTTTTCAATATATCCATATGCTACAACTCATTGTCAGCACTAACAACTCTCTATTGTTTTCCTAAATAACATTTGCAACTAGAACTCAATATTTTCTTAAGGACAAAAGCATGTTGACTAAATAAGAGATGCAATCCACAGTATTACCATAATAGATTTTCCAACCTAAGGTTTCCATGACATTAGTAAACTATTTCCTAACAACCAAATCCAACTGTTTTAATAACTATACTAATAACTGAACTTAGCCCACAACCTTGGATATTGTTAGAAAATGAATACCAAAATCCAGAAATGTGTAATACTGATCACAAACATTTCTTATCAGTAAATTTTAAGTGAATATATTCCTATAAATTAGACCCGTTGTGGCTCAATGATATAGGATAAAGATAAGGATGGGCCAAAGAGCAGGAAAAGAAGATATATTCCAGATGTTCCAGAGGCACACATAACCAAAAGCACACCCACCATATAGGCTTTGGTTTGCCCTTTAGAGAAGAATGTTCTAAGTTCCTTGATAGGCATTTCTAGGTATTGACATATTAACCTGCAACTAGCTTTAAAATAATGAATTACAAGGGTTGACACCGGAACTGGTGATAAATAATTCATCTGTCTAAATAGTCAGTCCAATTAATTGGGGAAATTTGGCCTTGGCATCATATTTGGATATTAATAAAAACATTTCCAAGTCATTCTAAATTATGAAATACTGATTAATCACAGATTGGCTAAAGCAACGTTTATTTGTTTCAGGAAGTGTTTATTGTGACTTGATTGGAAGAATGACATAACCTTTATCTCTTTTCAGTAGATTCCTCTTACAATCATTAAGATATGCCTGCTATGAATGGGGGGGTCCATATACACAATCAGCAACTGACAATTCTCAGTCAAGCAATCTTTAACTTTCGAGGGCGTCTGCAGTTAACTCATCTACACAAAGCAAGCGTTTCATCCTCATCATAAATGTGAAGTACAGTGGCTTACATCTTACATCCTACCTACTGCGTCCTGATTACATCAGCCAAGCCTAAGTGACAACAATACAGTGTCCATTCAACAAATAAATGAGGGAATAAATATTCTAGGAAAGGGTCTTCCTGGAACAAAGAGTTACCGTTACCTAGAGAAGGGAAGGCATTTATGGGAAGGGGAAGGGGAAGTGACTTGTACTCTGAGAAATAACAGGAAATCAGACTACTCTAAAAGAATATATACAAATAGGATTCAGATACAAAAACTACATCAGCGATCACAATAGTACATTCTTAAATATGGTAGCTTTTTGGGTCATATTTATTAGTGACTAGCAAGAAAAAGCCTTCAAATAAAAAGGGTCCAGGTGTATGTCCATAGGGGCAGCAAGAGAGATCTACTTCGCAGTGTTGCTGGGAAGGAAAAGAGGAAGACTAGAAATAAGGGTGAGCAATGCCAGCTTTAAACAACAAAAAAAGAGATAGCAATATAGGTAATGATCGTCTTTATCATCTTTATATTAAAACATCATGGCATGTAGTAGCTGCTCACAAAATGTCTACTGAATGAATGATTCCTTCCTACCTTCTTCCTCTATTTGCTCTTCCCTTCCTGTTTCCTCTGTCCTTCCTTCCCTCCCTCCCTCCCTCCATCCAAACCGGCATTATTCCCCAATCATCCAACATCCAATTCAATTACTCCCTCCTTTCCTCCCACGGGTCTGCAAAATCTTAACGATCAAGAGGTTTCTTTGGCAAGGTCTTAAAAACTTTTCAGTTTTCCCTCTTGAAACCTATCAAGATATATTGTAGTTCTAGGCACTGAAAATAAAGTCAACTCTGGTCTTCCTACTAAGAGAAAAGAGTCCACAGAGAGAACAGAGGACACTGTCCGCTGAGGAAGGATGGAAAGTTCACCCTTTGCAGCAGAGCAGTTAGCACAGTCTTATCCTGAGAAGATACCAGACATGGGTGAGATTCACTTTCTTTAAAAATGCAGGTCAGCCCCTTGTCCCTCAACCATATTTGAAAACCAGTTCCCACCTCTTTTCCCCACTCCCACCTCCCCCAAAATAGCTACCACAAATACGTTTGCTCCCCCAGTCCCCTTTGTCCCATCCCCCAACATGAAAGAACCCTGACTGGATGCAGCATCAGCCTCTTACCCTGCCAGGAAAGCTAAGGAGTAGGAGCTGTTCTTAGAAACAAATGCAGAGCGGTGTGTCTGTGTCATCTTGCCTCGGGAAGGTTCTTCATTCTCTGAATCTGAGAGGCGCGCAGGGCACTGGCAGGAGAGAGAGGAGACAACAGTGTCCATTAGGGGTTCCCATTGATTCTCCCGTAGCTGCTGTTTCAAATCTCTCCGTTATGTCACTTCTACCTGAGATCCAATCTATGTTTATGTTCCCAACTGCCTCCTGGAGATCCCAATCTGGAGAACCCAAATGTAGCTCAAACTTAATATATCCAACATCAAACTATCTATCTTCTTTAAGCCACACTACCAACCCCACTGGAAGCCTCAATGTCATCTACGACTCTTTTCTTTCCCTTTCTTTGAAGAAATAACAAATTGTATAGAGGTTTTGAGTAACCCAACATTTCTAAATATTTTGTTTCAGTTACTGTTTATATCAGCTCTGTTGAGAAGGGATTATTTTACAGATGGAAAATTGAGGCTCAGAGTAGTTAATTTGCCTGGAATTGTAGAGTTAATAAGTAGCTGACACTGGTTCTTAAATCCAGAACATCTGTCTCCAAACTACCTCCATGCTATTTCCACTCTACTCCATTCTACTGCTAAAATGTCTCTCATCTAACACTTCCCATGCATACTCAATTGTCATTGCCTTTCCTGAGAATCTCATCATCTTCGGCCTGGACTATTGCAATACTCTACTTGCTGGTCTCACTCTCTTCAGCCTTCCTTCCTTCTAATCCCCTTCATACTATCAAACACACAGAATCCTGCTTAACTATTGGTAACCTCAGGAGAAAGTCTAAACACCTCAGCATACTTCAATAATCTTCAAAACTAGACTCAACTTGCTTTCACAGCTTTTCTCATACCAATTCCCACACTGGGAACTCCCTGAATTCTAGTGCAACCGAACTACTTTCTTCTCTCCACGTGAACCACTCTAGTCTTTCAAAACCTCTGTTCTTCTGGACAGGCTGTTCCCTCTGCCTAATACTCCCCTTCCACATGCTCTGCCTTTCAGAGGCATCTTAAACGTCACTTTCTCTGAAAGAGCTTCCAAGTATCCCCCTTGTTGATATTCATTCATTTACCTTTGTTTTATTTTGGAATCTTTTTTTTTTTGAGTCTTTCAATTTACATTTGAAGTTTCTTTTATATGTGCCTTTTGCATACAATATATAGTGAGTATTTATTTGCCTCATGATTCAGTATGAAAGTCTTCTTTTTAGAGGGAGCAAATAATCTCACTGAACTCTAGTTTCTTATTTAAGAGTCTGTCTTCTGCTTCAGACAATAAACTCTGTGAGAGCAAGTGACCATCTTTTCTTTAAGAATCCCAATGCCATTATAGAGCAGGTAAACAAAACATATGTGATCATTTAATGATTAACCAGTTATATAATGATCAAATGACTACCAAAATGAGAGTTAGGGACAGAGGCATGCAAGACATCATCTTATGGCTCAGAGTACCCTGCATTCCTGAAATGCTTTGTTATGTTTTTTAGGTTGACGCATACATACATACTAGTACAATAAGTTATGTTTCCTAATAGTTAGTCTTTGAGAAATAGGATTACAAATTACAGGGACGCTTTTCAAATTTTGTAGGGTACAACTCCTTAACTCTGTTGTACAAACTGTTCACTGGAGAAACTTTTAAACAGTACTAACCATTATACAATTTTATATAATATTCTCTTTTCAACTCTGAGGAAAAAAAAAAAAGCTTTGACATCTATAGACTCGACAGGGAATAAATAATGGCAATTTCTATTTAGGTGTTTCCACATAATCAATTCAGTACCAAATAAAAGAATGTTCAAATCCCAGCTCTATTAGTTAACTATCATGGTCACTGTAGGTTAGTTGTTTATGTTTCTGAGGTTCAGTTTCCTCATCTATAAAATAAATGCTCCATCTACCATTAAAAGGAGTTAGTATATTAGTAAGTAGTAAGTGCTCAACAAAAGATATATTTTTATGAAATTAAATACTATTAATCTTTTAAGAAAAAACTTTAGCATTATAATAGATATCACTAGGTTACTTTTAATTATTGAAAAATACATTTACATTATTATGAACTAGAAGCCAGGTGCACGAAATTCGTGCACGGAGGGGGGTTGTCCCTCAGCCCAGCCTGTACCCTCTCCAATCTGGGACCCCTGGAGGGATGTCCGACCGCCCGTTTAGGCCCGATCCTACCAGGATCGGGCCTAAATGGGCGGTCGGACATCCCTCTCACAATCCAAGACTGCTGGCTCCCAACTGCTCACCTGCCTGCCTTCCTGATTGCCCCTAGCCGCTTCTGCCTGCCAGCCTGATCACCCCCTAACCACTCTGCTGCCAGCCTGGTTGATGCTTAACTGCTCCCCTGCCAGCCTGTTTGCCCCCAACTTCCCTCCTCTGCCGGCCTGGTCACCCCTAACTGCCCTCTCCTGCAGGGTTGATCACCTCCAACTGCCCTCCCTTGCAGGCCTGGTCCCTCTCAACTGCCCTCCCTTGCAGGCAGGGTGCCTCCCAACTGCCCTCCCCTGCTGGCCATCTTGTGGTGGCCATCTTGTGTCCACATGGGGGCAGGATCTTTGACCACATGGGGGCAGCTATATTGTGTGTTGCAGTGATGATCAATCTGCATATTACTCTTTTATTAGATAGGATAGAGGCCTGGTACAGGGGTGGGGGCCAGCTGGTTTGCCCTGAAGGGTGTCCCTGATCAGGGTGGGGTTCCCTTGGGGTGTGGGGCGGCCTGAGCAAGGGGCCTGTGGTGGTTTGCAGGCCAGCCACACCCCCTGGCAACCCAAGCAGCGGCCCTGGTATCTGGAATTTATTTTCCTTCTACAATTGAAACTTGGTAGCCTGGAGCGGAGCCAAGCCTGGGGCTCCCTCCCCGGCAGGTAGCCATTTCTGTGGCAGTTAATTCACCTTCTATAATTTAAACTTTGTAGCCTTAAGTGGAGGCTGGGCCCAGACAGGGTGTGCAGAAAACTTTGCTTCCCCTGTTGCCGCTGGCAACCCTGGCTTGCTCTCTCAAGCTCCGTTCCACCGCCATTTCTGTTTGAATTTGTTTACCTTCTATAATTGAAACTTTGTAGCTTGAGTGGAGGCTTAGGCCTGCAACAGCTCGAGGAAAGCTTGGCTTGCTCTGTTACCTGGGAAACCTTGCTCTCTGTGGCTGTAGCCATCTTGGTTGGGTTAATTTGCATACTTGCTCTGAATGGCTGGTGGGCGTGGCCAGTGGGTGTGGCTCGCGGGTGTGTCGATGGTACAGTCAATTTGCATATTACCTTTTTATTAGGTAGGATAATTATATAAATAGACGGCACCTCCCCGCATCACTCTATATTTCCATCCCCAAAAAACCTAGAACCATAAGAGAGGAAAATATTTACCTCTCATCTTTCCCTTTAGGTAAAAATAAGCCTATTGCACTACAAATTCCTAAAATGGTATAAAACATGCATAATAAAATCCCAAAGTGATATTTTTTAATTTACATAAAAAATTTAAAAGAATGATAATATCTAGAGTTGGCAGGGTGTGAGGAAATTAGTTTAGTACTTTCTTAAACTACTAGTGGGAGGATAACTATATACAAACTTTCTGGAGGTCAAATGAATAATAAGTACCAAAAGTCTTAAAAAGGACACTCCCCTTGACCTGGTCATTCCACTTCTGATTATTTATTTATTTGAAGGAACTAATCAGAATGGTGGTTCAAGATAGCAAAGTATCAACCGTTTAATTAATTAAATTAATTCTACTGTAAAGAATACCAAGAGACCACTAAATAAGGATGTAGGATTCTTTATTTACATGGAAAAACATCCATAATTTAATAGTTTATAAGAAAAGGTTTAAAAGAGTATGCACACTGGGTTCCATTTTCTAAAAAGAAAATATATATACTTAGTATATATGCACTTAGAAAAGAAGTTTGGCAAGACATTTACTAAAATGTTTATAGAAGTTATCTCTAGGTTGTGGGATGACAAGCAATTTTTCACTTTCTGCTTTATAATCTTTGGTATGACTATAATTGTTTTCCAACAATTCACATTATTATTGATATGAATTGTACCATAAAAATAATAAATTAAACACTGCCAATTTTGTTTCCATTCTGAGCAAATAACATGATAATTTCTGATTCTGGAATAAGCACTTTCCTTCCTCCATTTGCATTCAACTTGACAAACTTGCATCAAACACTTGTGACATGCAAGGTACTGTGGGAAATTTTAAATCAGGTTAAGACATTTCCTATACTCAAGAAACTTACAAATCTAGTAAAAAAGCACAAATACACAAATCACCATAAGATAAGGGAGAAAGAAATAAGTCCTATAAAAGTTATAAAGTAGAGGGAGGGGTGCTGGGAAGGCAGAATGGAGTAGAGAGAAGCGAGTGGGAAATCCCTATAGGTTCCAGGAAGGCGACAACTTTTGAACTGGACACGGAAAGATGAATAGCCTGTCAACAGGTAAGTTGGATGAAGATGCGAGAGCAAAGACTCTAAGGAGGGAAAATACAGAGTATATACTTGGGGGAAAGCAAACAGCTCCATTTCTTAGAGTTTTGGGATGTAAGCAAGGATGGAAATACAAGCTAAAGTAATACCAAGGACCTCAATGTTGGAGTGAAGAATTCTCACTTAATTTCACAGGAAATAGGGAGTTCCTGAAGTTTGTGGGACAGGAGTGAAATAATCAGTCCAACTCTAATCATAACACTCTCTATATAAAATATCCTTCATCTGGCTTCCCTCTAAAATCTATTGAGCTTCTCTTTGGTCTCAATTTGAATGTAGCCTTGACTAAACTAAATGAAATTATCCATTCAACACCAAAAATTCTTAACACATATTTAAAGAAAAATCAGAGCCACTTAAAAGGCCTCAAAAATATAAAAGCAAACAGAAAAATGGTAAAAATCACAAAACTCTAAAACTTGAAGTGTTCATATTGTATTCAATGTGTTTTTGCACACAAAATTTTCATAACTGGCTATTACCAATAAAAACAGGTCTAAGAATTTGTACTTCTTGATTCCTTTTAAGATTAAAAGTAGTTTTATGCAACTGATTTCTATTTCAAAGATGATAGTGGCAAAAGAAAAAAAAATCTTAGAGCAATTTCCCAGTCTTGACATGAATTAATACTAGAGATCAATTCCTGGAGAAAACCTGGATCTGGCAAGGCCAAAACAGCAGCAGGTAATCTTTCCACCCAAAGACCATGGCGAAGGTAAGCGAGCTTCTGCGTTGTTTTGCCTGTGGCCCTAATGGACTGTCCTGCTGGGGTGAAGTCACAGGCAGAATTGCAGTCTTCAGACCACAGACCATAGTTGGGCTATTAGTCAGAAGACATACTATATGCACAAGACTATCACATATTTCATTCCCAGCCTCTCTGATAGCAGTCTTTTTCTTTTTGTAGTTCCCAATAAACAGAGCATTAAGAGTACAAAGCATTTTGTGTTTGTTAAACTGAATCTTTTAGAAGGTTGAAACCCTATAAAATGCAAGTAGTTGTTTTTAATAATAATTAAATAATAAAAATTATTATTATTATAACTGGATTCAAAAAGCCCCACATGCCTGTTGACAATCAACAAATACTATCAATCCAAGAAAGCTTAAATAATTGAACTTTTTGAATTTCAGGAACAATATCTTTGCAAATAGTATATCAAAAACACAGAGAAATTAAGTAACCTGGCCAAAGTTATATAGTCTGTTTTAATATTGGGACCTGTTCAAGAGGCTGACTTCTGAATCAGGGATTTTCCCCCCCTCTATTCTGCTATATTGTCTGTCTTCATATATGGTAAAGCTTTATTAATTCTAGTTAATTAGAAAGGTAACTGAAATACTAACAAGCCTGAATCACAAAATATTTTAAAAGATATGACTCTATAGATATGTTAAGCACATACAGCAAGCAATAAAAAATTTCCAATCTAATAAAACTTACTAAAGAAAAAACTCACTTGTAATTACCCATTTGAGCTAATCAGTGGACCTTGCAAAAGTACTTTAAATATACCACTTATAACCTTTTCCAGTAATTTGCTTGGTAAATAAGTAATGAAAAAATTTCAGGCAAGATTTAGCTCAATTAAAAGTCTAATTAGGTTAAATTTAAACTAAGTAATCTAAGACCTTATTCCTAGTACTGTGTTGTTTAGAATAAAGAATAAAGGGAAATTCAAGCTTTAAGGAAATCTAGTAGAAGATATAACACATATAAAACTCAAATATGAAATAACACAAGTCAAAATGACAATATATGTACAAAATTTACCACAAGTAGTCTACTGCACTAGGTTTTTCCTCTCACCATTCTCTCCCACCATCCCCTTAACCTTTCCACACAAGTCTCATTGTCCCATTCATAAATTATTTTCTTCAGCTCTCATCTGGACGCTAAATTCTCACTACACTTAAACTGCAGTCAGTGACTATTACGAGTTCACCAACACAGGCTTTTCAGATCCATACCACCTGCACTAATTGCTGATTTTGAGGCAGATGTCCATCAAAAAAGTGATCTACTTACACGCTCCAGATTTGTTTTCAGTACTAACGGCTCATCTCTTTTTTTCTGTTCATCCATTTTCCTTTTCCCTGTTTCTGTATCCTCTGGTAACAGCTTGTGGATTTGATCTTCGGAAGTTTTCTCCTCCTGTAACTTTTCTTCTTTCAGCTAAAAATACAAATCACACTGAGACAGTAGAATTTTAGGCAGCTATAAACTTAAAAATATCTTTTCCTCAGTAGTCTATTAGAACAAACATCACATGGCAGTTTTGAGACTATTTTCCTTATTGGATATAAAACCCTCTTAATTTTTAATTAAGTTAGTTTTTACTTGACTCTTGCCAAGCATACACTTCATGGCTTAAGATTTAACTGCTCTGCATTCTTGAGCAATATGAAACCACACAATCAAAAAATAAAGTTTACTCATTTAGTAAAAAGAGGCTGAACATAAAAACCTTCTTATTCCCATAAACCAGATATAAGTGTACTGGACCAAGAGAACAACAGAGATGTAGGCCACAGAGGGTCAGAGAAGCTAGGCTAGGCAAACTGGGTCTGTAGGCCTAGTAGCAACAGATTCCAATGTCCTACAATTTATGCTATTAACCTTGCAGGTGCAGAGAATAGGTCAAGACACATGACCTACAAAGAAATTTAAGGCAGAGTTATAGCTCCTCATTTGGGGAAGGTGGCATGGCATAATGAAAATAAGATGGGCTTTGGAATAAGATGGGTTCTAATGGTTCTGTCACTTATTTACCAGCTGATCTTTGGCAAATGAACCATCATATGCTCACCTGTATAACAGATCATGCTGCCCTGGCCTGTTTTTCTCACTGGTTAGAGCACCAGCACACAGACTGAAGGGTTGTGGGTTCAATTCCAGTCAAGGCCATGCACCTCGGTTTCAGGCTCAATTCCCAGCCCAGGTTGGAGTTTGTGCAGGAGGCAACCAATTGATGTATCTCTCTCACATCGATTTTTCTCTCTCTGTGTCTCTACCTCTCCCTTCCACTCTCTCTAAAAATCAATGGAAAAATATCCTCTTAAAAACAGATGTTACTTACTTTGCAGATACAATTTTAAGAAGTAAATGAGAATAAAGTACTTAATGTTGTGTCTTGCTGTGTACTTACAGTACATCAAGAATTTCCTTTCCTAATCTCCTTTTTATTCTATTTTCACTGCCCAGGTTTTTAATAAAATTTAAATGACAATGTATATCAAAGCAATTACAGGATACTAATATTTTTAATCATACTTGCAAAAAAATATAAAACTAAAGAATAAATATTTTTCATTGGCTGTTACCTCAGGGTTAAAAAAAAAATAAATATTTAATTTTATCTTTCTAATTTCTTTAGGCCTGATTCCTACAATCTGAACTAGTCTTTAACACCCTGAGTCTAATTCAAGGTGATAAATATTAAAAGAACACCATACACAATGTTGTATCAGGAGGAGATTCAAATGAAATAATGTACTCCCAACTCTCCCAAAGTCAAACAACACAAGAGGAAGAGAAGCAAATCCATATCCAGGGAGAAAGCATCATAAGCGATGCTAACTGCCCATGTGAATGATCAATGTTGATGATTTTATATGAGAAATTCTTGTTCAACAATTTGGCCATAGGCTACACATATGGGCATTTTACTTTAAGAGGATGAAGAGGTGGAGTGGCTCAAAAGAGAACCGGTTTTAGCAACATAATAATTGTTATCATTTACTGAACTCTGTGTGCCAGGTGCTGAGCTATCTCTCTTAAGAAAACTAAGGTTTAAGAGTTAGGTAATGTGTTCAAGTTCACAGAGTCATAGCCCTAGAGCTGGAATTTTAATCTAGGTTTATCTCAGTGGTTCTCAACCAATGATTTCACCTCTCCGGGCACATCTGGCGCTGTCTGGAGACACTGTGCTTACAAGTGAGGGGTGGAGTGTGTGTGCCACTGTCATCTAGTGTCTTGAGGCCAAAGGTTGCTAGTAAACATCCTAAATGCACAGGAGAGCCCCAATAATATATACATACACAGAAGTCACAATTTTAAAAAAACTAAATATTAAATTTCCTTTAATATATTTTAGTGTCAATGTGTTTAGTGCATAATGGTATTTACATACTATGCCCTATGGCTTTAAATATGTGTTTTAGAATTTATCCTTATGCCTCCTAACAATGTTTACCTCTGCTTTCAAAGTTTTTGACAACAGACTTGTGTTGCTGTCAAAACGACCTTTTCATTGCAGTGCTGAGTCTCTGCTAACACAGCATCATCTTAGCAAAGCTAAAAATTTACACAGTTGAAAAACCCATATACCCATTTAAATCTTCACATGGATCATGTTGGCGTTTTCTCTATGCTGAGTTCTGTAGAAGTTATTTTTTTGTCCTTTTGGTGGTTATTTATAAGGACTTGAGAACTTGGTCTCTAGGAAAGAATTTTTATACTCACGGAAAATGACTGAGAGTGTTAGAAAGCAGCATATAAACTTGAGTAAGAAAAATCAATAGCTGTTGTTTATTAAACTCTTCTATGTTCCAGGTATTAAGTTTATAGAACTCACCTCATTTAATCTTTAAGGGCTCTGTTTGTATATATCATTACCATTTTATAGACACAAAAAAGTAATACTCAGTATTTCCCAAAGTCACCATGATTGAATATTGAAGAACTTGAATTTTATAGTAAACCATTGGTTTCAGATACCAGGGAGTCTCAACCTCAGCATGACTGGCATTTTGGGCTAGATAACTCTTTGCTATGGGACCGGGGATACTGAGCAGAATCTAATAAGAAGGTTTATGCATGAATACTGGCCCAATCATTGGCTACAGAGGACAAAATGAGAAATTCATCAACTATACACTGAGTGGCCAGATTATTATGATCTCTGAACGCATAATAATCTGGCCACTCAGTGTATATCCTATATAATAAAAGGCTAATATGCAAATTGTCCCCTCGACCAGGAGTTCAACCAGCAGGCAGGCTGGCCAACTGCCCATGTCCCCTCCCCCTGGCCAGGCTGGCCAGTACCCACCCATGCACGAATTCATGCACCAGGCCTCTAATATATCCCCACCCATGCACGAATTCATGCACCGGGCCTCTAATATATATGTGAGTATATATATTAGAGGCCCGGTGCATGAATTCGTGCATGGGTGGGGATATATTAGAGGGCCTCTAATATATATGTGAGTATATATATTAGAGGCCCGGTGCATGCACAAATTCATGCACCGGGCCTCTTATACACACACACACACACACATACACACACACACACACACACACACACACACACACACACACACACACTGAGTGGCCAGATTATTATGCGTTCAGAGATCATAATAATCTGGCCACTCAGTGTATCTCAAAACTGTCAGTCTGAAGTGAGAAAAAGGGAAACATGTATCTATTTAACTCCCACCTCTCAATGACCAAAGTTTGCTCCACATAGTGTTAAATAACCCTCACATTGGCTTGTACAACTTAAGTGCCCAAGGTGGGTACTACAGCTACTACAAGAGAAAAGCCCTAGAGCTAAAAGCAAGAAGCAAGCTGCTGGCCCCTGAACAAGATCTCAGGTTGTACCAAAGTGAAGCTGCCCACTTCTGTAAGTGGAATGATTTTTATTGCTTCCTTTTTTAGATGCTAATCACTAGAGGAAAACTATTGACTTTTGTACATTAACCTCATACTCAGTCACATTACCAAGAATACCATGAAAATTTTCCTGAAAATGGCTTTACTTTGCCCTAACATTTAAAAATAAACTTCAGCAAACCAAAGTATTATACAGTACACAGAAAAGTATACAAATCATAAATGTAAGGCGTGGTAAATTATATTAACTAAGCATATCCACATAACCATCACCCAGATCAAGAAATGGTATATTACCAGTACCTCTTGTGCATACTCCTCACCCAAAAGTAACCACAATCCCACCTTCCAACACCAAAAAAAAAAAATCATTTTACCTATTTCTGAATTTTACATAAGTGGAATCACATATGCATTAATTCTGTCTTTCTTCAGTCAACATACTGTTTGTAAGATTCATCCATATAAGGTGCATATAGTTTGTTCTTTCTCATTGTTTTATAGTATTCTATTGTTTGCCTACAAAACAATTTAACTATTCTACTGTTAATGGATATTTGAGTAATTACTAGTTTTCGGCTATTTACACTTAAACTGCTATGACATTTTTGAATATGTATCCTGATACACATACTGCTCTGTGGGGTATATTCTAGAACAGATACTGTTTACTCATAAGGCATGGGTATGCTGCCATGGTTGTCCAAACTGGCACATTTACACTCCTACCCCCCAGAGAGGCAGAATGACAGGTGCTCTCAGTCTATTTGTCTATCTCAGACATTCCAGTAAGTATGTATATTAGTATTGCATTATGAATTCAATTTGCATTTCTCTTTTAAAGATGTAGAGGAGTTTTTCATATGTTTACTGTTTGGAAATCCTCTTTCACACAGTGCCTATTCACATTGTTGCCCTTTTTTCTTTTAGATATTTGGGTCCCTCCCCACCCCCTAGTAATTTTTAGGAGCTATTTATATATTTTTGGATATAAGGCAATTTTCAAGGGAAAAAAATACATATACATACAGTAGTCCCCCTTATCTGCAGTTTCACTTTCTGCAGTTTTAGTTACCTGCAGTCAATGATGGTCTAAAAATATTAAATGGAAAATTCCAGAAACAAACAATTCATAAGTTTTAAATTCTGTGTGGTGCTGAGAAGCGCAATGAAATCTCACACTTTCCTGCTCCATCCCATCCCAGGACGTGAATGTCCAGCAAATCTATGTTGTACATGCTCCCCACCTGTTGGTCACGTGGTAGCCACCATCTTGGTTATCAGATCGACTGTCATGGTACCATGGTGTTTGTGTTCAAGTAACCCTTATTTTATTATAATTGCTCTATTTTAACACTAGTTATTGTTGTTAATCTCTTACTGTGCCCAATTTATGAATTAAACTTTTTCATAGGTGTGTATACATAGAAAAAAACATAATATATGTAGGGTTCAGTACTATCTGTAGTTTCAGGCGTCCACTGGGGGCTCTTGGAACATATCCCCCACAAGTAAGGGGTACCATCATACAAAAGAAATGTATGTATTGATGTATGTGTGCGTTCATATACCTTTTCCCCCTCATACAGTAGCTTGCCTTTTTCACTCTCTTAGTAGTATCTTTTGAAGACAAGAAGTTCCAGGTCTTAATGCAGTTTAACATTAGTATTTTTATATCCGCTTTAGGAAAGTCTCCTATGTTATCTTTAAGGAGCTTATTATTTGACCTTTCATATTTAGATCTACAATCCACTTAGAATTAATTTTTTAAAATCAACTATGCTAAGGCACAGTCTACATATAATAAAATGAACACTTACAGAATGTATAAACCTCAATGAGTTTTGACAAATGTATGTATCCATGTAATTATCTCCCTAATCAAGATATAGAACATTAAAGTTTTTTAAATTTTTTTTATTGATTTCAGCAAAGAAGGGAGAGGTAGAGAGAGATAGAAACATCAATGATGAGAGAGAATCATTGATCAGCTGCCTCCTGCTCTGCCCTCACTGGGGATTAAGTCCACAACCTGGGCATGTGGTCTGACCAGGAATCGAACTG
Source organism: Cnephaeus nilssonii (assembly GCF_951640355.1). Classification (NCBI taxonomy): domain Eukaryota; kingdom Metazoa; phylum Chordata; class Mammalia; order Chiroptera; family Vespertilionidae; genus Cnephaeus; species Cnephaeus nilssonii. The sequence continues at coordinate 44,478,265 of NC_137084.1, read as the reverse complement.
TGACCTCCTGGTTCATAAGGTTGATGCTCAACCACTAAGCCACACCGGCTGGGCACTATAGAACATTTTTACCACCCAAGAAAGTTCCTTCAAACCAGCTAGCAATCAATCTCCTACTTCATTCAGCCCTAGGCACCCCCTTAATCTGATGAATATGACTACAGATTAGTTTTGCCTATTATAAAATCATATAGCATATTTTCCTTTGTATCAGGTTTTATTCACTCAGCATATCTTTAAGATTCATCCACAATACTGAATTTATTATTAAGACATTCCTTTTGTGGATGAGTTATATTCCATTGTATAAATGTACCACAATTTGTTTATCCATTCAAGTGTTGGACATGTGGACTGCATTTAATTTTGGGCTACTATGAATAAAGTTGCTATGAACATTCATGACTTGTGGACAGATGTTCCTATTTTGCTTGGCTAAATATCTACAAGTAGAATTGCTAGATAGCACAGTAAGTATATGTTTAAATTTATAAAGCAACTGCCAAAATGTTTCCCATGGTGGTTATACCACTTTACTGGCATACCTCAGAGATATTGCAGGTTTGGTTCCAGACCACCGCATAAAGTGAGTATCACAATAAAGCAAGTTGTAATGTTTTTGCTGGTGGAGAGTCTTGCTTTCAATTAAAAAAAAAAGCAACATCTGTGAAGCACAATAAAGCTTAGTGCAATAAAATGAGTTATGCCTGTTTACTGTCACTTAGCAATGCATTGTGTCAGAACTATATTCTGTTCCACTGATCTAGATGTCTTTTCCTTATGCCAATATCATACTATCTCAATGACTAGCATTATATGTGTCTTGAAATCTGGTAGTAAAGTCCTCCAAAAACACAGCCACAATTCACAGACAATATAATCCATGTAGAAAATCTACTAGAACCTACAAAAGGCTACTAGAACTACTAAATGAGTTTAGCAAGGCAGTAGGATAGAATATAAAAATGTAAAAATCAACTGTATTTATATACTTGCATGAACAATTAGAAATTTAAAAAATTTTAATGCCATTTATAGTAACATCGAAAATATGAAAAACAAGATAAATCTGACAAAAGATATGGAAACTGAAAACCACAAAACATTGTTGACATTAAAGGAGCCCTAAATAAATAAAAGAATATATATACCATGTTGGTGGGTCTGAAGATTCAATATTATTAAGATGTCAATTCTCCCCAAATTGATCTGTTGATTCAATGCAATTACAATCAAAATCCCAGTAGGCATTTTTGTAGAAATTGGCAAGTCAATACTAAAATTCAAATGGATATACAGAGAACCAAGAATAAGCAAAATAACTTGGAAAAGAAGAACCAAGAGGATTAACACTACCAGATTTCAAGACTTATTATAAGCTACAATAGTCGAAACAGCATAATATTGGTGTAAAAACAAACAGATCAATGGTACAAATAGAATATAGAGCCTAAACTCACAAATATATGGATGGATGGTTTTTAACAAAGGTGAAAAGAAAATCCAATCGAGAAAGGAGTCTTTTCAACAAATGGTGCTGGAACAACTAAGACATCCATATGCACAAAAAGGAACTTGGATCTATTCCCCAGGCCAGATATCAGAATTAAGTTAAAATGAATTAATGGACCTAAACATAAAGCCTCAAACTCTGAAACTTCTAGAGGAAAGCATAGGAGAAAATCTTTGTGATTTTGAGCTGGGCAAAACATTCTTAGGAAAACATTTATAAACTTATACACTCTAATTCTGAAAAGCTAAAAACTTCTCTTCAAAAGACGACAAGAGAATGAAAAGACTGACACTGGGAGAAAAGTATTTGCAAAGCACATCCCTGATAAAAGGCCCATATCCAGGATATATAAAGATCTCTCAAAATACACACCCACTTTTAAAAAAGAGCAAAAGGTATGACCAAGCATTAAACCAAGGAAAATACACAGAAGGCAAATACATGAAAAGATGTTCAACATCATTAGACACTAGGAAAATGTAAAGTTAAACCAGAATGAGATACCACTACACACCAATTAGAATTGCTAAAATTAAAAAGATTGACCATCACCAATGTTGGCGATAAGTGAGAGAAACCAGAACTTTCATACACTACTAGTAGGAATTAAAATGGTAAAATCACTTTGGAAAAGTTTGGCAGTTTCTTAAAAAAATGAAACTTACACCTAACGTATAATTTAACCATTTTACACCTAAGTATTTACCTAAGAGAAAACAAAATACCTATCTATACAAAAACTTGTACATGAATGTTCATAGGTAGCTTATTTATAATAGTCAAGAACTGAAAACAACCCAAATGCCTATCAACAGGCAAATAGATAAACAAACTGACAAAACCATATGGTGAAATACTATTCATCAATAAAAAAGACTAAACCACCGATACATGCAACAAAGTGAATGAATTTCAAAATAATTATGGCTGAATGAAAAAGCCAAATAGAAAAGCATAAGCAACAAAACAATACAAAAAAAGAGATAAATTGGACTTCATAAAAACTAAAAACTTTTATCACAGAACCTTAGCAAAAAATGAAAAGACAACCCACAGAATATAAGAAAATATTTGCAAACCATATATACATCTGATAAAGATTTAATATTCAGACTACATAAAGAACTCTTAACAATTCAACATAAAGACAACCCAATTCAAAACTGAACAAAGGACTTGAATAGATACATCTCCAAAGAAGAAATACAAATGCTCAATAGCATATAAAAGATGCTCACCATCACTGTTCATTAGGGAAATACAAACCAAAACCATAATGAGATACCCACTGGATGACTATTTAAAAAAAGAAAAGAAAAAAAGAAAAAGTGCCAGCAAGAATGTGGAAAAACTGGAACCTCATACATTGCTGGTAGGTGCAGCTGCTGTGGAAAACAGTTTGACGACTTCTCAAAAAATTAAACACAATTATTGTATAACCCAGCAATTCCACTCTTGGGTATACACTAAAATAATTGAAAACAGGGACTCAGACAGACAGTTGCATTCCAATGTTCACTGTAGCATTATTCACAACAGCCAAAAGGTGAAAACAACCCAAGTGTCCATCAAGAGATGAATAAACAAAATTGTACGGAGTATTACTCAGCCCCATAAAAAAGAATGAATTACTAAAATATGCTACAGTATGGATGAATCTTGGAAATATTATGCCAAGTGAAATAAGCTAGACACAAAAGGACAAATGTTGTATGATTTCACTTATATATTTAAAATAAACAAATTTATAGAAATAAAAAATAGGTTAGAGGTTATCAGGGGTTGGGGGAAAGCAGAGTGGGAAGATATTGATTCAAGGGTACAGAGTTTCTGTTTGGAGTGATCACAAACTTTTGGGAAAAGATAGCAGTGATGGTTGCATAACACTGTGAATGTACTTAAGGCTACTGAATTTTACACTTAAAATGGTTAAAATGTCAAAATTTTTAACAATCCTAACTTTATTCTTTCACAGAATTTTATAATTCTGCTTTGATATAAACAGGAAAAATAAAGCTATTTTAATTTACAAAAACTCTCCCTAATCAAATGTTTTAACAAGATATTTTATTTTGTGCTAGAGATAGAAGAGGTGCAACTGCTTCTGGAAAATTCTCTAGTTTGGCTTACAACTAGCATTGCAATGATTTGAAACTATTCTCTAAGCCATAAAAACTATTACACTGATACAGTATTCTTATAACTACTGATCCTCTCCTCTCATAAATAAAAGAGACAAGGAAAAACAGCACCTTGTAGAAATAGCCTAAATAACCTACTATTCTAATTAAATTTAATCATGCTTTTAATTTCCCAAATGTATTATTTTCTTTAAAAAGCACATTACTTGATAAAATTGTTTTTCCTCGTCTGGGTAATTGTAAGTAGCAAAAGGAAAAAACAATCATGTTTAACATTTTTAGATTTTGAGCATCCTACAAAACAACTGTTCTTCCCTCATGCAGTCAAAATTGAAACTTATTCTTTTGCGTTTTCCCTTCCTGGTACTATACAACTTACCTGCTCTTAAAGATGTAGAAGATTCAGTATCTATTTTCTGGTTCCAGAGAGAGACAATTTCAGCACATGCCATAAATAAGCATTCCTCAAAGATTACATAACATTTCAGAGGGAGAAAAAATGTAGCAAAAAGAACTCTAGAAATCTTAAAATACCACTAGTTCTATCATGACCAGCTATACATCCTTACACAAGCTATTTCTCTTAAAAGAAGTGGCTCTGAAACTATTTAATCAACAGTTCAATTCAATCAGCATTTGATGACTACCTATGTGCAAGATATTCTATTAGGTGCAGTGGAGAGTTAAAGAGACTAAACAAACAGATCCATCATGAAAGATTTTACAATCTAATAGGAAAAAATATTTTTAAACAAGAAAATAACCTGCTGCTTCTGCGGTGTGACAAAACATATTTTAAATTTACCAGGTAAATATTAGCTTCTTTTAAAATGAGTAAACTTTTTTTTTAAAATGGAGGGGTCAGGGGTAAGGCCAATTGAACATTCAGCTAATGATTCATTACATAGCCATATAGATTTAAGTGAAATGTTTAAGTTTTAATAAAGTACATTATATTTTACAGTTCATGGCAGAAAGATAATACAAGGGACGTTAAAGATACATAAGTTCAAAGATAATTAGGTCCTAAAAGTTTACTTACCTTTAAAAAAATTCCTTCACAAAAGTCAATGTCTGCATTATAGAGACATTATTCACTTCAGTAACTCATTGACCATATCTGATTACTCTGCACTCTGGCTAAGGACTAAGAACTGCATGCTTACTACTTGAATAATTTAGCCAGCAATGGGGAGAAAATACTCCTTAAAAAAGAACCAGCGGGGAGGAGAAAAAGAAAATGGATAGGTCAGTAAACCAATTCAGAGAAAGCCTAAACCACTCATGTGATCCACAGAATTATCGAAAGCAGTTCATCTTTCCCACTACAGAAACCAGGGAGATAAGCACTCTAACCAAAAGGTGTTTTTCCCCTACCTTCAACCTTCCAGAGTCCAATGATGCAAAGACAAACTAGAGCATGCTGGATCATATGTTTCCCAACTCTAACATAAAGCAACGATTATTTAACCATGTGGTCAAAGTTAAGTACCTAACACACTGTATAAACAGAATTACTAATGGTGTAAATAAGAAGCTTAATACAACAAATAAATAGAATTTAAAGAGACGAGTCAATTATTTCAAAAGATAAAAATGCCTAACAATATCATATAGAATGGAAACATAAAATGAAATCAATATTAAAATAATTTCTCACTGTAAATGATATTTTCATTTCAACATATTGAATGCAGACAACAATATAACAAGAATATACATACATGTATTTTTTTCAAGAATGAATAATTCCTCAAACAATAGCAAGATGGAGGACTGGGCACATGCTAATATTTTCCCTCCACTTAAAATGCCATAAAATGTCATAAAACTTATTTTTAATACACTACATCTATAAAAGCACAGAAAAGCAACAAAAAAATCATGTTACTGGCAGTCAAAATTGCAAATACCCAAAAGATGGAAATGGTTTTCAGTAAAGATTATAAACAAGCAATTCAGAGATAACACATAAATGGCCAGTAAGCACAAGATGCTCCTACTCTCTAGTAATCAGAAAAAATGTAAATTAAAGCAATGAGATATTTTATCCAGCAGATTAGCAAAATATTAAAAAGAATGATAACAGTTTAGAGCACGGATTTGAAAAAAAGGGAGGCTCTCATTTACTAGTGGTGAGAGAGTAAGCTAAAAAAGTCTTTTTAAAGGGTAATTTGTTGATATCCACCAAAATACAAAGTGTATATACCCTTTAAATCTGCACTTTCACTTCTAGGAATCTAACCTAACAGAAGTATTTGCTCATATATGTTGATGTGTGTTCAGTGCAGCATAACTTTTAAATTGGGGGAAATGAGAAACAATTTAAATGACCAATGACAATGGAATGATTGAATTATGCCTCATCTATACTATAAAATATTCAGATGAAAAAGTATCTATATAAAAGCCCCCCCCCCAAAAAATCATATTGTTAGTGAAAAAAGCAATGGATCATATTATTCATCAAAAATCCAAGCTTCTTTCAAGTATTTACCATCAGACTGACATACCCAAGACCCCTCTTTATGGTAGTCGCCTACCTACCTCTCTGTCAAGTCCCCTGATTCACAGAAAAACTTATCATCTAAGTTTCTCTCCAACTACTTCAGTGATCATTCCTGAAGATTTCATTATCAGTATACTCTCTCAGTTCCTTCACCTCCTTCTAATAAATCTTTTCTTCCATCGTACTTCAGTTACACACTCCCATGCTCATACCCTAAACCTTGTCACGTCCAATAACTAACTCTCTTCCCAGTCTCACTTTTAAGCCTCTCCCATTTAGACCATCACTTCCTAGCTTTCCAGCTTTACTTGTATGCTAATATCCTTACTTTTACAATTCTTTACCACCACTAAAACTTTCAGTCCATGGGTCCTACGGCTCTTTCACTATCATGTATCTCAATTCCCTCCTTAAATAACCATGGTCCAAAAACTGTAACAACTTCCTTGTATACACCTTATAGTACACTACATCTCTCCCTCCAACATACTTCTGGCAAAACCCTAACCCTGGTTAAACTCAACATATTCCTTATTCCAAACATGTCCTAACTGGTCTTATTTCCATTCTTGATCCATGAGGCAGAGACTGCTAGATGCCCACCCAATATCCATTCTATCCTTCCTTAATAAGAGAACCCTGATTCCACTTAGCAAGCTAACGCACCCAGGTAAAACACTATGCTGCCGATGCCCCTGGCAACTACAGGAAGCCAGGGGCACTGGAATATAAAATAAAAGTGAAGTCACTGGTGGAGCGTTTGGAGAAGGCTCTTTAAAAGGACCCAAGGCAGCTGGCATGCGCCTTTCTGCCTTCTGTCCAGATGTGATCCTAGAGAAGGATCTGCCCACTTACCGCACAATGAGATAGGTACACTTGAAAATGTCGAAACAGAAAGACAAAAGGAGCCTGAATCCCTGATGTCATGGAGCTGCCATATCAGTCCTGGACTGCCTACCTACAGTTTTTTGTTACTTAATAAAAATAAAACTTCTAATTTGTTTGAGTCATTATTTTGTGGACTCTATTATTCACAGTAAATACAATTCCTAACTTCTTAGGCCCATTACAGCTTATTCCCCACAAAGCAACCAGAAAACTTTTAAAAGTATAAGCCAGATTACTATCTTCCCATCACATTTTAAATAAATGTAGGTTCCTTACCAGGTAAACTAGGCCTTCTTTGATCCGGCTCTTCTATCTCTCCCAGCTCATCTCCTACCAAGTCCCCATGCCATCCTTCCCCTCAGCTCTGGCTGCTCTGTTCCTCCAACAAGCCAAACTTGTTTCTGTGTCGGGGCCTTTGCATTCGCTGCTCCCTTTGCCTGGAATGCACTTTCCTCATACCTTAACTTGGCTTGCGCCCTCTCTTCTTTCAGGCTTCAACTTAAATGGTGCCTTCTCTGAAAGACCTCCCTGATCACCCTTATCTAAAACAGTCCCTTCTACTGACTAGCTGTGTCCACAAACACAAAAACAATTCAAAAATAAAACAGTCCCTTCCACTCCCCTTAATTTTTCTTATCCTGCTTTGTGCACGTGTGTGTGTGTGTGTGTGTGTGTGTGTGTGTGTGTGTGTGTAAGGACCTAGGAAGAGACTGGAAAATAAGGAAAAGAGAAACATTCACCTTTCGCTCTGCATATTCCTGCATTATTTTTTTAATTTAAAAAAGACAATTTTGACATATGGCAGGAAGAAAATTTTAAACAGACTTAAAAATATAAATCTATTCATAGAATCATAAAATTTAGAAATCCATAGTAACCTCGGTAGGCATAACTATCCCTTGGGTAGGATAATCTATGATTATTAAGGAAACATCTTTTAAAAGAACCAGAATTAGGGGAATAAAATTTCTTGTTAACTTTTTATAGCCCATATAAAGGTTTTTACTGCCACTTACACAAAATAATAAAGTATACTAAATAAAAAATATATTAGTAATATGTTATACATCAAATTAGTAATGGGGAGTCCTATAGAGTTCATTTCCACTTACCATCCCTTGCTCAGTACCAATTTTTAACCGTTTGCACTCGGATGTCGAGTGTGACTCGACACGGTTAGCATCGGTAGCAGGAATCGAGAAAAAAGCAAGCGAGTGCAAAGGGTTAAAGATATTCCTCCCCTAGAGATTCACCCAGATAACTATATATTTCTTTTGTTCCAGAAAATATGCACTCTGAGACATCTTTTTCTCTATCAAGGTCTCCATAAAATGTCTAGTGCCTTTAAATTTTTTTTACAACTTTATTGAGGCATATTTTACATATTATATAACTCATCCATTTCAAGTGTATAATTTAATGATTTTTAGTAAATTTCTCAAGTTGGGGAACACACCATAAATCAGCTTTAGAAATGTTCACTACTATAATAAAATCACTCACACCCATTTTTCATTAATTCCCATTCTTACCCCCTACTCCAATCAACCATTAATCTGTTTTTCTCTATACATTTGTCTATTCTGAACATCTCTTATATAAAAGGCCCGTGGCCGTCACACCGTAACGCCGTCACGACCAAACGAGCAGCGGCTCTCATGGTGGGCGGGCGGGGCAGCGAGCTAGGAGCGGCGATGGGTGGGGTGGCCAGCTGAGGCAAGCGGAAGTGAGCTACTCGGGCATGATTTCATGCGTGCTGGGCCTCTAGTTTTCTGTAATGGAATTATATAATACATGGTCTCTTGTATCTGGCTTCTTTCACTTATCATCTTTTTGGGGTTCATCCATGTGGTAACATGTACCAATGATTCATTCCTTTTTATTGCTGAATAGTATTCCATTGTATGGATGTGCCATTAGTGACTTTGGATTTTATGACTTGAATTTTCATTTTCCAGGTTGTACAATGAATGCAGGATAACTTTGGTATTTGGGTATAGATCCCATGGGAGAAGGACCTATAGTTAACTTTTATTTATTCCAAATAACACAGGTGTTTTTCAAACACAATTCACTTTATACATGATGAGAATGTCCTAGCTTCCTTCAACATTATGCCATCAGTCCCTTTTAAAACCATCTTCCTGCACCTCCCTCCTAAGAGGAACAAAAGTAACTCAAGGTTTCTTTTCTCTCAAGGCTTATAAAAACCTCTACTCTTACTATGCCTTCTGCTTTAACTCCTTTTTCTATCTCTAACTCCTTGTTTTCTCTTTATCTTCAAGCCAATAGCTTTAAACCATATTCTCCATGATCCCTGCAACCCAGGCACATGCCCTTGACCAAGAATCGAGCCCAGACCCTTTGGTACGAGGATCAATGCTCTAACCACTGAGTCAAAGCCAGGGCTATGTTTTTGAAAAGGAACATTAGAACTAAGTATCTGTATATTCTAGAATTTTTTTAAGAGGAATCTGTGGTTATTTTGATGTGGCCCTGAGAATAATTTCTTACTATGTAGGAAAAGCTTTGTAAGTGATTTTTTTAAAACACAGAATACAAAAAAAACCCTCACAATACTAATATTAAAAGAGAATGATGGCCCAACTCAGCATATGACATCCTCCTTTTTAAAAGGGTCAAAGAATGTATAGTAATTAAGAACAGTTTTCTATTATCTTTTTAACATGGCCTTGTTAATACTGATTTTTTTTATTCAATATAAAATTCTACAAATAATCTTACTGTCTCGCCTCTGCGTTTGAAGATGCCTGATTCAGATTAAGTGGATTACTCATCTTTATAAAATAGTAAATATCCACAGGTAGAATGATTATCTAATCATTTATGAAGGTGGGGAAGAGATGGTGCTGCAGGAAGAGGGCTGGGGAAGGATGATACAGATCTTGTAACATACTTCTTATTACTAGCCTTTTAAAAGTCTTAATTGTCTAAGTGATTCCCAGACAATTAGCTTGAAAACATCCAAAATAAGATGATGTGGACACAGGTAAAAGCTTTCCCAAGGGTGAAGGTTCTCTAGGAAATTATTTCATTACCCTCTTACTGGCCTAAGTTACAGTTATTCTGGAGTACTTAACAGAGTAAAAGCAATAAAAGATAATATCAGTTACATGCAATTAGAAGAACCTTGCAACATAAGGAAAAATAATACAAGCTATTATTATTAAAGCTTGAACGTTAGTGTTTAACTAACATTTAAATGCCAAGAATACCTCTCTTGGTGGCCAGTTATTGCAGCAGGTATGTGACAGGCGCTATGAGCTACACTTTCATCTTTGAAAGGACAGCTTAGAAGGAGTTCTTAGTTAAGATTTACTCTACTTCCATTATAGCTACAATCTAACTGTGCTCGTATAAAGTAAAGTGGAGAAAGACAGGCTTTGTATTGTAAATTTAAAAAACCCCTAGTGTAAACCAAAACTCCCACTAAGCATTCTTTAATGCCATTATTTTAATTTACTTTTAAAAAATGAATGGCATGATAACATGTATACTGTACCTTTCTCAGGCTTTCATATTCCTCACGAAGTTCCCCAGGCTTGCTTAATTTGATTGGTGTTCTGAATATAAACTCTGGAAGAAAGGGAAAAGAAGATTTTTTAAAACATTTTTTTATTGATTTCAGAGAGGAAGGGAGAGGGGGAGAGAGATAGAAACATCAATGATGAGAGAGAATCATTGATCAGCTGCCTCCTGCATGCCCCACACCGGGGATTTAACTCACAACCCAGGCATGTGCCCTGACCAGGAATCAAACCGTGACCTCCTGATTCATAGGGTAGAAGCTCAACCACTGAGCCACACCAGCCGGGCAAGAAGATGCTTTTTTAAATAGGACGTTCTAGGAAGGAACCAACCAACTCCTCATCCTACTGCTGTCCCCACATTGTAAACTACATTAAAAGTTGTGGTCATACTAACTTGAATATTCATTCATTCATTTAACAAATAATTATTAAAGGGTGTAAACCAGGCACAGTTCTAAGCACCGTAGAGAAGCAGTGAACAAATAAGGTCCTAGCTCTCATGGAGTTTGCAATCTGTGAAGGGAAACAGTCAAAAAACAAATAAATGTGTATATATAATACAACTGGTGGTACTAAGTGCTATGGAAGAAAACAAATGTAAAATGGGAGAAAAAGATTACTTTATATAGAGTGGTCTGGAAGGGCCTGACTGGTAAAGTTAACATATTAAAAGACTTTAAGGAAAAACTATATTTAAAGGTCTTAGTTCAATGTTACCAAGTAACATTTTAAATGAGCTAAAGTTTTATTCATAATACTGTATTTTTCTATTTTTTAAACACTGTCACCAGATTGTTTTCCTATACACAGTCTGTAAATATTTCCAGTATATAACCAGATTTTTTTTTATCCTCAAAGACTTCAAGTAGTTTTGATCTGCCAAAAAGTAAAAACTCTTCAACATGTCATTCAAGGTTCTCCAGAGACTGCACATAACCATCTTTCTAAAGCACTGTGTCTCTTGACCCTAGTTACAATATATATATATATATATATATATATATATATATATATATATATATATAATATTTTTAATCTGTTATGTTGGTTTTTTTAGCTAAAATTCTGAATCCGAGATACTCAGGCCATAGAAGGCACACAATACATGTTGGTTATATAAATAGATGATTAAAATCCAAGTTAAGAACAGGAATAAAAGATAAGTTCTAAATGTTGTCAAAAAGGAGGGGGAAAGTACACATAAACTCCTTAAGTGTACATGACACTTCTAAATTCCCCTATGTATTTATTCAGTGATTGAAACAGTATTTATTTTGACTTTCTAATAACTTTACATCCCATTGAGTTTGATAAATACTTGTTGCAGAAAAGCTGACTTAGTCATTTTTCAGTTGTCTCAACTATTTTACAAAGACTCCTATTTAGTACATCTGAGAAGAGTGGAAGATACTTAGAAACATTGCATCTAAGGCAGACGTAGAATTACAGTAACTTAAAGGTCTACCAAGTACTAGAGAACTGTTAGACCCTGGGTATGGGAGATAAGACATTCCATCACCTTCATCCACTATACAATGGTGTTGTACGTGCTGTGGATTTTAACAAATGTATAGTGACATGTATCCATCATTATAATATTGTACAGAGCACTTCTCTGCCTACGAATCCTCTGTGCGCTGCCCACCCCCGTCCATCCGGGCAGTATTTGGCAAATGTAAATTGGTACTCCCCCGCACCCCTGCTCATTTTTGTTACTCTCAAATAAGTCAAGGCATAGTAAGATTTCAGTCAGTATGTGGAGTACCTACTTGGCCTTATTTATGAACTTATTTCTTAATAAACATTTCAAAGTGAATTTAATGAACTTCGGGTGCTTACATCATTGTAGGTTCACCCTTGGTAACAAATCTACCATCCTGATATTGATAATGGGGGAAGCTATGTATGTATGGGAGCAGGAAGTATATGGGAAATCTCTGTACCTTTCTCTCAATTTCATTGTGAAGCTAAAAAAACAAAACAAATTATTTTAAAAAATAATAATAAGCAGAACAACAAGATGCCAAAAGAACCTTAGTCCAGAGGAGTTAGTCCCAAAAACAACCACTCGCCCTTCCTTCACCTCACAGAGAAGTGCTAGCAAGGATTTCCGGTGGCATGGAGATGCTGAATGTTTTGGTATTTGTAAATGAATCCAGTGGTTCAAGTACTTTCTTGATGTCTGTCCTCTGACTATGATGTTTAGCAGGAAGGGGAACTCTAACAATATGATGCCTTAAGAATGACACAGACCTGTGGCTAGTAACCTAAGCTGACTATTGCATTCAGTGTAATGTAAACTGTAGGAGCAGCTATACTTCCTTGAAGGTCCTTCCTAAAAAGGATTTTCTCTGGGGCGTGGTTACTGGATATTAATAGAGGCAAACAAACAAAACAAACTACAAGACAAACATTTTGCTAATTGCACCAAACCCTCAGGAATGAAGTGTCATTCACTGTCAAAGCATCCACACTCAATACAAAATTAGAAAAAGAACCTCACTGAACGTTAATGGGAAGATGCTACCCTGACAACTATGTGTGAGTTTCTTACTCTGTAGGCTCAACTCACCAGTGCAGCAGAGTGACGAGGCCTTTATCTGAATACGCCCACTGACGAGCTATTTGCCCTTGGGCCAATAAAAAAATCTCTTTAGCTAATTTCCATCTCTGTCACCACCACCAGCACCATTATGATAGCCGGCAGTTATGTATCACATTATACCAAGCCCAATTCTAAGGACTGTATAATTATTAACTCATTTAATATTCATAATGATCTAATGGGGAGATACTATTATCCCCAGTTTACAAATGAGGAAACTGAGGCACAGAGCCTTTAATTTGCCCAAGGCTACACTGCTGTAAGGGAAAGAGCTATATGACTTAAACCCAGGCAATCTAGCTCTAGGATCTGTGTTCTTACTCACTATGTCTTATTACCTCTTTGATAATTTAAAAGCCTAATGACCTCTTTAATAATTTTTTAAAGCCATATAAAATGGGCAAAGGACATTTTAGATTATTTATAAACATATTAAAATCTGTTAAATTTCATTCATATTTCAAGATATTAAAACCTTTTAAACCAAAATGCTTTTATGTATCAGTAGGCAAAGATTTAAAAAATGTTTGATAAAGGCAAGAGTTAGCAAGGGCATCCTTTATCTTAAAGATAAATATCATACAGATGTACAAAGATGTACATATAAGAATGTTCACTGCAAATCACTCAGACTGGAAATAACCTGTCCTTCAACTAGAGACTGATTGAATAAATTATCAGATAAAATGATACTATGAATATATTTCTATACTGTCTGTTTTTATGCCTGACATGGTTTCTTGGTTTACCTGGAAATTTTCTTAGAATGTCGTTCACTGTGTATAAAAAACTGTAGAGGCTCTGGATGATATTATATTCCTACAGAGGATTCACCGTGTTCTCTGATAGGCAGTTAGAATGGGGGCGGGACATGAGCGATTCAAGGCAGGCTGCAATCTTTGCAAAGCTTGTAAAGCTCCTTCTACCCTGGCTTGTAGCCCTTCAAGGGTCCAAATGAGTCTGGGGTGTTTACCAAGCCTACCTTCCTTAGAAGGTCCTAACTTTTTCTCCTCAACACTGAGGAACTGCTAAAAAATGCTTTGCTTTTCAGTATCTTTCTGTGAAACCTCTTAGCCTTTTACTCTGCGCAGTTGAAGACTCAGCAAATGCCTCCAGAGAGAAAAGCAGGTGGAGGGGGCAGAGGGAGGGGGATGCACCTCCTTTCTCTCTGGCATCTGGCCTCTCAAGTTCTGGTTGCCTTGGCAGCCCTGAACCACAATTTTTTTTTTTTTTTTAATCTCTAGCTCCATGAAGAAAGCTGTGCTGGCTCTTCTGCTTCTTAATAGCTGCACTCTCCCTTTGCCAGAACCCACAAATGTCTGAAGGTCCTGGCTGCCTTGGCAACTTACCAATGCCTTCGTATAGACTTTTTTCTAAGTCAGGCTTTTCTAATTATTCTCAGCAGTAGTTTTGGTCTGCTTCAATCTGTTCCATCACAGCCAGAAGCAAAATCTACGTTCTTCATAAGCAGTGGAGAATGTAAAACTCTCATCATGAAAGCAGAAACCATTGCTCAAGAGGAATGAGCAATGAGGAAGAAGACAAAAGTAGAGACTATTCCTTTAAGAAAGTCAAGAAAGGTAGATAATAAAGGTCGAACACAAATGGTCCAAGTCCTAAAGAAACTTACAATCTTACTAGGGAAGAAAAATATATTTGCGTGAAACAACTATAGAATGTCAAAGAGTTGTAAAACTAAACACCCAAGTGCTGCATAGAACACCAAGAGACAAAACATACCTAAGTGCAGGGGTACACAGGAAACAGGGGCCATTATCCGTGTTCATCTCAAGGTTACCTGCTCCTACTACCAACTAATCTTCCAAACAACCACTGTCAAGTGGAGTATGCAAAAAGAGAAATCTGAATGTTACATTAAGCATACCAGCAGTAAAAAGGTAGAAACATAGGGAGTGAACCACAAATGTGTTTTAAAATCAAAGTGGTTTCTATTTTATGTACTGTTTTTTGGTTTATCCCTAACTCTCCAAGAGTGCAGGTGACAGCCAAGTACCAACTGTCTCCAACTAATGCAAGTGCTCATTGACCCACTTGCCCAAGACAAGGAACAATTTACAGTTGGTAACATAGAGTGTTTACCTGGGAAGAAGGGGAAGTTCACAGAGAAAAAGGTAAAATCTAATAAAATATTAACATCAAATGTTAAGACTGCTTACTTAAGTACCATAATAAACACCACAGATTACTACTGCATTAACTTACACTATTTGTTCTTTAAAACTATCCTTTGCTTCAGAGACAGATGCATGGAACAGACTGTGGAATCTCAGAGGGAAGGCAGGGGTGGGTGGGTGGGTGGATGGGAAGAGATTAATTTATGTGCATATATGCATAATCCATGAACACAGACAATAGTGTGGTAAAGGCCTGGGGTAGGGGGTGAGGGCGGGTAGAAGGAGTCAATGGGGAAAAAGGAGACATCTGTAATACTTACAACGGTAAATATAAATTTAAAAAAAATAAAACTATCCTTTGGCAAAGAACTAATCAAAATGTTACAGCCCAGATACAAAAAAAACTTATTAAATGTTTGTAGACACTTCTCCAAAGTGGACATAAGGATGGCCAAGAGACATGAAAAAATGCTCAGTCACTAATCATCAGAGAGATGCAAATTAAAACAACAATGAGGTACCATCTCACACCTGTCAGAATGGCTACCATCAACAAATGACAAGTGCTGGTGAGGATGTGGAGAGAAGGGAACCCTAGCGCGCTGCTGGCGGGAATGAGACTGGTGCAGCCACTATGAAAAGCAGTATGGAGTTTCCTCAAAAAACTAAAAATGGAACTGCCACTTGACCCAGTGATCCCACTTCTGGGAATAGATCCTAAGAAACCTGCAACATCAATCAGAAAGAATGTATGCACCTCTCTGTTCATAGCAGCACAATTTACAATAGCTAAGATTGGAAAACAGCCCGAGTGCCCATCAGCAGATGAGTGGATAAAAAAGCTGTGGTACATCTACACCATGGAATACTATGCAACTATAAAAAAGGATCTCTTACCCTTTGACACTGCATGGAGGGACCAGAGAGTATTATACTAAGCAAAATAAGACAGTCAGACAAGTATCACATGATCTCACTCATATGTGGAATCTAATGAACAAAAGAGATCCAGGGACATAGAAGCATGAAACAGACTGACAAATCTCAGAGGGAAGGTAGGGGTGGGGGGAGAGAGAGAGAAACGTTACCTTGAGAGAACAAGAGATTGGTTGTCCGGTGATCTAACCACAACCCAGGTATGGTCCCTGACAGGGAATTGAACCCACTACACCCTTCAGTGTCTAGGACCACGCTCCAGCCAACTGAGCCACACCAGCCAGGGCTTGCGGTTTTATTATAATAACTAGGAGCCCAGAGCGCAATTCGAAATTGCAGGCGCCGCCCACCCTCCAGTCGCCAGTCTGGCCTTGCCTCGCTCTCCGGCCCCCGCAGCAGCCATGGCCGCTGCTGATCAGCCCCATCCCCAGCGCAGGTGCACGGAGGCCTCTGCCGCCCTGCCCCCGACCCTGCGTGTGCAACCTCCTCCTGTCCGGCCAACCCATTACAATGTCCCTGTTAATTAGTATATTTCTCTATTTTATATATAGACTAGAGGCCCGATGCACGAAATTCGTGCAAATCGTGCAAGGAGCTCGGCCCTCATAGCCACGGCTTCGTTTGGAAGGTTGTCCAGAGGATGTCCGGAAGGTCGTTCAGCTGTCTGGTCTAATTAACATGTTACGCTTTTATTATTATAGATTTTATAGAATGAAACACTAGACAAGCACAAGAGAAATGATAAAATTGAAGGAAATAAGTTCACTGTTATATGTTATCTTCAGGCTTAAAAATTTAATTGTACAGACATGTAATGAGGAAAACTGGCTTAATAGCAGTTCATGTGGGCGGGGGGGAGGGGAGGAAGCAACTTTGTTTCTACAAATTCAGTATGAGCAAGGCCAATGCAATTTTTGGTAGTATTAATAAGAATTTAGCATCCAGATGAAGACACAGTAAGCTGCATTATACCTGGCATTAGTCAGCCATTATTTAAAGTATATGGGTCAGTTCTGAGTGGCATAGTTAAAGATGACCAGAAGGGTAAAGAAATTATGACATAGGACCAAAAACTTAAAGGTCTTTTTTAGGAATCTTTCCCCTTCATTAAACATTTACTGAGTATCTAATACATTCTAGGTACCACATTAAGTGCTGACTACACAAAGACATAATCCCTGGCCTCAAAGAGTTCAGTGTACTGCCAGAGACAGACAGACAAACGCAGAACTAAAATCCACTGACATGGCAGATGCATATACTCACGTGGTGGCACAAAGGATGGTGTGACTCATATTTGAGTGAGGGAAAAATCTCACAGAGCACTTGTTTCACCTGGGTTTAAAAGATGAATACTTTGACAGGAGGGTAAGAAGGAAGAGTATCATAGGTGACAAAAGGTCAAAAGGTTTCAAAAAGCAGACTCTATTCCAAGAACTCTATGTGGTCTGACCACAATCTTGAGAAAGGGAGGAAGAGGACCAAAGAGATGAATTTGAGAACTTTAACCTAAAAATTTAGGCAGAAATAATCATGACCTTTAAATACTTGAACACTGGCCCAGCCTGTGTGGGTCAGTGGTTGAGTGTCGACCTATGAACCAGCAGGTCACCGGTTCCATTCCAGGTCAGGGCACATGCCTGGGATGTGGGCTCAATCCCCAGTCCGGAGCATGCAGGAGGCAGCCGCTCAGTGTTTCTTTCATATCGTTGATGTTTCTCTCTCTCTGAAATCAATAAAATTATATTAAAAATAAATAAATAAATACTGAAACTGGAGAAGCAGATTTTGATTCACTAGAAAACTTAACTTTTAAACTTAAAATTGTCCAAAAATAAGAGAGTAATAAGTACCTAGTCACCAGAATGGGAGAAGTATCCCCTATTCCAGTGAAAGATCAATCTCCCCTTGGTGTTCCAGATCTCATTTCTCTCACCTCTTCATGAACATAGCTCACTCAGTTTTCCCCCCCTCTCTCCAGCACCATTGATTTCTCCCTCTCTGCTATAATAATATACAAACTTAACATCCACAAATGACTTATAATGCCACCTGTCATCTACCAAATTCAAATATATGACGGCATGTTACTGGAGTGTACTTTTTTTTTTTTACTCTTTAATTATTTAACACTGGTTATTCAACTATGCTGACACCAATACCTGTTTTAATATTTATAATAGTTTAATTTTTGATAATCAATGTGTTCCAAAATCAGCTAGGGCAGAAAGGAACTATTTTTAAAGTAGAACTTATCAATAAGGACGATTAGTGGCTAAGAACAGTTAACACCATTTTGGAACACACTGTTTATCAAATATTAAACTATTATAAATATTAATTAAAACAGGTATTGGTGTCAGCATAGTTGAATAACCAGTGTTAAATAATTAAAGAGTCCAAAAAAATCAATTATTTGCCAATCTTATTAAATCTATTCCCTTAATCATTACCTGCCCCCTCTCCCTTTGAATGATTTTGAAACAAATTCCAGATATCATATCATCTTACCCAGAAACATTTTAGCCTCTCTCTTAAAGGATTCTTTTAAAATATGTAACCAGAAAACTACTGTCACTCAAAAACTTAATAACCTTTAATAAAAAAAATCCAACCTATATTCAATTCCAATCAAATGTTTTTATAGTTTTTCAAATCAGGATCCAAATAAGTTCATACACTTAAACTGCAGATTTCCCTTCTATTGCTTTTTCTTCTTCACATATTTGTGGAAGAAAATGGGTCATCTGTAGTTTGCATAAACTGAATTTAGCTCATTGTATCCATGTATTACTTAGTGGGTAGATTTTGCTATTTACTCAATTTGTTTTTTTAGTTCATTTCTATTCACATTTTCTACTTATTTCTGAGTCAGGTTATATTTTTTTAGGAAATTGACTATTTTATATAATTTTTCAAATCCATGGGCATCAAGTTTGCCATATTCTACATTTATGGGCTTTTAAAAATCTTTATCTTATCTAGAGATGTATTACCTGTTTCACTCCTAACATTATATATGCCTTCTTGCTTTTTCTTTTTCCTTGACCAATTTTGCCAGAGACTTGGCTATAATATAGACTCTATGTTAATTCCTCAATTAGATTTGGTTTTGATTATCTTGTTTTCTATTCAGTAATTTCTGTTATCTTTCCGATCTTCTACTTTCTTTAGGTTTAATCTGCTGTGAGTTTTCTAACTTCTTCAGTTAGCCACTTAATAGTTTTCAGTCTTCAATTCAAGTACCTTACAGATTCTAGGACATACATTTTTCCATATTAACATCTCTGAACTTGGGATGCTTCCTACCATTGGAATCTTATAATCACTGCCAGCCAGCAGCAGTGACGATGCCACTCTCATTGCTTACACAGTTATGAACATAAGATAATTAAAGAAGCAGCTTACAAAAACTATATAGTGATTTGCCAATTATCCCTGGTGGCATGATTGGACAATTGTAACCTCTCAATGTTAACCAATAAAACCTTTACAGACCATCTGAGGAAGAGCTATGAGTCTCATCTAAAAGACTTTTGTGGCTACCTTCTGGCAAGCTCAATGAAGCATTAGCATCAAAACTTGCTGGGAACCAGAAGTTTGAAAGAAGATGCTGGAGACAGCTGTGGAGGACTTTTAAGAAGTGCTGTCTCACCTGACCAGTGTGGCTCAATGGTTGAGCAATACTATGTAGAAAAACAAAAACATCTATGACTCAGTCAAAAAATGATTTAGAAGAATCAGATCCTGAATATGAGGAAGTCACAGGAGTATTCTAATTCATTACTTCATTTTCTTTTATAAATATATACATGTGACATATTAAATCTACATCTAAATAAATGTATGAGCTCTTTTATAAGTATAAAGTTAAAAAGTCTAAGCTGTAGGAAAGCATTGTATTTGGAAAATAATAGCTCATCTTATAAACCAGAGCATCTTAAGATTCAATGAAATATGATATAGGCACTTAAATTTTCCTCTTAGTATGGCTTCAGCTGTATTAAATTCTAAATATTTTCCAATTCCCATGATTTTGTTTTTCATTTGTACTTTATTTAGAAGTTTTGGGGTTTGCTTTTTAATTTTCAAACAAGGACTTGTAGGTGGGGAAAACTGATTATATGTGTTATTAATTTCTAATAGTATTGTATTGAGTCAGATAACATGGTTTATACATCAATCTTGAGTATTTGTTGAAACTTCCTTTGTGCTTAATTATGTCAATGTCCCACATTTGTTTTAAAAGAATATATACTAGTATTCTCTAATTTGGGAGGTGTATCATTCTATGTGTGTACAGTAGATCAAGTTGTATATCATATTTCTTTTCTTTTAGTGGTTACCCTTAAATTTTTAATATGCATCTGACTGAAAGCCTAAAGTTAATCAATATCTCTATCCTCCTCTTGAACTATATATAGACAATTAGAACTCTTTAATGCTGACCAATCCCCAGCTTACATTTTATCCTTGACTGGTATTTTAGTTCCACTTTGGTTTTAGCTCCCATAAATTGTCATAATTATTTTTGTTTTATGTAGTCAATGTTGGCTAAGTTTACCTACCAATTTTTGTTCACCAGGACTTCTTGTATCCTACTCTATCCCCTAAGTTACATTTCTTTCTTCCTGAAGTACTTTGTTTAGTATAATAGTTCTTTCAGAAAGTGTGATAAATTCCTTATATTTTTGTTTATCTAAAAATATTTTTATTTTGCACTCACTCTTGAATAACTAAGCTGAGTATGAAATTCAGATTTCTCTCAACACTTGGAAGATAGTCTTTCATTTTTCTCAGGCCTCTCTTGTTAAGAGAGGTCTGCTCACATTCTGTTGCTCCTTTCTGGTAGCTTTTAATAGTGTCTTTGGTTCATTGCATTGTATTTAGCTGTGAGGTTTTGTTTTGCTCATTTAAATTCTGCTAGGGAATCATGAGTCTTAAACCTAAAAATTCATGTCTTTTTATTAATTCCAAAATATTTTCAAGTCATCATCTCTTTACATTCCACATCTCCCTCATTCTATTTTTCTCCTTCTGGAATTTAGATGTTGGGTCTTCGTGACCTTTTATATCTTCCTTCATCTTAACTGTTTTGCATTCTTAGGATTTCCTCAGATCTACCTCCCAGGTTACTGATTTTTTCATCTATGTATTGTAGACTAATGCTTAACTTATTCACTGAGCTTTTTAACCTGCATTTTTCATTGTTTAATTCTTTTTCAAATGTGCCTGTTTCATAAAGTCTTATTCATTTCTTTGGATGCCAACTAATCCTTTAATATATTCAGTCACTTAAAATATGCTCATTTAAATTATCTTTCAAACTGCCATTCTACAATCCCAATTCTTGGAGCTATAATCATCTTTTTCTATCTGCTGACTCTTATTTGTGGTAGAAACTGTTTTTCTTGTGTGTAATTTTAAATTATAAATTCATCTTCAGTTGGGCTTATTTCTTCTGTAAGAATCCCTTGTGGCCTGAGATATGGGAGTTCCCCTTGAAGTCTTGTTTTTCTGTTCTCTGGGTGACCTAGGGTTATCATGAGCTTGGAGCCAGCTTTTTATTTTTTTAAAATACATTTTTATCGATTTCAGAGAGGAAGGAAGAGGGAGAGATAGAAATATCAATGATGAGAGAGAATCACCAATTGGTTGCCCCACACACCCCACACTGGGTATTGAGCCCGCAACCTGGGCATGTGCCCTGATTGGGAATGGAACCGTGACCTACTGGTTCATAGGTCAACCACAGAGCCATGGGTGTGGAGCCAGCTTTTATATTAATTTCTCAACATGTGGATACCTGACGCATATAATATAAATTCAGATCCCAAATTTGAGTGAGGCATAAGTTTCATGCTTCAATTTCTCAGGTAAGCTTTTTTCCATTTCCTCTTTGCATAAAGTGCAGGCAAATCAAGACAGATTTCTTTTTATTGACTTGTGTCAGTGGGAAGATTTTTCTCTAGCCCACCCTGTCTCCTAGGATGCAGCACATCAGATCCCAGGTATATGCAGAAGTCTTAGTTTTGGTTCCTTCTTCCACTTGGTTAATACGCAATCAGCTAGAAATAGAAAACGAGAAATAACTCCTCACTCCACCCCTTCACCCTGCTCCAGGGCAACACGGCATGAGTTCAGGGCTTACTAAAGTTTTGGGTTTTAGTTTCATTTTTGTTTCTGGAACCTGGAGATTTTCCTATCTTTCCTACACGCTCAGGAACATACTTTAAAGAATTGTTGTGTTGTACCACCCAGCTTTTTGTTTGGTATTTGTAGCAGAAGAGCCTTCAGCTTACCTCAGCCATCTTGCTAAAAGAGAATTTGGGCTCTCCAATGCATTTGTTACATTACACCCATAGTTGTGATCTCCCTAAATGCAAAGATGAACTCCTCTTTAAAACTCTTGGTGGGTCCTCATTCCTTAGCATGGCATCCAAAATCCACTATTATCCAGTAACTACTTATTTCTACCAATTCCACTTCCTTCCACTCTCCCTCAAATACTCTATACTTTAACCACTCCTCCTTACAATCCCTAAAATTCCTTGTTTCATACTCCTATGCTTTTAAATATAGTACTGTTTTCCCTCATCCTTATCCTGCCATCATCCATTTACCGAATCTAAGTGTCTGCCTTTCACTGCAACTGGGTTCTCTTTTTTTTTTTTTTCCGAAAATAGCTAACATTTGAGCTAAGCATTCTAATAATTCAGTCTTAAAATTAACCTTTCAATTTTGCTACTATTACTATCACCATTTTCATAATAAGGAAACTAAGGTACAGAGAGGTTAGGCAATGACACACAGTTATAAATGGCAGAGCTGGAATTTGAACACAGGCAGTCTGTCTCCAGAACTTGCTCTATTTATACTATACTCCCTCCTACAGTTATATCTTGCATTTATTACAACACATTTCAGTTGCACGTTTATATACAACCCTCCCAACGACACTGACTTTGAGAGAATCATGCTTCTATCTGTAGCTCCATGCCTAGCACACAGAAGGCCTTCAAATGGTCACTAAGTGAAGGACTAAAGGAAACAGCCCCCAGCCACTGCGCTCCTCCGGTCCAGCCCCTCCTCACCTCTGGCCTGCACCACTGAAGTAGCCCCCTGACCGGACTCCCCTCCTCCACTTTCTGCTACATCTTTCCTTCACATTCCAACCAACAGTATCTTTCTAAAGCACGTTTATGATTATGTAGTTCACTACTTAAAAACCTTTAAGACCTCAACACTTTCTATAGGATAAAGTCCCCAACTCTTTTAGCATGACATGCCACGCCCTTCATGACCTAACTTCATGGTAGAAGAAAAAAATCTCTCTTCTTCCCCATTCCATCTGTATTTAATTTCTTGTCGGTCTCTGAACATGTCAAGTACCGTATGCCTGCACATGCAGGTTCCTCTGCCTGGCGTGGCCATCCCTTCCTCCCTACCTTGGTGAATTCTTACTCCTTTGTCAACATTCAGCTCAAATGCCTTCGTCAGGTTTCCTCCTGACTGTCAATTGTCCCATTCATATACTCTATAGCAATTTTCAACTGGTGTGCCACAAGAATTTTTAAAACATGCAACACCTGACTATTTAGTCAGGGGCACTGACCTCTTTTCCCTTAAATGGTTAAAAAAAAAAATAAAAGCCAACACAACCAAAGCTGTCCGGTGTGAATGAATCAAAATTATAGCCATTTTTTTTGTCAGATTAGCAAAAAATATATTTTTTGGTGTGCTGCAGAATTTTAGTAATTAATTTATGTGTGCCATGAGACGAAAAAGGTTGAAAATTGCTGCTATACTCTGTTGGCACCATGCATTCACTTACCACTTTGTATTGTTATTTGATAAGGTGTGTTTTCCCAACCAGACTGTGGAATCTTAAAGAACAGGGACCATATCTTATTCATTATCTTTTTATTGTATTATCTTACACAGTATAAATGTAAGATTCAAAATGTTCATTGAATTAGTGAAATGAAATTTGACAAACATATCCTACATCCTACATGCAAGTAAACTTATATATAAACAAATTCAAGGTAGGCAACTCTTCCAAGATTAACTGGAAGTTAGACAAGAAATATGAATGAACAAAAATGAATACCTTCTAAATTCCTGCTGCTCAATCCTGAATTCTACAGAATGGAACTATCCCTTCTATGGTGATTAATGCTTACTTGGTGAGGTGATCTCATCCTGAGTTTTAAAAAGCACACAAGTACATGGCAAATATTTCCTGCATTAGTATAACACATAAGGACACTCTCAAAGTCTGGAATATGAGTCAGTAAGAATAAGAAGTTGAGTCATTTTTATACATTTTAAAACAAATCCATACAGGCCAGGGAAATTCCTGTCCTTTTACACTACAATCACATGACTTAATTATTCATTAGTCCTAAATGCAATTTAGGCTGCACACATAGCAAACATTGTCTGCCAATTGAGTAATAAACCAGAACCACTTGTTTTTCACAGAAAGAGAAAAATGCTTAAATGTATAAATGCTAATCCGAAGTGAACAAGGAGTTTGGGGTGGGATAAAGGGAAGGGATAAATGAGGTACTATTCAATTTTTTTAATCTATTCAATTTTTGAAATGCACTTTTAATACTACAAATAGTTACAAATTTTAAACTGCCAATTAAAAAAATTCATCATCCTTTGTCTAGCTTTTCTCTTTAATGATTACCCATGGTAGAAGAAAAAGAACTGTCCTAAAAATGTCTTGTTTCAAGTTCAAAGGCAGTATAATTTAAAATGAGCATGCTTAATTTCAAATCACAAGGCTAAATGAATTCTTAATATTCATTAATTATTAACAATGGGGCCTGTTACTGTTGTACACTGTTGCAAACCTACCTATGTACACCTGTGTGGTAAATTTTCTTTTTATTTAAATCAATGGATCAGGACTGTCTCTAAATTTAGAATATAAGCTCCAAAAGGGAGAGATCTTTGAATATTTCAACCTTCAATGTCTCCCAAAAACCTAGAACAGTGCCTGGCAAAGAGTAGGCATTCATTACATACTTGCTGGATATTGCTCCAGATGGTACAAATGCTTTGTACGTCAATATATACAATGAGCTGCAGATGCTCAAAGAACATAAAGTTGAAGTCTGGGTTCATCTTAAAATGACCACTTAGCCTTCACACACAGTGTTGTACAAACCAACTGATATTATATCCAAAAGCAAATTGACAATATGTATAAGAATAAAAAATTTTACACAGGAATCATTAAGGTTCTGAACTTGAAAGCTTGCCAAGAAGCTGGCAAAAAAACAAAATGTCACCTGCACAACCAAAATTTTCAACAATCAAACTCTTCCTTTCCTTTTTTTTAATAAGATGGTAAAAATACAAAAGAGCCATGAGGCTTCAACATTTTTAAATTGTAAGAATTTCACTTAACACCAGTGTATTTACTACAAAATTTCATTCCCAGTAATAGAAAGCAGGCCTGACCTTTCTTCTATCAATTGACTATGCCAAAAGAACACTAAAAGCAATACTTCTTAATACACCTGAAATTGCTAATTCTGTTTGTTTCCCACTCCTAAAAGTATAATGTAAATATTTATGAAACTGGTATTTTTAGCTTTCCCTATTAAAAGCCATTATGAGCACTTAACTGTGAATTAGACTATATTTTAGCCTTTATTAATGGGTTACCCTCTCAGCCCTTGTTTATTTGTTACTAACTCACGATGACCTGTAGCTGAGCACTCTCTTTTCTGGGCTTCATTTCTCTTTTCTGTAGAATGAGGGACCTGAGTTAAAGCAATGATTCTTTTAACCTTCTCTTTGCAAACACATGAGAATCTAAGAAAAGCTACCTCTTCATAAAAATGCACATATGCACTTATGTAAAAATTTTATAAGCAATTATTTATAATGGTAAAAAATTGGAAACAACCTCAATGTCCACCAACAGACAGTTAAGTAAACTGTTATACCCATTCAATGAAATTCCTTGCAACTGTGAGTAGAATGAAGAAATTGTCTATGTACTAATATGAAAAAATTTCCATCATTGTTACATGAAAAAAGCAAGTTACAGAACAGTGTGCATAATATATAACCTTTTGTGTAAAAAAATAAAAATATAAAATATATTTTAATTTTCATGTATAAACATAAAGAAATTGTGGAAGAATAAACAAGAATCTTTGGTGGAAGTGGGAAATGAAGATGGGGTAGGAGGAACCTTTTATTGTATACTTCCTTACATTGTTTAAATTATGTGAATGCATTGCCTATTAGATTTTTAAATTAAAAAAATATTATATATAACCTAAAGAGGTCCAGACAACCTGCTGAAGCTAGAAGGTAATTCCTGCCCAGCAATATTTTTCTATAATGCATTGATTTAATAAGCATGTAATTATATACACTTAATGATCCAACAACAAGAAAATTTAAGGAAAAAATATTTTTCATTGTGGTACTCATATAAACATATAAAGTAATTGGATACTCAATGGATACTAAGTGACTCAATATATCCTAATTTGGAATCTTGTTTTATATAATCTCCTTAATCACGGGTACACTTTGATAAATTTCTTCAAGGGAAAAAGTTTGCATAAATCATCAAGCCAAATTCCTCCTCATGATTCAAATTTCAGACTGGATATTTCACAAGGGAGTCCAGGTTTTAGAAATAAAAATAGAAATTTCTATCCTATTTGACCATATAATCAAGAGTACTAATACGGGGACCAGAGAAATACTGTCTTATTATTTGGACATAATCTCAGACTTTGAAGCAAATTAAATAGCATATGAGGACATCACGCAGCATCCACAAATTAGATGACATCTGAGGAGTCCTTCATCTCTGATTTGAGCAGGAATCAGATGGATATGGTTTTCATTCCTAGGCAAGTTACTTAACTTCTCTGGGCCTCCATTTCATCTGTAAAATGGAAATAAAAGCGCCTATCCCATAAGGATGTTGTGAAGTTTAAAAGAGGAAACACAGAAAGGCAAGGCGCAGAAATAAAAGAGTGGCAGGTGTCTGACGGCTTGAATCAAAACAAGCTGCATCCTGGGAGCTGTAGTTTCTAGGGACTGCACTCTCCTACACAAGCAATGCCTCCTCTCCCGCTACTGAAAATAACACCTGGCACAACTCCCAACGAAAAAGGCGCACATATCTAGGCTTTCCTGATTATGTCTCTTGAAAATCTCCTAGGTACGCATTTTTTTTAATCAAAGCAGATGCGTTGACTGGGTGTGTCCCAGAGTCCTAAATTGAGCGACAACAGTTTTGTTTTGTGTGTTAACAGGGCACCAGGTCAAGAGTGGGCAGGCTGCAGGAGGTAAGAAAGGCAAAGCTGAAGGCAACAGTCCCGACCAAAACTTGTTCACTGCCAGGATGATAGCAGGAAACTCCACTGCCATGGAGATCAAAGCAGCCCCCGCCAGCCCATCTGTTCCCCAAGCCTCGAAGCCCCATCCAGCTTCTTCTTTTCCCGGGGTACCACTGGAGCTGGGTGTTAGTGTTATTGTAGGGAGACGAGTAAAACCCTGTCACTGGCTGTGTCCTATGTGCCAGGCTGTGCTGAACATGCATTTTTTTAAGATTTCGTGAAAACTGCACGTAAGGGCTCATTCCCTTCACTCGCTCTGATCTCAAGGCTGAAAAGCTGCCCCCATCACATCCTCAAATTCAACCTGTTCCCAAACTCCAGATACTCCACAAGCAAGTCGACCCCTAGCTCTTCACCCAACACCAACCGAGCACCCCCGGGCCCTCCAGGGCCCCCGAAGTTCAGCGCCCTCCTCCCACCGCGGGTCCACCCTGGCCCTAACTTGTTCCAAGAAATGCGAGGGCTCCCTCCGAACTTCTGGCTCACGTCGGGCGCAGGGGCCCCTCCAAATCCATCCAGCCCCCTACTTTCTTTCCCAAGTTCAAAATTCGGAAACAGATCATGCACTCGGGCAGAGCCCTGCTCCCACCGCAGGAGAACTCTCCGCACCCGCTCCCGTGGGGCCTGGGACCTCCCACCCCCGAACCAGGCCGGGCTGGGGCGCCGGGCGCGCTCGGCCTCGCCCCGGACCCCAAGGAGAGGAGGGGAGGCTGCACCTGGCTCCGCGGGCGCGGCGCGCGGCTCCGGCTCCGGCCTGGGCCCCGCGGCGGCCGCGCCCCCGTCCCGGCGCGGGCGGCAGCGCTCCGGCTGGCGGCGGGCGCGCTCGCCCGGCACCTCCGCGCTGGCCTGGCCGTCGTCGCGGGCCCGACGGCGGGCCCAGCCCGGGCCGCGGGCGCGGCAGCGCGGGCAAGCTGGGCCCGCTGCGTCGGCGGCGCGCTGGGCGCAGCCTCGGCACCGCGAGTGGCCGCCAGGCAGGGCCGCCGCTTCCCCCGGGGTCTCCAAGCAGCCGGCGCAGCCCGGCTCCTCCGACCGCGGCGGGGGCTGCAGCAACGTCTGCGGCAACACGAGCAGCGTGGGGCCCGAGGCCCGGCCCTGCGCCCCAGCCTTGGCCGCCGCCATCTCGTCACAGCGGCCCCGCCGGCTCCGCCGACTCAGCGCTGCCGCGGCCGCCGCGGAAGAGGCCCGAGTGCTCGGACCTGCCGCCGCCATCTTGTTTCCCGTTTGAGGGCGAGTCCAGTTGCGAGGGAGAGGGGTAGAGGGCGGGCGGGGAGCGGCGGCTCATCTGCATATTCATGAGGGGGCGGGGCGGGCCCGGAGAAGGTTCTTCCTGGACTTGGTTGGTGGTAGGGGATACTTCATTAATATCCTATATAATAATCCTATATAATAAAAGGCTAATATGCAAATTGTCCCCTCAACCAGGAGTTCCATGGGGAGTTTGACCAGGGGGCGGGGCAGGGCGGCGGGCCAACCGCTTGCAGCCACTCCCCCCCACCCCACCCCCAGCCTGGCCCGACCCCACTCGTGCACAAATCTGTGCACTGGGCCTCTAGTTCGTTATAGTTTCTATAGCCGGTCTTCAGCCTCCTTCGGCAGTCTTTGCAATTTCCTTTTATGCACCCAAAGGAAGGTGAGAACTGAGTGGTTTATTGGGAATTCTGAGTGATACTAAGCTTTCTGAAGTAATTACACTTACTTATCCTGCAAGAGCCTCCAAACTGACGCTAAAGTGCGTGGGGAGTATGTGAATTACCCAGAACCCTGTCTCTCTCCGGGCTTCCTTTGACGTGCGGGTAGCTTTTGTGACCGAGAGCAGGCCTGCTGTGACGTGAAACTAAGGGCCAAAAATAACAGCTTCTTGTCAGTCCTCATCTCCATATCCTTCTCCAGGTCCTTCCTGGAGCTCCCCTCTTTTAGCTGGAAAAACACTTTCCCGGTTTTTCTCATTCCCTCAGCTCTTTCTCGGACTCCTTCCTTTGAGTCTCCTCCCCCTGCCCCCCAACACACACACACATACCGCCCCCCCCCCCTAGTTTGGGGCTTACATGTGGGTGTTCCTCTAGGTCAGGCCTCAGCCTCTTCCCACTCTGCCCCGCCCCCCCCCCCCCCCCCCCCCCACCTCCTGCGCACGCGTTCTTCCAGCTGAGACTCCCAAGTTGTTACTTGCTTCTGGACCTGAGTGCAGCCCTGCATGTCCAACTGCCCAAGGAAATGTCATCTTGGACGTCTGCATCTCTGACGTGCAAAGCTGAAGTCACCGTGTTGTTGTTTCTTCCCCACCCCCCTTCCAAAACAGCTCTTCTTCTTTTCCTCATTCTCTTAAAGGGACTATCCTCCCAATTCCTCAAGCTCCAAACCTAGTCACCTTGACTTCTCCATCATCTCCCACACCCATCCGTTTCTTGGTTCTGTCCGTTCTCCCACCATCACGGCTATCTTCTCACCTATCCTCTCTTTATGCCTCCCCCGCTGCTCAATTCGGGTCTCGTCATCTCCCACCTAGACGATGGCAGTAGTTTCGATAGATTGTCTTCCTGCCCACAGCCTCTCTCCCTTCAATCCATCTCCCACAGCTCTTGGAGTTGCTTTCTAAAAGACAGCTCTGACCACATCATCCCTAGCTGGGCTCGTCACTGGGGGGTGCTCAGAATCGGGTGCCAGTCCCCATTCCGGATGCAGAGAGTATGGGAGAAAGACTGGCTCCCCTCTGATATACCTCTGCTCTAGCAATTCTCCCATCCTTTGTTTTTTTATTTATTTTTATTTTTTCGTTGTTGTTTGTTTTTTTGCACTAAAGTAGTTTTGGAGCAGGAAGGCATTAAGAAAATGGCATTTCCTTTTGGGAATCTTCATAAGAAAACACAAGTTTTGTAAGGAGAGCAAAGTCCAAAGAAGCAACACAATTGCAAGGAAAGGCATCAGAGGCCCCGGGTTCCACGGGATTGTCCGGAAACAGTGCCTGGGGTGGTGGTAAACCAATCCAAGGCGGAGAGCAGGAAAAAAAAGAACGAAGTGGATTCCCAAGATGAGAACCAGATGGCTACAGAACAAGTCAAGAATTGAAGAAGGGTCAATGAGTAATTGAAACAGGGCTTGTGTTTACAGAGGCCCAGACAGTGAGAATCCTGCCAAACACAGAAGGATGGCCTCGGCTGCACTGTCCTTTGTCCAGGGGTCCTCCTCCTTTCACTCCCCACTGGCAGTTCTCGAGGACTCTTCGCCCAGATTCTGACAGGGGAGGCCTGTGGTCCAGAGATCAAGCCAGCTACCATCGGAAACGGGGCCCTTGGAGTGGGCGGGTCGCTCCTGACCGTTGGGGGCTCTTCATCTGAAGCCTGTTTGCTGTTGGAGGAGCTGAGCCACAGAAGTGTGGCGTGCCTTCTCGGAGACAAATACAGACAGGAAATGTCACTTTGCAGAGGGAAAAAGCAAGAGGTCTGCATAGCGCTCTCTCAAAAGCCAGGAGATCTGGGCTTGGTCCTGGCTCCATCACCCCTTTCACTAACTCATTGTGTGTAATGTCAAACAGGTAACTTTTTTTTTACCTCTGGGCCTCAGTCTCCTCATCTTTAAAGCAAGGCTGTTGGAACTCAGCAGTTCCCAACCTGGGGTGCACCTCACAAAGACACACACACACACACACACACACACACACACACACATTCACACATATGCCAAAGTCCCACCTCAGATCTACTCAACAGATCAATTCAAAGATCTCCTCTAGCCCTAACATTCTAGAAGCCTGACTCCCAATTTCCAGTCCCTTCTCTCCTCCATTGCTGCTGCCAAAGTCGTCTTACAAAGGCAGGTGCAGTGAAAGAAGACAAGGCCACTCTAAGAAACCTGGAGAGTTATTCACTCTGCGTGGAAATGAGGGAGACGGGGATGGTTCTAACACGTCAAGCCCAGAAGCCTGAGATTATGATCCTCATTGACAACTGACACAGAAAAGGAAAGGCAGTCTTAAAAAGGGAGGACGTGGTCGGCATTTTGTTTCGTTTCGTTTACCATCAGCACCTAAGCCTTCTTCCTATTTGGGAGAATGCCCCATTCTCTGCCGAACTGCTGAGACCAGGGAGGCTGAAGCAGGGAGATACTCGTCTCCCTGACCCGAAGCAGCCGGAACGTGACATCTGACCTAGGCTCAGCCGCCTGGCCGCTCCTCTCTGAACTTTGGATCTTCAGAGAATGCTGCAAAGACATATGGACAAGTTTAGGATTATTCAGAGCGACAGAGGCAGTGAGTGTTCAAATACAATGGGCCGCTCGGAGGTCGGTGTTCCTGCCGGGGGTGGTGGCCGGGTCCGAGTGTTTCTGACGTATGACCTTGGTTGTGGTGCCTGCTGCCTGGCCTGTCTGGGTTATCACCCGTTTTCCGTATTCAACTCCTTCCAGCCTTCCCGTCAACAGTTTGTATCCTTTCGGTAAATTTCCCCTTTTCTTTTCAATGACAAATTCTGTTTGTTGTTTGCATCAAAGTACTCTGCCCGAGACATTGGTTTGTTGTTTTTGAAGTGTCACCTGAAAATGCTTGTCAAGGCTGCGTTGTAAATTATAAAACGAGCCGAGAAGCTTGGGCTGACGGCCTCCGATAGAACAAGCCTGCGTGTCCTGTGTTGTCTCTTTCCCGAAGCCTTCCCCTGCAGCACAGGCCGCCGGGACGAAGGGTTCCCGGACTCACTTGAAGGCTGCCATCCAGGATGCCAGCTGGGACAGGTAGCAGTGCGGCCCCGCCTGCCCGTGCTTCCTCTCCAGCCGCTGTCGCTCTGCCCCTCCTGTCATACTGTCTGAGGATTGCTGTGCTGCCGAATTTCCCCCCCCCCCCCCATCCTTCTCAGAGTGTCTTCCTAGATAGATAGCTCCCCGTGGTCCATGCCACCCCTCTCCCTTCAGCACTCCTCATCCACAGCACCGCAAACCTTCCCTCTTTCCTCCTCCCGCTTCCCTCCAGCTGGGGGCGCCAGCTTCTCCCTGCTGGATTGAGAAACGCCCACGGTGAAGACAGGCTGTTCTCCTGGCTCAGACCCAGGAACCCCTTCTTGCCAACCGGGCACTGAGTCCATCCTGAGACCTCACACATCTAGGAAGGAGGGGGCTTCGTCTCTCAGACCGCACCGGCACCACCTCTCCTTTCCCTTCCTCATCTCTCCTGGTGGCATCTTCTTCCTGTCCTCTTTCTTCCTCCAGCCAGATTTCCCCTGGAGATTTGGCCCCTTCCCTTCTGCTTTCACGATTCTTGCTACACTATTACTCATCTTCAGTTGCTTCCCTTTCGTTGCAGAGGAAGAAGTAGTTCTTTTTGCAATGCTAAACCTCCTAGCCATCACCTTTCCAGCCTCCTCCAGATTCTCTCCAAACACTCTAAAAGTACAAACAAGTCTTGGTCCCTGGCCCCCTGAAGAGCACAGTCTGACAGAGAGGCAAAGGTATTAATAAATCATTGTAACAGGGGGAAAAAAAAGAATTGTAACAGAATTGCAAGCTCTATAACTAAGACACATATAAGGTGCTATGGAGGCAGAGAACAAAGTTGGGGAGGGGGGGTGGAGAAGGTTCACAGAGGAGGGGATATGTGAGCTCTGATTTGAAAGAAGAGCAGGAGTTCACCAGGCAGACAGGGGGAGGCATTCCAGGCAGAGGGAAAACAGGGGCAGAAGCACAAAGATATAACCGTTCAGGATCTGTGTGGTAAGGAATTCAATGTGGCTACAACACCGAGTTGGACAAGAGGCTAGAAAATTGGGGAGGAAAAGAAACTAGGATATATTGAGCAACTACCATGTGCTAGTGCCTGCTAAACAATAATATATCTAATTTAAACCAAAAATAACCCTGTAAGGTTGACGTATTATTTCCATTTTATAGAGAAATAAACTCGGGGTATTGGGGGACATTACAAGGTTTAATATTTGGACCAAGGGAGTGTTACATATGAATTTGAATTTTATAAGAATAACTCTCAACCCTATAATTATCAGTGATGAATAAAAATACTCTAAGCAGACTTCATCCCACCCCCATGGAGTTGAGATATCGTTGGAAAAAACATAGTGCAGCTAACAGTCATTTATTTAACAACTATTTATTGAACACCTACCATGTTGCAGGATAAGGCAGGTGCTGAGAATTCAGCAGTGAACCAAGCAGGCAAGGTATGGATGCTGAGCCCAGCTTTAAGTACAGTATTTGACACATTCCAGATGCCGTGGAATGAATGAATGTCATCTCCTTAGTTATGCCTTTAACATCTAGCAAGGTTCAAAGTACAGTGCATTGCCAAAAAGAAAACTGTTTAACAAGCACATTAGTGGAGAAAAATAGTTCTTTAATTTCTTTAAATGTCCCCTCTAGATAACTATATATCCACCTAGAATCTGTCTGCCTGCACCTCCCTCCCATCCCCTTGGTCATCCCTCCTCTCTCCCCTACCCTCAGAGTCTCTATCCTTCTTCCTCAAGGCTCTGGCCAAGTATTTCGAGCAACCAATAATTTCTTCTTTGACTTCGTGGCTCTTTTTTTTTTTTTTTTTTTTAAGAAATAGAGGTAACTTTAAGAAGTCGTTCTCAAAGATCATACTTATACAAGAAAAGAAAAAAAAAAGTCCTTTGAGTTCAACACACAGAGATTGAGGAAATAAATGGGCAAATGGCCCTCCCTAAACCCACTTCAGAGAAACGGC
The DNA here is from genome assembly GCF_951640355.1 of Cnephaeus nilssonii. Lineage (NCBI taxonomy): Eukaryota > Metazoa > Chordata > Mammalia > Chiroptera > Vespertilionidae > Cnephaeus > Cnephaeus nilssonii. Next base: position 44,443,915 of record NC_137084.1, on the reverse strand, counting down.
CAAAAAAACAAACCTGTCTCTGCTAGTTTGGCCACCTGTTAGAATGTAAAGAACACGCCTCATTCTAGTGGAGTCTATCTCTTTTTCCCATCTCATCAAAGAAATGCTATTTCCTTCACTTTGCCTAGACCAAGTGCCCCACAAGGAAGGGCTCATGACCCTACTCCAGGAGAGAGGGGGAGGGAGAAAACCCCCACTTTGTCATAAATAAATAGATATTTATACTGACCAGGATGAAGAATTGGCCTCAGATGAGAGCACTGTGATGGAATCAGAAGAACAAGTCAGGAGGGGGGGGTCACAAAACAGCCTCCCAAAGATTGACTTCCTCTAGTGAGGAAATAGATATAAGGTGGACGCTGCTGGAGACTGAGCACAGAGAGCATGGCCTCCCAAGTTCCTTCGTCCTGCAGGAAGACAGGATTCTATACCAAGTGACTAGTGAGAACCCTGACTGGATCTCTTCTGCAGCGGTCATCGTCCCACAGTGCCTTTTGTCTCCTGGGCTCCAGGCTCTGCTGTGGTCCTTCATTCCTGACAAAAGCCTATGGGCGGCTCCCAGGGCTGTGATGTCGCCGAGCGACCACCAGGGGGCAAGCTAACACTACTGAGCTCTCCCCACGGTCTCTTCTACCCAGTTTCCATGGAGCCAAACTCAGAATGTCAGAGCTGGAACCCGATTTAGAAAAATTGCAAAGGCTTCTGATCAAACCTCTTCATTTACAAAGAAAAACAAACAAAAAAACCGAGGTCTAAAGGAGGGAAATAATTTGTCAAAGCTGCATAGTAGGAGCTAGAAACCAAGTCGGCTTCCCCAGTCCTCTACATGTTCCATCACCCCTAGCTACTGCTGTCTCATGTTTAATTTTAGAATACACTGGTTTTTAACGGTATCTTGTCTATGTAATAGACGTGTCGCTACAACTAGATTTTAAGTCCTCAGGACCAGGGGTCATGCTTTGACTCGTATTGTACATCTTCTCCAGCTCCTAGCACATGGCTGGCTGTAATACCAGATGGAGGATTTCAACAAATAATTGTGAAACTGCTAAGTGGAAAGCCTGGAAACAGTTCCTGAGAATACGTGGGTGAAGATGTACTGTCCCTGCCCTCAAGGAGATTACTATCTAGGGGAGAAAACAGATATGTCAACGAACAGCTATAATTCAGGAAATGAGTTTTTAGCAGTGGTGCAGGCAAAGCAGTATGGAACCACAGAAGAGGAAGTGGATACAAAACTGGGCCCTAAAGGAAAAACGAGAACTCAGCAGAGAAGGCATGGGAATTCCAAATAGAAGGAATAGCAGAATAAGTCAAAACACAGAGACAGGAGAACATGGTGAAAATGAGTGCTTCTGAGTAGCTGGTGCATAGTATGGACAAGAAGCTGGACTGGGAAGGGAGTAGGAAATAAGGAAGTTTGAGGTCAGCGATAAAGTTGATGTCCATTCATTTACTCAATAGTAAGTACCCCCATGTGCCATGTAGCACTGTTGTTGGTAATGACGGTTGTGAGATGAATAGAAATGAAGGTAGTAATAATAACTATAAAAATACCACTGTGATTGGATTCCAAGGATTTGGAGTCTTGAGTTTAAGGTTTATTCCTCACGTAAATCAGATAATCCAGATAAATATTCTATCCTCTATTTATTTTCATTTATTTAAAAAATAGTAAGCCTCTACTATGTGCTAGGCACTATTCTAGGAACTAGTAATATAGCAGTGATCAATAATTAAGGTCCAAGCTGTCATGGAGCTTTTATGCTCATGGGAAAGGCAGGTAACATACAAGTGAAGAAATACATTTCTGATCATGGTAAGTGACACGAAGGGAATCAAACAAGGCAACATGTCCTGGCTGGGTAGCTCAGTTGGTTAGAGTGTCGTCCCCATATGCCAAGGTTTCCGATTCTATCCCTGCTCTCTCTCTCTCTTGCGCTCTCTCCCTCTCTCTAAAAAAAAAAAAATCAATGAATTTTTAAAAATCCTTTTTAAACAGCACAAGGCAATATGGCAGAAAATGATGGGGACATTATGAGATAGGTTGGGCCAGGGAAACCTCGCCAAGGAGGCGGCATTTGAGCCGAATGAAGTGTCAGTCAGGGAAAAGGCTGAGGGGAGAACATTGCAAGCAGGAGAAACCTCAAGAGCAGAGACCCTGCAGAGGATCCAGACAGCTTGGTGCACCAGAAAGAAGGCTGGCGCGTTAGAGCAGAGCAGGCACAAGGAGGACGGCCGAAGTCTGAGGGTAGGCAGAGGTCAGGTCATGGAGGGTTTTACAAAATGTGGTATAGGGGTTGGATTCTATTCCGAGTGCGATGGAGAAGTTTTAAGTAAGGGAGTGACAGGTCCTGATTAGCATTTTTAAAGCTGACTCCGGTGGCTCTTCTTTCCCACCTTCGGGTGGGTATAGTACCTGCCGCCATCAGGCTGTGGGGCCCAAGGAATTTGGCACTGTTCTCTGGCACTCTAGCTCCATCTTCACAGACCCGTGGGAAGAAGTCTCTGAGGACAAACTGCTTTTGGAAGTCCCCCTGCGCGTGGAGGAGGCAGGAGCAGGAGCAGGAGCCGAAGTTCTATTCTCGGTGCTGGGTTAGTGGTGACACCTGCAGTGGAGGAGACCTCTGGTTGGTGGCAGAGCTTAGGACCTGGATGAGGGATGATCTCACTCCATGTCTTCCACGGAAGACACGTTATGCCCACGCAGCTTCCCTCATCGGGGCTCTGTGAAATTAAGGGCTCTGTGTTCCTTCATCCTGGTTCCTGATACCTCCTCCATCAGAATTTCTGTGTGCAGTTTGCCCTGGGAAGAGAGGGCCCATTGAGAGAGAAAAAAGACTTGGGAATATTCACATAGTCACAGAAGAACCCATACAAATCAATACAGGATCTTCTTAAAGTGAACCTCGCTTTAAGAAAATCCATTAACTCGTTCATACAGATATTGAGTACCCACGATTTACCAGGCATTACTTGGGGGTGTTGAGGTCCATTCACCATTCTACAGACATTTATTTAGGCCAACTATATGCACAATATCTGGAGATCCAAAGGAAGATGTTCTAAAATAATAGTATGTTTTAAGTAAACTAGAGGCCCAGTGCATTCTGTACTGGTGGGGTCCCGTCCCTCAATCTGGCCTGTGCCCTCTCGCAATCTGGAATCCCTCGAGGGATGTCGGACTGCCGGTTTCAGCCAGATCCCCGCAGGCCAGGCCAAACGGGCAGTCCGACATCCTCCAAGGGATGTAGTAGTGTGGGAAACTACAAGGCGGCCGGGGAGAAGCCTGAACACTGTCTGGGTGCCTCATTGCTCCTGCTCATCCTGGCCCCACCGCGCCTGCTGCCACCAGCCACCACCGCACTAGGAGGCGGGAGAGGATCACTCCGGGCAGCCAAGCTCCCCAGCCATGAGCCCGCAGTCTGGCACCTGTCAGTCAGCTATGGGTACACACTGATCACCAGGGGGCAGCTCCTGCATTGAGCATCTGCCCCCTGGTGGTCAGTGTGCATCATAGCGACTGGTCAAATGGTTGACAGGTCAACAGTTGACCGGTTGCTTAGGGTTTTATATAGATAGATATTTGTTACATGGCTTAGTAACTCTGACCTGGCTGAAAGTTGGGAATAGAATGGAGATTGTTCACTTTACAAATAAATTAACTCTGACAGCTCCTTTAAATAAAACTTTCTTCCTAATGTATCTAAATTGTAGCCAGCTCTAAGAGTCTCCCCTTTCAGGACATCATCAAGTAAAGGCAGTATATGGCACCTATCTACCTAATAAAAGAGTAACATGCTAATTGACCATACCTTCGTGACACCCACCAGCCAATCAGGAGTATGCAAATTAATCCAACAAAGATGGTGGGTTAATTTGCATACACAGGCGCAGAGCGGTTGGGGGTGGGGCGGGACGCTTGTGTCGTCACCATGGCGACAATGCAAGCGTTCCACACCACCCTAGCCGTTCTGGGCCTCTGGGCCGCGTGGGAAGGGGGAAAGGCGGCTACAGCCAGAGTGAAAGCAGTGCCGGCAGCCAGGGGAAGGAAGGCCCATTCTTGCACGAATCTTAGTGCATCGGGCCTCTAGTAGTTAATAATAGTGTATTGCATATTTGAAAGTTGCTAAGAGATTATATCTTAAAAGTTATCACAAGAACCCTGACCACAGTGGCTCAGTTGGTTGGAGCCTCGTCCTACATACCAAAAGGTGGTGGGTTCAATTCCTGGTCAGGACATACACCCAGGTTGCAAGTTTGATCCCTGGTCGGGGCGCCTATGGGAGGCAACCAACCAATGTCTCTCTCTCTCATATTTCTCTCTCTTACATCTCTCTATCTCTATCTCTATCTCTATCTCTATCTCTATCTCTCTATCTCTCTCATTCCTCCTTCCTCTCTCTAAAATCAACTTACAAAATCATATCCTCAGTCAAGGATTAAAAAATAAAATAAAAAGTTACCACACACACAAAAAAATTCTTTAACTGTGTGTGACAAAAGTTAATTAGACTTATTGTGCTGATCATTTCACAATATATACATATATTATGTTATGCACGTGAACTAATATGATGTTGTATTAATTAGGCCTCAATTTTATCTTTAAAAAAAGTAACCAAAACTGGCTTGTAAAGGCTCAGGACAGTTGAATGTTAAATTTTCAGGAATTTTGCAAGCTGGTTGTTACACACAATCATTACTAAACATTAAATTATATAAACGTAAGTCAAAACAGTCAAACTCATCACCTCCTAATTATTTTACTATATTTCAATATCAGTGTTCTTAAAATTGTTTATATCTGTTGTACCTGTATGATGGAAATACTACATAACGGTGTCCTACTGTACATCTCTTCTCAACTTCACATTCAATGATGTCACATTGGTAGCTTGAAATTGGCCATGGTGGGAGTATTTATACCATGGAAATTGGCAACTGCTATAAAACAAGGGCTTTTTTTCCCCTTAAAAAGCTGGTTGTTAAACACACCACTGATGGAGAGTCTCTATTATGTAGTATTAGATTAACTCTCTTGTGGTGCATCTGCTTTTATTTTTATATTTTAAAATATTTTTAAATTGATTTTAGAGAGGAAGGGAGAGGGAGAGATAGAAACTTCAATGATGACAGAGTTATTAATCAGCTGCCTCCTACATGCCCCACACTGGGGATTAAGCCCACAACCTGAGCATATGCCCTGACCAGGAATCTAACTGTGACCTCCTGGTTCATAGGTCTATGCTCAACCACTGGGCCACACTGGCCGGACGGTGCATCTGCAATTAGAACCTTTCAGAATTAAGTGGGCTGGGTTAAGAAGTCTTTTCCTCAACACTGATCTCTATAGCCTATTGCCATGTTAATTTTACATAATCAAGCCTGCAGCCCAAGAGGAGGCATTTGACCCACAAATAACATGTCTCAAGAGGACTATTTGAAGGAACAAGGACATTTTTCATCAAGCCTTTATTTAATAACTACTGTGTGCAAAGCTGTGTGCTGAAGACTAGGGAAGATATTAGATAAATAGTACTCCTTCAGTCTATGTTCTCAAGGAACTCACTTTAGAGTAGGTGAGTGCAAGCAAAAGAGCTCAGCACATTTGAAGAAAGAGAATTTAATGTGGCGTGAAGGCTCCAAGGACTAGAACTGGGAAGGAGGAGAGTATGGAAGAGGGGCTCTCTGCCTCACATCTCTGTAGAACTCTCAAAAGACAGAAGGAGTTGGCTTGCTCTGTGCAGCCCTGGGGACAGAGCTGGAGCGGATGCGGGGAGTCCAAGAGAATCAGATTTCAGTTAACTTTCTAACAGAGCTGTCCAACAGTGCAATGGGCTGCCTTGGAAGGCAATGAGTGAGTTCCCCAAGGGGGAAGCAAGCAGGTCCCGGACAAACCTGGTGCAACAAATTGCTATGCATAGATATGATTTTTTGGAAGAATTTATCAAATCTCATTGCTTAAAGGCTATGAGATAATATGTGGACAACCATTTTCAACAGCAGTTGTACAGAAGACACAGAAACTTTCCTCAAGTGCTTGTTTATGTCAATCATTAATTAAAACTGAAGGCAATAGGGGTGCTGTAAGCCCTCCCATGAAAGAATAATATCTTTCAAATCACTGAGGCCTACACTCATTCGTGAAGCAATTATTTATTCAGTATCTTTGTGTATCAGGGACTTTGCTAAGTGCTGGAAATATAGATAGAAATGAAAGAGACCCCTGCCCTCACAGTGCAGGGTAGAAATGCAAGTAAATATTTACACTCCAGTAGCTACAGTACAAAGGGGTACCAAAATATCACTTTGCTAAGGGGATTCAGAGAAGGCCTCGGAGAGGAAGTGACTCAGAGCTGACCCAAAGTCTAGGCTCCTTGTATTTGACCCCCTTTGCCAGAGGGGAATAGAAGGAGGGTGGAGGGGGATGAAGAGAGTTGACTTTGAAAAGTAAAAAGGGATTCACTTAATGGAGGAGGAGAAAGTCAGGCAGAAGGAAAACACAGAAAGCTATGGAGGCATGAAAAGGGATGTCGTGTGGGGAGGTGAATGGTTTGTACAGTGTAGTGTGGGTGGTGATGGTAAAGAGGAGCCAAAATGTGCATGGTTTTTAACCCAATGCTGATGATTTGCTTGTTAGCTTTTTTACATGCTTTTATTGATTTTAGAGAGAGAGGAGAGGGAGGGAGGGAGGGAGGGAGGGAGGGAGGGAGGGAGGGAGAGAGAGAGAGAGAGAGAGAGAGAGAGAGAGAGAGAGAGAGAGAAAACATCCATCAATCGGTTGCCTCCCACACTTGCCCTGACCTGGGCAATCTGGGTATGTGCCCTGACCTGGAATCAAACCCAAAACCTTTTGGTGCGTGGGAAAATGCTCCAACCGACTGAGCCACACGGATGGCCAGGGAGACTGTTTTCCTCTAACATGGAAGTCATAGGAGGCCAATGATGTTTTCTTCTGTTATTTATTCACTTAAAATTCTTATTTTGGAAGAGTTTTAGATTGACAGAAAGTTGCAAAGATAGTACAGAGTTCTTATCCAAGAACCATTCAGGGTGGGGTAAAAGTAGGTTTACAGTTGTGAGTATGCAAAACAGTTTATTCTTGCATTATTTATTATTGTATTATTGTATTATATTCCATACGAACAACTGAAAACCTACTTTTGTTCCACCCTGTATATCTTTCACCTGCTTCCCCCAGAGTTAACATCTTGCATAGACATGGCACATGTGTCAAGACTAAAAAACCTGCATTGGTACATTACTATGAACTAAAATATGGACTTTATTCACCAGTTTTCCCACTGATGTCCTTTCACTGTCCCAGAATTCAATCAGGACCACATTGCATTTAATATTATTTACTTTTTATTTCCAATGATGGAAAAGTGGAAAAGTGATGTGATTAGATTTGTCTGTGGAAATGATCAACATAATTTTTACGGCAGGTGCGAGAAAAATAGATTGGAGGGGCCAAGATTAGGGGCAGAAGACATGTTAAAAGGCTGTTGGGAAAGTCCAATAAGGGATGATGATGGCCTGAACTCTAGGGTAGTAAGGATGGAGAGGCAGGTTGAGACATTTCTGGTCTCATGGTAGAGACCTTTCCTGCAGTAGAATGAGCAGGATATAGGGGAGGCCAATCTTAATCCACCTCTTACATCTAAGAAGTGAATATATAACAACAGCAGATTTTAAACAACCTGGAGAAAGGAAAAGATCTGTGTCCCAGATCCTTGGGATGAGATTACTTCTGCAATTAAGCACTAAATTTAATTCTTTTGTTGTTGTTGTTAATCCTCACCTGAGAATATTGTTTCTGCTGATTTTTAGAGATAGTGTAAGGGAGGGAGGGGGGGGGGAGAGAGAGAGAGAGAGAGAGAGAGAGAGAGAAACATTGATGTGAGAGAGGCACATCTGTTGGTTGCCTCCCATATGCTGGATGGAACCTGGAACCCAGGTACATGCCCTTGACCTGGAATCCAACTGTGACCCTTCCTTGAGCAGGCTGATGCTCTCACCACTGAGCAACCTGGGTCAGGGCTAAATTTAACTCTTGAACTCCCTGAAAGCCAAGACAAAAAAGGAAGCTTGATGGCATACACAGTGTACTCAATGGAGAGGAAGGGACTGGCCAGACTGGTCTAGGAGAAGTTAAGCCTGAAGGGCACTGGGGAGACAGATCATGTTGTCCCTGGTTCTGAGAGCCCTGCGGAAGCTGTCTCTGGGGTCACTGGTTGCTCCCAGTGCCCTCTGTTCAGGAGGGGGCAGACTAGCATCCTCCTCTCTGTTCTGAGGGGGGAGCCTGGCCTCAGAACAGGAAGATATCTTTACCGATAGCCAGTCAGAAGTGTTTCAACCTGGAAATGGGATTCCCTACCCGAGTGGGTTGTGGTTCAATATCCCATATCATTTCTGTCTCCTCTCCGTGTTCTGCCCTCCAGCTCTCGCTGGAGTCTCCAGTAGCTCTGCAGGAGAAGCTGGGCAGGAAGTTGAGGTCCAAAGCAGGAATGGGTGTACTTACCCAAAATGTCCCAGCCAGTGAGGGAGAGCGCCCAGGTAAGGACCCTGCCCTTTTGATGTCCGAGTCTGAGTGCTCCTTGTCTGGATAGAGCTGGTGGTTCTCTTCCGAGGATCCTACTAATTCAAGTACTCCTTCAGCACCAGGTATAAAGCACCAGGCACAGGCTGGGGGTGAGCAAGCAGCACTTTGACAACCAGCCCTTACTGAAGAGGACTGAGCATGGCCAGCACTCTCCGAGAGGTGCAGGCCTTCCCTGTGGAGGCGAAGGAGAGATTGTCCCGCGTTGGGAATGGAATAGGGACACAGAGGACTGCCAGAGGGAGTGTCAAGGACCCAGCGGTGCTGGTTTCGGCCTGGTCCGGGCTTGTGTGGGGGAGGAGGGGAGCTAGCTGGTAAGGGTATTCTAGGCTCCTGGAATCAGGGCCTTTACTTTTTCAGATGTGAGGGCTGCGACGTTCATTTTCTCAGTTCACTTCGTTGGTAAAGTGTAGGGTCGTTGGCAATGGTAATTCGGAGCAAAAACAATTGTGGGAAGCTATTAAAATATTAAATATATGAAGATCCCCAGTTCGGAGATGGGAAAACCGGCTCTGGGGTGGAGAGGACAGTACTGCAAACGTAATTAAGAATAAATAGCAAGTGTCCTGATTCCGCTGAGAGCCCGAGCTCTGTGCACGCACCGCCCAGCTCGCCAACCTGAGCGCCTCCGGGTTCCGCAGCCGGCGGCCCCTCTCCCCCTCCCTCCCTCCCTCCCTCCCCCGAAAGTTCCACCAGAAGCCCGAGGGCGTTTCGCTCTCCTGCACGAACTCTGGGCGTCGCGGGAAGTCAGGGGTTAAAACCCCTGGCCCCGGTGGCCCCTTCCCCCTCCCCAGCCCCCTCGCCTCCTCTCGGCGCCGCGCCTGGAGCGTCCGTCCGGGAGACCTGCACGAGAGAGGAGGGGAAAAAGTGGGCCTGTTCCTCGGGTGGCCAATCCACCGAGCCCGCGGTGCCCCAGAGGAGGCGCCAGCGCTAGGCCAGCGCCAGGCCGGGGCTGCCTGCTTCCCGCGGCAAAGTACAAATGCGCCCGAGCGCGGCGCCTGGCGCCCTTGGCGTGCACAGCCGGCCCCGCGCAGCCTCCCCCCGCGGCCGCCGCGCCGTCTCCGCCGCCGGGACCGCCGCCCCGCCGGGCCCCAGGACCCCGCGGCCCGACCGCGAGCCCACGGAGCAGGGGGCGCCGGCCGCTCCTCACCCGCGCGCCCGGCACAGCCCCCCGGTCCCGCGCGCCTCGCCCAACGCGGCGCGCTCTGCAGACCCCTGTCCGCGCCCGTCTTTCTTCGCCGCGTCTCCCCCTCACCTTCCCCTTTGCTGGAGCTGCGCTTCCCCTTTGGCACACCTTCCCCGTCTCTCCGTCTCCTCCCTCCTGCCCTCTGGTTCTCTCTTCACCTTCCTCTTATTCCCACCTTCGGCATCCCTCTCGGTCCTCACCGTCTCCTCGACCCTCCTCTGCCTCTCCAGCGGTAGCAGCAGCCCTGCCCGGGTCTGCGGGTTGCTTTGTGCCCCGGTGCCTCCGTGTCCCTCCCACCTCACCCCCTCCGACGCCCGTCCCGGCTCCGCACCTGGCGGCCCGGCCCTGGGGGAAGGAAGGATGGTTCCCGAGGGAAGGGTCCTCTCTTCCTTGTTGGGGCTCGCGCTGCTCTGGTTCCCCTTGGACTCCCACGCTCGAGCTCGTAAGTAGCGGGTGGGGGCGCAGGGTGGGCAGAGGAGGAATGCGAGCCCCCGGGATGGGGATGCGCGGGCAAGTGCCAGGACTGGGGACCCCCAAGTGTTGTGCCTGGCATCCAGGCAGCACCTGTGCCTGAGGGGTGGCGCTCCTCGGCGGACAGGTATGGGCTGATGCCTGGGAGACTGGGGGGGGGACCTTGGCGAGATGCAGAGCCACGGGGGCGGCTGTCCTGGATCTGAGGATGGAGGACTGGGAGCAGCTTGGGAGAGGGCTGGCGTTGTGTTTTGAGGATGGAGGTGGGGGGACACTTATTCCTAGCGGAGTCCCCCGTGTTTGGCTGCCAGGGTGTGACGAAGAGGAAAAGGCTACTGCATGTTAAAGAGAGCTGGTGGGCCCTTAGCCGGTTTGGCTCAGTGGGTAGAGCATCAGCCTGCGGACTGAAGGGTCCCAGGTTGGATTCCGGGATTTCAGGCTCGAACCCCAGTAGGGGGCGTGCAGGAAGCAGCCAATCAATGAGTCTCTCTCATCATTGATGTTTCTATCTTCCTCCCTCTTCCTTCTGCTCTGAAATCAATAAAAATATATATTTTTTAAAAAAATAAAATAGAGAGCTGGTGGAAAGAAAGAAGAGCTAACTAGGATTACCTTCCCCTTCTGTTCTCTCTCTTGATCCTCACAACACTCCCTCGAGGTGGGTGTCATTTGCATTTTACAGATGAGAAAACTTAGGCTGAGAAAGGAAACTTGCTCAAGTTTGCAGAGCTCGTAAGCCATCCGAAGCCAGAACTCTACAATTCCAAATCCTGTGCTTTCCCCTGCCCCACAGGGTCTGGGAGGAGCCCTGATTTGGACTTGTGAGAGTCTGGGAGGCAGCAGGCACAGTGAGAGAAGCCAGTCTTCATTATCCCAGATATGCTGAATACCAGCTGGTGGGAGGCAGGCATAGAGGGCATCTTTCTGAACCTCAGTTTCTTAACCTATAAAATGGGAGTAAAAACAACAACAACAACCCCAGAACTGATGAGAGGATTAAATTAGAAAAAGAAAAATATGTAAAGCAACTAGTTGGCATATGGTAGGTATTTTAAGTATATCAGTCCTCCAATTCATGCTTTTCTACTTAGACACAGTTTATATGATCCCTGAACCTCAGTTTCCTCACTGTCCCCAAATGGTGGACCCCTCTCCCCATCCCTTGCCAATCTCTTAGAATGCTGTGAAGATATAAAACAGAACCAAAGATGCTCTTAATAAGAAAGAAGGAACTTAGTTCACGTCCTGAAGTACCCAGTAAAGAAGCTGAGGCCCGGGAGGGGCAGTGATTTACTCCAGGTTAGACAGGGCAGAGCCTGGGATGGAGACCCCCGTTCCCCACCTCGTGCTCTTTCCTCTCCACGGCCCAGCTCCCCATCTCTGCCTGTCTTTTGCATGTGACTTTTTGGAGCCAGTGGGGCTGGATGGTGTTTCATTCTTGTCTCTGCTCATGAAGGCAGGCTGTGTGTCCGGCTGCCCCTGGGCCGCCAGCGGCATGAGCGTCAAGCAATGGAAAGAGCTCAGTGTTGGGTTCAAGTCCCGGCTCTGCCCCTCAGCAGTGGTGTGACTTTTCATAAATCACAACTTCTCTGAGACTCAGTCTCTTCATCTGCCCAAGACACATGCTCACCTGGAACCCAAAGGGTTCTTGAGAGGATGAAAGAAGGTGCCTGTGTTAAAGTGCTCAGGACAATGCCTCGTACTCAGTACGTGTCTCCTCCCCCTTCTTGAGCCCTGGAGGTTTCCTCCTAACACTTACCTGTTGTTTCTTAAGAGGGATTTAGCACAGGATGCCCGCCTTGCCTGCCTCTCCCACTTGGCACATCCTTCTTAGCCCCCAGGGTTTTTCTGCAGATATTGTTGCCCTTATTGTATCTTGGAAAGATGCCCTAGAATCAGATCACTTTTCAGGGTTGCTCATGTCCAACCCACAGCACTCCTCATTGCCTTCCATACCTTGTCAGCCCTTCGCCTTGCTGAGGCATATCTCTTTTAGCAAACCTTCCCTGGCCACCTGACCCACTCTGACCTCCTTCCCCTGTTGCTTCCACTGGCCTTCAGGTCTGGACCTCTCGCCGGGACCTGCCAGTATTCAGTCTCTGCTGCAGCCTGGAACTTAGCCCCAGGAAATAACAGAGCAGACTTATTGAGTTAGGTGAGGTGTTCAGATTCTGGGATGTCAGAGGTGGAACAGCCTTTGAAAACCATCTGCTTCTACCCCTCAATCTTCCTATCCTTATAGTTACACTAAGCCCCAAAAGGGTTAGTGACTTGCCCACAGTCACACAGCAAATTTATTAAAGGGAAGAATAGAGACCCGGCTGGTGGTGTCTGACTTGTCACTTACAGGTTGTATGAATCGGGACAAATCACTTCACTTCTCTGAGCCTTATTTTGTCTACTGGGGACAATTTGTAAATCCAGAAACAACCCTGTAGTCACTGGTCAGTGGCTATGAAGTCTCTTATGAAGGTCCTTGTCTTGGTTTAAGTCAGATCGCAGGCCTGTTGTGGGTAAGAAACCCCTTGGTGACATCTCAGGTGCTTTCAGACGTGGTGCCAACAGATGGAAAGCCTCAGGTCTGCAGACTCTTGAAGTGGCCCAGCCCTGCAAATGCCAGGGGCCAGTGAGCGCATGTGGCAGCTATTCAAACAAAGGTTATTCTGTCCTTAGCTCTATTTCCCAGCCACAGATTGAGTCCTTTCCCCAACCCAGACTGAGTCTCAAACCTTGACCACAGATTGAACCCCGATTTTGTATCCCTGACTTGATCGCTGAGCAGTGCTGATTCCAGCCCCAGGTGGAGTCACCTGCACGCATATTGGTCATGTTGGGCACTCACCTCTCTATGGAACAAGAACCTGTCTGGTATCTTGACTCCCTCTCCAATGCTCTCCCCCCGCCCCCATGAGCTCCTCTTTTTTGTGCCCTTTCCTTACTAAATTTCCCCTCCCCTTAAGGTGTTCAGCATGCTCCTCCTCTCAATTCAATCCTGCTTTCAGGAGAGTCAGTTATGAAGTAAAAACATGGATCTCTCTATTCTTCCTCCATGGGTTATTGTGTTATGGGACTTGAAGCTTCTGTTCCCAGGTGACAGAATCCCAAACCCCAGAAGCAGAGATGGGGTGGCAAGGGGGCTCCTATGGAATCAGAAGGCCAGGGCTCCAGCTCTGGCTCTGCCACCAAGTCTAACTGTGACACAGGGCAAGTTCCCTTCCTTCCCCTCGGTTTCCCCAACTATAAAGCTAGATGGTTGGACCTAAATAGATAATCACTGAGGACCATTCTGGCTTTAACATCCTGTGATTCTTAGACTCTAAGATCCAAAGATGCTGTTGCCTGGGTTCTGAGTTTTCTCAGACCTTTGGAAAAGGGAGTTTTGGTGAGGACGGGGACGGGGGTCTGCAGCCTGGTACTCCTGCCCTGCCAGGGAAGAGTAGAGTAGATACCCTCAGAGAGTACCTATGGGACAGTGGGTGTAGAGGGAGACTCACCAGTGGGGACCCTGCTTTTCTCTTCAGCTTAATCACATCCCCATCCACCTGTCCAGATGTACAGGACGGGGGAGGGGTGCCTGAGTGAAGGCCTGACATCTGGCTCCAGGCAGGCCCTCTGTAGGTCTGTCTGGGCAGTTCTGCACCTCCTCTCTCCCACCAGTAGAGGGCTCTGTCTCACTCACTCGCTTGCATACTGCTGAGCCAAAGTCCGGCAACAGCTGCGCAGTGGCTCCAGCTGTTGCACCTGTTCTAGGACTGGCCTCTCAAGTTCCCCAGCCACTGGCCATGGCGCCTGGCTCTGGGAGAGGGACCTTGAATCTTTTGGACCCCCAAATAAAAGGACTGTCGTGAGAAGGGTGCCCCTGGGAGGTGAGGAGATCCCTTCAGGCATCCCCTGCCTCTGGGCAGGACCCCATCCGGAGAAGGCTGCTCCACAATTTTCTTCTGTTACTCATTCTTCTAGTCAGGATCTTCCTATGTCTCACCTGATTTCTTTTGTTTGCAATTTAAAGCCATTTTTTCTGGTCCTGTTCCTTAGGAGATGGGTATTTCTATAAGCACCTCCCTCAGATATCTGAAGACTGGCTTTGGCGTTTGTGCTAGCACAGTGGTGGGCAAACTCATTAGTTAACAGAGCCAAATATCAACAGTACAATGATTGAAATTTCTTTTGAGAGCCAAATTTTTTAAACTTAAACTTCTTCTAACGCCACATCTTCAAAATAGACTCGCCCAGGCCGTGGTATTTTGTGGAAGAGCCACACTCAAGGGGCCAAAGAGCCGCATGTGGCTCGTGAGCCGCAGTTTGCCGACCACGGTGCTAGCATAAATCGATGATCTTGGGCAAGTCCTGATTCCTCTCTGGGACTTAACTTCCACATCTGTTAGAGGATTGGACATCATCTCCCAGTCCCCACATCGTTTTAAGATTCTGTGAATTTAAGTGTGATATGTCCAAGGCAGAATGGACCATAAACAGTCTCATCTGCCCGTGACCCTTTCCTGATTTGATGATCCTCTCCGCTGAGGTTAGTCTGTGCTTCTGAACATCTGTCACGGGCCAGATGAGAGCAGTCAGGTCCGGAGAAGCGAGGGCCCTTTCCCTAGAGCTCCACCTCGGAGGAACGGAGGTTCTCACTTCCGGTTCCCTTAGGCGGCCTCCCACATTGGGTACCAGTGCTCATAGCTTATGTCTGAGAGGGGAGCAGTTTGTTAGGGCAGAAAGGGGACTATAAATAGAGTACGGTGCGAGGGATAAGCTGTAAACGTTCTCACACTCCTGTGGAGCCTGGTTCATGCAGGACTCCTGAGTTCTTGCAGGCTGGGGGCAGGCCAGCCACAGTTCCAGGCCTCTCTCTTCACACCCCAGCCCTTCCTAATCCCCTCCAGCCTCCCTTGTAGCTCAGAAACATCTTTCTGGTTGTCTCTTCTGCTTCCTAGTGGAGGAATTCCCAACCACACTGCCCACTACGAGCCCTTTATCTTAGCACGAGCGTTTCGAGGTTTGGAAATGTTGACTCACATGGGAATATCACGGACTTATTCATCCCCTACCTGCCCAGGCTCTTGACCTTTTTGTACATGGTGTTTGGTTTGGTAGGTGGTTTGGTAGTTCAGATGGTGAGATCTGGAAAGGGGAAGTCAAAGGCTAATTTCTGTTAGATGGCAAAGCCAAAGTGCTGAGAGAGAGAGATTTGGCTCTCCTATCACATAGTGAAGTTCTCTTTTTGTTAAAGAAAGCGGTTTTAGGGAATACTGGCCACCAATCACCTCTTCTTCCAGAACCACCCCCTCCATTGACTCCATCTTTCATCATGCATTCACTTATGAGGCATCCCCTCTCTGTGGGCTCTGCATGGAGCACCGGAAATAGTCATTGAGATCTGCTTCTTTTTTAAAAAAATACATTTTTATTGATTTCAGAGAGGAAGGGAGAGGGAGAGAGAGATAGAAATATCAGTGAGAGAGAATCATTGATCAGCTGCCTCCTGCACACCCCCTATTAGGGGTTGAGCCCGCACCCTGGGCATGTGCCCTGACCAGGAATTGAGCCATGACCTCCCGGTTCATAGGTCGACGTTCAACCACTGAGCCACGCCAGCCAGGCAAGGTCTGCTTCTTGCTTTCAAGAAGCTCATAGTTGAGTAAGGAAGGAGAACCCATTTAATAAATACTTCTAACCCAGTGTGATGAGAGTAGTAACAGAGGGCTGAACTCAGTTCTGTGGAGCCCCGAGGAAGGACTGGCCG
This sequence comes from Cnephaeus nilssonii, assembly GCF_951640355.1. Classification (NCBI taxonomy): domain Eukaryota; kingdom Metazoa; phylum Chordata; class Mammalia; order Chiroptera; family Vespertilionidae; genus Cnephaeus; species Cnephaeus nilssonii. Next base: position 44,427,907 of record NC_137084.1, on the reverse strand, counting down.
TGGCCTGGGAGGCTGAGGCGGCTTTACAGAAAGGATGGCACCTAAGCAGGCTTTTGAGAATGAGAAGGAGTTGGACAAACATCGGAGGGGGGAATCACAGGTGAGAAGACACAGAAGTGTGAAGGAGCCTGGGGGAGGGGGTGGGGGTGGAAGAATGAGAAATTCAGCAAGAGGAGATGAGGCTGAAAATGCTGGCAGGGCTATCACAGAGCGTTTTTCAGGAAAAGCAAGAGAGAGCCAGGTTATGACAGACTGGGCAGCCTGATAACATTTGGATGCTGTCCGGTAAACACTGCTGCCCTGAATTCAGATTAGGTCAACTAAGTCCAGTCACTGTACGTCAGTGTCAAGCTGGGGAAAGAGCTTTGGCTGTGGCTTATCCAAGTGGATGCTTCCTGTGGGAAGGGGAACTAGCACCCAGGACACCCCAGTCGCCTGCAGTGGCCTGCAGGGACCATGGTCACCCCACCCCTGAGCCTTTGCACAAAGCTGCCGCCCACCTGCACCTTCTTAGCTCCTCGAGACTCAGCTCAGGCATCTTCTCAGGGAAGCCTTCCCTGAAGAGCCAATGCTCCCGCTATCGTAGCGTTGGTCAAACTGCACGCAGTCCTGTTAGACTGTGAGCTCCCTGAGGGTGGGCACTGTGTCTTACTGTCCTGTACCAGGCCCGTGCACATGTCTAAAACTTGAACCATAAAAAGCTCATTCAATGAATAGCGGGAAGTAGTGTTGCTCTTACTAATGATAATAGCACGCGCTGCTTATTGTGCCAGGTACCCCAGTTCACCTATTGGCTCAGCCCTGAAGGCCCACTCCCATCCTGTCTGCTCCTTCCCCCTCTCCGCCCGCATCCAGGCTGTCCCAAAGCCTGCCCACTGTTACTACGAAGTGTTCCTCAGATCTGCACTTCTGCCCGTGGGCACTGCTTCTTCCTTGGTCCAGGTCCACATGATCTCAAAACAGGTGACTGCAGCAGCCTCCCCCCGGCCTCTCTGCCGCGCGTCGTGTCCTCCAATCCACGCTCCATTCCTGCGGCCACAGTGCTGTTTCTAACATGCAAACCTGGTCACTGGCATGCCCTGGTGTAAAGCTTTTTCTGTGGCTTCCCTTTGCCCCCAGGCGGTCAAGGCCTGCCTGAGTCCCTGCCTCTCTCCCCAGCCTGATCTCTGGTCTCTCACCCCTGCCGTCCCACCCGCTCCTCTAACTTTTCTGGCCCACTTTCATCTTGCATCCCATCCCAAGGTCCGAGGTCTGTGTAGACATCAGGTGGGGTCGAGAGAGTCTGGCTTGTGAGTTGGGCTAGGAGAATACCAGCAGCCCCCAGAAACAAGGTTGGTGAGGTTGAAAAGGAGATTTGACTTAGGTGGCAGGTCCCATGATGTTCATGCCCTAATAGGTGCCCAGGGCTACTCATAGAATTCTGGGAATAAAAGAAATACCGTAAGAAACAGACTGTCAGAAATTTTGGGGAGCAAATTTTTACCAACCATTTGATTGAGCATCTAATATGTATCAGGCACTAGGCATATTACACATATTATCTGATTTAATTCTACAATAACCCCAAGAAGTAGAGATTATTACTAAACCCATTTAATGGATGTGGAAACTGAGGCCTGGAATGGTTAAGTAACTTGTCTAAACTCAGGCTGCAAATGAAAGCCAAATCCAGTTTGAACTCTGGCCTATCTGACTCCAAAGCCAGAGTTCACTGAGTGAGGGGTTTTGAGAGGGTGAGACCTCTTTAACTTTAATTCTTCTCTGTCTCTATGAAGCCTAAAACAGGGCCAATAACTCTTTTCAAACAAAAACTTCCCCCACTAGCAATCTTTTCCCTGGTCTGACATCTCAGCCAGGGGCCATTAACTCCAAAAGGCCCACGTGGCCCTCTGACTTGGAGAAAGATGTGGTACAGGTGGTGGGGAGGAGATTTGGTGGTGGGGTGGGGAGAAAGCAGGGCAGGCCTAAGGTTAGGGCAGGAGTGGGAGGCCACAGAGGACTAACGGGAGTAGAAGGAAGGGGACGTGAGAGACAAACTTTGCCTCCTCCATGTCACTCAGGATACTCCCTACTGGCTCCCTGAACCTGGTCGTACCTCCCCAGGGAGCCCCTGGGAGTCTGGGTGTATGGGATCATAAACACATGCTAGCTTATAGAAGCTTCAAAAGGTAGAATCTTAGAACCACAGAATTGTACAATTCTGGAGGCTTCACATTCTAGTGAAATGCAGGCTCTTAGAAACATGGAATTTTCAAATCTTGAATCTTAGAAACCTAGAACCTTGGAGTCTTAGAATTTTGAAATCATGGATTTATAAACTATCTGCAGACAACGGTTGAACACACACACACACACACACACACACACACACACACACACACACACAGTCTCAGATGGGAAACTGAGACTCAGAGAAGGGAAGAGTCTTCCTCAATGCCCCCGTGAAGTGGTAGCATGAGGACCTATCGCTCCTTCCATCAGCCATGTGCAAGGGTCGGGGCTAGTGCCAAGACTGTAGGGACAGAGGCAGAGACCACCCCCTGCTGGCAGTTAACCCTCCTGCCTGGTTTTGACTTGGCCTTGGGCGCTCACCTCCTTAGAGGAAGAGGGAGCTCCAGGCACTGTCACCCTTCCTTGTGCCTCTCACCTAGGAGGGCATGGTGAGTGGGGACTGTGGCTGCAGTTGGCCTCCTGGGGTTGAGGGATGGCCTGCCAGGCCCCCCACACTCTCAGCTGCTGCCAGGTCTGTAGGTGGGGGAAGGGGCCTCCTGGCCTGGCCATGGGCTGAGACATTCTCTCTGTCTTCATGCTCTGTGCAGGCAGTGAGCAGACGGGGGTGCCAACTGGCACAGGAGTCAGGCTACAGGGCTGCCCCAAAGAAGGTGGGACAAGGTTTCTTCAGCCACACGGCTGAGATCTAAGGCTGTGGTAGTGTTGCAATCGCCCCTCCCTGCTGGAGGAGGGGACTGAGGAAGAAAGACATTATTCAATCCTTGGAGAGTTGGGCTGGCTCCGACCAGGACCCCAGCTGGGCCTGTGCCCCGCCCTCTCTGCCAGCGGAGGCTGAGAGATAAACACTCCTCGTTTGATACGGGCCAGCCGGGGCCTTGCTGGGAACCGGATCTGCTGTCTGATCCCCTCTTCTACTTTGGGGGACTGAAGAGGGGTAAGGAAGGAACTAAGCCCTGTGTTCCTCAGTCCCCAATGGCCATCGAAACACAGACTCTGAGGCCTCATGACCATGGCCTCAAACCCTTGTTCTGGGAGGCCCAAGAGGCAGAGCAAGAGCAGTACGATGAGCCAGAGGGAAGCCGATTTCAGCCTCTTTCAAAGGAAATTTTCTGAAGGTTGGGAATGGTCCCTGAGCACCTAGGCTCTGGAGCTGTTGTGCCTGGGGTTGAGCGCCAGCCCACCCCTGCCCGGAGAGGGAATTGTGGCATTGTGTGTGAGCGCCCCCTACATGTGTACTGCTTCCGGTACCCCGTGATTCCGTAAGTTTACATGTCTATTCAAGATGATAATGTCCATCCTGCAGGGTCATTGTTACCCTAATTATCTTAAGTCAGAAACTGAGCCAAGTAAGCACTTTACCAGCACTAACCCATTTAATTTTCAAAACCAGAATGTTAATGAGGTAAGTAATTTATGTAAAGAGAAGTTAGTTAATAAATGTTGGTTCCTTTCTCTATATGTCAATCTCATTTAATTCAACAAAGCTCTGTGGACATTTCGCTTGTACTGAGTCTCCTGGTACCTCCCTAAAAGAGCTCAGATGGTTCTGAAGACAATGGAGAGCTTGCCTATGGGAATGATAGCATCTCCTTCGGGTTGTAAAAATCAGCAGGGACCTGAGTGGAGGAGGGTTGGAAGGACAGGGCAAGAGGCAGAGGGGTGGGGCCAAGAGCTTCAGTCTGACAGGGAGCCCTGACCTGCTGCTACGCAGTGAGAGGATAAGAGGTGGGGGCTGGTGTGTTCTAGAAAGAGCCCAAAGGACTGAGTGAATGGTTGGCTATGGGAGGTGAGAGAGGTGGACGTTTCAAGAAAACAGGATTGCAGGAGAGCTAGCACACAGGAGAGCTAACTATTGCAAACATTCTTAGAAGCATTCATCTCCATATTGACAACGAACATGCAAATGACAAAAATAATTGATGTTCAGTCACGCACACAATCATCAGTTGACAGTTCTATAGGACCGATGACTATTTTTAAGGATATTAACGTCAGTTTTCTAACCTTTCACTAGGCAGTACTTTATTTTCCCAATTCAAGCACTATCCATCACAGCTGTCTGAGATATAGGGACACAGTATTGTATGACATCAAGAAAACGGCTTTGAGTGACTTTATTCAAAAGGGAGGTCAGAGAGAGAGATGGAAGGGGACCAGCAGAGGGCAAGCGAGGGGAGGATAGAGATATAGTAAATAAATAAGCAAAATGAGACAAAGGAAAGGGAAGTAAGTGTGATTCTGAGGGCAGACGGAGCCAGTTAGACTTAGGCTGTCATCCCTGCTTGGTGACTGGCTTGCTGCGTGACCTTGGGAGTGTAATTTATCCTCTCTGGGCCTCAAATTATTCATCTAGTCGTAACTAGCATTTATACCACAATTTGAATCTTTAAAGCTCTTTCACTGCTTCATCCCTTAACTCACCCATGAGAGACGTGTTCAAGTTCAGAGAGGGGCCGTGGCATGCCTGAAGTCACACAGCAAGTGAGCGGTCAAGCTGAGATTCAAGCTCAGATGCTCTGGCCCCCTGACTGGGAGAGCATGTCCAATGGATGCTCTTTTGCCTGAGTGATCCAGATGACATTCTTCCTGGAACCGGAAGAAGGAGGGGTGAGGCAGGGTCTCTGGTTGGAGCCTCCTGGAACTGACAAAGCATTGGTTGGTTTGCCAGGCCCAGACATGTTCTGCCTTTTCCACGGGAAGAAATACTCCCCGGGCGAGAGCTGGCACCCCTACTTGGAGCCACAGGGCCTGATGTACTGCCTTCGCTGCACGTGTTCCGAGGTAGGTTCCTCTGGCCACCTGGCCACCTGTGTCAGGTACGTCTGGGAGACCCCGAGAGAAGTCAAGGGCAGGGACTCTGGAGGTCAGGAACACTCTGGAAACAGGCTCCCTAGGAACTTGGGAGTACACAATACCTGCCACCACTACTCACCCCTTTCAGAGAGGTCACACAACGGGTCAGCAGCTAGGCTGGGCCGGGACGCGGCTCTCCCATCTCTCATCCCAGCCTTCTTTCCACCTCCGCCGGTGCCAGCCTCCCTGCTTCCTGGGTACCACAAAGGAGCCTTTCTGACCAGGCCCCCCTTTCCTTCCTGTCCTCATGCTGTTTCCTCCAGCCCTCTCTAGCCACCCTGCCTTAGGATGCATCCCCCCAATCCCCTGGTCCAAAGGGCTGTTCTTTAAGGCATTGGCCAAATACCACCTCTACCAATAGCCTCACTTGATCCCTCACCCACAAGCATTTTCTTCTTCTGGGTCCCACATACGTTTCTCTGTCCCTTTATCCTGATCACTGTTGGCCAGGTAGAGTAGTTATCTGTGTCTGTCCGTTACTGCCCCTCCTGGGTGGAGCCTGAGAGCAGGTTTTCCTGGGTGCTCTCTTATGTCTACTTCAGTGTCCTGCCGAAGGCTGAACAGATTGGGGCAGGACCCTGTCTTTTTGTTCACCTCTTCCCTCCGGCCACCCATCTCCCACCCGGCAGCCTTCACAGGGCCTTGTACAATCAACTGGGTGGAATAAATGAGACCTCCACGTGGTCCAGAATCCTCAGGCCAGGAATAAGGTTGGAAGGGTAGGGAAGGAGGGAATGATTTAGGAGGCTTGAAACATCCCTTGGTTTAGTTTAGTTGCTTGGAGCCCAGCCTGATTGGCATGCTGTCCTCACCAATCCCTGTCTGGTGCTGGTGCTTGGCGGGAGGGTGGACCTACCTCCCAGCTGGAGCCAGTACCCTAGGCTCTCTTTTCCTTCAAAAGCCCCGAGAGGAGTGTAGAAGGCCAGTAAGAGCCTCCCTTGTTAAACAATCCCCAGCTTGGCGGGAGCAGAGAAGAGCATCGGAGGGGACCCTGGCCAGTAGATGGTCTGTGGGCCAGCCCCTCTCCTGGCTCTGATCACTGGGGTCTCCCTCCTCCTGGGGCCTCTCCCTCTGACTCCCTACTACTTCTACCATGTTGGCCCAGGTGGAACTCTGCTGCCCACAGGGGCACAACCCCCCAAGACTGCCCCCCCCTCTTGGTTTTCCTTAGCACATCTGAGGCCAATCAGCTTTTCAAAAAGAACTTTATGAAATACAGCCAAAGAACAGGAAGGAAACCCAAACAGAAAATTCCAGACATATTATGTGGTCCAGTTGACAAAGTCCAAGTTTTGTGATCCACGGAAGCTCATTCATTTCTCCCTCCCCAGAGTTTACATACCCAGTTTTCTCAACCCAAAGAGCTATAGCCGATACCCCTGAAATATACCCCGAATCCCTTCACTTCTCTCACCATCCTGCTCCCCCTAATCTAAGCATCTTCATCTCTCACCTGGATGCTATGCAAGGCTTCCAATGGGCCTCCCTGTCCCTTCTATAAAACCATACCTCACATAGGAGCTAGAAGGATCTTTGCTGAACATGAAACTGATCATGTCATTCCAAAGTCCCTGAAACACTCCAATAGCTTTTGGGTGCACCTAAAGTAAAATTCAACCCCCCGCCGTGTCTCTGTGTGATCTGACTTTCGCCTTATTTCTCCAAACTCATTTCCTACCTGCACTAACACGCCAAACTCATTCCTACTTGTTCCTCCACCTGGAATGTTCCTCCCCTGGATCTTCTCACAAATGGTTCCTTCTTATCTCACAGTTCATAGCATAAGTGTTGCCTCCTTATGAGGCTTTCTAGGACTTCTGTTTCTAAAATAGTCTAGCCTTGTTAACTCAATCACATTACCCTGTGTGATTATTATCATCAATTTAACATAGGAAATGATCTTGACTTCAGAGAGGAAGGGAGAGGGAGATAGAAACATCAATGATGAGAGAGAATTATTGATTGGCTGCCTCCTGCATGCCCCCAACTAGGGACGGAGCCTGCAATCCACGTATGTGCCCCGACTGGGAATCGAACTGTGACCTCCTGGTTCATAGGTCGATGCTCAACCCCTGAACCACACCGGCCGGGCATGAAATGATCTTGTTCCTACTTGTTTGTTTTTTATGGTCTGTCTCCCTGCAAGGATGAAAGCTCCATGAGAGCAGAAACCTTGTCTGTCTCATACACTGCTATGTCCCTGGCTCACAGTAGTCATGCAGTGACTACTGAGTGAAGGCATGAGTCCCCCGCCCCGTTCACCAGAGACAGCTCAGCATCATGGAAAGTGCACGGCCCTGGAGGTGTGTTTACCTGCTGTGGCATCTCGGGCAACATAACCTCTCAGAAGCTCTTTTCTCATTTTGAAAGTGTGGACAATAGGATCCACCTCTAGGGTTCTTGAGAAGATGAGGTGAGATAATACATTTCTGTTTCACATGAAGCCCCTACCCAGTAGTCACTCAGTACACAGTAGTTATGATTTCCCTGAGAGGCACCTTTGGCTGCAAGGCCCCCTGCCCTTTCAACCCCAGGCCTTTCTCCATCTCACTTCCTGCTGCATGTCGCTGATCATCTCCATCCCTGGGATCCTTCAAGGACAGAATCGAGAGAGAGATTCTACCTCTTCAGGCCACTCAGTTCCTCGCACTCTACCCTGCCTTCTCACCTGAGGGCTCAGTTCACCCTCTGGACATTTGTTAAGCACCCCTGTGTGCCAGGCCTCTTGAAGGCCCCCTATGGAGCTCAGACCAATTCTGTGGACTCTGATGCCTCAGCCCAGCTTACTCCTTGGGGGGCAGTGACTCCAGAGGGCCTGGGCCTGGGTTTTCCCTGGGGTAAGAGGCTACCTCTGGGACAAGTGCTGTCGGGCACTCCGATGTGCAAGGAGACAGGAAACAAACTTGCCAACTTCGAAATTTGAACAAAGTTGGCTCCATTTCTCTAAGAGAGAGACCATCTATTCCTCCGTTCCTGGCTCTCATTCATTCCCTCACTCATTCATTCAAACTCCAGCAGGTAGTAGCCTGGAGCCAGGCCCTATGATGACAATTCAGAGATGAATGGAATGAGACTTGGTTCGTGTTCTTGGGAATTCGTGGTGAATAGATGACACAGTTGTACATGGTTCATTACAACACAGTACAATGACCCTCCCAACAGGGGATATAGGGTGTGGGAAGCCTAGGAATGGGAAAAACCTACAAAAGGTGTGGTGGCTTCTCTCTCTCCATCTCCTCACCTCTCTCTGTCCTGTTTCTCTGCTCCCTTCTCTTTCGTTTGCTGTCCTTGAAAAAAGCATTAGAACTTCGGGCTCTTCCATCTCTGGTGCCAAGGTCACCGGACCTCCCAGAGATTTAGGGAGTGAATCCCAAAGCCCTGGGCCTGCTCCACATCAGGTGTCTAGTCTTGTTCCCATCCCTGTCACCTGTCCTCATATGTCACATTCCTCTCTTAACCTTCATGAAGTTTAGGCTCAGAGGACAAAGAACAAACCCCTGGAGTTAAAATAACACTGTCAGATCAATGTAGAAATTGATCAATGTAGAAATTGATCAATGTAGAAATTGATCAATGTAGAAAACGCCAGGCTTTCCCTGGTGTGTCTCAAACACCATGAAGGGGACACAAGGTCTGCTCAAGCCCATGCACACTGTGCCTCCCTCCGTGGTCAGGGAGGAACATGGATGGGCGAGCCACACAAGAGAGCAAGGGAAGGGGAGAGACTGGACACACGAGTCTATTGTTTGTATCCCATCTCTGGCTTAAAATGAGTGGGTTTGGGGAGAGGACGGGTTCAGGCGGGAGGCAATGGCTCTTTGGAACCAGGACCGACCCCTGTGTCCCCTTCAGAATGCCCATGTGAATTGTTACCGCCTCCACTGCCCGCCTGTCCACTGCCCCCAGCCTGTGACTGAGCCACAGCAGTGCTGTCCCCGGTGTGTGGGTAAGTAGCCTCGTTCATCCCTTGTACCCCCTGACCCTTATCTCACCTCCGATGCAAGCCTCCGGCAGAGGGAGGCCCCTGGAATGAGAGGGGCAGTCTCTCTGGTGAGAGGTGCTGAGACACCAAAGTGCTCATGGGAAGAAACATCCTGGATACCCGGTGAGGGCTGGGGCAGCAGCAGACTGCTCATTCTTAAGTAGCTGTGCTTAGCAGGAGCGGGGAGAGACGGTGGAGAGTAGCTGAGGGAAACAGGGGCATGCTTGGCCTGTTGATGGCACATGTGGGCTCCAGCCTCTGGCTGGCCAGAGCCGAGGGAGTGGACCTGCCTGTCCAAGTGGAGGTGAGTGATGTGGGGCTGGAGGCCCTGCAGGGAGCCCCATGATTACAGCTCTGGGCCTGGGAGTGACCAGAGGAGTTGGAGTATGTGTATTCTGAGATTCTTCCCAGCACTGTGGTTCAGGGACTTTCTGTAACGTGATGCTAAATGTCTATGATTCCATGAGTTTGAGATTGTAAGAGCCTCTAAGATTGGGATTCTATGAAGTAAAGGTAAGAGAGGGGAGAGGTAGCCAGTGGGAGGCCAATTGAGAAGAGTGTGGGTGGGGAGATGTTGAGAGGAGAATCCCTCCTTAGAAGCATCAGGAAGGGGCTGAGGGAGGCTCCACATGGCAGGTCAGTCTAGGCTCTGAACCAGGGCTCTCCTGGGAAGCTAGGGGCTTGTGTGGAGTGGATATAGAGGGGCTCATTTTCCACGTGGGACTGTAGTGGGATCTGACCATGGCTCTGCCTTGGGTCACAGAGATTCTTGGCTCGGGATTCCCTCAGGGAGCAGGAGCTCTGAGCCTCGTCCTGCCTAGTGAGGGGGCATCATGCCTCCTTCTGTCTGAGGTTGACTCCAGGAATCCTGACCACTCCTTGCTGACTATGCCTTGGCCCAGGCCCCTTCTTCCTCACATGCTCCTCTCTCTCTCTCTCTCTCTCTCGCTCTCTCTCTCTCTCTCTCCCTCCCTCCCTCCCTCCCTCCCTCCATCCCTCTCCCTCTCCCTCTCTCTCCTGCCGCTTTGCCTGCCTGGCTCTACATATTCTTCATGACTCAGCTCAGACCATCATTCCCTGACTACCCCACCCGCATGTCCTGGCTGAGTTAGTGGCTACCCCTCAGTGCCCTAGCCCTTACCATGCAACAGCATCACTGCTTATGGAATGTCTCTTTACCAATCAGATTGTGCGTTTCTTGATGGGCAGGGCTGAGTCTTGTCAGCACTCCATTCCCAATGCCTAGCACAGTGCCTGGTACAGAGGTGTTTAGTAAAGGTGTCTGAGAGGATGAGTAGGTTCTCTCAGGATGGGAGCCTTAAAGGCTTGCCCCTCTACCTGACAGGATGGACACTGGCTAACCGGTAGGTGATGGGGAGGGAGGCTCTGGTGACCAGTGAATGACAGGAGCTTACCCCAAGCTCAGGGACAGTCTAGATCATCCCAGCTGACTCCACTAGGATGTCACCCCACGAGGGACTTCGTTCTGTTCACTGCTGTGTCCCCAGCACCTAGAGCAGTGGCTGGCACTGGGAGGTGCCCCATGGACGCTCACTGAATGTTAAATGAACTGACACAGGTCCCCACCGAGTGGGGCTCAGTGGAGCTGAGGTTTCCGACCGGGCCTCTGGCTCTGGTCGGGACCAGCTCAGACAGTGGGGGGCTGAAAGGCCATGGTGAGGAGCCCTGGGCGGGAGTGACAAGGTCAGATGTAGGTGTCAGCAGGACCTCTTCTTGGTTAGCTGACAGGGGGACCTCTGGGAAGAAGAAGGCCAGAACTCAATTTAAATGCCAAGATATGCTAAAATCCAAAATCTTCAGAAAAGTGGCCCAGTTAATTCTGGCAAAGTTCTTACATCCATATGGCGCCTCATTTTTCTTCTTCCTCCTGCCCCTCCCCACCCGCAGAACCTCACACGCCCTCTGGGCTCCGGGCCCCCCCAAAGTCCTGCCAGCACAACGGGACCATGTACCAACATGGAGAGATGTTCAGCGCCCATGAGCTGTTCCCTTCCCGCCTGCCCAACCAGTGTGTCCTCTGCAGCTGTACCGTAAGAAGCTCCCGCCTTCGCTTTAGCCCAGGCCCGCGGTCTGGGCCTGGAAAGCGTGGTGGGGTGGGCTGGGCGGGCGGGAGGTGGTTCTCCCTGGTCAAAGCAAAGTGAGGGTGAATGGGCTCAGGAGCACTTCCCCTCTCTCTGGGCTTCTGCACCCTCCGGAGCTGCCTGTTACAGCCCGGGTCACCTTGACTGACGTCGGCTCGTTTTTGTTTCCTCCAGTAGACTTTGTACTCCTGGAGGGGAGGGAACATACCCAATTCATTTCTTTATCTTCCGCTGCTCCTGGCCCAGGGCCTGGCATACAGAGGATGTCTTGAATGATTGTTGAATGAATGAATGAATACGTGAGTGAATGATCAGTTATCCGTCCTGGGGCACAGAGACAGGGCCAGACTGCAGCAAGTGGAATTTAATCCGAAGCTGCCTAAACGGCCCCTGCTGTCGTCAGAGCTGAGCCTAGGAACAGGCCAGGCTGACTCTGCAGGTTACAGGGTGCCACGACTGAAGCCCAACAAGGCCTGATCTGGAAAGCCTTCACCCTCCTCCTTTGGGGGTTCTCAGTGTGGCCCTGCCCCGGGTTTGCAGAGGTTTTCAGCCTGTCCCTCAGCTCCTTGTCTGTGCCCCGTCAGGAGAAACTCCTGCTCTCCAGATTTCCTTACTATCTGGTCACCAAACTTCTCTGGGCCCCAGTTCCTTTGCATGCATACGACGTCTGACCAGGTGATCCCCAGTGTCCTCTCTGTTTAAAATAATCATCAGATTTAGTAGTGGTGCAAGGGGAGGCGGTCTAGACTAGTGTTGGACACCCCAGTGGGAGCTCTAGCTCTCCCATGGTTCCCTGTGTGGCCTTGAGTGAGTCACTTCTCTCGGCCTGCCTCTCCATCTCCTCAGTAAGGCTCTGACCCTTTAAGTGTCTGTGCTGCCGAGCAAACAACTTACAAATGAGGGTGACTACTTATAAGTCAACCTAGAGAGTGATTATTTTTGCAGGGCCAATGTTATTTTGTAGTACTCCATGGTACCTACTAGATTCATAGAAATGTCTCATGTTTGTCTACAAGCTCCCAAAGACCCTAGGAGAAGGATCTCAGATGAAGAAATTGAAGCTCAGAGCAGTTAAGCAACTTCCCTAACGTCACCCAGCTTGTCAAGTGGCAGAGCCAGAATTCAGACCCAGGGCCACATAACTCCAAAACCCACGTTCCTTTTCCTGCATCGTGCTGCCTCCTCTGAAGGGACAAGGGCCTGCCTTAGGAGGGGGCTGTAGGAAAAGACGGAAATGATGATGGTGGGGTGGCGAAAGCATTCTTGTGATTTCTTGTCCCTTCTCCCTGAATACTTGGGTCTCCCCTTCCTTCCTCTCACGCCTGTTTAAATGGGTCTGACTCCTGGCCTTGTCTGAGGGATCAGAATCCTTTTGAGACTCACTGGGAAAGGTATTAATAAGGAAAGGACTTGAGGTAATATCACTTCCTCCCATTTTAAAAATGCCTTACATTTTAAAACGGATGTTCACAACTGTCCCCTCACTTGATCTCACAGCCCAGATGGGTGTGCCCCCATTTCACAGAGGAGGAAACTGAGGCCCAGAGAAGTGACTCATCAAAGGTTACCTGACCTCCTGGTTCCCAGAAGGCCTTTTCCCCGGCAGTGTTGCCTTTCTGGGCTGAGTCCCAAAGTTCCAGATGTAGGGTTTTTAGTGAGAGCAAGGTGAGCCCAAGGTATCCCCCACCAGTGTCTCTCCCTTATGCTGGGTCCCCCTTTCCAGGCCAGGGGAGAGGACATTGATTTCAGTAGGAAAAGCCCGAAGACTGGGCTCTGGTCCATTCTGTCCGGCTGTGTCTCTGACTTAGCAGTCTGGGCGCCCCTGCAGGCTCTCCCCATCTGTAAGTTGGAAGGGTCTCACCTCACCGAATGGCTGTGAGAGTCTACAGAGAGAAAGGCTTTAGCAGCCGGAGGATGATGCTACCTCAGGGCCTGGAGCGGGAGTGGGAGGGCACAGAGGACCCTTCTTCTGAACTGGCTGGGCCTTGCCCACACCACTCTGCTGCTCCCTCCCTCTCCCACCTCAGGGGAGACCTCAAGGCCGTATGCTCCCACGGCAGGGGCTGATCCTCATCAGAGCTCATCTCCCAACTCCTGCTTGCTCTGTCTGTCAGGAGGGCCAGATCTACTGCGGCCTCATGACCTGCCCGGAACCAGGCTGCCCTGCACCCCTTCCACTGCCCAGCTCCTGCTGCCAGGCCTGCAAAAGTGAGTCTGCCCCTAGATATGGCAGTGCCCTCCCTCCCCCCCCCACCCCCCCGCCCCAGGGACCCAGCCATGGACTGTTAGAGCAGGGGGAACCTCAGGGACACTCAGCATGTAGCACACCATTCCGTCCTCATGGGCGGGGGCTTAGCCCAGCGCTCCCAGAAGGCTGAGCCTGCGCAGAGGCTGCTGTGCATTGGTTATTGCCTTCCCAGGGAGCAGGAAGGAGGGAGACACAATGTAAGGATGCCTTGGGGAGCTGCCTCTGCTTGATACCCAGTGTGACCCGTGCTCTAAGTCACCTTCTGCTTCTCGGGAAAGTCTGGGGCTGTAGAGGAAGAGGAAGAGGTTGTCCCCCAGCCACTAACTTCCATCGGTCCAGTGGCTGCCCAGGGGACTGGGACTAAGCGGCTGCAGGGATGGGGTTCTGGGCCGTCCATGATGGGCACTGAACAAGAGCTCTGGCCCAGCCAAGCAGTTCAGTCCTCATGGTGACCAGGAGGTCAGTGTGTGAAAACTGGGGCAGCAACCCAGATGGGAGGAGACGCGATGATGAGAAGGGGGAATAGGTCTCCTCTGGGGCAGAGGGCCTTGCTGGTGTTTGGGGGCTGCAGAAATAGCAGTAGGCGCTGGAGGTGGGCAGAGCCTGGAGGTGGAGGCCTGCCTGCCGGTCCAGCCAGCAAGGCTGAGGAGGCAGAGGCTAATCCGACTTCCCTCTGCATTTCCAGATGGGTCAAGTGAGAAGTCAGCTGAAGAGGACACCGCACAGTCACACCGTGGGGCGGTGAGTACACAGACACGGACAGGGTGGGGAGAGGAGGTGAGGTGGGCTGGTATCCAGGGCCCAAGTCTCCATGACGGTGGAGCAAGTAACCCTCATTTCTCCTCTGTCCCCTGGGTCAGCTCCATTAGCCCCACCATGTCCAGCCCCTCTCCTCAGCCTCCTATCATGGCTCCCATCATGGCTGATGGGCCAGGAGGGGCCAGGAAAAAGCACCAAACATGCAGGCGCAGGCCCCAAACGTACCGCTGTCCCTCCTGGGAAACCCTTTGACCCTGTTCCATCCAGAGCCCGTGTCTGTCCTTACTCAGGCCACCTCTGAGCAGCGTGTTCCCTGGTGGCGTGGCCTCTCATTTAGGTCAGCCTTCCCCACCCGGCTCCTGAGATACTGGTTCTTTGTCTGGGGGCTACCCCTCTGTGTCCCCCCTCTGTCTTGGCCCCTCTCAGTCTCGGTCTAGAGTGCAGTGAACTGAACTGCCCAGCTCTCTCTGGAAGCAGAGGAAAGAGGTGGGAGAACGGGCTCATATACTGACTCGCGTGTCCCCCCCCCCCCCCCCCCCCCCCCCCCCCCCCCCCGCCATCTGTGCTGCCGACAATGTGAACAGCTCCACCTGCCCTTTCTGCCTGGCTCACCTGGAGGTGGGGCTCCCTTCCTGGGACTTCCCAGGGCTCTGAGCCAATGAGCTCTCCCCTCTCCTCTGCCCGCTCATCCTCCTGCCCGAGGCTGGGCCTTCTCAGGTGGGGTCTGGGTGCCGGTGCCGCAGGACCTGAGCCAGGCCATCCCCTTTCCTTCCATCCTTTCCCTGGGAGGCAGTGTGCTAGCGGGTTGGGCTCTTCAATTCCTTCTTGCCTCTATTCCACTTGACAAGCATTCCCTAGGGGCCTCCTAGGGGCTTGGGCCTGAGCTGGGGCCTTAGGTAGGGTTTCTGCTTTGGGAGGTCTTGTGGGCTCAGCCCAGCCATCAGAGGACTCACTGAGACTGAACAGAGCAGGACGGGCTGTGGAAGAAGGAAGGGGAGTGATTAGGGTCAATGAGGTGGGTTAAAGCTCTGCCACCTGCCCCAGACCACTGGCTCCTCTCCCGTGGCCTGGAGCTGCCAGTCCCCAGACTACGCAGAGCCCCTGCCCCTTACACTGCCCTCACCACACAGCTGTGCTATCCCTGCCAGCTTCCCCATCTGGTCTGGAGCTGAGAGTCTCGGGATCTTGGATTCCAGGGGCTCAGGAAGGGGGTGGGGGCTGGAGCTCTGGGGACCCTCTGTGTCCGGATGGGGCCGGCTCCTCGTCCTCCTGCCCCATGGGGTGCTGGTGGGATCGTCAGAGGCCTGTCTCCTTGTCCCAGCACCTAAAGCTTCTCAAAGAAGGACTTGCTGACATTCATCCTCACTGCATTCTCACCTTCTGTTTCTTAAACATTAAGGTCTCCAGGTCCCTGATCACTTATGTCACCCAGATAAGGACCCGAACCCTTCTGCCCACCCAGTGCCAGGGCCCTGGCTCTGACAGGCCTAAGAAGGGCTTGTTGGAGGCTGGACTTCCAAAGTCCTACCTTCCGAGTTCTCAAAGATCCGTTGTCTGAGAACATCTTAGATCCGTTGTCTGAGAACATCCAGATCTTCCTGCCCTAGCCCGGGCCCCCTCTTCACTGGGAAGTCACGCTGGCGTCCACCCTCAGGCCACTCGCTGCAGCCCGTGCCGTGCCACTCCTTCACTGGCGGTGGCCTATCGGTGACCTTTACCCTTCCTGCCATTTGCAGAGACATTCCCAGGACCCGTGCTCAGGGGACGGTGGGAGAAAGAGAAGCCTGGACACCCCAGCCCCCACTGGGCTCAGCTCCCCTCTGGGCTTCATCCCTCGCCACTTCCGACCGAAGGGGGCAGGCAGCACCACAGTCAAGATCGTCCTGAAGGAGAAACATAAGAAAGGTGGGATGGGAACCTCCTCCAACCCCTGAGGTGGGAAAAGCGGGGGGCCCCCGACTGCTCCTACCTCCCATTCCTACACCCTGACTCAGTGGTTCTCCAATCTCAATTTGGCTATGAGCTTATAGAAGCATAGAACACCAAAACGAAGCTGTCCTTAAAGGACGTAAGGTCTGATTCCCCCCTTTGACAGATGAGGACACTGAGGTTCAGAGTATTGAGTTAGAGATAGAACCAGCATCTGCTATGTCTTTCCTGGGAAATGAGGGGCCCAGAACAGAGATATGAAAAATGGTCCCTGTCCTTGAGGGGCTCCAGACATGTCAATCAATTACTCTAACTTAAGGAAGTGCTGAGGGGAAGTTCTTGACAACGGAAGGAGCGAACAGAGCTGGGCTGCAGGAGGACAGTCAGGATGGACTGGGAAGGAGGCCACCTGGACAGCCAGAGTGGGGAGGCACCCCGACTGAGGGAGTGGGGATGGGTGCAGATGGGACACTGAGGCTGAGGAAGGGGGAGGGACCTGCCAGAGCTTGCACAGCAAGGTAGTGACAGACCTGGATGTCCTTTCTCCCACTGTGAGGCCATCGCCCTCCTTGCTCCACCACAGGGGCCCGTGAGGGTGGGAGGAGGACTCTCCATCTCCAGCAAGTCCCTACTGAGCATGTCACAGCCCTGAGTGCTGAGATGGGGCGGGGGGTTGTCAGGGATGTGGGGCCCGTTTTATATTCTGGCCTGCACTTTGCAGTCAGTGTGGCTGCGCCAGACTGTGGAGCAGGGGCTCTCCGAGGCTCTACCCCCGCCTATTACTTGACTCTGGCTGGAGTCCAAGGCACTGACCCTCCTGTCTCTCTGCCCTCCTTGGCCCAGCCTGCGTGCATGGTGGGAGGACGTACTCACACGGGGAGGTGTGGCATCCAGCCTTTCGCTCCTTTGGACCCCTGCCCTGCATCCTGTGCACCTGTCAGGACGGCCGCCAGGACTGCCAGCGGGTGACCTGCCCCACTGAGTACCCCTGCCATCACCCAGAGAAAGTGGCGGGAAAGTGCTGCAAGATCTGCCCAGGTACAAAGAGATGCTGGGGGCAGGGAGGGCACTTGCCAGGGCAGGGAGCAGCTCTGACGTGGATGCGGCGTGGGCGCCGAGCCACAGAATGCAGGGTTTTTAGGTCCACAGAATGCTGGGAGCACAGCAGCAGAAAGTGCCAGACTTGTAATGCATTATCTGTAGAACCATCTACTGTTACAGAGACAGAGTCAGAGGCTCTCAGACATGTATACATAGAATCAGATAGTGTTCTGGACTCAATGAAGTCATAACATCTTAGGATATTAGGACTTTTAAGAGAAATAGCCAATGTTTATTGAGCTCTTACCATGTGCCAGGCAGGTATTTTGCATGCATGGATTCATGTAACCCTCACCACAACGGACAAGGCAGGTATCCCTGTTTTACAGAACGAGGAGATAAATACCTGTCCCAGGTCACACAACTGACTGTAAGTGACAGAGCTGGGGTTTGAACCCTCATCTGTCTTACTCCAAAGACCATACTTTTGACCTCTGTTGTTTTCCTTCAACCCTCCTCTACATATGGGAAAACTGAGACCCAGAGAAGAGAAGGGACTTCCCTGTCACACAGCAAAGTGGTAGTGGAGCTGAACTAGAACTCAGGCCTCCAGACTTGCCGGCTGAGTTTTTTCAACAATGTCATGTGACCCTAGGATTAATGAGTGTGCCGAAGGGAACTTTGGTCGGAGTATGTCATTGAGAAGCACAGCCTGTGCGTGTCAACAGTAGCTGATGTGAGGGGCAGGCCTATTCCCTGCAGTCTAGAAGGAAAGCAAGGGGGTAGGAGGTGCAAGGTGAGGTTGTGCCCTGACCACATCTGGTTCGAGGGCTGGGTTGGAAAAGCTGAAAGGAGAGGAACGGAGAAGAAAAAGAGGAAGGAAAAATGCATCAAGAACCTGCTAGCATCAGGTTCATTTAATTCTCACAACTCAGTTACTTCACAAATGAGATAACTGAGTGGCTGCGATTACCCTAAGTCTCCACCTACCCCAGCATTCACGTCAGGATATTTGAGTTTATGTTAGCTTGCTTACTGACTGACTTACTTAACTTACTGTTGTGAGCTCGGACAAGTTACTTGACCTTTCTGAGCTTCAGACACAGCGTTGATGAAAATGCTTTATGAATTGTAAATCAACATCCAAACATAAGGCTATTATTATTTATCAGAATAATATGCTGTTGGGACAGGCTCGGGGGGAGCATGACAGGATGGTGCCTGGAACATGAGGGGTGGGGGTTCAACTTGAATTCTCTCTGAGATTGGCTGAGGCTCACTCCTGAGCTCCTTCACACACATACCTGGTCTTGGGCTCCGCCATCAGCATCCAGTCTATTTCCTTTTAAAAATATTGAGACTGTAACAGCTCTTAGCTGGATATCTCTGAGGGCTTCATAACTAGTAAGTCTAGTATGTCTAGGGACTTAGTCCTTCGGTCCCTGAAAAATAGGGAATGTTGGTACATGGAGAGCTCTGGAGAATGTTCTTGGAATTCCAACATGTCAGAACTTAAACACTGTATCCAATTTGGCACCAAAAAAAATTTACCACCATCCCCACCATCTCATCCTCACCCCCACACCCTCCCACTTCCGCCACTACAGTCACCATCATCGTGAATCATCGTGATCTCTCTTCCACCACCACTACAATCATCATCATCACCGCCATCATCACTTAAGCCCTCTCAAACCTTTCATTCTGTGTGTGTTCACTGAGAGCCTGTGCTTGGTGTGAGTGACTCAACAAGACTGGAAGGACATGGTTCCTGCCCTTCACCTTTCTCTTTTAAAGAGAAAACACACCCGAGTGAAGCAACTACAAGGCATTGTGGGATTAAGGGCATGAGTGGGAGTCATGGGAAGTCATGGAACGTTTTAAAAGCTGTGAGTGGGAGGGAGCAGTGGGCTGCCTGGGGGGAGGTGGGAGATGAGCTGGGCCCTGAACGTGAGAAGTTTGCCGATATGCTGATCAGCGGGGGTAGAAGGGGGAGATGCCCCTCCCTTCCCCAGAGACCTCCTCCTCCCAGGGCACCAGAAGTTTCGCAAGGACCAAGAGACCCTGAGGGGGATTCAGACCAGTGGCCCCTCTTTTTGAGCCTGCAGGGGTGGGGAGACAGAGCATTCACAAGCTCCTTGTGTCTCCCAGAGGACACGGCAGACCCTGGCCACAGTGAGATCAGTGCCACCCGGTGTCCGAAGGCGCCGGGCCGGGTCCTCGTGCACACGTCAGTATCCCCGAGTCCAGACAACCTGCGTCGCTTTGCCCTGGAGCGTGAGGCCTCTGAGCAGGTGGACATCTACCTCTGGAAGCTGGTAAAAGGTGAGCATTGGCGTCCTCCCAGCTGGGCACACCTCTGATCGGTCCCCTTTCCCGGGCTCCAAGGCCCTTTAGGGGCCTTTCCGGCATGTTTTGTTGATCAGGTGCCTTTGGCCCAGGAAGACCTGCCTATGGCAGGCCTTCCAGGTTTGAGTCCCTGATTCCAAGATAGAGGGAGACACCGATTCTGTCTGATTCTCTGGCCTTTCTGATAAGCTCACCTACTCTGAGATGCCAGAGCCTGGAAGTGCTCCCTCTCCTGGGGAGAAGGGGTTGTTGCACCTTGCAAGGAGTCAGGGCAGAGTAATGCCTACCCTGATGAAAGAGGTATCTCTTAGTGGGATTCCAGCATCTTTTCAGGCAGGAGGGCCCGCACAGCGTCCTCACAGCAGGAGGGCCTTGAGGCTAGTCTCATTCAGCCTCTTCTGTATGGTTGGTTCTATCACTTCACCCTAAGTTAAAACCAGAATATATTTCTCATTCTGTGAACAACCCATCCTATTCAGCAGGCTACTCATGTCACCAGATGAAGGTCAAGAGAAGTTTTCATTGATGAGGACATTGCTGAAAGTTCTGTTTTCTGATTCTCTTGAGAAAAATAAATCCCCTGGGTAGAGTAAAACAAACGAAACCCTTTAATTGTGAATTAGTTCTAAGGTCACTTTTCACTACAGAGGGGTTTGCCTGGGGGGCGGGAGGGGGTGGAAAAAGAGGGGACAATCAGAAGGGGCCAGTAAAGGGATGATAAGAATAATGACGTGATAATAACCAGTGCGTGTAGCACTTTAGAGCTCACAAAGTGCTTTCACGTTCGTTATCTCATTTGATACTCAGCGATCCTGAGAGTTAGGTATTATTATCCCCGTTTTACAGATGAGGAAACTGAGGCTCAGAGAGGTGAAGTACCTGGCTCCAGGCCACACAGCCAGTAAGTGGAGGAGCTAGAGCCCGTGTCTTGTGACGTCAGATGCGGCTCTTTCCCTGCTCTACTCTGGCCCCTGTCGTAGGCGGAATGGACGAAGAAAGCGGAGCTGTTCAGCCTGGAGAAGAGAAGACCCAGGGGGACAGGACCACTGGCTTCATGGCTCTGCAGGACTGACTGCTCCAGGCAGAGGGAGCAGCTGTGTTCTGACTGACCACAAGGGTCCACAAGCAGGGGCTTTAGAATCAGACCTGGGTTTAAACCCCGTTCCTACCATTTCTTAGCCGTGTAGCCTGGGTCATTCACTTGACCTCTCTGGGCCTCAGTTTTCTCTTCTGTTAATTGGGGAGGAGGGTGTATGGAGGGTTAATGAAATAAGGTAGGTACAGCCTCTGACCTGTAGCAGGTGCTAACCATGTCCCTATCCTTCTCCTCTTGCCTCGTTGACTCGGTCAGAATTGCGGTGAAGCAGGTCTCAGCCAATAGAGAAAGCACTTTCTCATGCTTAGAGCCTTCCTGTAATGAAGGGAGGGAGCAGGCTCCATTCACGGGCTGGGTGGGGATTCTGCCAGCAGCTGGCGAGGAAGCCTTACAGTTCTTTTGTACCATGAGATTCCATCGGTCCCTGGACCGGTGCTGGCTGTATGTTTGTTCTGGGACTCCCCTCAGCCCACCAAATGCTGGGACCACAGAGAATAGTCTTTCAGCGACTTGGGTGCAGCAAGAGCTCACTGGGAGCTGAGCTGATCAAGGAAGGCTTCGTGGGAGATGGGCCTGGGGCTGGACGGGATTTAGAAAGGCAGGGTGGTAGCAATGGCCTTAAACTCTGGCTCTAGAGCAGTGGTCGCCAACTGGTGGTCCGTGAGGTCCGAGAGGTTGGCGACTGCTGCAGAGCCCACACTTTTATGCCCCGTGCTCTGTGATTGGTGAGTAGCAGGCACCACGTATAATGTGCTTCATTTAATCCACATAAGAAACCTGAGGGGTATGTATGAATGCCCCATTTTGCAGATAAGAAAACTGAGTCTCAGAAGTAGAATAACTTGCTCAAAGGCATACAGTTTAAGCAGTAAAGACTCAAACCCAGTTCTGACTGTCCCCAGGGCTGCCTCCACAGAGGTGAACTATTGTTTTTTAGGGAGGTGTCTGAGGAAGGTCAAGGGGTGCCCAGAATGGTGCAGAGGGGGACATTGTAGCTCCAGGCCCATCTCATTACCACCCTGCCCCTCAGAAAAGAAACAAGGTGGTATGGTGTGGGGGGGCTTTTCAACTTCACAATGCCAGGCCCTACCGTGCTGTCACTCACAAGCCTCCCCCTCCTGACCTCCTGGGTGGCCTCAGTGCCCCATCCACCTCCACTGCCTCCCTATCCCTGACCATGGGAGTCACACACTCCCGAGGTGTGATTGTCAGTGGGAAACGCACTGTGCTCTCGTGCAGAAGCGTGGAAGCTGCAGGCCTCGGAGGCTGGGAGAGGGAGGGGAGGATAGGCCTGGAGACAAAGGGAGCAGGTAGATGAAACCTGGGCTAAGTGTGGCCACACCCCAGGGCGGGAGCCCCAGGCTCCAGAAGCTGAACAGAGAGTTGGCTTAGGGTTAAGGGCCTTTTATATTCTGGGGTTCCAGAGTAGAAGGGGTCCCAGATCCTACCCCCACTTCGGAGGGAAGTCCCCCTGTGGTCTCACTGATGGTGTCTTGTACACACACGCCCACCCACCTCCACACCCACCTGCATCCCTGTTACCTCCTCTCCATTTGTGTTTTGGGGGTGTGTGCAGTGGCAGGCCTGGAGCACGAGGACCCATCCCCATCTCATGCTCACGATGTAGCCTGGGCCTTTGGAGTTGGTCTCTCCCACATCCCGCTCCTTGACGTCTGGGCTGGGGTTCCCAAGGACATTTCTGGCTTCCTAGACCTTAATCTCAGAATCTGTGCTGTCCATTGCCCTTGGTGAGAACCCACTCAGATTCCCATAAGCAAGGCCAGGTCTTGGTTTCCTTGAGGGTGGGACTGGCCTACCAGGGGCCTTGCTGTCACATCTGTTCTTTCTGGCCACTGACCCTGGTGGTAACAGCTGGTGCGACCTCACAGCCCATGTACGCAGGGCTTCAGCACCATGTGGTGCCAGTGGCCCATGGAATGCAAACAGTAGGAGATCCAGAATAATACCTCATCTTCCTTCAGGGCCTGGCCTAGAATGAGTACACATGTATTTGCTGATCCCTCCCTCCCTCCCTCCCTTCATTCATTCATTCATTCATTCTACATGCCTAATGTGGGCCAGACTCAGCGGACCCAGAGAGGAAAGCCCTCCAGAAGTTCCCAGTCTGGTAGGGGAGGCAAGAATAGACACAATGAACCTGGCCGGCGTGGCCTTGTCTGTGCTCCAATTGTGACACAATGAGCATCGACCTATGAACTGGGAGGTTCAATTCCCAGTCAGGGCACATGCCTAGGTCGTAGGCTCAATTCCTGGTGTGGGCTGTGCAGGAGGCAGCCAATCAATGATTCTCTCTCATCATGGATATTTATATCTCTCTCCCTCCCTGAAATCAATAAAAATATATTTAAAAAAAAGAATAGACAATGAGAGCGCATGAGAAATGGTACAATCATCAACAGGAGCCAAGAGCTATGGTAGTTATAACTTCCTCCTTGGGACCCAGGGCAGACCTGGCGGGGGGGCGGGGGGCGGAGGGTGAAGGAAGACTTCCCAGCCAAGGCCTGGAGGATGAGTAGGAAGGAGTTCACTTGGTGGTGATAGGAGAAGGCGCTCCAACAGGTAGGGTGGCATAGTAAAGGCCTGGCCCCTTGGGGGTCTTCAATAGTTGGTTAGGGCTGGAACACAGGCAGTGCCACTCGGGGGGTCTGGTGAACTGCACTGAAAGGGGGCCTACAATTCTGACGCTTGTTAGTGTTTTGGTGTCTGAATAAGCACACCTATTGATTTTTATCATACATTCCTTCTTCCTTCCTTCCTTCCTTCCTTCCTTCCTTCCTTCCTTCCTTCCTCCCTCCCTCCCTCCCTCCCTCCCTCCCTCCCTCCCTCCCTCCTTCAACCCTCCCTTCTGTATTGTGGACATGTGGTGGTATGAGAGCAGGAGAGTGATGGAAACCAGAGCAGGACCAGCAGAGAGGTGGCAAGAGGTCAGGGAAGGGGAATGACAGGGAAACGATATTTTCGAATGACTGCAGGTAGGATCATAGGTTAGAAGGGGAGTAAAGTGGTCAGAATCTAGTGCAGTGACTCAAGCAAGACATGAGGGGGCCTGAATGGGGAGCGTGGCCGTGGAGGCAGGAGAACAGACTCCAAATACTTAGGAAATTTAGTCCACAGGATTTGGTGTGCTGATCAGAATAGGAGAGGGGAGGGAGGTGACAGGGTCCATTCCAAGTCCAAGTCACCCCGTTTCCTTGATCCACAGCCCTGCCTTGCCTGCTCATGCCCTTGTCTCTGCCCTCAGGAATCTTCCACTTGATTCAGATCAAGAAAGTCAGGAAGCAAGACTTCCAGAGAGAAGCACAGAACTTCCGGCTGCTTACCGGCACCCACGAAGGTGGGCCCTGGGGCTGAGCCGGGGCCTGGGAAGAGAGCCTGGCTAGAGGCCAGGGCCTCTCAGGGAGTTTCAGGCTGCTGGTGCCGGGAGGGGGGTTGTGAGCCACAGACGTCAGTTCCCGGCACAGGAATCCAGTGGGTGTCTGCGCCAGAGATTTCTCAACTCCAGTGCTTAGGAGCTGGAGGATAAAGCAGAGCCTTGCTGGATTTGGTCTTGGGATGGGGGACACAGGGCTGGAGAGGAGGGAGGTCTGAGCCTCAAACCCTTGTGCTGCCTCTTCCCTCCCTACTGGAACATTTCCCCTTGGAATCTCTTAACCCAGTGGTCGGCAAACTGCGGCTCGCGAGCCACATGCGGCTCTTTGGCCCCTTGAGTGTGGCTCTTCCACAAAATACCACGTGCGGGCGCGCACATACAGTGCGATTGAAACTTCATGGCCCATGCGCAGAAGTCGGTTTTCGGCTCTCAAAAGGAATTTCAATCGTTGTACTGTTGATATTTGGCTCTGTTGACTAATGAGTTTGCCGACCACTGTCTTAATCACATCCTCCTGATGCCCTGAATTTGCTCTACACTCCACTGAGGAAGACTGGACCCAGGTGGTGGGGAAGTCACAGATGGCCGTGTCACCAACAAGCATCAGGAAACCAGCCCAGCCCCCACGTATTGGTTGGTTGAAGGTGGGGTCATGTGCCAGAATTGATCTGGATATGGGGGTTGTTGGAGACAAACCCTCCTCCTTCCTCCCTGTGGGTTCCAAACCCAGGTCCACACAGTCCTTCTTGCCCTGTTTTTTCTACACCAGCCACTAGCCACCAGCCACATGCATACACACACACACACACACACACACACACACACACACACCACATACCCCAGCACACACATACCTACACACACAACTCTTCTGCTTTCCTCCATGCAGGTCACTGGAACGTCTTCCTAGCCCGGACGCCGGAGCTGAAGGTCATGGCCAGTCTGGACAAAGGGACCAAGACCTTATAACAAAGACCTAAACTGTTGCAGATATGAGCTTTATTATTTTTGTTGTTATATATTAATAAATAAGTTGCATTACCCTTCCATCCTGCCTGCTGAGTTTGTGTTCTCACAGTGACTGCAAGACAAGCCTGGTAATCCATTTACATTTAAAGTGATTATTGATAACTATGTCAATATTGCCATTTTGTTAATTGTTGGTTGTTCTCTGTTTCTTTCTTCTTCTCTTGATCTCTTATGGTTTGCTGAGCTTCTTAAAAAAAAAAAATCTTTATTGTTGAGATTCTTACAGATGTCCCTCTTTTTTCCCCCATTGCCTCACTCCACCCGGTTCCCGCTCTGCCCCAGACCTCCATCACCCTATTGTCTGTGTCCATAGGTAATGCATATATGCATATAAGATCCTTGTTTAATCTCTTCCTACCCCCACCCCCTTCCCTCTGAGAATCGTCAGTCTGTTCCATTTCCATGCTTTTGATTCTATTTTATTCACCAGTTTATTCTGTTCATTAGATTACTTACTTGTTTATTTTGATTTTTAGATTCAATTGTTGATAGGTATGTATTTGTTGCCATTTTCTTGTTGATATTTTTTATCTTTTTCTCTTTTTTTCTTCTTCCTCTTCTTAAAGAATACCCTTCAATATTTCATATAATACTGGTTTGGTGGTGATGAACTTTAGCTTTTTCTTGTCTGTGAAGCTCTTTATCTGACCTTCAATTCTAAATGATAGCTTTGCTGGGTAGAGTAATATTGGTTGTAGGTTCTTGCTATTTATCACATTGAATATTTCTTACCACTCCCTCTGGCCTGCATAGTTTCTATTGAGAAACTGACAGTCGTATGGGCACTCCCTTGAAGGTAACTAACTGCTTTTCTCTTGCTGCTTTTAAGATTCTCTCTTTGTCTTTAGCCTTTGGCATTTTAATTATGATGTGTCTTGGTGTGGTCCTCTTTTGTTTGGGATTCTCTGTGCTTCCTGGACTGTAAGTCTATTTCTTTCACCAGGTAAGGGAAGTTTTCTATCATTTCTTTAAATAGGTTTTCAATATTTGCTCTCTCTCTCTCTTCTGGCACCCCCATAATTCTGATGTTGGTACGCTTGAAGTTGTCCCAGAGGCTCCTTACACTATCTTCATATTTTTTAATTATTTTTTCTTTTTGCTCTTCTGGTTGGGTGTTTTTTGCTTTCTCATATTTCAAATCATTGATTTGATTCTTAGAATCCTTTACTGTTGAATCCCTGTATATTATTCTTTATTTCAGTCAGTGTATGCATAATTTCTAACTGGTCCTTTTCCATTTTCTTTTTTTTTTTTTAAGTTTCTAGAAGATTCTTGAGTAACCTTATAACCATGGTTTTGAACTCTATATCCAGTAGTTGGCTTTCTTCCATTTCTTTCATTTGTGACATGTTTCTTTGTCTCCACATTTTGGCTGCTTCCCTGCGTTTGTTTCTATGTATAGGGTAGAGCTGCTATGTCTCCTTGAGTTGGTAGAGTGGCCTCATGTAGTAGGTGTCCTGTAGGGCCCAGTGGCTCAGTCTCCCCAGTCACCTGAGCTGGGCACTCTAGGTGCACCCCATTTGTGGGCTGTGAGCACAATCTTGTTGTAGTTGAGGCTTGACTACTGTTGGTGTCACTGGGAGGAATTGACCTCCAGGCCAGTTGGCTCTGAGGACCAGCTGGGACTACAGTGGGAGAGTGCTGTGCAGGAGACACCCCTATGGAGCAGGACTTGCTTCAGTGGGGCTTTGGTACTCACTGTGTCTGCCCCTTGAGTGTGTCGCTTATGGATGCGTAGAGTTGTAATCTGGTGTGGTCTCACATTGATCACTGGGTACACTGGCTCTTGGGTCTCCAGGGAGGTGCACTGCCTGCGGCCACCCAGCAGGAGCTACAGAGAGATCTGCAGATTCCTCCTCTTTGTATAGGGTTTGAAAGTACCCAGATGAGGCCCAACTATGAAGCAAGGCAGGCTGGTGCTGGTGCTGGTTCTTGGGCCTTTTATTGATAGTTGGGTCTCCCTGACCCAGCTGCAGCTTGTTGAGAGATTTTAGCCTGAGCAAGGACAGGCCATTCATATGCAATGGTGGGATCCCAGCTTGGGTGGGATTGTAAATTGGATGAGGTGGGGTTTTAGGGCAGAGCAAACAGAAATGGCTGCCAGTTAGCCCTGCAGCTGGGGAGGTCCCAGCATAGGAACAATGATCCTGGCAAGCACCTCTCTCTGGGAGATAACCTCTCCTGAGTTCCTGCCCTGATGCCAGACAATCCAGTTCCTCCTTGTATGTGTCTGTGTTCTCCAGAGCCTCACCCTGGTGCTGGAGCTCAAAGGAAGCAGGACCTTGTAAGTTCAGTTTGTGGTGCTGGCCTTTTAAGAGGAACAACTGGGTCTCCAGCAGCCTCTGTGTCACTGAGCCCCAATCCACATTGGATTTTATAGCCCGCAGTTCTTACTGCCCGTAGGGACTGCTTTTCCCAGCTCTTGGACCCTGGGCTGGAGGTCTGGTGTGGGGACTGGGACTCCTTGCTCCTCATGGGAGGCCTCTGCAGAGATGATCTCCCTCCTGATTAAAAAAGCGACACACATGGGTGCCAGGCCAGCCCGTCCTACACCTCTGCACCTCCTACCAGTCTCAGTGTGCTTTCTTCTGTACTTCTCTAGTTGTTGGATTTCCATTCAGCCAGCTTTCCAGTGGTTCTGGATGATGGTTGTTCTGTATTTTAGTTGTAATTTTGATGTGGTTGTGGGAGGCGGCGAGTATAGGCATTTACCTACGCCACCATCTTCTGCTGGGCTTTTTTGTTAGTTTTGTTCTTAGTGTTTTGTTTGGATTCCTTTCTCTTTGTTCTTTATATATCTTTTTTAGGGTTTTGATTGATGGTTACTATGAAGTTTATGTATATTATCCTATATCTATAGTTGTCTATTTAAGGTAATAGTTATGGCCTTTCCTTTTCTGCTTAAAGAAGACCCTTTAACTTTTCTTGTAAAGCTGGTTTAATTTCTTGTAAAGCTGGTGATGAACTCCTTTAGTTTTTGCATATCCAGGAAACTATCTCTCCCTCAATTCTGAATAATAATCTTGCTGGATAAATTACTCTAGGTTGTAGGTTCCTTTCTTTCAGCACTTTAAAGATATCCTATAAAGTAGCTTCTGAGAAATCAGCTGAAGGTGTTATTGTGTTTCTTTTGTATGTAATTTGATGTTTTCCTTTTCTTCCTTCAAGATTGTCTCTTTATCTTTAACTTCTTCCATTTTAATTACACTATGTCTTGGTGTGGGTCCCTTTGGGTTCATCTTCTTAGGAAGATGCTTCTCTGCTTCTTGGACCTGGATGTCTATTTCTTTTCCCAGGTTAGGAACGTTTTCAGCCATTATTTCTTTAAATAAAGTTTCTCTTTCTCTATTTTCCTTCTGGGATCCTTATAATGTGAATGTTTGAGCTCATCACGTTATCCCAGAGGTCCCTCAAACTGTCCTCATTTAAAAATTTTTTTCTTTTTTATGTTGTGATTGGTTGATTTCCACTAGTCTGTTTTCCATTCTTCTGTGTTAGCTAATCTGCTGTTGATTGTTTCTAATGTGTTTTTCATTTTAGTTATTATATTCTTCAGTTATGCTTATTTCTACATTTATTTTCTAACTCTGTGTGGAAGTTCTCCCTAAATTCTTCTATTCCCCTCTCAAGTTTGCTGAGCACCCTATGACTATTTCAGTCTTTTATAAGGCAAATTACTTATCTCCATTTCCTTAGGGTTTTCTGGGGATTTTTCTTGTTCCTCTATTTGAGAGGTATTATTCTGTCTTCTCATTTTGTTTGACTTTCTATATTTGTTTATATGAATTAGACAGAATAGCTCTCTCTCTCTCAGCCTTGATAAGGTGGCCTTATGTAGAAGCGGCCTCTCTGTAGTAGGCTGTGTGTGCCAGTGGTTTTGGCTGGTTGTAGGAGCCAAGCGGGTGCTTTAAGGCATTCAGGGCACTGCCTTACCAAGCTGGAGCAGTTCCAGGTGGGGAGGCCAGGTGTGTCCTATTGATTGATGGCGCTTGCTCTTTAAGCGTGGGGCCAAAATGGGCTTGGAAAGTGTGGCCAAAAGACGGTGAAGCGACCCTGCAGGTAGGCTAGAGCACCTGGATAGAGCCCCTGCCCACCC
Organism: Cnephaeus nilssonii; assembly: GCF_951640355.1. Classification (NCBI taxonomy): domain Eukaryota; kingdom Metazoa; phylum Chordata; class Mammalia; order Chiroptera; family Vespertilionidae; genus Cnephaeus; species Cnephaeus nilssonii. Next base: position 44,398,800 of record NC_137084.1, on the reverse strand, counting down.
TAGGGAGGTGGAGGGGGTCATAAACAATGGTTCTTACTTGCCTCTCTGGCCTAATTCCCTGGCTCTCAGAGAGCTCCCACAGCTCTCCAGCCCTCGCTGTACATTCTCTCTCTTGTTTGTTACCAAATTGGTCCCGAGTAGAGGCAGCCTCTGTGTAGGCTTTCTGTGCCGGGTAGCTTTGGGAAGCCGGTTGGAGCTGAGCAGGTGGTTACAGTGCCTGGGGCACTGCTTTGCCTTTGTGCTTGCTCCCTTTGTTCAGAGGCAAACAGCTCGGCATCATAGGTGTGGTGACCTTGCAGGCAGGCCAAAGTCACCCAGGGAGTCACCCAGTGAGCTCCCAGCTGCCCTACAGAAATGGAGGGGCTGTAAACAATGGCGCTCAAGGGCTCCTCTGGCCAGAGTTCTTGCAGCTCTTGGAAGGCTCCCGCGCTTCCCAGCCTCCTCTATCGGGTCTCTTTCTCTGGATTGTTGGTCAGAGCTGTTCATCCAGCTCTCAGTTGTCTCTCAGGAATAACTGCTCCCTACACCTGTGTGCATCTGAGTTTGCCCATGGGAGGGGCTAGTTTAGTGTCTTCCTTCAGGGAGTGGCCACCATCTTGGGGCCTCCCTGACCCTCATTTTAGAGAGGAGAGAACAGAGGCTCAGGATCAGCCAGTGTCTTACCAAAGCCTCACAGGGATGAATGGTGAAGCCAGGACCAAAGCCCAGGTCTGCTCACTGCCAGAACCCTGCCCTCTCCCCAGGACAGCCACGCCCCCCCCACCCCCACCCCCAAGCCCGATGAAGCCATGGAAAGATGGTGTCAAGTGGCCAGTTGGCTGGCGTTAGGGTGCCCTGGCTACTGTCTCTGGAGCCTGATCTTGTATGTGGGTGTCTGAGGTCTGGGAAGTATACTGAGCATCCTACCAATACTGCCCTCACTGAGCAGGGACGGCTGTCACCCTCCCGGAACCGTCCTAGGGGCTGCTTTGCGCCTAGGGTTTGAGGGTCATGGCTGGAATCTTCCCCTCGTTCTCTGAGTTAGAAGAGCCTCCTCACAGGCTCTGCCTGCCTCTCCTAAAGAAGACACCATCCCTGCCTTGCTTGCTCACCACGTGGGGTTAACCTGGAACTCTGGGGATATGTTCTTGCATTTAAAATGTAGGAATCTGAAAACGCAGCCATTCGCATGGTGAACTCTGGTCATCCTTCAGCCTCGCTCAGATGTCTCGCTCAGATGTCTTCTCATGAAGGTGTCCCTGCCACCCCCATCCCCCCCCTGCCCACTGCACAATGGCCCCTCCCCTCTGCTAGAGAAGGAGGTTGGAGGCAGGGCTCTGCAATCAAAGGCAGCTCTGGGGCCTCAGGACAGGAAGGGACTTCCGTGTATACTTTTCCTGGTGTTGCAGGCCAGCTGCCTTCCTGGTTTCTCTGATGGGCTCATCCAAAGCTTGTGGTGTTCTTCCCAAACCTCCTCCACCAGGGGAGGCATGTTTAGCACATCAGCACCTCCTCACTCTGGTCCAGACCTTTCTGAGGGTGTAAACGCAAGGCTTGCCTAGGGAATCTCTAAGCAGCTCTCCAGGATTTTACACCTGAGGTTGTCTCTTCCATGTACTCATTCATAAAACACTCTCCAAGCTACTCGGGGGTAGGACATATACTAGGCCACCGACAGTGTAAGGAACCAATACGGCCCTGCCTGTCCTTAGGGAGCCAAGTCTTAATTGGAGACTGAGAGAAAGCATCCCAGCACCAGAGTGCTAAGGGCTGTGACAGCAGGGCCATGGGAGCACAGCCCTGCTCAGACTGAGGCCATTTCAGCAGGCTGTGAGGGATGAACCTGCTGAAATGGCCTCATTTTAGGGGACAAGTTAGAAGAAAAGATGGAGGGAGGGAAGAGCGTGGGTGATGACATGGAGGGAGGGAAGAGAGATGCATGGAAGATGAAAAATAGCACGTTATAGGTTGAATCAAACAGTGTGGTGTTGCTGGATAAGCAAGTTTGAGTCAAGAGGCAAAGGAGGTGAGGCTGATACCCAGCCAAGAAGCTTTGGCTTCATCCTGAGGGCAGCTTGGAGCCCTGGAAGGGTCAGATTTGAGTTTAGAAAGCTGGCTCTGCCTGATTGGGGTGTGGGGGTGACGGACGGTGTGGTGGAGTGAGGTACAGACCAGGTCGGACGCTGTTGTGGGAATCTATGGGATGACAATGGCCTGGGCAGGAGAGGCGATGGGATGGAAGGGAAGGCAGAGCTGATGGCAGACTGGACGTAGGGGCTGAGGGAGAGGGAGGGCTGAGAGTAGCCGGTGTCTCGTGTGGTGACTGGGGAGAGCCCACAGGTCCAGCTGAGCACCCAGTGAGTCTCAAGAGGCACCCCCCGGGTATGTTATGGGTCTGGAGACAATGCTGGGCCAGAGATGGGGATTTGGGAGCTGTTGGCCTGCGGGTGGCAACTAAAGTGAGGAGATGATAGACATTGGCCTGGGAGAGACTGTAGAGTAAAAAGGGGCCCTAGGACAGAACCCCCCAAAGGAACCACCGTGTGTGCCAGAGAGAAGCCAGGAGAGTGCGGTAGCCGAGAGCCAAAAAGATGAGGCCCGGAAAGGGTCAAGTGTCTGCAGGACAAGGGGCTTCTGGTGCCTGCGGCAATGGATGCTGTCAAGAGAGCTGGGAGACAGGGGCAGGTTTGTGGGGTGAGGAAACAGACACGTCTTTGAAGAACTTCGGTGGTAAAGGGGAAAGAAGCAGGGCAATGGCTGACAGTGGACATGGGATGGAAGAAGAGGGTTTTGCAGACAGAGGAGATTAAAGCAGGTGTTGAGGGTGAGGAGGCCTCACCGAAAGGGGAAAAGTAGAAGAAACAGGATGAGGATGGAGGAAGAGAAGGGACAAGTTAAAATCCATTTTCCTCAGCCACTGACTCGCTGTGGGTCTCCCCTGAGTATGAGGAGGGAGAGGAAAAGGGTGGACCCCCAGGGCTGCCCAGCTTTCCACAGATGGGGCTTCCTGAGACTCCAGCAGGGAGTCCTATGGGATTCACTGTCCTGCTTGGTGACCAGGCTCTGGCGGAAGTAGTCATGTCCCCTCCCACGTGCCAGGCCATTAGTTAACAAAGCACATTCAAATCTGCTGTCTCATCCCTGGGACAACCCAGTGAGGTGGGGATTGTTCCATTAAGAGATGAGAAAACTACCCGGCCCATGTTGCTCAGTGATTGAGTGTCGACCTATGAACTAAGAAGTCACGGTTTGATTCCCGGTCAAGGCACATGCCTGGGTTGCAGGCTCGATCCCCAGAAGGGGTGTGCAGGAGGCAGCCGATCAATGATTCTCTTTTATCATTGATGTTTCTGTCTCTCTCCCTTCCTCTCTGAAATCAATAAAAATATGTTAGTTTTTTAATGAGAAAACTAAGGCTCAGGGAGAGGACGAGATCTAATGAAGACCACACACTAGTAAATAGAGGGGTTGGATTCTAGCTAAGGTCTGGGATTTGGAGTTCTGATGGGTCTCAGAGCCCCGGCGCCGGGTCCTGGGCTGGGGCAGGCACTGCGGACCGAGGCTCAGAGCCTCTGTTGCACTTCACCTTCCCAAGGAGCTTCCTGGCCCGAAACTTGATCATCTTATTATAATGCCAAGCCTGGCCTCCAGGTTTCCTGGGGAAGCTTCCTCCTCTTTCTCCAGCAGCTGTGAAGACACCTCCCTCTGTGTCCCCCCCCCCCCCCCCCCCACACACACACACAAACCCTGGGCTCTGGGAAATGGTAGTGTTTCTGAGAAGTCGGATGGGGGCTGTGGTTTATGACTGGCCTGGGGGTGAGGGAAGGCCTGAGGCCCCAGCAGACACAATGGTAACTCCAGGGCAGGCCTAGTCACCTCCTTCCTCCCACCTGGTCCCTGGAAGCCACCTCCTGCCTGCCTTCTCTTCACGCAAGGTCAGATATGGAAGATGAACAGAACGTGTTGTGGGAAGTTGGCTGAGGTTGGAAGGGGGTAGGGTGGCATGAGTGTCTATGTTCAGGGAATCATCTCAGACCTTCTGGAATGGGAATGAGGGCCTGGATCTCTGGCCCACAGCTCAAGGCTGTTTGAATGGACACTTGACATGTGCTGTCTCACCCCAGCCCCACCACTGTCCACCGCACAGAGCTCATGGAACTTGCCCAAAGTCAAACAGCAACCAAAGGTTGGGGCTGGACTGGGACCTGCAGGGTCTGACTCTAAAGTGTGCCCCCTGTCTGTACCCCATGGTGTCTGGGCCGAGGATGAGATCAGCCTTCTCACCAGCAACCCTGCCACCAGCCGCTCCCGTCCACCACTTCCTCTTCCCCTTCCCAGACAGTCTTGCCTAACAATCCAGAATAATCTTTCAGAAACACCAACCTTACCCTGTCTCTCCTTCATTAAGGCCCCCCTTCAATGCTTTCCCTCTGCCCTCAGGATAACATCAACGCTCCCTCTCCTGGCCCTTTAGGATTTGGCTCCTGTTGTCTCTTCAGCCCCAATTCCCTCACCATCTCTCCCAGCAGCACCGCAGGGGCCAGTGTGCTGCTCTCTGACCAAGATGGAATGCATCTGGGCTCCAAGAAGACCTGAATCACAGACTGACACCCTCAGGACATTCTCTCTCTGTGGCCCCCTGCATATCAGCACTTTCTTTCCAAACTACTCTTTCAAAGGCTCAGCAAATGCCTTAATAGACCTCAATCAGACCAGGGATAAAGAATCTGCCCTTCCACTTCTACTGGAAAGATTCTGGGGAACAACTCTAATCAGTTCATCAACCCATCATAATCAGTGGTCAGGGATGAGGTACTAGAATCATGTGATTGGAGTGGGAGGGGGAGAAGTTACCCCAAATATGGGGGTGGGCAGCAAATAAATGGTCATTAAAGGGATCCCTGTTCCCAGGCTGCCATAGCTACAACTTCAGACCATTTCTTAAGCAAGTGTCCTCTTAAACCAGCGTTCCCACGTTCTGGAATGCCTTTCCCTGTTCTCTACCGATAGTACTCCCTCCTCAGAAAAGCCCTCCCTGGTCCTCTCTGTCACCCCAGCATTGTATGCTCTTCTGTAATCAAACTTACCCTTTTGTGCTGTAATGATCTGTTCCTAAGCCTTTCTCCCAGGGCACAGTAAGCTTCTTGAGGCAGGGTGGTCATCCTTGTATTTTCATCCTCTAGCGTGGCCCCTAGCCCACAGGAGGCATCCAATACATGCTTAATGAAGAAGGAAATGAGGGATGGAAGAGTGACATTGATGGTGAATACAACCAAGGTGAGATGTAGTTGATTGACATATAGTAGGTGCTCACTAAGCAGTTGTTGAGCCCTTGAATGATCACCATTACCATTGTCACTGCCATTACCACTGCCACCACCACCATTACTGCCACCTCCACCACCAGGACCACCCTTCACATTTGCAGGGTCCGGTAGGAATATAAATGGAGTCTCCATATCATATCCTAAATATTTAAAAGGTATAAACCAAACTAACAAACTATGAAATAAATAGCTATTTTCTTATCTTGACAAATACACCTTCTTAATGACCTCGAAGGCCAAATCCAAATTTGAAATGTTCACACTTCTCTGAATTCTTTTTAGAACATGGAGGCACTGGGAGACAACCCTTGGTCCCTGGCTTCCAGCTCTTGGCCCAACTCTCCTCTCACTCCAACTCTTCCCTGTACTGTGAGGGGCACACATGTGAACACCCCGGTCTGCATGTCTCTGGTGGTTTTAAAACATGTCTACGAAGGCTTTTATCTCCTTTCCTTGAGAGGTGTGGCTCATGTCCCTGCCTGTTAAAACTAGCGGTGCTGTAAGTCATTTGTAACCAATAGAATGAAGCAGAAAATATGCTAGGTGGCTTCCAAGGCCAGGAAAGGCAATGCAGCTACTGCTCTGTTTACTGAGATGCTACTCTTGGCACCCTGGGCAACGATGTACGAAGTCCAACTACTCCGAGGCCGCCATATTGTGAGGGAGCCCAGAGCACACAGAGGCCTCACAGAGATGCTCCAGTCTATAGCCCCAGCTGAGCTCCCATCCAGCTATCAGCATCAACCTTCAGATATGTGGATAAAGACCCCGCCACTGAGTCTCCCCAGCTGAGGCCCCAGGCATTGTGGATCAGAGACAAACCATCCCCGTTGTGCCCCGTCCAAGTTCCTCACCCACAGGAGCCATGAACATTACAAAATAGCGGTTTGAAGCTGCTAAATTTTGTAGTAATTCGTTCGGTAGCAATCAATGCTCAGGTTTTATCCAAGCACCTCTGCCTCCTACAAACTACCCCTCAAGTTTAGAGAACACATCTGGGGAAGAAGATTGTGCAGTCCTGGAAGCAGGCTTGGGCTGTGTGGACAGAGAATTCCAGGATCCTGGGTTCCCTGGTCTAGAATAGGGGGTAGGGGAACGGGGAACACATCCAATTGATCCCACAGATTCCTTGTGCTATGGGTAGGGATGCAGCTGAAAGCAAGTCAGAATGAGACGCAGGGTGGGGGTCCCTCTTCCCTGGATCTGAGTGGTCCTGCTCTCCATGGTCAACACCACCACTACAATCACCTATTGCTACCAGCACAGTGATGCAGCTTCCTCTGTGTCCCACTGGGTCCTCGAAACACACAGTCTAGCCCTGGCTGGTGTAGCTCAGTGGTTAGAGCATCAGCCTGTGCACCAAAAGGTCTTGAGTTCGATTCCTGGTCAAGGGCATGTAGGGGGTTACAGCTTCGATCCAGGGCCTAGTTGGGGCACGTGTGGGGGGCAGCCAGTCCATGTGTGTCTCTCTCATATTGATGTTTCTCTCTTTCTCCCCGCTTCCTCCCTTCTACTCTCTCTAAAAATTAATGGGAAAAGTATCTTCAGGTGAGGATTAACCAAAAAACAAAACAGCAACAGCAGCAGCAAACAGTCTGGCGAGGAAGAAAGAGACGTAACAAAAATTGAGAGTGGCAAACACTCTGAGAGAGAAAGCAGAGGGCGGCTGTGGGAGACCATGGTGGGGGGAAGGGGTGGTGGAGAAAGCACCCTGGAAGAGGGGGCACCCAAACAGAGACTTCAAGGAAGTCACCGAGAAAGTGGAGAAATCTTATTCCAGTTCTAGGAAATGGCGTGTCCAGACGCTTGGTGACAAGTAAGAGTGGTCCATTTGAGGAAGTGCCAGCCGGACAGCCTGGCAAGAGAGACAAATTGGGAAGTGGAGGGGGGTGGTGCCGGCAGCAGGGAGTGGCGGTGGCAGAGCGAAGCCTGGAGAGGTCGGCAGAAGCCAGCTCTTCCAGGGCCTCAGAACAGGGGTGATGTTCAGGGAGGGTGCGCTGGCATCGCTGTCCATACTGGCGCCTCTCTGATTGCCCAGGGCCTAGTCCAAACCAGTAGTCTTTCTGAATATTACCCCTATTTTTTTTTAACCTGGAAGTTTTTTTTTAGCAGGTAGGTGAGTCAATCACATTTGTGATTTTTTTACAAACATGTTCAGGTTTCTGTGAAAGAAAGGCTTGGAGCAGGCGTCCTCAAACTACGGCCCGTGGGCCACATGCGGGTGTTTTTGCCGTTTTTTTTTTTTTTTTGTTTGTTTGTTTTTTACTTCAAAATAAGATATGTGCGGTGTGCATAGGAATTTGTTCATAGTTTTTTTAAAACTATAGTCCGGCCCTCCAACGGTCTGAGGGACAGGGAACTGGCCCCCTGTTTAAAAAGTTTGAGGACCCCTGGGAGGGAGCCACGAATGGATGCGGAGTGATACAGACGGTATAGCAGCTCTCCACGAGAGATGATGGCCGTCTGGACCAAGTGGTGGCAACAGAGATGGAGAGAAGTGGAGGTGGTTAAGCGCTATTTAGAGGGTAGAATCAACAGGAGCCAGGGTGAGTCAGACACGGCCTCTGCCTTCAGTGAGCTCCCAGTGCAACAGAGAGACAGCGTGGACCTGCATGGCAATTAAACTCAGCGTGTTTAGCCCTCCGCACGAATCTCAGAGGCAAACACAATATTCCCATTTCACAAGTGAGAAAAAGCGATGTCTCGCGGCAAACATTGTTGCCTGCCCACGCAGGAGTCCTCCCCTGCCTCCTCTTTGCCAATGGAATCCTAGTTGAACGGTGTTCATCACTTGGGGCGAACCATGACTGGCCACAGCTACCCTCTGCTAGTGACAGCTCTCCTCTGCCAGTGACGGGTCCGGCCCAGTACAGACTCCCGTTCTGGTGAGGCGTGGAGGGGGAGGAGCCATTCCTCCTCATAGGAGAGAGGCACCTGGAGAGAAAACCTGTTTTCTGCTGCCCTCCCTGCTCTTCCACCTTCATTTTTTAAAATATATTTGTATTGATTTCAGAGAGGAAGGGAGAGGGGGAGAGAGATAGAAACATCAATGATGAGAGAGAATCACTGACTGGCTGCCTCCTGCACACCCCACACTGGGGATCGAGCTCGCCACCCAGGCATGGGCCCTGACCGGGAATCAAACCGTGACCTCCTGGTTCATAGGTCAATGCTCAACCACTGAGCCACATTGGCCGGGCCCTGTTCTTCTTACTTTAGATTAAGGGCATGAGACATGGACCTCTGACATGCATCTTGTGACCGTGAGGGTGAGGATTATGAAAGCCAGTAATGCTGCAGAAGGCTGTAAGGAGTTGAGTCCTCAATGACGTTAATAACCAATCTGGGAGCCACCTATGGTTTTTTGTTGTTGTTTAGAGAGAGACAGAGAGAGAGAGAGAGAGAGAGGTGGGAGAGACACATCCATTCGTTGCCTCCTGCACACGCCCCGAGTGGGAACCAAACCCACAACCTAGGCATGTGCCCTCACTGGTAATTGAACCCTCGGCCTTCTGGTGCCCCGGACAGGATGAGGCTCCAACCAACTGAGCCACTCTGGCAGGGGCCAGCCTACGTTTCTTGATAAGAAAACAACAGATGTCCTTACAGCGTATGCCACTGTGGCAGCACTGCCAATGGCCCTCTCACCACTTTAACATGCTGACACACACCGGCTCCCAGTCCCCGCGCGCGTTCCCTCCCCACAGCCAGCACCTGCTTCTCTTTGTCAGAGGACCACCCTCGAGCTGCTGGATCCCACTTGGCCTGTGAGCACGAAAACCCAGAAGGGCCTGGGAATTTATACACCCCCCCCCCCGCCCCCCGCCCCCCGCCAAGGGCGCCCCTTAACCAGTGACGGATACGGAGGTGTCAGTCCTCCAGCTGCCTTGCACTGGTCTGCACAGCTCTGAGGAGTGGCCGCACTGTCCCTAGACCTTCTCTGTAGGATGGAGCCAAAGTTCCCCTTTATGGGACTTGGCTTGATATCATACTCCCCCACCCTGTCCCACTTCCCTACTGCTGGTTTGTCTTGGGAACACGTCCTAATACATCACTTTCACAGGACTCCTCACCTCAAGTTCTGCTTCTAGGAATCCCAACCCGAGACAGCCACCATTAGTCAGGTTTTCTGTACTTGCAGCCTAAAGCATCCTTACAGACATAGCAGAGTAAGGGGGAGGTCTCATAGCAAGCTTGCTCAAATATGGCTCTTCCTGCCTGCAAAGCCTATGGTTCTTTTAAACACGCTACTTAATAAGCTGATGATTAAAAACATTTATGTCAAGTGCCATATTCTAAACATAATAACCATGTCAGTTTAATTACTGCCAATTACTGAGAGCATCTCCCAGGAGCCAAGCACCAGGCTAAGGCTTTACCTCAGTGACTTCATTTCATCTTTACCAACCATATAAGGTGGATACTACTTATATTAGTGCTCTGTGTGTTAGAGAGTGGTTCCTAGACGCCACCATCTGGTCTTTTCATAGGCCCTCTCACAACGTAACAGTTTACTTCCTCAAAGTCACAAACAGAGAATCTCTGACTCCAGGGAAGGTCCAAATCCTTTTTTAAGCGCTTTACATTATTAAATCCATACCCAGGAGACTCTCCTTTTAAAGTAATTCGAATCAACTGATTTGGGACCTTAATCACATCTGAAAAATCACTTCACTTTTGCCGTATTCCACTGGCCAGAAACAAATCACAGGCCCCCCCTCACTCAAAGAGAGGGATTATACAGGGCACGAACATCATGGGGGCCACCCTAAGGACTGTCTACCACACTATTATTACCCATACTAGAGGCCCAGTGCATGATTTATTTAATCATGCACCTGGTGCACCAGCGGGCTGGCTGTCTGCCGGTGCACCAGGCCTTCCGAAAGCCTCCGGCGAGGCGGAGGCTTTCGAAAGGCCTTGTGCCGGAGCAGACAGCCGGCCAGCTCCCCCGCTTTGGCTTTTGATCGCGGGGGAGCTGGCCGGCTGTCCGCCGGTGCACCAGGCCTTCCGAAAGCCTCCAGTGCAGCCATGGCACAGACGCTGAGCTGGCGCCGCGAGCTCAGCATCCTGCTGGCCCAATCAGCTACCCCGGCCACCCTGAGTCCCGCCCCCTGCGCCTCCTGCTGGCCCAATCGTGGGCGTAGCGGAGTGATGGTAATTTACATATTACCATTTTATTTTGTAGGATGGGAGAGTTGAAGAAACTGAGGCAAAGGAGGGTTTAGTAACCCTACCCAAAGCCATACTCTAATGAGAAGAGGTAGACTGTGGTTTCAAGCCCATGCACTCTAGTCCAGAGACTGAGCTCTGAACTGTGACCCTGCACTGACTGCCCACTGCCCCAAGTACGTTCCCATTTGTATGTTCCCGAGTCCCCTCAATAATCGAGAGGAGGAAATGGAGGCTCACAGAGGTTAAGGGACTTGCCCAAGGTCTCACAGTGGCAGCGTCAGGCCAACAAGTCAGGTTTATCAAACTCCCAAACCCAAGATTTTAACCAGTATAGAAAGCAATCAGTTCTTTAACAGAGGAATAGAGTGCTGGAGGAGTTCATAGGACACAGAGAACATCCCTAGTGGGCAGGAACGGAGGAGGTAGCCTTCCAACAGGGTCATAAAGAAAGAACAGAATCTGGCTATTTGACAATGGGGTGGGGGGAGGGAGAAAATATATATCCAAGGAGGGGACAGCTTGGGCAAAGGCAAGGAAGCAGAAAAGCACACGTGCTTGGGATGGGGTGGGGAAGGAAGTTTGTTTCAGACCAAGACGGGGGACTGTGAGAAAGGAGGCTGTAGATATGACCTGGGCCCAATTTGGAACACCGGTGTTGACCCTGAGAAGAATCTGTCTGCCCCATAGGACTCCTCGTGGTTCATGGGGCTCAAATTCATAACCAGAATCTAGCGAACATTGTTTACAGAGGCCCCTCACACATGCTGCATTTCCTCACGCAGGCTGCAACTCAGGGAAAAGCCACACAGCGCTCTGCCGAGCCTCCTGCACTGTGCGCCTGTATCTGCACCTTTATACATCCCCTCCTAGGATCACAATTCCATCACTAAGACTGAGACTTGCCCTATCCAATAGGAGCTGGGCAGCTATACCTTCCTTTGCATCCTCACAGACCAATCAGATGGTGTTATTTGGACCAATCAAACTGTGAGAGCTGGGAACCCTCGCTTGCATAGAAATGGGACAATGGGGGACCAGATGCAGACTTTCTTCTCTAACAAGCCAGCTTCCCCTCTGCCACGAGGGCGCATACTTTCAGTTTCCTTTGAAGACTGTGTCTTTGGGTGCAGCAGCAACACCACCTGGACTGTCTCACAGTTGTGCCCTTCCATGACGGAGCTGTTGTCACTGAATAAAGTCTCCCCATTCACCCCACTCCAAAGCGGGTCCTCCTGCTGGTGTCAAATTGGTGGTGATGACTTTTGGTGGACCCCAGAATAAAGAGCCAGAGCTTTATTTTGAGGGCAGTTGGGAGCCACAGAAGGATGTTGAGCAGCCGCCGCAGCCATACACGAAAAGGCCTTTAGAGGAGTTAATATCAGGTGTGGGAGAGGGGACTGTTAATAGAGTTTTTCTGCCTCCAAAGGCCATTCAAGGGCACCGTTGGTTCTCCCAGAGCCCTAAGAGGGAGGGTGGATGAGCAAAGCTGTGCCCATTTTATGGGCAAGCACACTGAGGTCCATTGCAAGACATAATGCTTTATGAGGGGAATGAGGCTCAGTAGTGGGGGGTCAAATGTCCCATTTCAGTCATGGTACTGGGGGAATGGGGACCAGGGATTATATATTTTTTTCCTACAGACGATGGCTCATTCATCCTTTGCACCAGAATCAACATGGGGAAATGTCTATTCTGGGGTCGGAAACCCAAAGGTTCTGATTGGGCAGGTGTGGCATGGGCCCAGGTATTGGCATTTTAAACAAGCACCCCAAGCGGACTGGAAGGGCCGGGCTACCCTTTAAGACTCCTTCCAGAGCAGAAGGGTCAAAATCTGGGTCGTCCCAACACCTTCTCCTCCTCCCCATTCCTTCGGGGGCCGCCTCCGCTGAAGCCAGACCTCCTCAACCCTCCAGGGGCATGTTCAGGGCCGGTGGGCTCAGCTAAGTGCTATCACGAGGGAACAAGACGAGGAAACTGAGGCTCAGAGCGTCCACGGCGCGCCCCAGGTCCCTGCGCTGCACGGGGTGAGATTCGAACCCGAGGCGGCGGCGGCTCCGGGCGGACTCCACTTCCCGCGGCGGCCGGCAGGGGTACGCGGAGCCCTGGGAGCCGGGGGCCGGGGGCGGGGGTCGGGGCGGGGGCGCTGGAAGAACGGGGGCTTTGATTCGCATCTCCCGGCGCAGACCCAGACGCTAATTAAAATCGCCTGGGCCGCGGGGGCGGCGGGGCGGGCACAAAGCCGGCTTTGAGCGGGCGGCGGCGGCGCTGGCGGGCGCGGGGCCGCGCGGCACAGGGGCCGCTTGTGGGACGTGTTTGTTTTTGCTCGTAAAGCGCAGCGGCCGAGCGGTGCCCGGGTGGCGCAGGGGGCCGAGCCGGGAGAGGGCCCCTGAGGCCACGGCGGCCCGCCTCCGCCCGGCCGGCTGCGCGCTGCGCCCGGCTCAGCTGCCCTCGCCCACCCGGGCGACCTTGGGCGAGTCCCTTCCCACGCGGGGCCTCAGTTTCCCTCCGCGTGTTACGTGGTAATGATGGTAACCGAATAGACTTGCCAAGAAATCGTATTGATTGCGCGCTCGCTGTGGTCTCTGTCCCGGGCTAAGGCTTTCCCCACTTCCTTGTACTGAATCCTCCCAACTCTTCCTCTCCCCCGGGTTAGAGCTGAAAGGCCAGAGAGGCTGAGCGCCTTGCCCAAGGTCACACAGCTCTAAATGAGAGCGCAAGGCCTGGGCTCCAAGACCAGCACCTCAGAAACTACAAGGGGATGCCTCTCAGCAGAGTGGGAGCAGGCGAGGGCCAGGTGGGGGCACACAGGACGGTGGGTTTCAGCAGGAAAAAATTTCCTGATCACAGTCTGCTCATTACCTATCAAGCTGCTCCTTGGAGTGAGCGCCCCAGCGCTGGGGTCTTCAAGCAAAACCCGAAACACCACTGGCGATGGTTCACAGAGGTCCCTTCAGCCCAGGTCTTTAAGCTCCCCGGCTAACCACAGTGGCACTGCTCTGTATCTTGGGCTGCATGGGAGTTGGGGGTGGGGGTGGGGTGGGTGGGGTGCAGGTCTGCCAGGATGATGGGAACCAGGGAAAGATGGGAGCCTCCTCCTTGGGAGCCCCCATGGTTGGTGGGATCCCCTGACCTCCATGGTCACAGAATCACTTAGGCTCCCGCTCGGGGCCATACACTCTCTGAGGAGAACTTGCTCCTGCCATGTGAACTTCTCTCCCACCCACTTCTCACCTGACTTCAACTCACGCTGCAGATGTCAGCTCAGAACAGGTTCCAGTGATGGCGAACCTCTGACACGCGTGTCAGTGCCATTTCTGATGACACGCGGCCGCTGAGGCGGCTGCATGCCGAGGATGAAACATTTATGTTATTTAAACTATAAATATCGTGAAATAATGTTTTTTCCTCAAAGGGACACACTACCTGAGTTATGCTCAGTTTTTTGGCGAAGTTTGAAACACCGAGCTCAAAAGGTTGCCCATCACTGGGTTAGACTCTTCTCAGCACCCACCATTCCACCTTGGGAATAGCTGTTACAGGGGTAGTGACCTGTTCAAGGTGGTTGCCTCCCCTGCCAGGCCTGGGCCCCTGTCTGGGCCTTGCTCACCTTTGCCACCAGTACCCTCTTGAGGAATTGGGCGGGGAAGATGCATTGGGTAGTATTTCCTCTGGTTGGAGTAGGCTCAGTTAAGGCCTGGCTGGGGGACTTGGGGGGAGGGTAGGCATCGTCACAGAGATACAGAACCTTGGTTGGGGACCCATTTCACTGCCTAAGGCCAGTGGCAGACCAGGCACGCTCTCCCATCCAATGACATGAATGCTGAGATGTCTGTGGCTGGAGGTCCCGCCGCCCCTCTGACACTGGGCCTCTGGCAACCTGCGCTCTCAGCCTCTCCAGCTTCCTCTGCCCCCCAACCCCCACCCCCTGTGTTCCCTGTCTGCAGGCTGATAGCTGGGAAGGGATCCGACCTGGATGGGATCTCCCACTAATCCCAGCCACCTGCGAGGAGAACTCGAGGGAGGAGGACAGGGAGGGAGGGTTTCTCAGACTCTCTCCCTCCCTGAGCCCTGAGAGCCAGAGCTTGGACAGAGACACTATTAACACAAAATTTGCAAACATGGCTTCTAAAAATAGCTCCGCTGGCAAGACCCACCTGGCACAGGCTGCACCTTTGCGGCTGCTGGCCCGGTCCCCTCAGAGCGCCGCCTCGGTCTGTCAGCAAGTGTGTCACTCTGCCTCCCCCCACCCACCATGAGGGCGGTCACAGCCGTGAGCCCCGTCCAGAGGAGAGACCCAGAGAGAAGATGAGGATTGTCCCCGTCCGAAGCGGGCCTGGGATGTGCAGGCGGAGAGGGAAGATAGCATTGCCCATAGGGAACTCCTAGATGGGGTCGGGGGTAGGAGACATATGTACAAAAAGGCCAAAGCAGGGTTTAAACTCCTGAAAATGAAAATAGCCCAATCAGAGTAAAAAAAAAAAAAAAATGCCAAGTGGATGAAGAAAGAAAACACGAAGGGAGGGAGGCAGGGCCAGGAGAGGGGTTCCATGGCCATCATGGACCCTGACAGGGGAGGGTCATCCTCAGCACCAGACAGCCAAGAAGCCAGCCGAGAGCTCCTCTCACCAAAGCCTGTCATTGAACAAGTGACGGAGCGAGGCCCGGACTGGTGATGTGACTTGCCCCAGGCACCCCAGCAAGCCAGTGGCCGGACTGGGCTGGAACTTGGGTCTGCTGGCCTAATGCCCTTTCCGGCAGGCCCCTCGGTCTCCCTCTCTACTGGCTGATGGGATGGTCGTCATTAACAATGAGTCTCAAAATGCCCTCTTTTCATTGCTGGTTTCTTTAGAAAAGATTTGCTGAGCATCTGTTGTGTGCTGGATACTGGGTACTCGAAAGTGAACTGGACAGACAGGCTTCTGACTTCCGGTAAGTTCCATTACCATCGAATGTCAAGAACTGCTCAGGTGTGCACAGAGCTCTGCTGTCTCAAGGCGCTTTCACCTAAACTCCCACAACAGAATGTACATTGTGTTTCCCAGGTTACAGTCGAGGAAACTCGGCTCAGGCTCAGCTAGTCACTTGTCCAAGGTCACCCAGTACAAGTTGGGACGCCAGCTTCCTCCGGTTGCCTCAGGGGCCTGGGGTTCCTGCTAAACCAGTGA
Organism: Cnephaeus nilssonii; assembly: GCF_951640355.1. Lineage (NCBI taxonomy): Eukaryota > Metazoa > Chordata > Mammalia > Chiroptera > Vespertilionidae > Cnephaeus > Cnephaeus nilssonii. The sequence continues at coordinate 44,383,154 of NC_137084.1, read as the reverse complement.
GGATGGCTTGTAGGAGGCCAGCACTTGCGCCTGGAAGCCTCCTGCTCTGGATGCCCCCATGGATGAGGGTAAGAGGCACGGGGAGGCCCCATGGCCAGGTCGCCCCACAGATTGCTTTTGGTTGGATTCAGTGACTTCCCCGGGACACATTACGTACATAGATCCTGTCCCTCAGAGAGCCCTTGGGAAGCCTGGCTGCTCTCCACCAGGCAGCTGCTACCTGCTCTCCCAAGCCCTCCCCTGGACCAATCCAACCAGGCACAGATGCCCATTCCTGGGACGGGAAAGTAAAGTCAGCGCTGTAATCTTCCTGGTCCTCAGCAGGCCCCATTCAGGTTCTACGGTGGGTGGTCAGCAGCTGTGAAGGCATGTGACCTCGCTCTGGGCAGGGGGGACTGGCTGTGCTGGGTCCCTCACAACAGCCCCTGGCCATTGCCCCCTGTGGTCTCTAGATCCCTGGGCTCACCCGGGGCGGGGACCTGTGTACATTTCTTTCTCTTTTGATGCCACAGTGAATTCTGCTCTGCAATGGGCTCATTCCAGGTGAGCTCATCTGAGGCCTGCACGTTCACTCCAACCACTTCCCCACACCCACAGGGGCACATGCTTACATCTGCATCTTCCCACTTGCTGCCTAGAACTTTCCAGAACACCATGCTGCAATGCTTGCCTTGAGTCCCCACCTGTTACACACCTTGTGGGCTGGCAGGGCCCTGACCGTGGACCCAGGTGCTAACTGGCTGTCCCACTCTGCTCTGGGATCCGCTTACACGAGCGAGGCATCCCCTGCCTCGGAGAGTCTGCTACCCACACAGCATTGTCTGATCCAAATGGCTGCTCTAGACACACAAATTGCCAGTTTTGAGTTCTATCGCCCCTTCCACCCTAGCCACACCTAAAACAAAGGTGCCCATCTCTAGGCTGGACCTAAGAGAGAGTGGTGCTCTATAGATGGCCGAGCTCTGGAATACTGCCCCCTAGGGCACTCCAGGGTAAGTTGAGGCACTAAGGATGTACCTTCCCTGCCCAACAATTCCTTCTTGCAACTATACTACCATACCCTCTTTTTTTTAAAAAGTATTTTTTTTTTATTGATTTCAGAGAGGAAGGGAGAGGAAGAGAGAGAAACATCAATAATGCCCTTGCCGGTTTGGCTAGTGGATAGAGCGTTGGCCTGCGGACTGATGGGTCCAGGGTTTGATTTCGGTCAAAGGCACATGCCTGGGTTGCGGGCTCGATCTCCAGTGGAGGGGCTTGCAGGAGGCAGCCAATCAATGATTCTCTCTCATCACTGATGTTTCTATCTCTCTATCCCTGTCCCTTCCTCTCTGAAATCAATAAAAATATTTTTTTTTAAAAAAAGAAACATCAATAATGAGAGAGAATCATTGATCAGGTACCTCCTGCATGCCCCCTACCCCAGCATGTGCCCTGACTGGGAATTGAGCAGTGCCCTCCTGGTTCAAATGTTGCCGCTCAACCACTGAGCCATGCCGGCTGGGCCCACACCCTCTTGTAAGGAAGCGGTGCTGGGCAGGTGCTTGCCCAGGGAAGGTCACTGATGGGACCAGAGGTAGGGGAGCACCAGCTCACAGGTCCCCTAGACCCCCAATGTGGCCTCTGGGCAGAGTCGGCACCGTGAGGTGATAAGTTCGCCAGTGGTGAATAGCTCAGCCTATCTGGATGCTCCCGCCAGGGGTCCGGACTGAGGCCCACCAAAGCAATGGGCAGGGGAAAGTGGAGGAGGATGGAGTGTGCGGAGAGCTGTCTTGTTGTTTGAGACCTTCCCAGTTTCAGACCGTGTGCCCTCCCTCCCCCCAAAAAAGGATTCCTAAGATGGCCTGAGAGAGAGCCGGTGCTTCTTTCAACCAAAATGCTTGTCCAGCTGATAGATTCTGTCTCTCAGGAGGTTTAATGGGAGGCCCAGAGTCATGGGACCAGGAGTGGCTAAGGCTGGAGCTGAGAATGCACCCCCAGAGGGCTCTGGAGGGGAGGCTGGGCCGGCTGAGCTGCATTTACATACTGATATGGAAAAGGCTTGCCCAAGAGAAGTCCTTCTGTGCTCCCTTGCCATCCCCACGTGTCCTCACAGTGCCTCAGCGGGTCCCTGTTCCTTGCGACCTGAGCAATCCAAACGTACCCACGGGACTCGCGCAAAAACCCGTGAGCTGGAAGGGAGGAGCCCCAACCAGGGCATCAACTGCCCGGTGGCCCAGACATGTCACTCAGCCTCTCCCAAGCTCAATTTTCTCATCTGGAAATTGGGGAGGTCAATCCCAGTCTGTCCATATCCTCCCACTAGACATGATGTTGGCAGGGGGAGGGGTTGTACGAATGAAATGAGATCACAAATTGGAAGCCACACCAAGACTCAGCATCCAGTTACATGTGATTCATCATTTATGACCTCACCAGCTTGAAAACACCAAATGGCAAATCCTCGCCTTCTCCTCCACCTCCCCCCCACCCCTGGCCTAGGTTAGCAGATTATTCAGCCACTTGGTCAATGAACACAGAAAAAGCCCACTTGGGTGCCTGGCACCACTTGGGTCTGGGGAGCACGAGAGAAAAAGACCTCGGCACTGCCGTCCAAGGGCTCGCATCACAGTCTGTCTGGGAAGATGAGATCCGCACAAAGCATAATCGCTGCCATTTTCAGAAGCACCTCCCCTGTGCCATGCTGTGCAGTGTGCTCTCCACATGGCAGCCCACTGAATGGTGGGTGCTGCTGGCCTCAGTCTAAACATGAGGAACCTGAGGTTCAGTGAGCTGCTGGGGAGGCTGGTTCAACATCACGCAGTTAGGGCACTGGGCCAGAGCCCGGCAGGAGCGACCTCTGAGGCCGGGGTCTTTGCAGCATCCTGGCTGCCTGGGGATGCTGTGGAGCGGGGTCTGGGTGCACCAGGAAGGGCTGCCCCCTGTCACGCCCAAAGTCTGCTCTTGCCTGGCCCTGTGCTGGGCACTGACATCTACAGCACAGGCCTGAGCTTTTACCTCTAAAGAATACATGGTGTGGGCAGAACTGCTTCTCAGACCCTCACCTCCCAGTGTACCCACCCCTTCCTTCCCTAGCATGTCTGACCCTTCACCAGTAAGAATTGCAGCTCCTGTGTGCACACAGCTAGCTTCCAGGGAAGACTGTGAGCTCTACATGTGACAGGTTAGAGCAGCGGTCGCCAACCTTTCGGACCTCACAGACCACCAGTGGTCCGCGGACCACCGGTTGGTAACCGCTGGGTTAGAGAGAATGAATCCCCCTCACCTTGGTCTCTCTATGGGGTCAAGTCCTTGGTGGGGGCCTTAGCAAGGTCTAAGGCAGTGGTCGGCAAACCGCGGCTTGCGAGCCACATGCGGCTCTTTGGCCCCTTGAGTGTGGCTCTTCCACAAAATACCACGTGCGGGCGCGCACGTACAGTGCGATTGAAACTTCGTGGCCCATGCGCAGAAGTCGGTTTTCGGCCTGGGCGAGTCTATTTTGAAGAAGTGGCGTTAGAAGAAGTTTAAGTTTAAAAAATTTGGCTCTCAAAAGAAATTTCATTCGTTGTACTGCTGATATTTGGCTCTGTTGACTAATGAGTTTGCCAACCACTGGTCTAAGGAACTGCATGCAGCTCAAGGTCTTTTAAAAATACATATATTTTATTGATTTTTTTACAGAGAGGAAGGGAGAGGGATAGAGAGTTAGAAACATCGATGAGAGAGAAACATCGATCAGCTGCCTCCTGCACACCTCCTACTGGGGATGTGCCCGCAACCAAGGTACATGACCCCGACTGGAATCAAACCTGGGACTCCTCAGTCCGCAGGCCGATGCTCTATCCACTGAGCCAGACCAGTTAGGGCGCAGCTCAAGGTCTTAGCAACAGCGGTCCAGTATGAGCCCAGGGCATCTGCGGTAGTCATGCAGCTGCTATTTCCAATAGTTAAATGTGTGCCAGGCTCCGTGCTGGGTACCCACCCTGAATTATCTTATTTAATCTGCACATTAAATTTTATTGTCATCCAATTTTACAAATGAAGATATGGAGGCTCAGAGCAGTTTAGTGAGTTGCCCAAGGTCATTCAACTGGTAAATGATGGAGCTGAGCCTCCATCCTGTCTCTTGACTCCCTGCATCCCACAGCAGCCTTTGGGTGAAGATCCAATTCTTCACCTAGCATTCAAGACTTTTCGCAGGATGACCTCAGAACCATCCACCAGACAGGTCTCACTCCTCCCTGTACCTAAGCAGGCCTGTTCCTTCCCACCCACACCTGTTCATACCCTTTGCCGCCAGGATAGCTCGCCCTGCTCCTCCCCATCCTGCGCACTTAAAGGCTGGCCAGCGGGCCCTGAGGAGGAGGAGAGCTGGGAGGGGAGGGAGAGAGGAAGGTGTCTCAGAAAACTAGAAACAGGGGCAACATGAACACAGGTGGGGAGGCCAGCTCTCCTCTGGCCGGTGGGTTTCCTTCTCCCCCGCGGCATGCTGGTGTGGGCAGACACTGAGTCAGTCTACTGAAAGCCATCACTGTGCATGTTACCCTGGTCAAAGCCCAGTCTCTCCGAGCTCTACCTTCCGCCCGCCTGGGAGGAGTGGGCTCTGGATGATCGCTGAGACCTCACCAGCTCTGATCGCTCTTGAGAGGACGCAGCTACCAGGCCCTCACGCACCCTCTCGTATCCCTGCTCAGGTGCTCCTTGCTCCAGACACGACAGTGGCAGTGACCAGCACCCCACCAACCCGCCCAGCACACAACACACCAGTCCAATGGAAGCAGGCTTCGGGAGGGGCCCAGCCCTGGTGGGAGCTATCCAGTGGGAGGGGTCTCAAGAGCACGGACTGAGAGGCAGGACCCCCCAGATGCTGGTTCTCCTCTGTTGTCCACTGTGCCGAGTGACGTCAGGCAGATTAGTGACCCTCCCTCAGCCTGTTTCTTGGGCTACAGAATAAGGGGGTGGGGTGGGGAAGGGTGCTGGCAGCCCTGATAACGGGGGAGTTAGCTGAAACAGAGGCACTCCAGGCATCAGGGGGGAAGATGGGGAGAGCTTCCCATCCTTGGGCAGCAGTGCCCCAGGCAGGAAGCAGAACTGCTTTCTCCACCTGGGCAGCTGCTTGGCCTGGCTGAGCCACACGTAGGGAAGGGCAGGGACCTGCAGGAGGACAGGTGCCCGAGGAAGGACACAGGGATCACCGGGAAGGGGCTGACAGGCGAAGGCAGTGAGGCTGCGAGGGGAGAAGGTGGAGAGATGGAGACCGAGAGGGAGGATGGGGAGCACACAGCTCAGACACGGTGCGGGGAGGGGCCCTGAAGCAGGGCCACCGCTGCACACCCGGGGCAGGAACCACCAAGGGTAGAGTGACACCCCTGGGCTACCAAGAGCCAGATGTGTGAAGGGAGAGCCAGGCTAAAGCTGCTTTCTGTTTATCAAGAGGAAAAAAAAATTTTGGAAACTCTGATTGTGGGGATGTTAGGGACTTTCTGATGTCTTTCCTGACCTCTTCTGGGACAAAACTGTAAAATCACAGTGACATCAACCAAGTAAAAGCAACATGCAGAGAGACAAGTGTGGACGGACCTCTTGTCAGGGAGGGAGGCAATCAGGTGGAAATAGGTACATCAGACTTCAGTTACAGGTGTAACAGATTACTTCTTAACCTGGAGGGAGGGTTAGGGACATGAGTGTTGATATTATATTTATACTTTTTCATATGCTGAAATCATTTTTTTTTAATTCTTGTAATAAGGAAATTGGCCAAAATCTTAATAGTGATTCTTTGGAAGTACAGAATTCTCACGAGAATCTTCTATTCTATGCTGGTATTTTCCAAACATTCTACATTGAGCAGATGTGGAAAAACTAATGAAGCCTTCTATAGGTAAACTCCTCTTTTTAGGACCAACATTTCAATCTTCCATGGAAATTAAACGTATCTGCTTGAGCCACCTCCTCCTGATACCCTTTTGCTCACAGAGTCACAGGCTCAGTAAATCAGCAGCCCCCTCCATCACTCTCCATCTCTATTCTAAAGCTAATACGTCTCCAAAGTAGTGCTTCCAGTCCTCTTAGTTCCCAAGCCCAGCAGCTTCCTAAGTAGAGGTTTATAATAAGAAACTTAGCTTCAATGCCTCCTAGTTGGTCTCTTAACCACTCTAAATCTGCTTCCCTATTTGTAAAATGACCCAAGATTTTTTAACTCTAGCCGGTTTGGCTCAGTGGATAGAGTGTTGGCCGGTGGACTGAAGGGTCCTGAGTTCAATTCCAGTCAAGGGCACATGCCTGGGTTGTGGGCTTGATCCCAGGTAGGGGGTGTGCAGGAGGCAGTCAATGATTCCCTCTCATCATTGATGTTTCTCTCTCTCTCTCCCTCTCCCTTCCTCTCTAAAATCAATACATATATATTTTTTAAAAAGAGAGAGATTTGTGTGAGGACCCAATGAGATAATTCATACAAAGCATTCCGCATTAATTAACAGTGCCTGGAACATAGGAAATGGTTAATCAGTTGTCATCATTATCTTCATTGCCCTTGCCATGGATGGCTGCCTACCACTTCCCCTAGGAAACCTTCTCGACTTGATGAAGGAAATATTTCCGTCTGAATTGGGCAGCAAGCTCACTGTCTCCTCCTGGCAAAAAAATCAGAATGCCAATCTCAACTCTGCCACGAACCATGTGACAAGGAAGGCAAGTCCCTTCCCCTCTCGGTGCCTCAGTTTCCTCGTCTGCAAAATGGTAGGCTTGGATTTCCTGCTTGAATAGTCTGTGACTGGGGTAACCATATAATTTGTCCTTCAAACCAGAATACCTTTGAGAGTGAAAGGAGGTGCTATCAATAATCACCTCAGGATGACAGGTCTAAGCCAGGACAGTTGTGGTCACACTGCAAAGTCTGGTGACTCTACCCTACACAGATCCTTTACGTCCTTGCGCACTTGTGTGGTGGACAGCATAATGTTTCTCCCCCCAAAAGATAGCCACGTCCTAACCCCTGGAACCTGAGGATATGTTAGATCACATGGCAAAAGGAATTCAGGTTGCAGATCAGCTGACCTTGAGAGGGGCAGGTTGTCCTGAATTGTCTGGGTGAGCCCAATGTAATCACAGGATCTTAGTAAATTGAAGAGGGAAGGAGGAGAGGGCGTGCCAGAGCAGTTCCATGTCAGAAAGACCTGACCAGCCGGTGCTGACTTTGAAGATGGCAGGGGGCCATGAGCCAAGGAATGCGGGCAGCTTCTAGAAGCTGGAAAGAGTAAGAAATGGATTCTTTCCTGAAGTCTCCAGAAGGGAGTTTCAGACCTGCTAATGTCTTGATTTCTGCCCAGTGAGATCCGTTTTGAGCTTCTGCCCTCCAGGACTGTAAGATAATAAATATGCATTGTTTTAAGCCACCCAGTTTGTAATGATTTGTCATAGCAGCAATCGGAAACTAATACACCCATTTTGGCTCAGTGGGTCTTTTTTAGCTGACTGCTCCATGAATGTTCTCCTTGGAATGTAAGAGAACTCCTCTAAGCTCCAGGAGAGCTGGGTTCTAGTCCCTGCTCTGACACTAACTCACCCTGGGGCCTTGAACAAGTCAGGTAAATCCCCTTGGGCCTCAGTTTTCTCTCCGTAAAATGGGAGCCAACACTCCCTGCCTCATCACTCTTTGTGGGGGGTGGGGAGGCTTGTCCAACATTCAATGGTTCATTCTATGCTAGCTCTGCACGGGGGTTGGGACACCAAGATGAACCCGACCTCGTCCCAGCCCCATCCCTGCTCGTGAGAAGCTTCCATTCTGGATAGGGATACAGGCAGCCATGTCAGCAGGTAATTTAAATTCATGATGAACACACAGATAGAGCATTATGAGAGCGCAGAGAGAAGTATAGGCCACCTGCTGGGGTTGGGGAGATGGCCAGGGAAGGCTTCCCGGAAAAGGTGAACCAGAGCTGGGCCTTAAAGGATGAGTAGGAATAGCCAGGCAAAGCAGACAAGGGGACAGGGAAAAAGGAGGAAAGAACAATTCAGGCAGAGGACACAGCAGAAGCAAGACCCCAGAGGTGTACATCAGCACAGCGTGGGGACACGGGTACAAGTAGCTTGGTAAGCATTCATTGGAAAGCCTGAGTGTCAAGAGGATGCTGTGAGGATTAAGTGGGATGATAGGCGAAGGCATGACGTGAGCATAAGATCATGTTATCGGTCTGGGTATCTCTCAGACCAGTGCTGGGTCAGAAGATGGTTCGTAATGTACAAATCCTCTGAGGCTGGCTTAAAGTGTTATCTTCTGTTTGCCTCATTTCCCCCAGACATGTGCCAAAGGCCTGGCAGCTTCCCCAGCCTACCAGGGGGGTAGGGTAGGGAGATGGGGCCGTGCAAAATTATAGCCACTGCAAAGAGGCCGGCATGACCTCAGGAGCGTGTTTCCTCATCCTGAAACCATGCTCCTGGCCTGAGTCAGAGGCGGAGAGGTGGAGAGGAGCGGGTGGGAAAACAGAGTGGGTGGCAGCAGGTTTGGGCAAGGTGCCAAGGCTGGAGGACAAAGCAGCTGGGACCAGAAAGGGGTGAGACTCCAGCTTGGATGCTGTGTGACCTCAGGCCAGGCCCTTGACCATTCTGGGTCTCTCTGGGCAGCTTGGGTTCTCGGTGCCATTCCTGAGAGCTGCTCCCACGGGAGCCTCTTTGTGGAGGGCAAGAACCTTGGGGCTCTTCTGGTCATTCCCTTGGATGAGGGCCACACCTATAGAGGTGTAACAGTGGGGAATTGTAACCCACCCCACCCCACCATTCATTTGACATTGTTTCTGTAAATGCTGCCTCTGGCTAATAGGTAGCTTGTATGAGAATCCTAGGGACGAACGTTGGGAGATATAGACTGACCTTCAGTCATCCAGCTCTAGGAGAATTGCTGACTTCAACCATAGAACCAGGAAGACGAAGGCCAGGATGACCCTCAGCAGATTTGGCCAGTTTCAAGGTCCTTATCAGAATGGACTGTGCTGGTCTGCACATAGAGAGCTTCTCTCTCTCTCTCTCTCTCTCTCTCTCTGTCTCTCTCTCTCTGTCTCTCTCTCTCTCTCTGTCTCACACACACACACACACACACACACACACACACACACCCTTGATCTCTTTGTTCTGCTTTGCCTCTCCCTCCTTATCAAAACCTCTGCCTGCACTGAGATGGAGAGATGGGCTTTGGACAAGAGACCCCCATCTTCTCAGTGGCTGACTCTTTCCTTTTTCACCAGCACCGATCTGGCCAGTTTTCGTGGCAGCAGGCAGCAGAACCTTGGTTTCAGTTGCAGGGATATCTTGGAACTTTGTGTCACTGAGCTCACAAAGGCCGGAGGTGCCTCCCTTTGCATGCAGCATCCTTTGCCAGTTCTTTTAAGCAGTAGTTACTGGGGGAGGCTGGGTGCATTCGTTTGCTAGGGATGCCATTATTGAGTACCATAGGCTGGGAGGCTTCAACAACTGTAACTTATTTCCTCACAGTTTTAGAGGATAGAAGTCTAACATCAAGGTGTTGGCAAGGGCTGGTTCCTTCTGAGGCCTCTCTTTTTGGCTTGTAGATAGCAGCCTTCTTTCTCCCTGTGTCTTCACCTGGTCTTGCCTCTGTGTCTGTGCCCTAATCTCTTCTTCTTATAAGAACACCAGTCATATTGGATTAGGCTCACCCCTGACCTCCCTCAAATACAGTCACATTCTGAGGTCCGGTGGTGGGACTTCAATATATGAATTTTGAGGGGGACACAATTCAGCCCATAACACTGGGTTTTTAAATCACCAGGGGAGCTTTTCTAAATACAGATGCCTGGGTCCCAGAGCTTCTGAGGGTAAGTTCCAGGGGGGCGGGGCAGGGGCTTTGCCCAGTGCTGCATCCCTACTGCCTAGAAATGCGTGCAGCACGTCGTGTGTGCTCAACGCATATTTGTGGACTAGAAGGATGACTTCGGAAGGTGGGATGGGGCCCATGTGTTTGTCATTTAGAAAGTTCCATGGCTGGATGGGAAGCCTAGGGCTCGGTAAGGAAAAGAAATACCAGGCCTGGCACGCCACAAAATAATGCGGCTCCTTGGACCTGACTGGCATCTCTCAGGAGGCCCAGGGCAAGAGGGAAAAGGGAGGGTGGGACTGGACATCACTCTTTGAACCTTTTCATTTGTCTATTCACCTGTTTCTTTTATAACATCCTTTATAGTAAACAGGCAAATGCAAGTCAACCCTTCTCTGCATTCTGGGAGCCACTCTAGCCAGTTAATTGAGCCCAGGGAGGAGGTCATGGGCCCCTCCAGTTTATTTCCAAGCACGCCTCGTTTACTTGTGCTTCGCTTTATGGCGCTGCACAGGTGTTGCGTTTCTACAGCTGGTAGGCCAGACCCTCCACCAGCAGAAAGCTTACGACTCCCTTTATCTCGGTGATCCGGAACCAAACCCACAATGTCCGCAAGGTCAGACGCACAGGTGGGGGCCGTGTTGTAGGACTGAGCCCTTAACCTGCGGCATCTGGCGCTATTATAGCGTCAGCATTCAGTTGATTGCTTGGTGGTGGAAAACGCACGTCGGACCTACCTTCCGCACCCTTCCCACGTGGCCTCTGCCGACCCCCGGTCCCACCCACCCTAACTCCTGCACAGCCCGTGGTTCAAACCACCCAGTCTGGCCCTGTCTTCTGGGTCTGTCCTCCTCCTCCCCTTCTCTCTTTAGTGTGGGCTTCCCTGGACCCTTCCCCCACCTTGTTTGCCCAGGAAATGTCTTCTCAAGCTCCGCGTGAGCTCCAGGCCTTCTCTGAGCTGCCATGGCTATGGTAGGGAGGCTGGGCCTCTGGGCCCTGTGCTTCCTTCTCTCAGCTGCTGGTCACACTGGTTGCCACGGCCCGTGCTGCTGTCTCCTCCACCCGACTGGGTCCACCGAGGGCAGGCCTGAGCTGGTAAGTGCTGTCTGTGTCCTGGTGCCCTGACCTGTGCAGGGCGCTGAGCCTAGGTTCCCAGCAAGGTCTCAGGGAATGAAGAATGAACGTTGAAGGGGACAATGGCTGCTCCGGGAGGTGGCCTAAGGAGGGATAGCTGAAGCTCCATCCAACACAGGGTCTTAATGGGAGAGTAATTTTTCAAAGGGTGACCTTCTTCCTCTGCCTGCTCATGCTCATTAGTGGCAGAACTGGACCTGGTGTTGCAGTGCCTGACCTCCCCTTCACCTCCCCTGTGCTCCAGCCCCCCGGTCCCGGGAGCGTCCCTGGGGCAGCTCAGGGCCGCCGTGAGCTGGCCAGTGCAGAGCAGATGCGGGAAGCAGAATCTGAGCCCCAGGTGGAGACCTCGGGTGGCAGGGCTGGCCAGGAAGCTCAGAGAGAGGTGAGAGGGCAGTGGCCCCAAGGGACAGAGACTGGAACATGCCAGTAATGGGGAAAGGAGGGAGGGCAGGGATGGACAGCTGGGAGGCCAGGGCCCTGACTTCTGCTCTCAGTGCCATTGTTCGGCCTCAGAGAATCTCCCCTGATCTGACCTTTCAGGAAGTTCTTGACTCTCCGTGCCTCAGATTCTTCAACTGAAAGTGGGGGTGGGCAGGCTGGCCTAGAGGGTCGAGATCCTCTCTCGTCCTGGCCAAGCAGGTTGGAGAAGCGTGTGGCTGCCTCCGAGGGCCGTGTGAGAGGCCTGACTCCAGGCCGGCACACACATTGCAGGGGCTCACATCGAGCCACGCACCGGGGGGATGTGTCTCTGGGCCTGGAGAGAACTAGACGCAGCTTCCCCAAGCCTCCTGCGCTGGACCTTCTCCCACCATTTGGCAGGCCCAGTGTGGCCCTCAGGTCTCCTGAGGCTGGCCACCTGAAGAGCCATAGAAACCCAGCCTGGCCTATTTTGAAACCACCAAACCCTGAGGTGATACCTCCTGAACATGGCCTGAGGGCTGGGCAGCACCCTTCATGGGCCACCTGGGACTCCAAGGAGTACATCTGGCTGGGGGCTGGGGAGGGCTGGAGGAAGCTCCAAGCTGCAGGGGTCCAAGGACAACCTCTGTTGGCCCCGCACTCCCTGGGTCCCACCCTGCCTGCTGTCCTGGGCTTGTGCCTGCAGCCATTCCCCGGGTCATGAATTCAGATGCAATTGGTGAAGACAGGCCTCCAGGGACGAGCCAGTTGGCCCCTCTGTTATTTGCTTTTCAAAGTTGGAAAAACTACACTGTGCACCTGGCAGTACTTGCTGCTGCTGGGTTTTCTTTTCTCTCCTTTTTTTTTTTTTTAGAAACAGAAAGTAAGCCCTGTGCTTACTGCAAGCAAATCCACTTTATTGGCCTTCTGAATTTCCCACTGCAGTAATAATAATCCCTTACATTTGATGAGTCTTTACAGTTTACAAAGCACTTTCTTATGCATTCTCCCTTTTGTTCCATGTAACAGTTTTGGGAGGGAGAGAGGACTGGCATGATCACCCCCGATTACAGGTGAGGACAGTAAGCCTCACTCACTCAGTAAGATCCACTGCCCAAGGTGATGGAGCAGGATGAAGCTAAAGCAGAGAACCTGGGTCATCTGACTCAAGGCCTCGACTCTTTCCCCCTGCACCACACACCCCTCGTGCCACTTAAATGCCCAGGGTCTCGGACGCCTTCTTCTAAAAACACGAAAGGTCAGGAGGCTCAGCTGGCCCTGACTCTGTTCTTTTCATTTCTGAACTATTTCCCCTTGGTGAACTTAAATCATCTCTAAGCCAATGACTTAAATCTGTGCTTCCCTCTGGGACCTGAGAGCTTTAGGTTCTACCATGCTTCTCTAGGCCTCTTGAATGTTCCCTCCTGCCCTTCACTCATCCAGCTTGGAAAACTCAGCATTACCTCAATTTCATTTCTCTTACATCTTTTAAATCCACGTGGCCAAGTCCTGGGCATTTTATTTAATTCACTTACTCATCCAGCACATACTGACTGTATGCTCTACCATACCGGTCTACTCTGCCTCCCACTGTAACATCATAGGTAGTCTTGTGTGTCTGGCTTCTTTTACTCAGTGTGATGTTTTAAGGTTCGTTCATCTTGTAGCATGCATTAGTACCTCATCCCTTTTTATGGCTGAATAATATTCCATTGTCTGGATAGACCACATTTTATATATCTTTTCATCAGTTGATGGACATTAGGTTGTTTCTACTTTTTGGCTATTATGCATAAGGCTGTTATGAAAATCTGTGTACAGGTTTTTGAGTGGGTATATGCTTTATTTCTTTTAAGTATATACCTTTTAAGTATATATCTGGTTCCTAGGGTAATTATAGATTTAACATTTTGAGGAACTTCCAAACAGTTTTCCAAAATGGCTGCACCATTTTACATTCCCACCAGCAAGATATGAGGGTTCCAATTTATCCATGTCCTCCTCAACACTTGTTATTGTCTGTCTTTTTTACTATAGCCATTTCAGTAGGTATAAAGTGGTTTCTCAATGTAATTTTGATTTGCATTTCCCTGATGACTAATGATACTGAGCAATTTTTCATGTGTCTATTGGCCATTTGTGTGTGTGTGTATGTGTGTGTGTGTGTGTGTGTGTGTGTGTGTGTACTAGTATATATATACTAGAGGCCTGGTGCACGAAATTCGTGCACGGGGGTGAGGGGTGTTTGTCCCTCAGCCCAGCCTGCACCCTCTCCAATCTGGGATCCCTCTCACAATCCAGGACTGCTGGCTCCCAACTGCTTGCCTGCCTGCCTGCCTGATTGCCCCTAACTGCTCCCCTGCCAGTCCGATTGCCCATAACTGCCCTCCCCTGCCGGCCTGGTCGCCCCCAACTGCCCTCCTCTGCTGGCCCGGTCACCCCTAACTGCCCTCCCCTGCCAGCCTGGTAGCCCCCAACTGCCCTCCCCTGTAGGCCTGGTCGCCCCTAACTGTCCTTCCCTGTAGGCCTGGTCGCCTCCAACTGCCTTCCCTGCTGGCCCGGTCACCCCTAACTTCCCTTCCTTGCCAGCCTGGTTGCCCCTAACTGCCCTCCCCTGCCGGCTTGATAGCCCCCAACTGTCCTCCCCTGCAGGCCTGATCACCCCTAATTGCCCTCCCCTGTGGCCTGATTGTCCCCCCCAACTGCCCTCCCCTGCAGGCCTGGTCACCCCCAACTGCCCTCCCTTGCAGGTCTGGTCCCTCCCAACTGCCCTCCCCTGCTGGCTTTCTTGTGACGGCCATCTTGTGTCCACATGTGGGTGGCCATCTTGTGTGTTGGAGTGATGGTCAATTTGCATATTACCTCTTTATTATATAGGATTTTAATCCTCACCTGAGGATATTTTTCCCATTGATTTTTAGAGAGAGTAGAAGGGAGGGGTAGAAACAGGGAGAGAGAGAAACACCTATGTGAGAGAGACACACCAATAGGTTGCCTCCCACATGCAGCATGCACCCCTATTGGGGCCAGGGTTCAAGCCTGCAACCCAGGTAGATGACCTTAACTGTAATGGAACCTGGGACCCTTCAGTCCGAGGACCTATGCTCTATCCACTGAGCCAACCCAGCTAGGGCTGTATATATTATTTAGAGAAATGTCTGTTCAGGTCCTTTGCCTGTTTTTCAGTTGGGCTGTAATAGTCCTTTATATATTCTGGATACAATTCCCTTGTTAGATAAATGACTTGTAAATATTTTCTCCCATTCTGTAGGTGGTCTTTTCATTTTTTGAGGCTATCTTTGAAGTACAATTTAATTCTTTTTCCTTTTGTCTCTTATGATTTTGATGTTTAAGAAGGCTTTGTCTAACCCAGGCGTCCTCAAACTACGGCCCACGGGCCACATGCGGGTGTTTTGCCGTTTTGTTTTTTTACTTCAAAATAAGGTATGTGCAGTGTGCATAGGAATTTGTTCATAGTTTTTTTAAAAAACTATAGTCCGACCCTCCAACGGTCTGAGGGACAGTGAACTGGCCCCCTGTTTGAGGACCGCTGAAACCGGTTTGGCTCAGTGGATAGAGCGTCAGCCTGCAGACTCAAGGGTCCCAGGTTCGATTCCGGTCAAGGGCATGTACCTTGGTTGTGGGCACATCCCCAGTAGGGGGTGTGCAAGAGGCAGCTGATCGATGTTTCTCTCTCATCGATGTTTCTAACTCTCTATCCCTCTCTCTTCCTCTCTGTAAAAAATCAATAAAATATATTAAAAAAAAAAAAGTTTGAGGACCCCTGGTCTAACCCAACGTTACAAAGATTTACCCCTGTTTTTTTCCTATGATCCATTTTGAGTTAAATATTTTTATTAAAATTTTTAATTTGTGGTAAAATATAACATAAAATCCACCATCTTAACAATGTCAAAGTTCAGTAGTGTTAAGCACATTTATATTGTTATGCAACCAATCTCCAGAACTTTTAACCTTGCAAAATTGAAACTGGATACTCGAAGAACTCCCCGTTCCCTTTTACCCTCAGGTCCTGTTGAGCTAATTTTTATGTATAAGAAAGGGGCCAACTTTATTCCCTTGCATGTGAAAATCCAGTTGTTCCACTACCATTATTGAAAAAACTATTCTTTTCCCATGAGTTGTCTTGGCTTTCTTGTTGAACAGCAATTGACTATAAATATAAGAGTTTAATTTTAGACTGTCAACTCTGTTCCATTGATCTGTATGTCCATCCATATGCTGGTATCAGACTGTCTTGATCACTGTATTTTTGCAGTAAATTTTGAAAACAAAAAGAATGAGTACTCCTATTTTGTTCTTTTAAGATTGTTTTGACAAATTTTGTTCCTTTTCATATCTGTATGAATTTCAGGATTAACTTGTCAATTTTTGCAAAAAAAAAAAAAGCCAGTTGGGATTTTGATAGCTATTGCATTGAATCTGTAGATCAATGTAGTAACTATCACCATATTAACAATACCATTAAGTTTTTTGATTCATGAACATGAGATGTCTTTTCATTTATTTAGGTCTTCTTTAATTTCTTTCAACAATGTTTTGTGTGTTTCAGAATATAATTTTTGTACTTTTATTAAATTTATTTCTGAGTAATTTTGTTCTTTTTGATACTGTTCTAAATGGAACTGTTTTCTAATTTCATTTTCAAACTAGAGGCCCAGTGCATGATTTAATCATGCACCTGGTGCACCAGCGGGCTGGCTGTCCGCCGGTGCACCAGGCCTTCCGAAAGCCTCCGGCGCGGCCATGGCACAGACGCTGAGCTCGCGGCGCCAGTGGTGCCGCGAGCTCAGCGTCCTGCTGGCCCAATCAGCTACCCCAGCCACCCTGAGTCCCGCCCCCTGCGCCTCCTGCTGGCCCAATCGTGGGTGTAGCGGAGTGATGGTAATTTACATATTACCATTTTATTATGTAGGATTGTTCATTACTAGTTTATAGCAATATAATTGGATTTTGTATATTGACCTTGTATCCTAAATCATGCTGAACTTGTTTAGTAGGTCTAATAGTTTTTTTTTTAGTGGATTCCTTAGGATTTTATATATAGGTCATGTCATCTGACTATAGACATAGTTTTACCTCTTTCTTTCCAATATAGGTCCCTTTTATTGCTTTTTCTTGACTAATTGCCCTACCTAGGACTTGCAGTACAATGTTAAATAGAAGTGGTAAATGCATATACCCTTTGTCTTGTTCTTGAACATATGTGGAAAGCTTTCAGTTTTTCACCATTAAGTATGATGTTAGCTGTGGGTTTTCATAGATGCCCTTTATCAGGTTGAGAATGTTCCTTTCTATTCTTAATTTTTTATTGGGTTTTTACAAATCATAAAATGGTATTAAATTTTGTCAAATGCTTTTCCTGACTAATGAGCTGATCATGTGGGTTTGTCCTTTGTTCTGTTGGTTACGTGTGTTACATTAACTAATTTTCAGGTGTTAAACCAATCATACATTCCTAGGAATAAATTTCACTTGGCTATGGTGAATAATCCTTTTTATGTGTTGCTGGATTCAGTTTGGTAATATTGTGTTGATAATTTTTGCATCTATATTCACAAGAGATATTAGTCTATAGTTTTCTTTTCTTCTGAAGTCGTTGTCTAGTATCAGGGTAACAATCCTAATATATAAAAAACCAGGGGCCATCACAACCAAAACAACCAGACAGACAACTGAACAGCAGGCTGTGTGGGGCGATCAGGCCGGCAGGGGAGTTAGTAAGGGACGACCAAATGACTGAACAGCAGGCTGCGTGGGGCTACCACGTCAGCAGGGTAGGGCAGTCGGGGGTGACCAGGCCAGCAGGGGGGTAGTTGGTGGTGACCAGGCTGGCAGGGGGGGCAGTGAGGGGTGACCAGGCCAGCAGAAGGGGACAGTTGGGGGCAACCAGGCTGGCAGGGGGGCAGTTGGGGGCAACCAGGCTGGCAGAGGGGGGCAGTTGGGGCAACGAGGCCGGCAGGGGGGGGCAGTAAGGGTCAACAAGGCTGGCAAAGGGGGACAGTTGGGGGTGACCAGGCTGGCAGAGGGGGGCAGTTGGGGGCAACTAGGCCAGCAGGGGGAACAGTAAGGGGTGACCAGGCTGGCAGAGGGGGGCAGTTGGGAGCGACCAGGCCAGCAGAGGGGAGCAGGTGGGGGCAATCAGGCCAGCAGGCAGAGGTGGTTAGGGATGATCAGGCTGGCAGGGTGGGCAGTTAGGGGTGATCAGGCAGGCAGGCAGGTGAGCAGTTAGGATTGTGAGGGGGATGTCCGAGGGGTCCCAGATTGGAGAGGGTGCAGGCTGGACTGAGGGGACCTCCTCCATACACAAATTTCATGCACTGGGCCTCTAGTAACCTCATAAAATGAGTTAAAGTGTTTTTTCCTCTAATAATTTCTGGAAGAGTTTGTGAAGAATTGGTAGTAAATTTTCTTTAAATGTTTGGTGAGTTCATTCCTTTTTTTGCTGAGTTGTAGTCTATTATATGAATACTAGAGTCCCGGTGCATGGATTCGTGCACTAGTGGGGTTCCTCACCCTGGCCTGCGCACTCTCGCAATCCAGGACCCCTTGGGGGATGCCAGACTGCCAGTTTTGGCTCGATCCTAACAGGCCAGGCCAAGGGACCCCACCTGGTTTTGGTTCGATCTCCGCAGGCCAGGCTGAGGGACCCCACTGGTGCACGAATCCATGCACTGGGCCTCTAGTATGCATATAAGATCTTTGGTTAATCTCTTACTGCCCTCCCCCTCTCCCCTTCCCTCTGAGATTTCATCAGTCTGTTCCATGTTTCCATGCCTGTGTGTTGAGCATCTGCCCCCTGGTAGTCAGTATGCGTCATAGCTACCAGTAGAATGGTCGCTTAGGCTTTTATATATATAGATAGCACAATTTGTTTATTCATTCACCTGTTGATATTTGGGCTGTTTTCAGTTTTGGAATAAAGCTGCTATGAACATCAGTGTACAAATCTTTATATGGACATATGTTTTCATTTTCTTGGGCAAATATTTCCAAGTGGAATTTCTGGGTTATTTGGTAGGTGGATGTTAATTTTACAAGAAAGTTCCAGGGTAATTATCAAAGTGGTTGCATCACTACACTTCACACTCCCACCAGTAATGATTTTGCTTACTCCACATCCTCACCAAATTAGGTGTTGCCAGTCTTTTTAATTTTAGCCATTCTATGGGAACATTGTGATATTGCAGGTTTGTTTTATTTATATTTTGCTGATGAATAATGATACTAAACACATGTTCATGTGTTTACTGGCCATTTGTATATCTCCTTTTGTTCAGAGTCTGTTTGTATCTTTTTTAAAAAATAAAAGGATTTTAATTGGGTCTTCTTACTACTGAGTTATAGGAGTTGTTAATAAATTCTGGATAGAAGTTCTTTGTCAAAAAGATAGATAGATAGATAGATAGATAGATAGATAGATAGATAGATGATAGATAGGCACATAGATTGACTGATGATAGAGGATATTTACTCTATGACTTCCCTACTCATTTTATTTTAAAATATATATATACTTTATTGATTTTTTACAGAGAGGAAGGGGAGGGATAGAGAGTTAGAAACATCGATGAGAGGGAAACATTGATCAGCTGCCTCCTGCACAACCCCCACTGGGGATGTGCCTGCAACCAAGGTACATGCCCTTGACTAGAGTCGAACCTGGGACCATTCAGTCTGCAGGCTGATGCTCTCTCCACTGAGCCAAACCGGTCAGGGCCTTACTCATTTTCTTAAGTGTCTTTTGAGCAGCAGAAACTTTAAATTAAACTTTGAATTTTGATTAATTTCATTTTGTTGATTTTTATGGTTATTATGCTCTGGGTCCTGGCTAAGAAATATTTTCCTATCCAAAGATCATGAAAATAATCTCTGTCATAGCCAGTGTTTTTAGAAATTTTTGTTGAATAAACTTTACTCTCCACACTGAGATACTTTTGCCCCTTGGATGAAACTCAACCACTCACTATTTCTAGACTAACTATCCTGCCCCATTGATCTTTATTTTATTTTTTCTATCTTTATGCCAATACCACTGAAGAGAAAAATTAAAGCAACTTATTGTAAGCTTTGATATAAGGTAAGGTAAATTCTTTACCTTTGTCTTATTACAAGACTGCCTTATTCTAGATCTTTTATATTTTTTTATATTTCCATATAACATTTAGAACCAATTTCTTTAAAAAGAACTGCTAGAAATTTTATTTGTATTGTTTTGAACCTATTGATCAATTTGGGGAACATTGACAAGTTAACAATATTGCATTCATTTGATCCATGAACATGGTATATTTCTCTATTAGTTTAAGTTGCTTTAATTTTTCTCTTCAGTGTTTTATAGTTTTTAGTGTAAAGGTCTTGCACATATTTTGTTATATTTACCCTGAAATACTTTATTTTCAGTGTTATTATAAGTGGTATTTTAAATGTTTTATTTTCCAATTGATTTTTGCTAGTATTTGTAAATACAATTGATTCTTTTTTAAAAAAATACATTTTATTGATTTTTTACAGAGAGGAAGGGAGAGGGATAGAGAGTTAGAAACATTGATGAGAGAGAAACATCGATCAGCTGCCTCCTGCACACCCCCTACTGAGGATGTGCCCACAACCAAGGTACATGCCCTTCACCAGAATCGAACCTGGGACCTTTTAGTCCACAGGCCAATGCTCTATCCACTGGGCCAAACCAGTTAGGACAATACAATTGATTCTTGTATGTTGACCTGGTATCCTGTCACATTAGTAAATTTATTTATTGGCTTTAGGAGATTTTTTTTGTAGCTTTTTAAAGTTTTTCTATGTATATAATCATGTTTTTTTAAAGTAAAAATAATTTTACTTCTTCCTTTTCTATTTATATGCCTTGTACTTAATTTTCTTATTGCATTGGCTGGAAGCTCAGCTCAAGGAATAACATTGAGTGAATTAATGATAATGGATGTATTGCCTTGTTAATAAACTTAGTGGGAAAGTCAATATTTCCCTAAGAGTATCATATTTAGCATAGGTTTCTGTAGATTCTGCTTTATTGAGGATGTTTTGTTCTATTTTTTAGTTTTGGGAAAGTTGGCTTTTTTTCTTTTTATCAAGAATAGGTGTTGGGTTTTGTAAAAATACACATGCTTTCTCTTCCAAGTGCACTTGAAAAGAACAGGTATTCTGAAGTTGAGTGTAGTGTTCTATAAGTGTCAATCAGATCAAATTGGTTGATAAGGTTTTTCAAGTCTTGTCTATTATTTATTGACTGCTTTTTTTTTTTTTTTAACCAAATGTGGGTCACACGTCACACTTTCCCATTTCTTTGCATATCTTGTTTTTCAGTTTTGGTAGATAATATATTCTAGCTATTCTGATATCTGCTATCTCCCCCCCCCCCCCCCCCCCCCCCCCGCTCCTCGCCCCGGGGTTGTTGTTGCTTTTGCTTGTATAATAACTTTTCTGGACTAAATTTGTGGAGCCTATAGTGTGTAACCACTGGTGTCTTTTTTTGTTTACTTTAATTCTTGTCTTTATTTTTAAGCCTTTCTTCCTAGGGGGATTGAAGGGATTGCCTCTGTGTCAGTATTGCTAAGTACTCAGTCAATGATTGAGTCAGGGGTTGTGCTTAAACACATTGAGCCCGTAATACTTCCACCTTCTTCAGAGGCTCTGTCATAAGTCTTTTGCATGGGTTAGATAGTACATTCAAAACTTAGGTTGTTTACAAGCCTGCCCAAGCTTCTGCTTTATCTTGGGCACTTTCACTTTCCCTTTACCTGTTTGCATGATCTCAAGTTACACCAGGAATATGTGATAGCCAGGGCACTCTGGTCTTTCCTGCTCATATGCCTTGCCAGAGATATGGGAGCTTATCAAGGTCCAATATGGCTGTCTCATTCCCTGTATATCCTGCTACATTTCTGGTCTCTTGTTGGCCCGGACTAGGATCTCAACCTTAAGCTAGCTGAATTGCTGGCCTTCCTGGTTTTTTGTTTTATCACTGAGATGGTTGTTGTTTCTTTCAATGTCCCTGGGCATGGTATTGTCTAAGCTCTGCTCCAAATCAAGTGATCCTATTCTGAAGCAAAGCTGCAGTTTTTCATGGCTTGCCTCTCTGTGTAGAACAATTACCATGGCGACTGAGTTGGGGCAGTGGTGCGAGGGGAAAGGGTTAAGAGCAACCACAGGCTCAGATGTCACAGACTGCTGCTGTTCTTATAAGATATTCAGTAGTTTTTCATGAATAAATGCTTTTCAGTTTATTGTGAGCCTTCAGTCACTTTTATTTTTGATAATTTTGTCCAGTTTTAACATTTTGGTTTTTCGTTTTTGTTTTTGTTATTAATGAGGATTTTTTGAGCTCCTTCCTCTGTTGTTCCAGAAGTCCTGCTCCCATCATTTCATATCCTTCTAAATTGTGAATGTGTCCACTTTTTTTTCAGTTCTGTTAGCTTTTACTTCACGTGAGACTAAAGCTGTGCCAAAAATCCATGTATAAGATTTTGTATGTGGACATACGTTTTTAACTCATTTGTGTAAATATCAAAAAGCACCATCACTGGATCAGATGGTAAAACTGTTTAGTTTTATAAGAAACTGCCAGACTGTCTTCCACAGTGGCTGTACCATTCTGCATTCCTGCCAGCGATAAATGAGGGCTCTTACTGCTCCACATCCTTGTCAGCATTTGGTGCTGTCGATGTTTTGGATTTTGGCCTTTCTAATAGGTGTGTAGTGATATCTCAATGTTGCTTTAATCTGTAGTTCCCAAATAATATATGATATGGAGCCATGTGTATATAGCAGGCCTTTGAATAACATCATTTTGTTCAACGTCACTTCATTATAATGTTGATAAGAAAAAAAACAACAACAATTGCTGGCCAGGGCTATAGTCTGTGTGGAGTTTGCATGTTCTCCTCATGTCTGCATCTCTGGGTATTCCAGTTCCTTCCCACATGCCAAAGACATGCATGTGAGGTTAATTGGCCTGTCTGAATTGTACTAGTCTGAGTGAGTGTGTGTGTGTGTGTGTGTGTGTGTGTGTGTGTGTGTGAGATTGTGAGTGGTCCTGTGATGGGATGGTCCAGGGTTGGTTCCTGCTGGGATAGGCTCAGCCACCTGCAACTCTGAACTGGAATAAGTGGATGGGAAAATAATTATTGTATTTGTTTTTCCTAATCTTCCTTAAATGTATATGTCACATTTATTTCTATGTTTAATATTAGAAGTATTTTGGGTCTTTATTTAGAAGTTTGGTGATGTTTTTGTGACTTGAAATATGCTGTAGGGACCTAATTCTTGTTTATATCAATTAGCCTATGGTAAAATTGGTTTTGCTATACATTATTTTGCTTAAAGTCATGTTTCTCAAAACCTATCAATGACTTACTGTGAGGATTTACTGTGTTTTCTAGGTGAGGTGTCTAAGTCTTTTACCCTTTTTTAAAATTGGGTTGTTTGTTCTCTTATTATTGAGTTTTAATGTTCTTTGTATATTTCAGATAACAGTCTTATATCAGATATAGCAACTGCAAATATTTTCTCCCAGTCTGCTCATTGTTTTTCATTCTCTTAATAGTATTTTTCACAGAAAAGAAACTTTTAATTTTAATAAATTAAAATTAATTTTAATTAAACAAATTAAATTTAAATTTATTTTATTTTTTATCAATTCTTTCTTTCATGGATCATGTTTTTGATGTTGTATCTAAGAAGTCATTGCCATACCCACAGTCATCTAGATTTTCTTATATGTTTGCTTCTAGTAGTTTTATAGTTTTATGCTTCATATTTAGGTCTATGATCCATTTTGAGTTTATTCTTTTTCTTTTTCTCTCTCTCTTTTTTTTTTTTTTTTGCGTGTGAATGTCCAGTTATTTCTGCACCATTTGTTGTCAAAGATCGGTTGATATGTTTATATGAGTCAACTTCTGGGTTCTCTGTTCTGTTACATTGATTGATTTATTCTTTCACCAACATCCCACTATCTTGATTACTATAAAGTTATAGTAAGTCTTGAAGTCAGGCAGTTACTCTGAACTTTGTTCTTCTCCTTCAGTAGTGTTTTGAATATTCTGGATCTTTTACCTCTCCATATACACTTTATAATCAGTTTGTCCATGTCCACAAGATAACTTCCTGGATTTTTATTGGGATTTCATTGAATCTATAGATCAAGCAGTACATTTTAAAGAAAATTTTTGTATTTTTCAGTTTTGTAATTTCTATTGATTCTTTTGAAAATAGTTTGCATGTCTACTATTATTTTATTTTATGCTGGACAATGTGGATACTACATTGTTGGGTGTCTGAATTTTGTTGTCTCCCTTAGTGGGGTGTTGGGTTTTGCTCTGGCAGGCAGATAATTTACTTGTGGATAAGCTTGATCTTTTTGAGGATGGTTCTAAGCTTTGTTAGGGTGCATCTAGAATAGCCTTTACTCTAGGACTAGATTAGCCTCAAGGCTTGGCCTTTCTGAGAGCTCTACTGATTATTTGGAGTGTGTAATGAGATCTCAACTGTCTGGCTAGTTATAATTCAAGTGTATCTCAGTTCTCTGCATGCAGTGGTAATTGCTTATCTCCAGTAATTCTTCTCTGCCTGGCCTGTGGAATGTGGGGGACTATGAATTATAGGGGGCTATGAATGTGTAGGGGACTCCCCTAAATATTTCTAGAGCTCCTTTTCTGTGCAGCTCCATTCTCTCTAAAACCCTGCCTTACAGATTGCAGCTGCCTCAGTAGCCCTGACCTCTGAGTCTCCTCATCTTAGCAAATGTTTTGTTTGGCTTCTCCTTCCCTGAATTCAGGTCTAGAAAACGCCTCTAAATTAGGTGATGATGAGGCATATTGCATCTGTTTCCTTTCTATTAGGGGTCACATTTTTATTCTGCCTGTTGTCTAATGTCTGACAACAATTATTTCATATGTTGTTTCCAGCATTAGAGTTGTTATGGTGGGAGGGCTAATTCAGTACCAGTGACACTGCATGACCCGAAGCAGATATCCCTCTATCATTGTTTTTTTAAACTGAGTGATCTGGGGCAAGTCACTTAACTTCTCTTAGCATCAATTTTTTCATGTCAAAATCAGACTCATAATAGCTACTTTAAAATATTCCTGATAGTGCCTGAGCATTTGCAGAAGCTCCCAAATGAGCATTGTTTATTGCTGTGGTTATGTTACAGTGTGTTAAGGTCTGTACTGGGCAGAGGCAATTGGAAAGGCTGACCTGCCCTGACCAGTTTGGCTCAGTGGATAGAGCGTCGGCCTGCGGACTGAAGGGTCCCGGGTTCGATTTCGGTCAAGGGCATGTACCTTGGTTGCGGGCACATCCCCAGTAGGGGGTGTGCAGGAGGCAGCTGATCGATGTTTCTCTCTCATCGATGTTTCTAACTCTCTACCCCTCTCGCTTCCTTTCTATAAAAAAATCAATAAAAATATATATATATATATTTTAAAAAGGCTGACCCTAGAGCAACACTGTCAGGCGAAGAATCGTACCTGAAGCCACAGCCTCTCACCATCCTACACAGCAAAAATTCAGCAGCAATGACACAGCCTGGGGCCTTTGGGTCATCCTAACCAGCTACTGACTTGCCTGGCTAAAGGATGGTGTTCTTGTAGCCAAGGACCAGGTAAAGGCCGTTGCCTACAACGAGGAATGAAAGTGAGAGCGTCAGGCACAAGGGCTCACTGGGATATAGTGGAAAGAATAAACAGGCTTCGGAGTCAGACAGGCCTGGAGTTCAATCCCAGATGTGTTATTTGACCTTACATAAGCTACATCATTTCATGTATGAAATAGGGAATGATATGTACCTTTTAAAATAAGAAATACTGTATATAAAGTCTCTGGTATGTAACTGTCATGTAATAACTAACTACTATTCTCTTTATCATCTGATTATATTACTTCCTATCTTAATAACTTTCCTTGGTTTTATTCCCCTTAAGAAAAAAAATAATCCAAACTCCTCAATATGGCTTATAAGACCCTCCATGACCTGCTCCTCTCTTACCTCTTCAGCCTTGAATCTTGCCTCTCTGCACTTCCTTGACTTTGTTTCAGCCACATTAAACTACTTTCTTAATCTATTCAGGCCTTCACACTGCCTTTATCTCTCCATGGAATCTTATCCCTATCCTCAACTTGGCTTACCGATTTAGACATCACTTCCTTCCTTCATTCTTGTGTTCATTTATTCAGCAAATATTTATGAGGAACCCATCGTGCAGCGGGTGCTGGGATACAGCAGTGAACAGGGTGTATACTGTCTCTGTCCTCATTGGAACGCACCTTGTAGCCTAATCACATCATCCACATCTGGACTTGGGGCTCCCTGCTGTGTACTTTCATGGTTCCCTGTGCTTCTCTCATAGCCCTTCTCTTGACAGATTACAATTCTGTATCACCTATCATTAACCCGCACTCAATTGTAAGCTCTATGGCGACGTGAACCACGTTGTCCTAATTTTCACTTTACTTCCACTGGCTAGCACAGCGGTCGCCAACTCGCGGTCCGTGGGATCTGAAAGATTGGGGACCGCTGGTCTAGCACATTAAATATTTGTTGAATTATTGGCAAATTACTGCAAGCTCGCTTGGCTCTGAATCATACCCAGAGCACCTACTGTGTGCAGAACACTGTGGGAAATAAAGATATGGGCCCATCCCATTAGCCCAAGTGAGGGCAACAACATGGAGACCTCCGAGTCTTGGGCCCGGGCTCCCACCTGCTGAGATAGTAAGCCCAGGCTGCTCCTCTCGGTGCTGCTGGCGGGGAAAGCTCACTGCTACTCTCCCCAGTGCAGCTGCTGCTGGGAAAGAGCTTCCTTCCTCCTCAGTACTTTTAAGGCCCCACTTCAGAGTTCTGTCCGCTTCACGGACCCGGCTTGGGTCTCCGGGAACCACACCAGCTCTGAGCAGCAGCAGCTGCACACGCAAGCGCCTCCCTGTGCGCGAGCAGAGCCCGCGACGCACCTTCTGGCTTCCCCGGGGGCCGCAGGGAACTTCCGCCTCGCTCGGTTGGACGTGATGTCTATAGCTTCCTCTTCTCTCCTCAGTTAAAATTGTCCAAACCTCGTTGTGTTTCCTGACTCTAAGGGGACAAAATAAGTGTATCGGCTTTATTCCGTTTTGCTCAAGTTAAATTACATTGGTCTCCGTTACTGGAAGCAGTGAGAACGTTATTCGTATGCACTGATGATAAGCGTAAAAATTGGTACAAGCTGAGGGAGGGCAAATTGGCAAGATGTGTCAAGAATTTCTAAAAATATATATCCTTTGACAAAGTAATTCTATTCCTAGGAATCTGTCCTAAGGATAAACTCAAAAATACATCAAAGATTTGGTTGTAGTTACCCAACATGCAGGCATCATGTTCAGGAGAAATTTGTCTTTCTCGAGATGTGCCTAAAAGTTGCTTACAAGACATTCAACTTTCAGATGGGAGTTTTTATGACAAGGTGTTCAGCTCCCAATTTTAGGCATTTGGAGGTTTTGAGAGGGAAAACTCTCTCAACTCTGTAGTGAGGTATTGAGAGAGGCGTGGACTAAAACTTCTAAGGTCAAGCTCCCTCCTGTGCGGTGACCTCCCTGGGCCTGTTTTCTCACCTGAAAAGGGGGTAAAATCTGGGTGATCCGCCTCGGACAGGCGTGTGAGGAGGGGCTCCCGCTTCCCCTTCTGTCTGTGCTAGTGAGCTCTCTGTAACAACAGGAGCTGTCTTCGTTGGCTCCCCTTACCACAGCCACCAGGTTCCCCACCTGGTTAGGTCCCCTTACTGCACCCTCTCTCAGTGCCTTCTGCACATCCCTGGTGAGGCCCATCCCAGTGGTCCTTAAACACCTATCCACGCCATCATTTATTTGGTTGCCTCTCCCTTCCAAAGCCCCATGCGGGCAGGTTCTGTTTCTGACTTGTCCCTGACTGTATTTTTAGGGCTTGGCGGAGTGCGCCGTGCAGAGACATGAGGTAACGTGTTAAATGAATGAATGTTATAATCATAGAGTGTCAGAGATAAAGATGTAAAGCCTTCATTTCACAACTGACAAAGCTGAGGCTCCGAGTAGAGAGATGACTTTTCCATGACCACATGGCCAGTTAGTAGAAGAAACTGTTTTTAGAATTCATTCATTCATTCATTAAATATTTTCCGAGCATCTACTATGCTCCAGGCACTGTCTGGATATGGCTGCTGGAGCTAAAATGATGGCCAAGACAGCCCCTGACCTCCTAGAACTTACACTGTGGTGGAGATGGCCAATGAGCACTCATCACTACCTCGGATACTACCTATCTGTGAAGAAAGAGGGGCTCGGAAGACAAAATCACACAGCCAGGGAGGACTCCTACCCGTGTTTTCTGCTTCAAAGTGCAAGGCTCTTTCCACTACACCACGCTCCTGCCCTGAGTAAACAAACAAAACCATAATTTATGAGGTTCCCTCAGCCGCCTGTGTGTGTGCTTGGTGGGGTGAAACCCTCACGCTGTCCGTGAAGAAGGGCCAACATCAGCAGAAGCAGCAGCTGACTGGCTTCCCCGCGCAAGCAGGTGTCACAGTGTTCGCCAGCCTGGCCGCTGCTCTCTTGAAACTTCACATCTGGCGCCCAAAGAGAGAGGGGGTGTGTTTAAATAAGACAGCTATTGAGCAAGCAAACCGAGGAGCGCTGGCGTTGGCCGGCCTCTGGGAATGATGCAAACCACAAGGGGCCGGTACTCGGGAGGTGGCTGGGGAAAACAGATGGGCTCCAACTGCAGGCGTGACCAGCGCCTGAGCACCCAGACATCGCTGGGGGGGCGAGAGGAGGCTCTTCGCTGCTGGAGGTCTGTCTGTTTGTTTGGCATTTCTAACGGCGCCCTCTGATGCCTGTACTTGGGGAAACAGAATGTCCTCTCAGGCCACTGGCTTTCTCCTAAACCGTTTGAAGCAGAAACGTGGTTGGAACAAGAGTGTAGAACGTGTGCAAAATGACACAGCAGCCCGCCCGGAAGGGCCGGTGCTGCTGCATCAAAGGGGGCGTCGTGAATCGGACAGGTGAGCAGAAGCACACCGATGCCCACCGAGAGCTGGGTCGATTAGCACTCCCCCCTCACCTTGTCATAGCGTCAGTTTTAACCGTCTAGCGCAGTGGTCGGCAAACTGCAGCTCGCAAGCCACATGCGGCTCTTTGGCCCCTTGAGTTTTTAGCAAAGGCCAGCTTAGCAGTACCCTAATTGAGTTAATAACAATGTACCTACCTATATAGTTTAAGTTAAAAAAATGTGGCTCTCAAAAGAAATTTCAATCGTTGTACCGTTGATATTTGGCTCTGTTGACTAATGAGTTTGCCGACCACGGGTCTAGTGTGCTGTCGGTAACACGAAGTGGGCACTCTAATAAAGAATCCTTGCAAAAAATAAATGAAGGATGACAACTCATTCTTCTCACCTGGGTAAGATGAAAGCCCAAGGAACTGCTTTGAAAATCGTAATATTATTTACTGACCAATCACTCCGCACTGGGCACTTTATTATCTCTAACCCTCACAGTAATCTTCAGGCAGATACGGCCTTCATCTCACAGATGAGCTAACGGAGGCCGTTTCAAGTTAAGTCACACTCGCAGTGAACGGGCACTGGCCTCCAGGCTGTCCAGCTCCCAAGTCCGAGTACTTTCTACAAAACCGAGAGGTGGCGACCACCCACCGAATAGCAAAAAGGGCTGCCCCGGCGGCTCTGCCGCTTCTCGTGCTTTACCGGCTGGGTGGCCAGCCAGCCCCGACCGAGAGCTACGCGCAGCTTTGTGTGAGGGCTGGGGCTTCATGCCGGAGATCTGGGACGGCGGTTCCCTTATTTTAGGGGTGAGCTTTTTGCAGCAAAAAAACGTACTGCTTGAGAAGCATGTCAGGATACAGTCCCAGGTATCATGGCTGCGTAGTGAGGGCCTGAGGTGCACCCTGATGATGCCATGCCGGGCTGTTGACTGCACTCCACACCAGTGGAAAAGAACCATGTCAAGAACAGATGACGACAGGACACTCACCGTCCGCCCCTTCAATCTGAGCTCTACCATGTGCTCCTTAGCGGGGCGGCCCCTCTGCCAGTCAGCCTCCTAGTTCACACAATTGGGCTGACAGCTCCATCTCACAAAATGGTTAAGATTAGGTGACATAAAGTACATGAAAGCACCTGGCATGGACGAGGTGTACACTAAGTATGGCTCGGGGTGAATTTAGTCGGCCAGCCTGGGACTGTGGGTCATTTGAGCCCAGAGAATTCCAGGGAGATGCAGTCAGCTCCAGGTCTGAATCAGAGTGGGTTTGTGCGTCAGAGAGTGGCCTGTACGTATCCTTTGTGGAGCTGTGGAACCAATCCCATCTCCATGGTTTAACTGGGACCATGGCTCAGGCAGGAGCCAGAGGATTTCCAAGCATGAGATGACCCAGCAGACATCCTGAGTTTCCGAGGGAATCCAAGGAATCGTTTGCCTCAAACTGAACTCAATCCAACTCCATGTTATTTTCTTCTGCTTATTCTAGCTCAAGATGCAGGTACAATTGGACTCTTGGAGACTTATAACCTACGTCATACCCGTCTCCAGGCTACAAAGGGTGATTTTTCAAATGTACAAATCTGACGTTACAATTCTTCAGTGGCTTCCCAGCAAGCATGTCAAACTCGTGGCTGGTGGGCCGCATGCCTTGTTTATTTAAACAAGACATATGGCCTGCCAGCAGCGAGTTTGACATGCCTGCTAAGCTACTTAGCTAAGACCTCTGTGATCTGGGCCCTCCCTACCTATTTGGCCTCTTAACCCACTATTCTACCTCTCACCCAACGGCTTATCACTCTAAACACTCCATGATTTTTCTTGTGCCTCTTATGTTGTATGTCCCACTCCTTCTGCCTGGGATTACCCTCACTTTGCCATTTGGCAGATTCCTGTGTTCAAGACCTGAGTTTAAGCATGTCCTCCTCTGTGAATCCTTCATCCCCAAGGCAGTTGCAGACAACTCTTCCCTGGGCCCACACTGACTTGTGGGTCCATACCTCCTCTGACAGAGGAGGAAGGACAGGGTACAATAGAGAAATACCAATACAGGCCTCAAGTCAGAAAGCCTAGCATTCACATCCTGGCTCTCCCTCCAGGCCAGCAGAACCACCAGCCGGAGGAAAGTCTTTTTCTCTGGCCTAATGTGTAGCCACTGGTGTGGCTTCCTTTATGTGAAGGGGGTCACAGCCAAAAGATTCAGGATCTGAACCACTGGCAAGAGCATCCCTATCTGGGATCGGCAATTTTAAACGTGTAATTCATTTTACTCCTTTTGTTACAACTTCCATGTTTGATTACAAAACCCATCAGACAGGGAGTCAGCTTCCTAGACAGATTTGCTAATGATAATCATTCCAGTACTCTAGTTCCTCCAATTTTTCATTATAAATGTATTATTAAAAATAAACACATCTCACCTTTGGGCAAAGCATTGAAACTCTCTGACCCTCCCTGTTTTCATCTGTAAATGAAAAATGTGACGTTTAGAGAAAATGTATTTAGATATCTAGCACAAATGTTGGCCCATGGTAAGCATTCATAACTATTATATTACTGCTATAGCACATTATAATTATTTGTCTATGTCTTCCCTCCACCAGACAGTAAATTCCTCAAGGACAAGAAGTACATCTCGGTATCCCCAGCATCTAACACAACAGTGCTGAGTACATAGTAAACTTAACCAAAAAAATCTTTCATACACAAACATGCACGTGACCGTCAGTCCCTGGGAGGCGAGGACTTGTTGTGTGCTTCTCTTATACCTTTCACAGCAGCTACTGTGGTTATTGGGCAAATGTGTAAGCATTCATTCAAAGCCGCTTATGAGTGGGCCAACATCTCTCTTCCTTGGGAGTTGCTAATCAGTGGGAAAGTCACATGGTGTGAATGAAACCTGAACACCTAGGATCTAGCCCTGGCTCACTTCCTTACTGTGAGATATTGGGTTAAACAACCTAGACTAGTGTTGTGCAAAATGGGCGATGGAAAATTCTTATGGGATGAAATAAGATGAAGTAAAGCACCTGTCAGTAAAGGTATGGCAGCCCTGGCCAGTGTGGCTCAGTTGGTTGGAGTGTCATCCCATACACAAAAGGTAGTGGGTTCAATTCCTGGTCTGGGCACATACCCAGGGTTGCAGGTTCCATCCCTGGTCAGGGTGCATGTGGGAGGCAACTGATCAATGTTTCTCTCTCATATTGATGTTTCTCTCTCTCCTCCCCTTCCTCTCTTTAAAGGCAATTTAAAAAATAAAATAAAAGCAAGGCATAACTACCCTTGGAGTTACTCCTTATCTTGTGAGCCTGCAGCATGGCTTAAATAGGAAAAAGAAATGCCAAATTTCCTCTTGCTTTTCTTACAAAGGTTGAGTCAAAGACAAGAACAAGAACTGGAGAAGTATTTCCAAGGAAAAGCATTGTTCTTTATTTAAATTAAAACCAATTAAATGGATTACGTAGGAAACTATGCTCTATTTAGAAGCATTTCCTGGTGATATAAAATTAATCATTTTAGCCTCTATTTTATTCTAGCCTCTCTTTAAATTATTCTTAACATTTATTAGTCTACTTGCCTAGCTTTGTAATTTACTGAGTATGGTATACTGAACACGATGGAATCTTTGTTTATGGATTTCAAGACCACTTGGCAGGAATGCTGTGGAGAAGACAAGCAGATGAGTGGTTGAGTTGGATAAATATTAAGATTGCTTTCAAATCTGACAATCTGAGATCTGAACAACTAGTTGTACTTGTGCTTATAAACACAGACATGAATCACCATTGAGCAATATGGAAGTGTGAACTAATACACAGCCAAGAGCACTATAGCAGGCACTGAAGCCAAATGGTCAAGATTTATATCTTCCTGGCTCTGCCGCTTGCTAACTCTATGACCTTGAACAAGTTACTTCTCGGCCTCAGTTTCCTCATGTGTAAAATGGGAATAAAAGAACCTATCTTATAGGGTTGTTATGAGGATTAAGAGTTAATACATCTAACAGACTTGGAACAGTGCCGGGTACATAGTTGGTGAGCAAAAAATGTGAGCTATTCTGCTCTGTTTTAGCTTAACGTATGTCAAAACACTAGGGGCTGCCCATGCCGTGTTTCATTAAAGCCTTAAAACAGCCCTTTAAGGTAGGTGCTAGCTCATTACAAAGGTGAAGAAACTGAGGTTCTCAGAGTACTTAAGGGTTTGCATCCAGAGCCCCTGGCCCCCAACCCTGTGTTGTTTCCATCAAAGCACCCTGCTTCCCCAGTATGCTGCAGTTGTGGAGGGTATACACATAGGAGTTGAATTCATGCTGAGCCAATATAGCCTATAAGGTACCCTTTAGGATAATCCTTGGTACTTTGCTTGTTTTTTTTTTGTTTTGTTTTGTTTTGCTTGTTTGTGGTTGTTTTGTTTGTTTTTGTGTGTGTTTTTGTGTCAATATCTTCATTCTTAAGGAAGGATATAAATCATTAAGGGTTCACTTAATCACGGTTTACTAACACCATGATTGTGTAAACGGTGAGTGACATTCAAACAGCTAAATAAAACACAAATGCTGGACCTTGCTCAGCCTGTGTCTTGTTTTAAATCCTTTGTTGTTCTTTGCACAGGACTATAACGTTTTGCCCATTATTCTTATCCCAGTTCTTCCCTGAAAAATTAAGTCCCTCGTCTACCACTTATCTAAGCATCGTCTCAACTGCTCTTTAGTGTGTACGCCTTGTCACTCCCAGACGGTAACCTCTGAGCTCGTGCAATCCCCAAAGTATCTTATCCGGGACTAAACATAGCTAGCTTTCAACAACTGCTTGACACTTTGGATTTGTATGATCCAAAGCAGATACTAAACTACGTGGTTTTTCCATTCTTCAAGAGCATTCCAGTAAAAGACATGAAATAAGAATCTTGAGAAAGAAAGCCTAAAAGACCAAAGAAAGAAGTTAAAGAAGGACTAGCCATGAAGAACTTTAGTAAAAAAAAAAAAAAAAAAAAAAAAAGAAGAAGAAGAAGAAAAAAAAGAGAGAGAGAGAGAGGGAGATGAAGAAGAGAAGCCAAGGTGAAGCCTCAAGAAACAAGGAGTCTGGCAAGAGCAAATGAGAAAAAAGAGGGGAGAGGGGTGGGGGAGCTAGACAATATTTAGTGTTTGAAATGGAAGCGAAGTCTAGAGTTAAGGTGGGTTTGGATCAGAAGCCTGACCAAGTTTCTCTGGCTAAAGTGCCTGGGTGGCAATCTGTGGGTGGCCCACACTTAGGAACAACAACAACAAAACACACAAACTGGACACAGATACAAGTGGCGAGAAGTGTCATGCCGCAGGGAGTGGCGAGCGTCCATCCGAAATGCAGTCGTTTGGGTACAATGTGCCCTTCAGAGAGGGCACGGTGACAGCATGGGCTAATTTACGGAGCTGCCAGGGCAATAACTCAGAGAGCAACACTGCCTCCTCACAACAAAACGAGGCCGCCCCAGAAGGGCTCATGGTGGTAAAAAGCTGCATTGCAGCCCAGTGAGATCCCGGAACCAAGGAAAGGAGACAAGTTTACCAAAACGAGTCTTGACACAGAGTACGTTTCTGGCAAATACATTATTATGCACTCATTCTACGCAGGTCCTGGGGAAAGTATTTCGTTTCCTTATATGGCCCTTCTCTTCAGCCCTCTCCTGTATAATAGCTAATGTCTTCTTAGAGAAACGAAGATAGAAAAAGAATAGAGCTGTTCCTCGCTCCCTCTCCCCCGTTTATTCCAGGGAGGTGAGCTGGGGCTCCTATCGCTGAGAGTGCAGAGAACTACTAGCTTTTAAAATCACTTTTTAAAAACACATTATTTCTGCTGGAGAAATCTATGTGGATGGGGGGAAACAAAGCAAATACTGCAATTGTCTAAACTGGCTGCCAGGATTAAGCAGCCTTATTTTAACCATGACATTTTGCTTTAATCCCGTTTGAACTTTCATTTTAATACGACTGGAACTAAGATCCAATGTGCATGCGTGGGTAGAACACTCACTATATAGCACACAAAGTCAAAATGCCAGCTGTCACTCTTTAAAAAAAATTTTTTTTTCTTCATTTTTACCCATCCTCCCACCCCCTCCCTTTTGGCAACCATTAGCTTGTTCTCTGTATTTATGGGTTTCTTTCTGTTTTGTATGTTCATTTGTTTTGTGTTTTGTTTTAGATTCCACCTATAAGTGGTATGTGAGGTTTGTCTTTCTTTGTCTGACTTATTTCACTTAGCATAATATCCTTTAGGTCCACCATGTTGCAAATGGCAAAATTTCATTTTTTTGTATTGTTGACTATTCCATTGTATATATGTACCACATCTTATTTATCCATTCATCTATCAATGAACACTTAGGTTGCTTCCAGATCTCAGCTATTGTGAATGATGCTGCAATGAACATAGGGGTGCATATATCTTTTCAAACTAATGTTTTTGTTTTCTTCAAATGAATACCCAGAAGTGGAATTGTTGGATCACATGACAGCTCTATTTTTAATTTTTTGAAGAATCTTCATACTGTTTCCCAAAGTGGCTGTACCAATTTACAATCCTATTAGCAGTGAATAACGGTTCCCTTTTCTCTATATCTTCACCAGTATTTATTTGTTGATTTTTTGTTATTATAGCCATTCTGATAGCCATCTTGATGTTGAACATTTTTTCATATGTCTGTTGGCCATCTGTATGTCCTCTTTGGAGAAATGTCTACTCAGGACCTCTACCCATTTTACAATTGGATTTTTTTGGTGTTAAATTGCACGAATTCCTTATATACTTTGGATATTAACCCCTTATCGAATTTTCATTGGATAATATCTTCTTCCATTCAGTAGGTTGTCTTTTGTTTTGTTGATGGTCTTGTTGTGCAAAAATTTTTTAGTTTGATGTAATCCCATTTGTTTATTTGTGCTTTTGTTTCCTTTGGAGGGAAGGAGACATATCCAAAAAGATACTGCTAAGACCAATGTAAAAGAGTTCCTGCCTACATTTTCTTCTAGGAGTTTTATGGTTTAAGATCTTACATTTAAGCCTTTAATCCATTTTGAGTTTATTTTTGTATATGGTGTAAGAAAATGGTCCATTTTCTTTCTTTCTTTTTTACATGGATCTGTCCAGTTTCCCAACAACACTTATTGAAGAGCCTGTCTTTACCCCATTGTATATCCTTACCTCTTTTGTCTTAGATTAAATGACCATATGGATTTTGTTCTGAGCTCTTGTTCCATGAAAAGGTTGTATATACATGGCCCCCAAATGCCAAAGGAGCCAAGAGACCAAGAATGAGGCAGCGAAGTCCAGTTGTTGGTTAATGAGTTTAATAGGAAATTTACTTACAGAAATGCAGCCCTGGGTAGCAGCAAGTCTTTCATATCTCCACACCTTTTACCCCCTAGACCACCCATTTTTATTCCCACTCAGACATGAACCTATGAGCTAGGAAAGGAATGTGTAGGTGATCAAGGGAACAAAGAGAGTGGATACTGGGAGGCTGTGGCACCAAGGTGAGCTAAGAGTTAGCTAACTGCAGGGGCATCTTGGCCCAGAGGAAGCATCAGTGGAAATTCCGTGATTAGCCCAGAGCCTCTGTACACATTCCAGAGTCCACCCAGGGGCTGTGGAGGGGTTCAAAGAAACTGGTTCATTCACTCAGAAATTAAGCTGGTGGATTAGCTTCAAGATGGCGTCAGTTCTGTCAGCATAGGTCTATAGTCTATTCCATTGATCTATATGTCTGTTTTTATTCCAGTACCATACTGGATATGTTTTTTTTTCCACTTTTTTTTATTTAGGTATTATATGTGTACATATCTTACCATTGTCCCCCCACACCCCACACCCATACACGCCCTCAACCCTCAGAGTTTTGTGTCCATTGGTTATGCTTATATGCATGCATACAAGTCCTTCGGTTGATCTCTTATCTCCCCCATCTCTCCCTAACCTTCCCCCTGCAATTTGACAGTCTGTTTGATGCTTTACTGTCTCTGTATCTATATTTTTGTTCATCAGTTTATAATGTTCTTTATTATCATCCATAAATGAGTGAGATCATGTGGTATTTTTCTTTCATTGACTGGCTTATTTCACTTAGCATAATGTTCTCCAATTCCATCCAGGTTGCTGCAAATGATGAGAATTCCTTCTTTTTTATGGCAGTTTTCTGATCCAGTCATCTGCTGATGGGCACCTAGGTTGTTTCCAAATCTTAGCTATTGTAAATTGTGCTGCTATGAACAGGGGTGCATATATCCTTTCTGATTGGTGTTTCTAGTTTCTTTGGAATACTGGATATGTTTGATAATTGTAGCTTTATAATGCAGTTTGGAATCAGGGAGCGTGATACCTCCCACTTTATTCTTTCTCAAGTTTTCTTTGCCTGTACAGGTCTTTTGTGGTTCTATGTACCGTGCATTTTAAGATTAGTTGTTCTAGTTATGAGAAGAATGCCATTGGTATTTTAGTAGGTATTGCATCATATCTGTACTTTGCTTTAGGTAATAAAAATATTTTAACAATATTAATCCTTCCTATCCATGAGCATGGTATAACCTTCCATTTATATGTATTCTCTTCAATTTCTTTTTCAATATCTTACATCTTTCATCTCTTTGGTTAAATTTATTCCTAGGTATTTTATAATTTTTGATGCAGTTGTAAATGGGATTTTTTCTTAATTTCTTCTTCTGATCATTGGTATTGCTGTATAAAACTGTAACTGATTTCTGAATATTAATTTTGTATCCTGCTGCTTTACTGAATTTATTTATTAGTCCTAATAGTTTATTGGTGGAGTCTGTTCTATATATATAATCATCTTATCTGCAAATTATGACAGTTTTACTTCTTCCTTTCCAATTTGGATACTATTTACTTACTTACTTAGTTCTTTATTTATTGTCTGATTGCTGTGGCTAGTACATCCAAAACTATGTTAAATAGAAGTGGTGATAGTGGGTATGCCTGGTTTGTTCCTGGCCTTAGAGAAGCTTTCAGTTTTTCACCATTGAATATATTAGCTGTGTTTGTCATATATAGCCTTTATTCTGTTGAGGTGTGTTCCTTCTATAACTACCTTGTTAAGAGTTTTTATCATAAAAGGATTTTGAATTATGTCACAAGTTTTTTCTACATCTGTTAAGATGATTATATAATTTCTATCTTCGATTTTGTTGATTTGATGTATCATATTAATTGATTTATATCAGATGTTGAACCATCCTGTGTTCCTGGAATAAATTCCACTTGGTCATGGTATATAATCCCTTTAATGTGTTGTTAAATCCAGTTTGCTAATATTTTGTTGAGAATTTATGCATCTATGTTCATTAAGAATATTGGCCTGTAATTTTCTTTTATCATAATGCCTTGGTCTGGTTTTGGAATCAGGGTAATAATTGGCCTCATAAAATGAGTTTGATAGCCTTAGCACCCTTCAAGTTTTTGGAATAGTTTAGGAAGAATAGAAATTAAGTCTTCTTTGAATATTTGGTAAAATTTACCTGTGAAGCCATCTGGTCCAAGACTTGTTTGTTGAGAGTTTTGTGTGTGCGTTTTATTTTCACTGATTCAATTCCATTAGTAGCTATTGGTCTTTTCAGATTCTCTGTTTCTTCCTGAATCAGTCTTGGAAGATTGTGTTTAGGAATTCATTCATGTCCATTTCTTGTTGTCCTATTTGTTGGCATAACATTGTTCAAAGTATTATCCTTTGTATTTCTGTGGTGTCGGTTGTCATTTCTTCTCTTTCATTTCTAAGTTTATTTGAGCCCCTCTTTTTCTTGTTGAGTGTGGCTAAAGGTTTATCAATTTTGTTTCTCTTTTCA
This sequence comes from Cnephaeus nilssonii, assembly GCF_951640355.1. NCBI lineage: Eukaryota > Metazoa > Chordata > Mammalia > Chiroptera > Vespertilionidae > Cnephaeus > Cnephaeus nilssonii. The sequence continues at coordinate 44,344,951 of NC_137084.1, read as the reverse complement.
AAGAACCAGCTCTTGGTTTTATTGATCCTTTCTATTGTTTGGTTTTTTTTTAAGACTCTATATTATTTCCACTTTTATATTTATTATTTCCTTCCTTATACTCACTTTGGGCTTTGTTTGTTCTTCTATTTTTAGTTTCCTTTAAGGTTAGATTGTTTGAGGTTTTTGTTGTTATTATTTCTTGAGGTAAGCCTGCTATGACTTTTTCCCTTAAACTGTTTTGGCCATGTCCCATAGATTTTGAGTCATTGTGTTTTTGTTTTCATTTGTCTCAAGGTGTCTTTTGATTTCTTCCTTGATCTCATTGTTAACACATTCATTGTTTAGTAGCATGTTTTTTAGCTTCCACATTGTGTGTTTTCTAATTTTTTGAAAAATTGATTTCTAGTTTTATGCCATTATGATCAGAGAATATGCTTGATATCATTTCAATCTTTACTGCGATTTGTTTTCTGTCCTAATATGTAGTCTATCCTGGAAAATGTTCCATGGGCACTTGAAAAGAAAGTATACTCTGCTGCTTTGTGTGAAATGCTCTAAAAATATCAATTAAATTCATCTGGTCTAGTGTGTCATTTAAGGCTGCTCTTGTTGATTTTCTGTCTAGATCTATCCATTGATGTCAATGGGGTGTTAAAGTCCCCTACTATTATTGTCAATCCCTTCCTTTATGTCTGTCAATATATGCTTTATATATTTAGGTGCTCCTACATGTGTGCATAAATGTTTACAAGAGTTATATCCTCTTGTTGATCTCTTTATCATTATGAAATCTTCTTTGTTGTCTCTTGTTACAGCTTGGTCTCCAGCAGCTCTCTATCTCACTCAGCCACAATCCTTGCTGGTTTTCACAGCCATTTTTGTGGGGACTTCTCTTCCTGGCATAGAGTTGTGGTCTAGGGAGACGGGTCTGGGACTGGGGACCCTTGCTTCTCTGTGGGGGATCTCCACAGCTGAGATATACCTCCTGCTTCTTAGCCACCGCACCATAGGTATGGGACCTGCCTGTTTCATGTCTCTGCCCTTCTTACCAGTCTTTACATGGCCTCTTCCTTATATCCTTTGTTACAGAAATTCTGTTCAGCTAGTATTTAGGTAGTTCTCAATGGTGTTCTATAATTTAGTTGTAATTTTGATGTACCGTATTTTCCGGCGTATAAGACGACTTTTTAACCCAGGAAAATCTTCTCAAAAGTTGGGGGTCGTCTTATACACCGGGTGTCATCTTATAGGGCGGGTATATCCCAAACTCTATATTTTAACTGGAAAAGTTGGGGTTCGTCTTATATGCCCAGTCATCTTATATGCCGGAAAATATGGTAGTCATTGGAGGACAACACAGCATTTACTTACTCCACCAGAAATTGTCTATTTATCTTTAACTTTTACTACAATATGTCTTGGTGTAATCTTTAGATTCATCTATTTGGAACTCTCCATGCTTCCTGGACCTGGATGTCTGTTTCCTTCCCCAGGTTAGAAAAGTTTCCAGCCATTATTTCTTCAAATCAATTTCCTGCTTCTTTATCTTTCTTCTCCTTCTGGGATCCCTATAAATGCAAGTGTTTGTGTGCTTGATGTTGTCCCAGAGCTTCCTTAAATTATCATTTGTTGAAAAGAAAAAAAAAGTACTTCTATTTTGCTGATTTAATTGACTTCCATTAGTCTGTATTTGAGGTCACTTATCCTTTTATCTGTATTAGCTAATCTGCTGTTGATTCCTTCTAGAGTATTTTTCATTTCAATTACTGCATTCTTTAGGTCTGCTTGGTTCTTTATTGTATTAACTGTTGCTCTCCCTAAATTCCTCTATTCCACTCTCAAGTTTGGTGAGCATTCTCATAATCATTTCCTTTAAGTCGTTGTCAGGCAAATTATTTCCATTTCATTAGTTTCCCTGCTCCCACCCATCCTGCCCTGGGGATTTTTCCTATTTTTTCACTTGAGAACTAAGTTCTATCTTCTCATTTTGTTTGACTTCCTATGTTTATTTCTATCAAACAAAATAGCTATCTTTCCCAGTCTTGAAAAACTGGCCTTGTGTATAAGTCATCTCTGTATATGTCAGTGGTTTTGACAGGCGGGTTGGAGCCAAGAGGGGGCCTATGCTACTGGTGCACCAGCCTATTGGGCTGGAGTGGCTCCAGGTGGTACATGTAATAATTCTCTATTGATCCTGCTTGTTCCCTTTGTTCAGAGACAAAACGTGTTTGGACAATGTGGCGGGGAATGCACTATGGCAGTCTTACAGGGCTACCGTACCTGGAGAGAGCTCCTGCTCACTCTATGGAAGTAGAGAGGAAGTAAGCAATGATGCTCACCAGCACTTCGGATAGTGGAAAATTTCCACAGATCCTGGAGAACTACATCTTCCCAGTCTTCTCTATAAGGCGTCTCTCTGTTGTGAAGAAAGTGATCTTGTGTAGAAGCAACATCTGTGTGGACTGTGTGCCAGGTAGTTATGGCAGGCTGGTTGCAGCCAGGCAGATGCTTACTGTGCCTGGGTGTTGGCTTGCCCAGTTGGAGCAGCTCCGGGCAGGGAGGCCAGGTGCATGTGGTGACACCTGGTTGATCCTGCTTGCTCCCTGTTTGGGCCAAATGGATTCTGGGCAGTGTGGTTGGGAACGTGCTACAGCTATCTTGCAGGTATGCCAGAGCACCTGGATAGAGTTCCTGCTCACTCTCCCAAGGTGGAGGAGGATGTCAACAATGGCGCTCACCAGCTCCTCCAATCCTGTAGAGCTCCAGTGGTTACCCAGCCTCCTCTACTCGGTTTCTTAATTCATTTGTTGTGCAGAAGGTGTTCAATCAGCCTGCAGTTGCCTCTCAGGAAGAATTGCTCTCTATATAGGTGTACATTTCACGTGAGGGAGCAAGTGTCCTCCTATGCCACCACCACCTTGTAACTGTCCCAGTTGTCACTCTTAAATGAGAATCAACTTGTTACTCCTCTTCTTAAAATTCTTCACTTGGACCTCATATTTTTCAAATGAAATCCAGACTCCTTAGCAGGAACCCCACCTTCATTTCTCAATAGATTTTCTCCCTATTCCTAAATTCAACAGTCCATTTCCCCCCAAAGCCATACTCCTCTGCCTGAGAAATCCTTTTAGATCCTTTGCTTGGCAAAATCCTTCTCATCTTTCAAAAAACTGCTTGACTTCTCTCCCCTAGGAGGACTTCCTCCACACTCTCCTATGAGCTCTCAGGAGAGTGTGCTAACTTGTTGCTGCACTCACCACATTCTTTTATTTTACTGGCTTGTCTTTTCCACTAGATCATGAGGGCAGGGAAAAATCTAGGATTCTATTATATCCTCTAGTAGCCAGGTCAGAGGCCTGACACAGAGTAGACACACAATAAATGTTTTAATGAATAGTAAATACCAGCTATCTATAAATCTCACTTTCTTTCAACTGGAAAATATCCAATCTCTCTAAAACCTTTCTAAAATCAGACCATTGTCTTCCCCCTTTGACCACATTTACAGCCAGAATGATGACTTTGAAAGACTGTAACATCTGGGTCATATCCTTGATAACATTTCAGAGTTAGGAGCTAACTGCATTATTTATGACATCAGGAAGGAAGCCACCATTTGTAGAGCACCTATGTGCTGCCATTGTACACTAAGCTTATGCTATCCATTACTTCAGTCTTGACAATTCATGGTAAGTCTTTTTAGCTTTTTTGGTAAAGAACCTGAGGCTTAGGAATTTGCCCAAGGTCACACAGCTAGCAAGTGAGGAAGCCAAACTAACACAATGTGCAAGATCAGGACTAAATTTTCTTCTAAATGAACTAAAAAAATGAGTTTGGCTGGAACTAAGATTTCCCACAGGGCTGAAAAAATGATGAAGGCAGCAAATAACTTGTCCATCTCAGACTATGGGTATGCAATTTTAACAATATAAACTAAAAAACAGCCTTGTTCCTGTTCAGTTTAAATAACTGCACACACTGTTGCCATCCTGTCAAATAACAGACTCATCAGACATTGAGTTTGAACTATTTCAAAACAACTTCTCAAATTTATTGAACTCATGGGATAATATGGTAGAGTTTTGTGTAAAGAAAAAAAAAAGCCACCACTTACTAACTAAATCTTGCAGACAGCTCAGAGTTTAGGCAGCATATTGGGCATAGTAATCATAGGATCACTATCACAGAATCTGCATTTTCCTTTCAACCAGCACCAGAGGTTTCCAATTCTAAATTTAGCTTACTGGAGACCTCAGCATAACAATTTTTTTTAAAAAAAGACTGAGTTGATTTTTTTTCTTTTTTACTTCAATTTAGAAAAATGACCAGAGGCAATGACAAAAATAACCATTTAAGGGATCCCTCTCCAGAAATTTTTTGTAAAGGTCCAGGCTTTCCATCTTTTTCTCCATCCTTCTAGATTAAAAAAAGACGAGGTTGGAATATGTCATCCTGTACTCAGCTTGCTACACAAAGCCTCTGCCTTTACAAGTCCTAGATGGAATGCCAGGACTCATCCCCCAAACCTCTGGGCTTAATCAAGTCCATGGGTGCCTGGCTAGAGAGCCCTCAGTGACTGCTGCTCAAGAGACTGCTCTTAATCCAAGGTCCATCACAATACTGGCTTTGAACAGTAGATAGCTGACTGTATCACTTAGGACCGTGGTCGGCAAACTGCGGCTCGCGAGCCACATGCGGCTCTTTGGCCCCTTGAGTGTGGCTCTTCCACAAAATACCACAGCCTGGGCGAGTCTATTTTGAAGAAGTGGCGTTAGAAGAAGTTTAAAAAATTTGGCTCTCAAAAGAAATTTCAATCGTTGTACTGTTGATATTTGGCTCTGTTGACATACACCAGGCTAAGATGGAAAGAAGTCAGACATCCCTTGTCTGTTTGTAATGAATCACACCAGCAGCCAAGCCTGTGCTCCCATCCCCAGAGCCCACCGCAGCCACTGCCACACCACCTCCATCCACTGAGCTCACTGTGCAGCCAGAATGGAAGTTGTTAAAAGTTATCACTGCAATAGATGACTTTCCTTAAGTAACAAACAAATGACAATTTTTTATTTAATAGCAGTTTAGTCCTACTAACAACTCCGTCTCTCCATCTCTTTTTGGGGAGCCTGGACTTTTAGGCAAATGGGAGGGTTAAAAATACAGAGGAGCAACATCTGTATAGTAAACGTGTGCTTTTCTCTCTTCCTCATGACCTTCTTAGAAAATTCTTGTTTCCGAACATTGTTTCCTCAAGAAGAAATTTTTACTTAACTGTTACATACTGCATGTAGGAAAAGATTTATCTTTTTCGCCTTCATTTCATTGTATGGGTTTCACTTTCCAGGTACTGAGAGGAGGAAAGGGAGAGAGGGGAGGAGACAAAAATCACAAGAACAGTGTGAAGTGCGCCCTGTGTCAGCAACATGAGCCGCCCTCTAATGCTGTCAGTGCTGACTCAAAGTAATTTCTGGTGGAGTTGAATACATTTCATTTCTATTTGTGCTCCGCCTGAGGCTTTGCTCTAACCACTAACTGCGAATGAAGGTCTAGAGAGCTTTTGTGAAAGAGGTAAAACACAAGTGGTGTGCTAGTAGGTAGCCAGGTGTCAGTGTACTTGATAATGGAGGAAAAGAGGATTACACGGAGATTTCTGTTTCAGCCTCAGTCCGACCCAGATGTAAAAGACTTACAGAACATGGCTTCACACAGAACTGTGTCAGTGGGGAAGGGATAATAAGGGGAGTAGTAAACACATCCAGTAAAATTCAGGGATAAAAAAAATACCCACACAAGTCCATGGAATACAAAGGAACACAGAAGAATACTCCCTGAGCCATAAGTGCATCAGGGCACAAGGTAGGTAGGGTGCAATGGATTAGCCACTAAATGGCTTCGGTAATAATAATTCTGAAACCTGTTCTATTTTTTTTTTTTTTTGAGAAATTCTTCTCCTGGACAGGTCAAAGATTGTGCTTTAAAAATGTCATTAGAAGGTAACAGCTTTTTAAATATTCTTTTGCCTCTTGCTTCCAGGTGATTTCTTTTTGGTTAAAAGCCAGCAGTACAAACCCTTCAAGATGGAAGAACAGTCTTCTGACATAGGTGAGGAGAGGCGCTGGATGAACTTACACAGTAAGTGAGAGTCTGTATGTGTTGGTCTTCTCCCTGACCACTCCACCTCTCTGACCTAGAGATGGCAGTTCATTTCCTCTGGAAGAAGCCGGTAATGGACACTTGTCTATTGGCTTTGCCCAGAGCAGCAGTCCCTTTCTTGGGGCCCTTCCGTTCCTCTTTGGGTTCTTTTTTCACAGTCATTGCTGGGGGTCTGTGTATAGAAGATGTCTTCATCTTAAGTTCTTCTTCACTATCTGTGCAGGATTCACTCTCGTAGACTTTTTCAGTCACTGGTAGAATTAGGAAAAAAAAAGGAACATGAGTGGGCTGAGTCATTTAGAATACTATTCTATCAAAAGAATGAGAAGTCTTGTTCTCCCAGATCCCCTCGGACACTCTGATCCGAGTAGTGTGCTCATCTACTACCAAAGTTTTCTCCCACTGGGAGATCAGATCCAGCCTCAGGTAGGAAGTATGCGGCATCTTGAGATCACAGTCTCTAGTTGGGGTTCAGAATCAACACTCACCCTTATTCCCTCACTGCTATGACCCATACCTTTATTTATTTAAAATATATTTTTATTGATTTTAGAGAGGAAGGGAGAGAGAGAAACATCACTGAGAGAGAATCATTGATTGGCTGCCTCCTGCACGTCCCCCTCTGGGGATCAAGCCCACAACCCAGGCATGTGCCCCGACCATGAATCAAATGGCGACCTCCTGGTTCATAGGCCTACTTTCAACCACTGAGCCAGGCGGGGCTGTCCCAGGCCTTTATCATTTGACTGCCCCAATCCTGCTTTTGGGTCTTGCTCTATGCTAGCTAATTTCCTGAGCTCTAAGTGGTGCCTATTTCCACTGATCGTTTTCCTGGTCTTAGTCTCTGCTTTATTTGCCAATTTTGATCCTGTCTAGCCGGGCTCACCGCCATGGACTCTCTGACTAGCTCTATCCTGATGTCACTCACTCTCTGTACATCCTAAGTACAGAGAATTGGAGATTAGCTACTCAATTGTTCAGTTCTTGGTTTTGAATGACTGTTAATTAACCCAAGATTTACGTGGTCTAAGTTTACGTCATAAAGAGAACTGTCCCAAGCAAATTCTATCAGATGACAAACTTGATAGTTTCAAGGAATGACCATGATACAATAAGAAGCATAGATACCAATTCTCTTACTCCCTATCAGCCAATAAAACTCACTGAAGCCTGCCTAATGAAAAGCATTATACTAGTGAACAGACAGTATAAGAAAGTCCCAAAGGGCACAGACCATGCCACAGAACTGATGAGGATGTCTCTCTAATATTATTGCAATGCATATGCCAATACAAGAAACGGAACAATGCCACCTTCCTGTGATTTTAGAGAGCTGAAGCAGCTGTATAACCAATGTCATCTAAATTCTCCCTCAGCCTTCCTGGTTGCAGCAAATGATGGTAGAAAAACAGCTTTTCTTAGCTGAACAGAATAACCCAATATACATAATAAAAGCTCAGATGATTAAAGTGAAAGGTATTTTTCCCCATTTAAGAACAATGATAGTTTTAAGCTCATAATTACTGATCATTTCTAATAAAATATATTAGTCAAATTGTTCTATAGGCATAAGCATTGGAATCAATATATCTATGTTCTAATTCCTAGTCTGCCATTTATACAATTTCAAACTTTACCGTCATCAGAATCACCTGGAGGGCTCATTAAAACACAGGCTGCTGGACTCTATTTCCAGAGTTTCACATTCAGTAGGTCAGGGATCTCGTCGTGAGAGTCGCTTCCCTTGCCTTCATTAAGTGGGAATGACACTGCCTCACAGAACGCACAGATGCACGTAGTAACCTTTGGCAAGCACCCTTCAATGCTATGTTCTCCCTCGCAATGGGCTCTGCTGGCGGTCAACTGGCTCCTCCTTCACTTTCTTCCCTCTGATGTCATTAAGGTTGCATAATTAACAGTCCCCTCCCCAAGAGTTGCCAGGATTTGTCATTACTTTCAAGAGCCCAGAATTTACTTTGCTGACTCCTGCCAACTTAGAGGCTAAAAACACTGATAAGCGTTAAATATGTATTAAGTGTTCTCAAAGGCCTTCCTACTCAACTTTGTTCCACAGACGAGAGGGCATTAAAACTCCCATGAGCTCATTAGAAATGCAGAATCTCAGGTTCTATTGAATCAAAATCTGAATGTTAGCAAGGTTTCAAGTCATGCATCTACTCAAAGTTTGAGAAATGTTGCTCTAAAATACTTAGGGAATTTCCTTGATATACCTATTAGTTCAGCAATTACAATCCCATAACACCATCCCCATCTTGTACACAACTTCAAAAGCATTATGTAACTAGATTACTGGAACAAAATTAAGAGCTGTTATTTACTCAGTATCTCAAAGTCTGAAGAGCATCTATACAGAGAAAAGAAACAACTTACTAATTGCTCCTTCATAAGCTATATTCTGTATTCAAATGGCAGCATGTCTATAATATTAAACTCCAGCATCAATTAGCTCATTATTTCATTACTTATTAATGAAACAAGTGGTTGTCTCATTGCCAATTTTGCACAAGAGATTGCTTGGGGGTGGGGGTTAAAAACCAGTCAGGGCAGCACACTGAGTATACCTTATGAGCTAAAAGGAACATTTTCTATACTAAAGGCTGTAGCTACTTCAAACTACAGGCCAAAAGGGATTTTAAGTTAAAAATACAGGATCTTTATTTTAGCTGAATAACAGGCCACTTTTCTCAGATACCATTTTAAAAAATAAAATAAAAAGGCCCATTTTGCATGGGTAAAACATCAGAATCCTATTCAACCAACTGTTTTGCTTTAGAAATTCACCTTGTCCAGAAGTCCACCACAAACTTATCAGTCCCTGCAGTAAACCCAGAGACCAACTATGATCCAGCACAGGACAGGCAGGCCACTGTGCTGATACATCTGGAACAGTCTGAGCAGAGAGAGGAAAGCCGAGCTCCTTTGTCGGTAACGGAAGCCAAGATTCATTAGGTTGAACTTGGACTAAAAACCTTAAAAAAAAAAAAAAATACACCAAACTGCTATGTGAGCATAGTTTTCATTGTTGCATCCAAGGCTCTTAAAAGTCCTGTCTGAAGACGGGACTGCAAAAAGGTCCACATCCCACACCTGGCCAAAACCTAAAGCCACGAATTCCCAATGAGCGCTCACAAGGTTTAGTGACATTTTTACTTTGGAGCAGAAGGAGAAAGAAACTAGCACTGGTGCTTCTGTCCTCTTATAGTTAAAAGAAAGAATAAAAAATTTAACAGAAAATACATATATTACTACCAACAGTCAAACTAAGAGGCTTGAAAATGCACTATGAGAAGACTCAAAACAAAAAAGACTACTACTCCAAGTTCAGAATTCATAGGCTCACAATAAATCTGGCACTGCAAAGACAGAATTTCCACATGTAAGGAATTTTATTCCCCAATCACATGCTACAATTAAAATGTCAGAGACCTTTTCAAAGGAATGGGAGGTAGGAAATAATGGGACCAGGTTCACAATTTATGTCTTCACTAGTTTTAACAACCACAATGCCTGGGAAAAACGGATTCTTCAGTCAATCAATATTTTTAAGACAAAAATTTGAACAAGAAAAGGAAAGTCAAGAAAGGGGAAAAAATACTTCTCTAGGAGAACCAAGCCGTGGCAGGTGCCACAGGAGAGAAGAAACAACAATTATGGGCTAATCCAATTAACAACAGGTTTAAATATAGACATACAGTCCTAGGATCTGAGCATCCCATCAGGCCAAATCCTGAAAGCCCCACAGAAGTCTGGTTCATTTGTGGAAAAGGTACAACAAGCTAAAACATGGCTGAAGAATAAGCCAATGACTCAAAGCCTGAATTCTTTTCTTAAAATTGAAGTACACCACTGTATATTGTGAAATGATAACCGCTGTAGGTTTAGTTAGTAGGTAGCATCCATTATCTCATATAGGTAAACAAAAAGAGAAAGCAAAAGTTTTTTCTTTGTGAAGAAAACTCTTTAGATACATTCTTTACTTTCATATACATCATAGAACAGTGTTAACAATATCATCATGTTGTACATACATCCCTAGTACTTACTTATCTTGTAAGTAGAAGTTTGTACCTTTTGACCACCTTTTTCCTATTCCCCCTGCCGCTGGTAACCACAAATCTGACTGCTTTGTCTATGAGTTGTTTTTTTAGGTTCCACATGTAAAAGAGATCACACAGTATTTGTCTTTCTCTGTCCGATTTATGGTTAGCACAATACCCTCAAGGTCTACCCATGTTGTCACACATGGCAGGATTTCTTCATTTTTTAATATATATATTTTTATTGATTTCAGAGAGGAAGGCAGAGGGAGAGAGAGACAGAAACATCAATGATGAATCATTGATCAGCTCCCTCCTACACGCCCTGTACTGGGGATCGAGCCCACAAACCCGGGCATGTGTCCTTGACTGTTTAGTCCGCAGGCTGACACTCTACCCACTGAGCCAAACAAGCTAGGGCTTCATATGGCTGAATAATATTCTGTACACACACACCCCAACTTCTTTATTCATTCATTCATCTGTCAATGGATACTTAGGTTGTTTCAAAGCCTAAATTCTGTTCCCCTCTAGGCCTCCATAAAAAGCACATCCATTTACCTAACATGGCTTACAAATAGGAAATATTAAAGTGATTTGGAAGAGTCAAACCTCTATGAAGAACAAATGGAACAAAATACCAAAGACTCATGACACTCTCCTCAGTCTAATCATCTGTAGAAGCTCCTTTTCCCTGTTCAAACGTATAAAACGACCATTCTAAAAAAAACAATGTTTCTCAACATCAATGATAACATCTTAAGCTGGTATTGTAATTTCCATCTTGAAAGTGTTTTTAGATATATTACCTCACCTGAATCTTCACAACCACCCACATGTAGGCAAAATGGAATTTACCTCCATTCCATAGATCAAGAAATTCCCCACCAGAGGTGACAACTTTCATCCAAGATCTCAAAGCTTATTTTTATAGTGCATGGTCCAGACAAGACCAGGTGTTCTACCTTTAGTTGTAGTGGTCTCATACCATGCTATTCCAAGTGTGGGCCAAGACAGGCAGCAAGGCACCATGGGCGGGGGTGGGGTGGGGGGGTGGGAAGGGTGTCACATGCACGCTGCTCTATAAAGGATCATGGTGCCTCTGTGGAAATAACTCTATCTCTGAATTTGGAACCCCAAATTTTTCTTACCTATGCAGCCTTCCTCATCCACAAAGGTTTTAGATTTCAGCACCCGCTTTCGTTTTCTTTTGTTTTCTCCACTTAAGCTCTGAAAGACCAGAGGTTATAGCATTAAGGTGACCAATAAAACTACAAAGAAAAATAGAAGTTTAATTTATAACAAGCAATCTCCAATACTCCATGATGGTAAGCTGAACGAGGAATTCTATACATTTCCTTTTAGGGGACCAGCCCTACCACACAGACAAGTTATGGTCATTGTATGTGCCAGCTTGATGTTTCATTGTTTATGAGAAGAAAAGTAACATATTGAGCAAAAATCTGTGTTCATTCAGCAACATGCTTTTGTTGAGCAGTGCAGGCCCCATGGGTTAAAAAGACCAACAGGACAAGAACCTTAATGGAGAAGACAGGGCGTTACTGGAGGGCTGAGGGAGGGATTATGGGAGCACACAGGGAAGGCCCCTAAACAGACCAGAGATTTCCACGACATCTGCCCCTGCTGTAGATACTGGCTATTTCAGCCTTGACAGTGCAAGACAGGCCCGTCTAATTTAGTCTCAAACTGGTATTTTACTTTATCTCCACTGGCCTTTAATCCCATATGCTCTTCAGCTAATGAAGAAATCAATGCAAAATTTAAATTACAGTCTTAATACAATGAATTCAGGAAAAATGATAGACATAAAGGAAAAAGAAACTTGTCAGAACCCTTCTTCTCAACTCTTCATTATTTACACTAACAGATATAGACAAGATGTAGCTAGAGATCACTCAAAACTACATTTCCCCATTTGTTGCCAGCTTTTCTCATCCAGCCCTTTTCCAGAAGAGTAACCAACATGCATAAGCTAGCTGTGAACACAATGTTCTATCTTTCACACACTTTGCTCTGATGCAGGCAAGACCTCATTTTGCACAATTCCAACAGGAGTTGGGTAGCACAGCAGCCCTGATGCTGAAGGTCATGGAAAACAAAAGAGCTCCCTCTGAAACTCTGACATACAGATGAAATCTCACGTCAAGTGAGAAGACAGGGAATGTCAACCCTGTCTTCTTACAACCTATAGGAGAGAATGAGACAAGAGCCATCTACTGGCATTTGTGAAGTATACAGCAGAGAACAGATTTAACATAACAGTTTTAGGTCCTTGGGTGAAAAAGAACACATGGAAAGGTAGCCATCCCAGTAAAGTTGTACCTTGACAGAAGGAGGCTCTGGCTCAGTCTTCGTCGCTGGTTCAGGAGGTGGAGATGCAGGAGGAGGTGGGGATGGTGACTCAGCTTCATAAATCCCAGGAGAATCTGGTACGAATGAAGTTATGAAACAGCTTAGATAAAAGAACTACAGGCACTATCTGGTACATCTTCTTCTCCACTGGCTCAGTTTCCATATCCAGCAAAGGACATTTTGCAGGCAGTAATTCATGACAACCAAGGACTCTGTAGTTATATATCTCTACACAAATATATCTTTAAAATACACATATTAATTTTATACAAAGAAAATTAGACAATCAAGAATTATTAGAGCTGGAATGTACCTTAGAGATGATCTTAGCTAAATCTTATTTTACAGATATGTCATGTATCAAGTTGTTTTATAAATATCCACTGATCACCTACTATGAGTCATGGATATCACTTACATTGTTTCACTTTATCCTCACAACAATCCTAAGAGACAAATATTATTATTCACACATTAGAATTGAGTAAACAGAGGTTCAGAGAGGTTAGACAAGGTCACAGAGCTTGCAACTGAGGCAGAAGGTTTTAAAGCAAGTCCATCTGATTTCTCAACCTTACTACTCCAACTAGCCCATGCTGCCTTACCATTCAGGACCAGACATTTTCTCTTAAGATCAAGTAAATGGAGATAATCTCAGATTATACCAAATGTCCCATGACAGAGTCTTTGTGACTGTGGTCTGAGGATTCTTTGCAATCACTTGAGATGTTTGTTAGACTGAAACTTTCCAGCTGATGTTAAGAGCATAAACTTGGGGCCCCTTTGAAATGATCACAATTAGAGCTCTAACAACTAAGACCTGCTTATTATGCTGTATGGCAGGCATGGGGAACATCTGACCCACAGGCTATATCAGGCCTGCAAAATCATTTGGTCTGGCCCTGCCAAGGTAATAGGGGTGAGTTAATTTAATGTTTAACCCAATATAGCAGGCTGATTTTTAAGTTGATAATTTTATATGGCCCACAAATTTTGTTATAAATATCCAACGGGTCCTTGGGGGGAAAAAGTGCCCCACTCCTGCTGTATGGGAACTATTTCTAGTGATGGCCCCACTGACAAGGCCTGTTTTGCTATATACTAAGAACACTTTTCTGAAAGAAACACTGCTAAAGAAGTGATATCACCGAGAAGAGAGCGCCACCAGGAGGATCCCATCATTTCCAAATAGTTCCAGAAATAGTGGTCTTAGTATAAGGCCCATGAAAGGGGAAGTGAAAATCCTCAGCTGACCTATTGCTTAATCACCACAAAGAAACTGCTGGTCAAGGCCTTGGGTAGCTGCTTAGCCACACCTGCTCCCTGAATGTCCTGGCTGTATTCAAATTCTTAGCACAAGTCTTGGATCTGAAATCCTCCCAACTGATTAGTTCAGTGTTAAAAATTATGACAGTGGAGGGTCTAAGGCATAATGACCCGAGGAGGTGAAGCAGAATGAGAGCCGCAACAAAACAATAAACATACACTTCAAGTATGAAATGGGTCCCCAAACTTTATAGGCTCTGGGACACAAGAGAGACACATAAAAAGAAAGTGGTCCAGCTATTAACCCAGCTCTGGGAGGCTAGAACCTGATGGGTGCTCAAACAAGCAAAAGGAAAGTTAAAGCACAGAACAGAGCACCCATTTTTTCTGACCTATAACTATTAAGAAAACTGTGTCCCAATGTGTTACCGCAGTAGGAGAAAAGTTTATCCAGTAAGGAAGCCAAAGAAAAGGAATTCCGAGTACTCACAGTAATAAACTCAGGAGTACTTACTCTATTTGCAGTTCTGTTAACTACCTGACTTAAGCAAGGAAAAACACTTAATGCTAGTGCCACCTTCTAAGACCCCCTTTTCACTGCAATGTATGAAACTGTTAATCTAGGTTCCCCCTCCAGACTCTAAGCTCCATAGAGGCATAGGTACCATGATTTCACTGGTACTGAACACACAGTAACAATACCTTATTTTTAAATAAAGAAAATCATTTTCTGAACTAAATCTGAGATGAGGGGCTTCTCTGTCAAAGAAGATTCAGCATATACCTCCCTCTCCACTCACCCCAGAGAAACACATTATAATGATAAAGGAATGAAATATAAATACCCCACCGCATGCTAAGGAAGAGAACAAAAGAGGAGCCAAGTGCTCTTAATGAGTAAGAAATTTCAACAAATCCCTGGAAGACAGAAGGTTGACAAAAGAAGCACCAACCAGTTGATGAGTCAGATAGAGGTTACTATATATTATAAAACTTCTGTTTTATCTGATTTTTGAAATTGTATATAGGTATTACTTTAAAAACATTTTTAATGAAAATATTTTAAGGAAAAAATGACAGGAAAAAACAACTCAAATTTTCTGGACTTTACAATCATTCATTCTCATAATAACCCCACAAAGTCATCATTATTTGTTTTAAACTGAGGTTTCATTCAAAGACATTAAAACAAAACAAAAAAAACAAACATGCCCTAGCTAGTCTGGCTCAGTAGATAGAACATCAGCCTGAGGACTGAAGAGTCCCAGGTTCGATTCCGGTCAAGGGCACCTGCCTAAGTTGCGGGCTTGATCCCCAGTAGGGGGCGTGCAGGAAACAGCCGATCACCGATTCTCTCTCATCATTGATGTTTCTCTCTCTCCCTTCCTCTCTGAAATCAATAAAAACATATTTAAAAAAAATAAAAAACAAACATGCCCACATTCATATGTTAGAATCCATGTCTATTTGCCTTAGTCTTTATTATCAAGCCATGCATTCTCCCTCAATATATTATTAGTGACATAAACAAATGGAATGTTTGATGCAATGGTGTTATCTACCTACCTACCTATTTTTAATCCTCACCTGAGGGTATGTTCTTATGGATTTTAGAGAAAGGAAGGGAAAGAGAGAGAAACATTGATTGTTTGCCTCCTGCATGCACCACAACCCAATCGAATCCATATACTGGTTATGTGCCCTGACGGGGAATCAAACCCATGACTGTTTGATGTACAAGACAACGCTCCAACCAACTGAGCCACACCAGCCAGGGCATACTGGTGTAATTTAAATACAGGGTGGGGCAAAAGATTTACAGTTGTGAATATGCAAAACAGAGTTTATTCTTTTATTTTTTCTTGATTTCAGAGAGGAAGGGAGAGGGAGAGAGATAGAAACATCAATATATAAAAAAGGCTAATATGCTAAGTGTCCTTCCCCCTCTATCTGGGTAATGATGTCACGTAGCAACACCCGGCTTCCTCTCCCTAGCGATTACTAGCCTCCTTGCAGTTTCTTCAGCCCAGGAACACGACTTGCTTTATAGCCAGGTGGAAACACTTTGCACTGTAACCAAATGTCTGTGAAGCATTTTCCCATGCCTCATCTCATTTGATCCTCACAGAAGTCCTGGAGTAGGTAGATAGGAGACCCAGTAGAATCCTATTTTCTTTTCATTAGCCGGAAAATGGAAATTTAGAAAGCTTAGAAACTTGACCCTACTGAAAAGAAGTAAGAAATGGTGGACCTTGAAAATGACTTCAGGTATTCTCACTGTGCAGAATATAGTCAAACACTGCTGCAGTTAAATATTTTACCCTTTGTTCTTCCTGCGTGATCTACAATAATAATCTGTTTCATGTTGATGTTTACTGCTGTGTTGCTGACAATTACCTGAAAGAGAAGTTGGGGTGCTTCATTGAGCTGCAAAAAAGTTTAGCTAAATCAGAAAGCAGGTCTAATTAAGCAAGTTTGTTCTGTATCTATATAAGGCTAAGTTGACTCACGCATGCGTGATACATATAAAGCTCTCTCTGGCACCAATCGCACGCGTGTGTTTCCATCTGTCATTGTTGATTGTGAATTTGATTAACACTTCTATTATAGAGAAAGGGCGAATAGCGATATTAAAATATTTCTTCTAATTAATTTCCTTTCAATGTGCATGAATTTGTGCACCGGGCTACTAGTCAATAATGAGAGAGAATCACTGATTGGCCATCTCCTGCACACCCCACACTAGGTATCAAGCCCGCAACCCAGGCATATGGCCTGACCCGGAATCCAACCGTGACCTCCCGGCTCGTAGGTCGACACTCAACCATTGAGCCACGCCGGCCAAGCCAAGTTTATTCTTGTATTATTCATTAATTATTGTATTATTTTCTATACAAACAATTGTAAACCTACTTTTGCCCCAGCCTGTATAACTGTAACAAATTTGCAGTTTTTCAGATAAAAAGCACGCAAGTAGTGAAATATCACTTACACTGCTCTCAACAAAAGAAAGCACCCTTTGCTGAGAGCAGAACAAGACTGTAGTAAAACGGATTTTAGGGATCCAGCAAGGTAACTACTGTTGATCAGAATTTTCTGGCAGAGACTGGTAATTAGAATTCCTGGAAATCATAGCTTCCTAAGAAATTTTTTTTACTACCGATCTTAGCCTTCTAAAGGGGGTCATTCCCTTAACATTCTCCATAAGCAATCTGGAAGGACTGAAAATGTTTAGCAAAGACAAACATATTGGTTAAAACTATTTCCTAGCACTGTAGTTCTTAATGTTACTCCTTTCTGGGTTCAGCCTTCTCTTACTTTACGAAGAGAGTAATTTCGAAAAGTGCTGACTGTCAGGGAGAGAAGAAAGGAAGAGCCTCTTAAGTAGAGAGTTAAGGATATGAAGGTGGGAACTTCCTGAGAGAAGGCAGGATGACTATATTACTTATTACTACTGTTAATTACTGAACACCTCAACAGGAAAAGTGGGGGGATAAGAAGAAAACCTAGTTTGTGTCAAGCACTCTCCTGGCATTTTCTTTATCCCTTTTTTTTTTTTAATGTGTTTTTTGATTTTTTAGAGAGGAAGGGAGAGAGTTAGAGAGGTAGAAACATCATTGATCAGCTTCCTCCTGCATGCTCCCTACTGGGAATCGAGTCCCGCAACCCGGGCACGTGCCCTGACAGGGAATCGACGAGGGGATCTCTTGGTTCCTGAGTCAACGCTCAACTGCTGAGCCACACCTGTCAGGCTCTCCTGGCACTTTCGACACATTATCTTATTTGATGTTCATAAAAAGCCTACACAGTTTCTAATAATATCTCCATTTTAGAGATGCAAAAACAAGGAATTGAAGAAGTTGATAATTTGTCTAAAGGGTCACACAGTAAGTGGTGAGGTAAGATTTAAATGCAGACTGTCTGACTCCAAAGTCCCCAGGAAGTCCACTCCTGCTGCTTATGTGCTAACTTTGAGCTTAAAACAGCATACTAAACGGCACATATTCAGTGTAACAGAAATAAAACAAGAATAGGTTAGAGACTGTGGAAAGGTTTAAAATAAAATCCCACTGGCTTTGAGACAAAGAGATTTAGAAGTAAAATGGCCATGGTTTATAAATTTAGTCAGATGCCAAAAATTATTTTTGCCAGAGTAAAAATCTGAGAGCCTCTGCTTTACATCATCTGTTACTATAGGTTGTCCATTTCTATCACATTTCTTCTCACTCATTTCCAAACTAAATAACCCCACTCATATTCCGAATCACCCATGGGTATAATTGTTGTGGGCTAAGGGTCAGAATCACAGAGATTATTTCAAAAGTATGTAATGAGTGCTCAACCAACCACAGTAATTCCTTGACTTAGAAGCTGACTCCTTTACTAATAATACTAGAGTATCTAGTTTCCCTTTCTAATATACATTAGGCTCATGGCTTCAAAGACTTTTCCAGAATCTTCCCCAAGTTCTTTTCCTGGTTGAAAACAGGGAAGGCTGTTCCAATTAACATATATCCCTAAGTTACTTCCTAATTATTTTCCCATGTGTCTGCAGAGAGTTGCCTCTATTTTCTCAATTCTTAACTGGTCAGAATGTTCCTTGATTGTTGTTTCATCAACACACTTGGGAGTTTTCCTTTAAGTAGTCGTAGTCAAAGCATTTTGATAAATGCCATAGAATAAGTATACAGCAACTGCCCCTCTGGGATGCCCACAATGCATTCTCCTACCCATTCCAAGGATTCATTAAAAACATGGCTCTGTTGGGCACTGTACCTCTCACTGTACCATAAACTTGAACATGTAAGCATGACTGGGAGGACCTAAACCCATGGAAGAGTCAAAAGATGTACCTCCTGTCATAGCCAGATTCAACCTTTTGTACAGTTTCTTAGATCTATTCCTTTCTTTTGCATTACTGTCATTTATACTTTTTTTTCCACTCAAGAACAGGAGATATGCTTGAGCTAATACCCACTTTTGGAGAACTTATGTTATCATTTCCAGTTCTTATAGTAGTTTCTAAAAGTAGAATCTAACTAGTTTTGTCCTTCAACAGCATAGCAGGTTCCTTTTATTTCCCACTCATTTTTCTTCTTTAATATCTCTTAGCATCAATTTGTTTGTTTTTGTCTATGTACCTTTACATGATACTGAATTCCTTGGACTAGTATTCCTCTCTCCCCTCCCATTACCTAAAATGTTTTATACCCATTATGGCAAGAACTCATGGAGAATCTATACTAATAAAAGGGTAATGTGCAAATTGGTCGGCACACCCTCACGCAACGACCAAAACAGTAGGCTGTGTGGAGTGACCAGGCTGGCAGGGGGGGGGGGGCAGTGAGGGGCGACCAAATGAACAAACAGCAGGCTGCGTGGGGCGACCAGGCCGGCAGAGGGGGACAGTGAAGGGCAACCAGGCTGGCATGGGGGGCAGTGAGAGGCGGTGGCAGGAGCAGGGCTGCCAGCAGACAGGGGACTGGGGCCCGCGGCGGGAGGGGCCAGGCGGGGGCATGGAGGATGGGCCAAGACCCGCCCCTGTGCCCCACCGCAGCCTCGCAGCCCACAGTTCCTTTCAAGGTGCATGAATTCGTGCACTTGGCCCCTAGTACTGTATATATAAGATTTAAAAACAGAATCATTTGGGGGGTCTGGAATGAATTAATTCAATTTACATTAATTTTCTAGGTGAGAATCTCGCCCTTATTGTTTATCTTACAAGAGTGTCCATATCTTAAAACTGGACGGGCCCATGACATCATTCTCTTTCAATGATGACACTATAGATTCTTCATTTTAGCATGGTTTTACTTATATGGTGTGGAACACCACCAACACCCTTGATGCCTACAATATAACCTGTTTTTAAAGATTCACATGAATGGAACATCACCGGTTTATTATTTTGAAAAAGAAAAGGTCTTCAGCTGGTCTTGGTGTACCTGAGGACTTTTGCTGAGTGGCCTCAGACCCACTGATTGCCAAGTTTGAATGTTTATCATCCTGGTGTGAACACCATGCGCCCCTACCTGGTGTGACTCACTGAGAACCTGCTTTAAGTAATTCATGTACCAGTAGGGCTCTTTTAGTGACTAAACCTGATACAGCCAGCAGGTGGAGCCGGACCCAGGAGTACCTTGAGCCTTTTGATGACCTGCCCCAGGCTGGGTACTGGTGGAGGCAGGCCTCAATATGAAGCGTGGCCCTTCCCACATGCACGTTGGCCCAGCAGAGGCAGCCACCAACCGTGGATCACTTTGAGCTCCTAACAGGTCGCCCAATGCCAGTCACAGGCAGTGTCCAACACTGACCTGCACCAGAGTCCTCTCCATGGAGTTAATGCTTCAGTGACTGATAACTGCTGTTTTGGCATATGTAAAGATATAAATTTCGAGATAAAGTGATCCAAAAAGGTCTAACTTTGTAAAGATGGTCTGTTACATGATGTTTGTGAATTGTCATATCAGATGAAAGAGTGTAAGTATATACTCAAACCCCTGATAGGTTTTGGAAATATGGGTGATTCAAGTAGAGGATCTTTCCATTCTGGCTTCTTCATTAGTCCCATCAATAATATTAAACCAAGAAACTTGTTTATATCCATATAAGTAATGTCCATCCATGGTGAAGTTTTAGCAGAGGTTTTGTGGTATATTTCCATTTGGTGATGGTAGAAATTGGTTTGAGAAGTAAGAAGATTGAAAAAAATCCTTATCAAAAATAAATTGGTTACTTCACTTATATTTTGTGGGTTTTCAAATTGAACAGTTATGCCTGAAATATTTATATAAACCTCCAAGGCTGGTAAATGTCTTTTTCTGTCCATACTTCTTCAGAATCACTTTCGCTGTCGGATATTATCACATTTCTCTTTTGTCTTTGTGACGGTCTAATGTCAGGCTCATTACCATCTTCCAACAAAATACTACTATCTTCCAGCTGACCACCAAAGTCACTCGGCCAATCAAATAAAGTGTCTGTACATAATTCGCTCAAAGTTCTTCTCTGTCGTGACATGTCTTTTAAAAACTTTTGCCATAATAAAAGATGGATGGAAAGAATTAGATGTATTGCTTGTCACATCTCTTGAAATACTGACTCATGAGTTGAGAAAAAGACGACACATAACGAAGAGGAAAACTAGGGACGGCCAAAAAAGTGCCAAGTGGTGAAGTGGCTCATATCTCACACCTCTTATCATCTGAGCCTAAACAAAGATAACTAAGAAAAACAGTCCTAGAGCTCTCTTTTAAAACTCTACATTGCTTTCAGATCTTAAAATTACTTAAATTAATGTAAGTGTGAGACACGAGTTATCTGTGACCAGTCAATGCAATTTGGGAATGGAAACACAAGTTAACCCGTGACTAGTCAGCAATGTTCAGATGCAGAAACACGAGTGTACTCATGATGTGTCAGCGAGGTGCTAGGATGCTCAAGGACTTAGGGGATGAATGAAGGAACTCAGTGAAAACTGTAACAAAGAGATAGTAAGCATAAACAAATGATATAGAAACC